>NC_064870.1:20024228-21304228 GCF_943734695.1 Anopheles maculipalpis | reverse complement strand
AAAGGCAGCCATTTTGCTAGAGCCAGGTTTTGGACGACAGTGTTGCACCGGTATATTATATCGGATAAGCAATTTGAGCAAATTGGTGCATTGTAGTGAAGTGAATGTGAAAAATCAATTACCAATCGTTGTGCTTGTGATATGTGTATGGAAATTCGTTCGGTATTGTGGTGTGTTTTTGTGTGGTTTTGAGTTTGTGTTGTGCCAAATGAGAATCAAGTCGTTTTGTGTCGAAGCTTTTATTACGCAGATTGTCACTATTTTCATTTGTTCTTTTGAGGATGCAAAATAGAACATTGCAACTGGCTTGGAAGCTCAGTAGTGATATGAAGTAAGAAAATACCGGGGCGTAAGTTGCTTGGTACGTTCGAAGTATCATCATTTGCTTGCATTAACTTACCATCATTATATTTTGCAGGTTATGGTAATATCGATAAATGGAGTATGTGCTAGGAAGCTATGACACAGTATCGCACAGTGAGTATGTAATGGTTAAGAATGTAATCGAGAAGAATACCCATTAGATCGTGTGATTGGTTCCTAATGCTGTTCGTGTTACGCGAGTTAACCTTTTCTTTCTTGTAGGAAAGAAGGTGTTAGACGATCGATTGCCAAATTGCTTTATTTCTGTTACTTTGAACCGCAGACATTGAACCGACTGGAATAATTGGGGCAATTTCATGCATTGACCCGAACTGCTGACGACGGTGGTGAGCGGCGATACGGCAACAAATGCTTACTTGGGTAGACACTCAGACTCGTCCAACTCTATGGAGCTAATCGGGAAAATGTATGGGATCAGATTGCCAACCCTGTAACTATTGTTCTTGTGGACTATACATGTGTTGTGAGCCAAATGAACTTTCCCTTGGTGATACAACACAGGATGGAGTCAGATTTTTCTCAATATTCTGAGGTCAAGCTTCGGGATCTTAATCAGCAAAACTATCACTCTGTTGATTTTTTCCAGGCGTATGTAAATGTTAATAGGAAAAATTTCAACTGATTCTGATCGGAATTGTTTCATTACTTTGGATGTACTGGAAGCTAAATCTGTTATTTTAATATTGATCCGTGTATTGATGGTTATTTGTTTATTATAATTATCAACTAAGTCGATAAGCAAGCTATTGATTAGTCGTAGGTCGTTAGCTTAGGAAATTCCTACTAAATATATCCAACCAATTCCTTCTGAGTCCCAACGTTTGAAACGTTTATTGGGCAGAAGTTTCCTAAACAATGAATTTAAATGTTGTAACTGATTTTGTATAATGATGATCAGCTGATTGGTTTCTATTTTTTTTTTAAATCGATTCTTATCGATTCCGTTTAAATTTTGTATGCTGTAATATTATAATGATAGATGTAATTGTAACTGTCGATCCTAGCTGGGCCTAAATCGATACCTACTATTGGTGGTACCCTGTCTATGGTTGTCCTTTGGCCGTTCATCGAACATACTAAACCCTAACAGACTGTAACGAGGAAAATGTTTTTTTTTTTGTAATTAGTTTTATTCATAGTATTTTTATCGGATTTTCAAATCATTTTTATGGATTTTTCGAGTGTTGTCAGTAATTACGGTACTTCTATTAATCTGCTTGATTTTCATTTTCTTGTATCTTGGTTTGTATTTTAATCTAGCTCTCGTTTTTTTTCAAATTTTTTTCTGTCTGTTGGAATTGTTTTCTCCTTTATTCCCCTTGCTGTAGGCCAAAAGATCATTTGCTTGTTTTTATTTGAAATTTTTGTAGACTTGTTCGCAGATTGTGGAGGAACGAGTGGATGGTAGGATCACTTCGTACGGAGTATATTTGATAGAGGAATGAATGGGTGAATTATATTTATGTACTAAAGCTTGGATTAGGTCAGGAACGGGTAGGTGCAGTTGTTCAAACTTCGTGATACGATACATTTCGATTATGGTTGAATGAAACCTTTGTATCACTCCGTTCATGTCACTACGGCCAGTAGCTGTAAAATAAACTTGAATTTGAAGTTTTTTTTATTGCTGTTGTTTATAAACGAGCTTCCAGCTTCTATGATGCTTCTCTAATGTTTGCTCTGTAGATGGTTGGGGCTTATGGAGAATATGTGTTATTTTTTCTGGCGCATCGTATTTTGAGTACGTTTAGTCTTTTGCTTGCATTGATTTTAATGTGTTCTATATGCTTTTTATTGTCTATTATTGTACCTAAATATTTATATGTGTTCACATCTTCGATTCGAGCCTTCTAGCTGTTTGTAGGCTGCTTCAGGAAAAATCGAACTACGGTTGAACTTTGAAGCTTGTTTAAAAAAAAGCGTGGAACCCGATGGAACTATGAAGCTTTTCTACTTGCACTTAGAATTCGATGGAACTATGAGGCTTGTTTATAAACGAAGCATGGTACTTAATGGAACTGTAAGGTTTCTTAAGCAGCACATGGTACTTTACGGAACTTTGTGGTTGTTCAATGGAGAAAAACGGCTTAGGAAATGTTTGTCGAACATTTTTACCGATAAAAACTAAATTATAGATTATGTTGGAAAATAATAACATAACATAGAATGTATATTTAGCAACGCGATCAGGCCGTTCCTTACGAATAAAATATGTTTATTTTTTATTCAACAGTTACATATGACCAATATGTATGATGTATGACCAATATGTTCTGAATTTGTCGTGTCTTCAACTAGTACTAATCACAAATATTCAGATGCAACAGCACACATAAAAATTCACAATCAGAGACGGGTTTACCCATGAGCGAAATGAGCGACCTTCAAGTGTTCCGTCGTAAAAAAGAGCAAGCCGAAGGTGCCTCGTCGAATGGTTGCAACATTTTACTAACCTAAGTTGTGTTGTGGTTGTTAATTTGGTAGTGTATGACTTTGGTATACATATATATATATATTGAAAAGCGCTGGGGACATGACGTCACCTTGTGGTAGTCCGTCTGTGATAAGTTTTTTGAGGATTGTGTTGTTGCATTCTAATGTTGTGGTTCTGTTTTTTAGGAAAGCGTTTGTCCAATTTGTAATTTCTGATGGGACATTTGATTCTATCATTTTTCCAATCAGGGTTTTTGTTTTGACATTATTGTATGATTTTTCTAGATCGATGAACACGATCCCTGTTTTCATTTCATACATTTCCCCTGCAAATAGTGGCATGCCACCGAGCAATGACACCAGCCGCTTTTGACGAATTGCTCTTCGTCATGTTTCTGTCTGACCGTTGTGCCCGAACGCATTCGTTATTCATTCAGTTTTTAATGTTATGATAGAACTGACGATCCATTTGAAATTTTGAATTCATTGAATTTGATTCGAAAACAAGCGTGAAAAACATAATGCGTGAAGTAGAAGACAAGAAAGTCATTCCATAAACGAAATGTGTGGAATAACCGGGCATGCTAGTAGATAACTTACGTGGTAAATTTTAAAATAAATCCAAATAAAATACTAACTGCTGTTGACAATTACAATCCACAATTGCTCCAAAAACTTGGAAATAAAAAAGTTGGGTGACTTTTGAAAATTCAATATCAATACAAGTAATGAATCAAAACTTATTGTAGTTTTATGTTGAAAAAAATACACGAGTTTTTTTGTTGCCTATTTAAGGGTTAACCTTGAATAATCGAGTTTGATGTATTTTAAAACGTCTTATTTCATTTGACGTTTACGATTGTCTGCCGCTTGGTTGGTAGCTCTTCGGTTGAATTATCGGCCATGTGCATCCTATTGACCAAATCTGCCAACTCAGGTGTTGAGGCTAATTTGTATCGAAAACTCCCTTATTAGTGGTTGTTAAGGCGTTTTTGTCAACAGGGTATTTATCTAGACGCTCATAGAAGAGAGAACAAAAGGCAGCCATTTTGCTAGAGCCAGGTTTTGGACGACAGTGTTGCACCGGTATATTATATCGGATAAGCAATTTGAGCAAATTGGTGCATTGTAGTGAAGTGAATGTGAAAAATAAATTACCAATCGTTGTGCTTGTGATATGTGTATGGAAATTCGTTCGGTATTGTGGTGTGTTTTTGTGTGGTTTTGAGTTTGTGTTGTGCCAAATGAGAATCAAGTCGTTTTGTGTCGAAGCTTTTATTACGCAGATTGTCACTATTTTCATTTGTTCTTTTGAGGATGCAAAATAGAACATTGCAACTGGCTTGGAAGCTCAGTAGTGATATGAAGTAAGAAAATACCGGGGCGTAAGTTGCTTGGTACGTTCGAAGTATCATCATTTGCTTGCATTAACTTACCATCATTATATTTTGCAGGTTATGGTAATATCAATAAATGGAGTATGTGCTAGGAAGCTATGGCACAGTATCGCACAGTGAGTATGTAATGTTTAAGAATGTAATCGAGAAGAATACCCATTAGATCGTGTGATTGGTTCCTAATGCTGTTCGTGTTACGCGAGTTAACCTTTTCTTTCTTGTAGGAAAGAAGGTGTTAGACGATCGATTGCCAAATTGCTTTATTTCTGTTACTTTGAACCGCAGACATTGAACCGACTGGAATAATTGGGGCAATTTCATGCATTGACCCGAACTGCTGACGACGGTGGTGAGCGGCGATACGGCAACAAATGCTTACTTGGGTAGACACTCAGACTCGTCCAACTCTATGGAGCTAATCGGGAAAATGTATGGGATCAGATTGCCAACCCTGTAACTATTGTTCTTGTGGACTATACATGTGTTGTGAGCCAAATGAACTTTCCCTTGGTGATACAACACAGGATGGAGTCAGATTTTTCTCAATATTCTGAGGTCAAGCTTCGGGATCTTAATCAGCAAAACTATCACTCTGTTGATTTTTTCCAGGCGTATGTAAATGTTAATAGGAAAAATTTCAACTGATTCTGATCGGAATTGTTTCATTACTTTGGATGTACTGGAAGCTAAATCTGTTATTTTAATATTGATCCGTGTATTGATGGTTATTTGTTTATTATTATTATCAACTAAGCCGATAAGCAAGCTATTGATTAGTCGTAGGTCGTTAGCTTAGGAAATTCCTACTAAATATATCCAACCAATTCCTTCTGAGTCCCAACGTTTGAAACGTTTATTGGGCAGAAGTTTCCTAAACAATGAATTTAAATGTTGTAACTGATTTTGTACAATGATGATCAGCTGATTGGTTTCTATTTTTTTTTTAAATCGATTCTTATCGATTCCGTTTAAATTTTGTATGCTGTAATATTATAATGATAGATGTAATTGTAACTGTCGATCCTAGCTGGGCCTAAATCGATACCTACTATTGGTGGTACCCTGTCTATGGTTGTCCTTTGGCCGTTCATCGAACATACTAAACCCTAACAGACTGTAACGAGGAAAATGTTTTTTTTTTTGTAATTAGTTTTATTCATAGTATTTTTATCGGATTTTCAAATCATTTTTATGGATTTTTCGAGTGTTGTCAGTAATTACGGTACTTCTATTAATCTGCTTGATTTTCATTTTCTTGTATCTTGGTTTGTATTTTAATCTAGCTCTCGTTTTTTTTCAAATTTGTTTCTGTCTGTTGGAATTGTTTTCTCCTTTATTCCCTTGCTGTAGGCCAAAAGATCATTTGCTTGTTTTTATTTGAAATTTTTGTAGACTTGTTCGCAGATTGTGGAGGAACGAGTGGATGGTAGGATCACTTCGTACGGAGTATATTTGATAGAGGAATGAATGGGTGAATTATATTTATGTACTAAAGCTTGGATTAGGTCAGGAACGGGTAGGTGCAGTTGTTCGAACTTCGTGATACGATACATTTCGATTATGGTTGAATGAAACCTTTGTATCACTCCGTTCATTTCACTACGGCCAGTAGCTGTAAAATAAACTTGAATTTGAAGTTTTTGTTATTGCTGTTGTTTATAAACGAGCTTGCAGCTTCTATGATGCTTCTCTAATGTTTGCTCTGTAGATGGTTGGGGCTTATGGAGAATATGTGTTATTTTTTCTGGCGCATCGTATTTTGAGTACGTTTAGTCTTTTGCTTGCATTGATTTTAATGTGTTCTATATGCTTTTTATTGTCTATTATTGTACCTAAATATTTATATGTGTTCACATCTTCGATTCGAGCCTTCTAGCTGTTTGTAGGCTGCTTCAGGAAAAATCGAACTACGGTTGAACTTTGAAGCTTGTTAAAAAAAAGCGTGGAACCCGATGGAACTATGAAGCTTTTCTACTTGCACTTAGAATTCGATGGAACTATGAGGCTTGTTTATAAACGAAGCATGGTACTTAATGGAACTGTAAGGTTTCTTAAGCAGCACATGGTACTTTACGGAACTTTTTGATTGTTCAATGGAGAAAAACGGCTTAGGAAATGTTTGTCGAACATTTTTACCGATAAAAACTAAATTATAGATTATGTTGGAAAATAATAACATAACATAGAATGTATATTTAGCAACGCGATCAGGCCGTTCCTTACGAATAAAATATGTTTATTTTTTATTCAACAGTTACATATGACCAATATGTATGATGTATGACCAATATGTTCTGAATTTGTCGTGTCTTCAACTAGTGCTAACCACAAATATTCAGATGCAACAGCACACATAAAAATTCACAATCAGAGACGGGTTTACCCATGAGCGAAATGAGCGACCTTCAAGTGTTCCGTCGTAAAAAAGAGCAAGCCGAAGGTGCCTCGTCGAATGGTTGCAACATTTTACTAACCTAAGTTGTGTTGTGGTTGTTAATTTGGTAGTGTATGACTTTGGTATATATATATATTGAAAAGGGCTGGGGACATAACGTCACCTTGTGGTAGTCCGTCTGTGATAAGTTTTTTGAGGATTGTGTTGTTGCATTCTAATGTTGTGGTTCTGTTTTTTAGGAAAGCGTTTGTCCAATTTGTAATTTCTGATGGGACATTTGATTCTATCATTTTTCCAATCAGGGTTTTTGTTTTGACATTATTGTATGATTTTTCTAGATCGATGAACACGATCCCTGTTTTCATTTCATACATTTCCCCTGCAAATAGTGGCATGCCACCGAGCAATGACACCAGCCGCTTTTGACGAATTGCTCTTCGTCATGTTTCTGTCTGACCGTTGTGCCCGAACGCATTCGTTATTCATTCAGTTTTTAATGTTATGATAGAACTGACGATCCATTTGAAATTTTGAATTCATTGAATTTGATTCGAAAACAAGCGTGAAAAACATAATGCGTGAAGTAGAAGACGAGAAAGTCATTCCATAAACGAAATGTGTGGAATAACCGGGCATGCTAGTAGATAACTTACGTGGTAAATTTTAAAATAAATCCAAATAAAATACTAACTGCTGTTGACAATTACAATCCACAATTGCTCCAAAAACTTGGAAATAAAAAAGTTGGGTGACTTTTGAAAATTCAATATCAATACAAGTAATGAATAAAAACTTATTGTAGTTTTATGTTGAAAAAAATACACGAGTTTTTTTGTTGTCTATTTAAGGGTTAACCTTGAATAATCGAGTTTGATGTATTTTAAAACGTCTTATTTCATTTGACGTTTACGATTGTCTGCCGCTTGGTTGGTAGCTCTTCGGTTGAATTATCGGCCATGTGCATCCTTTTGACCAAATCTGCCAACTCAGGTGTTGAGGCTAATTTGTATCGAAAACTCCCTTATTAGTGGTTGTTAAGGCGATTTTGTCAACAGGGTATTTATCTAAACGCTCATAGAAGAGAGAACAAAAGGCAGCCATTTTGCTAGAGCCAGGTTTTGGACGACAGTGTTGCACCGGTATATTATATCGGATAAGCAATTTGAGCAAATTGGTTGTATTGTGGCATTGTAGTGAAGTGAATGTGAAAAATAAATTACCAATCGTTGTGCTTGTGATATGTGTATGGAAATTCGTTCGGTATTGTGGTGTGTTTTTGTGTGGTTTTGAGTTTGTGTTGTGCCAAATGAGAATCAAGTCGTTTTGTGTCGAAGCTTTTATTACGCAGATTGTCACTATTTTCATTTGTTCTTTTGAGGATGCAAAATAGAACATTGCAACTGGCTTGGAAGCTCAGTAGTGATATGAAGTAAGAAAATACCGGGGCGTAAGTTGCTTGGTACGTTCGAAGTATCATCATTTGCTTGCATTAACTTACCATCATTATATTTTGCAGGTTATGGTAATATCGATAAATGGAGTATGTGCTAGGAAGCTATGACACAGTATCGCACAGTGAGTATGTAATGGTTAAGAATGTAATCGAGAAGAATACCCATTAGATCGTGTGATTGGTTCCTAATGCTGTTCGTGTTACGCGAGTTAACCTTTTCTTTCTTGTAGGAAAGAAGGTGTTAGACGATCGATTGCCAAATTGCTTTATTTCTGTTACTTTGAACCGCAGACATTGAACCGACTGGAATAATTGGGGCAATTTCATGCATTGACCCGAACTGCTGACGACGGTGGTGAGCGGCGATACGGCAACAAATGCTTACTTGGGTAGACACTCAGACTCGTCCAACTCTATGGAGCTATTCGGGAAAATGTATGGGATCAGATTGCCAACCCTGTAACTATTGTTCTTGTGGACTATACATGTGTTGTGAGCCAAATGAACTTTCCCTTGGTGATACAACACAGGATGGAGTCAGATTTTTCTCAATATTCTGAGGTCAAGCTTCGGGATCTTAATCAGCAAAACTATCACTCTGTTGATTTTTTCCAGGCGTATGTAAATGTTAAAAGGAAAAATTTCAACTGATTCTGATCGGAATTGTTTCATTACTTTGGATGTACTGGAAGCTAAATCTGTTATTTTAATATTGATCCGTGTATTGATGGTTATTTGTTTATTATTATTATCAACTAAGCCGATAAGCAAGCTATTGATTAGTCGTAGGTCGTTAGCTTAGGAAATTCCTACTAAATATATCCAACCAATTCCTTCTGAGTCCCAACGTTTGAAACGTTTATTGGGCAGAAGTTTCCTAAACAATGAATTTAAATGTTCTAACTGATTTTGTATAATGATGATCAGCTGATTGGTTTCTATTTTTTTTTTAAATCGATTCTTATCGATTCCGTTTAAATTTTGTATGCTGTAATATTATAATGATAGATGTAATTGTAACTGTCGATCCTAGCTGGGCCTAAATCGATACCTACTATTGGTGGTACCCTGTCTATGGTTGTCCTTTGGCCGTTCATCGAACATACTAAACCCTAACAGACTGTAACGAGGAAAATGTTTTTTTTTTTTGTAATTAGTTTTATTCATAGTATTTTTATCGGATTTTCAAATCATTTTTATGGATTTTTCGAGTGTTGTCAGTAATTACGGTACTTCTATTAATCTGCTTGATTTTCATTTTCTTGTATCTTGGTTTGTATTTTAATCTAGCTCTCGTTTTTTTTCAAATTTGTTTCTGTCTGTTGGAATTGTTTTCTCCTTTATTCCCTTGCTGTAGGCCAAAAGATCATTTGCTTGTTTTTATTTGAAATTTTTGTAGACTTGTTCGCAGATTGTGGAGGAACGAGTGGATGGTAGGATCACTTCGTACGGAGTATATTTGATAGAGGAATGAATGGGTGAATTATATTTATGTACTAAAGCTTGGATTAGGTCAGGAACGGGTAGGTGCAGTTGTTCGAACTTCGTGATACGATACATTTCGATTATGGTTGAATGAAACCTTTGTATCACTCCGTTCATTTCACTACGGCCAGTAGCTGTAAAATAAACTTGAATTTGAAGTTTTTTTTATTGCTGTTGTTTATAAACGAGCTTCCAGCTTCTATGATGCTTCTCTAATGTTTGCTCTGTAGATGGTTGGGGCTTATGGAGGATATGTGTTATTTTTTCTGGCGCATCGTATTTTGAGTACGTGTAGTCTTTTGCTTGCATTGATTTTAATGTGTTCTATATGCTTTTTATTGTCTATTATTGTACCTAAATATTTATATGTGTTCACATCTTCGATTCGAGCCTTCTAGCTGTTTGTAGGCTGCTTCAGGAAAAATCGAACTACGGTTGAACTTTGAAGCTTGTTAAAAAAAAAGCGTGGAACCCGATGGAACTATAAAGCTTTTCTACTTGCACTTAGAATTCGATGGAACTATGAGGCTTGTTTATAAACGAAGCATGGTACTTAATGGAACTGTAAGGTTTCTTAAGCAGCACATGGTACTTTACGGAACTTTGTGGTTGTTCAATGGAGAAAAACGGCTTAGGAAATGTTTGTCGAACATTTTTACCGATAAAAACTAAATTATAGATTATGTTGGAAAATAATAACATAACATAGAATGTATATTTAGCAACGCGATCAGGCCGTTCCTTACGAATAAAATATGTTTATTTTTTATTCAACAGTTACATATGACCAATATGTATGATGTATGACCAATATGTTCTGAATTTGTCGTGTCTTCAACTAGTACTAACCACAAATATTCAGATGCAACAGCACACATAAAAATTCACAATCAGAGACGGGTTTACCCATGAGCGAAATGAGCGACCTTCAAGTGTTCCGTCGTAAAAAAGAGCAAGCCGAAGGTGCCTCGTCGAATGGTTGCAACATTTTACTAACCTAAGTTGTGTTGTGGTTGTTAATTTGGTAGTGTATGACTTTGGTATACATATATATATATTGAAAAGCGCTGGGGACATGACGTCACCTTGTGGTAGTCCGTCTGTGATAAGTTTTTTGAGGATTGTGTTGTTGCATTCTAATGTTGTGGTTCTGTTTTTTAGGAAAGCGTTTGTCCAATTTGTAATTTCTGATGGGACATTTGATTCTATCATTTTTCCAATCAGGGTTTTTGTTTTGACATTATTGTATGATTTTTCTAGATCGATGAACACGATCCCTGTTTTCATTTCATACATTTCCCCTGCAAATAGTGGCATGCCACCGAGCAATGACACCAGCCGCTTTTGACGAATTGCTCTTCGTCATGTTTCTGTCTGACCGTTGTGCCCGAACGCATTCGTTATTCATTCAGTTTTTAATGTTATGATAGAACTGACGATCCATTTGAAATTTTGAATTCATTGAATTTGATTCGAAAACAAGCGTGAAAAACATAATGCGTGAAGTAGAAGACGGGAAAGTCATTCCATAAACGAAATGTGTGGAATAACCGGGCATGCTAGTAGATAACTTACGTGGTAAATTTTAAAATAAATCCAAATAAAATACTAACTGCTGTTGACAATTACAATCCACAATTGCTCCAAAAACTTGGAAATAAAAAAGTTGGGTGACTTTTGAAAATTCAATATCAATACAAGTAATGAATCAAAGCTTATTGTAGTTTTATATTGACAAAAATACACGAGTTTTTTTGTTGCCTATTTAAGGGTTAACCTTGAATAATCGAGTTTGATGTATTTTAAAACGTCTTATTTCATTTGACGTTTACGATTGTCTGCCGCTTGGTTGGTAGCTCTTCGGTTGAATTATCGGCCATGTGCATCCTATTGACCAAATCTGCCAACTCAGGTGTTGAGGCTAATTTGTATCGAAAACTCCCTTATTAGTGGTTGTTAAGGCGTTTTTGTCAACAGGGTATTTATCTAGACGCTCATAGAAGAGAGAACAAAAGGCAGCCATTTTGCTAGAGCCAGGTTTTGGACGACAGTGTTGCACCGGTATATTATATCGGATAAGCAATTTGAGCAAATTGGTGCATTGTAGTGAAGTGAATGTGAAAAATCAATTACCAATCGTTGTGCTTGTGATATGTGTATGGAAATTCGTTCGGTATTGTGGTGTGTTTTTGTGTGGTTTTGAGTTTGTGTTGTGCCAAATGAGAATCAAGTCGTTTTGTGTCGAAGCTTTTATTACGCAGATTGTCACTATTTTCATTTGTTCTTTTGAGGATGCAAAATAGAACATTGCAACTGGCTTGGAAGCTCAGTAGTGATATGAAGTAAGAAAATACCGGGGCGTAAGTTGCTTGGTACGTTCGAAGTATCATCATTTGCTTGCATTAACTTACCATCATTATATTTTGCAGGTTATGGTAATATCAATAAATGGAGTATGTGCTAGGAAGCTATGGCACAGTATCGCACAGTGAGTATGTAATGTTTAAGAATGTAATCGAGAAGAATACCCATTAGATCGTGTGATTGGTTCCTAATGCTGTTCGTGTTACGCGAGTTAACCTTTTCTTTCTTGTAGGAAAGAAGGTGTTAGACGATCGATTGCCAAATTGCTTTATTTCTGTTACTTTGAACCGCAGACATTGAACCGACTGGAATAATTGGGGCAATTTCATGCATTGACCCGAACTGCTGACGACGGTGGTGAGCGGCGATACGGCAACAAATGCTTACTTGGGTAGACACTCAGACTCGTCCAACTCTATGGAGCTATTCGGGAAAATGTATGGGATCAGATTGCCAACCCTGTAACTATTGTTCTTGTGGACTATACATGTGTTGTGAGCCAAATGAACTTTCCCTTGGTGATACAACACAGGATGGAGTCAGATTTTTCTCAATATTCTGAGGTCAAGCTTCGGGATCTTAATCAGCAAAACTATCACTCTGTTGATTTTTTCCAGGCGTATGTAAATGTTAAAAGGAAAAATTTCAACTGATTCTGATCGGAATTGTTTCATTACTTTGGATGTACTGGAAGCTAAATCTGTTATTTTAATATTGATCCGTGTATTGATGGTTATTTGTTTATTATTATTATCAACTAAGTCGATAAGCAAGCTATTGATTAGTCGTAGGTCGTTAGCTTAGGAAATTCCTACTAAATATATCCAACCAATTCCTTCTGAGTCCCAACGTTTGAAACGTTTATTGGGCAGAAGTTTCCTAAACAATGAATTTAAATGTTCTAACTGATTTTGTATAATGATGATCAGCTGATTGGTTTCTATTTTTTTTTTAAATCGATTCTTATCGATTCCGTTTAAATTTTGTATGCTGTAATATTATAATGATAGATGTAATTGTAACTGTCGATCCTAGCTGGGCCTAAATCGATACCTACTATTGGTGGTACCCTGTCTATGGTTGTCCTTTGGCCGTTCATCGAACATACTAAACCCTAACAGACTGTAACGAGGAAAATGTTTTTTTTTTTTTTTTGTAATTAGTTTTATTCATAGTATTTTTATCGGATTTTCAAATCATTTTTATGGATTTTTCGAGTGTTGTCAGTAATTACGGTACTTCTATTAATCTGCTTGATTTTCATTTTCTTGTATCTTGGTTTGTATTTTAATCTAGCTCTCGTTTTTTTTTTTTCAAATTTTTTTCTGTCTGTTGGAATTGTTTTCTCCTTTATTCCCTTGCTGTAGGCCAAAAGATCATTTGCTTGTTTTTATTTGAAATTTTTGTAGACTTGTTCGCAGATTGTGGAGGAACGAGTGGATGGTAGGATCACTTCGTACGGAGTATATTTGATAGAGGAATGAATGGGTGAATTATATTTATGTACTAAAGCTTGGATTAGGTCAGGAACGGGTAGGTGCAGTTGTTCGAACTTCGTGATACGATACATTTCGATTATGGTTGAATGAAACCTTTGTATCACTCCGTTCATTTCACTACGGCCAGTAGCTGTAAAATAAACTTGAATTTGAAGTTTTTTTATTGCTGTTGTTTATAAACGAGCTTCCAGCTTCTATGATGCTTCTCTAATGTTTGCTCTGTAGATGGTTGGGGCTTATGGAGGATATGTGTTATTTTTTCTGGCGCATCGTATTTTGAGTACGTGTAGTCTTTTGCTTGCATTGATTTTAATGTGTTCTATATGCTTTTTATTGTCTATTATTGTACCTAAATATTTATATGTGTTCACATCTTCGATTCGAGCCTTCTAGCTGTTTGTAGGCTGCTTCAGGAAAAATCGAACTACGGTTGAACTTTGAAGCTTGTTAAAAAAAAAGCGTGGAACCCGATGGAACTATAAAGCTTTTCTACTTGCACTTAGAATTCGATGGAACTATGAGGCTTGTTTATAAACGAAGCATGGTACTTAATGGAACTGTAAGGTTTCTTAAGCAGCACATGGTACTTTACGGAACTTTGTGGTTGTTCAATGGAGAAAAACGGCTTAGGAAATGTTTGTCGAACATTTTTACCGATAAAAACTAAATTATAGATTATGTTGGAAAATAATAACATAACATAGAATGTATATTTAGCAACGCGATCAGGCCGTTCCTTACGAATAAAATATGTTTATTTTTTATTCAACAGTTACATATGACCAATATGTATGATGTATGACCAATATGTTCTGAATTTGTCGTGTCTTCAACTAGTACTAACCACAAATATTCAGATGCAACAGCACACATAAAAATTCACAATCAGAGACGGGTTTACCCATGAGCGAAATGAGCGACCTTCAAGTGTTCCGTCGTAAAAAAGAGCAAGCCGAAGGTGCCTCGTCGAATGGTTGCAACATTTTACTAACCTAAGTTGTGTTGTGGTTGTTAATTTGGTAGTGTATGACTTTGGTATACATATATATATATTGAAAAGCGCTGGGGACATGACGTCACCTTGTGGTAGTCCGTCTGTGATAAGTTTTTTGAGGATTGTGTTGTTGCATTCTAATGTTGTGGTTCTGTTTTTTAGGAAAGCGTTTGTCCAATTTGTAATTTCTGATGGGACATTTGATTCTATCATTTTTCCAATCAGGGTTTTTGTTTTGACATTATTGTATGATTTTTCTAGATCGATGAACACGATCCCTGTTTTCATTTCATACATTTCCCCTGCAAATAGTGGCATGCCACCGAGCAATGACACCAGCCGCTTTTGACGAATTGCTCTTCGTCATGTTTCTGTCTGACCGTTGTGCCCGAACGCATTCGTTATTCATTCAGTTTTTAATGTTATGATAGAACTGACGATCCATTTGAAATTTTGAATTCATTGAATTTGATTCGAAAACAAGCGTGAAAAACATAATGCGTGAAGTAGAAGACGGGAAAGTCATTCCATAAACGAAATGTGTGGAATAACCGGGCATGCTAGTAGATAACTTACGTGGTAAATTTTAAAATAAATCCAAATAAAATACTAACTGCTGTTGACAATTACAATCCACAATTGCTCCAAAAACTTGGAAATAAAAAAGTTGGGTGACTTTTGAAAATTCAATATCAATACAAGTAATGAATCAAAGCTTATTGTAGTTTTATGTTGACAAAAATACACGAGTTTTTTTGTTGCCTATTTAAGGGTTAACCTTGAATAATCGAGTTTGATGTATTTTAAAACGTCTTATTTCATTTGACGTTTACGATTGTCTGCCGCTTGGTTGGTAGCTCTTCGGTTGAATTATCGGCCATGTGCATCCTATTGACCAAATCTGCCAACTCAGGTGTTGAGGCTAATTTGTATCGAAAACTCCCTTATTAGTGGTTGTTAAGGCGTTTTTGTCAACAGGGTATTTATCTAGACGCTCATAGAAGAGAGAACAAAAGGCAGCCATTTTGCTAGAGCCAGGTTTTGGACGACAGTGTTGCACCGGTATATTATATCGGATAAGCAATTTGAGCAAATTGGTGCATTGTAGTGAAGTGAATGTGAAAAATCAATTACCAATCGTTGTGCTTGTGATATGTGTATGGAAATTCGTTCGGTATTGTGGTGTGTTTTTGTGTGGTTTTGAGTTTGTGTTGTGCCAAATGAGAATCAAGTCGTTTTGTGTCGAAGCTTTTATTACGCAGATTGTCACTATTTTCATTTGTTCTTTTGAGGATGCAAAATAGAACATTGCAACTGGCTTGGAAGCTCAGTAGTGATATGAAGTAAGAAAATACCGGGGCGTAAGTTGCTTGGTACGTTCGAAGTATCATCATTTGCTTGCATTAACTTACCATCATTATATTTTGCAGGTTATGGTAATATCGATAAATGGAGTATGTGCTAGGAAGCTATGGCACAGTATCGCACAGTGAGTATGTAATGTTTAAGAATGTAATCGAGAAGAATACCCATTAGATCGTGTGATTGGTTCCTAATGCTGTTCGTGTTACGCGAGTTAACCTTTTCTTTCTTGTAGGAAAGAAGGTGTTAGACGATCGATTGCCAAATTGCTTTATTTCTGTTACTTTGAACCGCAGACATTGAACCGACTGGAATAATTGGGGCAATTTCATGCATTGACCCGAACTGCTGACGACGGTGGTGAGCGGCGATACGGCAACAAATGCTTACTTGGGTAGACACTCAGACTCGTCCAACTCTATGGAGCTAATCGGGAAAATGTATGGGATCAGATTGCCAACCCTGTAACTATTGTTCTTGTGGACTATACATGTGTTGTGAGCCAAATGAACTTTCCCTTGGTGATACAACACAGGATGGAGTCAGATTTTTCTCAATATTCTGAGGTCAAGCTTCGGGATCTTAATCAGCAAAACTATCACTCTGTTGATTTTTTCCAGGCGTATGTAAATGTTAAAAGGAAAAATTTCAACTGATTCTGATCGGAATTGTTTCATTACTTTGGATGTACTGGAAGCTAAATCTGTTATTTTAATATTGATCCGTGTATTGATGGTTATTTGTTTATTTTTATTATCAACTAAGTCCATTAGCAAGCTATTGATTAGTCGTAGGTCGTTAGCTTAGGAAATACCTACTAAATATATCCAACCAATTCCTTCTGAGTCCCAACGTTTGAAACGTTTATTGGGCAGAAGTTTCCTAAACAATGAATTTAAATGTTGTAACTGATTTTGTACAATGATGATCAGCTGATTGGTTTCTATTTTTTTTTTAAATCGATTCTTATCGATTCCGTTTAAATTTTGTATGCTGTAATATTATAATGATAGATGTAATTGTAACTGTCGATCCTAGCTGGGCCTAAATCGATACCTACTATTGGTGGTACCCTGTCTATGGTTGTCCTTTGGCCGTTCATCGAACATACTAAACCCTAACAGACTGTAACGAGGAAAATGTTTTTTTTTTTTGTAATTAGTTTTATTCATAGTATTTTTATCGGATTTTCAAATCATTTTTATGGATTTTTCGAGTGTTGTCAGTAATTACGGTACTTCTATTAATCTGCTTGATTTTCATTTTCTTGTATCTTGGTTTGTATTTTAATCTAGCTCTCGTTTTTTTTCAAATTTGTTTCTGTCTGTTGGAATTGTTTTCTCCTTTATTCCCTTGCTGTAGGCCAAAAGATCATTTGCTTGTTTTTATTTGAAATTTTTGTAGACTTGTTCGCAGATTGTGGAGGAACGAGTGGATGGTAGGATCACTTCGTACGGAGTATATTTGATAGAGGAATGAATGGGTGAATTATATTTATGTACTAAAGCTTGGATTAGGTCAGGAACGGGTAGGTGCAGTTGTTCGAACTTCGTGATACGATACATTTCGATTATGGTTGAATGAAACCTTTGTATCACTCCGTTCATTTCACTACGGCCAGTAGCTGTAAAATAAACTTGAATTTGAAGTTTTTTTTATTGCTGTTGTTTATAAACGAGCTTCCAGCTTCTATGATGCTTCTCTAATGTTTGCTCTGTAGATGGTTGGGGCTTATGGAGGATATGTGTTATTTTTTCTGGCGCATCGTATTTTGAGTACGTGTAGTCTTTTGCTTGCATTGATTTTAATGTGTTCTATATGCTTTTTATTGTCTATTATTGTACCTAAATATTTATATGTGTTCACATCTTCGATTCGAGCCTTCTAGCTGTTTGTAGGCTGCTTCAGGAAAAATCGAACTACGGTTGAACTTTGAAGCTTGTTAAAAAAAAAGCGTGGAACCCGATGGAACTATAAAGCTTTTCTACTTGCACTTAGAATTCGATGGAACTATGAGGCTTGTTTATAAACGAAGCATGGTACTTAATGGAACTGTAAGGTTTCTTAAGCAGCACATGGTACTTTACGGAACTTTGTGGTTGTTCAATGGAGAAAAACGGCTTAGGAAATGTTTGTCGAACATTTTTACCGATAAAAACTAAATTATAGATTATGTTGGAAAATAATAACATAACATAGAATGTATATTTAGCAACGCGATCAGGCCGTTCCTTACGAATAAAATATGTTTATTTTTTATTCAACAGTTACATATGACCAATATGTATGATGTATGACCAATATGTTCTGAATTTGTCGTGTCTTCAACTAGTACTAACCACAAATATTCAGATGCAACAGCACACATAAAAATTCACAATCAGAGACGGGTTTACCCATGAGCGAAATGAGCGACCTTCAAGTGTTCCGTCGTAAAAAAGAGCAAGCCGAAGGTGCCTCGTCGAATGGTTGCAACATTTTACTAACCTAAGTTGTGTTGTGGTTGTTAATTTGGTAGTGTATGACTTTGGTATACATATATATATATTGAAAAGCGCTGGGGACATGACGTCACCTTGTGGTAGTCCGTCTGTGATAAGTTTTTTGAGGATTGTGTTGTTGCATTCTAATGTTGTGGTTCTGTTTTTTAGGAAAGCGTTTGTCCAATTTGTAATTTCTGATGGGACATTTGATTCTATCATTTTTCCAATCAGGGTTTTTGTTTTGACATTATTGTATGATTTTTCTAGATCGATGAACACGATCCCTGTTTTCATTTCATACATTTCCCCTGCAAATAGTGGCATGCCACCGAGCAATGACACCAGCCGCTTTTGACGAATTGCTCTTCGTCATGTTTCTGTCTGACCGTTGTGCCCGAACGCATTCGTTATTCATTCAGTTTTTAATGTTATGATAGAACTGACGATCCATTTGAAATTTTGAATTCATTGAATTTGATTCGAAAACAAGCGTGAAAAACATAATGCGTGAAGTAGAAGACGGGAAAGTCATTCCATAAACGAAATGTGTGGAATAACCGGGCATGCTAGTAGATAACTTACGTGGTAAATTTTAAAATAAATCCAAATAAAATACTAACTGCTGTTGACAATTACAATCCACAATTGCTCCAAAAACTTGGAAATAAAAAAGTTGGGTGACTTTTGAAAATTCAATATCAATACAAGTAATGAATCAAAGCTTATTGTAGTTTTATGTTGACAAAAATACACGAGTTTTTTTGTTGCCTATTTAAGGGTTAACCTTGAATAATCGAGTTTGATGTATTTTAAAACGTCTTATTTCATTTGACGTTTACGATTGTCTGCCGCTTGGTTGGTAGCTCTTCGGTTGAATTATCGGCCATGTGCATCCTATTGACCAAATCTGCCAACTCAGGTGTTGAGGCTAATTTGTATCGAAAACTCCCTTATTAGTGGTTGTTAAGGCGTTTTTGTCAACAGGGTATTTATCTAGACGCTCATAGAAGAGAGAACAAAAGGCAGCCATTTTGCTAGAGCCAGGTTTTGGACGACAGTGTTGCACCGGTATATTATATCGGATAAGCAATTTGAGCAAATTGGTGCATTGTAGTGAAGTGAATGTGAAAAATCAATTACCAATCGTTGTGCTTGTGATATGTGTATGGAAATTCGTTCGGTATTGTGGTGTGTTTTTGTGTGGTTTTGAGTTTGTGTTGTGCCAAATGAGAATCAAGTCGTTTTGTGTCGAAGCTTTTATTACGCAGATTGTCACTATTTTCATTTGTTCTTTTGAGGATGCAAAATAGAACATTGCAACTGGCTTGGAAGCTCAGTAGTGATATGAAGTAAGAAAATACCGGGGCGTAAGTTGCTTGGTACGTTCGAAGTATCATCATTTGCTTGCATTAACTTACCATCATTATATTTTGCAGGTTATGGTAATATCGATAAATGGAGTATGTGCTAGGAAGCTATGGCACAGTATCGCACAGTGAGTATGTAATGTTTAAGAATGTAATCGAGAAGAATACCCATTAGATCGTGTGATTGGTTCCTAATGCTGTTCGTGTTACGCGAGTTAACCTTTTCTTTCTTGTAGGAAAGAAGGTGTTAGACGATCGATTGCCAAATTGCTTTATTTCTGTTACTTTGAACCGCAGACATTGAACCGACTGGAATAATTGGGGCAATTTCATGCATTGACCCGAACTGCTGACGACGGTGGTGAGCGGCGATACGGCAACAAATGCTTACTTGGGTAGACACTCAGACTCGTCCAACTCTATGGAGCTAATCGGGAAAATGTATGGGATCAGATTGCCAACCCTGTAACTATTGTTCTTGTGGACTATACATGTGTTGTGAGCCAAATGAACTTTCCCTTGGTGATACAACACAGGATGGAGTCAGATTTTTCTCAATATTCTGAGGTCAAGCTTCGGGATCTTAATCAGCAAAACTATCACTCTGTTGATTTTTTCCAGGCGTATGTAAATGTTAATAGGAAAAATTTCAACTGATTCTGATCGGAATTGTTTCATTACTTTGGATGTACTGGAAGCTAAATCTGTTATTTTAATATTGATCCGTGTATTGATGGTTATTTGTTTATTATTATTATCAACTAAGCCGATAAGCAAGCTATTGATTAGTCGTAGGTCGTTAGCTTAGGAAATTCCTACTAAATATATCCAACCAATTCCTTCTGAGTCCCAACGTTTGAAACGTTTATTGGGCAGAAGTTTCCTAAACAATGAATTTAAATGTTGTAACTGATTTTGTATAATGATGATCAGCTGATTGGTTTCTATTTTTTTTTTAAATCGATTCTTATCGATTCCGTTTAAATTTTGTATGCTGTAATATTATAATGATAGATGTAATTGTAACTGTCGATCCTAGCTGGGCCTAAATCGATACCTACTATTGGTGGTACCCTGTCTATGGTTGTCCTTTGGCCGTTCATCGAACATACTAAACCCTAACAGACTGTAACGAGGAAAATGTTTTTTTTTTTTTTTGTAATTAGTTTTATTCATAGTATTTTTATCGGATTTTCAAATCATTTTTATGGATTTTTCGAGTGTTGTCAGTAATTACGGTACTTCTATTAATCTGCTTGATTTTCATTTTCTTGTATCTTGGTTTGTATTTTAATCTAGCTCTCGTTTTTTTTCAAATTTGTTTCTGTCTGTTGGAATTGTTTTCTCCTTTATTCCCTTGCTGTAGGCCAAAAGATCATTTGCTTGTTTTTATTTGAAATTTTTGTAGACTTGTTCGCAGATTGTGGAGGAACGAGTGGATGGTAGGATCACTTCGTACGGAGTATATTTGATAGAGGAATGAATGGGTGAATTATATTTATGTACTAAAGCTTGGATTAGGTCAGGAACGGGTAGGTGCAGTTGTTCGAACTTCGTGATACGATACATTTCGATTATGGTTGAATGAAACCTTTGTATCACTCCGTTCATTTCACTACGGCCAGTAGCTGTAAAATAAACTTGAATTTGAAGTTTTTTTTATTGCTGTTGTTTATAAACGAGCTTCCAGCTTCTATGATGCTTCTCTAATGTTTGCTCTGTAGATGGTTGGGGCTTATGGAGAATATGTGTTATTTTTTCTGGCGCATCGTATTTTGAGTACGTGTAGTCTTTTGCTTGCATTGATTTTAATGTGTTCTATATGCTTTTTATTGTCTATTATTGTACCTAAATATTTATATGTGTTCACATCTTCGATTCGAGCCTTCTAGCTGTTTGTAGGCTGCTTCAGGAAAAATCGAACTACGGTTGAACTTTGAAGCTTGTTAAAAAAAAAGCGTGGAACCCGATGGAACTATAAAGCTTTTCTACTTGCACTTAGAATTCGATGGAACTATGAGGCTTGTTTATAAACGAAGCATGGTACTTAATGGAGTTGTAAGGTTTCTTAAGCAGCACATGGTACTTTACGGAACTTTTTGATTGTTCAATGGAGAAAAACGGCTTAGGAAATGTTTGTCGAACATTTTTACCGATAAAAACTAAATTATAGATTATGTTGGAAAATAATAACATAACATAGAATGTATATTTAGCAACGCGATCAGGCCGTTCCTTACGAATAAAATATGTTTATTTTTTATTCAACAGTTACATATGACCAATATGTATGATGTATGACCAATATGTTCTGAATTTGTCGTGTCTTCAACTAGTGCTAACCACAAATATTCAGATGCAACAGCACACATAAAAATTCACAATCAGAGACGGGTTTACCCATGAGCGAAATGAGCGACCTTCAAGTGTTCCGTCGTAAAAAAGAGCAAGCCGAAGGTGCCTCGTCGAATGGTTGCAACATTTTACTAACCTAAGTTGTGTTGTGGTTGTTAATTTGGTAGTGTATGACTTGGATATATATATATATATATATATATATATATATATATATATATATATATATATATATATATATATATATATATATATATATATATATATAATTACGTTGTGAACGATAACTAATAATAATAATTATTATAAAACACTACAGCAGCGATTCTGGCAACACGGCCAGAATCTTTCACAGCCTTCGAGGTCGACAGAACGGGCGAGCTCGCTCTCTTTGCTCTCAACTCTCGTGCGGTACACTTCGTGAGGAATATTTTGCATTAATTAGGTTTCTTTTAGGTTAGGTTTAGGTTAGTTTAGATGTAAAACAATTTAGTTAATAAATAAATTGTAATTGGCGCTGTAGACAGTTGAGGAAGTGCTTAAATACAGTGGAAAAGATTTGGATTAATAATCCATTCTTAAGTGGTTCCCGCATTTTGCACCGGCAGCTAAAGGATTACATCCGTTGTTTGGTTCGAGGACCCCCCGGCACAACCTTAAACTATTACCACACGTAAGTAAAACTTTTTTTATATTAAGTTTTACGTTCGCTAAATTGACACTACCAGATAGGCCGATTTTAGCAAAAGTGCGTAGCAGTGTTTTTACTTTCACTGAGAGCACGTGGTGTGAGACCTTGTATCGAGTCGCATCACACATACATCCAATCAACACTACCAGATAGGTTGATAGGACGTTGATACTGTTATCAAATTTGAGAGTTACTGCCAAGCGAGAGTGTAAAAGAGAAAGACCTATAAATTATTATAAAAACCAAATTATTTTCCGAGTGTCACAATCAGAAAACGCTATCGAAGAATTGCCGTTTAAAAACTATAAAAGAACAGTAGTCACTAGGCAATATTATAACGAAAAAATAATAGAACATACAATCAGAAAATATCACAATGGAAAACAGACAGCTATTTTAGCCCCAGAAGAAATATTAGGTTTGATACAAGAATCTCTCAACTCTCGTGCGGTACACTTCGTGAGGAATATTTTGCATTAATTAGGTTTCTTTTAGGTTAGGTTTAGGTTAGTTTAGATGTAAAACAATTTAGTTAATAAATAAATTGTAATTATATATATATATATATATATATATATATATATATATATATATATATATATATATATATATATATATATATATATATATATATATATATATATATATATATATATATATATATATATATATCTATATATATATATATATATATATATATATATATATATTGAAAAGCGCTGGGGACATGACGTCACCTTGTGGTAGTCCGTCTGTGATAAGTTTTTTGAGGATTGTGTTGTTGCATTCTAATGTTGTGGTTCTGTTTTTTAGGAAAGCGTTTGTCCAATTTGTAATTTCTGATGGGACATTTGATTCTATCATTTTTCCAATCAGGGTTTTTGTTTTGACATTATTGTATGATTTTTCTAGATCGATGAACACGATCCCTGTTTTCATTTCATACATTTCCCCTGCAAATAGTGGCATGCCACCGAGCAATGACACCAGCCGCTTTTGACGAATTGCTCTTCGTCATGTTTCTGTCTGACCGTTGTGCCCGAACGCATTCGTTATTCATTCAGTTTTTAATGTTATGATAGAACTGACGATCCATTTGAAATTTTGAATTCATTGAATTTGATTCGAAAACAAGCGTGAAAAACATAATGCGTGAAGTAGAAGACGAGAAAGTCATTCCATAAACGAAATGTGTGGAATAACCGGGCATGCTAGTAGATAACTTACGTGGTAAATTTTAAAATAAATCCAAATAAAATACTAACTGCTGTTGACAATTACAATCCACAATTGCTCCAAAAACTTGGAAATAAAAAAGTTGGGTGACTTTTGAAAATTCAATATCAATACAAGTAATGAATCAAAACTTATTGTAGTTTTATGTTGAAAAAAATACACGAGTTTTTTTGTTGTCTATTTAAGGGTTAACCTTGAATAATCGAGTTTGATGTATTTTAAAACGTCTTATTTCATTTGACGTTTACGATTGTCTGCCGCTTGGTTGGTAGCTCTTCGGTTGAATCATCGGCCATGTGCATCCTATTGACCAAATCTGCCAACTCAGGTGTTGAGGCTAATTTGTATCGAAAACTCCCTTATTAGTGGTTGTTAAGGCGATTTTGTCAACAGGGTATTTATCTAGACGCTCATAGAAGAGAGAACAAAAGGCAGCCATTTTGCTAGAGCCAGGTTTTGGACGACAGTGTTGCACCGGTATATTATATCGGATAAGCAATTTGAGCAAATTGGTGCATTGTAGTGAAGTGAATGTGAAAAATCAATTACCAATCGTTGTGCTTGTGATATGTGTATGGAAATTCGTTCGGTATTGTGGTGTGTTTTTGTGTGGTTTTGAGTTTGTGTTGTGCCAAATGAGAATCAAGTCGTTTTGTGTCGAAGCTTTTATTACGCAGATTGTCACTATTTTCATTTGTTCTTTTGAGGATGCAAAATAGAACATTGCAACTGGCTTGGAAGCTCAGTAGTGATATGAAGTAAGAAAATACCGGGGCGTAAGTTGCTTGGTACGTTCGAAGTATCATCATTTGCTTGCATTAACTTACCATCATTATATTTTGCAGGTTATGGTAATATCGATAAATGGAGTATGTGCTAGGAAGCTATGACACAGTATCGCACAGTGAGTATGTAATGGTTAAGAATGTAATCGAGAAGAATACCCATTAGATCGTGTGATTGGTTCCTAATGCTGTTCGTGTTACGCGAGTTAACCTTTTCTTTCTTGTAGGAAAGAAGGTGTTAGACGATCGATTGCCAAATTGCTTTATTTCTGTTACTTTGAACCGCAGACATTGAACCGACTGGAATAATTGGGGCAATTTCATGCATTGACCCGAACTGCTGACGACGGTGGTGAGCGGCGATACGGCAACAAATGCTTACTTGGGTAGACACTCAGACTCGTCCAACTCTATGGAGCTAATCGGGAAAATGTATGGGATCAGATTGCCAACCCTGTAACTATTGTTCTTGTGGACTATACATGTGTTGTGAGCCAAATGAACTTTCCCTTGGTGATACAACACAGGATGGAGTCAGATTTTTCTCAATATTCTGAGGTCAAGCTTCGGGATCTTAATCAGCAAAACTATCACTCTGTTGATTTTTTCCAGGCGTATGTAAATGTTAATAGGAAAAATTTCAACTGATTCTGATCGGAATTGTTTCATTACTTTGGATGTACTGGAAGCTAAATCTGTTATTTTAATATTGATCCGTGTATTGATGGTTATTTGTTTATTATAATTATCAACTAAGTCGATAAGCAAGCTATTGATTAGTCGTAGGTCGTTAGCTTAGGAAATTCCTACTAAATATATCCAACCAATTCCTTCTGAGTCCCAACGTTTGAAACGTTTATTGGGCAGAAGTTTCCTAAACAATGAATTTAAATGTTGTAACTGATTTTGTATAATGATGATCAGCTGATTGGTTTCTATTTTTTTTTTAAATCGATTCTTATCGATTCCGTTTAAATTTTGTATGCTGTAATATTATAATGATAGATGTAATTGTAACTGTCGATCCTAGCTGGGCCTAAATCGATACCTACTATTGGTGGTACCCTGTCTATGGTTGTCCTTTGGCCGTTCATCGAACATACTAAACCCTAACAGACTGTAACGAGGAAAATGTTTTTTTTTTTTGTAATTAGTTTTATTCATAGTATTTTTATCGGATTTTCAAATCATTTTTATGGATTTTTCGAGTGTTGTCAGTAATTACGGTACTTCTATTAATCTGCTTGATTTTCATTTTCTTGTATCTTGGTTTGTATTTTAATCTAGCTCTCGTTTTTTTTCAAATTTTTTTCTGTCTGTTGGAATTGTTTTCTCCTTTATTCCCCTTGCTGTAGGCCAAAAGATCATTTGCTTGTTTTTATTTGAAATTTTTGTAGACTTGTTCGCAGATTGTGGAGGAACGAGTGGATGGTAGGATCACTTCGTACGGAGTATATTTGATAGAGGAATGAATGGGTGAATTATATTTATGTACTAAAGCTTGGATTAGGTCAGGAACGGGTAGGTGCAGTTGTTCAAACTTCGTGATACGATACATTTCGATTATGGTTGAATGAAACCTTTGTATCACTCCGTTCATGTCACTACGGCCAGTAGCTGTAAAATAAACTTGAATTTGAAGTTTTTTTTATTGCTGTTGTTTATAAACGAGCTTCCAGCTTCTATGATGCTTCTCTAATGTTTGCTCTGTAGATGGTTGGGGCTTATGGAGAATATGTGTTATTTTTTCTGGCGCATCGTATTTTGAGTACGTTTAGTCTTTTGCTTGCATTGATTTTAATGTGTTCTATATGCTTTTTATTGTCTATTATTGTACCTAAATATTTATATGTGTTCACATCTTCGATTCGAGCCTTCTAGCTGTTTGTAGGCTGCTTCAGGAAAAATCGAACTACGGTTGAACTTTGAAGCTTGTTTAAAAAAAAGCGTGGAACCCGATGGAACTATGAAGCTTTTCTACTTGCACTTAGAATTCGATGGAACTATGAGGCTTGTTTATAAACGAAGCATGGTACTTAATGGAACTGTAAGGTTTCTTAAGCAGCACATGGTACTTTACGGAACTTTGTGGTTGTTCAATGGAGAAAAACGGCTTAGGAAATGTTTGTCGAACATTTTTACCGATAAAAACTAAATTATAGATTATGTTGGAAAATAATAACATAACATAGAATGTATATTTAGCAACGCGATCAGGCCGTTCCTTACGAATAAAATATGTTTATTTTTTATTCAACAGTTACATATGACCAATATGTATGATGTATGACCAATATGTTCTGAATTTGTCGTGTCTTCAACTAGTGCTAACCACAAATATTCAGATGCAACAGCACACATAAAAATTCACAATCAGAGACGGGTTTACCCATGAGCGAAATGAGCGACCTTCAAGTGTTCCGTCGTAAAAAAGAGCAAGCCGAAGGTGCCTCGTCGAATGGTTGCAACATTTTACTAACCTAAGTTGTGTTGTGGTTGTTAATTTGGTAGTGTATGACTTTGGTATACATATATATATATTGAAAAGCGCTGGGGACATGACGTCACCTTGTGGTAGTCCGTCTGTGATAAGTTTTTTGAGGATTGTGTTGTTGCATTCTAATGTTGTGGTTCTGTTTTTTAGGAAAGCGTTTGTCCAATTTGTAATTTCTGATGGGACATTTGATTCTATCATTTTTCCAATCAGGGTTTTTGTTTTGACATTATTGTATGATTTTTCTAGATCGATGAACACGATCCCTGTTTTCATTTCATACATTTCCCCTGCAAATAGTGGCATGCCACCGAGCAATGACACCAGCCGCTTTTGACGAATTGCTCTTCGTCATGTTTCTGTCTGACCGTTGTGCCCGAACGCATTCGTTATTCATTCAGTTTTTAATGTTATGATAGAACTGACGATCCATTTGAAATTTTGAATTCATTGAATTTGATTCGAAAACAAGCGTGAAAAACATAATGCGTGAAGTAGAAGACGAGAAAGTCATTCCATAAACGAAATGTGTGGAATAACCGGGCATGCTAGTAGATAACTTACGTGGTAAATTTTAAAATAAATCCAAATAAAATACTAACTGCTGTTGACAATTACAATCCACAATTGCTCCAAAAACTTGGAAATAAAAAAGTTGGGTGACTTTTGAAAATTCAATATCAATACAAGTAATGAATCAAAACTTATTGTAGTTTTATGTTGAAAAAAATACACGAGTTTTTTTGTTGCCTATTTAAGGGTTAACCTTGAATAATCGAGTTTGATGTATTTTAAAACGTCTTATTTCATTTGACGTTTACGATTGTCTGCCGCTTGGTTGGTAGCTCTTCGGTTGAATTATCGGCCATGTGCATCCTATTGACCAAATCTGCCAACTCAGGTGTTGAGGCTAATTTGTATCGAAAACTCCCTTATTAGTGGTTGTTAAGGCGTTTTTGTCAACAGGGTATTTATCTAGACGCTCATAGAAGAGAGAACAAAAGGCAGCCATTTTGCTAGAGCCAGGTTTTGGACGACAGTGTTGCACCGGTATATTATATCGGATAAGCAATTTGAGCAAATTGGTGCATTGTAGTGAAGTGAATGTGAAAAATCAATTACCAATCGTTGTGCTTGTGATATGTGTATGGAAATTCGTTCGGTATTGTGGTGTGTTTTTGTGTGGTTTTGAGTTTGTGTTGTGCCAAATGAGAATCAAGTCGTTTTGTGTCGAAGCTTTTATTACGCAGATTGTCACTATTTTCATTTGTTCTTTTGAGGATGCAAAATAGAACATTGCAACTGGCTTGGAAGCTCAGTAGTGATATGAAGTAAGAAAATACCGGGGCGTAAGTTGCTTGGTACGTTCGAAGTATCATCATTTGCTTGCATTAACTTACCATCATTATATTTTGCAGGTTATGGTAATATCAATAAATGGAGTATGTGCTAGGAAGCTATGGCACAGTATCGCACAGTGAGTATGTAATGTTTAAGAATGTAATCGAGAAGAATACCCATTAGATCGTGTGATTGGTTCCTAATGCTGTTCGTGTTACGCGAGTTAACCTTTTCTTTCTTGTAGGAAAGAAGGTGTTAGACGATCGATTGCCAAATTGCTTTATTTCTGTTACTTTGAACCGCAGACATTGAACCGACTGGAATAATTGGGGCAATTTCATGCATTGACCCGAACTGCTGACGACGGTGGTGAGCGGCGATACGGCAACAAATGCTTACTTGGGTAGACACTCAGACTCGTCCAACTCTATGGAGCTAATCGGGAAAATGTATGGGATCAGATTGCCAACCCTGTAACTATTGTTCTTGTGGACTATACATGTGTTGTGAGCCAAATGAACTTTCCCTTGGTGATACAACACAGGATGGAGTCAGATTTTTCTCAATATTCTGAGGTCAAGCTTCGGGATCTTAATCAGCAAAACTATCACTCTGTTGATTTTTTCCAGGCGTATGTAAATGTTAATAGGAAAAATTTCAACTGATTCTGATCGGAATTGTTTCATTACTTTGGATGTACTGGAAGCTAAATCTGTTATTTTAATATTGATCCGTGTATTGATGGTTATTTGTTTATTATTATTATCAACTAAGCCGATAAGCAAGCTATTGATTAGTCGTAGGTCGTTAGCTTAGGAAATTCCTACTAAATATATCCAACCAATTCCTTCTGAGTCCCAACGTTTGAAACGTTTATTGGGCAGAAGTTTCCTAAACAATGAATTTAAATGTTGTAACTGATTTTGTACAATGATGATCAGCTGATTGGTTTCTATTTTTTTTTTAAATCGATTCTTATCGATTCCGTTTAAATTTTGTATGCTGTAATATTATAATGATAGATGTAATTGTAACTGTCGATCCTAGCTGGGCCTAAATCGATACCTACTATTGGTGGTACCCTGTCTATGGTTGTCCTTTGGCCGTTCATCGAACATACTAAACCCTAACAGACTGTAACGAGGAAAATGTTTTTTTTTTTTGTAATTAGTTTTATTCATAGTATTTTTATCGGATTTTCAAATCATTTTTATGGATTTTTCGAGTGTTGTCAGTAATTACGGTACTTCTATTAATCTGCTTGATTTTCATTTTCTTGTATCTTGGTTTGTATTTTAATCTAGCTCTC
This sequence comes from Anopheles maculipalpis, assembly GCF_943734695.1. NCBI lineage: Eukaryota > Metazoa > Arthropoda > Insecta > Diptera > Culicidae > Anopheles > Anopheles maculipalpis. The sequence goes on along the minus strand of NC_064870.1, from coordinate 21,274,401 downwards.
GTTTTTTTTCAAATTTGTTTCTGTCTGTTGGAATTGTTTTCTCCTTTATTCCCTTGCTGTAGGCCAAAAGATCATTTGCTTGTTTTTATTTGAAATTTTTGTAGACTTGTTCGCAGATTGTGGAGGAACGAGTGGATGGTAGGATCACTTCGTACGGAGTATATTTGATAGAGGAATGAATGGGTGAATTATATTTATGTACTAAAGCTTGGATTAGGTCAGGAACGGGTAGGTGCAGTTGTTCGAACTTCGTGATACGATACATTTCGATTATGGTTGAATGAAACCTTTGTATCACTCCGTTCATTTCACTACGGCCAGTAGCTGTAAAATAAACTTGAATTTGAAGTTTTTGTTATTGCTGTTGTTTATAAACGAGCTTGCAGCTTCTATGATGCTTCTCTAATGTTTGCTCTGTAGATGGTTGGGGCTTATGGAGAATATGTGTTATTTTTTCTGGCGCATCGTATTTTGAGTACGTTTAGTCTTTTGCTTGCATTGATTTTAATGTGTTCTATATGCTTTTTATTGTCTATTATTGTACCTAAATATTTATATGTGTTCACATCTTCGATTCGAGCCTTCTAGCTGTTTGTAGGCTGCTTCAGGAAAAATCGAACTACGGTTGAACTTTGAAGCTTGTTAAAAAAAAGCGTGGAACCCGATGGAACTATGAAGCTTTTCTACTTGCACTTAGAATTCGATGGAACTATGAGGCTTGTTTATAAACGAAGCATGGTACTTAATGGAACTGTAAGGTTTCTTAAGCAGCACATGGTACTTTACGGAACTTTTTGATTGTTCAATGGAGAAAAACGGCTTAGGAAATGTTTGTCGAACATTTTTACCGATAAAAACTAAATTATAGATTATGTTGGAAAATAATAACATAACATAGAATGTATATTTAGCAACGCGATCAGGCCGTTCCTTACGAATAAAATATGTTTATTTTTTATTCAACAGTTACATATGACCAATATGTATGATGTATGACCAATATGTTCTGAATTTGTCGTGTCTTCAACTAGTGCTAACCACAAATATTCAGATGCAACAGCACACATAAAAATTCACAATCAGAGACGGGTTTACCCATGAGCGAAATGAGCGACCTTCAAGTGTTCCGTCGTAAAAAAGAGCAAGCCGAAGGTGCCTCGTCGAATGGTTGCAACATTTTACTAACCTAAGTTGTGTTGTGGTTGTTAATTTGGTAGTGTATGACTTTGGTATATATATATATTGAAAAGGGCTGGGGACATAACGTCACCTTGTGGTAGTCCGTCTGTGATAAGTTTTTTGAGGATTGTGTTGTTGCATTCTAATGTTGTGGTTCTGTTTTTTAGGAAAGCGTTTGTCCAATTTGTAATTTCTGATGGGACATTTGATTCTATCATTTTTCCAATCAGGGTTTTTGTTTTGACATTATTGTATGATTTTTCTAGATCGATGAACACGATCCCTGTTTTCATTTCATACATTTCCCCTGCAAATAGTGGCATGCCACCGAGCAATGACACCAGCCGCTTTTGACGAATTGCTCTTCGTCATGTTTCTGTCTGACCGTTGTGCCCGAACGCATTCGTTATTCATTCAGTTTTTAATGTTATGATAGAACTGACGATCCATTTGAAATTTTGAATTCATTGAATTTGATTCGAAAACAAGCGTGAAAAACATAATGCGTGAAGTAGAAGACGAGAAAGTCATTCCATAAACGAAATGTGTGGAATAACCGGGCATGCTAGTAGATAACTTACGTGGTAAATTTTAAAATAAATCCAAATAAAATACTAACTGCTGTTGACAATTACAATCCACAATTGCTCCAAAAACTTGGAAATAAAAAAGTTGGGTGACTTTTGAAAATTCAATATCAATACAAGTAATGAATAAAAACTTATTGTAGTTTTATGTTGAAAAAAATACACGAGTTTTTTTGTTGTCTATTTAAGGGTTAACCTTGAATAATCGAGTTTGATGTATTTTAAAACGTCTTATTTCATTTGACGTTTACGATTGTCTGCCGCTTGGTTGGTAGCTCTTCGGTTGAATCATCGGCCATGTGCATCCTATTGACCAAATCTGCCAACTCAGGTGTTGAGGCTAATTTGTATCGAAAACTCCCTTATTAGTGGTTGTTAAGGCGATTTTGTCAACAGGGTATTTATCTAGACGCTCATAGAAGAGAGAACAAAAGGCAGCCATTTTGCTAGAGCCAGGTTTTGGACGACAGTGTTGCACCGGTATATTATATCGGATAAGCAATTTGAGCAAATTGGTGCATTGTAGTGAAGTGAATGTGAAAAATCAATTACCAATCGTTGTGCTTGTGATATGTGTATGGAAATTCGTTCGGTATTGTGGTGTGTTTTTGTGTGGTTTTGAGTTTGTGTTGTGCCAAATGAGAATCAAGTCGTTTTGTGTCGAAGCTTTTATTACGCAGATTGTCACTATTTTCATTTGTTCTTTTGAGGATGCAAAATAGAACATTGCAACTGGCTTGGAAGCTCAGTAGTGATATGAAGTAAGAAAATACCGGGGCGTAAGTTGCTTGGTACGTTCGAAGTATCATCATTTGCTTGCATTAACTTACCATCATTATATTTTGCAGGTTATGGTAATATCAATAAATGGAGTATGTGCTAGGAAGCTATGGCACAGTATCGCACAGTGAGTATGTAATGTTTAAGAATGTAATCGAGAAGAATACCCATTAGATCGTGTGATTGGTTCCTAATGCTGTTCGTGTTACGCGAGTTAACCTTTTCTTTCTTGTAGGAAAGAAGGTGTTAGACGATCGATTGCCAAATTGCTTTATTTCTGTTACTTTGAACCGCAGACATTGAACCGACTGGAATAATTGGGGCAATTTCATGCATTGACCCGAACTGCTGACGACGGTGGTGAGCGGCGATACGGCAACAAATGCTTACTTGGGTAGACACTCAGACTCGTCCAACTCTATGGAGCTAATCGGGAAAATGTATGGGATCAGATTGCCAACCCTGTAACTATTGTTCTTGTGGACTATACATGTGTTGTGAGCCAAATGAACTTTCCCTTGGTGATACAACACAGGATGGAGTCAGATTTTTCTCAATATTCTGAGGTCAAGCTTCGGGATCTTAATCAGCAAAACTATCACTCTGTTGATTTTTTCCAGGCGTATGTAAATGTTAATAGGAAAAATTTCAACTGATTCTGATCGGAATTGTTTCATTACTTTGGATGTACTGGAAGCTAAATCTGTTATTTTAATATTGATCCGTGTATTGATGGTTATTTGTTTATTATTATTATCAACTAAGCCGATAAGCAAGCTATTGATTAGTCGTAGGTCGTTAGCTTAGGAAATTCCTACTAAATATATCCAACCAATTCCTTCTGAGTCCCAACGTTTGAAACGTTTATTGGGCAGAAGTTTCCTAAACAATGAATTTAAATGTTGTAACTGATTTTGTACAATGATGATCAGCTGATTGGTTTCTATTTTTTTTTTAAATCGATTCTTATCGATTCCGTTTAAATTTTGTATGCTGTAATATTATAATGATAGATGTAATTGTAACTGTCGATCCTAGCTGGGCCTAAATCGATACCTACTATTGGTGGTACCCTGTCTATGGTTGTCCTTTGGCCGTTCATCGAACATACTAAACCCTAACAGACTGTAACGAGGAAAATGTTTTTTTTTTGTAATTAGTTTTATTCATAGTATTTTTATCGGATTTTCAAATCATTTTTATGGATTTTTCGAGTGTTGTCAGTAATTACGGTACTTCTATTAATCTGCTTGATTTTCATTTTCTTGTATCTTGGTTTGTATTTTAATCTAGCTCTCGTTTTTTTTCAAATTTGTTTCTGTCTGTTGGAATTGTTTTCTCCTTTATTCCCTTGCTGTAGGCCAAAAGATCATTTGCTTGTTTTTATTTGAAATTTTTGTAGACTTGTTCGCAGATTGTGGAGGAACGAGTGGATGGTAGGATCACTTCGTACGGAGTATATTTGATAGAGGAATGAATGGGTGAATTATATTTATGTACTAAAGCTTGGATTAGGTCAGGAACGGGTAGGTGCAGTTGTTCGAACTTCGTGATACGATACATTTCGATTATGGTTGAATGAAACCTTTGTATCACTCCGTTCATTTCACTACGGCCAGTAGCTGTAAAATAAACTTGAATTTGAAGTTTTTGTTATTGCTGTTGTTTATAAACGAGCTTGCAGCTTCTATGATGCTTCTCTAATGTTTGCTCTGTAGATGGTTGGGGCTTATGGAGAATATGTGTTATTTTTTCTGGCGCATCGTATTTTGAGTACGTTTAGTCTTTTGCTTGCATTGATTTTAATGTGTTCTATATGCTTTTTATTGTCTATTATTGTACCTAAATATTTATATGTGTTCACATCTTCGATTCGAGCCTTCTAGCTGTTTGTAGGCTGCTTCAGGAAAAATCGAACTATGGTTGAACTTTGAAGCTTGTTAAAAAAAAGCGTGGAACCCGATGGAACTATGAAGCTTTTCTACTTGCACTTAGAATTCGATGGAACTATGAGGCTTGTTTATAAACGAAGCATGGTACTTAATGGAACTGTAAGGTTTCTTAAGCAGCACATGGTACTTTACGGAACTTTTTGATTGTTCAATGGAGAAAAACGGCTTAGGAAATGTTTGTCGAACATTTTTACCGATAAAAACTAAATTATAGATTATGTTGGAAAATAATAACATAACATAGAATGTATATTTAGCAACGCGATCAGGCCGTTCCTTACGAATAAAATATGTTTATTTTTTATTCAACAGTTACATATGACCAATATGTATGATGTATGACCAATATGTTCTGAATTTGTCGTGTCTTCAACTAGTGCTAACCACAAATATTCAGATGCAACAGCACACATAAAAATTCACAATCAGAGACGGGTTTACCCATGAGCGAAATGAGCGACCTTCAAGTGTTCCGTCATAAAAAAGAGCAAGCCGAAGGTGCCTCGTCGAATGGTTGCAACATTTTACTAACCTAAGTTGTGTTGTGGTTATTAATTTGGTAGTGTATGACTTTGGTATATATATATATTGAAAAGGGCTGGGGACATAACGTCACCTTGTGGTAGTCCGTCTGTGATAAGTTTTTTGAGGATTGTGTTGTTGCATTCTAATGTTGTGGTTCTGTTTTTTAGGAAAGCGTTTGTCCAATTTGTAATTTCTGATGGGACATTTGATTCTATCATTTTTCCAATCAGGGTTTTTGTTTTGACATTATTGTATGATTTTTCTAAATCGATGAACACGATCCCTGTTTTCATTTCATACATTTCCCCTGCAACTAGTGGCATGCCACCGAGCAAAGACACCAGCCGCTTTTGACGAATTGCTCTTCGTCATGTTTCTGTCTGACCGTTATGCCCGAACGCATTCGTTATTCATTCAGTTTTTAATGTTATGATAGAACTGACGATCCATTTGAAATTTTGAATTCATTGAATTTGATTCGAAAACAAGCGTGAAAAACATAATGCGTGAAGTAGAAGACGAGAAAGTCATTCCATAAACGAAATGTGTGGAATAACCGGGCATGCTAGTAGATAACTTACGTGGTAAATTTTAAAATAAATCCAAATAAAATACTAACTGCTGTTGACAATTACAATCCACAATTGCTCCAAAAACTTGGAAATAAAAAAGTTGGGTGACTTTTGAAAATTCAACATCAATACAAGAAATGAATCAAAACTTATTGTAGTTTTATGTTGAAAAAAATACACGAGTTTTTTTGTTGCCTATTTAAGGGTTAACCTTGAATAATCGAGTTTGATGTATTTTAAAACGTCTTATTTCATTTGACGTTTACGATTGTCTGCCGCTTGGTTGGTAGCTCTTCGGTTGAATTATCGGCCATGTGCATCCTATTGACCAAATCTGCCAACTCAGGTGTTGAGGCTAATTTGTATGGTTGTCCTTTGGCCGTTCATCGAACATACTAAACCCTAACAGACTGTAACGAGGAAAATGTTTTTTTTTTGTAATTAGTTTTATTCATAGTATTTTTATCGGATTTTCAAATCATTTTTATGGATTTTTCGAGTGTTGTCAGTAATTACGGTACTTCTATTAATCTGCTTGATTTTAATTTTCTTGTATCTTGGTTTGTATTTTAATCTAGCTCTCGTTTTTTTTTCAAATTTTTTTCTGTCTGTTGGAATTGTTTTCTCCTTTATTCCCTTGCTGTAGGCCAAAAGATCATTTGATTGTTTTTATTTGAAATTTTTGTAGACTTGTTCGCAGATTGTGGAGGAACGAGTGGATGGTAGGATCACTTCGTACGGAGTATATTTGATAGAGGAATGAATGGGTGAATTATATTTATGTACTAAAGCTTGGATTAGGTCAGGAACGGGTAGGTGCAGTTGTTCGAACTTCGTGATACGATACATTTCGATTATGGTTGAATGAAACCTTTGTATCACTCCGTTCATTTCACTACGGCCAGTAGCTGTAAAATAAACTTGAATTTGAAGTTTTTGTTATTGCTGTTGTTTATAAACGAGCTTGCAGCTTCTATGATGCTTCTCTAATGTTTGCTCTGTAGATGGTTGGGGCTTATGGAGAATATGTGTTATTTTTTCTGGCGCATCGTATTTTGAGTACGTTTAGTCTTTTGCTTGCATTGATTTTAATGTGTTCTATATGCTTTTTATTGTCTATTATTGTACCTAAATATTTATATGTGTTCACATCTTCGATTCGAGCCTTCTAGCTGTTTGTAGGCTGCTTCAGGAAAAATCGAACTACGGTTGAACTTTGAAGCTTGTTAAAAAAAAGCGTGGAACCCGATGGAACTATGAAGCTTTTCTACTTGCACTTAGAATTCGATGGAACTATGAGGCTTGTTTATAAACGAAGCATGGTACTTAATGGAACTGTAAGGTTTCTTAAGCAGCACATGGTACTTTACGGAACTTTTTGATTGTTCAATGGAGAAAAACGGCTTAGGAAATGTTTGTCGAACATTTTTACCGATAAAAACTAAATTATAGATTATGTTGGAAAATAATAACATAACATAGAATGTATATTTAGCAACGCGATCAGGCCGTTCCTTACGAATAAAATATGTTTATTTTTTATTCAACAGTTACATATGACCAATATGTATGATGTATGACCAATATGTTCTGAATTTGTCGTGTCTTCAACTAGTGCTAACCACAAATATTCAGATGCAACAGCACACATAAAAATTCACAATCAGAGACGGGTTTACCCATGAGCGAAATGAGCGACCTTCAAGTGTTCCGTCATAAAAAAGAGCAAGCCGAAGGTGCCTCGTCGAATGGTTGCAACATTTTACTAACCTAAGTTGTGTTGTGGTTATTAATTTGGTAGTGTATGACTTTGGTATATATATATATTGAAAAGCGCTGGGGACATGACGTCACCTTGTGGTAGTCCGTCTGTGATAAGTTTTTTGAGGATTGTGTTGTTGCATTCTAATGTTGTGGTTCTGTTTTTTAGGAAAGCGTTTGTCCAATTTGTAATTTCTGATGGGACATTTGATTCTATCATTTTTCCAATCAGGGTTTTTGTTTTGACATTATTGTATGATTTTTCTAGATCGATGAACACGATCCCTGTTTTCATTTCATACATTTCCCCTGCAAATAGTGGCATGCCACCGAGCAATGACACCAGCCGCTTTTGACGAATTGCTCTTCGTCATGTTTCTGTCTGACCGTTGTGCCCGAACGCATTCGTTATTCATTCAGTTTTTAATGTTATGATAGAACTGACGATCCATTTGAAATTTTGAATTCATTGAATTTGATTCGAAAACAAGCGTGAAAAACATAATGCGTGAAGTAGAAGACGAGAAAGTCATTCCATAAACGAAATGTGTGGAATAACCGAGCATGCTAGTAGATAACTTACGTGGTAAATTTTAAAATAAATCCAAATAAAATACTAACTGCTGTTGACAATTACAATCCACAATTGCTCCAAAAACTTGGAAATAAAAAAGTTGGGTGACTTTTGAAAATTCAATATCAATACAAGTAATGAATCAAAACTTATTGTAGTTTTATGTTGAAAAAAATACACGAGTTTTTTTGTTGCCTATTTAAGGGTTAACCTTGAATAATCGAGTGTGATGTATTTTAAAACGTCTTATTTCATTTGACGTTTACGATTGTCTGCCGCTTGGTTGGTAGCTCTTCGGTTGAATTATCGGCCATGTGCATCCTATTGACCAAATCTGCCAACTCAGGTGTTGAGGCTAATTTGTATCGAAAACTCCCTTATTAGTGGTTGTTAAGGCGATTTTGTCAACAGGGTATTTATCTAGACGCTCATAGAAGAGAGAACAAAAGGCAGCCATTTTGCTAGAGCCAGGTTTTGGACGACAGTGTTGCACCGGTATATTATATCGGATAAGCAATTTGAGCAAATTGGTGCATTGTAGTGAAGTGAATGTGAAAAATCAATTACCCAAGCACAACAAAATAGGTAAAGTCGTTGCAAGAATGGGGCTAAAATGGGGCCCTACTTTTGTCACGATAATTGCCCCGTAGTCAGAAACGGATGGGGCAATTTTGTTTACCACAAATTATGACGTCACAAAATTTTTGACGTCATGGAGATGTGCAAAAAAATTGATTTGTGTATGCTGTTTTTTTCTCTTTCGCACTGCTTGTTCGTTCTTCCATGCTTTTTGCTCTGTTTCTCTTATGGATCAAGGTAGCTGCTTTTGAGCCTGTGTGTAGAGGAGGAGAGATTGAAATATGCAGTACTGTTTTTTCTGGATATCTAGAGGTGAGCAGGAGAAGTGAGAATTGAACTGTAGAGAGAAGAGATTGAAATATGCAGTACTGTTTTTTCTGGATATCTAGAGGTGAGCAGGAGAAGTGAGAATTGAACTGTGATTATTAGTGTATAATGCATATTTACCATATGATTTGCTGCGGCGGTGATGCGATGGTCCTTTTTAGTCGTGATAATCTAGTGTGGATCGGAGTAGGTTTTGTTTTACATGCGCTATATAGGATCGCAAGTTAAAGAAAATGTGTTTTTTGTGTACATTCTTGTATTTGTATTTGGTAAATGCAAAACTAGCAAACTATAATGAATATCATTGTTGAGTTTCAATGATCCATGGTTTTGTTAAGAATCTTCGTGGTGGACCGTGATGTAATGCATCGCCTTTATTCATTATCATCTTTTACTATTTAAGCAAAATGCCGCTGGACAAAGAAACAGATGATATGACGTTTTCATCTGAGTACAACCAATTTGTCAAGGATCGATCGAAAGGTAGCATTCAAATTGCATTTTGTATGGTTTAAACAGCTTTTTATAAATATATTGAAATATTGTGCGTTAGCTACTGACACTGGAAAGGAAAATACTGTTCCAATTGCAAAAGGTATGTTAACGTGGGAAAAATTGTATTAACTACTTTGTTAGTACTAAAGTCCGTCGAAGGATTCCGATTTGTCCACAGAAAAGTTTTAGCGGTTAAAGGAACTTTAACGTTGGCTTTTTTAAAAAGCTTTCAAATTATGTTTATGGAGCTATGCGACGCGTTGGTGGAAAGCGCGCAGTAACGATTTCCATCAACTATTGACATTTTATCGATAATTTGATTGAACGTATCGTCAGTGTTGATTTCATTCTCATCTCACAGGAAGAACAGCAATCGATGTAGTCAGCCAATTCGACATATTCTTCTTCGGTCTGGTTCATATTTGGTACTGGACTTTGTTCTGGGGTTGGCGATGTGCGCTGCATTTCATGGTTTAAATTGCTCGTGGCTATATTTTGGGTATGTTGTAAATAATAATATAACAATAACACTACGATGTAATCGAACTTTATATTCGTTAAACTTGTGTAATAAAGTCAACTAACATGGTTGGCTTGGTCCTGCATCCTGATTATCCTTTCCCGTAGGTTCCAGCGCCATATACTTTGCAGCTTGGCGATAAAACATGCCAGATTTGCGCAGACGTTTTAAGTCAGCCATTACAAAAACGGTAACAACACTTTCAAATAACACTATTTTACAAAGATCTCTCAGCTGGACCAACACCCAACAAAAAAACACCTATTAAAACTGAACTGAACAACTAAATACTTTGTGAGATAATGATTTTTCCTGTATTTAAAAAAATATATGTTTCTTCTAATATCAAAGAATTACAAACTTCATGGCACCAGCATATTTTTTTCGCTTTCACTTACTCCGCCGTCTGGCGTGATTTCAGACGGTTACGCGTTTAAAGGTACGAGGCGTGTATGTATGCGTTTGTGTGTGAGGTATAGCAGTGCAAGCAAGGGAAAACACCCGGCGTATACACACATGTATCGATACCTTTCAGAACAAAAATTTACTCCGTCTATACTGTCCGTGAGTGCGAGAGGAATGACATACGAGTTTGAGCGAAATGTAAAACCAATGCATCGATACGATCTAGACACAACATCGATATCGTTGGCAAACAAACATTGCTCGGCCTATCTCGTCTGTAAGTGCGAATGAAACAGTTATACGAGTGTGAACGAAACACAGAATCGTACGGTTACGGCAAATCCAAAACCTCATGACGTCACAGAATACTCGTACATAAGTGTAAACAAGTGAGCTAGACGATTTAGAGCAAGACACACGCTGTTTTGCCCCGTTCGTTTTGGTTGGGTACCAATCGTTGTGCTTGTGATATGTGTATGGAAATTCGTTCGGTATTGTGGTGTGTTTTTGTGTGGTTTTGAGTTTGTGTTGTGCCAAATGAGAATCAAGTCGTTTTGTGTCGAAGCTTTTATTACGCAGATTGTCACTATTTTCATTTGTTCTTTTGAGGATGCAAAATAGAACATTGCAACTGGCTTGGAAGCTCAGTAGTGATATGAAGTAAGAAAATACCGGGGCGTAAGTTGCTTGGTACGTTCGAAGTATCATCATTTGCTTGCATTAACTTACCATCATTATATTTTGCAGGTTATGGTAATATCGATAAATGGAGTATGTGCTAGGAAGCTATGACACAGTATCGCACAGTGAGTATGTAATGGTTAAGAATGTAATCGAGAAGAATACCCATTAGATCGTGTGATTGGTTCCTAATGCTGTTCGTGTTACGCGAGTTAACCTTTTCTTTCTTGTAGGAAAGAAGGTGTTAGACGATCGATTGCCAAATTGCTTTATTTCTGTTACTTTGAACCGCAGACATTGAAACGACTGGAATAATTGGGGCAATTTCATGCATTGACCCGAACTGCTGACGACGGTGGTGAGCGGCGATACGGCAACAAATGCTTACTTGGGTAGACACTCAGACTCGTCCAACTCTATGGAGCTATTCGGGAAAATGTATGGGATCAGATTGCCAACCCTGTAACTATTGTTCTTGTGGACTATACATGTGTTGTCAGCCAAATGAACTTTCCCTTGGTTCCCAACACAGGATGGAGTCAGATTTTTCTCAATATTCTGAGGTCAAGCTTCGGGATCTTAATCAGCAAAACTATCACTCTGTTGATTTTTTCCAGGCGTATGTAAATGTTAATAGGAAAAATTTCAACTGATTCTGATCGGAATTGTTTCATTACTTTGGATGTACTGGAAGCTAAATCTGTTATTTTAATATTGATCCGTGTATTGATGGTTATTTGTTTATTATTATTATCAACTAAGCCGATAAGCAAGCTATTGATTAGTCGTAGGTCGTTAGCTTAGGAAATTCCTACTAAATATATCCAACCAATTCCTTCTGAGTCCCAACGTTTGAAACGTTTATTGGGCAGAAGTTTCCTAAACAATGAATTTAAATGTTGTAACTGATTTTGTATAATGATGATCAGCTGATTGGTTTTTTTTTTTTTTTTAAATCGATTCTTATCGATTCCGTTTAAATTTTGTATGCTGTAATATTATAATGATAGATGTAATTGTAACTGTCGATCCTAGCTGGGCCTAAATCGATACCTACTATTGGTGGTACCCTGTCTATGGTTGTCCTTTGGCCGTTCATCGAACATACTAAACCCTAACAGACTGTAACGAGGAAAATGTTTTTTTTTTTTTTGTAATTAGTTTTATTCATAGTATTTTTATCGGATTTTCAAATCATTTTTATGGATTTTTCGAGTGTTGTCAGTAATTACGGTACTTCTATTAATCTGCTTGATTTTCATTTTCTTGTATCTTGGTTTGTATTTTAATCTAGCTCTCGTTTTTTTTTCAAATTTTTTTCTGTCTGTTGGAATTGTTTTCTCCTTTATTCCCCTTGCTGTAGGCCAAAAGATCATTTGCTTGTTTTTATTTGAAATTTTTGTAGACTTGTTCGCAGATTGTGGAGGAACGAGTGGATGGTAGGATCACTTCGTACGGAGTATATTTGATAGAGGAATGAATGGGTGAATTATATTTATGTACTAAAGCTTGGATTAGGTCAGGAACGGGTAGGTGCAGTTGTTCGAACTTCGTGATACGATACATTTCGATTATGGTTGAATGAAACCTTTGTATCACTCCGTTCATGTCACTACGGCCAGTAGCTGTAAAATAAACTTGAATTTGAAGTTTTTTTTATTGCTGTTGTTTATAAACGAGCTTCCAGCTTCTATGATGCTTCTCTAATGTTTGCTCTGTAGATGGTTGGGGCTTATGGAGAATATGTGTTATTTTTTCTGGCGCATCGTATTTTGAGTACGTTTAGTCTTTTGCTTGCATTGATTTTAATGTGTTCTATATGCTTTTTATTGTCTATTATTGTACCTAAATATTTATATGTGTTCACATCTTCGATTCGAGCCTTCTAGCTGTTTGTAGGCTGCTTCAGGAAAAATCGAACTACGGTTGAACTTTGAAGCTTGTTAAAAAAAAGCGTGGAACCCGATGGAACTATGAAGCTTTTCTACTTGCACTTAGAATTCGATGGAACTATGAGGCTTGTTTATAAACGAAGCATGGTACTTAATGGAACTGTAAGGTTTCTTAAGCAGCACATGGTACTTTACGGAACTTTTTGATTGTTCAATGGAGAAAAACGGCTTAGGAAATGTTTGTCGAACATTTTTACCGATAAAAACTAAATTATAGATTATGTTGGAAAATAATAACATAACATAGAATGTATATTTAGCAACGCGATCAGGCCGTTCCTTACGAATAAAATATGTTTATTTTTTATTCAACAGTTACATATGACCAATATGTATGATGTATGACCAATATGTTCTGAATTTGTCGTGTCTTCAACTAGTACTAACCACAAATATTCAGATGCAACAGCACACATAAAAATTCACAATCAGAGACGGGTTTACCCATGAGCGAAATGAGCGACCTTCAAGTGTTCCGTCGTAAAAAAGAGCAAGCCGAAGGTGCCTCGTCGAATGGTTGCAACATTTTACTAACCTAAGTTGTGTTGTGGTTGTTAATTTGGTAGTGTATGACTTTGGTATATATATATATATATATTGAAAAGCGCTGGGGACATGACGTCACCTTGTGGTAGTCCGTCTGTGATAAGTTTTTTGAGGATTGTGTTGTTGCATTCTAATGTTGTGGTTCTGTTTTTTAGGAAAGCGTTTGTCCAATTTGTAATTTCTGATGGGACATTTGATTCTATCATTTTTCCAATCAGGGTTTTTGTTTTGACATTATTGTATGATTTTTCTAGATCGATGAACACGATCCCTGTTTTCATTTCATACATTTCCCCTGCAAATAGTGGCATGCCACCGAGCAATGACACCAGCCGCTTTTGACGAATTGCTCTTCGTCATGTTTCTGTCTGACCGTTGTGCCCGAACGCATTCGTTATTCATTCAGTTTTTAATGTTATGATAGAACTGACGATCCATTTGAAATTTTGAATTCATTGAATTTGATTCGAAAACAAGCGTGAAAAACATAATGCGTGAAGTAGAAGACGAGAAAGTCATTCCATAAACGAAATGTGTGGAATAACCGGGCATGCTAGTAGATAACTTACGTGGTAAATTTTAAAATAAATCCAAATAAAATACTAACTGCTGTTGACAATTACAATCCACAATTGCTCCAAAAACTTGGAAATAAAAAAGTTGGGTGACTTTTGAAAATTCAATATCAATACAAAAAATGAATCAAAACTTATTGTAGTTTTATGTTGAAAAAAATACACGAGTTTTTTTGTTGCCTATTTAAGGGTTAACCTTGAATAATCGAGTTTGATGTATTTTAAAACGTCTTATTTCATTTGACGTTTACGATTGTCTGCCGCTTGGTTGGTAGCTCTTCGGTTGAATTATCGGCCATGTGCATCCTATTGACCAAATCTGCCAACTCAGGTGTTGAGGCTAATTTGTATCGAAAACTCCCTTATTAGTGGTTGTTAAGGCGATTTTGTCAACAGGGTATTTATCTAGACGCTCATAGAAGAGAGAACAAAAGGCAGCCATTTTGCTAGAGCCAGGTTTTGGACGACAGTGTTGCACCGGTATATTATATCGGATAAGCAATTTGAGCAAATTGGTGCATTGTAGTGAAGTGAATGTGAAAAATCAATTACCAATCGTTGTGCTTGTGATATGTGTATGGAAATTCGTTCGGTATTGTGGTGTGTTTTTGTGTGGTTTTGAGTTTGTGTTGTGCCAAATGAGAATCAAGTCGTTTTGTGTCGAAGCTTTTATTACGCAGATTGTCACTATTTTCATTTGTTCTTTTGAGGATGCAAAATAGAACATTGCAACTGGCTTGGAAGCTCAGTAGTGATATGAAGTAAGAAAATACCGGGGCGTAAGTTGCTTGGTACGTTCGAAGTATCATCATTTGCTTGCATTAACTTACCATCATTATATTTTGCAGGTTATGGTAATATCGATAAATGGAGTATGTGCTAGGAAGCTATGGCACAGTATCGCACAGTGAGTATGTAATGTTTAAGAATGTAATCGAGAAGAATACCCATTAGATCGTGTGATTGGTTCCTAATGCTGTTCGTGTTACGCGAGTTAACCTTTTCTTTCTTGTAGGAAAGAAGGTGTTAGACGATCGATTGCCAAATTGCTTTATTTCTGTTACTTTGAACCGCAGACATTGAACCGACTGGAATAATTGGGGCAATTTCATGCATTGACCCGAACTGCTGACGACGGTGGTGAGCGGCGATACGGCAACAAATGCTTACTTGGGTAGACACTCAGACTCGTCCAACTCTATGGAGCTAATCGGGAAAATGTATGGGATCAGATTGCCAACCCTGTAACTATTGTTCTTGTGGACTATACATGTGTTGTGAGCCAAATGAACTTTCCCTTGGTTCCCAACACAGGATGGAGTCAGATTTTTCTCAATATTCTGAGGTCAAGCTTCGGGATCTTAATCAGCAAAACTATCACTCTGTTGATTTTTTCCAGGCGTATGTAAATGTTAATAGGAAAAATTTCAACTGATTCTGATCGGAATTGTTTCATTACTTTGGATGTACTGGAAGCTAAATCTGTTATTTTAATATTGATCCGTGTATTGATGGTTATTTGTTTATTATTATTATCAACTAAGCCGATAAGCAAGCTATTGATTAGTCGTAGGTCGTTAGCTTAGGAAATTCCTACTAAATATATCCAACCAATTCCTTCTGAGTCCCAACGTTTGAAACGTTTATTGGGCAGAAGTTTCCTAAACAATGAATTTAAATGTTGTAACTGATTTTGTACAATGATGATCAGCTGATTGGTTTCTATTTTTTTTTTAAATCGATTCTTATCGATTCCGTTTAAATTTTGTATGCTGTAATATTATAATGATAGATGTAATTGTAACTGTCGATCCTAGCTGGGCCTAAATCGATACCTACTATTGGTGGTACCCTGTCTATGGTTGTCCTTTGGCCGTTCATCGAACATACTAAACCCTAACAGACTGTAACGAGGAAAATGTTTTTTTTTTTTGTAATTAGTTTTATTCATAGTATTTTTATCGGATTTTCAAATCATTTTTATGGATTTTTCGAGTGTTGTCAGTAATTACGGTACTTCTATTAATCTGCTTGATTTTCATTTTCTTGTATCTTGGTTTGTATTTTAATCTAGCTCTCGTTTTTTTTCAAATTTGTTTCTGTCTGTTGGAATTGTTTTCTCCTTTATTCCCTTGCTGTAGGCCAAAAGATCATTTGCTTGTTTTTATTTGAAATTTTTGTAGACTTGTTCGCAGATTGTGGAGGAACGAGTGGATGGTAGGATCACTTCGTACGGAGTATATTTGATAGAGGAATGAATGGGTGAATTATATTTATGTACTAAAGCTTGGATTAGGTCAGGAACGGGTAGGTGCAGTTGTTCGAACTTCGTGATACGATACATTTCGATTATGGTTGAATGAAACCTTTGTATCACTCCGTTCATTTCACTACGGCCAGTAGCTGTAAAATAAACTTGAATTTGAAGTTTTTGTTATTGCTGTTGTTTATAAACGAGCTTGCAGCTTCTATGATGCTTCTCTAATGTTTGCTCTGTAGATGGTTGGGGCTTATGGAGAATATGTGTTATTTTTTCTGGCGCATCGTATTTTGAGTACGTTTAGTCTTTTGCTTGCATTGATTTTAATGTGTTCTATATGCTTTTTATTGTCTATTATTGTACCTAAATATTTATATGTGTTCACATCTTCGATTCGAGCCTTCTAGCTGTTTGTAGGCTGCTTCAGGAAAAATCGAACTACGGTTGAACTTTGAAGCTTGTTAAAAAAAAGCGTGGAACCCGATGGAACTATGAAGCTTTTCTACTTGCACTTAGAATTCGATGGAACTATGAGGCTTGTTTATAAACGAAGCATGGTACTTAATGGAACTGTAAGGTTTCTTAAGCAGCACATGGTACTTTACGGAACTTTTTGATTGTTCAATGGAGAAAAACGGCTTAGGAAATGTTTGTCGAACATTTTTACCGATAAAAACTAAATTATAGATTATGTTGGAAAATAATAACATAACATAGAATGTATATTTAGCAACGCGATCAGGCCGTTCCTTACGAATAAAATATGTTTATTTTTTATTCAACAGTTACATATGACCAATATGTATGATGTATGACCAATATGTTCTGAATTTGTCGTGTCTTCAACTAGTGCTAACCACAAATATTCAGATGCAACAGCACACATAAAAATT
Organism: Anopheles maculipalpis; assembly: GCF_943734695.1. Classification (NCBI taxonomy): domain Eukaryota; kingdom Metazoa; phylum Arthropoda; class Insecta; order Diptera; family Culicidae; genus Anopheles; species Anopheles maculipalpis. The sequence continues at coordinate 21,257,238 of NC_064870.1, read as the reverse complement.
CACAATCAGAGACGGGTTTACCCATGAGCGAAATGAGCGACCTTCAAGTGTTCCGTCATAAAAAAGAGCAAGCCGAAGGTGCCTCGTCGAATGGTTGCAACATTTTACTAACCTAAGTTGTGTTGTGGTTATTAATTTGGTAGTGTATGACTTTGGTATATATATATATTGAAAAGGGCTGGGGACATAACGTCACCTTGTGGTAGTCCGTCTGTGATAAGTTTTTTGAGGATTGTGTTGTTGCATTCTAATGTTGTGGTTCTGTTTTTTAGGAAAGCGTTTGTCCAATTTGTAATTTCTGATGGGACATTTGATTCTATCATTTTTCCAATCAGGGTTTTTGTTTTGACATTATTGTATGATTTTTCTAAATCGATGAACACGATCCCTGTTTTCATTTCATACATTTCCCCTGCAACTAGTGGCATGCCACCGAGCAAAGACACCAGCCGCTTTTGACGAATTGCTCTTCGTCATGTTTCTGTCTGACCGTTATGCCCGAACGCATTCGTTATTCATTCAGTTTTTAATGTTATGATAGAACTGACGATCCATTTGAAATTTTGAATTCATTGAATTTGATTCGAAAACAAGCGTGAAAAACATAATGCGTGAAGTAGAAGACGAGAAAGTCATTCCATAAACGAAATGTGTGGAATAACCGAGCATGCTAGTAGATAACTTACGTGGTAAATTTTAAAATAAATCCAAATAAAATACTAACTGCTGTTGACAATTACAATCCACAATTGCTCCAAAAACTTGGAAATAAAAAAGTTGGGTGACTTTTGAAAATTCAACATCAATACAAGAAATGAATCAAAACTTATTGTAGTTTTATGTTGAAAAAAATACACGAGTTTTTTTGTTGCCTATTTAAGGGTTAACCTTGAATAATCGAGTTTGATGTATTTTAAAACGTCTTATTTCATTTGACGTTTACGATTGTCTGCCGCTTGGTTGGTAGCTCTTCGGTTGAATTATCGGCCATGTGCATCCTATTGACCAAATCTGCCAACTCAGGTGTTGAGGCTAATTTGTATGGTTGTCCTTTGGCCGTTCATCGAACATACTAAACCCTAACAGACTGTAACGAGGAAAATGTTTTTTTTTTGTAATTAGTTTTATTCATAGTATTTTTATCGGATTTTCAAATCATTTTTATGGATTTTTCGAGTGTTGTCAGTAATTACGGTACTTCTATTAATCTGCTTGATTTTCATTTTCTTGTATCTTGGTTTGTATTTTAATCTAGCTCTCGTTTTTTTTTCAAATTTTTTTCTGTCTGTTGGAATTGTTTTCTCCTTTATTCCCTTGCTGTAGGCCAAAAGATCATTTGCTTGTTTTTATTTGAAATTTTTGTAGACTTGTTCGCAGATTGTGGAGGAACGAGTGGATGGTAGGATCACTTCGTACGGAGTATATTTGATAGAGGAATGAATGGGTGAATTATATTTATGTACTAAAGCTTGGATTAGGTCAGGAACGGGTAGGTGCAGTTGTTCGAACTTCGTGATACGATACATTTCGATTATGGTTGAATGAAACCTTTGTATCACTCCGTTCATTTCACTACGGCCAGTAGCTGTAAAATAAACTTGAATTTGAAGTTTTTTTATTGCTGTTGTTTATAAACGAGCTTCCAGCTTCTATGATGCTTCTCTAATGTTTGCTCTGTAGATGGTTGGGGCTTATGGAGGATATGTGTTATTTTTTCTGGCGCATCGTATTTTGAGTATGTTTAGTCTTTTGCTTGCATTGATTTTAATGTGTTCTATATGCTTTTTATTGTCTATTATTGTACCTAAATATTTATATGTGTTCACATCTTCGATTCGAGCCTTCTAGCTGTTTGTAGGCTGCTTCAGGAAAAATCGAGCTACGGTTGAACTTTGAAGCTTGTTAAAAAAAAAGCGTGGAACCCGATGGAACTATGAAGCTTTTCTACTTGCACTTAGAATTCGATGGAACTATGAGGCTTGTTTATAAACGAAGCATGGTACTTAATGGAACTGTAAGGTTTCTTAAGCAGCACATGGCACTTTACGGAACTTTTTGATTGTTCAATGGAGAAAAACGGCTTAGGAAATGTTTGTCGAACATTTTTACCGATAAAAACTAAATTATAGATTATGTTGGAAAATAATAACATAACATAGAATGTATATTTAGCAACGCGATCAGGCCGTTCCTTACGAATAAAATATGTTTATTTTTTATTCAACAGTTACATATGACCAATATGTATGATGTATGACCAATATGTTCTGAATTTGTCGTGTCTTCAACTAGTGCTAACCACAAATATTCAGATGCAACAGCACACATAAAAATTCACAATCAGAGACGGGTTTACCCATGAGCGAAATGAGCGACCTTCAAGTGTTCCGTCGTAAAAAAGAGCAAGCCGAAGGTGCCTCGTCGAATGGTTGCAACATTTTACTAACCTAAGTTGTGTTGTGGTTGTTAATTTGGTAGTGTATGACTTTGGTATATATATATATATATATATATATATATATATATATATTGAAAAGCGCTGGGGACATGACGTCACCTTGTGGTAGTCCGTCTGTGATAAGTTTTTTGAGGATTGTGTTGTTGCATTCTAATGTTGTGGTTCTGTTTTTTAGGAAAGCGTTTGTCCAATTTGTAATTTCTGATGGGACATTTGATTCTATCATTTTTCCAATCAGGGTTTTTGTTTTGACATTATTGTATGATTTTTCTAGATCGATGAACACGATCCCTGTTTTCATTTCATACATTTCCCCTGCAACTAGTGGCATGCCACCGAGCAATGACACCAGCCGCTTTTGAAGAATTGCTCTTCGTCATGTTTCTGTCTGACCGTTGTGCCCGAACGCATTCGTTATTCATTCAGTTTTTAATGTTATGATAGAACTGACGATCCATTTGAAATTTTGAATTCATTGAATTTGATTCGAAAACAAGCGTGAAAAACATAATGCGTGAAGTAGAAGACGAGAAAGTCATTCCATAAACGAAATGTGTGGAATAACCGAGCATGCTAGTAGATAACTTACGTGGTAAATTTTAAAATAAATCCAAATAAAATACTAACTGCTGTTGACAATTACAATCCACAATTGCTCCAAAAACTTGGAAATAAAAAAGTTGGGTGACTTTTCAAAATTCAATATCAATACAAGTAATGAATCAAAACTTATTGTACTTTTATGTTGAAAAAAATACACGAGTTTTTTTGTTGCCTATTTAAGGGTTAACCTTGAATAATCGAGTGTGATGTATTTTAAAACGTCTTATTTCATTTGACGTTTACGATTGTCTGCCGCTTGGTTGGTAGCTCTTCGGTTGAATTATCGGCCATGTGCATCCTATTGACCAAATCTGCCAACTCAGGTGTTGAGGCTAATTTGTATCGAAAACTCCCTTATTAGTGGTTGTTAAGGCGATTTTGTCAACAGGGTATTTATCTAGACGCTCATAGAAGAGAGAACAAAAGGCAGCCATTTTGCTAGAGCCAGGTTTTGGACGACAGTGTTGCACCGGTATATTATATCGGATAAGCAATTTGAGCAAATTGGTGCATTGTAGTGAAGTGAATGTGAAAAATCAATTACCCAAGCACAACAAAATAGGTAAAGTCGTTGCAAGAATGGGGCTAAAATGGGGCCCTACTTTTGTCACGATAATTGCCCCGTAGTCAGAAACGGATGGGGCAATTTTGTTTACCACAAATTATGACGTCACAAAATTTTTGACGTCATGGAGATGTGCAAAAAAATTGATTTGTGTATGCTGTTTTTTTCTCTTTCGCACTGCTTGTTCGTTCTTCCATGCTTTTTGCTCTGTTTCTCTTATGGATCAAGGTAGCTGCTTTTGAGCCTGTGTGTAGAGGAGGAGAGATTGAAATATGCAGTACTGTTTTTTCTGGATATCTAGAGGTGAGCAGGAGAAGTGAGAATTGAACTGTAGAGAGAAGAGATTGAAATATGCAGTACTGTTTTTTCTGGATATCTAGAGGTGAGCAGGAGAAGTGAGAATTGAACTGTGATTATTAGTGTATAATGCATATTTACCATATGATTTGCTGCGGCGGTGATGCGATGGTCCTTTTTAGTCGTGATAATCTAGTGTGGATCGGAGTAGGTTTTGTTTTACATGCGCTATATAGGATCGCAAGTTAAAGAAAATGTGTTTTTTGTGTACATTCTTGTATTTGTATTTGGTAAATGCAAAACTAGCAAACTATAATGAATATCATTGTTGAGTTTCAATGATCCATGGTTTTGTTAAGAATCTTCGTGGTGGACCGTGATGTAATGCATCGCCTTTATTCATTATCATCTTTTACTATTTAAGCAAAATGCCGCTGGACAAAGAAACAGATGATATGACGTTTTCATCTGAGTACAACCAATTTGTCAAGGATCGATCGAAAGGTAGCATTCAAATTGCATTTTGTATGGTTTAAACAGCTTTTTATAAATATATTGAAATATTGTGCGTTAGCTACTGACACTGGAAAGGAAAATACTGTTCCAATTGCAAAAGGTATGTTAACGTGGGAAAAATTGTATTAACTACTTTGTTAGTACTAAAGTCCGTCGAAGGATTCCGATTTGTCCACAGAAAAGTTTTAGCGGTTAAAGGAACTTTAACGTTGGCTTTTTTAAAAAGCTTTCAAATTATGTTTATGGAGCTATGCGACGCGTTGGTGGAAAGCGCGCAGTAACGATTTCCATCAACTATTGACATTTTATCGATAATTTGATTGAACGTATCGTCAGTGTTGATTTCATTCTCATCTCACAGGAAGAACAGCAATCGATGTAGTCAGCCAATTCGACATATTCTTCTTCGGTCTGGTTCATATTTGGTACTGGACTTTGTTCTGGGGTTGGCGATGTGCGCTGCATTTCATGGTTTAAATTGCTCGTGGCTATATTTTGGGTATGTTGTAAATAATAATATAACAATAACACTACGATGTAATCGAACTTTATATTCGTTAAACTTGTGTAATAAAGTCAACTAACATGGTTGGCTTGGTCCTGCATCCTGATTATCCTTTCCCGTAGGTTCCAGCGCCATATACTTTGCAGCTTGGCGATAAAACATGCCAGATTTGCGCAGACGTTTTAAGTCAGCCATTACAAAAACGGTAACAACACTTTCAAATAACACTATTTTACAAAGATCTCTCAGCTGGACCAACACCCAAGAAATAAACACCTATTAAAACTGAACTGAACAACTAAATACTTTGTGAGATAATGATTTTTCCTGTATTTAAAAAAATATATGTTTCTTCTAATATCAAAGAATTACAAACTTCATGGCACCAGCATATTTTTTTCGCTTTCACTTACTCCGCCGTCTGGCGTGATTTCAGACGGTTACGCGTTTAAAGGTACGAGGCGTGTATGTATGCGTTTGTGTGTGAGGTATAGCAGTGCAAGCAAGGGAAAACACCCGGCGTATACACACATGTATCGATACCTTTCAGAACAAAAATTTACTCCGTCTATACTGTCCGTGAGTGCGAGAGGAATGACATACGAGTTTGAGCGAAATGTAAAACCAATGCATCGATACGATCTAGACACAACATCGATATCGTTGGCAAACAAACATTGCTCGGCCTATCTCGTCTGTAAGTGCGAATGAAACAGTTATACGAGTGTGAACGAAACACAGAATCGTACGGTTACGGCAAATCCAAAACCTCATGACGTCACAGAATACTCGTACATAAGTGTAAACAAGTGAGCTAGACGATTTAGAGCAAGACACACGCTGTTTTGCCCCGTTCGTTTTGGTTGGGTACCAATCGTTGTGCTTGTGATATGTGTATGGAAATTCGTTCGGTATTGTGGTGTGTTTTTGTGTGGTTTTGAGTTTGTGTTGTGCCAAATGAGAATCAAGTCGTTTTGTGTCGAAGCTTTTATTACGCAGATTGTCACTATTTTCATTTGTTCTTTTGAGGATGCAAAATAGAACATTGCAACTGGCTTGGAAGCTCAGTAGTGATATGAAGTAAGAAAATACCGGGGCGTAAGTTGCTTGGTACGTTCGAAGTATCATCATTTGCTTGCATTAACTTACCATCATTATATTTTGCAGGTTATGGTAATATCGATAAATGGAGTATGTGCTAGGAAGCTATGACACAGTATCGCACAGTGAGTATGTAATGGTTAAGAATGTAATCGAGAAGAATACCCATTAGATCGTGTGATTGGTTCCTAATGCTGTTCGTGTTACGCGAGTTAACCTTTTCTTTCTTGTAGGAAAGAAGGTGTTAGACGATCGATTGCCAAATTGCTTTATTTCTGTTACTTTGAACCGCAGACATTGAAACGACTGGAATAATTGGGGCAATTTCATGCATTGACCCGAACTGCTGACGACGGTGGTGAGCGGCGATACGGCAACAAATGCTTACTTGGGTAGACACTCAGACTCGTCCAACTCTATGGAGCTATTCGGGAAAATGTATGGGATCAGATTGCCAACCCTGTAACTATTGTTCTTGTGGACTATACATGTGTTGTCAGCCAAATGAACTTTCCCTTGGTTCCCAACACAGGATGGAGTCAGATTTTTCTCAATATTCTGAGGTCAAGCTTCGGGATCTTAATCAGCAAAACTATCACTCTGTTGATTTTTTCCAGGCGTATGTAAATGTTAATAGGAAAAATTTCAACTGATTCTGATCGGAATTGTTTCATTACTTTGGATGTACTGGAAGCTAAATCTGTTATTTTAATATTGATCCGTGTATTGATGGTTATTTGTTTATTATTATTATCAACTAAGCCGATAAGCAAGCTATTGATTAGTCGTAGGTCGTTAGCTTAGGAAATTCCTACTAAATATATCCAACCAATTCCTTCTGAGTCCCAACGTTTGAAACGTTTATTGGGCAGAAGTTTCCTAAACAATGAATTTAAATGTTGTAACTGATTTTGTATAATGATGATCAGCTGATTGGTTTTTTTTTTTTTTTTAAATCGATTCTTATCGATTCCGTTTAAATTTTGTATGCTGTAATATTATAATGATAGATGTAATTGTAACTGTCGATCCTAGCTGGGCCTAAATCGATACCTACTATTGGTGGTACCCTGTCTATGGTTGTCCTTTGGCCGTTCATCGAACATACTAAACCCTAACAGACTGTAACGAGGAAAATGTTTTTTTTTTTTTTGTAATTAGTTTTATTCATAGTATTTTTATCGGATTTTCAAATCATTTTTATGGATTTTTCGAGTGTTGTCAGTAATTACGGTACTTCTATTAATCTGCTTGATTTTCATTTTCTTGTATCTTGGTTTGTATTTTAATCTAGCTCTCGTTTTTTTTTCAAATTTTTTTCTGTCTGTTGGAATTGTTTTCTCCTTTATTCCCCTTGCTGTAGGCCAAAAGATCATTTGCTTGTTTTTATTTGAAATTTTTGTAGACTTGTTCGCAGATTGTGGAGGAACGAGTGGATGGTAGGATCACTTCGTACGGAGTATATTTGATAGAGGAATGAATGGGTGAATTATATTTATGTACTAAAGCTTGGATTAGGTCAGGAACGGGTAGGTGCAGTTGTTCAAACTTCGTGATACGATACATTTCGATTATGGTTGAATGAAACCTTTGTATCACTCCGTTCATGTCACTACGGCCAGTAGCTGTAAAATAAACTTGAATTTGAAGTTTTTTTTATTGCTGTTGTTTATAAACGAGCTTCCAGCTTCTATGATGCTTCTCTAATGTTTGCTCTGTAGATGGTTGGGGCTTATGGAGAATATGTGTTATTTTTTCTGGCGCATCGTATTTTGAGTACGTTTAGTCTTTTGCTTGCATTGATTTTAATGTGTTCTATATGCTTTTTATTGTCTATTATTGTACCTAAATATTTATATGTGTTCACATCTTCGATTCGAGCCTTCTAGCTGTTTGTAGGCTGCTTCAGGAAAAATCGAACTACGGTTGAACTTTGAAGCTTGTTTAAAAAAAAGCGTGGAACCCGATGGAACTATGAAGCTTTTCTACTTGCACTTAGAATTCGATGGAACTATGAGGCTTGTTTATAAACGAAGCATGGTACTTAATGGAACTGTAAGGTTTCTTAAGCAGCACATGGTACTTTACGGAACTTTGTGGTTGTTCAATGGAGAAAAACGGCTTAGGAAATGTTTGTCGAACATTTTTACCGATAAAAACTAAATTATAGATTATGTTGGAAAATAATAACATAACATAGAATGTATATTTAGCAACGCGATCAGGCCGTTCCTTACGAATAAAATATGTTTATTTTTTATTCAACAGTTACATATGACCAATATGTATGATGTATGACCAATATGTTCTGAATTTGTCGTGTCTTCAACTAGTACTAACCACAAATATTCAGATGCAACAGCACACATAAAAATTCACAATCAGAGACGGGTTTACCCATGAGCGAAATGAGCGACCTTCAAGTGTTCCGTCGTAAAAAAGAGCAAGCCGAAGGTGCCTCGTCGAATGGTTGCAACATTTTACTAACCTAAGTTGTGTTGTGGTTGTTAATTTGGTAGTGTATGACTTTGGTATATATATATATATATATTGAAAAGCGCTGGGGACATGACGTCACCTTGTGGTAGTCCGTCTGTGATAAGTTTTTTGAGGATTGTGTTGTTGCATTCTAATGTTGTGGTTCTGTTTTTTAGGAAAGCGTTTGTCCAATTTGTAATTTCTGATGGGACATTTGATTCTATCATTTTTCCAATCAGGGTTTTTGTTTTGACATTATTGTATGATTTTTCTAGATCGATGAACACGATCCCTGTTTTCATTTCATACATTTCCCCTGCAAATAGTGGCATGCCACCGAGCAATGACACCAGCCGCTTTTGACGAATTGCTCTTCGTCATGTTTCTGTCTGACCGTTGTGCCCGAACGCATTCGTTATTCATTCAGTTTTTAATGTTATGATAGAACTGACGATCCATTTGAAATTTTGAATTCATTGAATTTGATTCGAAAACAAGCGTGAAAAACATAATGCGTGAAGTAGAAGACGAGAAAGTCATTCCATAAACGAAATGTGTGGAATAACCGGGCATGCTAGTAGATAACTTACGTGGTAAATTTTAAAATAAATCCAAATAAAATACTAACTGCTGTTGACAATTACAATCCACAATTGCTCCAAAAACTTGGAAATAAAAAAGTTGGGTGACTTTTGAAAATTCAATATCAATACAAAAAATGAATCAAAACTTATTGTAGTTTTATGTTGAAAAAAATACACGAGTTTTTTTGTTGCCTATTTAAGGGTTAACCTTGAATAATCGAGTTTGATGTATTTTAAAACGTCTTATTTCATTTGACGTTTACGATTGTCTGCCGCTTGGTTGGTAGCTCTTCGGTTGAATTATCGGCCATGTGCATCCTATTGACCAAATCTGCCAACTCAGGTGTTGAGGCTAATTTGTATCGAAAACTCCCTTATTAGTGGTTGTTAAGGCGATTTTGTCAACAGGGTATTTATCTAGACGCTCATAGAAGAGAGAACAAAAGGCAGCCATTTTGCTAGAGCCAGGTTTTGGACGACAGTGTTGCACCGGTATATTATATCGGATAAGCAATTTGAGCAAATTGGTGCATTGTAGTGAAGTGAATGTGAAAAATCAATTACCAATCGTTGTGCTTGTGATATGTGTATGGAAATTCGTTCGGTATTGTGGTGTGTTTTTGTGTGGTTTTGAGTTTGTGTTGTGCCAAATGAGAATCAAGTCGTTTTGTGTCGAAGCTTTTATTACGCAGATTGTCACTATTTTCATTTGTTCTTTTGAGGATGCAAAATAGAACATTGCAACTGGCTTGGAAGCTCAGTAGTGATATGAAGTAAGAAAATACCGGGGCGTAAGTTGCTTGGTACGTTCGAAGTATCATCATTTGCTTGCATTAACTTACCATCATTATATTTTGCAGGTTATGGTAATATCGATAAATGGAGTATGTGCTAGGAAGCTATGGCACAGTATCGCACAGTGAGTATGTAATGTTTAAGAATGTAATCGAGAAGAATACCCATTAGATCGTGTGATTGGTTCCTAATGCTGTTCGTGTTACGCGAGTTAACCTTTTCTTTCTTGTAGGAAAGAAGGTGTTAGACGATCGATTGCCAAATTGCTTTATTTCTGTTACTTTGAACCGCAGACATTGAACCGACTGGAATAATTGGGGCAATTTCATGCATTGACCCGAACTGCTGACGACGGTGGTGAGCGGCGATACGGCAACAAATGCTTACTTGGGTAGACACTCAGACTCGTCCAACTCTATGGAGCTAATCGGGAAAATGTATGGGATCAGATTGCCAACCCTGTAACTATTGTTCTTGTGGACTATACATGTGTTGTGAGCCAAATGAACTTTCCCTTGGTTCCCAACACAGGATGGAGTCAGATTTTTCTCAATATTCTGAGGTCAAGCTTCGGGATCTTAATCAGCAAAACTATCACTCTGTTGATTTTTTCCAGGCGTATGTAAATGTTAATAGGAAAAATTTCAACTGATTCTGATCGGAATTGTTTCATTACTTTGGATGTACTGGAAGCTAAATCTGTTATTTTAATATTGATCCGTGTATTGATGGTTATTTGTTTATTATTATTATCAACTAAGCCGATAAGCAAGCTATTGATTAGTCGTAGGTCGTTAGCTTAGGAAATTCCTACTAAATATATCCAACCAATTCCTTCTGAGTCCCAACGTTTGAAACGTTTATTGGGCAGAAGTTTCCTAAACAATGAATTTAAATGTTGTAACTGATTTTGTATAATGATGATCAGCTGATTGGTTTTTTTTTTTTTTTTAAATCGATTCTTATCGATTCCGTTTAAATTTTGTATGCTGTAATATTATAATGATAGATGTAATTGTAACTGTCGATCCTAGCTGGGCCTAAATCGATACCTACTATTGGTGGTACCCTGTCTATGGTTGTCCTTTGGCCGTTCATCGAACATACTAAACCCTAACAGACTGTAACGAGGAAAATGTTTTTTTTTTTTTTGTAATTAGTTTTATTCATAGTATTTTTATCGGATTTTCAAATCATTTTTATGGATTTTTCGAGTGTTGTCAGTAATTACGGTACTTCTATTAATCTGCTTGATTTTCATTTTCTTGTATCTTGGTTTGTATTTTAATCTAGCTCTCGTTTTTTTTTCAAATTTTTTTCTGTCTGTTGGAATTGTTTTCTCCTTTATTCCCCTTGCTGTAGGCCAAAAGATCATTTGCTTGTTTTTATTTGAAATTTTTGTAGACTTGTTCGCAGATTGTGGAGGAACGAGTGGATGGTAGGATCACTTCGTACGGAGTATATTTGATAGAGGAATGAATGGGTGAATTATATTTATGTACTAAAGCTTGGATTAGGTCAGGAACGGGTAGGTGCAGTTGTTCGAACTTCGTGATACGATACATTTCGATTATGGTTGAATGAAACCTTTGTATCACTCCGTTCATGTCACTACGGCCAGTAGCTGTAAAATAAACTTGAATTTGAAGTTTTTTTTATTGCTGTTGTTTATAAACGAGCTTCCAGCTTCTATGATGCTTCTCTAATGTTTGCTCTGTAGATGGTTGGGGCTTATGGAGAATATGTGTTATTTTTTCTGGCGCATCGTATTTTGAGTACGTTTAGTCTTTTGCTTGCATTGATTTTAATGTGTTCTATATGCTTTTTATTGTCTATTATTGTACCTAAATATTTATATGTGTTCACATCTTCGATTCGAGCCTTCTAGCTGTTTGTAGGCTGCTTCAGGAAAAATCGAACTACGGTTGAACTTTGAAGCTTGTTAAAAAAAAGCGTGGAACCCGATGGAACTATGAAGCTTTTCTACTTGCACTTAGAATTCGATGGAACTATGAGGCTTGTTTATAAACGAAGCATGGTACTTAATGGAACTGTAAGGTTTCTTAAGCAGCACATGGTACTTTACGGAACTTTTTGATTGTTCAATGGAGAAAAACGGCTTAGGAAATGTTTGTCGAACATTTTTACCGATAAAAACTAAATTATAGATTATGTTGGAAAATAATAACATAACATAGAATGTATATTTAGCAACGCGATCAGGCCGTTCCTTACGAATAAAATATGTTTATTTTTTATTCAACAGTTACATATGACCAATATGTATGATGTATGACCAATATGTTCTGAATTTGTCGTGTCTTCAACTAGTACTAACCACAAATATTCAGATGCAACAGCACACATAAAAATTCACAATCAGAGACGGGTTTACCCATGAGCGAAATGAGCGACCTTCAAGTGTTCCGTCGTAAAAAAGAGCAAGCCGAAGGTGCCTCGTCGAATGGTTGCAACATTTTACTAACCTAAGTTGTGTTGTGGTTGTTAATTTGGTAGTGTATGACTTTGGTATATATATATATATATATTGAAAAGCGCTGGGGACATGACGTCACCTTGTGGTAGTCCGTCTGTGATAAGTTTTTTGAGGATTGTGTTGTTGCATTCTAATGTTGTGGTTCTGTTTTTTAGGAAAGCGTTTGTCCAATTTGTAATTTCTGATGGGACATTTGATTCTATCATTTTTCCAATCAGGGTTTTTGTTTTGACATTATTGTATGATTTTTCTAGATCGATGAACACGATCCCTGTTTTCATTTCATACATTTCCCCTGCAAATAGTGGCATGCCACCGAGCAATGACACCAGCCGCTTTTGACGAATTGCTCTTCGTCATGTTTCTGTCTGACCGTTGTGCCCGAACGCATTCGTTATTCATTCAGTTTTTAATGTTATGATAGAACTGACGATCCATTTGAAATTTTGAATTCATTGAATTTGATTCGAAAACAAGCGTGAAAAACATAATGCGTGAAGTAGAAGACGAGAAAGTCATTCCATAAACGAAATGTGTGGAATAACCGGGCATGCTAGTAGATAACTTACGTGGTAAATTTTAAAATAAATCCAAATAAAATACTAACTGCTGTTGACAATTACAATCCACAATTGCTCCAAAAACTTGGAAATAAAAAAGTTGGGTGACTTTTGAAAATTCAATATCAATACAAAAAATGAATCAAAACTTATTGTAGTTTTATGTTGAAAAAAATACACGAGTTTTTTTGTTGCCTATTTAAGGGTTAACCTTGAATAATCGAGTTTGATGTATTTTAAAACGTCTTATTTCATTTGACGTTTACGATTGTCTGCCGCTTGGTTGGTAGCTCTTCGGTTGAATTATCGGCCATGTGCATCCTATTGACCAAATCTGCCAACTCAGGTGTTGAGGCTAATTTGTATCGAAAACTCCCTTATTAGTGGTTGTTAAGGCGATTTTGTCAACAGGGTATTTATCTAGACGCTCATAGAAGAGAGAACAAAAGGCAGCCATTTTGCTAGAGCCAGGTTTTGGACGACAGTGTTGCACCGGTATATTATATCGGATAAGCAATTTGAGCAAATTGGTGCATTGTAGTGAAGTGAATGTGAAAAATCAATTACCAATCGTTGTGCTTGTGATATGTGTATGGAAATTCGTTCGGTATTGTGGTGTGTTTTTGTGTGGTTTTGAGTTTGTGTTGTGCCAAATGAGAATCAAGTCGTTTTGTGTCGAAGCTTTTATTACGCAGATTGTCACTATTTTCATTTGTTCTTTTGAGGATGCAAAATAGAACATTGCAACTGGCTTGGAAGCTCAGTAGTGATATGAAGTAAGAAAATACCGGGGCGTAAGTTGCTTGGTACGTTCGAAGTATCATCATTTGCTTGCATTAACTTACCATCATTATATTTTGCAGGTTATGGTAATATCGATAAATGGAGTATGTGCTAGGAAGCTATGGCACAGTATCGCACAGTGAGTATGTAATGTTTAAGAATGTAATCGAGAAGAATACCCATTAGATCGTGTGATTGGTTCCTAATGCTGTTCGTGTTACGCGAGTTAACCTTTTCTTTCTTGTAGGAAAGAAGGTGTTAGACGATCGATTGCCAAATTGCTTTATTTCTGTTACTTTGAACCGCAGACATTGAACCGACTGGAATAATTGGGGCAATTTCATGCATTGACCCGAACTGCTGACGACGGTGGTGAGCGGCGATACGGCAACAAATGCTTACTTGGGTAGACACTCAGACTCGTCCAACTCTATGGAGCTAATCGGGAAAATGTATGGGATCAGATTGCCAACCCTGTAACTATTGTTCTTGTGGACTATACATGTGTTGTGAGCCAAATGAACTTTCCCTTGGTTCCCAACACAGGATGGAGTCAGATTTTTCTCAATATTCTGAGGTCAAGCTTCGGGATCTTAATCAGCAAAACTATCACTCTGTTGATTTTTTCCAGGCGTATGTAAATGTTAATAGGAAAAATTTCAACTGATTCTGATCGGAATTGTTTCATTACTTTGGATGTACTGGAAGCTAAATCTGTTATTTTAATATTGATCCGTGTATTGATGGTTATTTGTTTATTATTATTATCAACTAAGCCGATAAGCAAGCTATTGATTAGTCGTAGGTCGTTAGCTTAGGAAATTCCTACTAAATATATCCAACCAATTCCTTCTGAGTCCCAACGTTTGAAACGTTTATTGGGCAGAAGTTTCCTAAACAATGAATTTAAATGTTGTAACTGATTTTGTACAATGATGATCAGCTGATTGGTTTCTATTTTTTTTTTAAATCGATTCTTATCGATTCCGTTTAAATTTTGTATGCTGTAATATTATAATGATAGATGTAATTGTAACTGTCGATCCTAGCTGGGCCTAAATCGATACCTACTATTGGTGGTACCCTGTCTATGGTTGTCCTTTGGCCGTTCATCGAACATACTAAACCCTAACAGACTGTAACGAGGAAAATGTTTTTTTTTTTTGTAATTAGTTTTATTCATAGTATTTTTATCGGATTTTCAAATCATTTTTATGGATTTTTCGAGTGTTGTCAGTAATTACGGTACTTCTATTAATCTGCTTGATTTTCATTTTCTTGTATCTTGGTTTGTATTTTAATCTAGCTCTCGTTTTTTTTCAAATTTGTTTCTGTCTGTTGGAATTGTTTTCTCCTTTATTCCCTTGCTGTAGGCCAAAAGATCATTTGCTTGTTTTTATTTGAAATTTTTGTAGACTTGTTCGCAGATTGTGGAGGAACGAGTGGATGGTAGGATCACTTCGTACGGAGTATATTTGATAGAGGAATGAATGGGTGAATTATATTTATGTACTAAAGCTTGGATTAGGTCAGGAACGGGTAGGTGCAGTTGTTCGAACTTCGTGATACGATACATTTCGATTATGGTTGAATGAAACCTTTGTATCACTCCGTTCATTTCACTACGGCCAGTAGCTGTAAAATAAACTTGAATTTGAAGTTTTTGTTATTGCTGTTGTTTATAAACGAGCTTGCAGCTTCTATGATGCTTCTCTAATGTTTGCTCTGTAGATGGTTGGGGCTTATGGAGAATATGTGTTATTTTTTCTGGCGCATCGTATTTTGAGTACGTTTAGTCTTTTGCTTGCATTGATTTTAATGTGTTCTATATGCTTTTTATTGTCTATTATTGTACCTAAATATTTATATGTGTTCACATCTTCGATTCGAGCCTTCTAGCTGTTTGTAGGCTGCTTCAGGAAAAATCGAACTACGGTTGAACTTTGAAGCTTGTTAAAAAAAAGCGTGGAACCCGATGGAACTATGAAGCTTTTCTACTTGCACTTAGAATTCGATGGAACTATGAGGCTTGTTTATAAACGAAGCATGGTACTTAATGGAACTGTAAGGTTTCTTAAGCAGCACATGGTACTTTACGGAACTTTTTGATTGTTCAATGGAGAAAAACGGCTTAGGAAATGTTTGTCGAACATTTTTACCGATAAAAACTAAATTATAGATTATGTTGGAAAATAATAACATAACATAGAATGTATATTTAGCAACGCGATCAGGCCGTTCCTTACGAATAAAATATGTTTATTTTTTATTCAACAGTTACATATGACCAATATGTATGATGTATGACCAATATGTTCTGAATTTGTCGTGTCTTCAACTAGTGCTAACCACAAATATTCAGATGCAACAGCACACATAAAAATTCACAATCAGAGACGGGTTTACCCATGAGCGAAATGAGCGACCTTCAAGTGTTCCGTCATAAAAAAGAGCAAGCCGAAGGTGCCTCGTCGAATGGTTGCAACATTTTACTAACCTAAGTTGTGTTGTGGTTATTAATTTGGTAGTGTATGACTTTGGTATATATATATATTGAAAAGGGCTGGGGACATAACGTCACCTTGTGGTAGTCCGTCTGTGATAAGTTTTTTGAGGATTGTGTTGTTGCATTCTAATGTTGTGGTTCTGTTTTTTAGGAAAGCGTTTGTCCAATTTGTAATTTCTGATGGGACATTTGATTCTATCATTTTTCCAATCAGGGTTTTTGTTTTGACATTATTGTATGATTTTTCTAAATCGATGAACACGATCCCTGTTTTCATTTCATACATTTCCCCTGCAACTAGTGGCATGCCACCGAGCAAAGACACCAGCCGCTTTTGACGAATTGCTCTTCGTCATGTTTCTGTCTGACCGTTATGCCCGAACGCATTCGTTATTCATTCAGTTTTTAATGTTATGATAGAACTGACGATCCATTTGAAATTTTGAATTCATTGAATTTGATTCGAAAACAAGCGTGAAAAACATAATGCGTGAAGTAGAAGACGAGAAAGTCATTCCATAAACGAAATGTGTGGAATAACCGAGCATGCTAGTAGATAACTTACGTGGTAAATTTTAAAATAAATCCAAATAAAATACTAACTGCTGTTGACAATTACAATCCACAATTGCTCCAAAAACTTGGAAATAAAAAAGTTGGGTGACTTTTGAAAATTCAACATCAATACAAGAAATGAATCAAAACTTATTGTAGTTTTATGTTGAAAAAAATACACGAGTTTTTTTGTTGCCTATTTAAGGGTTAACCTTGAATAATCGAGTTTGATGTATTTTAAAACGTCTTATTTCATTTGACGTTTACGATTGTCTGCCGCTTGGTTGGTAGCTCTTCGGTTGAATTATCGGCCATGTGCATCCTATTGACCAAATCTGCCAACTCAGGTGTTGAGGCTAATTTGTATGGTTGTCCTTTGGCCGTTCATCGAACATACTAAACCCTAACAGACTGTAACGAGGAAAATGTTTTTTTTTTTGTAATTAGTTTTATTCATAGTATTTTTATCGGATTTTCAAATCATTTTTATGGATTTTTCGAGTGTTGTCAGTAATTACGGTACTTCTATTAATCTGCTTGATTTTCATTTTCTTGTATCTTGGTTTGTATTTTAATCTAGCTCTCGTTTTTTTTTCAAATTTTTTTCTGTCTGTTGGAATTGTTTTCTCCTTTATTCCCTTGCTGTAGGCCAAAAGATCATTTGCTTGTTTTTATTTGAAATTTTTGTAGACTTGTTCGCAGATTGTGGAGGAACGAGTGGATGGTAGGATCACTTCGTACGGAGTATATTTGATAGAGGAATGAATGGGTGAATTATATTTATGTACTAAAGCTTGGATTAGGTCAGGAACGGGTAGGTGCAGTTGTTCGAACTTCGTGATACGATACATTTCGATTATGGTTGAATGAAACCTTTGTATCACTCCGTTCATTTCACTACGGCCAGTAGCTGTAAAATAAACTTGAATTTGAAGTTTTTTTATTGCTGTTGTTTATAAACGAGCTTCCAGCTTCTATGATGCTTCTCTAATGTTTGCTCTGTAGATGGTTGGGGCTTATGGAGGATATGTGTTATTTTTTCTGGCGCATCGTATTTTGAGTATGTTTAGTCTTTTGCTTGCATTGATTTTAATGTGTTCTATATGCTTTTTATTGTCTATTATTGTACCTAAATATTTATATGTGTTCACATCTTCGATTCGAGCCTTCTAGCTGTTTGTAGGCTGCTTCAGGAAAAATCGAGCTACGGTTGAACTTTGAAGCTTGTTAAAAAAAAAGCGTGGAACCCGATGGAACTATGAAGCTTTTCTACTTGCACTTAGAATTCGATGGAACTATGAGGCTTGTTTATAAACGAAGCATGGTACTTAATGGAACTGTAAGGTTTCTTAAGCAGCACATGGCACTTTACGGAACTTTTTGATTGTTCAATGGAGAAAAACGGCTTAGGAAATGTTTGTCGAACATTTTTACCGATAAAAACTAAATTATAGATTATGTTGGAAAATAATAACATAACATAGAATGTATATTTAGCAACGCGATCAGGCCGTTCCTTACGAATAAAATATGTTTATTTTTTATTCAACAGTTACATATGACCAATATGTATGATGTATGACCAATATGTTCTGAATTTGTCGTGTCTTCAACTAGTGCTAACCACAAATATTCAGATGCAACAGCACACATAAAAATTCACAATCAGAGACGGGTTTACCCATGAGCGAAATGAGCGACCTTCAAGTGTTCCGTCGTAAAAAAGAGCAAGCCGAAGGTGCCTCGTCGAATGGTTGCAACATTTTACTAACCTAAGTTGTGTTGTGGTTGTTAATTTGGTAGTGTATGACTTTGGTATACATATATATATATTGAAAAGCGCTGGGGACATGACGTCACCTTGTGGTAGTCCGTCTGTGATAAGTTTTTTGAGGATTGTGTTGTTGCATTCTAATGTTGTGGTTCTGTTTTTTAGGAAAGCGTTTGTCCAATTTGTAATTTCTGATGGGACATTTGATTCTATCATTTTTCCAATCAGGGTTTTTGTTTTGACATTATTGTATGATTTTTCTAGATCGATGAACACGATCCCTGTTTTCATTTCATACATTTCCCCTGCAAATAGTGGCATGCCACCGAGCAATGACACCAGCCGCTTTTGACGAATTGCTCTTCGTCATGTTTCTGTCTGACCGTTGTGCCCGAACGCATTCGTTATTCATTCAGTTTTTAATGTTATGATAGAACTGACGATCCATTTGAAATTTTGAATTCATTGAATTTGATTCGAAAACAAGCGTGAAAAACATAATGCGTGAAGTAGAAGACGAGAAAGTCATTCCATAAACGAAATGTGTGGAATAACCGAGCATGCTAGTAGATAACTTACGTGGTAAATTTTAAAATAAATCCAAATAAAATACTAACTGCTGTTGACAATTACAATCCACAATTGCTCCAAAAACTTGGAAATAAAAAAGTTGGGTGACTTTTGAAAATTCAATATCAATACAAGTAATGAATCAAAACTTATTGTAGTTTTATGTTGAAAAAAATACACGAGTTTTTTTGTTGCCTATTTAAGGGTTAACCTTGAATAATCGAGTGTGATGTATTTTAAAACGTCTTATTTCATTTGACGTTTACGATTGTCTGCCGCTTGGTTGGTAGCTCTTCGGTTGAATTATCGGCCATGTGCATCCTATTGACCAAATCTGCCAACTCAGGTGTTGAGGCTAATTTGTATCGAAAACTCCCTTATTAGTGGTTGTTAAGGCGATTTTGTCAACAGGGTATTTATCTAGACGCTCATAGAAGAGAGAACAAAAGGCAGCCATTTTGCTAGAGCCAGGTTTTGGACGACAGTGTTGCACCGGTATATTATATCGGATAAGCAATTTGAGCAAATTGGTGCATTGTAGTGAAGTGAATGTGAAAAATCAATTACCCAAGCACAACAAAATAGGTAAAGTCGTTGCAAGAATGGGGCTAAAATGGGGCCCTACTTTTGTCACGATAATTGCCCCGTAGTCAGAAACGGATGGGGCAATTTTGTTTACCACAAATTATGACGTCACAAAATTTTTGACGTCATGGAGATGTGCAAAAAAATTGATTTGTGTATGCTGTTTTTTTCTCTTTCGCACTGCTTGTTCGTTCTTCCATGCTTTTTGCTCTGTTTCTCTTATGGATCAAGGTAGCTGCTTTTGAGCCTGTGTGTAGAGGAGGAGAGATTGAAATATGCAGTACTGTTTTTTCTGGATATCTAGAGGTGAGCAGGAGAAGTGAGAATTGAACTGTAGAGAGAAGAGATTGAAATATGCAGTACTGTTTTTTCTGGATATCTAGAGGTGAGCAGGAGAAGTGAGAATTGAACTGTGATTATTAGTGTATAATGCATATTTACCATATGATTTGCTGCGGCGGTGATGCGATGGTCCTTTTTAGTCGTGATAATCTAGTGTGGATCGGAGTAGGTTTTGTTTTACATGCGCTATATAGGATCGCAAGTTAAAGAAAATGTGTTTTTTGTGTACATTCTTGTATTTGTATTTGGTAAATGCAAAACTAGCAAACTATAATGAATATCATTGTTGAGTTTCAATGATCCATGGTTTTGTTAAGAATCTTCGTGGTGGACCGTGATGTAATGCATCGCCTTTATTCATTATCATCTTTTACTATTTAAGCAAAATGCCGCTGGACAAAGAAACAGATGATATGACGTTTTCATCTGAGTACAACCAATTTGTCAAGGATCGATCGAAAGGTAGCATTCAAATTGCATTTTGTATGGTTTAAACAGCTTTTTATAAATATATTGAAATATTGTGCGTTAGCTACTGACACTGGAAAGGAAAATACTGTTCCAATTGCAAAAGGTATGTTAACGTGGGAAAAATTGTATTAACTACTTTGTTAGTACTAAAGTCCGTCGAAGGATTCCGATTTGTCCACAGAAAAGTTTTAGCGGTTAAAGGAACTTTAACGTTGGCTTTTTTAAAAAGCTTTCAAATTATGTTTATGGAGCTATGCGACGCGTTGGTGGAAAGCGCGCAGTAACGATTTCCATCAACTATTGACATTTTATCGATAATTTGATTGAACGTATCGTCAGTGTTGATTTCATTCTCATCTCACAGGAAGAACAGCAATCGATGTAGTCAGCCAATTCGACATATTCTTCTTCGGTCTGGTTCATATTTGGTACTGGACTTTGTTCTGGGGTTGGCGATGTGCGCTGCATTTCATGGTTTAAATTGCTCGTGGCTATATTTTGGGTATGTTGTAAATAATAATATAACAATAACACTACGATGTAATCGAACTTTATATTCGTTAAACTTGTGTAATAAAGTCAACTAACATGGTTGGCTTGGTCCTGCATCCTGATTATCCTTTCCCGTAGGTTCCAGCGCCATATACTTTGCAGCTTGGCGATAAAACATGCCAGATTTGCGCAGACGTTTTAAGTCAGCCATTACAAAAACGGTAACAACACTTTCAAATAACACTATTTTACAAAGATCTCTCAGCTGGACCAACACCCAAGAAATAAACACCTATTAAAACTGAACTGAACAACTAAATACTTTGTGAGATAATGATTTTTCCTGTATTTAAAAAAATATATGTTTCTTCTAATATCAAAGAATTACAAACTTCATGGCACCAGCATATTTTTTTCGCTTTCACTTACTCCGCCGTCTGGCGTGATTTCAGACGGTTACGCGTTTAAAGGTACGAGGCGTGTATGTATGCGTTTGTGTGTGAGGTATAGCAGTGCAAGCAAGGGAAAACACCCGGCGTATACACACATGTATCGATACCTTTCAGAACAAAAATTTACTCCGTCTATACTGTCCGTGAGTGCGAGAGGAATGACATACGAGTTTGAGCGAAATGTAAAACCAATGCATCGATACGATCTAGACACAACATCGATATCGTTGGCAAACAAACATTGCTCGGCCTATCTCGTCTGTAAGTGCGAATGAAACAGTTATACGAGTGTGAACGAAACACAGAATCGTACGGTTACGGCAAATCCAAAACCTCATGACGTCACAGAATACTCGTACATAAGTGTAAACAAGTGAGCTAGACGATTTAGAGCAAGACACACGCTGTTTTGCCCCGTTCGTTTTGGTTGGGTACCAATCGTTGTGCTTGTGATATGTGTATGGAAATTCGTTCGGTATTGTGGTGTGTTTTTGTGTGGTTTTGAGTTTGTGTTGTGCCAAATGAGAATCAAGTCGTTTTGTGTCGAAGCTTTTATTACGCAGATTGTCACTATTTTCATTTGTTCTTTTGAGGATGCAAAATAGAACATTGCAACTGGCTTGGAAGCTCAGTAGTGATATGAAGTAAGAAAATACCGGGGCGTAAGTTGCTTGGTACGTTCGAAGTATCATCATTTGCTTGCATTAACTTACCATCATTATATTTTGCAGGTTATGGTAATATCGATAAATGGAGTATGTGCTAGGAAGCTATGACACAGTATCGCACAGTGAGTATGTAATGGTTAAGAATGTAATCGAGAAGAATACCCATTAGATCGTGTGATTGGTTCCTAATGCTGTTCGTGTTACGCGAGTTAACCTTTTCTTTCTTGTAGGAAAGAAGGTGTTAGACGATCGATTGCCAAATTGCTTTATTTCTGTTACTTTGAACCGCAGACATTGAAACGACTGGAATAATTGGGGCAATTTCATGCATTGACCCGAACTGCTGACGACGGTGGTGAGCGGCGATACGGCAACAAATGCTTACTTGGGTAGACACTCAGACTCGTCCAACTCTATGGAGCTATTCGGGAAAATGTATGGGATCAGATTGCCAACCCTGTAACTATTGTTCTTGTGGACTATACATGTGTTGTCAGCCAAATGAACTTTCCCTTGGTTCCCAACACAGGATGGAGTCAGATTTTTCTCAATATTCTGAGGTCAAGCTTCGGGATCTTAATCAGCAAAACTATCACTCTGTTGATTTTTTCCAGGCGTATGTAAATGTTAATAGGAAAAATTTCAACTGATTCTGATCGGAATTGTTTCATTACTTTGGATGTACTGGAAGCTAAATCTGTTATTTTAATATTGATCCGTGTATTGATGGTTATTTGTTTATTATTATTATCAACTAAGCCGATAAGCAAGCTATTGATTAGTCGTAGGTCGTTAGCTTAGGAAATTCCTACTAAATATATCCAACCAATTCCTTCTGAGTCCCAACGTTTGAAACGTTTATTGGGCAGAAGTTTCCTAAACAATGAATTTAAATGTTGTAACTGATTTTGTATAATGATGATCAGCTGATTGGTTTTTTTTTTTTTTTTAAATCGATTCTTATCGATTCCGTTTAAATTTTGTATGCTGTAATATTATAATGATAGATGTAATTGTAACTGTCGATCCTAGCTGGGCCTAAATCGATACCTACTATTGGTGGTACCCTGTCTATGGTTGTCCTTTGGCCGTTCATCGAACATACTAAACCCTAACAGACTGTAACGAGGAAAATGTTTTTTTTTTTTTTGTAATTAGTTTTATTCATAGTATTTTTATCGGATTTTCAAATCATTTTTATGGATTTTTCGAGTGTTGTCAGTAATTACGGTACTTCTATTAATCTGCTTGATTTTCATTTTCTTGTATCTTGGTTTGTATTTTAATCTAGCTCTCGTTTTTTTTTCAAATTTTTTTCTGTCTGTTGGAATTGTTTTCTCCTTTATTCCCCTTGCTGTAGGCCAAAAGATCATTTGCTTGTTTTTATTTGAAATTTTTGTAGACTTGTTCGCAGATTGTGGAGGAACGAGTGGATGGTAGGATCACTTCGTACGGAGTATATTTGATAGAGGAATGAATGGGTGAATTATATTTATGTACTAAAGCTTGGATTAGGTCAGGAACGGGTAGGTGCAGTTGTTCAAACTTCGTGATACGATACATTTCGATTATGGTTGAATGAAACCTTTGTATCACTCCGTTCATGTCACTACGGCCAGTAGCTGTAAAATAAACTTGAATTTGAAGTTTTTTTTATTGCTGTTGTTTATAAACGAGCTTCCAGCTTCTATGATGCTTCTCTAATGTTTGCTCTGTAGATGGTTGGGGCTTATGGAGAATATGTGTTATTTTTTCTGGCGCATCGTATTTTGAGTACGTTTAGTCTTTTGCTTGCATTGATTTTAATGTGTTCTATATGCTTTTTATTGTCTATTATTGTACCTAAATATTTATATGTGTTCACATCTTCGATTCGAGCCTTCTAGCTGTTTGTAGGCTGCTTCAGGAAAAATCGAACTACGGTTGAACTTTGAAGCTTGTTTAAAAAAAAGCGTGGAACCCGATGGAACTATGAAGCTTTTCTACTTGCACTTAGAATTCGATGGAACTATGAGGCTTGTTTATAAACGAAGCATGGTACTTAATGGAACTGTAAGGTTTCTTAAGCAGCACATGGTACTTTACGGAACTTTGTGGTTGTTCAATGGAGAAAAACGGCTTAGGAAATGTTTGTCGAACATTTTTACCGATAAAAACTAAATTATAGATTATGTTGGAAAATAATAACATAACATAGAATGTATATTTAGCAACGCGATCAGGCCGTTCCTTACGAATAAAATATGTTTATTTTTTATTCAACAATTACATATGACCAATATGTATGATGTATGACCAATATGTTCTGAATTTGTCGTGTCTTCAACTAGTACTAACCACAAATATTCAGATGCAACAGCACACATAAAAATTCACAATCAGAGACGGGTTTACCCATGAGCGAAATGAGCGACCTTCAAGTGTTCCGTCGTAAAAAAGAGCAAGCCGAAGGTGCCTCGTCGAATGGTTGCAACATTTTACTAACCTAAGTTGTGTTGTGGTTGTTAATTTGGTAGTGTATGACTTTGGTATATATATATATATATATTGAAAAGCGCTGGGGACATGACGTCACCTTGTGGTAGTCCGTCTGTGATAAGTTTTTTGAGGATTGTGTTGTTGCATTCTAATGTTGTGGTTCTGTTTTTTAGGAAAGCGTTTGTCCAATTTGTAATTTCTGATGGGACATTTGATTCTATCATTTTTCCAATCAGGGTTTTTGTTTTGACATTATTGTATGATTTTTCTAGATCGATGAACACGATCCCTGTTTTCATTTCATACATTTCCCCTGCAAATAGTGGCATGCCACCGAGCAATGACACCAGCCGCTTTTGACGAATTGCTCTTCGTCATGTTTCTGTCTGACCGTTGTGCCCGAACGCATTCGTTATTCATTCAGTTTTTAATGTTATGATAGAACTGACGATCCATTTGAAATTTTGAATTCATTGAATTTGATTCGAAAACAAGCGTGAAAAACATAATGCGTGAAGTAGAAGACGAGAAAGTCATTCCATAAACGAAATGTGTGGAATAACCGGGCATGCTAGTAGATAACTTACGTGGTAAATTTTAAAATAAATCCAAATAAAATACTAACTGCTGTTGACAATTACAATCCACAATTGCTCCAAAAACTTGGAAATAAAAAAGTTGGGTGACTTTTGAAAATTCAATATCAATACAAAAAATGAATCAAAACTTATTGTAGTTTTATGTTGAAAAAAATACACGAGTTTTTTTGTTGCCTATTTAAGGGTTAACCTTGAATAATCGAGTTTGATGTATTTTAAAACGTCTTATTTCATTTGACGTTTACGATTGTCTGCCGCTTGGTTGGTAGCTCTTCGGTTGAATTATCGGCCATGTGCATCCTATTGACCAAATCTGCCAACTCAGGTGTTGAGGCTAATTTGTATCGAAAACTCCCTTATTAGTGGTTGTTAAGGCGATTTTGTCAACAGGGTATTTATCTAGACGCTCATAGAAGAGAGAACAAAAGGCAGCCATTTTGCTAGAGCCAGGTTTTGGACGACAGTGTTGCACCGGTATATTATATCGGATAAGCAATTTGAGCAAATTGGTGCATTGTAGTGAAGTGAATGTGAAAAATCAATTACCAATCGTTGTGCTTGTGATATGTGTATGGAAATTCGTTCGGTATTGTGGTGTGTTTTTGTGTGGTTTTGAGTTTGTGTTGTGCCAAATGAGAATCAAGTCGTTTTGTGTCGAAGCTTTTATTACGCAGATTGTCACTATTTTCATTTGTTCTTTTGAGGATGCAAAATAGAACATTGCAACTGGCTTGGAAGCTCAGTAGTGATATGAAGTAAGAAAATACCGGGGCGTAAGTTGCTTGGTACGTTCGAAGTATCATCATTTGCTTGCATTAACTTACCATCATTATATTTTGCAGGTTATGGTAATATCGATAAATGGAGTATGTGCTAGGAAGCTATGGCACAGTATCGCACAGTGAGTATGTAATGTTTAAGAATGTAATCGAGAAGAATACCCATTAGATCGTGTGATTGGTTCCTAATGCTGTTCGTGTTACGCGAGTTAACCTTTTCTTTCTTGTAGGAAAGAAGGTGTTAGACGATCGATTGCCAAATTGCTTTATTTCTGTTACTTTGAACCGCAGACATTGAACCGACTGGAATAATTGGGGCAATTTCATGCATTGACCCGAACTGCTGACGACGGTGGTGAGCGGCGATACGGCAACAAATGCTTACTTGGGTAGACACTCAGACTCGTCCAACTCTATGGAGCTAATCGGGAAAATGTATGGGATCAGATTGCCAACCCTGTAACTATTGTTCTTGTGGACTATACATGTGTTGTGAGCCAAATGAACTTTCCCTTGGTTCCCAACACAGGATGGAGTCAGATTTTTCTCAATATTCTGAGGTCAAGCTTCGGGATCTTAATCAGCAAAACTATCACTCTGTTGATTTTTTCCAGGCGTATGTAAATGTTAATAGGAAAAATTTCAACTGATTCTGATCGGAATTGTTTCATTACTTTGGATGTACTGGAAGCTAAATCTGTTATTTTAATATTGATCCGTGTATTGATGGTTATTTGTTTATTATTATTATCAACTAAGCCGATAAGCAAGCTATTGATTAGTCGTAGGTCGTTAGCTTAGGAAATTCCTACTAAATATATCCAACCAATTCCTTCTGAGTCCCAACGTTTGAAACGTTTATTGGGCAGAAGTTTCCTAAACAATGAATTTAAATGTTGTAACTGATTTTGTATAATGATGATCAGCTGATTGGTTTCTATTTTTTTTTTAAATCGATTCTTATCGATTCCGTTTAAATTTTGTATGCTGTAATATTATAATGATAGATGTAATTGTAACTGTCGATCCTAGCTGGGCCTAAATCGATACCTACTATTGGTGGTACCCTGTCTATGGTTGTCCTTTGGCCGTTCATCGAACATACTAAACCCTAACAGACTGTAACGAGGAAAATGTTTTTTTTTTTTTGTAATTAGTTTTATTCATAGTATTTTTATCGGATTTTCAAATCATTTTTATGGATTTTTCGAGTGTTGTCAGTAATTACGGTACTTCTATTAATCTGCTTGATTTTCATTTTCTTGTATCTTGGTTTGTATTTTAATCTAGCTCTCGTTTTTTTTCAAATTTGTTTCTGTCTGTTGGAATTGTTTTCTCCTTTATTCCCTTGCTGTAGGCCAAAAGATCATTTGCTTGTTTTTATTTGAAATTTTTGTAGACTTGTTCGCAGATTGTGGAGGAACGAGTGGATGGTAGGATCACTTCGTACGGAGTATATTTGATAGAGGAATGAATGGGTGAATTATATTTATGTACTAAAGCTTGGATTAGGTCAGGAACGGGTAGGTGCAGTTGTTCGAACTTCGTGATACGATACATTTCGATTATGGTTGAATGAAACCTTTGTATCACTCCGTTCATTTCACTACGGCCAGTAGCTGTAAAATAAACTTGAATTTGAAGTTTTTGTTATTGCTGTTGTTTATAAACGAGCTTCCAGCTTCTATGATGCTTCTCTAATGTTTGCTCTGTAGATGGTTGGGGCTTATGGAGAATATGTGTTATTTTTTCTGGCGCATCGTATTTTGAGTACGTTTAGTCTTTTGCTTGCATTGATTTTAATGTGTTCTATATGCTTTTTATTGTCTATTATTGTACCTAAATATTTATATGTGTTCACATCTTCGATTCGAGCCTTCTAGCTGTTTGTAGGCTGCTTCAGGAAAAATCGAACTACGGTTGAACTTTGAAGCTTGTTAAAAAAAAGCGTGGAACCCGATGGAACTATGAAGCTTTTCTACTTGCACTTAGAATTCGATGGAACTATGAGGCTTGTTTATAAACGAAGCATGGTACTTAATGGAACTGTAAGGTTTCTTAAGCAGCACATGGTACTTTACGGAACTTTTTGATTGTTCAATGGAGAAAAACGGCTTAGGAAATGTTTGTCGAACATTTTTACCGATAAAAACTAAATTATAGATTATGTTGGAAAATAATAACATAACATAGAATGTATATTTAGCAACGCGATCAGGCCGTTCCTTACGAATAAAATATGTTTATTTTTTATTCAACAGTTACATATGACCAATATGTATGATGTATGACCAATATGTTCTGAATTTGTCGTGTCTTCAACTAGTGCTAACCACAAATATTCAGATGCAACAGCACACATAAAAATTCACAATCAGAGACGGGTTTACCCATGAGCGAAATGAGCGACCTTCAAGTGTTCCGTCGTAAAAAAGAGCAAGCCGAAGGTGCCTCGTCGAATGGTTGCAACATTTTACTAACCTAAGTTGTGTTGTGGTTGTTAATTTGGTAGTGTATGACTTTGGTATATATATATATTGAAAAGGGCTGGGGACATAACGTCACCTTGTGGTAGTCCGTCTGTGATAAGTTTTTTGAGGATTGTGTTGTTGCATTCTAATGTTGTGGTTCTGTTTTTTAGGAAAGCGTTTGTCCAATTTGTAATTTCTGATGGGACATTTGATTCTATCATTTTTCCAATCAGGGTTTTTGTTTTGACATTATTGTATGATTTTTCTAAATCGATGAACACGATCCCTGTTTTCATTTCATACATTTCCCCTGCAAATAGTGGCATGCCACCGAGCAATGACACCAGCCGCTTTTGAAAAATTGCTCTTCGTCATGTTTCTGTCTGACCGTTGTGCCCGAACGCATTCGTTATTCATGCAGTTTTTAATGTTATGATAGAACTGACGATCCATTTGAAATTTTGAATTCATTGAATTTGATTCGAAAACAAGCGTGAAAAACATAATGCGTGAAGTAGAAGACGAGAAAGTCATTCCATAAACGAAATGTGTGGAATAACCGGGCATGCTAGTAGATAACTTACGTGGTAAATTTTAAAATAAATCCAAATAAAATACTAACTGCTGTTGACAATTACAATCCACAATTGCTCCAAAAACTTGGAAATAAAAAAGTTGGGTGACTTTTGAAAATTCAATATCAATACAAGTAATGAATCAAAACTTATTGTAGTTTTATGTTGAAAAAAATACACGAGTTTTTTTGTTGTCTATTTAAGGGTTAACCTTGAATAATCGAGTTTGATGTATTTTAAAACGTCTTATTTCATTTGACGTTTACGATTGTCTGCCGCTTGGTTGGTAGCTCTTCGGTTGAATTATCGGCCATGTGCATCCTATTGACCAAATCTGCCAACTCAGGTGTTGAGGCTAATTTGTATGGTTGTCCTTTGGCCGTTCATCGAACATACTAAACCCTAACAGACTGTAACGAGGAAAATGTTTTTTTTTTTTTGTAATTAGTTTTATTCATAGTATTTTTATCGGATTTTCAAATCATTTTTATGGATTTTTCGAGTGTTGTCAGTAATTACGGTACTTCTATTAATCTGCTTGATTTTCATTTTCTTGTATCTTGGTTTGTATTTTAATCTAGCTCTCGTTTTTTTTTCAAATTTTTTTCTGTCTGTTGGAATTGTTTTCTCCTTTATTCCCTTGCTGTAGGCCAAAAGATCATTTGCTTGTTTTTATTTGAAATTTTTGTAGACTTGTTCGCAGATTGTGGAGGAACGAGTGGATGGTAGGATCACTTCGTACGGAGTATATTTGATAGAGGAATGAATGGGTGAATTATATTTATGTACTAAAGCTTGGATTAGGTCAGGAACGGGTAGGTGCAGTTGTTCGAACTTCGTGATACGATACATTTCGATTATGGTTGAATGAAACCTTTGTATCACTCCGTTCATTTCACTACGGCCAGTAGCTGTAAAATAAACTTGAATTTGAAGTTTTTGTTATTGCTGTTGTTTATAAACGAGCTTCCAGCTTCTATGATGCTTCTCTAATGTTTGCTCTGTAGATGGTTGGGGCTTATGGAGAATATGTGTTATTTTTTCTGGCGCATCGTATTTTGAGTACGTTTAGTCTTTTGCTTGCATTGATTTTAATGTGTTCTATATGCTTTTTATTGTCTATTATTGTACCTAAATATTTATATGTGTTCACATCTTCGATTCGAGCCTTCTAGCTGTTTGTAGGCTGCTTCAGGAAAAATCGAACTACGGTTGAACTTTGAAGCTTGTTAAAAAAAAAGCGTGGAACCCGATGGAACTATGAAGCTTTTCTACTTGCACTTAGAATTCGATGGAACTATGAGGCTTGTTTATAAACGAAGCATGGTACTTAATGGAACTGTAAGGTTTCTTAAGCAGCACATGGTACTTTACGGAACTTTTTGATTGTTCAATGGAGAAAAACGGCTTAGGAAATGTTTGTCGAACATTTTTACCGATAAAAACTAAATTATAGATTATGTTGGAAAATAATAACATAACATAGAATGTATATTTAGCAACGCGATCAGGCCGTTCCTTACGAATAAAATATGTTTATTTTTTATTCAACAGTTACATATGACCAATATGTATGATGTATGACCAATATGTTCTGAATTTGTCGTGTCTTCAACTAGTACTAACCACAAATATTCAGATGCAACAGCACACATAAAAATTCACAATCAGAGACGGGTTTACCCATGAGCGAAATGAGCGACCTTCAAGTGTTCCGTCGTAAAAAAGAGCAAGCCGAAGGTGCCTCGTCGAATGGTTGCAACATTTTACTAACCTAAGTTGTGTTGTGGTTATTAATTTGGTAGTGTATGACTTTGGTATATATATATTGAAAAGGGCTGGGGACATAACGTCACCTTGTGGTAGTCCGTCTGTGATAAGTTTTTTGAGGATTGTGTTGTTGCATTCTAATGTTGTGGTTCTGTTTTTTAGGAAAGCGTTTGTCCAATTTGTAATTTCTGATGGGACATTTGATTCTATCATTTTTCCAATCAGGGTTTTTGTTTTGACATTATTGTATGATTTTTCTAAATCGATGAACACGATCCCTGTTTTCATTTCATACATTTCCCCTGCAACTAGTGGCATGCCACCGAGCAATGACACCAGCCGCTTTTGACGAATTGCTCTTCGTCATGTTTCTGTCTGACCGTTGTGCCCGAACGCATTCGTTATTCATTCAGTTTTTAATGTTATGATAGAACTGACGATCCATTTGAAATTTTGAATTCATTGAATTTGATTCGAAAACAAGCGTGAAAAACATAATGCGTGAAGTAGAAGACGGGAAAGTCATTCCATAAACGAAATGTGTGGAATAACCGGGCATGCTAGTAGATAACTTACGTGGTAAATTTTAAAATAAATCCAAATAAAATACTAACTGCTGTTGACAATTACAATCCACAATTGCTCCAAAAATTTGGAAATAAAAAAGTTGGGTGACTTTTGAAAATTCAATATCAATACAAGTAATGAATCAAAACTTATTGTAGTTTTATGTTGAAAAAAATACACGAGTTTTTTTGTTGCCTATTTAAGGGTTAACCTTGAATAATCGAGTTTGATGTATTTTAAAACGTCTTATTTCATTTGACGTTTACGATTGTCTGCCGCTTGGTTGGTAGCTCTTCGGTTGAATTATCGGCCATGTGCATCCTATTGACCAAATCTGCCAACTCAGGTGTTGAGGCTAATTTGTATGGTTGTCCTTTGGCCGTTCATCGAACATACTAAACCCTAACAGACTGTAACGAGGAAAATGTTTTTTTTTTTTGTAATTAGTTTTATTCATAGTATTTTTATCGGATTTTCAAATCATTTTTATGGATTTTTCGAGTGTTGTCAGTAATTACGGTACTTCTATTAATCTGCTTGATTTTCATTTTCTTGTATCTTGGTTTGTATTTTAATCTAGCTCTCGTTTTTTTTTCAAATTTTTTTCTGTCTGTTGGAATTGTTTTCTCCTTTATTCCCTTGCTGTAGGCCAAAAGATCATTTGCTTGTTTTTATTTGAAATTTTTGTAGACTTGTTCGCAGATTGTGGAGGAACGAGTGGATGGTAGGATCACTTCGTACGGAGTATATTTGATAGAGGAATGAATGGGTGAATTATATTTATGTACTAAAGCTTGGATTAGGTCAGGAACGGGTAGGTGCAGTTGTTCGAACTTCGTGATACGATACATTTCGATTATGGTTCAATGAAACCTTTGTATCACTCCGTTCATTTCACTACGGCCAGTAGCTGTAAAATAAACTTGAATTTGAAGTTTTTTTTATTGCTGTTGTTTATAAACGAGCTTCCAGCTTCTATGATGCTTCTCTAATGTTTGCTCTGTAGATGGTTGGGGCTTATGGAGGATATGTGTTATTTTTTCTGGCGCATCGTATTTTGAGTACGTGTAGTCTTTTGCTTGCATTGATTTTAATGTGTTCTATATGCTTTTTATTGTCTATTATTGTACCTAAATATTTATATGTGTTCACATCTTCGATTCGAGCCTTCTAGCTGTTTGTAGGCTGCTTCAGGAAAAATCGAGCTACGGTTGAACTTTGAAGCTTGTTTAAAAAAAAGCGTGGAACCCGATGGAACTATGAAGCTTTTCTACTTGCACTTAGAATTCGATGGAACTATGAGGCTTGTTTATAAACGAAGCATGGTACTTAATGGAACTGTAAGGTTTCTTAAGCAGCACATGGTACTTTACGGAACTTTGTGGTTGTTCAATGGAGAAAAACGGCTTAGGAAATGTTTGTCGAACATTTTTACCGATAAAAACTAAATTATAGATTATGTTGGAAAATAATAACATAACATAGAATGTATATTTAGCAACGCGATCAGGCCGATCCTTACGAATAAAATATGTTTATTTTTTATTCAACAGTTACATATGACAAATATGTATGATGTATGACCAATATGTTCTGAATTTGTCGTGTCTTCAACTAGTGCTAACCACAAATATTCAGATGCAACAGCACACATAAAAATTCACAATCAGAGACGGGTTTACCCATGAGCGAAATGAGCGACCTTCAAGTGTTCCGTCGTAAAAAAGAGCAAGCCGAAGGTGCCTCGTCGAATGGTTGCAACATTTTACTAACCTAAGTTGTGTTGTGGTTGTTAATTTGGTAGTGTATGACTTTGGTATATATATATATATATATATATTGAAAAGCGCTGGGGACATGACGTCACCTTGTGGTAGTCCGTCTGTGATAAGTTTTTTGAGGATTGTGTTGTTGCATTCTAATGTTGTGGTTCTGTTTTTTAGGAAAGCGTTTGTCCAATTTGTAATTTCTGATGGGACATTTGATTCTATCATTTTTCCAATCAGGGTTTTTGTTTTGACATTATTGTATGATTTTTCTAGATCGATGAACACGATCCCTGTTTTCATTTCATACATTTCCCCTGCAAATAGTGGCATGCCACCGAGCAATGACACCAGCCGCTTTTGACGAATTGCTCTTCGTCATGTTTCTGTCTGACCGTTGTGCCCGAACGCATTCGTTATTCATTCAGTTTTTAATGTTATGATAGAACTGACGATCCATTTGAAATTTTGAATTCATTGAATTTGATTCGAAAACAAGCGTGAAAAACATAATGCGTGAAGTAGAAGACGAGAAAGTCATTCCATAAACGAAATGTGTGGAATAACCGGGCATGCTAGTAGATAACTTACGTGGTAAATTTTAAAATAAATCCAAATAAAATACTAACTGCTGTTGACAATTACAATCCACAATTGCTCCAAAAACTTGGAAATAAAAAAGTTGGGTGACTTTTGAAAATTCAATATCAATACAAGTAATGAATCAAAACTTATTGTAGTTTTATGTTGAAAAAAATACACGAGTTTTTTTGTTGCCTATTTAAGGGTTAACCTTGAATAATCGAGTTTGATGTATTTTAAAACGTCTTATTTCATTTGACGTTTACGATTGTCTGCCGCTTGGTTGGTAGCTCTTCGGTTGAATTATCGGCCATGTGCATCCTATTGACCAAATCTGCCAACTCAGGTGTTGAGGCTAATTTGTATCGAAAACTCCCTTATTAGTGGTTGTTAAGGCGATTTTGTCAACAGGGTATTTATCTAGACGCTCATAGAAGAGAGAACAAAAGGCAGCCATTTTGCTAGAGCCAGGTTTTGGACGACAGTGTTGCACCGGTATATTATATCGGATAAGCAATTTGAGCAAATTGGTGCATTGTAGTGAAGTGAATGTGAAAAATCAATTACCAATCGTTGTGCTTGTGATATGTGTATGGAAATTCGTTCGGTATTGTGGTGTGTTTTTGTGTGGTTTTGAGTTTGTGTTGTGCCAAATGAGAATCAAGTCGTTTTGTGTCGAAGCTTTTATTACGCAGATTGTCACTATTTTCATTTGTTCTTTTGAGGATGCAAAATAGAACATTGCAACTGGCTTGGAAGCTCAGTAGTGATATGAAGTAAGAAAATACCGGGGCGTAAGTTGCTTGGTACGTTCGAAGTATCATCATTTGCTTGCATTAACTTACCATCATTATATTTTGCAGGTTATGGTAATATCGATAAATGGAGTATGTGCTAGGAAGCTATGACACAGTATCGCACAGTGAGTATGTAATGGTTAAGAATGTAATCGAGAAGAATACCCATTAGATCGTGTGATTGGTTCCTAATGCTGTTCGTGTTACGCGAGTTAACCTTTTCTTTCTTGTAGGAAAGAAGGTGTTAGACGATCGATTGCCAAATTGCTTTATTTCTGTTACTTTGAACCGCAGACATTGAACCGACTGGAATAATTGGGGCAATTTCATGCATTGACCCGAACTGCTGACGACGGTGGTGAGCGGCGATACGGCAACAAATGCTTACTTGGGTAGACACTCAGACTCGTCCAACTCTATGGAGCTATTCGGGAAAATGTATGGGATCAGATTGCCAACCCTGTAACTATTGTTCTTGTGGACTATACATGTGTTGTGAGCCAAATGAACTTTCCCTTGGTTCCCAACACAGGATGGAGTCAGATTTTTCTCAATATTCTGAGGTCAAGCTTCGGGATCTTAATCAGCAAAACTATCACTCTGTTGATTTTTTCCAGGCGTATGTAAATGTTAATAGGAAAAATTTCAACTGATTCTGATCGGAATTGTTTCATTACTTTGGATGTACTGGAAGCTAAATCTGTTATTTTAATATTGATCCGTGTATTGATGGTTATTTGTTTATTATTATTATCAACTAAGCCGATAAGCAAGCTATTGATTAGTCGTAGGTCGTTAGCTTAGGAAATTCCTACTAAATATATCCAACCAATTCCTTCTGAGTCCCAACGTTTGAAACGTTTATTGGGCAGAAGTTTCCTAAACAATGAATTTAAATGTTGTAACTGATTTTGTATAATGATGATCAGCTGATTGGTTTCTATTTTTTTTTTAAATCGATTCTTATCGATTCCGTTTAAATTTTGTATGCTGTAATATTATAATGATAGATGTAATTGTAACTGTCGATCCTAGCTGGGCCTAAATCGATACCTACTATTGGTGGTACCCTGTCTATGGTTGTCCTTTGGCCGTTCATCGAACATACTAAACCCTAACAGACTGTAACGAGGAAAATGTTTTTTTTTTTTTGTAATTAGTTTTATTCATAGTATTTTTATCGGATTTTCAAATCATTTTTATGGATTTTTCCAGTGTTGTCAGTAATTACGGTACTTCTATTAATCTGCTTGATTTTCATTTTCTTGTATCTTGGTTTGTATTTTAATCTAGCTCTCGTTTTTTTTTCAAATTTTTTTCTGTCTGTTGGAATTGTTTTCTCCTTTATTCCCCTTGCTGTAGGCCAAAAGATCATTTGCTTGTTTTTATTTGAAATTTTTGTAGACTTGTTCGCAGATTGTGGAGGAACGAGTGGATGGTAGGATCACTTCGTACGGAGTATATTTGATAGAGGAATGAATGGGTGAATTATATTTATGTACTAAAGCTTGGATTAGGTCAGGAACGGGTAGGTGCAGTTGTTCGAACTTCGTGATACGATACATTTCGATTATGGTTGAATGAAACCTTTGTATCACTCCGTTCATTTCACTACGGCCAGTAGCTGTAAAATAAACTTAAATTTGAAGTTTTTTTTATTGCTGTTGTTTATAAACGAGCTTCCAGCTTCTATGATGCTTCTCTAATGTTTGCTCTGTAGATGGTTGGGGCTTATGGAGGATATGTGTTATTTTTTCTGGCGCATCGTATTTTGAGTACGTGTAGTCTTTTGCTTGCATTGATTTTAATGTGTTCTATATGCTTTTTATTGTCTATTATTGTACCTAAATATTTATATGTGTTCACATCTTCGATTCGAGCCTTCTAGCTGTTTGTAGGCTGCTTCAGGAAAAATCGAACTACGGTTGAACTTTGAAGCTTGTTAAAAAAAAAGCGTGGAACCCGATGGAACTATGAAGCTTTTCTACTTGCACTTAGAATTCGATGGAACTATGAGGCTTGTTTATAAACGAAGCATGGTACTTAATGGAACTGTAAGGTTTCTTAAGCAGCACATGGTACTTTACGGAACTTTGTGGTTGTTCAATGGAGAAAAACGGCTTAGGAAATGTTTGTCGAACATTTTTACCGATAAAAACTAAATTATAGATTATGTTGGAAAATAATAACATAACATAGAATGTATATTTAGCAACGCGATCAGGCCGTTCCTTACGAATAAAATATGTTTATTTTTTATTCAACAGTTACATATGACCAATATGTATGATGTATGACCAATATGTTCTGAATTTGTCGTGTCTTCAACTAGTGCTAACCACAAATATTCAGATGCAACAGCACACATAAAAATTCACAATCAGAGACGGGTTTACCCATGAGCGAAATGAGCGACCTTCAAGTGTTCCGTCGTAAAAAAGAGCAAGCCGAAGGTGCCTCGTCGAATGGTTGCAACATTTTACTAACCTAAGTTGTGTTGTGGTTGTTAATTTGGTAGTGTATGACTTTGGTATACATATATATATATTGAAAAGCGCTGGGGACATGACGTCACCTTGTGGTAGTCCGTCTGTGATAAGTTTTTTGAGGATTGTGTTGTTGCATTCTAATGTTGTGGTTCTGTTTTTTAGGAAAGCGTTTGTCCAATTTGTAATTTCTGATGGGACATTTGATTCTATCATTTTTCCAATCAGGGTTTTTGTTTTGACATTATTGTATGATTTTTCTAGATCGATGAACACGATCCCTGTTTTCATTTCATACATTTCCCCTGCAAATAGTGGCATGCCACCGAGCAATGACACCAGCCGCTTTTGACGAATTGCTCTTCGTCATGTTTCTGTCTGACCGTTGTGCCCGAACGCATTCGTTATTCATTCAGTTTTTAATGTTATGATAGAACTGACGATCCATTTGAAATTTTGAATTCATTGAATTTGATTCGAAAACAAGCGTGAAAAACATAATGCGTGAAGTAGAAGACGAGAAAGTCATTCCATAAACGAAATGTGTGGAATAACCGGGCATGCTAGTAGATAACTTACGTGGTAAATTTTAAAATAAATCCAAATAAAATACTAACTGCTGTTGACAATTACAATCCACAATTGCTCCAAAAACTTGGAAATAAAAAAGTTGGGTGACTTTTGAAAATTCAATATCAATACAAGTAATGAATCAAAACTTATTGTAGTTTTATGTTGAAAAAAATACACGAGTTTTTTTGTTGTCTATTTAAGGGTTAACCTTGAATAATCGAGTTTGATGTATTTTAAAACGTCTTATTTCATTTGACGTTTACGATTGTCTGCCGCTTGGTTGGTAGCTCTTCGGTTGAATCATCGGCCATGTGCATCCTATTGACCAAATCTGCCAACTCAGGTGTTGAGGCTAATTTGTATCGAAAACTCCCTTATTAGTGGTTGTTAAGGCGTTTTTGTCAACAGGGTATTTATCTAGACGCTCATAGAAGAGAGAACAAAAGGCAGCCATTTTGCTAGAGCCAGGTTTTGGACGACAGTGTTGCACCGGTATATTATATCGGATAAGCAATTTGAGCAAATTGGTGCATTGTAGTGAAGTGAATGTGAAAAATCAATTACCAATCGTTGTGCTTGTGATATGTGTATGGAAATTCGTTCGGTATTGTGGTGTGTTTTTGTGTGGTTTTGAGTTTGTGTTGTGCCAAATGAGAATCAAGTCGTTTTGTGTCGAAGCTTTTATTACGCAGATTGTCACTATTTTCATTTGTTCTTTTGAGGATGCAAAATAGAACATTGCAACTGGCTTGGAAGCTCAGTAGTGATATGAAGTAAGAAAATACCGGGGCGTAAGTTGCTTGGTACGTTCGAAGTATCATCATTTGCTTGCATTAACTTACCATCATTATATTTTGCAGGTTATGGTAATATCGATAAATGGAGTATGTGCTAGGAAGCTATGGCACAGTATCGCACAGTGAGTATGTAATGTTTAAGAATGTAATCGAGAAGAATACCCATTAGATCGTGTGATTGGTTCCTAATGCTGTTCGTGTTACGCGAGTTAACCTTTTCTTTCTTGTAGGAAAGAAGGTGTTAGACGATCGATTGCCAAATTGCTTTATTTCTGTTACTTTGAACCGCAGACATTGAACCGACTGGAATAATTGGGGCAATTTCATGCATTGACCCGAACTGCTGACGACGGTGGTGAGCGGCGATACGGCAACAAATGCTTACTTGGGTAGACACTCAGACTCGTCCAACTCTATGGAGCTAATCGGGAAAATGTATGGGATCAGATTGCCAACCCTGTAACTATTGTTCTTGTGGACTATACATGTGTTGTGAGCCAAATGAACTTTCCCTTGGTGATACAACACAGGATGGAGTCAGATTTTTCTCAATATTCTGAAGTCAAGCTTCGGGATCTTAATCAGCAAAACTATCACTCTGTTGATTTTTTCCAGGCGTATGTAAATGTTAATAGGAAAAATTTCAACTGATTCTGATCGGAATTGTTTCATTACTTTGGATGTACTGGAAGCTAAATCTGTTATTTTAATATTGATCCGTGTATTGATGGTTATTTGTTTATTATTATTATCAACTAAGCCGATAAGCAAGCTATTGATTAGTCGTAGGTCGTTAGCTTAGGAAATTCCTACTAAATATATCCAACCAATTCCTTCTGAGTCCCAACGTTTGAAACGTTTATTGGGCAGAAGTTTCCTAAACAATGAATTTAAATGTTGTAACTGATTTTGTATAATGATGATCAGCTGATTGGTTTCTATTTTTTTTTTAAATCGATTCTTATCGATTCCGTTTAAATTTTGTATGCTGTAATATTATAATGATAGATGTAATTGTAACTGTCGATCCTAGCTGGGCCTAAATCGATACCTACTATTGGTGGTACCCTGTCTATGGTTGTCCTTTGGCCGTTCATCGAACATACTAAACCCTAACAGACTGTAACGAGGAAAATGTTTTTTTTTTTTTGTAATTAGTTTTATTCATAGTATTTTTATCGGATTTTCAAATCATTTTTATGGATTTTTCGAGTGTTGTCAGTAATTACGGTACTTCTATTAATCTGCTTGATTTTCATTTTCTTGTATCTTGGTTTGTATTTTAATCTAGCTCTCGTTTTTTTTCAAATTTGTTTCTGTCTGTTGGAATTGTTTTCTCCTTTATTCCCTTGCTGTAGGCCAAAAGATCATTTGCTTGTTTTTATTTGAAATTTTTGTAGACTTGTTCGCAGATTGTGGAGGAACGAGTGGATGGTAGGATCACTTCGTACGGAGTATATTTGATAGAGGAATGAATGGGTGAATTATATTTATGTACTAAAGCTTGGATTAGGTCAGGAACGGGTAGGTGCAGTTGTTCGAACTTCGTGATACGATACATTTCGATTATGGTTGAATGAAACCTTTGTATCACTCCGTTCATTTCACTACGGCCAGTAGCTGTAAAATAAACTTGAATTTGAAGTTTTTTTATTGCTGTTGTTTATAAACGAGCTTCCAGCTTCTATGATGCTTCTCTAATGTTTGCTCTGTAGATGGTTGGGGCTTATGGAGGATATGTGTTATTTTTTCTGGCGCATCGTATTTTGAGTATGTTTAGTCTTTTGCTTGCATTGATTTTAATGTGTTCTATATGCTTTTTATTGTCTATTATTGTACCTAAATATTTATATGTGTTCACATCTTCGATTCGAGCCTTCTAGCTGTTTGTAGGCTGCTTCAGGAAAAATCGAACTACGGTTGAACTTTGAAGCTTGTTAAAAAAAAGCGTGGAACCCGATGGAACTATGAAGCTTTTCTACTTGCACTTAGAATTCGATGGAACTATGAGGCTTGTTTATAAACGAAGCATGGTACTTAATGGAACTGTAAGGTTTCTTAAGCAGCACATGGTACTTTACGGAACTTTTTGATTGTTCAATGGAGAAAAACGGCTTAGGAAATGTTTGTCGAACATTTTTACCGATAAAAACTAAATTATAGATTATGTTGGAAAATAATAACATAACATAGAATGTATATTTAGCAACGCGATCAGGCCGTTCCTTACGAATAAAATATGTTTATTTTTTATTCAACAGTTACATATGACCAATATGTATGATGTATGACCAATATGTTCTGAATTTGTCGTGTCTTCAACTAGTGCTAACCACAAATATTCAGATGCAACAGCACACATAAAAATTCACAATCAGAGACGGGTTTACCCATGAGCGAAATGAGCGACCTTCAAGTGTTCCGTCGTAAAAAAGAGCAAGCCGAAGGTGCCTCGTCGAATGGTTGCAACATTTTACTAACCTAAGTTGTGTTGTGGTTATTAATTTGGTAGTGTATGACTTTGGTATATATATATATTGAAAAGGGCTGGGGACATGACGTCACCTTGTGGTAGTCCGTCTGTGATAAGTTTTTTGAGGATTGTGTTGTTGCATTCTAATGTTGTGGTTCTGTTTTTTAGGAAAGCGTTTGTCCAATTTGTAATTTCTGATGGGACATTTGATTCTATCATTTTTCCAATCAGGGTTTTTGTTTTGACATTATTGTATGATTTTTCTAAATCGATGAACACGATCCCTGTTTTCATTTCATACATTTCCCCTGCAACTAGTGGCATGCCACCGAGCAATGACACCAGCCGCTTTTGACGAATTGCTCTTCGTCATGTTTCTGTCTGACCGTTGTGCCCGAACGCATTCGTTATTCATTCAGTTTTTAATGTTATGATAGAACTGACGATCCATTTGAAATTTTGAATTCATTGAATTTGATTCGAAAACAAGCGTGAAAAACATAATGCGTGAAGTAGAAGACGGGAAAGTCATTCCATAAACGAAATGTGTGGAATAACCGGGCATGCTAGTAGATAACTTACGTGGTAAATTTTAAAATAAATCCAAATAAAATACTAACTGCTGTTGACAATTACAATCCACAATTGCTCCAAAAATTTGGAAATAAAAAAGTTGGGTGACTTTTGAAAATTCAATATCAATACAAGTAATGAATCAAAACTTATTGTAGTTTTATGTTGAAAAAAATACACGAGTTTTTTTGTTGCCTATTTAAGGGTTAACCTTGAATAATCGAGTTTGATGTATTTTAAAACGTCTTATTTCATTTGACGTTTACGATTGTCTGCCGCTTGGTTGGTAGCTCTTCGGTTGAATTATCGGCCATGTGCATCCTATTGACCAAATCTGCCAACTCAGGTGTTGAGGCTAATTTGTATGGTTGTCCTTTGGCCGTTCATCGAACATACTAAACCCTAACAGACTGTAACGAGGAAAATGTTTTTTTTTTTGTAATTAGTTTTATTCATAGTATTTTTATCGGGTTTTCAAATCATTTTTATGGATTTTTCGAGTGTTGTCAGTAATTACGGTACTTCTATTAATCTGCTTGATTTTCATTTTCTTGTATCTTGGTTTGTATTTTAATCTAGCTCTCGTTTTTTTTTCAAATTTTTTTCTGTCTGTTGGAATTGTTTTCTCCTTTATTCCCCTTGCTGTAGGCCAAAAGATCATTTGCTTGTTTTTATTTGAAATGTTTGTAGACTTGTTCGCAGATTGTGGAGGAACGAGTGGATGGTAGGATCACTTCGTACGGAGTATATTTGATAGAGGAATGAATGGGTGAATTATATTTATGTACTAAAGCTTGGATTAGGTCAGGAACGGGTAGGTGCAGTTGTTCAAACTTCGTGATACGATACATTTCGATTATGGTTGAATGAAACCTTTGTATCACTCCGTTCATTTCACTACGGCCAGTAGCTGTAAAATAAACTTGAATTTGAAGTTTTTTTATTGCTGTTGTTTATAAACGAGCTTCCAGCTTCTATGATGCTTCTCTAATGTTTGCTCTGTAGATGGTTGGGGCTTATGGAGAATATGTGTTATTTTTTCTGGCGCATCGTATTTTGAGTACGTTTAGTCTTTTGCTTGCATTGATTTTAATGTGTTCTATATGCTTTTTATTGTCTATTATTGTACCTAAATATTTATATGTGTTCACATCTTCGATTCGAGCCTTCTAGCTGTTTGTAGGCTGCTTCAGGAAAAATCGAACTACGGTTGAACTTTGAAGCTTGTTTAAAAAAAAGCGTGGAACCCGATGGAACTATGAAGCTTTTCTACTTGCACTTAGAATTCGATGGAACTATGAGGCTTGTTTATAAACGAAGCATGGTACTTAATGGAACTGTAAGGTTTCTTAAGCAGCACATGGTACTTTACGGAACTTTGTGGTTGTTCAATGGAGAAAAACGGCTTAGGAAATGTTTGTCGAACATTTTTACCGATAAAAACTAAATTATAGATTATGTTGGAAAATAATAACATAACATAGAATGTATATTTAGCAACGCGATCAGGCCGTTCCTTACGAATAAAATATGTTTATTTTTTATTCAACAGTTACATATGACCAATATGTATGATGTATGACCAATATGTTCTGAATTTGTCGTGTCTTCAACTAGTGCTAACCACAAATATTCAGATGCAACAGCACACATAAAAATTCACAATCAGAGACGGGTTTACCCATGAGCGAAATGAGCGACCTTCAAGTGTTCCGTCGTAAAAAAGAGCAAGCCGAAGGTGCCTCGTCGAATGGTTGCAACATTTTACTAACCTAAGTTGTGTTGTGGTTGTTAATTTGGTAGTGTATGACTTTGGTATACATATATATATATTGAAAAGCGCTGGGGACATGACGTCACCTTGTGGTAGTCCGTCTGTGATAAGTTTTTTGAGGATTGTGTTGTTGCATTCTAATGTTGTGGTTCTGTTTTTTAGGAAAGCGTTTGTCCAATTTGTAATTTCTGATGGGACATTTGATTCTATCATTTTTCCAATCAGGGTTTTTGTTTTGACATTATTGTATGATTTTTCTAGATCGATGAACACGATCCCTGTTTTCATTTCATACATTTCCCCTGCAAATAGTGGCATGCCACCGAGCAATGACACCAGCCGCTTTTGACGAATTGCTCTTCGTCATGTTTCTGTCTGACCGTTGTGCCCGAACGCATTCGTTATTCATTCAGTTTTTAATGTTATGATAGAACTGACGATCCATTTGAAATTTTGAATTCATTGAATTTGATTCGAAAACAAGCGTGAAAAACATAATGCGTGAAGTAGAAGACGAGAAAGTCATTCCATAAACGAAATGTGTGGAATAACCGGGCATGCTAGTAGATAACTTACGTGGTAAATTTTAAAATAAATCCAAATAAAATACTAACTGCTGTTGACAATTACAATCCACAATTGCTCCAAAAACTTGGAAATAAAAAAGTTGGGTGACTTTTGAAAATTCAATATCAATACAAGTAATGAATCAAAACTTATTGTAGTTTTATGTTGAAAAAAATACACGAGTTTTTTGTTGTCTATTTAAGGGTTAACCTTGAATAATCGAGTTTGATGTATTTTAAAACGTCTTATTTCATTTGACGTTTACGATTGTCTGCCGCTTGGTTGGTAGCTCTTCGGTTGAATCATCGGCCATGTGCATCCTATTGACCAAATCTGCCAACTCAGGTGTTGAGGCTAATTTGTATCGAAAACTCCCTTATTAGTGGTTGTTAAGGCGATTTTGTCAACAGGGTATTTAT
Organism: Anopheles maculipalpis; assembly: GCF_943734695.1. Classification (NCBI taxonomy): domain Eukaryota; kingdom Metazoa; phylum Arthropoda; class Insecta; order Diptera; family Culicidae; genus Anopheles; species Anopheles maculipalpis. Next base: position 21,213,038 of record NC_064870.1, on the reverse strand, counting down.
CTAGACGCTCATAGAAGAGAGAACAAAAGGCAGCCATTTTGCTAGAGCCAGGTTTTGGACGACAGTGTTGCACCGGTATATTATATCGGATAAGCAATTTGAGCAAATTGGTGCATTGTAGTGAAGTGAATGTGAAAAATCAATTACCAATCGTTGTGCTTGTGATATGTGTATGGAAATTCGTTCGGTATTGTGGTGTGTTTTTGTGTGGTTTTGAGTTTGTGTTGTGCCAAATGAGAATCAAGTCGTTTTGTGTCGAAGCTTTTATTACGCAGATTGTCACTATTTTCATTTGTTCTTTTGAGGATGCAAAATAGAACATTGCAACTGGCTTGGAAGCTCAGTAGTGATATGAAGTAAGAAAATACCGGGGCGTAAGTTGCTTGGTACGTTCGAAGTATCATCATTTGCTTGCATTAACTTACCATCATTATATTTTGCAGGTTATGGTAATATCGATAAATGGAGTATGTGCTAGGAAGCTATGGCACAGTATCGCACAGTGAGTATGTAATGGTTAAGAATGTAATCGAGAAGAATACCCATTAGATCGTGTGATTGGTTCCTAATGCTGTTCGTGTTACGCGAGTTAACCTTTTCTTTCTTGTAGGAAAGAAGGTGTTAGACGATCGATTGCCAAATTGCTTTATTTCTGTTACTTTGAACCGCAGACATTGAACCGACTGGAATAATTGGGGCAATTTCATGCATTGACCCGAACTGCTGACGACGGTGGTGAGCGGCGATACGGCAACAAATGCTTACTTGGGTAGACACTCAGACTCGTCCAACTCTATGGAGCTATTCGGGAAAATGTATGGGATCAGATTGCCAACCCTGTAACTATTGTTCTTGTGGACTATACATGTGTTGTGAGCCAAATGAACTTTCCCTTGGTTCCCAACACAGGATGGAGTCAGATTTTTCTCAATATTCTGAGGTCAAGCTTCGGGATCTTAATCAGCAAAACTATCACTCTGTTGATTTTTTCCAGGCGTATGTAAATGTTAATAGGAAAAATTTCAACTGATTCTGATCGGAATTGTTTCATTACTTTGGATGTACTGGAAGCTAAATCTGTTATTTTAATATTGATCCGTGTATTGATGGTTATTTGTTTATTATTATTATCAACTAAGCCGATAAGCAAGCTATTGATTAGTCGTAGGTCGTTAGCTTAGGAAATTCCTACTAAATATATCCAACCAATTCCTTCTGAGTCCCAACGTTTGAAACGTTTATTGGGCAGAAGTTTCCTAAACAATGAATTTAAATGTTGTAACTGATTTTGTATAATGATGATCAGCTGATTGGTTTCTATTTTTTTTTTAAATCGATTCTTATCGATTCCGTTTAAATTTTGTATGCTGTAATATTATAATGATAGATGTAATTGTAACTGTCGATCCTAGCTGGGCCTAAATCGATACCTACTATTGGTGGTACCCTGTCTATGGTTGTCCTTTGGCCGTTCATCGAACATACTAAACCCTAACAGACTGTAACGAGGAAAATGTTTTTTTTTTTTGTAATTAGTTTTATTCATAGTATTTTTATCGGATTTTCAAATCATTTTTATGGATTTTTCGAGTGTTGTCAGTAATTACGGTACTTCTATTAATCTGCTTGATTTTCATTTTCTTGTATCTTGGTTTGTATTTTAATCTAGCTCTCGTTTTTTTTTCAAATTTTTTTCTGTCTGTTGGAATTGTTTTCTCCTTTATTCCCCTTGCTGTAGGCCAAAAGATCATTTGCTTGTTTTTATTTGAAATTTTTGTAGACTTGTTCGCAGATTGTGGAGGAACGAGTGGATGGTAGGATCACTTCGTACGGAGTATATTTGATAGAGGAATGAATGGGTGAATTATATTTATGTACTAAAGCTTGGATTAGGTCAGGAACGGGTAGGTGCAGTTGTTCGAACTTCGTGATACGATACATTTCGATTATGGTTGAATGAAACCTTTGTATCACTCCGTTCATTTCACTACGGCCAGTAGCTGTAAAATAAACTTGAATTTGAAGTTTTTTTTATTGCTGTTGTTTATAAACGAGCTTCCAGCTTCTATGATGCTTCTCTAATGTTTGCTCTGTAGATGGTTGGGGCTTATGGAGGATATGTGTTATTTTTTCTGGCGCATCGTATTTTGAGTACGTGTAGTCTTTTGCTTGCATTGATTTTAATGTGTTCTATATGCTTTTTATTGTCTATTATTGTACCTAAATATTTATATGTGTTCACATCTTCGATTCGAGCCTTCTAGCTGTTTGTAGGCTGCTTCAGGAAAAATCGAGCTACGGTTGAACTTTGAAGCTTGTTTAAAAAAAAGCGTGGAACCCGATGGAACTATGAAGCTTTTCTACTTGCACTTAGAATTCGATGGAACTATGAGGCTTGTTTATAAACGAAGCATGGTACTTAATGGAACTGTAAGGTTTCTTAAGCAGCACATGGTACTTTACGGAACTTTGTGGTTGTTCAATGGAGAAAAACGGCTTAGGAAATGTTTGTCGAACATTTTTACCGATAAAAACTAAATTATAGATTATGTTGGAAAATAATAACATAACATAGAATGTATATTTAGCAACGCGATCAGGCCGTTCCTTACGAATAAAATATGTTTATTTTTTATTCAACAGTTACATATGACCAATATGTATGATGTATGACCAATATGTTCTGAATTTGTCGTGTCTTCAACTAGTGCTAACCACAAATATTCAGATGCAACAGCACACATAAAAATTCACAATCAGAGACGGGTTTACCCATGAGCGAAATGAGCGACCTTCAAGTGTTCCGTCGTAAAAAAGAGCAAGCCGAAGGTGCCTCGTCGAATGGTTGCAACATTTTACTAACCTAAGTTGTGTTGTGGTTGTTAATTTGGTAGTGTATGACTTTGGTATACATATATATATATATTGAAAAGCGCTGGGGACATGACGTCACCTTGTGGTAGTCCGTCTGTGATAAGTTTTTTGAGGATTGTGTTGTTGCATTCTAATGTTGTGGTTCTGTTTTTTAGGAAAGCGTTTGTCCAATTTGTAATTTCTGATGGGACATTTGATTCTATCATTTTTCCAATCAGGGTTTTTGTTTTGACATTATTGTATGATTTTTCTAGATCGATGAACACGATCCCTGTTTTCATTTCATACATTTCCCCTGCAAATAGTGGCATGCCACCGAGCAATGACACCAGCCGCTTTTGACGAATTGCTCTTCGTCATGTTTCTGTCTGACCGTTGTGCCCGAACGCATTCGTTATTCATTCAGTTTTTAATGTTATGATAGAACTGACGATCCATTTGAAATTTTGAATTCATTGAATTTGATTCGAAAACAAGCGTGAAAAACATAATGCGTGAAGTAGAAGACGAGAAAGTCATTCCATAAACGAAATGTGTGGAATAACCGGGCATGCTAGTAGATAACTTACGTGGTAAATTTTAAAATAAATCCAAATAAAATACTAACTGCTGTTGACAATTACAATCCACAATTGCTCCAAAAACTTGGAAATAAAAAAGTTGGGTGACTTTTGAAAATTCAATATCAATACAAGTAATGAATCAAAACTTATTGTAGTTTTATGTTGAAAAAAATACACGAGTTTTTTTGTTGTCTATTTAAGGGTTAACCTTGAATAATCGAGTTTGATGTATTTTAAAACGTCTTATTTCATTTGACGTTTACGATTGTCTGCCGCTTGGTTGGTAGCTCTTCGGTTGAATCATCGGCCATGTGCATCCTATTGACCAAATCTGCCAACTCAGGTGTTGAGGCTAATTTGTATCGAAAACTCCCTTATTAGTGGTTGTTAAGGCGATTTTGTCAACAGGGTATTTATCTAGACGCTCATAGAAGAGAGAACAAAAGGCAGCCATTTTGCTAGAGCCAGGTTTTGGACGACAGTGTTGCACCGGTATATTATATCGGATAAGCAATTTGAGCAAATTGGTTGTATTGTGGCATTGTAGTGAAGTGAATGTGAAAAATCAATTACCAATCGTTGTGCTTGTGATATGTGTATGGAAATTCGTTCGGTATTGTGGTGTGTTTTTGTGTGGTTTTGAGTTTGTGTTGTGCCTAATGAGAATCAAGTCGTTTTGTGTCGAAGCTTTTATTACGCAGATTGTCACTATTTTCATTTGTTCTTTTGAGGATGCAAAATAGAACATTGCAACTGGCTTGGAAGCTCAGTAGTGATATGAAGTAAGAAAATACCGGGGCGTAAGTTGCTTGGTACGTTCGAAGTATCATCATTTGCTTGCATTAACTTACCATCATTATATTTTGCAGGTTATGGTAATATCGATAAATGGAGTATGTGCTAGGAAGCTATGGCACAGTATCGCACAGTGAGTATGTAATGTTTAAGAATGTAATCGAGAAGAATACCCATTAGATCGTGTGATTGGTTCCTAATGCTGTTCGTGTTACGCGAGTTAACCTTTTCTTTCTTGTAGGAAAGAAGGTGTTAGACGATCGATTGCCAAATTGCTTTATTTCTGTTACTTTGAACCGCAGACATTGAACCGACTGGAATAATTGGGGCAATTTCATGCATTGACCCGAACTGCTGACGACGGTGGTGAGCGGCGATACGGCAACAAATGCTTACTTGGGTAGACACTCAGACTCGTCCAACTCTATGGAGCTAATCGGGAAAATGTATGGGATCAGATTGCCAACCCTGTAACTATTGTTCTTGTGGACTATACATGTGTTGTGAGCCAAATGAACTTTCCCTTGGTGATACAACACAGGATGGAGTCAGATTTTTCTCAATATTCTGAGGTCAAGCTTCGGGATCTTAATCAGCAAAACTATCACTCTGTTGATTTTTTCCAGGCGTATGTAAATGTTAATAGGAAAAATTTCAACTGATTCTGATCGGAATTGTTTCATTACTTTGGATGTACTGGAAGCTAAATCTGTTATTTTAATATTGATCCGTGTATTGATGGTTATTTGTTTATTATTATTATCAACTAAGCCGATAAGCAAGCTATTGATTAGTCGTAGGTCGTTAGCTTAGGAAATTCCTACTAAATATATCCAACCAATTCCTTCTGAGTCCCAACGTTTGAAACGTTTATTGGGCAGAAGTTTCCTAAACAATGAATTTAAATGTTGTAACTGATTTTGTATAATGATGATCAGCTGATTGGTTTCTATTTTTTTTTTAAATCGATTCTTATCGATTCCGTTTAAATTTTGTATGCTGTAATATTATAATGATAGATGTAATTGTAACTGTCGATCCTAGCTGGGCCTAAATCGATACCTACTATTGGTGGTACCCTGTCTATGGTTGTCCTTTGGCCGTTCATCGAACATACTAAACCCTAACAGACTGTAACGAGGAAAATGTTTTTTTTTTTTTTTGTAATTAGTTTTATTCATAGTATTTTTATCGGATTTTCAAATCATTTTTATGGATTTTTCGAGTGTTGTCAGTAATTACGGTACTTCTATTAATCTGCTTGATTTTCATTTTCTTGTATCTTGGTTTGTATTTTAATCTAGCTCTCGTTTTTTTTCAAATTTGTTTCTGTCTGTTGGAATTGTTTTCTCCTTTATTCCCTTGCTGTAGGCCAAAAGATCATTTGCTTGTTTTTATTTGAAATTTTTGTAGACTTGTTCGCAGATTGTGGAGGAACGAGTGGATGGTAGGATCACTTCGTACGGAGTATATTTGATAGAGGAATGAATGGGTGAATTATATTTATGTACTAAAGCTTGGATTAGGTCAGGAACGGGTAGGTGCAGTTGTTCGAACTTCGTGATACGATACATTTCGATTATGGTTGAATGAAACCTTTGTATCACTCCGTTCATTTCACTACGGCCAGTAGCTGTAAAATAAACTTGAATTTGAAGTTTTTGTTATTGCTGTTGTTTATAAACGAGCTTCCAGCTTCTATGATGCTTCTCTAATGTTTGCTCTGTAGATGGTTGGGGCTTATGGAGAATATGTGTTATTTTTTCTGGCGCATCGTATTTTGAGTACGTTTAGTCTTTTGCTTGCATTGATTTTAATGTGTTCTATATGCTTTTTATTGTCTATTATTGTACCTAAATATTTATATGTGTTCACATCTTCGATTCGAGCCTTCTAGCTGTTTGTAGGCTGCTTCAGGAAAAATCGAACTACGGTTGAACTTTGAAGCTTGTTTAAAAAAAAGCGTGGAACCCGATGGAACTATGAAGCTTTTCTACTTGCACTTAGAATTCGATGGAACTATGAGGCTTGTTTATAAACGAAGCATGGTACTTAATGGAACTGTAAGGTTTCTTAAGCAGCACATGGTACTTTACGGAACTTTGTGGTTGTTCAATGGAGAAAAACGGCTTAGGAAATGTTTGTCGAACATTTTTACCGATAAAAACTAAATTATAGATTATGTTGGAAAATAATAACATAACATAGAATGTATATTTAGCAACGCGATCAGGCCGTTCCTTACGAATAAAATATGTTTATTTTTTATTCAACAGTTACATATGACCAATATGTATGATGTATGACCAATATGTTCTGAATTTGTCGTGTCTTCAACTAGTGCTAACCACAAATATTCAGATGCAACAGCACACATAAAAATTCACAATCAGAGACGGGTTTACCCATGAGCGAAATGAGCGACCTTCAAGTGTTCCGTCGTAAAAAAGAGCAAGCCGAAGGTGCCTCGTCGAATGGTTGCAACATTTTACTAACCTAAGTTGTGTTGTGGTTGTTAATTTGGTAGTGTATGACTTTGGTATACATATATATATATTGAAAAGCGCTGGGGACATGACGTCACCTTGTGGTAGTCCGTCTGTGATAAGTTTTTTGAGGATTGTGTTGTTGCATTCTAATGTTGTGGTTCTGTTTTTTAGGAAAGCGTTTGTCCAATTTGTAATTTCTGATGGGACATTTGATTCTATCATTTTTCCAATCAGGGTTTTTGTTTTGACATTATTGTATGATTTTTCTAGATCGATGAACACGATCCCTGTTTTCATTTCATACATTTCCCCTGCAAATAGTGGCATGCCACCGAGCAATGACACCAGCCGCTTTTGACGAATTGCTCTTCGTCATGTTTCTGTCTGACCGTTGTGCCCGAACGCATTCGTTATTCATTCAGTTTTTAATGTTATGATAGAACTGACGATCCATTTGAAATTTTGAATTCATTGAATTTGATTCGAAAACAAGCGTGAAAAACATAATGCGTGAAGTAGAAGACGAGAAAGTCATTCCATAAACGAAATGTGTGGAATAACCGGGCATGCTAGTAGATAACTTACGTGGTAAATTTTAAAATAAATCCAAATAAAATACTAACTGCTGTTGACAATTACAATCCACAATTGCTCCAAAAACTTGGAAATAAAAAAGTTGGGTGACTTTTGAAAATTCAATATCAATACAAGTAATGAATCAAAACTTATTGTAGTTTTATGTTGAAAAAAATACACGAGTTTTTTGTTGTCTATTTAAGGGTTAACCTTGAATAATCGAGTTTGATGTATTTTAAAACGTCTTATTTCATTTGACGTTTACGATTGTCTGCCGCTTGGTTGGTAGCTCTTCGGTTGAATCATCGGCCATGTGCATCCTATTGACCAAATCTGCCAACTCAGGTGTTGAGGCTAATTTGTATCGAAAACTCCCTTATTAGTGGTTGTTAAGGCGATTTTGTCAACAGGGTATTTATCTAGACGCTCATAGAAGAGAGAACAAAAGGCAGCCATTTTGCTAGAGCCAGGTTTTGGACGACAGTGTTGCACCGGTATATTATATCGGATAAGCAATTTGAGCAAATTGGTGCATTGTAGTGAAGTGAATGTGAAAAATCAATTACCAATCGTTGTGCTTGTGATATGTGTATGGAAATTCGTTCGGTATTGTGGTGTGTTTTTGTGTGGTTTTGAGTTTGTGTTGTGCCAAATGAGAATCAAGTCGTTTTGTGTCGAAGCTTTTATTACGCAGATTGTCACTATTTTCATTTGTTCTTTTGAGGATGCAAAATAGAACATTGCAACTGGCTTGGAAGCTCAGTAGTGATATGAAGTAAGAAAATACCGGGGCGTAAGTTGCTTGGTACGTTCGAAGTATCATCATTTGCTTGCATTAACTTACCATCATTATATTTTGCAGGTTATGGTAATATCGATAAATGGAGTATGTGCTAGGAAGCTATGGCACAGTATCGCACAGTGAGTATGTAATGGTTAAGAATGTAATCGAGAAGAATACCCATTAGATCGTGTGATTGGTTCCTAATGCTGTTCGTGTTACGCGAGTTAACCTTTTCTTTCTTGTAGGAAAGAAGGTGTTAGACGATCGATTGCCAAATTGCTTTATTTCTGTTACTTTGAACCGCAGACATTGAACCGACTGGAATAATTGGGGCAATTTCATGCATTGACCCGAACTGCTGACGACGGTGGTGAGCGGCGATACGGCAACAAATGCTTACTTGGGTAGACACTCAGACTCGTCCAACTCTATGGAGCTATTCGGGAAAATGTATGGGATCAGATTGCCAACCCTGTAACTATTGTTCTTGTGGACTATACATGTGTTGTGAGCCAAATGAACTTTCCCTTGGTTCCCAACACAGGATGGAGTCAGATTTTTCTCAATATTCTGAGGTCAAGCTTCGGGATCTTAATCAGCAAAACTATCACTCTGTTGATTTTTTCCAGGCGTATGTAAATGTTAATAGGAAAAATTTCAACTGATTCTGATCGGAATTGTTTCATTACTTTGGATGTACTGGAAGCTAAATCTGTTATTTTAATATTGATCCGTGTATTGATGGTTATTTGTTTATTATTATTATCAACTAAGCCGATAAGCAAGCTATTGATTAGTCGTAGGTCGTTAGCTTAGGAAATTCCTACTAAATATATCCAACCAATTCCTTCTGAGTCCCAACGTTTGAAACGTTTATTGGGCAGAAGTTTCCTAAACAATGAATTTAAATGTTGTAACTGATTTTGTATAATGATGATCAGCTGATTGGTTTCTATTTTTTTTTTAAATCGATTCTTATCGATTCCGTTTAAATTTTGTATGCTGTAATATTATAATGATAGATGTAATTGTAACTGTCGATCCTAGCTGGGCCTAAATCGATACCTACTATTGGTGGTACCCTGTCTATGGTTGTCCTTTGGCCGTTCATCGAACATACTAAACCCTAACAGACTGTAACGAGGAAAATGTTTTTTTTTTTTGTAATTAGTTTTATTCATAGTATTTTTATCGGATTTTCAAATCATTTTTATGGATTTTTCGAGTGTTGTCAGTAATTACGGTACTTCTATTAATCTGCTTGATTTTCATTTTCTTGTATCTTGGTTTGTATTTTAATCTAGCTCTCGTTTTTTTTTCAAATTTTTTTCTGTCTGTTGGAATTGTTTTCTCCTTTATTCCCCTTGCTGTAGGCCAAAAGATCATTTGCTTGTTTTTATTTGAAATTTTTGTAGACTTGTTCGCAGATTGTGGAGGAACGAGTGGATGGTAGGATCACTTCGTACGGAGTATATTTGATAGAGGAATGAATGGGTGAATTATATTTATGTACTAAAGCTTGGATTAGGTCAGGAACGGGTAGGTGCAGTTGTTCGAACTTCGTGATACGATACATTTCGATTATGGTTGAATGAAACCTTTGTATCACTCCGTTCATTTCACTACGGCCAGTAGCTGTAAAATAAACTTGAATTTGAAGTTTTTTTTATTGCTGTTGTTTATAAACGAGCTTCCAGCTTCTATGATGCTTCTCTAATGTTTGCTCTGTAGATGGTTGGGGCTTATGGAGGATATGTGTTATTTTTTCTGGCGCATCGTATTTTGAGTACGTGTAGTCTTTTGCTTGCATTGATTTTAATGTGTTCTATATGCTTTTTATTGTCTATTATTGTACCTAAATATTTATATGTGTTCACATCTTCGATTCGAGCCTTCTAGCTGTTTGTAGGCTGCTTCAGGAAAAATCGAGCTACGGTTGAACTTTGAAGCTTGTTTAAAAAAAAGCGTGGAACCCGATGGAACTATGAAGCTTTTCTACTTGCACTTAGAATTCGATGGAACTATGAGGCTTGTTTATAAACGAAGCATGGTACTTAATGGAACTGTAAGGTTTCTTAAGCAGCACATGGTACTTTACGGAACTTTGTGGTTGTTCAATGGAGAAAAACGGCTTAGGAAATGTTTGTCGAACATTTTTACCGATAAAAACTAAATTATAGATTATGTTGGAAAATAATAACATAACATAGAATGTATATTTAGCAACGCGATCAGGCCGTTCCTTACGAATAAAATATGTTTATTTTTTATTCAACAGTTACATATGACCAATATGTATGATGTATGACCAATATGTTCTGAATTTGTCGTGTCTTCAACTAGTGCTAACCACAAATATTCAGATGCAACAGCACACATAAAAATTCACAATCAGAGACGGGTTTACCCATGAGCGAAATGAGCGACCTTCAAGTGTTCCGTCGTAAAAAAGAGCAAGCCGAAGGTGCCTCGTCGAATGGTTGCAACATTTTACTAACCTAAGTTGTGTTGTGGTTGTTAATTTGGTAGTGTATGACTTTGGTATACATATATATATATATTGAAAAGCGCTGGGGACATGACGTCACCTTGTGGTAGTCCGTCTGTGATAAGTTTTTTGAGGATTGTGTTGTTGCATTCTAATGTTGTGGTTCTGTTTTTTAGGAAAGCGTTTGTCCAATTTGTAATTTCTGATGGGACATTTGATTCTATCATTTTTCCAATCAGGGTTTTTGTTTTGACATTATTGTATGATTTTTCTAGATCGATGAACACGATCCCTGTTTTCATTTCATACATTTCCCCTGCAAATAGTGGCATGCCACCGAGCAATGACACCAGCCGCTTTTGACGAATTGCTCTTCGTCATGTTTCTGTCTGACCGTTGTGCCCGAACGCATTCGTTATTCATTCAGTTTTTAATGTTATGATAGAACTGACGATCCATTTGAAATTTTGAATTCATTGAATTTGATTCGAAAACAAGCGTGAAAAACATAATGCGTGAAGTAGAAGACGAGAAAGTCATTCCATAAACGAAATGTGTGGAATAACCGGGCATGCTAGTAGATAACTTACGTGGTAAATTTTAAAATAAATCCAAATAAAATACTAACTGCTGTTGACAATTACAATCCACAATTGCTCCAAAAACTTGGAAATAAAAAAGTTGGGTGACTTTTGAAAATTCAATATCAATACAAGTAATGAATCAAAACTTATTGTAGTTTTATGTTGAAAAAACTACACGAGTTTTTTTGTTGTCTATTTAAGGGTTAACCTTGAATAATCGAGTTTGATGTATTTTAAAACGTCTTATTTCATTTGACGTTTACGATTGTCTGCCGCTTGGTTGGTAGCTCTTCGGTTGAATCATCGGCCATGTGCATCCTATTGACCAAATCTGCCAACTCAGGTGTTGAGGCTAATTTGTATCGAAAACTCCCTTATTAGTGGTTGTTAAGGCGATTTTGTCAACAGGGTATTTATCTAGACGCTCATAGAAGAGAGAACAAAAGGCAGCCATTTTGCTAGAGCCAGGTTTTGGACGACAGTGTTGCACCGGTATATTATATCGGATAAGCAATTTGAGCAAATTGGTTGTATTGTGGCATTGTAGTGAAGTGAATGTGAAAAATCAATTACCAATCGTTGTGCTTGTGATATGTGTATGGAAATTCGTTCGGTATTGTGGTGTGTTTTTGTGTGGTTTTGAGTTTGTGTTGTGCCTAATGAGAATCAAGTCGTTTTGTGTCGAAGCTTTTATTACGCAGATTGTCACTATTTTCATTTGTTCTTTTGAGGATGCAAAATAGAACATTGCAACTGGCTTGGAAGCTCAGTAGTGATATGAAGTAAGAAAATACCGGGGCGTAAGTTGCTTGGTACGTTCGAAGTATCATCATTTGCTTGCATTAACTTACCATCATTATATTTTGCAGGTTATGGTAATATCGATAAATGGAGTATGTGCTAGGAAGCTATGGCACAGTATCGCACAGTGAGTATGTAATGTTTAAGAATGTAATCGAGAAGAATACCCATTAGATCGTGTGATTGGTTCCTAATGCTGTTCGTGTTACGCGAGTTAACCTTTTCTTTCTTGTAGGAAAGAAGGTGTTAGACGATCGATTGCCAAATTGCTTTATTTCTGTTACTTTGAACCGCAGACATTGAACCGACTGGAATAATTGGGGCAATTTCATGCATTGACCCGAACTGCTGACGACGGTGGTGAGCGGCGATACGGCAACAAATGCTTACTTGGGTAGACACTCAGACTCGTCCAACTCTATGGAGCTAATCGGGAAAATGTATGGGATCAGATTGCCAACCCTGTAACTATTGTTCTTGTGGACTATACATGTGTTGTGAGCCAAATGAACTTTCCCTTGGTGATACAACACAGGATGGAGTCAGATTTTTCTCAATATTCTGAGGTCAAGCTTCGGGATCTTAATCAGCAAAACTATCACTCTGTTGATTTTTTCCAGGCGTATGTAAATGTTAATAGGAAAAATTTCAACTGATTCTGATCGGAATTGTTTCATTACTTTGGATGTACTGGAAGCTAAATCTGTTATTTTAATATTGATCCGTGTATTGATGGTTATTTGTTTATTATTATTATCAACTAAGCCGATAAGCAAGCTATTGATTAGTCGTAGGTCGTTAGCTTAGGAAATTCCTACTAAATATATCCAACCAATTCCTTCTGAGTCCCAACGTTTGAAACGTTTATTGGGCAGAAGTTTCCTAAACAATGAATTTAAATGTTGTAACTGATTTTGTATAATGATGATCAGCTGATTGGTTTCTATTTTTTTTTTAAATCGATTCTTATCGATTCCGTTTAAATTTTGTATGCTGTAATATTATAATGATAGATGTAATTGTAACTGTCGATCCTAGCTGGGCCTAAATCGATACCTACTATTGGTGGTACCCTGTCTATGGTTGTCCTTTGGCCGTTCATCGAACATACTAAACCCTAACAGACTGTAACGAGGAAAATGTTTTTTTTTTTTTTGTAATTAGTTTTATTCATAGTATTTTTATCGGATTTTCAAATCATTTTTATGGATTTTTCGAGTGTTGTCAGTAATTACGGTACTTCTATTAATCTGCTTGATTTTCATTTTCTTGTATCTTGGTTTGTATTTTAATCTAGCTCTCGTTTTTTTTCAAATTTGTTTCTGTCTGTTGGAATTGTTTTCTCCTTTATTCCCTTGCTGTAGGCCAAAAGATCATTTGCTTGTTTTTATTTGAAATTTTTGTAGACTTGTTCGCAGATTGTGGAGGAACGAGTGGATGGTAGGATCACTTCGTACGGAGTATATTTGATAGAGGAATGAATGGGTGAATTATATTTATGTACTAAAGCTTGGATTAGGTCAGGAACGGGTAGGTGCAGTTGTTCGAACTTCGTGATACGATACATTTCGATTATGGTTGAATGAAACCTTTGTATCACTCCGTTCATTTCACTACGGCCAGTAGCTGTAAAATAAACTTGAATTTGAAGTTTTTGTTATTGCTGTTGTTTATAAACGAGCTTCCAGCTTCTATGATGCTTCTCTAATGTTTGCTCTGTAGATGGTTGGGGCTTATGGAGAATATGTGTTATTTTTTCTGGCGCATCGTATTTTGAGTACGTTTAGTCTTTTGCTTGCATTGATTTTAATGTGTTCTATATGCTTTTTATTGTCTATTATTGTACCTAAATATTTATATGTGTTCACATCTTCGATTCGAGCCTTCTAGCTGTTTGTAGGCTGCTTCAGGAAAAATCGAACTACGGTTGAACTTTGAAGCTTGTTAAAAAAAAGCGTGGAACCCGATGGAACTATGAAGCTTTTCTACTTGCACTTAGAATTCGATGGAACTATGAGGCTTGTTTATAAACGAAGCATGGTACTTAATGGAACTGTAAGGTTTCTTAAGCAGCACATGGTACTTTACGGAACTTTTTGATTGTTCAATGGAGAAAAACGGCTTAGGAAATGTTTGTCGAACATTTTTACCGATAAAAACTAAATTATAGATTATGTTGGAAAATAATAACATAACATAGAATGTATATTTAGCAACGCGATCAGGCCGTTCCTTACGAATAAAATATGTTTATTTTTTATTCAACAGTTACATATGACCAATATGTATGATGTATGACCAATATGTTCTGAATTTGTCGTGTCTTCAACTAGTGCTAACCACAAATATTCAGATGCAACAGCACACATAAAAATTCACAATCAGAGACGGGTTTACCCATGAGCGAAATGAGCGACCTTCAAGTGTTCCGTCGTAAAAAAGAGCAAGCCGAAGGTGCCTCGTCGAATGGTTGCAACATTTTACTAACCTAAGTTGTGTTGTGGTTATTAATTTGGTAGTGTATGACTTTGGTATATATATATTGAAAAGGGCTGGGGACATGACGTCACCTTGTGGTAGTCCGTCTGTGATAAGTTTTTTGAGGATTGTGTTGTTGCATTCTAATGTTGTGGTTCTGTTTTTTAGGAAAGCGTTTGTCCAATTTGTAATTTCTGATGGGACATTTGATTCTATCATTTTTCCAATCAGGGTTTTTGTTTTGACATTATTGTATGATTTTTCTAAATCGATGAACACGATCCCTGTTTTCATTTCATACATTTCCCCTGCAACTAGTGGCATGCCACCGAGCAATGACACCAGCCGCTTTTGACGAATTGCTCTTCGTCATGTTTCTGTCTGACCGTTGTGCCCGAACGCATTCGTTATTCATTCAGTTTTTAATGTTATGATAGAACTGACGATCCATTTGAAATTTTGAATTCATTGAATTTGATTCGAAAACAAGCGTGAAAAACATAATGCGTGAAGTAGAAGACGGGAAAGTCATTCCATAAACGAAATGTGTGGAATAACCGGGCATGCTAGTAGATAACTTACGTGGTAAATTTTAAAATAAATCCAAATAAAATACTAACTGCTGTTGACAATTACAATCCACAATTGCTCCAAAAATTTGGAAATAAAAAAGTTGGGTGACTTTTGAAAATTCAATATCAATACAAGTAATGAATCAAAACTTATTGTAGTTTTATGTTGAAAAAAATACACGAGTTTTTTTGTTGCCTATTTAAGGGTTAACCTTGAATAATCGAGTTTGATGTATTTTAAAACGTCTTATTTCATTTGACGTTTACGATTGTCTGCCGCTTGGTTGGTAGCTCTTCGGTTGAATTATCGGCCATGTGCATCCTATTGACCAAATCTGCCAACTCAGGTGTTGAGGCTAATTTGTATGGTTGTCCTTTGGCCGTTCATCGAACATACTAAACCCTAACAGACTGTAACGAGGAAAATGTTTTTTTTTTTTGTAATTAGTTTTATTCATAGTATTTTTATCGGATTTTCAAATCATTTTTATGGATTTTTCGAGTGTTGTCAGTAATTACGGTACTTCTATTAATCTGCTTGATTTTCATTTTCTTGTATCTTGGTTTGTATTTTAATCTAGCTCTCGTTTTTTTTTCAAATTTTTTTCTGTCTGTTGGAATTGTTTTCTCCTTTATTCCCTTGCTGTAGGCCAAAAGATCATTTGCTTGTTTTTATTTGAAATTTTTGTAGACTTGTTCGCAGATTGTGGAGGAACGAGTGGATGGTAGGATCACTTCGTACGGAGTATATTTGATAGAGGAATGAATGGGTGAATTATATTTATGTACTAAAGCTTGGATTAGGTCAGGAACGGGTAGGTGCAGTTGTTCGAACTTCGTGATACGATACATTTCGATTATGGTTGAATGAAACCTTTGTATCACTCCGTTCATTTCACTACGGCCAGTAGCTGTAAAATAAACTTGAATTTGAAGTTTTTTTTATTGCTGTTGTTTATAAACGAGCTTCCAGCTTCTATGATGCTTCTCTAATGTTTGCTCTGTAGATGGTTGGGGCTTATGGAGGATATGTGTTATTTTTTCTGGCGCATCGTATTTTGAGTACGTGTAGTCTTTTGCTTGCATTGATTTTAATGTGTTCTATTTGCTTTTTATTGTCTATTATTGTACCTAAATATTTATATGTGTTCACATCTTCGATTCGAGCCTTCTAGCTGTTTGTAGGCTGCTTCAGGAAAAATCGAGCTACGGTTGAACTTTGAAGCTTGTTTAAAAAAAAGCGTGGAACCCGATGGAACTATGAAGCTTTTCTACTTGCACTTAGAATTCGATGGAACTATGAGGCTTGTTTATAAACGAAGCATGGTACTTAATGGAACTGTAAGGTTTCTTAAGCAGCACATGGTACTTTACGGAACTTTGTGGTTGTTCAATGGAGATAAACGGCTTAGGAAATGTTTGTCGAACATTTTTACCGATAAAAACTAAATTATAGATTATGTTGGAAAATAATAACATAACATAGAATGTATATTTAGCAACGCGATCAGGCCGTTCCTTACGAATAAAATATGTTTATTTTTTATTCAACAGTTACATATGACCAATATGTATGATGTATGACCAATATGTTCTGAATTTGTCGTGTCTTCAACTAGTGCTAACCACAAATATTCAGATGCAACAGCACACATAAAAATTCACAATCAGAGACGGGTTTACCCATGAGCGAAATGAGCGACCTTCAAGTGTTCCGTCGTAAAAAAGAGCAAGCCGAAGGTGCCTCGTCGAATGGTTGCAACATTTTACTAACCTAAGTTGTGTTGTGGTTGTTAATTTGGTAGTGTATGACTTTGGTATATATATATATATATATATTGAAAAGCGCTGGGGACATGACGTCACCTTGTGGTAGTCCGTCTGTGATAAGTTTTTTGAGGATTGTGTTGTTGCATTCTAATGTTGTGGTTCTGTTTTTTAGGAAAGCGTTTGTCCAATTTGTAATTTCTGATGGGACATTTGATTCTATCATTTTTCCAATCAGGGTTTTTGTTTTGACATTATTGTATGATTTTTCTAGATCGATGAACACGATCCCTGTTTTCATTTCATACATTTCCCCTGCAAATAGTGGCATGCCACCGAGCAATGACACCAGCCGCTTTTGACGAATTGCTCTTCGTCATGTTTCTGTCTGACCGTTGTGCCCGAACGCATTCGTTATTCATTCAGTTTTTAATGTTATGATAGAACTGACGATCCATTTGAAATTTTGAATTCATTGAATTTGATTCGAAAACAAGCGTGAAAAACATAATGCGTGAAGTAGAAGACGAGAAAGTCATTCCATAAACGAAATGCGTGGAATAACCGGGCATGCTAGTAGATAACTTACGTGGTAAATTTTAAAATAAATCCAAATAAAATACTAACTGCTGTTGACAATTACAATCCACAATTGCTCCAAAAACTTGGAAATAAAAAAGTTGGGTGACTTTTGAAAATTCAATATCAATACAAGTAATGAATCAAAACTTATTGTAGTTTTATGTTGAAAAAAATACACGAGTTTTTTTGTTGCCTATTTAAGGGTTAACCTTGAATAATCGAGTTTGATGTATATTAAAACGTCTTATTTCATTTGACGTTTACGATTGTCTGCCGCTTGGTAGCTCTTCGGTTGAATTATCGGCCATGTGCATCCTATTGACCAAATCTGCCAACTCAGGTGTTGAGGCTAATTTGTATCGAAAACTCCCTTATTAGTGGTTGTTAAGGCGATTTTGTCAACAGGGTATTTATCTAGACGCTCATAGAAGAGAGAACAAAAGGCAGCCATTTTGCTAGAGCCAGGTTTTGGACGACAGTGTTGCACCGGTATATTATATCGGATAAGCAATTTGAGCAAATTGGTGCATTGTAGTGAAGTGAATGTGAAAAATCAATTACCCAAGCACAACAAAATAGGTAAAGTCGTTGCAAGAATGGGGCTAAAATGGGGCCCTACTTTTGTCACGATAATTGCCCCGTAGTCAGAAACGGATGGGGCAATTTTGTTTACCACAAATTATGACGTCACAAAATTTTTGACGTCATGGAGATGTGCAAAAAAATTGATTTGTGTATGCTGTTTTTTTCTCTTTCGCACTGCTTGTTCGTTCTTCCATGCTTTTTGCTCTGTTTCTCTTATGGATCAAGGTAGCTGCTTTTGAGCCTGTGTGTAGAGGAGGAGAGATTGAAATATGCAGTACTGTTTTTTCTGGATATCTAGAGGTGAGCAGGAGAAGTGAGAATTGAACTGTAGAGAGAAGAGATTGAAATATGCAGTACTGTTTTTTCTGGATATCTAGAGGTGAGCAGGAGAAGTGAGAATTGA
This sequence comes from Anopheles maculipalpis, assembly GCF_943734695.1. Lineage (NCBI taxonomy): Eukaryota > Metazoa > Arthropoda > Insecta > Diptera > Culicidae > Anopheles > Anopheles maculipalpis. The sequence goes on along the minus strand of NC_064870.1, from coordinate 21,194,697 downwards.
ACTGTGATTATTAGTGTATAATGCATATTTACCATATGATTTGCTGCGGCGGTGATGCGATGGTCCTTTTTAGTCGTGATAATCTAGTGTGGATCGGAGTAGGTTTTGTTTTACATGCGCTATATAGGATCGCAAGTTAAAGAAAATGTGTTTTTTGTGTACATTCTTGTATTTGTATTTGGTAAATGCAAAACTAGCAAACTATAATGAATATCATTGTTGAGTTTCAATGATCCATGGTTTTGTTAAGAATCTTCGTGGTGGACCGTGATGTAATGCATCGCCTTTATTCATTATCATCTTTTACTATTTAAGCAAAATGCCGCTGGACAAAGAAACAGATGATATGACGTTTTCATCTGAGTACAACCAATTTGTCAAGGATCGATCGAAAGGTAGCATTCAAATTGCATTTTGTATGGTTTAAACAGCTTTTTATAAATATATTGAAATATTGTGCGTTAGCTACTGACACTGGAAAGGAAAATACTGTTCCAATTGCAAAAGGTATGTTAACGTGGGAAAAATTGTATTAACTACTTTGTTAGTACTAAAGTCCGTCGAAGGATTCCGATTTGTCCACAGAAAAGTTTTAGCGGTTAAAGGAACTTTAACGTTGGCTTTTTTAAAAAGCTTTCAAATTATGTTTATGGAGCTATGCGACGCGTTGGTGGAAAGCGCGCAGTAACGATTTCCATCAACTATTGACATTTTATCGATAATTTGATTGAACGTATCGTCAGTGTTGATTTCATTCTCATCTCACAGGAAGAACAGCAATCGATGTAGTCAGCCAATTCGACATATTCTTCTTCGGTCTGGTTCATATTTGGTACTGGACTTTGTTCTGGGGTTGGCGATGTGCGCTGCATTTCATGGTTTAAATTGCTCGTGGCTATATTTTGGGTATGTTGTAAATAATAATATAACAATAACACTACGATGTAATCGAACTTTATATTCGTTAAACTTGTGTAATAAAGTCAACTAACATGGTTGGCTTGGTCCTGCATCCTGATTATCCTTTCCCGTAGGTTCCAGCGCCATATACTTTGCAGCTTGGCGATAAAACATGCCAGATTTGCGCAGACGTTTTAAGTCAGCCATTACAAAAACGGTAACAACACTTTCAAATAACACTATTTTACAAAGATCTCTCAGCTGGACCAACACCCAAGAAATAAACACCTATTAAAACTGAACTGAACAACTAAATACTTTGTGAGATAATGATTTTTCCTGTATTTAAAAAAATATATGTTTCTTCTAATATCAAAGAGTTACAAACTTCATGGCACCAGCATATTTTTTTCGCTTTCACTTACTCCGCCGTCTGGCGTGATTTCAGACGGTTACGCGTTTAAAGGTACGAGGCGTGTATGTATGCGTTTGTGTGTGAGGTATAGCAGTGCAAGCAAGGGAAAACACCCGGCGTATACACACATGTATCGATACCTTTCAGAACAAAAATTTACTCCGTCTATACTGTCCGTGAGTGCGAGAGGAATGACATACGAGTTTGAGCGAAATGTAAAACCAATGCATCGATACGATCTAGACACAACATCGATATCGTTGGCAAACAAACATTGCTCGGCCTATCTCGTCTGTAAGTGCGAATGAAACAGTTATACGAGTGTGAACGAAACACAGAATCGTACGGTTACGGCAAATCCAAAACCTCATGACGTCACAGAATACTCGTACATAAGTGTAAACAAGTGAGCTAGACGATTTAGAGCAAGACACACGCTGTTTTGCCCCGTTCGTTTTGGTTGGGTACCAATCGTTGTGCTTGTGATATGTGTATGGAAATTCGTTCGGTATTGTGGTGTGTTTTTGTGTGGTTTTGAGTTTGTGTTGTGCCAAATGAGAATCAAGTCGTTTTGTGTCGAAGCTTTTATTACGCAGATTGTCACTATTTTCATTTGTTCTTTTGAGGATGCAAAATAGAACATTGCAACTGGCTTGGAAGCTCAGTAGTGATATGAAGTAAGAAAATACCGGGGCGTAAGTTGCTTGGTACGTTCGAAGTATCATCATTTGCTTGCATTAACTTACCATCATTATATTTTGCAGGTTATGGTAATATCGATAAATGGAGTATGTGCTAGGAAGCTATGACACAGTATCGCACAGTGAGTATGTAATGGTTAAGAATGTAATCGAGAAGAATACCCATTAGATCGTGTGATTGGTTCCTAATGCTGTTCGTGTTACGCGAGTTAACCTTTTCTTTCTTGTAGGAAAGAAGGTGTTAGACGATCGATTGCCAAATTGCTTTATTTCTGTTACTTTGAACCGCAGACATTGAACCGACTGGAATAATTGGGGCAATTTCATGCATTGACCCGAACTGCTGACGACGGTGGTGAGCGGCGATACGGCAACAAATGCTTACTTGGGTAGACACTCAGACTCGTCCAACTCTATGGAGCTATTCGGGAAAATGTATGGGATCAGATTGCCAACCCTGTAACTATTGTTCTTGTGGACTATACATGTGTTGTGAGCCAAATGAACTTTCCCTTGGTTCCCAACACAGGATGGAGTCAGATTTTTCTCAATATTCTGAGGTCAAGCTTCGGGATCTTAATCAGCAAAACTATCACTCTGTTGATTTTTTCCAGGCGTATGTAAATGTTAATAGGAAAAATTTCAACTGATTCTGATCGGAATTGTTTCATTACTTTGGATGTACTGGAAGCTAAATCTGTTATTTTAATATTGATCCGTGTATTGATGGTTATTTGTTTATTATTATTATCAACTAAGCCGATAAGCAAGCTATTGATTAGTCGTAGGTCGTTAGCTTAGGAAATTCCTACTAAATATATCCAACCAATTCCTTCTGAGTCCCAACGTTTGAAACGTTTATTGGGCAGAAGTTTCCTAAACAATGAATTTAAATGTTGTAACTGATTTTGTATAATGATGATCAGCTGATTGGTTTCTATTTTTTTTTTAAATCGATTCTTATCGATTCCGTTTAAATTTTGTATGCTGTAATATTATAATGATAGATGTAATTGTAACTGTCGATCCTAGCTGGGCCTAAATCGATACCTACTATTGGTGGTACCCTGTCTATGGTTGTCCTTTGGCCGTTCATCGAACATACTAAACCCTAACAGACTGTAACGAGGAAAATGTTTTTTTTTTTGTAATTAGTTTTATTCATAGTATTTTTATCGGATTTTCAAATCATTTTTATGGATTTTTCGAGTGTTGTCAGTAATTACGGTACTTCTATTAATCTGCTTGATTTTCATTTTCTTGTATCTTGGTTTGTATTTTAATCTAGCTCTCGTTTTTTTTTCAAATTTTTTTCTGTCTGTTGGAATTGTTTTCTCCTTTATTCCCCTTGCTGTAGGCCAAAAGATCATTTGCTTGTTTTTATTTGAAATTTTTGTAGACTTGTTCGCAGATTGTGGAGGAACGAGTGGATGGTAGGATCACTTCGTACGGAGTATATTTGATAGAGGAATGAATGGGTGAATTATATTTATGTACTAAAGCTTGGATTAGGTCAGGAACGGGTAGGTGCAGTTGTTCGAACTTCGTGATACGATACATTTCGATTATGGTTGAATGAAACCTTTGTATCACTCCGTTCATTTCACTACGGCCAGTAGCTGTAAAATAAACTTGAATTTGAAGTTTTTTTTATTGCTGTTGTTTATAAACGAGCTTCCAGCTTCTATGATGCTTCTCTAATGTTTGCTCTGTAGATGGTTGGGGCTTATGGAGGATATGTGTTATTTTTTCTGGCGCATCGTATTTTGAGTACGTGTAGTCTTTTGCTTGCATTGATTTTAATGTGTTCTATATGCTTTTTATTGTCTATTATTGTACCTAAATATTTATATGTGTTCACATCTTCGATTCGAGCCTTCTAGCTGTTTGTAGGCTGCTTCAGGAAAAATCGAGCTACGGTTGAACTTTGAAGCTTGTTTAAAAAAAAGCGTGGAACCCGATGGAACTATGAAGCTTTTCTACTTGCACTTAGAATTCGATGGAACTATGAGGCTTGTTTATAAACGAAGCATGGTACTTAATGGAACTGTAAGGTTTCTTAAGCAGCACATGGTACTTTACGGAACTTTGTGGTTGTTCAATGGAGAAAAACGGCTTAGGAAATGTTTGTCGAACATTTTTACCGATAAAAACTAAATTATAGATTATGTTGGAAAATAATAACATAACATAGAATGTATATTTAGCAACGCGATCAGGCCGTTCCTTACGAATAAAATATGTTTATTTTTTATTCAACAGTTACATATGACCAATATGTATGATGTATGACCAATATGTTCTGAATTTGTCGTGTCTTCAACTAGTGCTAACCACAAATATTCAGATGCAACAGCACACATAAAAATTCACAATCAGAGACGGGTTTACCCATGAGCGAAATGAGCGACCTTCAAGTGTTCCGTCGTAAAAAAGAGCAAGCCGAAGGTGCCTCGTCGAATGGTTGCAACATTTTACTAACCTAAGTTGTGTTGTGGTTGTTAATTTGGTAGTGTATGACTTTGGTATACATATATATATATTGAAAAGCGCTGGGGACATGACGTCACCTTGTGGTAGTCCGTCTGTGATAAGTTTTTTGAGGATTGTGTTGTTGCATTCTAATGTTGTGGTTCTGTTTTTTAGGAAAGCGTTTGTCCAATTTGTAATTTCTGATGGGACATTTGATTCTATCATTTTTTCAATCAGGGTTTTTGTTTTGACATTATTGTATGATTTTTCTAGATCGATGAACACGATCCCTGTTTTCATTTCATACATTTCCCCTGCAAATAGTGGCATGCCACCGAGCAATGACACCAGCCGCTTTTGACGAATTGCTCTTCGTCATGTTTCTGTCTGACCGTTATGCCCGAACGCATTCGTTATTCATTCTGTTTTTAATGTTATGATAGAACTGACGATCCATTTGAAATTTTGAATTCATTGAATTTGATTCGAAAACAAGCGTGAAAAACATAATGCGTGAAGTAGAAGACGAGAAAGTCATTCCATAAACGAAATGTGTGGAATAACCGGGCATGCTAGTAGATAACTTACGTGGTAAATTTTAAAATAAATCCAAATAAAATACTAACTGCTGTTGACAATTACAATCCACAATTGCTCCAAAAACTTGGAAATAAAAAAGTTGGGTGACTTTTGAAAATTCAATATCAATACAAGTAATGAATCAAAACTTATTGTAGTTTTATGTTGAAAAAAATACACGAGTTTTTTTGTTGTCTATTTAAGGGTTAACCTTGAATAATCGAGTTTGATGTATTTTAAAACGTCTTATTTCATTTGACGTTTACGATTGTCTGCCGCTTGGTTGGTAGCTCTTCGGTTGAATCATCGGCCATGTGCATCCTATTGACCAAATCTGCCAACTCAGGTGTTGAGGCTAATTTGTATCGAAAACTCCCTTATTAGTGGTTGTTAAGGCGATTATTTCAACAGGGTATTTATCTAGACGCTCATAGAAGAGAGAACAAAAGGCAGCCATTTTGCTAGAGCCAGGTTTTGGACGACAGTGTTGCACCGGTATGTTATATCGGATAAGCAATTTGAGCAAATTGGTGCATTGTAGTGAAGTGAATGTGAAAAATCAATTACCAATCGTTGTGCTTGTGATATGTGTATGGAAATTCGTTCGGTATTGTGGTGTGTTTTTGTGTGGTTTTGAGTTTGTGTTGTGCCAAATGAGAATCAAGTCGTTTTGTGTCGAAGCTTTTATTACGCAGATTGTCACTATTTTCATTTGTTCTTTTGAGGATGCAAAATAGAACATTGCAACTGGCTTGGAAGCTCAGTAGTGATATGAAGTAAGAAAATACCGGGGCGTAAGTTGCTTGGTACGTTCGAAGTATCATCATTTGCTTGCATTAACTTACCATCATTATATTTTGCAGGTTATGGTAATATCGATAAATGGAGTATGTGCTAGGAAGCTATGGCACAGTATCGCACAGTGAGTATGTAATGTTTAAGAATGTAATCGAGAAGAATACCCATTAGATCGTGTGATTGGTTCCTAATGCTGTTCGTGTTACGCGAGTTAACCTTTTCTTTCTTGTAGGAAAGAAGGTGTTAGACGATCGATTGCCAAATTGCTTTATTTCTGTTACTTTGAACCGCAGACATTGAACCGACTGGAATAATTGGGGCAATTTCATGCATTGACCCGAACTGCTGACGACGGTGGTGAGGGGCGATACGGCAACAAATACTTACTTGGGTAGACACTCAGACTCGTCCAACTCTATGGAGCTAATCGGGAAAATGTATGGGATCAGATTGCCAACCCTGTAACTATTGTTCTTGTGGACTATACATGTGTTGTGAGCCAAATGAACTTTCCCTTGGTGATACAACACAGGATGGAGTCAGATTTTTCTCAATATTCTGAGGTCAAGCTTCGGGATCTTAATCAGCAAAACTATCACTCTGTTGATTTTTTCCAGGCGTATGTAAATGTTAATAGGAAAAATTTCAACTGATTCTGATCGGAATTGTTTCATTACTTTGGATGTACTGGAAGCTAAATCTGTTATTTTAATATTGATCCGTGTATTGATGGTTATTTGTTTATTATTATTATCAACTAAGCCGATAAGCAAGCTATTGATTAGTCGTAGGTCGTTAGCTTAGGAAATTCCTACTAAATATATCCAACCAATTCCTTCTGAGTCCCAACGTTTGAAACGTTTATTGGGCAGAAGTTTCCTAAACAATGAATTTAAATGTTGTAACTGATTTTGTATAATGATGATCAGCTGATTGGTTTCTATTTTTTTTTTAAATCGATTCTTATCGATTCCGTTTAAATTTTGTATGCTGTAATATTATAATGATAGATGTAATTGTAACTGTCGATATTAGCTGGGCCTAAATCGATACCTACTATTGGTGGTACCCTGTCTATGGTTGTCCTTTGGCCGTTCATCGAACATACTAAACCCTAACAGACTGTAACGAGGAAAATGTTTTTTTTTTTTTGTAATTAGTTTTATTCATAGTATTTTTATCGGATTTTCAAATCATTTTTATGGATTTTTCGAGTGTTGTCAGTAATTACGGTACTTCTATTAATCTGCTTGATTTTCATTTTCTTGTATCTTGGTTTGTATTTTAATCTAGCTCTCGTTTTTTTTCAAATTTGTTTCTGTCTGTTGGAATTGTTTTCTCCTTTATTCCCTTGCTGTAGGCCAAAAGATCATTTGCTTGTTTTTATTTGAAATTTTTGTAGACTTGTTCGCAGATTGTGGAGGAACGAGTGGATGGTAGGATCACTTCGTACGGAGTATATTTGATAGAGGAATGAATGGGTGAATTATATTTATGTACTAAAACTTGGATTAGGTCAGGAACGGGTAGGTGCAGTTGTTCGAACTTCGTGATACGATACATTTCGATTATGGTTGAATGAAACCTTTGTATCACTCCGTTCATTTCACTACGGCCAGTAGCTGTAAAATAAACTTGAATTTGAAGTTTTTGTTATTGCTGTTGTTTATAAACGAGCTTCCAGCTTCTATGATGCTTCTCTAATGTTTGCTCTGTAGATGGTTGGGGCTTATGGAGAATATGTGTTATTTTTTCTGGCGCATCGTATTTTGAGTACGTTTAGTCTTTTGCTTGCATTGATTTTAATGTGTTCTATATGCTTTTTATTGTCTATTATTGTACCTAAATATTTATATGTGTTCACATCTTCGATTCGAGCCTTCTAGCTGTTTGTAGGCTGCTTCAGGAAAAATCGAACTACGGTTGAACTTTGAAGCTTGTTAAAAAAAAGCGTGGAACCCGATGGAACTATGAAGCTTTTCTACTTGCACTTAGAATTCGATGGAACTATGAGGCTTGTTTATAAACGAAGCATGGTACTTAATGGAACTGTAAGGTTTCTTAAGCAGCACATGGTACTTTACGGAACTTTTTGATTGTTCAATGGAGAAAAACGGCTTAGGAAATGTTTGTCGAACATTTTTACCGATAAAAACTAAATTATAGATTATGTTGGAAAATAATAACATAACATAGAATGTATATTTAGCAACGCGATCAGGCCGTTCCTTACGAATAAAATATGTTTATTTTTTATTCAACAGTTACATATGACCAATATGTATGATGTATGACCAATATGTTCTGAATTTGTCGTGTCTTCAACTAGTGCTAACCACAAATATTCAGATGCAACAGCACACATAAAAATTCACAATCAGAGACGGGTTTACCCATGAGCGAAATGAGCGACCTTCAAGTGTTCCGTCGTAAAAAAGAGCAAGCCGAAGGTGCCTCGTCGAATGGTTGCAACATTTTACTAACCTAAGTTGTGTTGTGGTTATTAATTTGGTAGTGTATGACTTTGGTATATATATATTGAAAAGGGCTGGGGACATAACGTCACCTTGTGGTAGTCCGTCTGTGATAAGTTTTTTGAGGATTGTGTTGTTGCATTCTAATGTTGTGGTTCTGTTTTTTAGGAAAGCGTTTGTCCAATTTGTAATTTCTGATGGGACATTTGATTCTATCATTTTTCCAATCAGGGTTTTTGTTTTGACATTATTGTATGATTTTTCTAAATCGATGAACACGATCCCTGTTTTCATTTCATACATTTCCCCTGCAACTAGTGGCATGCCACCGAGCAATGACACCAGCCGCTTTTGACGAATTGCTCTTCGTCATGTTTCTGTCTGACCGTTGTGCCCGAACGCATTCGTTATTCATTCAGTTTTTAATGTTATGATAGAACTGACGATCCATTTGAAATTTTGAATTCATTGAATTTGATTCGAAAACAAGCGTGAAAAACATAATGCGTGAAGTAGAAGACGGGAAAGTCATTCCATAAACGAAATGTGTGGAATAACCGGGCATGCTAGTAGATAACTTACGTGGTAAATTTTAAAATAAATCCAAATAAAATACTAACTGCTGTTGACAATTACAATCCACAATTGCTCCAAAAATTTGGAAATAAAAAAGTTGGGTGACTTTTGAAAATTCAATATCAATACAAGTAATGAATCAAAACTTATTGTAGTTTTATGTTGAAAAAAATACACAAGTTTTTTTGTTGCCTATTTAAGGGTTAACCTTGAATAATCGAGTTTGATGTATTTTAAAACGTCTTATTTCATTTGACGTTTACGATTGTCTGCCGCTTGGTTGGTAGCTCTTCGGTTGAATTATCGGCCATGTGCATCCTATTGACCAAATCTGCCAACTCAGGTGTTGAGGCTAATTTGTATGGTTGTCCTTTGGCCGTTCATCGAACATACTAAACCCTAACAGACTGTAACGAGGAAAATGTTTTTTTTTTGTAATTAGTTTTATTCATAGTATTTTTATCGGATTTTCAAATCATTTTTATGGATTTTTCGAGTGTTGTCAGTAATTACGGTACTTCTATTAATCTGCTTGATTTTCATTTTCTTGTATCTTGGTTTGTATTTTAATCTAGCTCTCGTTTTTTTTTCAAATTTTTTTCTGTCTGTTGGAATTGTTTTCTCCTTTATTCCCTTGCTGTAGGCCAAAAGATCATTTGCTTGTTTTTATTTGAAATTTTTGTAGACTTGTTCGCAGATTGTGGAGGAACGAGTGGATGGTAGGATCACTTCGTACGGAGTATATTTGATAGAGGAATGAATGGGTGAATTATATTTATGTACTAAAGCTTGGATTAGGTCAGGAACGGGTAGGTGCAGTTGTTCGAACTTCGTGATACGATACATTTCGATTATGGTTGAATGAAACCTTTGTATCACTCCGTTCATTTCACTACGGCCAGTAGCTGTAAAATAAACTTGAATTTGAAGTTTTTTTTATTGCTGTTGTTTATAAACGAGCTTCCAGCTTCTATGATGCTTCTCTAATGTTTGCTCTGTAGATGGTTGGGGCTTATGGAGAATATGTGTTATTTTTTCTGGCGCATCGTATTTTGAGTACGTGTAGTCTTTTGCTTGCATTGATTTTAATGTGTTCTATTTGCTTTTTATTGTCTATTATTGTACCTAAATATTTATATGTGTTCACATCTTCGATTCGAGCCTTCTAGCTGTTTGTAGGCTGCTTCAGGAAAAATCGAGCTACGGTTGAACTTTGAAGCTTGTTTAAAAAAAAGCGTGGAACCCGATGGAACTATGAAGCTTTTCTACTTGCACTTAGAATTCGATGGAACTATGAGGCTTGTTTATAAACGAAGCATGGTACTTAATGGAACTGTAAGGTTTCTTAAGCAGCACATGGTACTTTACGGAACTTTGTGGTTGTTCAATGGAGAAAAACGGCTTAGGAAATGTTTGTCGAACATTTTTACCGATAAAAACTAAATTATAGATTATGTTGGAAAATAATAACATAACATAGAATGTATATTTAGCAACGCGATCAGGCCGTTCCTTACGAATAAAATATGTTTATTTTTTATTCAACAGTTACATATGACCAATATGTATGATGTATGACCAATATGTTCTGAATTTGTCGTGTCTTCAACTAGTGCTAACCACAAATATTCAGATGCAACAGCACACATAAAAATTCACAATCAGAGACGGGTTTACCCATGAGCGAAATGAGCGACCTTCAAGTGTTCCGTCGTAAAAAAGAGCAAGCCGAAGGTGCCTCGTCGAATGGTTGCAACATTTTACTAACCTAAGTTGTGTTGTGGTTGTTAATTTGGTAGTGTATGACTTTGGTATATATATATATATATATATATTGAAAAGCGCTGGGGACATGACGTCACCTTGTGGTAGTCCGTCTGTGATAAGTTTTTTGAGGATTGTGTTGTTGCATTCTAATGTTGTGGTTCTGTTTTTTAGGAAAGCGTTTGTCCAATTTGTAATTTCTGATGGGACATTTGATTCTATCATTTTTCCAATCAGGGTTTTTGTTTTGACATTATTGTATGATTTTTCTAGATCGATGAACACGATCCCTGTTTTCATTTCATACATTTCCCCTGCAAATAGTGGCATGCCACCGAGCAATGACACCAGCCGCTTTTGACGAATTGCTCTTCGTCATGTTTCTGTCTGACCGTTGTGCCCGAACGCATTCGTTATTCATTCAGTTTTTAATGTTATGATAGAACTGACGATCCATTTGAAATTTTGAATTCATTGAATTTGATTCGAAAACAAGCGTGAAAAACATAATGCGTGAAGTAGAAGACGAGAAAGTCATTCCATAAACGAAATGTGTGGAATAACCGGGCATGCTAGTAGATAACTTACGTGGTAAATTTTAAAATAAATCCAAATAAAATACTAACTGCTGTTGACAATTACAATCCACAATTGCTCCAAAAACTTGGAAATAAAAAAGTTGGGTGACTTTTGAAAATTCAATATCAATACAAGTAATGAATCAAAACTTATTGTAGTTTTATGTTGAAAAAAATACACGAGTTTTTTTGTTGCCTATTTAAGGGTTAACCTTGAATAATCGAGTTTGATGTATATTAAAACGTCTTATTTCATTTGACGTTTACGATTGTCTGCCGCTTGGTAGCTCTTCGGTTGAATTATCGGCCATGTGCATCCTATTGACCAAATCTGCCAACTCAGGTGTTGAGGCTAATTTGTATCGAAAACTCCCTTATTAGTGGTTGTTAAGGCGATTTTGTCAACAGGGTATTTATCTAGACGCTCATAGAAGAGAGAACAAAAGGCAGCCATTTTGCTAGAGCCAGGTTTTGGACGACAGTGTTGCACCGGTATATTATATCGGATAAGCAATTTGAGCAAATTGGTGCATTGTAGTGAAGTGAATGTGAAAAATCAATTACCCAAGCACAACAAAATAGGTAAAGTCGTTGCAAGAATGGGGCTAAAATGGGGCCCTACTTTTGTCACGATAATTGCCCCGTAGTCAGAAACGGATGGGGCAATTTTGTTTACCACAAATTATGACGTCACAAAATTTTTGACGTCATGGAGATGTGCAAAAAAATTGATTTGTGTATGCTGTTTTTTTCTCTTTCGCACTGCTTGTTCGTTCTTCCATGCTTTTTGCTCTGTTTCTCTTATGGATCAAGGTAGCTGCTTTTGAGCCTGTGTGTAGAGGAGGAGAGATTGAAATATGCAGTACTGTTTTTTCTGGATATCTAGAGGTGAGCAGGAGAAGTGAGAATTGAACTGTAGAGAGAAGAGATTGAAATATGCAGTACTGTTTTTTCTGGATATCTAGAGGTGAGCAGGAGAAGTGAGAATTGAACTGTGATTATTAGTGTATAATGCATATTTACCATATGATTTGCTGCGGCGGTGATGCGATGGTCCTTTTTAGTCGTGATAATCTAGTGTGGATCGGAGTAGGTTTTGTTTTACATGCGCTATATAGGATCGCAAGTTAAAGAAAATGTGTTTTTTGTGCACATTCTTGTATTTGTATTTGGTAAATGCAAAACTAGCAAACTATAATGAATATCATTGTTGAGTTTCAATGATCCATGGTTTTGTTAAGAATCTTCGTGGTGGACCGTGATGTAATGCATCGCCTTTATTCATTATCATCTTTTACTATTTAAGCAAAATGCCGCTGGACAAAGAAACAGATGATATGACGTTTACATCTGAGTACAACCAATTTGTCAAGGATCGATCGAAAGGTAGCATTCAAATTGCATTTTGTATGGTTTAAACAGCTTTTTATAAATATATTGAAATATTGTGCGTTAGCTACTGACACTGGAAAGGAAAATACTGTTCCAATTGCAAAAGGTATGTTAACGTGGGAAAAATTGTATTAACTACTTTGTTAGTACTAAAGTCCGTCGAAGGATTCCGATTTGTCCACAGAAAAGTTTTAGCGGTTAAAGGAACTTTAACGTTGGCTTTTTTAAAAAGCTTTCAAATTATGTTTATGGAGCTATGCGACGCGTTGGTGGAAAGCGCGCAGTAACGATTTCCATCAACTATTGACATTTTATCGATAATTTGATTGAACGTATCGTCAGTGTTGATTTCATTCTCATCTCACAGGAAGAACAGCAATCGATGTAGTCAGCCAATTCGACATATTCTTCTTCGGTCTGGTTCATATTTGGTACTGGACTTTGTTCTGGGGTTGGCGATGTGCGCTGCATTTCATGGTTTAAATTGCTCGTGGCTATATTTTGGGTATGTTGTAAATAATAATATAACAATAACACTACGATGTAATCGAACTTTATATTCGTTAAACTTGTGTAATAAAGTCAACTAACATGGTTGGCTTGGTCCTGCATCCTGATTATCCTTTCCCGTAGGTTCCAGCGCCATATACTTTGCAGCTTGGCGATAAAACATGCCAGATTTGCGCAGACGTTTTAAGTCAGCCATTACAAAAACGGTAACAACACTTTCAAATAACACTATTTTACAAAGATCTCTCAGCTGGACCAACACCCAAGAAATAAACACCTATTAAAACTGAACTGAACAACTAAATACTTTGTGAGATAATGATTTTTCCTGTATTTAAAAAAATATATGTTTCTTCTAATATCAAAGAGTTACAAACTTCATGGCACCAGCATATTTTTTTCGCTTTCACTTACTCCGCCGTCTGGCGTGATTTCAGACGGTTACGCGTTTAAAGGTACGAGGCGTGTATGTATGCGTTTGTGTGTGAGGTATAGCAGTGCAAGCAAGGGAAAACACCCGGCGTATACACACATGTATCGATACCTTTCAGAACAAAAATTTACTCCGTCTATACTGTCCGTGAGTGCGAGAGGAATGACATACGAGTTTGAGCGAAATGTAAAACCAATGCATCGATACGATCTAGACACAGCATCGATATCGTTGGCAAACAAACATTGCTCGGCCTATCTCGTCTGTAAGTGCGAATGAAACAGTTATACGAGTGTGAACGAAACACAGAATCGTACGGTTACGGCAAATCCAAAACCTCATGACGTCACAGAATACTCGTACATAAGTGTAAACAAGTGAGCTAGACGATTTAGAGCAAGACACACGCTGTTTTGCCCCGTTCGTTTTGGTTGGGTACCAATCGTTGTGCTTGTGATATGTGTATGGAAATTCGTTCGGTATTGTGGTGTGTTTTTGTGTGGTTTTGAGTTTGTGTTGTGCCAAATGAGAATCAAGTCGTTTTGTGTCGAAGCTTTTATTACGCAGATTGTCACTATTTTCATTTGTTCTTTTGAGGATGCAAAATAGAACATTGCAACTGGCTTGGAAGCTCAGTAGTGATATGAAGTAAGAAAATACCGGGGCGTAAGTTGCTTGGTACGTTCGAAGTATCATCATTTGCTTGCATTAACTTACCATCATTATATTTTGCAGGTTATGGTAATATCGATAAATGGAGTATGTGCTAGGAAGCTATGACACAGTATCGCACAGTGAGTATGTAATGGTTAAGAATGTAATCGAGAAGAATACCCATTAGATCGTGTGATTGGTTCCTAATGCTGTTCGTGTTACGCGAGTTAACCTTTTCTTTCTTGTAGGAAAGAAGGTGTTAGACGATCGATTGCCAAATTGCTTTATTTCTGTTACTTTGAACCGCAGACATTGAACCGACTGGAATAATTGGGGCAATTTCATGCATTGACCCGAACTGCTGACGACGGTGGTGAGCGGCGATACGGCAACAAATGCTTACTTGGGTAGACACTCAGACTCGTCCAACTCTATGGAGCTATTCGGGAAAATGTATGGGATCAGATTGCCAACCCTGTAACTATTGTTCTTGTGGACTATACATGTGTTGTGAGCCAAATGAACTTTCCCTTGGTTCCCAACACAGGATGGAGTCAGATTTTTCTCAATATTCTGAGGTCAAGCTTCGGGATCTTAATCAGCAAAACTATCACTCTGTTGATTTTTTCCAGGCGTATGTAAATGTTAATAGGAAAAATTTCAACTGATTCTGATCGGAATTGTTTCATTACTTTGGATGTACTGGAAGCTAAATCTGTTATTTTAATATTGATCCGTGTATTGATGGTTATTTGTTTATTATTATTATCAACTAAGCCGATAAGCAAGCTATTGATTAGTCGTAGGTCGTTAGCTTAGGAAATTCCTACTAAATATATCCAACCAATTCCTTCTGAGTCCCAACGTTTGAAACGTTTATTGGGCAGAAGTTTCCTAAACAATGAATTTAAATGTTGTAACTGATTTTGTATAATGATGATCAGCTGATTGGTTTCTATTTTTTTTTTAAATCGATTCTTATCGATTCCGTTTAAATTTTGTATGCTGTAATATTATAATGATAGATGTAATTGTAACTGTCGATCCTAGCTGGGCCTAAATCGATACCTACTATTGGTGGTACCCTGTCTATGGTTGTCCTTTGGCCGTTCATCGAACATACTAAACCCTAACAGACTGTAACGAGGAAAATGTTTTTTTTTTTGTAATTAGTTTTATTCATAGTATTTTTATCGGATTTTCAAATCATTTTTATGGATTTTTCGAGTGTTGTCAGTAATTACGGTACTTCTATTAATCTGCTTGATTTTCATTTTCTTGTATCTTGGTTTGTATTTTAATCTAGCTCTCGTTTTTTTTTCAAATTTTTTTCTGTCTGTTGGAATTGTTTTCTCCTTTATTCCCCTTGCTGTAGGCCAAAAGATCATTTGCTTGTTTTTATTTGAAATTTTTGTAGACTTGTTCGCAGATTGTGGAGGAACGAGTGGATGGTAGGATCACTTCGTACGGAGTATATTTGATAGAGGAATGAATGGGTGAATTATATTTATGTACTAAAGCTTGGATTAGGTCAGGAACGGGTAGGTGCAGTTGTTCGAACTTCGTGATACGATACATTTCGATTATGGTTGAATGAAACCTTTGTATCACTCCGTTCATTTCACTACGGCCAGTAGCTGTAAAATAAACTTGAATTTGAAGTTTTTTTTATTGCTGTTGTTTATAAACGAGCTTCCAGCTTCTATGATGCTTCTCTAATGTTTGCTCTGTAGATGGTTGGGGCTTATGGAGGATATGTGTTATTTTTTCTGGCGCATCGTATTTTGAGTACGTGTAGTCTTTTGCTTGCATTGATTTTAATGTGTTCTATATGCTTTTTATTGTCTATTATTGTACCTAAATATTTATATGTGTTCACATCTTCGATTCGAGCCTTCTAGCTGTTTGTAGGCTGCTTCAGGAAAAATCGAGCTACGGTTGAACTTTGAAGCTTGTTTAAAAAAAAGCGTGGAACCCGATGGAACTATGAAGCTTTTCTACTTGCACTTAGAATTCGATGGAACTATGAGGCTTGTTTATAAACGAAGCATGGTACTTAATGGAACTGTAAGGTTTCTTAAGCAGCACATGGTACTTTACGGAACTTTGTGGTTGTTCAATGGAGAAAAACGGCTTAGGAAATGTTTGTCGAACATTTTTACCGATAAAAACTAAATTATAGATTATGTTGGAAAATAATAACATAACATAGAATGTATATTTAGCAACGCGATCAGGCCGTTCCTTACGAATAAAATATGTTTATTTTTTATTCAACAGTTACATATGACCAATATGTATGATGTATGACCAATATGTTCTGAATTTGTCGTGTCTTCAACTAGTGCTAACCACAAATATTCAGATGCAACAGCACACATAAAAATTCACAATCAGAGACGGGTTTACCCATGAGCGAAATGAGCGACCTTCAAGTGTTCCGTCGTAAAAAAGAGCAAGCCGAAGGTGCCTCGTCGAATGGTTGCAACATTTTACTAACCTAAGTTGTGTTGTGGTTGTTAATTTGGTAGTGTATGACTTTGGTATACATATATATATATTGAAAAGCGCTGGGGACATGACGTCACCTTGTGGTAGTCCGTCTGTGATAAGTTTTTTGAGGATTGTGTTGTTGCATTCTAATGTTGTGGTTCTGTTTTTTAGGAAAGCGTTTGTCCAATTTGTAATTTCTGATGGGACATTTGATTCTATCATTTTTCCAATCAGGGTTTTTGTTTTGACATTATTGTATGATTTTTCTAGATCGATGAACACGATCCCTGTTTTCATTTCATACATTTCCCCTGCAAATAGTGGCATGCCACCGAGCAATGACACCAGCCGCTTTTGACGAATTGCTCTTCGTCATGTTTCTGTCTGACCGTTGTGCCCGAACGCATTCGTTATTCATTCAGTTTTTAATGTTATGATAGAACTGACGATCCATTTGAAATTTTGAATTCATTGAATTTGATTCGAAAACAAGCGTGAAAAACATAATGCGTGAAGTAGAAGACGAGAAAGTCATTCCATAAACGAAATGTGTGGAATAACCGGGCATGCTAGTAGATAACTTACGTGGTAAATTTTAAAATAAATCCAAATAAAATACTAACTGCTGTTGACAATTACAATCCACAATTGCTCCAAAAACTTGGAAATAAAAAAGTTGGGTGACTTTTGAAAATTCAATATCAATACAAGTAATGAATCAAAACTTATTGTAGTTTTATGTTGAAAAAAATACACGAGTTTTTTTGTTGTCTATTTAAGGGTTAACCTTGAATAATCGAGTTTGATGTATTTTAAAACGTCTTATTTCATTTGACGTTTACGATTGTCTGCCGCTTGGTTGGTAGCTCTTCGGTTGAATCATCGGCCATGTGCATCCTATTGACCAAATCTGCCAACTCAGGTGTTGAGGCTAATTTGTATCGAAAACTCCCTTATTAGTGGTTGTTAAGGCGATTATTTCAACAGGGTATTTATCTAGACGCTCATAGAAGAGAGAACAAAAGGCAGCCATTTTGCTAGAGCCAGGTTTTGGACGACAGTGTTGCACCGGTATATTATATCGGATAAGCAATTTGAGCAAATTGGTGCATTGTAGTGAAGTGAATGTGAAAAATCAATTACCAATCGTTGTGCTTGTGATATGTGTATGGAAATTCGTTCGGTATTGTGGTGTGTTTTTGTGTGGTTTTGAGTTTGTGTTGTGCCAAATGAGAATCAAGTCGTTTTGTGTCGAAGCTTTTATTACGCAGATTGTCACTATTTTCATTTGTTCTTTTGAGGATGCAAAATAGAACATTGCAACTGGCTTGGAAGCTCAGTAGTGATATGAAGTAAGAAAATACCGGGGCGTAAGTTGCTTGGTACGTTCGAAGTATCATCATTTGCTTGCATTAACTTACCATCATTATATTTTGCAGGTTATGGTAATATCGATAAATGGAGTATGTGCTAGGAAGCTATGGCACAGTATCGCACAGTGAGTATGTAATGTTTAAGAATGTAATCGAGAAGAATACCCATTAGATCGTGTGATTGGTTCCTAATGCTGTTCGTGTTACGCGAGTTAACCTTTTCTTTCTTGTAGGAAAGAAGGTGTTAGACGATCGATTGCCAAATTGCTTTATTTCTGTTACTTTGAACCGCAGACATTGAACCGACTGGAATAATTGGGGCAATTTCATGCATTGACCCGAACTGCTGACGACGGTGGTGAGCGGCGATACGGCAACAAATGCTTACTTGGGTAGACACTCAGACTCGTCCAACTCTATGGAGCTAATCGGGAAAATGTATGGGATCAGATTGCCAACCCTGTAACTATTGTTCTTGTGGACTATACATGTGTTGTGAGCCAAATGAACTTTCCCTTGGTGATACAACACAGGATGGAGTCAGATTTTTCTCAATATTCTGAGGTCAAGCTTCGGGATCTTAATCAGCAAAACTATCACTCTGTTGATTTTTTCCAGGCGTATGTAAATGTTAATAGGAAAAATTTCAACTGATTCTGATCGGAATTGTTTCATTACTTTGGATGTACTGGAAGCTAAATCTGTTATTTTAATATTGATCCGTGTATTGATGGTTATTTGTTTATTATTATTATCAACTAAGCCGATAAGCAAGCTATTGATTAGTCGTAGGTCGTTAGCTTAGGAAATTCCTACTAAATATATCCAACCAATTCCTTCTGAGTCCCAACGTTTGAAACGTTTATTGGGCAGAAGTTTCCTAAACAATGAATTTAAATGTTGTAACTGATTTTGTATAATGATGATCAGCTGATTGGTTTCTATTTTTTTTTTAAATCGATTCTTATCGATTCCGTTTAAATTTTGTATGCTGTAATATTATAATGATAGATGTAATTGTAACTGTCGATCCTAGCTGGGCCTAAATCGATACCTACTATTGGTGGTACCCTGTCTATGGTTGTCCTTTGGCCGTTCATCGAACATACTAAACCCTAACAGACTGTAACGAGGAAAATGTTTTTTTTTTTTGTAATTAGTTTTATTCATAGTATTTTTATCGGATTTTCAAATCATTTTTATGGATTTTTCGAGTGTTGTCAGTAATTACGGTACTTCTATTAATCTGCTTGATTTTCATTTTCTTGTATCTTGGTTTGTATTTTAATCTAGCTCTCGTTTTTTTTCAAATTTGTTTCTGTCTGTTGGAATTGTTTTCTCCTTTATTCCCTTGCTGTAGGCCAAAAGATCATTTGCTTGTTTTTATTTGAAATTTTTGTAGACTTGTTCGCAGATTGTGGAGGAACGAGTGGATGGTAGGATCACTTCGTACGGAGTATATTTGATAGAGGAATGAATGGGTGAATTATATTTATGTACTAAAGCTTGGATTAGGTCAGGAACGGGTAGGTGCAGTTGTTCGAACTTCGTGATACGATACATTTCGATTATGGTTGAATGAAACCTTTGTATCACTCCGTTCATTTCACTACGGCCAGTAGCTGTAAAATAAACTTGAATTTGAAGTTTTTGTTATTGCTGTTGTTTATAAACGAGCTTCCAGCTTCTATGATGCTTCTCTAATGTTTGCTCTGTAGATGGTTGGGGCTTATGGAGAATATGTGTTATTTTTTCTGGCGCATCGTATTTTGAGTACGTTTAGTCTTTTGCTTGCATTGATTTTAATGTGTTCTATATGCTTTTTATTGTCTATTATTGTACCTAAATATTTATATGTGTTCACATCTTCGATTCGAGCCTTTTAGCTGTTTGTAGGCTGCTTCAGGAAAAATCGAACTACGGTTGAACTTTGAAGCTTGTTAAAAAAAAGCGTGGAACCCGATGGAACTATGAAGCTTTTCTACTTGCACTTAGAATTCGATGGAACTATGAGGCTTGTTTATAAACGAAGCATGGTACTTAATGGAACTGTAAGGTTTCTTAAGCAGCACATGGTACTTTACGGAACTTTTTGATTGTTCAATGGAGAAAAACGGCTTAGGAAATGTTTGTCGAACATTTTTACCGATAAAAACTAAATTATAGATTATGTTGGAAAATAATAACATAACATAGAATGTATATTTAGCAACGCGATCAGGCCGCTCCTTACGAATAAAATATGTTTATTTTTTATTCAACAGTTACATATGACCAATATGTATGATGTATGACCAATATGTTCTGAATTTGTCGTGTCTTCAACTAGTGCTAACCACAAATATTCAGATGCAACAGCACACATAAAAATTCACAATCAGAGACGGGTTTACCCATGAGCGAAATGAGCGACCTTCAAGTGTTCCGTCGTAAAAAAGAGCAAGCCGAAGGTGCCTCGTCGAATGGTTGCAACATTTTACTAACCTAAGTTGTGTTGTGGTTATTAATTTGGTAGTGTATGACTTTGGTATATATATATATATTGAAAAGGGCTGGGGACATAAAGTCACCTTGTGGTAGTCCGTCTGTGATAAGTTTTTTGAGGATTGTGTTGTTGCATTCTAATGTTGTGGTTCTGTTTTTTAGGAAAGCGTTTGTCCAATTTGTAATTTCTGATGGGACATTTGATTCTATCATTTTTCCAATCAGGGTTTTTGTTTTGACATTATTGTATGATTTTTCTAAATCGATGAACACGATCCCTGTTTTCATTTCATACATTTCCCCTGCAACTAGTGGCATGCCACCGAGCAATGACACCAGCCGCTTTTGACGAATTGCTCTTCGTCATGTTTCTGTCTGACCGTTGTGCCCGAACGCATTCGTTATTCATTCAGTTTTTAATGTTATGATAGAACTGACGATCCATTTGAAATTTTGAATTCATTGAATTTGATTCGAAAACAAGCGTGAAAAACATAATGCGTGAAGTAGAAGACGGGAAAGTCATTCCATAAACGAAATGTGTGGAATAACCGGGCATGCTAGTAGATAACTTACGTGGTAAATTTTAAAATAAATCCAAATAAAATACTAACTGCTGTTGACAATTACAATCCACAATTGCTCCAAAAACTTGGAAATAAAAAAGTTGGGTGACTTTTGAAAATTCAATATCAATACAAGTAATGAGTTAAAACTTATTGTAGTTTTATGTTGAAAAAAATACACGAGTTTTTTTGTTGCCTATTTAAGGGTTAACCTTGAATAATCGAGTTTGATGTATTTTAAAACGTCTTATTTCATTTGACGTTTACGATTGTCTGCCGCTTGGTTGGTAGCTCTTCGGTTGAATTATCGGCCATGTGCATCCTATTGACCAAATCTGCCAACTCAGGTGTTGAGGCTAATTTGTATGGTTGTCCTTTGGCCGTTCATCGAACATACTAAACCCTAACAGACTGTAACGAGGAAAATGTTTTTTTTTTTTTTTGTAATTAGTTTTATTCATAGTATTTTTATCGGATTTTCAAATCATTTTTATGGATTTTTCGAGTGTTGTCAGTAATTACGGTACTTCTATTAATCTGCTTGATTTTCATTTTCTTGTATCTTGGTTTGTATTTTAATCTAGCTCTCGTTTTTTTTCAAATTTGTTTCTGTCTGTTGGAATTGTTTTCTCCTTTATTCCCTTGCTGTAGGCCAAAAGATCATTTGCTTGTTTTTATTTGAAATTTTTGTAGACTTGTTCGCAGATTGTGGAGGAACGAGTGGATGGTAGGATCACTTCGTACGGAGTATATTTGATAGAGGAATGAATGGGTGAATTATATTTATGTACTAAAGCTTGGATTAGGTCAGGAACGGGTAGGTGCAGTTGTTCGAACTTCGTGATACGATACATTTCGATTATGGTTGAATGAAACCTTTGTATCACTCCGTTCATTTCACTACGGCCAGTAGCTGTAAAATAAACTTGAATTTGAAGTTTTTTTTATTGCTGTTGTTTATAAACGAGCTTCCAGCTTCTATGATGCTTCTCTAATGTTTGCTCTGTAGATGGTTGGGGCTTATGGAGGATATGTGTTATTTTTTCTGGCGCATCGTATTTTGAGTACGTGTAGTCTTTTGCTTGCATTGATTTTAATGTGTTCTATATGCTTTTTATTGTCTATTATTGTACCTAAATATTTATATGTGTTCACATCTTCGATTCGAGCCTTCTAGCTGTTTGTAGGCTGCTTCAGGAAAAATCGAGCTACGGTTGAACTTTGAAGCTTGTTTAAAAAAAAGCGTGGAACCCGATGGAACTATGAAGCTTTTCTACTTGCACTTAGAATTCGATGGAACTATGAGGCTTGTTTATAAACGAAGCATGGTACTTAATGGAACTGTAAGGTTTCTTAAGCAGCACATGGTACTTTACGGAACTTTGTGGTTGTTCAATGGAGAAAAACGGCTTAGGAAATGTTTGTCGAACATTTTTACCGATAAAAACTAAATTATAGATTATGTTGGAAAATAATAACATAACATAGAATGTATATTTAGCAACGCGATCAGGCCGTTCCTTACGAATAAAATATGTTTATTTTTTATTCAACAGTTACATATGACCAATATGTATGATGTATGACCAATATGTTCTGAATTTGTCGTGTCTTCAACTAGTGCTAACCACAAATATTCAGATGCAACAGCACACATAAAAATTCACAATCAGAGACGGGTTTACCCATGAGCGAAATGAGCGACCTTCAAGTGTTCCGTCGTAAAAAAGAGCAAGCCGAAGGTGCCTCGTCGAATGGTTGCAACATTTTACTAACCTAAGTTGTGTTGTGGTTGTTAATTTGGTAGTGTATGACTTTGGTATACATATATATATATTGAAAAGCGCTGGGGACATGACGTCACCTTGTGGTAGTCCGTCTGTGATAAGTTTTTTGAGGATTGTGTTGTTGCATTCTAATGTTGTGGTTCTGTTTTTTAGGAAAGCGTTTGTCCAATTTGTAATTTCTGATGGGACATTTGATTCTATCATTTTTCCAATCAGGGTTTTTGTTTTGACATTATTGTATGATTTTTCTAGATCGATGAACACGATCCCTGTTTTCATTTCATACATTTCCCCTGCAAATAGTGGCATGCCACCGAGCAATGACACCAGCCGCTTTTGACGAATTGCTCTTCGTCATGTTTCTGTCTGACCGTTGTGCCCGAACGCATTCGTTATTCATTCAGTTTTTAATGTTATGATAGAACTGACGATCCATTTGAAATTTTGAATTCATTGAATTTGATTCGAAAACAAGCGTGAAAAACATAATGCGTGAAGTAGAAGACGAGAAAGTCATTCCATAAACGAAATGTGTGGAATAACCGGGCATGCTAGTAGATAACTTACGTGGTAAATTTTAAAATAAATCCAAATAAAATACTAACTGCTGTTGACAATTACAATCCACAATTGCTCCAAAAACTTGGAAATAAAAAAGTTGGGTGACTTTTGAAAATTCAATATCAATACAAGTAATGAATCAAAACTTATTGTAGTTTTATGTTGAAAAAAATACACGAGTTTTTTTGTTGTCTATTTAAGGGTTAACCTTGAAAAATCGAGTTTGATGTATTTTAAAACGTCTTATTTCATTTGACGTTTACGATTGTCTGCCGCTTGGTTGGTAGCTCTTCGGTTGAATCATCGGCCATGTGCATCCTATTGACCAAATCTGCCAACTCAGGTGTTGAGGCTAATTTGTATCGAAAACTCCCTTATTAGTGGTTGTTAAGGCGATTATTTCAACAGGGTATTTATCTAGACGCTCATAGAAGAGAGAACAAAAGGCAGCCATTTTGCTAGAGCCAGGTTTTGGACGACAGTGTTGCACCGGTATATTATATCGGATAAGCAATTTGAGCAAATTGGTGCATTGTAGTGAAGTGAATGTGAAAAATCAATTACCAATCGTTGTGCTTGTGATATGTGTATGGAAATTCGTTCGGTATTGTGGTGTGTTTTTGTGTGGTTTTGAGTTTGTGTTGTGCCAAATGAGAATCAAGTCGTTTTGTGTCGAAGCTTTTATTACGCAGATTGTCACTATTTTCATTTGTTCTTTTGAGGATGCAAAATAGAACATTGCAACTGGCTTGGAAGCTCAGTAGTGATATGAAGTAAGAAAATACCGGGGCGTAAGTTGCTTGGTACGTTCGAAGTATCATCATTTGCTTGCATTAACTTACCATCATTATATTTTGCAGGTTATGGTAATATCGATAAATGGAGTATGTGCTAGGAAGCTATGGCACAGTATCGCACAGTGAGTATGTAATGTTTAAGAATGTAATCGAGAAGAATACCCATTAGATCGTGTGATTGGTTCCTAATGCTGTTCGTGTTACGCGAGTTAACCTTTTCTTTCTTGTAGGAAAGAAGGTGTTAGACGATCGATTGCCAAATTGCTTTATTTCTGTTACTTTGAACCGCAGACATTGAACCGACTGGAATAATTGGGGCAATTTCATGCATTGACCCGAACTGCTGACGACGGTGGTGAGCGGCGATACGGCAACAAATGCTTACTTGGGTAGACACTCAGACTCGTCCAACTCTATGGAGCTAATCGGGAAAATGTATGGGATCAGATTGCCAACCCTGTAACTATTGTTCTTGTGGACTATACATGTGTTGTGAGCCAAATGAACTTTCCCTTGGTGATACAACACAGGATGGAGTCAGATTTTTCTCAATATTCTGAGGTCAAGCTTCGGGATCTTAATCAGCAAAACTATCACTCTGTTGATTTTTTCCAGGCGTATGTAAATGTTAATAGGAAAAATTTCAACTGATTCTGATCGGAATTGTTTCATTACTTTGGATGTACTGGAAGCTAAATCTGTTATTTTAATATTGATCCGTGTATTGATGGTTATTTGTTTATTATTATTATCAACTAAGCCGATAAGCAAGCTATTGATTAGTCGTAGGTCGTTAGCTTAGGAAATTCCTACTAAATATATCCAACCAATTCCTTCTGAGTCCCAACGTTTGAAACGTTTATTGGGCAGAAGTTTCCTAAACAATGAATTTAAATGTTGTAACTGATTTTGTATAATGATGATCAGCTGATTGGTTTCTATTTTTTTTTTAAATCGATTCTTATCGATTCCGTTTAAATTTTGTATGCTGTAATATTATAATGATAGATGTAATTGTAACTGTCGATCCTAGCTGGGCCTAAATCGATACCTACTATTGGTGGTACCCTGTCTATGGTTGTCCTTTGGCCGTTCATCGAACATACTAAACCCTAACAGACTGTAACGAGGAAAATGTTTTTTTTTTTTTGTAATTAGTTTTATTCATAGTATTTTTATCGGATTTTCAAATCATTTTTATGGATTTTTCGAGTGTTGTCAGTAATTACGGTACTTCTATTAATCTGCTTGATTTTCATTTTCTTGTATCTTGGTTTGTATTTTAATCTAGCTCTCGTTTTTTTTCAAATTTGTTTCTGTCTGTTGGAATTGTTTTCTCCTTTATTCCCCTTGCTGTAGGCCAAAAGATCATTTGCTTGTTTTTATTTGAAATTTTTGTAGACTTGTTCGCAGATTGTGGAGGAACGAGTGGATGGTAGGATCACTTCGTACGGAGTATATTTGATAGAGGAATGAATGGGTGAATTATATTTATGTACTAAAGCTTGGATTAGGTCAGGAACGGGTAGGTGCAGTTGTTCGAACTTCGTGATACGATACATTTCGATTATGGTTGAATGAAACCTTTGTATCACTCCGTTCATTTCACTACGGCCAGTAGCTGTAAAATAAACTTGAATTTGAAGTTTTTTTTATTGCTGTTGTTTATAAACGAGCTTCCAGCTTCTATGATGCTTCTCTAATGTTTGCTCTGTAGATGGTTGGGGCTTATGGAGGATATGTGTTATTTTTTCTGGCGCATCGTATTTTGAGTACGTGTAGTCTTTTGCTTGCATTGATTTTAATGTGTTCTATATGCTTTTTATTGTCTATTATTGTACCTAAATATTTATATGTGTTCACATCTTCGATTCGAGCCTTCTAGCTGTTTGTAGGCTGCTTCAGGAAAAATCGAGCTACGGTTGAACTTTGAAGCTTGTTTAAAAAAAAGCGTGGAACCCGATGGAACTATGAAGCTTTTCTACTTGCACTTAGAATTCGATGGAACTATGAGGCTTGTTTATAAACGAAGCATGGTACTTAATGGAACTGTAAGGTTTCTTAAGCAGCACATGGTACTTTACGGAACTTTGTGGTTGTTCAATGGAGAAAAACGGCTTAGGAAATGTTTGTCGAACATTTTTACCGATAAAAACTAAATTATAGATTATGTTGGAAAATAATAACATAACATAGAATGTATATTTAGCAACGCGATCAGGCCGCTCCTTACGAATAAAATATGTTTATTTTTTATTCAACAGTTACATATGACCAATATGTATGATGTATGACCAATATGTTCTG
Source organism: Anopheles maculipalpis (assembly GCF_943734695.1). Classification (NCBI taxonomy): domain Eukaryota; kingdom Metazoa; phylum Arthropoda; class Insecta; order Diptera; family Culicidae; genus Anopheles; species Anopheles maculipalpis. The sequence continues at coordinate 21,168,083 of NC_064870.1, read as the reverse complement.
AATTTGTCGTGTCTTCAACTAGTGCTAACCACAAATATTCAGATGCAACAGCACACATAAAAATTCACAATCAGAGACGGGTTTACCCATGAGCGAAATGAGCGACCTTCAAGTGTTCCGTCGTAAAAAAGAGCAAGCCGAAGGTGCCTCGTCGAATGGTTGCAACATTTTACTAACCTAAGTTGTGTTGTGGTTGTTAATTTGGTAGTGTATGACTTTGGTATACATATATATATATATTGAAAAGCGCTGGGGACATGACGTCACCTTGTGGTAGTCCGTCTGTGATAAGTTTTTTGAGGATTGTGTTGTTGCATTCTAATGTTGTGGTTCTGTTTTTTAGGAAAGCGTTTGTCCAATTTGTAATTTCTGATGGGACATTTGATTCTATCATTTTTCCAATCAGGGTTTTTGTTTTGACATTATTGTATGATTTTTCTAGATCGATGAACACGATCCCTGTTTTCATTTCATACATTTCCCCTGCAAATAGTGGCATGCCACCGAGCAATGACACCAGCCGCTTTTGACGAATTGCTCTTCGTCATGTTTCTGTCTGACCGTTGTGCCCGAACGCATTCGTTATTCATTCAGTTTTTAATGTTATGATAGAACTGACGATCCATTTGAAATTTTGAATTCATTGAATTTGATTCGAAAACAAGCGTGAAAAACATAATGCGTGAAGTAGAAGACGAGAAAGTCATTCCATAAACGAAATGTGTGGAATAACCGGGCATGCTAGTAGATAACTTACGTGGTAAATTTTAAAATAAATCCAAATAAAATACTAACTGCTGTTGACAATTACAATCCACAATTGCTCCAAAAACTTGGAAATAAAAAAGTTGGGTGACTTTTGAAAATTCAATATCAATACAAGTAATGAATCAAAACTTATTGTAGTTTTATGTTGAAAAAAATACACGAGTTTTTTTGTTGTCTATTTAAGGGTTAACCTTGAATAATCGAGTTTGATGTATTTTAAAACGTCTTATTTCATTTGACGTTTACGATTGTCTGCCGCTTGGTTGGTAGCTCTTCGGTTGAATCATCGGCCATGTGCATCCTATTGACCAAATCTGCCAACTCAGGTGTTGAGGCTAATTTGTATCGAAAACTCCCTTATTAGTGGTTGTTAAGGCGATTTTGTCAACAGGGTATTTATCTAGACGCTCATAGAAGAGAGAACAAAAGGCAGCCATTTTGCTAGAGCCAGGTTTTGGACGACAGTGTTGCACCGGTATATTATATCGGATAAGCAATTTGAGCAAATTGGTGCATTGTAGTGAAGTGAATGTGAAAAATCAATTACCAATCGTTGTGCTTGTAATATGTGTATGGAAATTCGTTCGGTATTGTGGTGTGTTTTTGTGTGGTTTTGAGTTTGTGTTGTGCCAAATGAGAATCAAGTCGTTTTGTGTCGAAGCTTTTATTACGCAGATTGTCACTATTTTCATTTGTTCTTTTGAGGATGCAAAATAGAACATTGCAACTGGCTTGGAAGCTCAGTAGTGATATGAAGTAAGAAAATACCGGGGCGTAAGTTGCTTGGTACGTTCGAAGTATCATCATTTGCTTGCATTAACTTACCATCATTATATTTTGCAGGTTATGGTAATATCGATAAATGGAGTATGTGCTAGGAAGCTATGACACAGTATCGCACAGTGAGTATGTAATGGTTAAGAATGTAATCGAGAAGAATACCCATTAGATCGTGTGATTGGTTCCTAATGCTGTTCGTGTTACGCGAGTTAACCTTTTCTTTCTTGTAGGAAAGAAGGTGTTAGACGATCGATTGCCAAATTGCTTTATTTCTGTTACTTTGAACCGCAGACATTGAACCGACTGGAATAATTGGGGCAATTTCATGCATTGACCCGAACTGCTGACGACGGTAGTGAGCGGCGATACGGCAACAAATGCTTACTTGGGTAGACACTCAGACTCGTCCAACTCTATGGAGCTAATCGGGAAAATGTATGGGATCAGATTGCCAACCCTGTAACTATTGTTCTTGTGGACTATACATGTGTTGTGAGCCAAATGAACTTTCCCTTGGTGATACAACACAGGATGGAGTCAGATTTTTCTCAATATTCTGAGGTCAAGCTTCGGGATCTTAATCAGCAAAACTATCACTCTGTTGATTTTTTCCAGGCGTATGTAAATGTTAATAGGAAAAATTTCAACTGATTCTGATCGGAATTGTTTCATTACTTTGGATGTACTGGAAGCTAAATCTGTTATTTTAATATTGATCCGTGTATTGATGGTTATTTGTTTATTATTATTATCAACTAAGCCGATAAGCAAGCTATTGATTAGTCGTAGGTCGTTAGCTTAGGAAATTCCTACTAAATATATCCAACCAATTCCTTCTGAGTCCCAACGTTTGAAACGTTTATTGGGCAGAAGTTTCCTAAACAATGAATTTAAATGTTGTAACTGATTTTGTATAATGATGATCAGCTGATTGGTTTCTATTTTTTTTTTAAATCGATTCTTATCGATTCCGTTTAAATTTTGTATGCTGTAATATTATAATGATAGATGTAATTGTAACTGTCGATCCTAGCTGGGCCTAAATCGATACCTACTATTGGTGGTACCCTGTCTATGGTTGTCCTTTGGCCGTTCATCGAACATACTAAACCCTAACAGACTGTAACGAGGAAAATGTTTTTTTTTTTTGTAATTAGTTTTATTCATAGTATTTTTATCGGATTTTCAAATCATTTTTATGGATTTTTCGAGTGTTGTCAGTAATTACGGTACTTCTATTAATCTGCTTGATTTTCATTTTCTTGTATCTTGGTTTGTATTTTAATCTAGCTCTCGTTTTTTTTTCAAATTTGTTTCTGTCTGTTGGAATTGTTTTCTCCTTTATTCCCTTGCTGTAGGCCAAAAGATCATTTGCTTGTTTTTATTTGAAATTTTTGTAGACTTGTTCGCAGATTGTGGAGGAACGAGTGGATGGTAGGATCACTTCGTACGGAGTATATTTGATAGAGGAATGAATGGGTGAATTATATTTATGTACTAAAGCTTGGATTAGGTCAGGAACGGGTAGGTGCAGTTGTTCGAACTTCGTGATACGATACATTTCGATTATGGTTGAATGAAACCTTTGTATCACTCCGTTCATTTCACTACGGCCAGTAGCTGTAAAATAAACTTGAATTTGAAGTTTTTGTTATTGCTGTTGTTTATAAACGAGCTTCCAGCTTCTATGATGCTTCTCTAATGTTTGCTCTGTAGATGGTTGGGGCTTATGGAGAATATGTGTTATTTTTTCTGGCGCATCGTATTTTGAGTACGTTTAGTCTTTTGCTTGCATTGATTTTAATGTGTTCTATATGCTTTTTATTGTCTATTATTGTACCTAAATATTTATATGTGTTCACATTGTGATATCTCAGCGGATAACCTAACGCAATGTACTGAACACGGTAATCCTGTACGCACAACTTTATTGGTTGCGACTTAACTCATTCGCGGTTTTCATCAGACTGACCCACTCCACTCGGTCACAAATAAATTTCATAATTCCCTCTCTTCTCTCACTCTCTCCTTATCTCTTCATTCCCTCTCTGTTCCCCCTTAACGTGGTCCGGCGAACAGCCGCAACTCGCTTGCCTCGCTTCTCTGGTCCGTCCGACCACACAAGCCGCCCGCTTGCATTCTACGGTGGGTTTCGCGGAATTCTGGCCGGTGTCGATGAGATCGAACAACAATTGCGGGTGCCGCCGTTCCAGACAATTGTCGCCAAAACAGATGCCACTCGGACAGCCTTCCGTTCGCTCCTCACCCCGCACCTCTCTCTCCTTCCTCAGCCCGCCATTCTCGCCCGTTCCTTAGACCGCGCATCTCGCTCGTTCCATCGAAATGGAACATCCTCCCGGCCAGGTTGATGCTACGGATCTATAACTGGAAGAAGAGCTAATTTATGAACAGGACGTTTAAACTCACCACTCCTTGTCTTCACATCCACTACCCGGATCAATCCGTCCTCGCCCGGGAACACCCTTGCAATGCGTCCCAGCTTCCACAATTGCGGGGGCGTATTATCCTCCTTTATTAGAACCAATGCTCCCTCCTTTACGTTGTCCTTTATTTTGGTCCACTTGTATCTAGTTTGCAGTTCGCACAAATACTCCCTTTGCCATCTATTCCAGAATTGCTGCCGCAGTTGTTGGATTCTCTGCCATTTATTCAAGCGACCTTCAGGCATATCTAAATAGGATGGTTCTGCAACTCCAATCAAGGGACAATCAATTGTAAAATGAGCTGGAGTAAGGCATTCCAAATCGTTAGGATCATTTGAGTGAGCATACAATGGCCTTGAGTTTAAGATGGCTTCAATTTGGCATAGAAGCGTGCTAAAATCAGTTATTGTTAGAGATGCAGATTTATAAATCTTCTTCAGTACACTCTTAACACTCTTGACCCCTGCCTCCCAGATTCCTCCAAAGTGAGGGGCACCAGGGGGTATCATTTTCCATACGATCTCCTTTTCTTGGCAATACTGGAAAATGCCTTGGCCTGTCGCCTCCTTCCTAAACATCTCATACAGCTCTCGTAGTTCATTTTTTGCTCCGACAAAATTTGTCGCATTATCACTGAAGATTTCTTCAGGTATTCCTCTTCTTGATACAAATCGTCTCAAAGCTGAGAGAAAGGCACCAGTTGATAAGTCCTCCACTGCTTCCAAATGGATCGCCTTAGTCACCATACACACGAATACACATATGTATCCCTTTATTGCCGCAACACGACGTATACCGGATTTCAGCATAATTGGCCCAGCAAAGTCAAGCCCAACTCGTTGAAAGGTAGGAGCAGCTGTTACACGGTAGCTAGGAAAATCACCCATCTGTTGTTCCAAAGTAGTTGGCTTGCTTCGGAAACAGGTAATGCATTTATGCAGAACCATTCGAACCGTTGATCGCGCATTGACAACCCAAAATTGCTGACGAAGAATCGCAATCACTCCAGATGGCCCGACGTGCAAATTTTCACGATGAATTGTTGCAATTAAACGATGTGTAATCACATTTCGATTTGGAAGAAGAAGTTGATGCTTGTTTCCAAAAGCCAGATTTGCATGTCTTATACGACCTCCTACCCGCAGTAACTCACCATCCAAAAAAAGGTTAAGGTCTTGATAACGTTGCAACGGTTTGCTATTTTTTACGGCCGAAACTACTTCCGGTAGATCCTGATGCTGAATTGCTCTAATGATCCAACGCATCGATTCTCGCAATTCGGGAATAGTAGGGTTTGGATCATTAATGCGTTCGCCCTTGCGACGCTTTGTGTTTTGTTTGAACCGCACGATGTAGGCAAGTATTCTTTGTGTCTTTCTAAAGGATTCATATTTCTCCAAAATTGGGAGAACTTTCAGCGGTACGATAACATTGCAGATAACCTCGTTGCGCAATTCCGGAATTTCATCATCATTTAGTTCATCGATGCAAACATTTGGTATCTCACAAGTACGTAAAAACTCCGGACCATTCCACCACATCTCATTTGAAACCAGTAGCGACGCCGATTGACCCCTTGATATAACATCCGCAGGGTTTTGATGTGTCCGAACATAACGCCAAATGAACGCTCGGTTCTCGTTGATCTCGGCTACACGATTTCGTACAAAAACATTCAGGCACTCTATCGGCTTTTTCAACCATGCCAGAACTATTTGGCTATCCGACCACAAGTTAATCGTTTCGAAATTAAAATCCTTTAATGCTTCCAGTACCTTTTTCACTAGACGACAAAGCAATGAAGCTGCAAGCAGTTCCATTCTAGGAATTGTCACGTTCGATAAAGGGGCAACCCGAGATTTGCTGATCACTAATCTCAATTGCGCTTCACCATTCCTCTCTATTGATCTTATATAGACGCAGGCTCCATATGCCTTCAAAGAAGCATCCGCAAATCCATGGATCTCTAATGAAACTGCATTTGTACTTACTACATGTCGAGGAATTCGAACTTGATTTTCTGTTGGCAATGCTTCCAAAAAATTATCCCATTCTTCTATCAACGGCTCAGAAATTTGATCATCCCAGTCCAACCTTGCTAACCATAGCTTTTGCATCAAAATCTTTGCCAACACAACCACTGGAGAAATAAGCCCCAATGGGTCAAATATTTTTGCAATGGCAGACAGAACCTCTCGTTTGGTAGGTGTTCTGCCCTTAGACGGTACCTTTGTCAAAAATATAAATTCATCATTCATCGGATTCCACATCAAACCTAACGTTTTGATGATTTCGTTAGCTTCACAATCGCCGATTTTTGTTAGAGCATCCCGATCTTCAAATGGTATCGATTCCAAAAGCCTTTCATCATTCGCTGACCATTTATGAAGTGTCATACCCGCCTTTCTAAACACCTCAATGAGTTGCACTTGTGCAGCATGGACAGTCTCGATATCATTTGCCCCAAACAATCCATCGTCGACATAAAAATTCTCTTCAATAATGCGACTGGCTAAGGGAAAACCTTCTCGTTCATCTCTCGCTAGCTGCAACAACGTTCGCGTTGCTAGAAAAGGTGCTGCTGCCGTTCCGTAGGTCACCGTGGTAAGCTCAAGCACACGCAGTTGTTCATTCGGCGAAGCTCTCCAGAATACTCGTTGTAGCGGGCTGTCGCAGGGATCCACCTTTATCTTAGGGCCGGTCATCATAACGTCGTTCAAAGACAAGCCGTTTACCTTCGCCGAAGCATCGAACACCACACGGCACTTGGTAGTGTTCTTGGCCGGGTTCAATACAGCATGATGCGGCAGATACCACCTTTTCACGGAGCCATCGTCCTCACTTTCATCAACCACTCTACAATGCCCTAACTCCTCGTATTCACTCATAAACGCTTGATATTGTTCACGTAACGATGGATTTTTCAACAGTTTTGTTTCCAACAAATAAAACCTACGCAGCGCTACACTTCGCGAACAACACAATTGGCTTATCGATTCCCTTAAAGGCAACTGCACAACATACCTGCCACTGGATTCACGATAATGTGTCTTCACAAAATGTTCTTCACATATCTCGTCTTCCACCTTCACGGAACGCTCACTTGTCACATCTTCAACTTCCCAAAACCTTTGCACTATTGTTTCCAAATTTTCTTTTGTCACAACATTTGTGTACACCTCACGCTCTTTGTGTATTTCCGCAACACGTCCACCTATCACCCATCCGAAATGAGTGTCCGTCATCATGGGAAGTGTTTTTGCCAATTTCACTGAACCAGATGCCATTATTTCCGAAAGACAATCCATTCCCAATAAAATGTCTACACAACTTGGATTGTTGAAATATGGATCGGCCAACATCGATTTATCAGGCAAATTCCACTTCGACGTATCGAAATACACAGAGGGTATTCTACCTGTTATTTCACGATACACAAAACATGTCACGTCCATAGCAAAATCACTACACCGAGATTTCACTGTAAAAGTACACTTTTTCTTCACCGAAGATTCAACGTTGCCAATCCCCTTAACCGGTACGTTCACGTTTACCAAATTTACGCCTAATTTCGTTGCAAGCGCTTCAGTCACACAACTGATTTGCGATCCACTGTCCAACATCGCACGACACAACAACACCTCTTTGTTTGGTAATTCCGCGTAAAGCAAGACGGTTTGCAAGAGAACAATACTTCCCGCCGCATCGGTATTGTTCACATGCTGGCTCGCGCTCACTTGTTCGGGTTCCCTTGAAACCGGTTCTGGACCGTTGTCCCAATGCAATACCGTGTTGTGTGGTCTGTGGCACCTGTTACATTTCAAATGCGATTTGCAACGATTTCGCCAATGTCCCGGTTTTAGGCAAATTAAGCAAAGACGCTTCGATCTAATAAAACTTTCCCGATCCTTTCCATGCAGTCGCATCAGCTCAGAGCACTTGAACGTTTCATGGGCACCCTTACACAATTCACACACAACTACACTGCACACGGTTGTAGCTGCATTCGATCTCATAGGCGTAACACCACTTGAGCTGGGCCCTTTCGAAACAAAACGTCCCCTTTGCCCCGCTGCAACATTTCCTTGGCACCTTTCTAGAACCGACACTCTTTCTTTTAGGAAGCACAAGGTTTTTTCATAACAAGGAAGTTCGTTTCTAGGGACACTCGCTTCCCATAGTTTCTTTGTTTCAATATCTAACGCATTCGCTATCAAATGTATCACCATCGCACACGACAGACCGGTAAAGTTTTCACCTAAATACTTTAGATTTTCCACGTGACTTTCAACCGATTCAACCAAACCGCGCAAACCTACATAACTTTCCTCATTCACTTTTTTCAAATTCAAAAGTCCACTAATATGTAAGTCTACCATACGCCGTTTGTTATCATAACGTTCGGATAACAGTTGCCACGCACGTTCATAATTACCGTCGTTTATTGTTTTCTCATCTATTACCTTGGCAGCCTCACCACTCAAGGCCTTTTCAAGATGATACAACTTGATACGCGAATCTTCACTACTTTTGTCAACAATATCTTTGAATATTGTTTTAAACCGCGCCCACTCCTCATACTTGCCACTGAACGAAAGTATTGGCCGAGGAAGCGGAGCATTCACAATCACTGACGAAACGCTAGGAGCAGGTATCAATGCTTTTGGTGAAATGGACTGTGCCGCAAGGGCTTCAGATGCACTTTCTATTTCCATCATCACCTCCTCATGCAATTTCACTGTCTCCTTAAACTTGTCGTCATGCACTTCACTTTCGTCATGTTTTATGATCTCACCATAATGTTTGTTGTGTTCTTCTAAAGCACTATCTGCCTTCTTCCCGAACACTTTGCACTGTACCGCGGTCAGCGCCTTTCCCTCTTCCTTCGCCTGCACAATGTTGTCCCTTATGCGAATCAATTCGCCATACGCAAGGTCACGCATGTGCACATGCGGCCTTACAGCAACAATTACATCCACCCAACCGGGTTGTGGCGCCGGCTTTACGGTTGGAGTGCGAGACGTCCGAGGCGTTCGAGTCATGATGATGCGATTTTTACCGATATCCAAAGCACAAAGGGTCAATATCCGAAGTTCGAAGGACCAATGTGATATCTCAGCGGATAACCTAACGCAATGTACTGAACACGGTAATCCTGTACGCACAACTTTATTGGTTGCGACTTAACTCATTCGCGGTTTTCATCAGACTGACCCACTCCACTCGGTCACAAATAAATTTCATAATTCCCTCTCTTCTCTCACTCTCTCCTTATCTCTTCATTCCCTCTCTGTTCCCCCTTAACGTGGTCCGGCGAACAGCCGCAACTCGCTTGCCTCGCTTCTCTGGTCCGTCCGACCACACAAGCCGCCCGCTTGCATTCTACGGTGGGTTTCGCGGAATTCTGGCCGGTGTCGATGAGATCGAACAACAATTGCGGGTGCCGCCGTTCCAGACAATTGTCGCCAAAACAGATGCCACTCGGACAGCCTTCCGTTCGCTCCTCACCCCGCACCTCTCTCTCCTTCCTCAGCCCGCCATTCTCGCCCGTTCCTTAGACCGCGCATCTCGCTCGTTCCATCGAAATGGAACACACATCTTCGATTCGAGCCTTCTAGCTGTTTGTAGGCTGCTTCAGGAAAAATCGAACTACGGTTGAACTTTGAAGCTTGTTAAAAAAAAGCGTGGAACCCGATGGAACTATGAAGCTTTTCTACTTGCACTTAGAATTCGATGGAACTATGAGGCTTGTTTATAAACGAAGCATGGTACTTAATGGAACTGTAAGGTTTCTTAAGCAGCACATGGTACTTTACGGAACTTTTTGATTGTTCAATGGAGAAAAACGGCTTAGGAAATGTTTGTCGAACATTTTTACCGATAAAAACTAAATTATAGATTATGTTGGAAAATAATAACATAACATAGAATGTATATTTAGCAACGCGATCAGGCCGTTCCTTACGAATAAAATATGTTTATTTTTTATTCAACAGTTACATATGACCAATATGTATGATGTATGACCAATATGTTCTGAATTTGTCGTGTCTTCAACTAGTGCTAACCACAAATATTCAGATGCAACAGCACACATAAAAATTCACAATCAGAGACGGGTTTACCCATGAGCGAAATGAGCGACCTTCAAGTGTTCCGTCGTAAAAAAGAGCAAGCCGAAGGTGCCTCGTCGAATGGTTGCAACATTTTACTAACCTAAGTTGTGTTGTGGTTGTTAATTTGGTAGTGTATGACTTTGGTATACATATATATATATTGAAAAGCGCTGGGGACATGACGTCACCTTGTGGTAGTCCGTCTGTGATAAGTTTTTTGAGGATTGTGTTGTTGCATTCTAATGTTGTGGTTCTGTTTTTTAGGAAAGCGTTTGTCCAATTTGTAATTTCTGATGGGACATTTGATTCTATCATTTTTCCAATCAGGGTTTTTGTTTTGACATTATTGTATGATTTTTCTAGATCGATGAACACGATCCCTGTTTTCATTTCATACATTTCCCCTGCAAATAGTGGCATGCCACCGAGCAATGACACCAGCCGCTTTTGACGAATTGCTCTTCGTCATGTTTCTGTCTGACCGTTGTGCCCGAACGCATTCGTTATTCATTCAGTTTTTAATGTTATGATAGAACTGACGATCCATTTGAAATTTTGAATTCATTGAATTTGATTCGAAAACAAGCGTGAAAAACATAATGCGTGAAGTAGAAGACGAGAAAGTCATTCCATAAACGAAATGTGTGGAATAACCGGGCATGCTAGTAGATAACTTACGTGGTAAATTTTAAAATAAATCCAAATAAAATACTAACTGCTGTTGACAATTACAATCCACAATTGCTCCAAAAACTTGGAAATAAAAAAGTTGGGTGACTTTTGAAAATTCAATATCACTACAAGTAATGAATCAAAACTTATTGTAGTTTTATGTTGAAAAAAATACACGAGTTTTTTTGTTGTCTATTTAAGGGTTAACCTTGAATAATCGAGTTTGATGTATTTTAAAACGTCTTATTTCATTTGACGTTTACGATTGTCTGCCGCTTGGTTGGTAGCTCTTCGGTTGAATTATCGGCCATGTGCATCCTATTGACCAAATCTGCCAACTCAGGTGTTGAGGCTAATTTGTATCGAAAACTCCCTTATTAGTGGTTGTTAAGGCGATTTTGTCAACAGGGTATTTATCTAGACGCTCATAGAAGAGAGAACAAAAGGCAGCCATTTTGCTAGAGCCAGGTTTTGGACGACAGTGTTGCACCGGTATATTATATCGGATAAGCAATTTGAGCAAATTGGTGCATTGTAGTGAAGTGAATGTGAAAAATAAATTACCAATCGTTGTGCTTGTGATATGTGTATGGAAATTCGTTCGGTATTGTGGTGTGTTTTTGTGTGGTTTTGAGTTTGTGTTGTGCCAAATGAGAATCAAGTCGTTTTGTGTCGAAGCTTTTATTACGCAGATTGTCACTATTTTCATTTGTTCTTTTGAGGATGCAAAATAGAACATTGCAACTGGCTTGGAAGCTCAGTAGTGATATGAAGTAAGAAAATACCGGGGCGTAAGTTGCTTGGTACGTTCGAAGTATCATCATTTGCTTGCATTAACTTACCATCATTATATTTTGCAGGTTATGGTAATATCGATAAATGGAGTATGTGCTAGGAAGCTATGGCACAGTATCGCACAGTGAGTATGTAATGTTTAAGAATGTAATCGAGAAGAATACCCATTAGATCGTGTGATTGGTTCCTAATGCTGTTCGTGTTACGCGAGTTAACCTTTTCTTTCTTGTAGGAAAGAAGGTGTTAGACGATCAATTGCCAAATTGCTTTATTTCTGTTACTTTGAACCGCAGACATTGAACCGACTGGAATAATTGGGGCAATTTCATGCATTGACCCGAACTGCTGACGACGGTGGTGAGCGGCGATACGGCAACAAATGCTTACTTGGGTAGACACTCAGACTCGTCCAACTCTATGGAGCTAATCGGGAAAATGTATGGGATCAGATTGCCAACCCTGTAACTATTGTTCTTGTGGACTATACATGTGTTGTGAGCCAAATGAACTTTCCCTTGGTGATACAACACAGGATGGAGTCAGATTTTTCTCAATATTCTGAGGTCAAGCTTCGGGATCTTAATCAGCAAAACTATCACTCTGTTGATTTTTTCCAGGCGTATGTAAATGTTAATAGGAAAAATTTCAACTGATTCTGATCGGAATTGTTTCATTACTTTGGATGTACTGGAAGCTAAATCTGTTATTTTAATATTGATCCGTGTATTGATGGTTATTTGTTTATTATTATTATCAACTAAGCCGATAAGCAAGCTATTGATTAGTCGTAGGTCGTTAGCTTAGGAAATTCCTACTAAATATATCCAACCAATTCCTTCTGAGTCCCAACGTTTGAAACGTTTATTGGGCAGAAGTTTCCTAAACAATGAATTTAAATGTTGTAACTGATTTTGTATAATGATGATCAGCTGATTGGTTTCTATTTTTTTTTTAAATCGATTCTTATCGATTCCGTTTAAATTTTGTATGCTGTAATATTATAATGATAGATGTAATTGTAACTGTCGATCCTAGCTGGGCCTAAATCGATACCTACTATTGGTGGTACCCTGTCTATGGTTGTCCTTTGGCCGTTCATCGAACATACTAAACCCTAACAGACTGTAACGAGGAAAATGTTTTTTTTTTTTTTTGTAATTAGTTTTATTCATAGTATTTTTATCGGATTTTCAAATCATTTTTATGGATTTTTCGAGTGTTGTCAGTAATTACGGTACTTCTATTAATCTGCTTGATTTTCATTTTCTTGTATCTTGGTTTGTATTTTAATCTAGCTCTCGTTTTTTTTCAAATTTGTTTCTGTCTGTTGGAATTGTTTTCTCCTTTATTCCCTTGCTGTAGGCCAAAAGATCATTTGCTTGTTTTTATTTAAAATTTTTGTAGACTTGTTCGCAGATTGTGGAGGAACGAGTGGATGGTAGGATCACTTCGTACGGAGTATATTTGATAGAGGAATGAATGGGTGAATTATATTTATGTACTAAAGCTTGGATTAGGTCAGGAACGGGTAGGTGCAGTTGTTCGAACTTCGTGATACGATACATTTCGATTATGGTTGAATGAAACCTTTGTATCACTCCGTTCATTTCACTACGGCCAGTAGCTGTAAAATAAACTTGAATTTGAAGTTTTTGTTATTGCTGTTGTTTATAAACGAGCTTCCAGCTTCTATGATGCTTCTCTAATGTTTGCTCTGTAGATGGTTGGGGCTTATGGAGAATATGTGTTATTTTTTCTGGCGCATCGTATTTTGAGTACGTTTAGTCTTTTGCTTGCATTGATTTTAATGTGTTCTATATGCTTTTTATTGTCTATTATTGTACCTAAATATTTATATGTGTTCACATCTTCGATTCGAGCCTTCTAGCTGTTTGTAGGCTGCTTCAGGAAAAATCGAACTACGGTTGAACTTTGAAGCTTGTTAAAAAAAAGCGTGGAACCCGATGGAACTATGAAGCTTTTCTACTTGCACTTAGAATTCGATGGAACTATGAGGCTTGTTTATAAACGAAGCATGGTACTTAATGGAACTGTAAGGTTTCTTAAGCAGCACATGGTACTTTACGGAACTTTTTGATTGTTCAATGGAGAAAAACGGCTTAGGAAATGTTTGTCGAACATTTTTACCGATAAAAACTAAATTATAGATTATGTTGGAAAATAATAACATAACATAGAATGTATATTTAGCAACGCGATCAGGCCGTTCCTTACGAATAAAATATGTTTATTTTTTATTCAACAGTTACATATGACCAATATGTATGATGTATGACCAATATGTTCTGAATTTGTCGTGTCTTCAACTAGTGCTAACCACAAATATTCAGATGCAACAGCACACATAAAAATTCACAATCAGAGACGGGTTTACCCATGAGCGAAATGAGCGACCTTCAAGTGTTCCGTCGTAAAAAAGAGCAAGCCGAAGGTGCCTCGTCGAATGGTTGCAACATTTTACTAACCTAAGTTGTGTTGTGGTTATTAATTTGGTAGTGTATGACTTTGGTATATATATATATATTGAAAAGGGCTGGGGACATAACGTCACCTTGTGGTAGTCCGTCTGTGATAAGTTTTTTGAGGATTGTGTTGTTGCATTCTAATGTTGTGGTTCTGTTTTTTAGGAAAGCGTTTGTCCAATTTGTAATTTCTGATGGGACATTTGATTCTATCATTTTTCCAATCAGGGTTTTTGTTTTGACATTATTGTATGATTTTTCTAAATCGATGAACACGATCCCTGTTTTCATTTCATACATTTCCCCTGCAACTAGTGGCATGCCACCGAGCAATGACACCAGCCGCTTTTGACGAATTGCTCTTCGTCATGTTTCTGTCTGACCGTTGTGCCCGAACGCATTCGTTATTCATTCAGTTTTTAATGTTATGATAGAACTGACGATCCATTTGAAATTTTGAATTCATTGAATTTGATTCGAAAACAAGCGTGAAAAACATAATGCGTGAAGTAGAAGACGGGAAAGTCATTCCATAAACGAAATGTGTGGAATAACCGGGCATGCTAGTAGATAACTTACGTGGTAAATTTTAAAATAAATCCAAATAAAATACTAACTGCTGTTGACAATTACAATCCACAATTGCTCCAAAAACTTGGAAATAAAAAAGTTGGGTGACTTTTGAAAATTCAATATCAATACAAGTAATGAATCAAAACTTATTGTAGTTTTATGTTGAAAAAAATACACGAGTTTTTTTGTTGCCTATTTAAGGGTTAACCTTGAATAATCGAGTTTGATGTATTTTAAAACGTCTTATTTCATTTGACGTTTACGATTGTCTGCCGCTTGGTTGGTAGCTCTTCGGTTGAATTATCGGCCATGTGCATCCTATTGACCAAATCTGCCAACTCAGGTGTTGAGGCTAATTTGTATGGTTGTCCTTTGGCCGTTCATCGAACATACTAAACCCTAACAGACTGTAACGAGGAAAATGTTTTTTTTTTTGTAATTAGTTTTATTCATAGTATTTTTATCGGATTTTCAAATCATTTTTATGGATTTTTCGAGTGTTGTCAGTAATTACGGTACTTCTATTAATCTGCTTGATTTTCATTTTCTTGTATCTTGGTTTGTATTTTAATCTAGCTCTCGTTTTTTTTCAAATTTGTTTCTGTCTGTTGGAATTGTTTTCTCCTTTATTCCCTTGCTGTAGGCCAAAAGATCATTTGCTTGTTTTTATTTGAAATTTTTGTAGACTTGTTCGCAGATTGTGGAGGAACGAGTGGATGGTAGGATCACTTCGTACGGAGTATATTTGATAGAGGAATGAATGGGTGAATTATATTTATGTACTAAAGCTTGGATTAGGTCAGGAACGGGTAGGTGCAGTTGTTCGAACTTCGTGATACGATACATTTCGATTATGGTTGAATGAAACCTTTGTATCACTCCGTTCATTTCACTACGGCCAGTAGCTGTAAAATAAACTTGAATTTGAAGTTTTTGTTATTGCTGTTGTTTATAAACGAGCTTCCAGCTTCTATGATGCTTCTCTAATGTTTGCTCTGTAGATGGTTGGGGCTTATGGAGGATATGTGTTATTTTTTCTGGCGCATCGTATTTTGAGTACGTGTAGTCTTTTGCTTGCATTGATTTTAATGTGTTCTATATGCTTTTTATTGTCTATTATTGTACCTAAATATTTATATGTGTTCACATCTTCGATTCGAGCCTTCTAGCTGTTTGTAGGCTGCTTCAGGAAAAATCGAGCTACGGTTGAACTTTGAAGCTTGTTTAAAAAAAAGCGTGGAACCCGATGGAACTATGAAGCTTTTCTACTTGCACTTAGAATTCGATGGAACTATGAGGCTTGTTTATAAACGAAGCATGGTACTTAATGGAACTGTAAGGTTTCTTAAGCAGCACATGGTACTTTACGGAACTTTGTGGTTGTTCAATGGAGAAAAACGGCTTAGGAAATGTTTGTCGAACATTTTTACCGATAAAAACTAAATTATAGATTATGTTGGAAAATAATAACATAACATAGAATGTATATTTAGCAACGCGATCAGGCCGTTCCTTACGAATAAAATATGTTTATTTTTTATTCAACAGTTACATATGACCAATATGTATGATGTATGACCAATATGTTCTGAATTTGTCGTGTCTTCAACTAGTACTAACCACAAATATTCAGATGCAACAGCACACATAAAAATTCACAATCAGAGACGGGTTTACCCATGAGCGAAATGAGCGACCTTCAAGTGTTCCGTCGTAAAAAAGAGCAAGCCGAAGGTGCCTCGTCGAATGGTTGCAACATTTTACTAACCTAAGTTGTGTTGTGGTTGTTAATTTGGTAGTGTATGACTTTGGTATACATATATATATATTGAAAAGCGCTGGGGACATGACGTCACCTTGTGGTAGTCCGTCTGTGATAAGTTTTTTGAGGATTGTGTTGTTGCATTCTAATGTTGTGGTTCTGTTTTTTAGGAAAGCGTTTGTCCAATTTGTAATTTCTGATGGGACATTTGATTCTATCATTTTTCCAATCAGGGTTTTTGTTTTGACATTATTGTATGATTTTTCTAGATCGATGAACACGATCCCTGTTTTCATTTCATACATTTCCCCTGCAAATAGTGGCATGCCACCGAGCAATGACACCAGCCGCTTTTGACGAATTGCTCTTCGTCATGTTTCTGTCTGACCGTTGTGCCCGAACGCATTCGTTATTCATTCAGTTTTTAATGTTATGATAGAACTGACGATCCATTTGAAATTTTGAATTCATTGAATTTGATTCGAAAACAAGCGTGAAAAACATAATGCGTGAAGTAGAAGACGAGAAAGTCATTCCATAAACGAAATGTGTGGAATAACCGGGCATGCTAGTAGATAACTTACGTGGTAAATTTTAAAATAAATCCAAATAAAATACTAACTGCTGTTGACAATTACAATCCACAATTGCTCCAAAAACTTGGAAATAAAAAAGTTGGGTGACTTTTGAAAATTCAATATCAATACAAGTAATGAATCAAAACTTATTGTAGTTTTATGTTGAAAAAAATACACGAGTTTTTTTGTTGTCTATTTAAGGGTTAACCTTGAATAATCGAGTTTGATGTATTTTAAAACGTCTTATTTCATTTGACGTTTACGATTGTCTGCCGCTTGGTTGGTAGCTCTTCGGTTGAATCATCGGCCATGTGCATCCTATTGACCAAATCTGCCAACTCAGGTGTTGAGGCTAATTTGTATCGAAAACTCCCTTATTAGTGGTTGTTAAGGCGATTATTTCAACAGGGTATTTATCTAGACGCTCATAGAAGAGAGAACAAAAGGCAGCCATTTTGCTAGAGCCAGGTTTTGGACGACAGTGTTGCACCGGTATATTATATCGGATAAGCAATTTGAGCAAATTGGTGCATTGTAGTGAAGTGAATGTGAAAAATCAATTACCAATCGTTGTGCTTGTGATATGTGTATGGAAATTCGTTCGGTATTGTGGTGTGTTTTTGTGTGGTTTTGAGTTTGTGTTGTGCCAAATGAGAATCAAGTCGTTTTGTGTCGAAGCTTTTATTACGCAGATTGTCACTATTTTCATTTGTTCTTTTGAGGATGCAAAATAGAACATTGCAACTGGCTTGGAAGCTCAGTAGTGATATGAAGTAAGAAAATACCGGGGCGTAAGTTGCTTGGTACGTTCGAAGTATCATCATTTGCTTGCATTAACTTACCATCATTATATTTTGCAGGTTATGGTAATATCGATAAATGGAGTATGTGCTAGGAAGCTATGGCACAGTATCGCACAGTGAGTATGTAATGTTTAAGAATGTAATCGAGAAGAATACCCATTAGATCGTGTGATTGGTTCCTAATGCTGTTCGTGTTACGCGAGTTAACCTTTTCTTTCTTGTAGGAAAGAAGGTGTTAGACGATCGATTGCCAAATTGCTTTATTTCTGTTACTTTGAACCGCAGACATTGAACCGACTGGAATAATTGGGGCAATTTCATGCATTGACCCGAACTGCTGACGACGGTGGTGAGCGGCGATACGGCAACAAATGCTTACTTGGGTAGACACTCAGACTCGTCCAACTCTATGGAGCTAATCGGGAAAATGTATGGGATCAGATTGCCAACCCTGTAACTATTGTTCTTGTGGACTATACATGTGTTGTGAGCCAAATGAACTTTCCCTTGGTGATACAACACAGGATGGAGTCAGATTTTTCTCAATATTCTGAGGTCAAGCTTCGGGATCTTAATCAGCAAAACTATCACTCTGTTGATTTTTTCCAGGCGTATGTAAATGTTAATAGGAAAAATTTCAACTGATTCTGATCGGAATTGTTTCATTACTTTGGATGTACTGGAAGCTAAATCTGTTATTTTAATATTGATCCGTGTATTGATGGTTATTTGTTTATTATTATTATCAACTAAGCCGATAAGCAAGCTATTGATTAGTCGTAGGTCGTTAGCTTAGGAAATTCCTACTAAATATATCCAAGAAATTCCTTCTGAGTCCCAACGTTTGAAACGTTTATTGGGCAGAAGTTTCCTAAACAATGAATTTAAATGTTCTAACTGATTTTGTATAATGATGATCAGCTGATTGGTTTCTATTTTTTTTTTTAAATCGATTCTTATCGATTCCGTTTAAATTTTGTATGCTGTAATATTATAATGATAGATGTAATTGTAACTGTCGATCCTAGCTGGGCCTAAATCGATACCTACTATTGGTGGTACCCTGTCTATGGTTGTCCTTTGGCCGTTCATCGAACATACTAAACCCTAACAGACTGTAACGAGGAAAATGTTTTTTTTTTTTTTTTTGTAATTAGTTTTATTCATAGTATTTTTATCGGATTTTCAAATCATTTTTATGGATTTTTCGAGTGTTGTCAGTAATTACGGTACTTCTATTAATCTGCTTGATTTTCATTTTCTTGTATCTTGGTTTGTATTTTAATCTAGCTCTCGTTTTTTTTCAAATTTGTTTCTGTCTGTTGGAATTGTTTTCTCCTTTATTCCCTTGCTGTAGGCCAAAAGATCATTTGCTTGTTTTTATTTGAAATTTTTGTAGACTTGTTCGCAGATTGTGGAGGAACGAGTGGATGGTAGGATCACTTCGTACGGAGTATATTTGATAGAGGAATGAATGGGTGAATTATATTTATGTACTAAAGCTTGGATTAGGTCAGGAACGGGTAGGTGCAGTTGTTCGAACTTCGTGATACGATACATTTCGATTATGGTTGAATGAAACCTTTGTATCACTCCGTTCATTTCACTACGGCCAGTAGCTGTAAAATAAACTTGAATTTGAAGTTTTTGTTATTGCTGTTGTTTATAAACGAGCTTCCAGCTTCTATGATGCTTCTCTAATGTTTGCTCTGTAGATGGTTGGGGCTTATGGAGAATATGTGTTATTTTTTCTGGCGCATCGTATTTTGAGTACGTTTAGTCTTTTGCTTGCATTGATTTTAATGTGTTCTATATGTTTTTTATTGTCTATTATTGTACCTAAATATTTATATGTGTTCACATCTTCGATTCGAGCCTTCTAGCTGTTTGTAGGCTGCTTCAGGAAAAATCGAACTACGGTTGAACTTTGAAGCTTGTTAAAAAAAAGCGTGGAACCCGATGGAACTATGAAGCTTTTCTACTTGCACTTAGAATTCGATGGAACTATGAGGCTTGTTTATAAACGAAGCATGGTACTTAATGGAACTGTAAGGTTTCTTAAGCAGCACATGGTACTTTACGGAACTTTTTGATTGTTCAATGGAGAAAAACGGCTTAGGAAATGTTTGTCGAACATTTTTACCGATAAAAACTAAATTATAGATTATGTTGGAAAATAATAACATAACATAGAATGTATATTTAGCAACGCGATCAGGCCGTTCCTTACGAATAAAATATGTTTATTTTTTATTCAACAGTTACATATGACCAATATGTATGATGTATGACCAATATGTTCTGTATTTGTCGTGTCTTCAACTAGTGCTAACCACAAATATTCAGATGCAACAGCACACATAAAAATTCACAATCAGAGACGGGTTTACCCATGAGCGAAATGAGCGACCTTCAAGTGTTCCGTCGTAAAAAAGAGCAAGCCGAAGGTGCCTCGTCGAATGGTTGCAACATTTTACTAACCTAAGTTGTGTTGTGGTTATTAATTTGGTAGTGTATGACTTTGGTATATATATATATTGAAAAGGAGTATATATATATATTGAGGATTGTGTTGTTGCATTCTAATGTTGTGGTTCTGTTTTTTAGGAAAGCGTTTGTCCAATTTGTAATTTCTGATGGGACATTTGATTCTATCATTTTTCCAATCAGGGTTTTTGTTTTGACATTATTGTATGATTTTTCTAGATCGATGAACACGATCCCTGTTTTCATTTCATACATTTCCCCTGCAAATAGTGGCATGCCACCGAGCAATGACACCAGCCGCTTTTGACGAATTGCTCTTCGTCATGTTTCTGTCTGACCGTTGTGCCCGAACGCATTCGTTATTCATTCAGTTTTTAATGTTATGATAGAACTGACGATCCATTTGAAATTTTGAATTCATTGAATTTGATTCGAAAACAAGCGTGAAAAACATAATGCGTGAAGTAGAAGACGAGAAAGTCATTCCATAAACGAAATGTGTGGAATAACCGAGCATGCTAGTAGATAACTTACGTGGTAAATTTTAAAATAAATCCAAATAAAATACTAACTGCTGTTGACAATTACAATCCACAATTGCTCCAAAAACTTGGAAATAAAAAAGTTGGGTGACTTTTGAAAATTCAATATCAATACAAGTAATGAATCAAAACTTATTGTAGTTTTATGTTGAAAAAAATACACGAGTTTTTTTTGTTGCCTATTTAAGGGTTAACCTTGAATAATCGAGTTTGATGTATTTTAAAACGTCTTATTTCATTTGACGTTTACGATTGTCTGCCGCTTGGTTGGTAGCTCTTCGGTTGAATTATCGGCCATGTGCATCCTATTGACCAAATCTGCCAACTCAGGTGTTGAGGCTAATTTGTATCGAAAACTCCCTTATTAGTGGTTGTTAAGGCGATTTTGTCAACAGGGTATTTATCTAGACGCTCATAGAAGAGAGAACAAAAGGCAGCCATTTTGCTAGAGCCAGGTTTTGGACGACAGTGTTGCACCGGTATATTATATCGGATAAGCAATTTGAGCAAATTGGTGCATTGTAGTGAAGTGAATGTGAAAAATCAATTACCCAAGCACAACAAAATAGGTAAAGTCGTTGCAAGAATGGGGCTAAAATGGGGCCCTACTTTTGTCACGATAATTGCCCCGTAGTCAGAAACGGATGGGGCAATTTTGTTTACCACAAATTATGACGTCACAAAATTTTTGACGTCATGGAGATGTGCAAAAAAATTGATTTGTGTATGCTGTTTTTTTCTCTTTCGCACTGCTTGTTCGTTCTTCCATGCTTTTTGCTCTGTTTCTCTTATGGATCAAGGTAGCTGCTTTTGAGCCTGTGTGTAGAGGAGGAGAGATTGAAATATGCAGTACTGTTTTTTCTGGATATCTAGAGGTGAGCAGGAGAAGTGAGAATTGAACTGTAGAGAGAAGAGATTGAAATATGCAGTACTGTTTTTTCTGGATATCTAGAGGTGAGCAGGAGAAGTGAGAATTGAACTGTGATTATTAGTGTATAATGCATATTTACCATATGATTTGCTGCGGCGGTGATGCGATGGTCCTTTTTAGTCGTGATAATCTAGTGTGGATCGGAGTAGGTTTTGTTTTACATGCGCTATATAGGATCGCAAGTTAAAGAAAATGTGTTTTTTGTGCACATTCTTGTATTTGTATTTGGTAAATGCAAAACTAGCAAACTATAATGAATATCATTGTTGAGTTTCAATGATCCATGGTTTTGTTAAGAATCTTCGTGGTGGACCGTGATGTAATGCATCGCCTTTATTCATTATCATCTTTTACTATTTAAGCAAAATGCCGCTGGACAAAGAAACAGATGATATGACGTTTACATCTGAGTACAACCAATTTGTCAAGGATCGATCGAAAGGTAGCATTCAAATTGCATTTTGTATGGTTTAAACAGCTTTTTATAAATATATTGAAATATTGTGCGTTAGCTACTGACACTGGAAAGGAAAATACTGTTCCAATTGCAAAAGGTATGTTAACGTGGGAAAAATTGTATTAACTACTTTGTTAGTACTAAAGTCCGTCGAAGGATTCCGATTTGTCCACAGAAAAGTTTTAGCGGTTAAAGGAACTTTAACGTTGGCTTTTTTAAAAAGCTTTCAAATTATGTTTATGGAGCTATGCGACGCGTTGGTGGAAAGCGCGCAGTAACGATTTCCATCAACTATTGACATTTTATCGATAATTTGATTGAACGTATCGTCAGTGTTGATTTCATTCTCATCTCACAGGAAGAACAGCAATCGATGTAGTCAGCCAATTCGACATATTCTTCTTCGGTCTGGTTCATATTTGGTACTGGACTTTGTTCTGGGGTTGGCGATGTGCGCTGCATTTCATGGTTTAAATTGCTCGTGGCTATATTTTGGGTATGTTGTAAATAATAATATAACAATAACACTACGATGTAATCGAACTTTATATTCGTTAAACTTGTGTAATAAAGTCAACTAACATGGTTGGCTTGGTCCTGCATCCTGATTATCCTTTCCCGTAGGTTCCAGCGCCATATACTTTGCAGCTTGGCGATAAAACATGCCAGATTTGCGCAGACGTTTTAAGTCAGCCATTACAAAAACGGTAACAACACTTTCAAATAACACTATTTTACAAAGATCTCTCAGCTGGACCAACACCCAAGAAATAAACACCTATTAAAACTGAACTGAACAACTAAATACTTTGTGAGATAATGATTTTTCCTGTATTTAAAAAAATATATGTTTCTTCTAATATCAAAGAGTTACAAACTTCATGGCACCAGCATATTTTTTTCGCTTTCACTTACTCCGCCGTCTGGCGTGATTTCAGACGGTTACGCGTTTAAAGGTACGAGGCGTGTATGTATGCGTTTGTGTGTGAGGTATAGCAGTGCAAGCAAGGGAAAACACCCGGCGTATACACACATGTATCGATACCTTTCAGAACAAAAATTTACTCCGTCTATACTGTCCGTGAGTGCGAGAGGAATGACATACGAGTTTGAGCGAAATGTAAAACCAATGCATCGATACGATCTAGACACAACATCGATATCGTTGGCAAACAAACATTGCTCGGCCTATCTCGTCTGTAAGTGCGAATGAAACAGTTATACGAGTGTGAACGAAACACAGAATCGTACGGTTACGGCAAATCCAAAACCTCATGACGTCACAGAATACTCGTACATAAGTGTAAACAAGTGAGCTAGACGATTTAGAGCAAGACACACGCTGTTTTGCCCCGTTCGTTTTGGTTGGGTACCAATCGTTGTGCTTGTGATATGTGTATGGAAATTCGTTCGGTATTGTGGTGTGTTTTTGTGTGGTTTTGAGTTTGTGTTGTGCCAAATGAGAATCAAGTCGTTTTGTGTCGAAGCTTTTATTACGCAGATTGTCACTATTTTCATTTGTTCTTTTGAGGATGCAAAATAGAACATTGCAACTGGCTTGGAAGCTCAGTAGTGATATGAAGTAAGAAAATACCGGGGCGTAAGTTGCTTGGTACGTTCGAAGTATCATCATTTGCTTGCATTAACTTACCATCATTATATTTTGCAGGTTATGGTAATATCGATAAATGGAGTATGTGCTAGGAAGCTATGACACAGTATCGCACAGTGAGTATGTAATGGTTAAGAATGTAATCGAGAAGAATACCCATTAGATCGTGTGATTGGTTCCTAATGCTGTTCGTGTTACGCGAGTTAACCTTTTCTTTCTTGTAGGAAAGAAGGTGTTAGACGATCGATTGCCAAATTGCTTTATTTCTGTTACTTTGAACCGCAGACATTGAACCGACTGGAATAATTGGGGCAATTTCATGCATTGACCCGAACTGCTGACGACGGTGGTGAGCGGCGATACGGCAACAAATGCTTACTTGGGTAGACACTCAGACTCGTCGAACTCTATGGAGCTAATCGGGAAAATGTATGGGATCAGATTGCCAACCCTGTAACTATTGTTCTTGTGGACTATACATGTGTTGTGAGCCAAATGAACTTTCCCTTGGTGATACAACACAGGATGGAGTCAGATTTTTCTCAATATTCTGAGGTCAAGCTTCGGGATCTTAATCAGCAAAACTATCACTCTGTTGATTTTTTCCAGGCGTATGTAAATGTTAATAGGAAAAATTTCAACTGATTCTGATCGGAATTGTTTCATTACTTTGGATGTACTGGAAGCTAAATCTGTTATTTTAATATTGATCCGTGTATTGATGGTTATTTGTTTATTATTATTATCAACTAAGTCGATAAGCAAGCTATTGATTAGTCGTAGGTCGTTAGCTTAGGAAATTCCTACTAAATATATCCAACCAATTCCTTCTGAGTCCCAACGTTTGAAACGTTTATTGGGCAGAAGTTTCCTAAACAATGAATTTAAATGTTGTAACTGATTTTGTATAATGATGATCAGCTGATTGGTTTCTATTTTTTTTAAATCGATTCTTATCGATTCCGTTTAAATTTTGTATGCTGTAATATTATAATGATAGATGTAATTGTAACTGTCGATCCTAGCTGGGCCTAAATCGATACCTACTATTGGTGGTACCCTGTCTATGGTTGTCCTTTGGCCGTTCATCGAACATACTAAACCCTAACAGACTGTAACGAGGAAAATGTTTTTTTTTTTTTGTAATTAGTTTTATTCATAGTATTTTTATCGGATTTTCAAATCATTTTTATGGATTTTTCGAGTGTTGTCAGTAATTACGGTACTTCTATTAATCTGCTTGATTTTCATTTTCTTGTATCTTGGTTTGTATTTTAATCTAGCTCTCGTTTTTTTTTCAAATTTTTTTCTGTCTGTTGGAATTGTTTTCTCCTTTATTCCCCTTGCTGTAGGCCAAAAGATCATTTGCTTGTTTTTATTTGAAATTTTTGTAGACTTGTTCGCAGATTGTGGAGGAATGAGTGGATGGTAGGATCACTTCGTACGGAGTATATTTGATAGAGGAATGAATGGGTGAATTATATTTATGTACTAAAGCTTGGATTAGGTCAGGAACGGGTAGGTGCAGTTGTTCGAACTTCGTGATACGATACATTTCGATTATGGTTGAATGAAACCTTTGTATCACTCCGTTCATTTCACTACGGCCAGTAGCTGTAAAATAAACTTGAATTTGAAGTTTTTTTTATTGCTGTTGTTTATAAACGAGCTTCCAGCTTCTATGATGCTTCTCTAATGTTTGCTCTGTAGATGGTTGGGGCTTATGGAGGATATGTGTTATTTTTTCTGGCGCATCGTATTTTGAGTACGTGTAGTCTTTTGCTTGCATTGATTTTAATGTGTTCTATATGCTTTTTATTGTCTATTATTGTACCTAAATATTTATATGTGTTCACATCTTCGATTCGAGCCTTCTAGCTGTTTGTAGGCTGCTTCAGGAAAAATCGAACTACGGTTGAACTTTGAAGCTTGTTTAAAAAAAAGCGTGGAACCCGATGGAACTATGAAGCTTTTCTACTTGCACTTAGAATTCGATGGAACTATGAGGCTTGTTTATAAACGAAGCATGGTACTTAATGGAACTGTAAGGTTTCTTAAGCAGCACATGGTACTTTACGGAACTTTGTGGTTGTTCAATGGAGAAAAACGGCTTAGGAAATGTTTGTCGAACATTTTTACCGATAAAAACTAAATTATAGATTATGTTGGAAAATAATAACATAACATAGAATGTATATTTAGCAACGCGATCAGGCCGTTCCTTACGAATAAAATATGTTTATTTTTTATTCAACAGTTACATATGACCAATATGTATGATGTATGACCAATATGTTCTGAATTTGTCGTGTCTTCAACTAGTACTAACCACAAATATTCAGATGCAACAGCACACATAAAAATTCACAATCAGAGACGGGTTTACCCATGAGCGAAATGAGCGACCTTCAAGTGTTCCGTCGTAAAAAAGAGCAAGCCGAAGGTGCCTCGTCGAATGGTTGCAACATTTTACTAACCTAAGTTGTGTTGTGGTTGTTAATTTGGTAGTGTATGACTTTGGTATACATATATATATATTGAAAAGCGCTGGGGACATGACGTCACCTTGTGGTAGTCCGTCTGTGATAAGTTTTTTGAGGATTGTGTTGTTGCATTCTAATGTTGTGGTTCTGTTTTTTAGGAAAGCGTTTGTCCAATTTGTAATTTCTGATGGGACATTTGATTCTATCATTTTTCCAATCAGGGTTTTTGTTTTGACATTATTGTATGATTTTTCTAGATCGATGAACACGATCCCTGTTTTCATTTCATACATTTCCCCTGCAAATAGTGGCATGCCACCGAGCAATGACACCAGCCGCTTTTGACGAATTGCTCTTCGTCATGTTTCTGTCTGACCGTTGTGCCCGAACGCATTCGTTATTCATTCAGTTTTTAATGTTATGATAGAACTGACGATCCATTTGAAATTTTGAATTCATTGAATTTGATTCGAAAACAAGCGTGAAAAACATAATGCGTGAAGTAGAAGACGAGAAAGTCATTCCATAAACGAAATGTGTGGAATAACCGAGCATGCTAGTAGATAACTTACGTGGTAAATTTTAAAATAAATCCAAATAAAATACTAACTGCTGTTGACAATTACAATCCACAATTGCTCCAAAAACTTGGAAATAAAAAAGTTGGGTGACTTTTGAAAATTCAATATCAATACAAGTAATGAATCAAAACTTATTGTAGTTTTATGTTGAAAAAAATACACGAGTTTTTTTTGTTGCCTATTTAAGGGTTAACCTTGAATAATCGAGTTTGATGTATTTTAAAACGTCTTATTTCATTTGACGTTTACGATTGTCTGCCGCTTGGTTGGTAGCTCTTCGGTTGAATTATCGGCCATGTGCATCCTATTGACCAAATCTGCCAACTCAGGTGTTGAGGCTAATTTGTATCGAAAACTCCCTTATTAGTGGTTGTTAAGGCGATTTTGTCAACAGGGTATTTATCTAGACGCTCATAGAAGAGAGAACAAAAGGCAGCCATTTTGCTAGAGCCAGGTTTTGGACGACAGTGTTGCACCGGTATATTATATCGGATAAGCAATTTGAGCAAATTGGTGCATTGTAGTGAAGTGAATGTGAAAAATCAATTACCAATCGTTGTGCTTGTGATATGTGTATGGAAATTCGTTCGGTATTGTGGTGTGTTTTTGTGTGGTTTTGAGTTTGTGTTGTGCCAAATGAGAATCAAGTCGTTTTGTGTCGAAGCTTTTATTACGCAGATTGTCACTATTTTCATTTGTTCTTTTGAGGATGCAAAATAGAACATTGCAACTGGCTTGGAAGCTCAGTAATGATATGAAGTAAGAAAATACCGGGGCGTAAGTTGCTTGGTACGTTCGAAGTATCATCATTTGCTTGCATTAACTTACCATCATTATATTTTGCAGGTTATGGTAATATCGATAAATGGAGTATGTGCTAGGAAGCTATGGCACAGTATCGCACAGTGAGTATGTAATGGTTAAGAATGTAATCGAGAAGAATACCCATTAGATCGTGTGATTGGTTCCTAATGCTGTTCGTGTTACGCGAGTTAACCTTTTCTTTCTTGTAGGAAAGAAGGTGTTAGACGATCGATTGCCAAATTGCTTTATTTCTGTTACTTTGAACCGCAGACATTGAACCGACTGGAATAATTGGGGCAATTTCATGCATTGACCCGAACTGCTGACGACGGTGGTGAGCGGCGATACGGCAACAAATGCTTACTTGGGTAGACACTCAGACTCGTCGAACTCTATGGAGCTAATCGGGAAAATGTATGGGATCAGATTGCCAACCCTGTAACTATTGTTCTTGTGGACTATACATGTGTTGTGAGCCAAATGAACTTTCCCTTGGTGATACAACACAGGATGGAGTCAGATTTTTCTCAATATTCTGAGGTCAAGCTTCGGGATCTTAATCAGCAAAACTATCACTCTGTTGATTTTTTCCAGGCGTATGTAAATGTTAATAGGAAAAATTTCAACTGATTCTGATCGGAATTGTTTCATTACTTTGGATGTACTGGAAGCTAAATCTGTTATTTTAATATTGATCCGTGTATTGATGGTTATTTGTTTATTATTATTATCAACTAAGTCGATAAGCAAGCTATTGATTAGTCGTAGGTCGTTAGCTTAGGAAATTCCTACTAAATATATCCAACCAATTCCTTCTGAGTCCCAACGTTTGAAACGTTTATTGGGCAGAAGTTTCCTAAACAATGAATTTAAATGTTGTAACTGATTTTGTATAATGATGATCAGCTGATTGGTTTCTATTTTTTTTAAATCGATTCTTATCGATTCCGTTTAAATTTTGTATGCTGTAATATTATAATGATAGATGTAATTGTAACTGTCGATCCTAGCTGGGCCTAAATCGATACCTACTATTGGTGGTACCCTGTCTATGGTTGTCCTTTGGCCGTTCATCGAACATACTAAACCCTAACAGACTGTAACGAGGAAAATGTTTTTTTTTTTGTAATTAGTTTTATTCATAGTATTTTTATCGGATTTTCAAATCATTTTTATGGATTTTTCGAGTGTTGTCAGTAATTACGGTACTTCTATTAATCTGCTTGATTTTCATTTTCTTGTATCTTGGTTTGTATTTTAATCTAGCTCTCGTTTTTTTTTCAAATTTTTTTCTGTCTGTTGGAATTGTTTTCTCCTTTATTCCCCTTGCTGTAGGCCAAAAGATCATTTGCTTGTTTTTATTTGAAATTTTTGTAGACTTGTTCGCAGATTGTGGAGGAACGAGTGGATGGTAGGATCACTTCGTACGGAGTATATTTGATAGAGGAATGAATGGGTGAATTATATTTATGTACTAAAGCTTGGATTAGGTCAGGAACGGGTAGGTGCAGTTGTTCGAACTTCGTGATACGATACATTTCGATTATGGTTGAATGAAACCTTTGTATCACTCCGTTCATTTCACTACGGCCAGTAGCTGTAAAATAAACTTGAATTTGAAGTTTTTTTTATTGCTGTTGTTTATAAACGAGCTTCCAGCTTCTATGATGCTTCTCTAATGTTTGCTCTGTAGATGGTTGGGGCTTATGGAGGATATGTGTTATTTTTTCTGGCGCATCGTATTTTGAGTACGTGTAGTCTTTTGCTTGCATTGATTTTAATGTGTTCTATATGCTTTTTATTGTCTATTATTGTACCTAAATATTTATATGTGTTCACATCTTCGATTCGAGCCTTCTAGCTGTTTGTAGGCTGCTTCAGGAAAAATCGAACTACGGTTGAACTTTGAAGCTTGTTTAAAAAAAAGCGTGGAACCCGATGGAACTATGAAGCTTTTCTACTTGCACTTAGAATTCGATGGAACTATGAGGCTTGTTTATAAACGAAGCATGGTACTTAATGGAACTGTAAGGTTTCTTAAGCAGCACATGGTACTTTACGGAACTTTGTGGTTGTTCAATGGAGAAAAACGGCTTAGGAAATGTTTGTCGAACATTTTTACCGATAAAAACTAAATTATAGATTATGTTGGAAAATAATAACATAACATAGAATGTATATTTAGCAACGCGATCAGGCCGTTCCTTACGAATAAAATATGTTTATTTTTTATTCAACAGTTACATATGACCAATATGTATGATGTATGACCAATATGTTCTGAATTTGTCGTGTCTTCAACTAGTACTAACCACAAATATTCAGATGCAACAGCACACATAAAAATTCACAATCAGAGACGGGTTTACCCATGAGCGAAATGAGCGACCTTCAAGTGTTCCGTCGTAAAAAAGAGCAAGCCGAAGGTGCCTCGTCGAATGGTTGCAACATTTTACTAACCTAAGTTGTGTTGTGGTTGTTAATTTGGTAGTGTATGACTTTGGTATACATATATATATATATTGAAAAGCGCTGGGGACATGACGTCACCTTGTGGTAGTCCGTCTGTGATAAGTTTTTTGAGGATTGTGTTGTTGCATTCTAATGTTGTGGTTCTGTTTTTTAGGAAAGCGTTTGTCCAATTTGTAATTTCTGATGGGACATTTGATTCTATCATTTTTCCAATCAGGGTTTTTGTTTTGACATTATTGTATGATTTTTCTAGATCGATGAACACGATCCCTGTTTTCATTTCATACATTTCCCCTGCAAATAGTGGCATGCCACCGAGCAATGACACCAGCCGCTTTTGACGAATTGCTCTTCGTCATGTTTCTGTCTGACCGTTGTGCCCGAACGCATTCGTTATTCATTCAGTTTTTAATGTTATGATAGAACTGACGATCCATTTGAAATTTTGAATTCATTGAATTTGATTCGAAAACAAGCGTGAAAAACATAATGCGTGAAGTAGAAGACGAGAAAGTCATTCCATAAACGAAATGTGTGGAATAACCGAGCATGCTAGTAGATAACTTACGTGGTAAATTTTAAAATAAATCCAAATAAAATACTAACTGCTGTTGACAATTACAATCCACAATTGCTCCAAAAACTTGGAAATAAAAAAGTTGGGTGACTTTTGAAAATTCAATATCAATACAAGTAATGAATCAAAACTTATTGTAGTTTTATGTTGAAAAAAATACACGAGTTTTTTTGTTGCCTATTTAAGGGTTAACCTTGAATAATCGAGTTTGATGTATTTTAAAACGTCTTATTTCATTTGACGTTTACGATTGTCTGCCGCTTGGTTGGTAGCTCTTCGGTTGAATTATCGGCCATGTGCATCCTATTGACCAAATCTGCCAACTCAGGTGTTGAGGCTAATTTGTATCGAAAACTCCCTTATTAGTGGTTGTTAAGGCGATTTTGTCAACAGGGTATTTATCTAAACGCTCATAGAAGAGAGAACAAAAGGCAGCCATTTTGCTAGAGCCAGGTTTTGGACGACAGTGTTGCACCGGTATATTATATCGGATAAGCAATTTGAGCAAATTGGTGCATTGTAGTGAAGTGAATGTGAAAAATCAATTACCAATCGTTGTGCTTGTGATATGTGTATGGAAATTCGTTCGGTATTGTGGTGTGTTTTTGTGTGGTTTTGAGTTTGTGTTGTGCCAAATGAGAATCAAGTCGTTTTGTGTCGAAGCTTTTATTACGCAGATTGTCACTATTTTCATTTGTTCTTTTGAGGATGCAAAATAGAACATTGCAACTGGCTTGGAAGCTCAGTAATGATATGAAGTAAGAAAATACCGGGGCGTAAGTTGCTTGGTACGTTCGAAGTATCATCATTTGCTTGCATTAACTTACCATCATTATATTTTGCAGGTTATGGTAATATCGATAAATGGAGTATGTGCTAGGAAGCTATGGCACAGTATCGCACAGTGAGTATGTAATGGTTAAGAATGTAATCGAGAAGAATACCCATTAGATCGTGTGATTGGTTCCTAATGCTGTTCGTGTTACGCGAGTTAACCTTTTCTTTCTTGTAGGAAAGAAGGTGTTAGACGATCGATTGCCAAATTGCTTTATTTCTGTTACTTTGAACCGCAGACATTGAACCGACTGGAATAATTGGGGCAATTTCATGCATTGACCCGAACTGCTGACGACGGTGGTGAGCGGCGATACGGCAACAAATGCTTACTTGGGTAGACACTCAGACTCGTCCAACTCTATGGAGCTAATCGGGAAAATGTATGGGATCAGATTGCCAACCCTGTAACTATTGTTCTTGTGGACTATACATGTGTTGTGAGCCAAATGAACTTTCCCTTGGTGATACAACACAGGATGGAGTCAGATTTTTCTCAATATTCTGAGGTCAAGCTTCGGGATCTTAATCAGCAAAACTATCACTCTGTTGATTTTTTCCAGGCGTATGTAAATGTTAATAGGAAAAATTTCAACTGATTCTGATCGGAATTGTTTCATTACTTTGGATGTACTGGAAGCTAAATCTGTTATTTTAATATTGATCCGTGTATTGATGGTTATTTGTTTATTATTATTATCAACTAAGTCGATAAGCAAGCTATTGATTAGTCGTAGGTCGTTAGCTTAGGAAATTCCTACTAAATATATCCAACCAATTCCTTCTGAGTCCCAACGTTTGAAACGTTTATTGGGCAGAAGTTTCCTAAACAATGAATTTAAATGTTGTAACTGATTTTGTATAATGATGATCAGCTGATTGGTTTCTATTTTTTTTAAATCGATTCTTATCGATTCCGTTTAAATTTTGTATGCTGTAATATTATAATGATAGATGTAATTGTAACTGTCGATCCTAGCTGGGCCTAAATCGATACCTACTATTGGTGGTACCCAGTCTATGGTTGTCCTTTGGCCGTTCATCGAACATACTAAACCCTAACAGACTGTAACGAGGAAAATGTTTTTTTTTTTTGTAATTAGTTTTATTCATAGTATTTTTATCGGATTTTCAAATCATTTTTATGGATTTTTCGAGTGTTGTCAGTAATTACGGTACTTCTATTAATCTGCTTGATTTTCATTTTCTTGTATCTTGGTTTGTATTTTAATCTAGCTCTCGTTTTTTTTTCAAATTTTTTTCTGTCTGTTGGAATTGTTTTCTCCTTTATTCCCCTTGCTGTAGGCCAAAAGATCATTTGCTTGTTTTTATTTGAAATTTTTGTAGACTTGTTCGCAGATTGTGGAGGAATGAGTGGATGGTAGGATCACTTCGTACGGAGTATATTTGATAGAGGAATGAATGGGTGAATTATATTTATGTACTAAAGCTTGGATTAGGTCAGGAACGGGTAGGTGCAGTTGTTCGAACTTCGTGATACGATACATTTCGATTATGGTTGAATGAAACCTTTGTATCACTCCGTTCATTTCACTACGGCCAGTAGCTGTAAAATAAACTTGAATTTGAAGTTTTTGTTATTGCTGTTGTTTATAAACGAGCTTCCAGCTTCTATGATGCTTCTCTAATGTTTGCTCTGTAGATGGTTGGGGCTTATGGAGGATATGTGTTATTTTTTCTGGCGCATCGTATTTTGAGTACGTGTAGTCTTTTGCTTGCATTGATTTTAATGTGTTCTATATGCTTTTTATTGTCTATTATTGTACCTAAATATTTATATGTGTTCACATCTTCGATTCGAGCCTTCTAGCTGTTTGTAGGCTGCTTCAGGAAAAATCGAACTACGGTTGAACTTTGAAGCTTGTTTAAAAAAAAGCGTGGAACCCGATGGAACTATGAAGCTTTTCTACTTGCACTTAGAATTCGATGGAACTATGAGGCTTGTTTATAAACGAAGCATGGTACTTAATGGAACTGTAAGGTTTCTTAAGCAGCACATGGTACTTTACGGAACTTTGTGGTTGTTCAATGGAGAAAAACGGCTTAGGAAATGTTTGTCGAACATTTTTACCGATAAAAACTAAATTATAGATTATGTTGGAAAATAATAACATAACATAGAATGTATATTTAGCAACGCGATCAGGCCGTTCCTTACGAATAAAATATGTTTATTTTTTATTCAACAGTTACATATGACCAATATGTATGATGTATGACCAATATGTTCTGAATTTGTCGTGTCTTCAACTAGTACTAACCACAAATATTCAGATGCAACAGCACACATAAAAATTCACAATCAGAGACGGGTTTACCCATGAGCGAAATGAGCGACCTTCAAGTGTTCCGTCGTAAAAAAGAGCAAGCCGAAGGTGCCTCGTCGAATGGTTGCAACATTTTACTAACCTAAGTTGTGTTGTGGTTGTTAATTTGGTAGTGTATGACTTTGGTATACATATATATATATATTGAAAAGCGCTGGGGACATGACGTCACCTTGTGGTAGTCCGTCTGTGATAAGTTTTTTGAGGATTGTGTTGTTGCATTCTAATGTTGTGGTTCTGTTTTTTAGGAAAGCGTTTGTCCAATTTGTAATTTCTGATGGGACATTTGATTCTATCATTTTTCCAATCAGGGTTTTTGTTTTGACATTATTGTATGATTTTTCTAGATCGATGAACACGATCCCTGTTTTCATTTCATACATTTCCCCTGCAAATAGTGGCATGCCACCGAGCAATGACACCAGCCGCTTTTGACGAATTGCTCTTCGTCATGTTTCTGTCTGACCGTTGTGCCCGAACGCATTCGTTATTCATTCAGTTTTTAATGTTATGATAGAACTGACGATCCATTTGAAATTTTGAATTCATTGAATTTGATTCGAAAACAAGCGTGAAAAACATAATGCGTGAAGTAGAAGACGAGAAAGTCATTCCATAAACGAAATGTGTGGAATAACCGAGCATGCTAGTAGATAACTTACGTGGTAAATTTTAAAATAAATCCAAATAAAATACTAACTGCTGTTGACAATTACAATCCACAATTGCTCCAAAAACTTGGAAATAAAAAAGTTGGGTGACTTTTGAAAATTCAATATCAATACAAGTAATGAATCAAAACTTATTGTAGTTTTATGTTGAAAAAAATACACGAGTTTTTTTTGTTGCCTATTTAAGGGTTAACCTTGAATAATCGAGTTTGATGTATTTTAAAACGTCTTATTTCATTTGACGTTTACGATTGTCTGCCGCTTGGTTGGTAGCTCTTCGGTTGAATTATCGGCCATGTGCATCCTATTGACCAAATCTGCCAACTCAGGTGTTGAGGCTAATTTGTATCGAAAACTCCCTTATTAGTGGTTGTTAAGGCGATTTTGTCAACAGGGTATTTATCTAGACGCTCATAGAAGAGAGAACAAAAGGCAGCCATTTTGCTAGAGCCAGGTTTTGGACGACAGTGTTGCACCGGTATATTATATCGGATAAGCAATTTGAGCAAATTGGTGCATTGTAGTGAAGTGAATGTGAAAAATCAATTACCAATCGTTGTGCTTGTGATATGTGTATGGAAATTCGTTCGGTATTGTGGTGTGTTTTTGTGTGGTTTTGAGTTTGTGTTGTGCCAAATGAGAATCAAGTCGTTTTGTGTCGAAGCTTTTATTACGCAGATTGTCACTATTTTCATTTGTTCTTTTGAGGATGCAAAATAGAACATTGCAACTGGCTTGGAAGCTCAGTAATGATATGAAGTAAGAAAATACCGGGGCGTAAGTTGCTTGGTACGTTCGAAGTATCATCATTTGCTTGCATTAACTTACCATCATTATATTTTGCAGGTTATGGTAATATCGATAAATGGAGTATGTGCTAGGAAGCTATGGCACAGTATCGCACAGTGAGTATGTAATGGTTAAGAATGTAATCGAGAAGAATACCCATTAGATCGTGTGATTGGTTCCTAATGCTGTTCGTGTTACGCGAGTTAACCTTTTCTTTCTTGTAGGAAAGAAGGTGTTAGACGATCGATTGCCAAATTGCTTTATTTCTGTTACTTTGAACCGCAGACATTGAACCGACTGGAATAATTGGGGCAATTTCATGCATTGACCCGAACTGCTGACGACGGTGGTGAGCGGCGATACGGCAACAAATGCTTACTTGGGTAGACACTCAGACTCGTCCAACTCTATGCAGCTAATCGGGAAAATGTATGGGATCAGATTGCCAACCCTGTAACTATTGTTCTTGTGGACTATACATGTGTTGTGAGCCAAATGAACTTTCCCTTGGTGATACAACACAGGATGGAGTCAGATTTTTCTCAATATTCTGAGGTCAAGCTTCGGGATCTTAATCAGCAAAACTATCACTCTGTTGATTTTTTCCAGGCGTATGTAAATGTTAATAGGAAAAATTTCAACTGATTCTGATCGGAATTGTTTCATTACTTTGGATGTACTGGAAGCTAAATCTGTTATTTTAATATTGATCCGTGTATTGATGGTTATTTGTTTATTATTATTATCAACTAAGTCGATAAGCAAGCTATTGATTAGTCGTAGGTCGTTAGCTTAGGAAATTCCTACTAAATATATCCAACCAATTCCTTCTGAGTCCCAACGTTTGAAACGTTTATTGGGCAGAAGTTTCCTAAACAATGAATTTAAATGTTGTAACTGATTTTGTATAATGATGATCAGCTGATTGGTTTCTATTTTTTTTAAATCGATTCTTATCGATTCCGTTTAAATTTTGTATGCTGTAATATTATAATGATAGATGTAATTGTAACTGTCGATCCTAGCTGGGCCTAAATCGATACCTACTATTGGTGGTACCCTGTCTATGGTTGTCCTTTGGCCGTTCATCGAACATACTAAACCCTAACAGACTGTAACGAGGAAAATGTTTTTTTTTTTTGTAATTAGTTTTATTCATAGTATTTTTATCGGATTTTCAAATCATTTTTATGGATTTTTCGAGTGTTGTCAGTAATTACGGTACTTCTATTAATCTGCTTGATTTTCATTTTCTTGTATCTTGGTTTGTATTTTAATCTAGCTCTCGTTTTTTTTTCAAATTTTTTTCTGTCTGTTGGAATTGTTTTCTCCTTTATTCCCCTTGCTGTAGGCCAAAAGATCATTTGCTTGTTTTTATTTGAAATTTTTGTAGACTTGTTCGCAGATTGTGGAGGAAT
This sequence comes from Anopheles maculipalpis, assembly GCF_943734695.1. Taxonomy (NCBI): domain Eukaryota; kingdom Metazoa; phylum Arthropoda; class Insecta; order Diptera; family Culicidae; genus Anopheles; species Anopheles maculipalpis. The sequence continues at coordinate 21,131,303 of NC_064870.1, read as the reverse complement.
GAGTGGATGGTAGGATCACTTCGTACGGAGTATATTTGATAGAGGAATGAATGGGTGAATTATATTTATGTACTAAAGCTTGGATTAGGTCAGGAACGGGTAGGTGCAGTTGTTCGAACTTCGTGATACGATACATTTCGATTATGGTTGAATGAAACCTTTGTATCACTCCGTTCATTTCACTACGGCCAGTAGCTGTAAAATAAACTTGAATTTGAAGTTTTTTTTATTGCTGTTGTTTATAAACGAGCTTCCAGCTTCTATGATGCTTCTCTAATGTTTGCTCTGTAGATGGTTGGGGCTTATGGAGGATATGTGTTATTTTTTCTGGCGCATCGTATTTTGAGTACGTGTAGTCTTTTGCTTGCATTGATTTTAATGTGTTCTATATGCTTTTTATTGTCTATTATTGTACCTAAATATTTATATGTGTTCACATCTTCGATTCGAGCCTTCTAGCTGTTTGTAGGCTGCTTCAGGAAAAATCGAACTACGGTTGAACTTTGAAGCTTGTTTAAAAAAAAGCGTGGAACCCGATGGAACTATGAAGCTTTTCTACTTGCACTTAGAATTCGATGGAACTATGAGGCTTGTTTATAAACGAAGCATGGTACTTAATGGAACTGTAAGGTTTCTTAAGCAGCACATGGTACTTTACGGAACTTTGTGGTTGTTCAATGGAGAAAAACGGCTTAGGAAATGTTTGTCGAACATTTTTACCGATAAAAACTAAATTATAGATTATGTTGGAAAATAATAACATAACATAGAATGTATATTTAGCAACGCGATCAGGCCGTTCCTTACGAATAAAATATGTTTATTTTTTATTCAACAGTTACATATGACCAATATGTATGATGTATGACCAATATGTTCTGAATTTGTCGTGTCTTCAACTAGTACTAACCACAAATATTCAGATGCAACAGCACACATAAAAATTCACAATCAGAGACGGGTTTACCCATGAGCGAAATGAGCGACCTTCAAGTGTTCCGTCGTAAAAAAGAGCAAGCCGAAGGTGCCTCGTCGAATGGTTGCAACATTTTACTAACCTAAGTTGTGTTGTGGTTGTTAATTTGGTAGTGTATGACTTTGGTATACATATATATATATATTGAAAAGCGCTGGGGACATGACGTCACCTTGTGGTAGTCCGTCTGTGATAAGTTTTTTGAGGATTGTGTTGTTGCATTCTAATGTTGTGGTTCTGTTTTTTAGGAAAGCGTTTGTCCAATTTGTAATTTCTGATGGGACATTTGATTCTATCATTTTTCCAATCAGGGTTTTTGTTTTGACATTATTATATGATTTTTCTAGATCGATGAACACGATCCCTGTTTTCATTTCATACATTTCCCCTGCAAATAGTGGCATGCCACCGAGCAATGACACCAGCCGCTTTTGACGAATTGCTCTTCGTCATGTTTCTGTCTGACCGTTGTGCCCGAACGCATTCGTTATTCATTCAGTTTTTAATGTTATGATAGAACTGACGATCCATTTGAAATTTTGAATTCATTGAATTTGATTCGAAAACAAGCGTGAAAAACATAATGCGTGAAGTAGAAGACGAGAAAGTCATTCCATAAACGAAATGTGTGGAATAACCGAGCATGCTAGTAGATAACTTACGTGGTAAATTTTAAAATAAATCCAAATAAAATACTAACTGCTGTTGACAATTACAATCCACAATTGCTCCAAAAACTTGGAAATAAAAAAGTTGGGTGACTTTTGAAAATTCAATATCAATACAAGTAATGAATCAAAACTTATTGTAGTTTTATGTTGAAAAAAATACACGAGTTTTTTTTGTTGCCTATTTAAGGGTTAACCTTGAATAATCGAGTTTGATGTATTTTAAAACGTCTTATTTCATTTGACGTTTACGATTGTCTGCCGCTTGGTTGGTAGCTCTTCGGTTGAATTATCGGCCATGTGCATCCTATTGACCAAATCTGCCAACTCAGGTGTTGAGGCTAATTTGTATCGAAAACTCCCTTATTAGTGGTTGTTAAGGCGATTTTGTCAACAGGGTATTTATCTAGACGCTCATAGAAGAGAGAACAAAAGGCAGCCATTTTGCTAGAGCCAGGTTTTGGACGACAGTGTTGCACCGGTATATTATATCGGATAAGCAATTTGAGCAAATTGGTGCATTGTAGTGAAGTGAATGTGAAAAATCAATTACCAATCGTTGTGCTTGTGATATGTGTATGGAAATTCGTTCGGTATTGTGGTGTGTTTTTGTGTGGTTTTGAGTTTGTGTTGTGCCAAATGAGAATCAAGTCGTTTTGTGTCGAAGCTTTTATTACGCAGATTGTCACTATTTTCATTTGTTCTTTTGAGGATGCAAAATAGAACATTGCAACTGGCTTGGAAGCTCAGTAATGATATGAAGTAAGAAAATACCGGGGCGTAAGTTGCTTGGTACGTTCGAAGTATCATCATTTGCTTGCATTAACTTACCATCATTATATTTTGCAGGTTATGGTAATATCGATAAATGGAGTATGTGCTAGGAAGCTATGGCACAGTATCGCACAGTGAGTATGTAATGGTTAAGAATGTAATCGAGAAGAATACCCATTAGATCGTGTGATTGGTTCCTAATGCTGTTCGTGTTACGCGAGTTAACCTTTTCTTTCTTGTAGGAAAGAAGGTGTTAGACGATCGATTGCCAAATTGCTTTATTTCTGTTACTTTGAACCGCAGACATTGAACCGACTGGAATAATTGGGGCAATTTCATGCATTGACCCGAACTGCTGACGACGGTGGTGAGCGGCGATACGGCAACAAATGCTTACTTGGGTAGACACTCAGACTCGTCGAACTCTATGGAGCTAATCGGGAAAATGTATGGGATCAGATTGCCAACCCTGTAACTATTGTTCTTGTGGACTATACATGTGTTGTGAGCCAAATGAACTTTCCCTTGGTGATACAACACAGGATGGAGTCAGATTTTTCTCAATATTCTGAGGTCAAGCTTCGGGATCTTAATCAGCAAAACTATCACTCTGTTGATTTTTTCCAGGCGTATGTAAATGTTAATAGGAAAAATTTCAACTGATTCTGATCGGAATTGTTTCATTACTTTGGATGTACTGGAAGCTAAATCTGTTATTTTAATATTGATCCGTGTATTGATGGTTATTTGTTTATTATTATTATCAACTAAGTCGATAAGCAAGCTATTGATTAGTCGTAGGTCGTTAGCTTAGGAAATTCCTACTAAATATATCCAACCAATTCCTTCTGAGTCCCAACGTTTGAAACGTTTATTGGGCAGAAGTTTCCTAAACAATGAATTTAAATGTTGTAACTGATTTTGTATAATGATGATCAGCTGATTGGTTTCTATTTTTTTTAAATCGATTCTTATCGATTCCGTTTAAATTTTGTATGCTGTAATATTATAATGATAGATGTAATTGTAACTGTCGATCCTAGCTGGGCCTAAATCGATACCTACTATTGGTGGTACCCTGTCTATGGTTGTCCTTTGGCCGTTCATCGAACATACTAAACCCTAACAGACTGTAACGAGGAAAATGTTTTTTTTTTTGTAATTAGTTTTATTCATAGTATTTTTATCGGATTTTCAAATCATTTTTATGGATTTTTCGAGTGTTGTCAGTAATTACGGTACTTCTATTAATCTGCTTGATTTTCATTTTCTTGTATCTTGGTTTGTATTTTAATCTAGCTCTCGTTTTTTTTTCAAATTTTTTTCTGTCTGTTGGAATTGTTTTCTCCTTTATTCCCCTTGCTGTAGGCCAAAAGATCATTTGCTTGTTTTTATTTGAAATTTTTGTAGACTTGTTCGCAGATTGTGGAGGAATGAGTGGATGGTAGGATCACTTCGTACGGAGTATATTTGATAGAGGAATGAATGGGTGAATTATATTTATGTACTAAAGCTTGGATTAGGTCAGGAACGGGTAGGTGCAGTTGTTCGAACTTCGTGATACGATACATTTCGATTATGGTTGAATGAAACCTTTGTATCACTCCGTTCATTTCACTACGGCCAGTAGCTGTAAAATAAACTTAAATTTGAAGTTTTTTTTATTGCTGTTGTTTATAAACGAGCTTCCAGCTTCTATGATGCTTCTCTAATGTTTGCTCTGTAGATGGTTGGGGCTTATGGAGGATATGTGTTATTTTTTCTGGCGCATCGTATTTTGAGTACGTTTAGTCTTTTGCTTGCATTGATTTTAATGTGTTCTATATGCTTTTTATTGTCTATTATTGTACCTAAATATTTATATGTGTTCACATCTTCGATTCGAGCCTTCTAGCTGTTTGTAGGCTGCTTCAGGAAAAATCGAACTACGGTTGAACTTTGAAGCTTGTTTAAAAAAAAGCGTGGAACCCGATGGAACTATGAAGCTTTTCTACTTGCACTTAGAATTCGATGGAACTATGAGGCTTGTTTATAAACGAAGCATGGTACTTAATGGAACTGTAAGGTTTCTTAAGCAGCACATGGTACTTTACGGAACTTTGTGGTTGTTCAATGGAGAAAAACGGCTTAGGAAATGTTTGTCGAACATTTTTACCGATAAAAACTAAATTATAGATTATGTTGGAAAATAATAACATAACATAGAATGTATATTTAGCAACGCGATCAGGCCGTTCCTTACGAATAAAATATGTTTATTTTTTATTCAACAGTTACATATGACCAATATGTATGATGTATGACCAATATGTTCTGAATTTGTCGTGTCTTCAACTAGTACTAACCACAAATATTCAGATGCAACAGCACACATAAAAATTCACAATCAGAGACGGGTTTACCCATGAGCGAAATGAGCGACCTTCAAGTGTTCCGTCGTAAAAAAGAGCAAGCCGAAGGTGCCTCGTCGAATGGTTGCAACATTTTACTAACCTAAGTTGTGTTGTGGTTGTTAATTTGGTAGTGTATGACTTTGGTATACATATATATATATTGAAAAGCGCTGGGGACATGACGTCACCTTGTGGTAGTCCGTCTGTGATAAGTTTTTTGAGGATTGTGTTGTTGCATTCTAATGTTGTGGTTCTGTTTTTTAGGAAAGCGTTTGTCCAATTTGTAATTTCTGATGGGACATTTGATTCTATCATTTTTCCAATCAGGGTTTTTGTTTTGACATTATTATATGATTTTTCTAGATCGATGAACACGATCCCTGTTTTCATTTCATACATTTCCCCTGCAAATAGTGGCATGCCACCGAGCAATGACACCAGCCGCTTTTGACGAATTGCTCTTCGTCATGTTTCTGTCTGACCGTTGTGCCCGAACGCATTCGTTATTCATTCAGTTTTTAATGTTATGATAGAACTGACGATCCATTTGAAATTTTGAATTCATTGAATTTGATTCGAAAACAAGCGTGAAAAACATAATGCGTGAAGTAGAAGACGAGAAAGTCATTCCATAAACGAAATGTGTGGAATAACCGAGCATGCTAGTAGATAACTTACGTGGTAAATTTTAAAATAAATCCAAATAAAATACTAACTGCTGTTGACAATTACAATCCACAATTGCTCCAAAAACTTGGAAATAAAAAAGTTGGGTGACTTTTGAAAATTCAATATCAATACAAGTAATGAATCAAAACTTATTGTAGTTTTATGTTGAAAAAAATACACGAGTTTTTTTTGTTGCCTATTTAAGGGTTAACCTTGAATAATCGAGTTTGATGTATTTTAAAACGTCTTATTTCATTTGACGTTTACGATTGTCTGCCGCTTGGTTGGTAGCTCTTCGGTTGAATTATCGGCCATGTGCATCCTATTGACCAAATCTGCCAACTCAGGTGTTGAGGCTAATTTGTATCGAAAACTCCCTTATTAGTGGTTGTTAAGGCGATTTTGTCAACAGGGTATTTATCTAGACGCTCATAGAAGAGAGAACAAAAGGCAGCCATTTTGCTAGAGCCAGGTTTTGGACGACAGTGTTGCACCGGTATATTATATCGGATAAGCAATTTGAGCAAATTGGTGCATTGTAGTGAAGTGAATGTGAAAAATCAATTACCAATCGTTGTGCTTGTGATATGTGTATGGAAATTCGTTCGGTATTGTGGTGTGTTTTTGTGTGGTTTTGAGTTTGTGTTGTGCCAAATGAGAATCAAGTCGTTTTGTGTCGAAGCTTTTATTACGCAGATTGTCACTATTTTCATTTGTTCTTTTGAGGATGCAAAATAGAACATTGCAACTGGCTTGGAAGCTCAGTAATGATATGAAGTAAGAAAATACCGGGGCGTAAGTTGCTTGGTACGTTCGAAGTATCATCATTTGCTTGCATTAACTTACCATCATTATATTTTGCAGGTTATGGTAATATCGATAAATGGAGTATGTGCTAGGAAGCTATGGCACAGTATCGCACAGTGAGTATGTAATGGTTAAGAATGTAATCGAGAAGAATACCCATTAGATCGTGTGATTGGTTCCTAATGCTGTTCGTGTTACGCGAGTTAACCTTTTCTTTCTTGTAGGAAAGAAGGTGTTAGACGATCGATTGCCAAATTGCTTTATTTCTGTTACTTTGAACCGCAGACATTGAACCGACTGGAATAATTGGGGCAATTTCATGCATTGACCCGAACTGCTGACGACGGTGGTGAGCGGCGATACGGCAACAAATGCTTACTTGGGTAGACACTCAGACTCGTCCAACTCTATGGAGCTAATCGGGAAAATGTATGGGATCAGATTGCCAACCCTGTAACTATTGTTCTTGTGGACTATACATGTGTTGTGAGCCAAATGAACTTTCCCTTGGTGATACAACACAGGATGGAGTCAGATTTTTCTCAATATTCTGAGGTCAAGCTTCGGGATCTTAATCAGCAAAACTATCACTCTGTTGATTTTTTCCAGGCGTATGTAAATGTTAATAGGAAAAATTTCAACTGATTCTGATCGGAATTGTTTCATTACTTTGGATGTACTGGAAGCTAAATCTGTTATTTTAATATTGATCCGTGTATTGATGGTTATTTGTTTATTATTATTATCAACTAAGTCGATAAGCAAGCTATTGATTAGTCGTAGGTCGTTAGCTTAGGAAATTCCTACTAAATATATCCAACCAATTCCTTCTGAGTCCCAACGTTTGAAACGTTTATTGGGCAGAAGTTTCCTAAACAATGAATTTAAATGTTGTAACTGATTTTGTATAATGATGATCAGCTGATTGGTTTCTATTTTTTTTAAATCGATTCTTATCGATTCCGTTTAAATTTTGTATGCTGTAATATTATAATGATAGATGTAATTGTAACTGTCGATCCTAGCTGGGCCTAAATCGATACCTACTATTGGTGGTACCCTGTCTATGGTTGTCCTTTGGCCGTTCATCGAACATACTAAACCCTAACAGACTGTAACGAGGAAAATGTTTTTTTTTTTTTGTAATTAGTTTTATTCATAGTATTTTTATCGGATTTTCAAATCATTTTTATGGATTTTTCGAGTGTTGTCAGTAATTACGGTACTTCTATTAATCTGCTTGATTTTCATTTTCTTGTATCTTGGTTTGTATTTTAATCTAGCTCTCGTTTTTTTTCAAATTTTTTTCTGTCTGTTGGAATTGTTTTCTCCTTTATTCCCCTTGCTGTAGGCCAAAAGATCATTTGCTTGTTTTTATTTGAAATTTTTGTAGACTTGTTCGCAGATTGTGGAGGAATGAGTGGATGGTAGGATCACTTCGTACGGAGTATATTTGATAGAGGAATGAATGGGTGAATTATATTTATGTACTAAAGCTTGGATTAGGTCAGGAACGGGTAGGTGCAGTTGTTCGAACTTCGTGATACGATACATTTCGATTATGGTTGAATGAAACCTTTGTATCACTCCGTTCATTTCACTACGGCCAGTAGCTGTAAAATAAACTTGAATTTGAAGTTTTTTTTATTGCTGTTGTTTATAAACGAGCTTCCAGCTTCTATGATGCTTCTCTAATGTTTGCTCTGTAGATGGTTGGGGCTTATGGAGGATATGTGTTATTTTTTCTGGCGCATCGTATTTTGAGTACGTGTAGTCTTTTGCTTGCATTGATTTTAATGTGTTCTATATGCTTTTTATTGTCTATTATTGTACCTAAATATTTATATGTGTTCACATCTTCGATTCGAGCCTTCTAGCTGTTTGTAGGCTGCTTCAGGAAAAATCGAACTACGGTTGAACTTTGAAGCTTGTTTAAAAAAAAGCGTGGAACCCGATGGAACTATGAAGCTTTTCTACTTGCACTTAGAATTCGATGGAACTATGAGGCTTGTTTATAAACGAAGCATGGTACTTAATGGAACTGTAAGGTTTCTTAAGCAGCACATGGTACTTTACGGAACTTTGTGGTTGTTCAATGGAGAAAAACGGCTTAGGAAATGTTTGTCGAACATTTTTACCGATAAAAACTAAATTATAGATTATGTTGGAAAATAATAACATAACATAGAATGTATATTTAGCAACGCGATCAGGCCGTTCCTTACGAATAAAATATGTTTATTTTTTATTCAACAGTTACATATGACCAATATGTATGATGTATGACCAATATGTTCTGAATTTGTCGTGTCTTCAACTAGTACTAACCACAAATATTCAGATGCAACAGCACACATAAAAACTCACAATCAGAGACGGGTTTACCCATGAGCGAAATGAGCGACCTTCAAGTGTTCCGTCGTAAAAAAGAGCAAGCCGAAGGTGCCTCGTCGAATGGTTGCAACATTTTACTAACCTAAGTTGTGTTGTGGTTGTTAATTTGGTAGTGTATGACTTTGGTATACATATATATATATATTGAAAAGCGCTGGGGACATGACGTCACCTTGTGGTAGTCCGTCTGTGATAAGTTTTTTGAGGATTGTGTTGTTGCATTCTAATGTTGTGGTTCTGTTTTTTAGGAAAGCGTTTGTCCAATTTGTAATTTCTGATGGGACATTTGATTCTATCATTTTTCCAATCAGGGTTTTTGTTTTGACATTATTATATGATTTTTCTAGATCGATGAACACGATCCCTGTTTTCATTTCATACATTTCCCCTGCAAATAGTGGCATGCCACCGAGCAATGACACCAGCCGCTTTTGACGAATTGCTCTTCGTCATGTTTCTGTCTGACCGTTGTGCCCGAACGCATTCGTTATTCATTCAGTTTTTAATGTTATGATAGAACTGACGATCCATTTGAAATTTTGAATTCATTGAATTTGATTCGAAAACAAGCGTGAAAAACATAATGCGTGAAGTAGAAGACGAGAAAGTCATTCCATAAACGAAATGTGTGGAATAACCGAGCATGCTAGTAGATAACTTACGTGGTAAATTTTAAAATAAATCCAAATAAAATACTAACTGCTGTTGACAATTACAATCCACAATTGCTCCAAAAACTTGGAAATAAAAAAGTTGGGTGACTTTTGAAAATTCAATATCAATACAAGTAATGAATCAAAACTTATTGTAGTTTTATGTTGAAAAAAATACACGAGTTTTTTTTGTTGCCTATTTAAGGGTTAACCTTGAATAATCGAGTTTGATGTATTTTAAAACGTCTTATTTCATTTGACGTTTACGATTGTCTGCCGCTTGGTTGGTAGCTCTTCGGTTGAATTATCGGCCATGTGCATCCTATTGACCAAATCTGCCAACTCAGGTGTTGAGGCTAATTTGTATCGAAAACTCCCTTATTAGTGGTTGTTAAGGCGATTTTGTCAACAGGGTATTTATCTAGACGCTCATAGAAGAGAGAACAAAAGGCAGCCATTTTGCTAGAGCCAGGTTTTGGACGACAGTGTTGCACCGGTATATTATATCGGATAAGCAATTTGAGCAAATTGGTGCATTGTAGTGAAGTGAATGTGAAAAATCAATTACCAATCGTTGTGCTTGTGATATGTGTATGGAAATTCGTTCGGTATTGTGGTGTGTTTTTGTGTGGTTTTGAGTTTGTGTTGTGCCAAATGAGAATCAAGTCGTTTTGTGTCGAAGCTTTTATTACGCAGATTGTCACTATTTTCATTTGTTCTTTTGAGGATGCAAAATAGAACATTGCAACTGGCTTGGAAGCTCAGTAATGATATGAAGTAAGAAAATACCGGGGCGTAAGTTGCTTGGTACGTTCGAAGTATCATCATTTGCTTGCATTAACTTACCATCATTATATTTTGCAGGTTATGGTAATATCGATAAATGGAGTATGTGCTAGGAAGCTATGGCACAGTATCGCACAGTGAGTATGTAATGGTTAAGAATGTAATCGAGAAGAATACCCATTAGATCGTGTGATTGGTTCCTAATGCTGTTCGTGTTACGCGAGTTAACCTTTTCTTTCTTGTAGGAAAGAAGGTGTTAGACGATCGATTGCCAAATTGCTTTATTTCTGTTACTTTGAACCGCAGACATTGAACCAACTTGAATTAATTGGGTCAATTCCATGCATTGACCCGAACTGCTGACGACGCTGGTGAGCGGCGATACGGCAACAAATGCTTACTTGGGTAGACACTCAGACTCGTCCAACTCTATGCAGCTAATCGGGAAAATGTATGGGATCAGATTGCCATCCCTGTAACTATTGTTCTTGTGGACTATATATGTGTTGTGAGCCAAATGAACTTTCCCTTGGTGATACAACACAGGATGGAGTCACATATTTCTGAATATTCTGAGGTCAAGGTTCGGGGTCTTAATCAGCAAAACTATCACTCTGTTGATTTTTTCCAGGCGTATGTAAATGTTAATAGAAAAAATTTCGACTGATTCTGATCGGAATTGTTTCATTACTTTGGATGTACTGGAAGCTAAATCTGTTATTTTAATATTGATCCGTGTATTGATGGTTATTTGTTTATTTTTATTATCAACTAAGTCCATTAGCAAGCTATTGATTAGTCGTAGTCGTAGGTCGTTAGCTTAGGAAATACCTACTAAATATATCCAACCAATTCCTTCTGAGTCCCAACGTTTGAAACGTTTATTGGGCAGAAGTTTCCTAAACAATGAATTTAAATGTTGTAACTGATTTTGTATAATGATGATCAGCTGATTGGTTTCTATTTTTTTTAAATCGATTCTTATCTATTCCGTTTAAATTTTGTATGCTGTAATATTATAATGATAGATGTAATTGTAACTGTCGATCCTAGCTGGGCCTAAATCGATACCTACTATTGGTGGTACCCTGTCTATGGTTGTCCTTTGGCCGTTCATCGAACATACTAAACCTAACAGACTGTAACGAGGAAGATGTTTTTGTTTTTTTTGTAATTAGTTTTATTCATAGTATTTTTATCGGATTTTCAAATCATTTTTATGGATTTTTCGAGTGTTGTCAGTAATTACGGTACTTCTATTAATCTGCTTGATTTTGATTTTCTTGTATCTTGGTTTGTATTTTAATCTAGCTCTCGTTTTTTTTTTTTCAAATTTTTTTCTGTCTGTTGGAATTGTTTTCTCCTTTATTCCCTTGCTGTAGGCCAAAAGATCATTTGATTGTTTTGATTTGAACTTTTTGTAGACTTGTTCGCAGATTATGGAGGAACGAGTGGATGGTAGGATCACTTCGTACGGAGTATATTTGATAGAGAAATGAATGGGTGAATTATATTTATGTACTAAAGCTTGGATTAGGTCAGGAACGGGTAGGTGCATTTGTTCGAACTTCGTGATACGATACATTTCGATTATGGTTGAATGAAACCTTTGTATCACTCCGTTCATTTCACTACGGCCAGTAGCTGTAAAATAAACTTGAATATGAAGTTTTTACAAAAGTTGGTTAAATTCTGAGTGCCAAATGATTTTTCGCCATCCGTAACTAGTATCTTTGGTGGGAGGTATTTTAATAGCAATCAACTTAACTAAAGCGAATTATGAAAATTTGTCTATACAAGTTAAGAAATAATGATTCTCCAAAAACATTTTATCTATATGTGCAATTTTGAATGTTGGAATGCTGGAATCGGTGTCTCTTGTTGGAGACACTTATTTGTTTTCATTACATATGCTGCAATTGGACAATACGGCGTAGAGCCGTCATACTAAAAAATAACTAAATATGCTGCAATTTGAAACAATATGTTTGATTTTGGAGAGCAGCTTCGGAAAATAATATGTACGCAAAATTCTCCAAACTTATTCTCCTTCTACTCCTATTTTCCTTTAGTGAACAGGTCTATCTTTGCCTAATTCACCTTGGGAGAACACAGCTCCAACAGCAAAATCTGAAGCATCGGTAGTCAGAATGAATGGTTTATTGAAATCGGAATAGATAAGAATATCATTTGACGATAATATTTGCTTCATTTTATTGAAACATTCTGCTTCTTGCTGATTTGTTTTGTTTTGATGTGTCAGAACCCTTCCCTCTTAAAATGTTTTCAAAGGTTTTGAGATTTTAACAAAATCTTTGACAAATTGCCGATAATAGCCCATCAATCCCAGAAAAGCACGAAGTTCTTTCATGTTTTTGGGAATGGGGTATTTAGAAATTACGTCGATTTTATTCTGATAAGGTTTTATTCCGTCAGAGCAAACAACAAAACCGAGAAATTCTACTTCTTTCTTGAAGAATTCTGATTTATCTAATTGAATTTTTAATCCTGCTTGGTTAAGCGTGTTCAAGATGGTGTTCAAATTTTTAAAATGTTTCTCTAAATTCCTGCCAAAAACTTTTACATCGTCTATATCGACATAGCAAATTTTCCCTATAAAATTTCGCAAAACATCATCAATTGCTCTCTAGAAGGTTGCTTGAGCGTTTTTAATTCATATTTACCATTATTATTGGCAAATGCAGTTTTTTCTATGTCCGATTTTTTCATTCTGATTTGGTGGAACCCTGAAGCTATAGATCCAGAGTAGAAAAGGATTGCTGTTCTTTTCTGTCCTGCTGTCGGCTTATTATTGTGTACGCACGCAGTAAAACCGCATGTTTTACTCTGTGACTTCATTCTGCAGTATTCGTTTCTGTCGCTTTTAACCGCCTTTATCTTAACCGTAGATTTCAACTGGTTCTGCTGGTAACCGTCGGTGGTCCCTGATAGTTCACCTCAACTCTTTCCGATCTCAATCAACATCATGTGGACATGGTTAACCCACCCGCTGTTACCATATCAATCTGGCAGTCGTTTCAACCAACGCTTCGAAATGTGACATGACGAAAACCACAACCAACTACGATTCCTCCTGTCTCCATATCATCCTTCAAATTCGATTCTTCAATTCAACCCTGCTGTCGTGTGCCGCAATAATTCTAGTTATAGTGCATAGCGTTGTGTAGTACCGTTAAGTGCTAGCTTAATCGATTATTGATTTTTTTCGTCTCTCCTTAAATCTATCATTCGTAATAATTACTTACGAACTAACTTAATCTAGATACTTTCTTAATACTTTACTTTTCAAACTTTTCCAACCGATTGTTGTGTAATTTGTCCAGCTTTCTTTCCATATTTAACCACGCACGTTTGATCGCTGGGTATTTCTACCACATCATAAGGTTGTTATGTTTGTATAACGTATCTTTATTTCGTGTTTCGCAGGTAACGGACCCGACGTGGCCAGAACCCTGGTGGTTGTGGTATTCTGGAGATCTTTCTTTATTGTCGTCACGATTCGGAATGATCTCCGTGGAGGCTGAGGCTCCTTTTATTCAAGATTTTCTATAGGGGTGTTAGTGAAATCGCTTACCTTATCAACTATGGTTAGTATGCGTAACTAATAACTATTTTCAATACATAACACTTCTCCCAGCTTTAAATGAGACTTTAGATACTCTAACAAACAATGTTAATTACGTTCACAAGCTACTAAAATTAGTTTTTCCTTATCCTGTCCCGTATTCTTTTGGATCTTCTTAATTTAGGAGATTTGGATTCACTTCGTTTTCGTGTCGAACTAACCTTTTGTTTGTCTGTCACCTTTACTGTTGTTTTGTCTTTTCCTACCGGTGCACTGACTATGGGTACTATGGGATGAAATTCATCCGATAGATCGGATGTTCTAATTTGATTTGTGTGTACTATTCGCACATTTCCGTGAACATTTATCAAGTATCTATTGCTACTTATTTTTTCCAATACTAAGGCTGGAATCCATCTTACCAAATCCTCATGATGATTCCTATACAAAACTTTATCTCCTTTCGCGTGTGATACTGTATCTACTGGCTTGGACACTGGAGGCGGGAGGGGTTTGAGGTTTAGGTTACGTATCTTTCATCATTTTGAATTTCTAATTTAACTGGATTGCTCGTGTTTAGTAATGTTCTTGGTACATAGCAAAAAACTAATGATGAAGGTGTTTTACCTGTAGAAGTAGATGGAGTGTTACGATAATTAAATAATATTCGATTTAATTTGCGCTGTAATGGTATTGGTCTCAATTGTTCATCAATCAAATACTTCTTCAACACTTTCTTAATCGTCTGAACTCCCCTCTCCGCTAATCCATTTGACTGCGGATGATGAGGCGGTGATTTCAACACCTTGATGACATTAGCCTAACATCCTTCCATAAACCCAGAAGAATTGAACGGTGGACCGTGGTCTGAACAAACTTCCGTAGGTAAACCAAAATAAGTATAGAAGTAAGTAAGTAAGTATGAATGAATAAATACTTAAACATATATCAAATAATTTAAAGGATATCTATTTGTGTTGGAAGTAAAGATTTTGTATTTATGGCGTGTTGTATGTTTGGTTATTTTCTTTACAACTCTATGTTGTTTTTCTTGATGTGTTTAAATATTCTTTTAAATGTTTTACCTGATGCCAATTGCCAATCGTTTTTGAGATTTTCTTTGATGATGTTTTTCTCTTTGTTGTATTTTGGACATACAAAGATTTTATGCAATCCGGTGTTTGGTTCGTTGCATATTTCACAGGTACCATTTTGTATTATGCTCATTTTTTCGAACCAGTATTCTGATAGATCATGTCCCGCTAGGATTTAACTTGCTATTTTATTTGACTTCATGTGCTTTGAGCAGTGTGTCTTTATACCATAGTTTGAATTTGAAATCACTATGTAGTTCTGCAAAAAAAATCCTTTCTCTCTTGTGGATGTGGTGTACCATTCTATAGTTTGTTCCTTCATTTCGTTTTGGAATATTTTTATCAGATCTGTATACCTGTATTTGTTGTTTATCTTATTTTGTGATATGGTTAGGGCTTATGGAGGATATGTGTTATTTTTACTGGCGCATCGTATTTTGAGTACGTTTAGTATTTTGCTTGCATTGATTTTAATGTGTTCTATATGCTTTTTAAATGTCAATTTATTGTCTATTATTGTACCTAAATATTTATATGTGTTCTCTTCGATTCGAGCCCTCTAGCTGTTTGTAGGCTGCTTCAGGAAAAATCGAACTACGGTTGAACTTTGAAGCTTGTTAAAAAAAGGCGTGGAACCCGATGGAACTATGAAGCTTGTTTATAAACGAAGCATGGTACTTAATGGAACTGTAAGGTTTCTTAAGCAGCACATGGTACTGTACGGAACTTTTTGGTTGCTCAATGGAGAAAAACGGCTTAGGAAATGTTTGTCGAACATTTTTACCGATAAAAACTAAATTATAGATTATGTTGGAAAATAATAACATAACATAGAATGTATATTTAGCAACGCGACCCGACCGTTCCTTACGAATAAAATATGTTTATTTTTTATTCAACAGTTACATATGACCAATATGTTCTGAATTTTTCATGTCTTCAACTAGTGCTAACCACAAATATTCAGATGCAACAGCACACATAAATTTCACAATCAGAGACGGGTTTACCCATGAGCGACCTTCAAGTGTTCCGTCGTAAAAAAGAGCAAGCCGAAGGTGCCTCGTCGAATGGTTGCAACATTTTACTAACCTAAGTTGTGTTGTGGTTGTTAATTTGGTAGTGTATGACTTTGGTATATATATATATATATATATATATATATATATATATATATATATATATATATATATATATATATATATATATATATATATATATATATATATATATATATATATATATATATATATATTGAAAAGGGCTGGGGACATGACGTCACCTTGTGTTAGTCCGTCTGTGATAAGTTTTTTGAGGATTGTGTTGTTGCATTCTAATGTTGTGGTTCTGTTTTTTAGGAAAGCTTTTGTCCAATTTGTGATTTCTGATGGGTCATTTGTTTATTTATTCATAATTAATTATGACGGTCCAGTGCCGTATTGTTCTGATGGGACATTTGATTCTATCATTTTTCCAATCAGGGTTTTTGTTTTGACATTATTGTATGATTTTTCTAGATCGATGAACACGATCCCTGTTTTCATTTCATACATTTCCCTTGCAACTAGTGGCATGCCACCGAGCAAAGACACCAGCCGCTTTTGACGAATTGCTCTTCGTCATGTTTCTGTCTGACCGTTATGCCCGAACGCATTCGTTATTCATTCTGTTTTTAATGTTATGATAGAACTGACGATCCATTTGAAATTTTTAATTCATTGAATTTGATTCGAAAACAAGCATAATGCGTGAAGTAGAAGACGAGAAAGTCATTCCATAAACGAAATGTGTGGAATAACCGGGCATGCTAGTAGATAACTTACGTGGTAAATTTTAAAATAAATCCAAATAAAATACTAACTGCTGTTGACAATTACAATCCACAATTGCTCCAAAAACTTGGAAATAAAAAAGTTGGGTGACTTTTGAAAATTCCATATCAATACAAGCAATGAATCAAAACTTATTGTAGTTTTATGTTGAAAGAAATACACGAGTTTTTTGTTGCCTATTTAAGGGTTAACCTTGAATAATCGAGTTTGATGTATTTTAAAACGTCTTATTTCATTTGACGTTTACGATTGTCTGCCGCTTGGTTGGTAGCTCTTCGGTTGAATTATCGGCCATGTGCATCCTATTGACCAAATCTGCCAACTCAGGTGTTGTTGAGGCTAATTTGTATCGAAAACTCCCTTATTAGTGGTTGTTAAGGCGATTTTGTCAACAGGGTATTTATCTAAACGCTCATAGAAGAGAGAACAAAAGGCAGCCATTTTGCTAGAGCCAGGTTTTGGACGACAGTGTTGCACCGGTATATTATATCGGATAAGCAATTTGAGCAAATTGGTGCATTGTAGTGAAATGAATGTGAAAAATCAATTACCAATCGTTGTGCTTGTGATATGTGTATGGAAATTCGTTCGGTATTGTGGTGTGTTTTTGGGTGGTTTTGAGTTTGTGTTGTGCCAAATGAGAATCAAGTCGTTTTGTGTCGAAGCTTTTATTACGCAGATAGTCACTATTTTCATTTGTTCTTTTGAGGATGCAAAATAGAACATTCCAACTGGCTTGGAAGCTCAGTAGTGATATCATGGAGTAAGCAAATACCGGGGCGTAAGTTGCTTGGTACGTTCGAAGTATCATCATTTGCTTGCATTAACTTACCATCATTATATTTTGCAGGTTATGGTAATATCGATAAATGGAGTATGTGCTAGGAAGCTATGGCACAGTATCGCACAGTGAGTATGTAATGGTTAAGAATGTAATCGAGAAGAATACCCATTAGATCGTGTGATTGGTTCCTAATGCTGTTCGTGTTACGCGAGTTAACCTTTTCTTTCTTGTAGGAAAGAAGGTGTTAGACGATCGATTGCCAAATTGCTTTATTTCTGTTACTTTGAACCGCAGACATTGAACCGACTGGAATAATTGGGGCAATTTCATGCATTGACCCGAACTGCTGACGACGGTGGTGAGCGGCGATACGGCAACAAATGCTTACTTGGGTAGACACTCAGACTCGTCCAACTCTATGGAGCTAATCGGGAAAATGTATGGGATCAGATTGCCAACCCTGTAACTATTGTTCTTGTGGACTATACATGTGTTGTGAGCCAAATGAACTTTCCCTTGGTGATACAACACAGGATGGAGTCAGATTTTTCTCAATATTCTGAGGTCAAGCTTCGGGATCTTAATCAGCAAAACTATCACTCTGTTGATTTTTTCCAGGCGTATGTAAATGTTAATAGGAAAAATTTCAACTGATTCTGATCGGAATTGTTTCATTACTTTGGATGTACTGGAAGCTAAATCTGTTATTTTAATATTGATCCGTGTATTGATGGTTATTTGTTTATTATTATTATCAACTAAGTCGATAAGCAAGCTATTGATTAGTCGTAGGTCGTTAGCTTAGGAAATTCCTACTAAATATATCCAACCAATTCCTTCTGAGTCCCAACGTTTGAAACGTTTATTGGGCAGAAGTTTCCTAAACAATGAATTTAAATGTTGTAACTGATTTTGTATAATGATGATCAGCTGATTGGTTTCTATTTTTTTTAAATCGATTCTTATCGATTCCGTTTAAATTTTGTATGCTGTAATATTATAATGATAGATGTAATTGTAACTGTCGATCCTAGCTGGGCCTAAATCGATACCTACTATTGGTGGTAACCTGTCTATGGTTGTCCTTTGGCCGTTCATCGAACATACTAAACCCTAACAGACTGTAACGAGGAAAATGTTTTTTTTTTTGTAATTAGTTTTATTCATAGTATTTTTATCGGATTTTCAAATCATTTTTATGGATTTTTCGAGTGTTGTCAGTAATTACGGTACTTCTATTAATCTGCTTGATTTTCATTTTCTTGTATCTTGGTTTGTATTTTAATCTAGCTCTCGTTTTTTTTTTTTTCAAATTTTTTTCTGTCTGTTGGAATTGTTTTCTCCTTTATTCCCTTGCTGTAGGCCAAAAGATCATTTGCTTGTTTTTATTTGAAATTTTGGTAGACTTGTTCGCAGATTGTGGAGGAATGAGTGGATGGTAGGATCACTTCGTACGGAGTATATTTGATAGAGGAATGAATGGGTGAATTATATTTATGTACTAAAGCTTGGATTAGGTCAGGAACGGGTAGGTGCAGTTGTTCGAACTTCGTGATACGATACATTTCGATTATGGTTGAATGAAACCTTTGTATCACTCCGTTCATTTCACTACGGCCAGTAGCTGTAAAATAAACTTGAATTTGAAGTTTTTTTTATTGCTGTTGTTTATAAACGAGCTTCCAGCTTCTATGATGCTTCTCTAATGTTTGCTCTGTAGATGGTTGGGGCTTATGGAGAATATGTGTTATTTTTTCTGGCGCATCGTATTTTGAGTACGTTTAGTCTTTTGCTTGCATTGATTTTAATGTGTTCTATATGCTTTTTATTGTCTATTATTGTACCTAAATATTTATATGTGTTCACATCTTCGATTCGAGCCTTCTAGCTGTTTATAGGCTGCTTCAGGAAAAATCGAACTACGGTTGAACTTTGAAGCTTGTTAAAAAAAAAGCGTGGAACCCGATGGAACTATGAAGCTTTTCTACTTGCACTTAGAATTCGATGGAACTATGAGGCTTGTTTATAAACGAAGCATGGTACTTAATGGAACTGTAAGGTTTCTTAAGCAGCACATGGTACTTTACGGAACTTTTTGATTGTTCAATGGAGAAAAACGGCTTAGGAAATGTTTGTCGAACATTTTTACCGATAAAAACTAAATTATAGATTATGTTGGAAAATAATAACATAACATAGAATGTATATTTAGCAACGCGATCAGGCCGTTCCTTACGAATAAAATATGTTTATTTTTTATTCAACAGTTACATATGACCAATATGTATGATGTATGACCAATATGTTCTGAATTTGTCGTGTCTTCAACTAGTGCTAACCACAAATATTCAGATGCAACAGCACACATAAAAATTCACAATCAGAGACGGGTTTACCCATGAGCGAAATGAGCGACCTTCAAGTGTTCCGTCGTAAAAAAGAGCAAGCCGAAGGTGCCTCGTCGAATGGTTGCAACATTTTACTAACCTAAGTTGTGTTGTGGTTATTAATTTGGTAGTGTATGACTTTGGTATATATATATTGAAAAGGGCTGGGGACATGACGTCACCTTGTGGTAGTCCGTCTGTGATAAGTTTTTTGAGGATTGTGTTGTTGCATTCTAATGTTGTGGTTCTGTTTTTTAGGAAAGCGTTTGTCCAATTTGTAATTTCTGATGGGACATTTGATTCTATCATTTTTCCAATCAGGGTTTTTGTTTTGACATTATTGTATGATTTTTCTAAATCGATGAACACGATCGCTGTTTTCATTTCATACATTTCCCCTGCAACTAGTGGCATGCCACCGAGCAATGACACCAGCCGCTTTTGACGAATTGCTCTTCGTCATGTTTCTGTCTGACCGTTGTGCCCGAACGCATTCGTTATTCATTCAGTTTTTAATGTTATGATAGAACTGACGATCCATTTGAAATTTTGAATTCATTGAATTTGATTCGAAAACAAGCGTGAAAAACATAATGCGTGAAGTAGAAGACGGGAAAGTCATTCCATAAACGAAATGTGTGGAATAACCGGGCATGCTAGTAGATAACTTACGTGGTAAATTTTAAAATAAATCCAAATAAAATACTAACTGCTGTTGACAATTACAATCCACAATTGCTCCAAAAACTTGGAAATAAAAAAGTTGGGTGACTTTTGAAAATTCAATATCAATACAAGTAATGAATCAAAACTTATTGTAGTTTTATGTTGAAAAAAATACACGAGTTTTTTTGTTGCCTATTTAAGGGTTAACCTTGAATAATCGAGTTTGATGTATTTTAAAACGTCTTATTTCATTTGACGTTTACGATTGTCTGCCGCTTGGTTGGTAGCTCTTCGGTTGAATTATCGGCCATGTGCATCCTATTGACCAAATCTGCCAACTCAGGTGTTGAGGCTAATTTGTATGGTTGTCCTTTGGCCGTTCATCGAACATACTAAACCCTAACAGACTGTAACGAGGAAAATGTTTTTTTTTTTGTAATTAGTTTTATTCATAGTATTTTTATCGGATTTTCAAATCATTTTTATGGATTTTTCGAGTGTTGTCAGTAATTACGGTACTTCTATTAATCTGCTTGATTTTCATTTTCTTGTATCTTGGTTTGTATTTTAATCTAGCTCTCGTTTTTTTTTCAAATTTTTTTCTGTCTGTTGGAATTGTTTTCTCCTTTATTCCCTTGCTGTAGGCCAAAAGATCATTTGCTTGTTTTTATTTGAAATTTTTGTAGACTTGTTCGCAAATTGTGGAGGAACGAGTGGATGGTAGGATCACTTCGTACGGAGTATATTTGATAGAGGAATGAATGGGTGAATTATATTTATGTACTAAAGCTTGGATTAGGTCAGGAACGGGTAGGTGCAGTTGTTCGAACTTCGTGATACGATACATTTCGATTATGGTTGAATGAAACCTTTGTATCACTCCGTTCATTTCACTACGGCCAGTAGCTGTAAAATAAACTTGAATTTGAAGTTTTTTTATTGCTGTTGTTTATAAACGAGCTTCCAGCTTCTATGATGCTTCTCTAATGTTTGCTCTGTAGATGGTTGGGGCTTATGGAGGATATGTGTTATTTTTTCTGGCGCATCGTATTTTGAGTATGTTTAGTCTTTTGCTTGCATTGATTTTAATGTGTTCTATATGCTTTTTATTGTCTATTATTGTACCTAAATATTTATATGTGTTCACATCTTCGATTCGAGCCTTCTAGCTGTTTGTAGGCTGCTTCAGGAAAAATCGAACTACGGTTTAACTTTGAAGCTTGTTAAAAAAAAAGCGTGGAACCCGATGGAACTATGAAGCTTTTCTACTTGCACTTAGAATTCGATGGAACTATGAGGCTTGTTTATAAACGAAGCATGGTACTTAATGGAACTGTAAGGTTTCTTAAGCAGCACATGGTACTTTACGGAACTTTTTGATTGTTCAATGGAGAAAAACGGCTTAGGAAATGTTTGTCGAACATTTTTACCGATAAAAACTAAATTATAGATTATGTTGGAAAATAATAACATAACATAGAATGTATATTTAGCAACGCGATCAGGCCGTTCCTTACGAATAAAATATGTTTATTTTTTATTCAACAGTTACATATGACCAATATGTATGATGTATGACCAATATGTTCTGAATTTGTCGTGTCTTCAACTAGTGCTAACCACAAATATTCAGATGCAACAGCACACATAAAAATTCACAATCAGAGACGGGTTTACCCATGAGCGAAATGAGCGACCTTCAAGTGTTCCGTCGTAAAAAAGAGCAAGCCGAAGGTGCCTCGTCGAATGGTTGCAACATTTTACTAACCTAAGTTGTGTTGTGGTTGTTAATTTGGTAGTGTATGACTTTGGTATATATATATATATATATATATATATATATATATATATATATATATATATATATATATATATATATATATATATATATATATATATATATATATATATATATATATATATATATATATATATATATATATATATATATATATATATATATATATATATATATATATATATATATATATATATATATATATTGAAAAGCGCTGGGGACATGACGTCACCTTGTGGTAGTCCGTCTGTGATAAGTTTTTTGAGGATTGTGTTGTTGCATTCTAATGTTGTGGTTCTGTTTTTTAGGAAAGCGTTTGTCCAATTTGTAATTTCTGATGGGACATTTGATTCTATCATTTTTTCCAATCAGGGTTTTTGTTTTGACATTATTGTATGATTTTTCTAGATCGATGAACACGATCCCTGTTTTCATTTCATACATTTCCCCTGCAAATAGTGGCATGCCACCGAGCAATGACACCAGCCGCTTTTGACGAATTGCTCTTCGTCATGTTTCTGTCTGACCGTTGTGCCCGAACGCATTCGTTATTCATTCAGTTTTTAATGTTATGATAGAACTGACGATCCATTTGAAATTTTGAATTCATTGAATTTGATTCGAAAACAAGCGTGAAAAACATAATGCGTGAAGTAGAAGACGGGAAAGTCATTCCATAAACGAAATGTGTGGAATAACCGGGCATGCTAGTAGATAACTTACGTGGTAAATTTTAAAATAAATCCAAATAAAATACTAACTGCTGTTGACAATTACAATCTTTGCTCCAAAAACTTGGAAATAAAACAGTTGGGTGACTTTTGAAAATTCCATATCAATACAAGCAATGAATCAAAACTTATTGTAGTTTTATGTTGAAAGAAATACACGAGTTTTTTGTTGCCTATTTAAGGGTTAACCTTGAATAATCGAGTTTGATGTATTTTAAAACGTCTTATTTCATTTGACGTTTACGATTGTCTGCCGCTTGGTTGGTAGCTCTTCGGTTGAATTATCGGCCATGTGCATCCTATTGACCAAATCTGCCAACTCAGGTGTTGAGGCTAATTTGTATCGAAAACTCCCTTATTAGTGGTTGTTAAGGCGATTTTGTCAACAGGGTATTTATCTAGACGCTCATAGAAGAGAGAACAAAAGGCAGCCATTTTGCTAGAGCCAGGTTTTGGACGACAGTGTTGCACCGGTATATTATATCGGATAAGCAATTTGAGCAAATTGGTGCATTGTAGTGAAGTGAATGTGAAAAATCAATTACCAATCGTTGTGCTTGTGATATGTGTATGGAAATTCGTTCGGTATTGTGGTGTGTTTTTGTGTGGTTTTGAGTTTGTGTTGTGCCAAATGAGAATCAAGTCGTTTTGTGTCGAAGCTTTTATTACGCAGATTGTCACTATTTTCATTTGTTCTTTTGAGGATGCAAAATAGAACATTGCAACTGGCTTGGAAGCTCAGTAGTGATATGAAGTAAGAAAATACCGGGGCGTAAGTTGCTTGGTACGTTCGAAGTATCATCATTTGCTTGCATTAACTTACCATCATTATATTTTGCAGGTTATGGTAATATCGATAAATGGAGTATGTGCTAGGAAGCTATGACACAGTATCGCACAGTGAGTATGTAATGGTTAAGAATGTAATCGAGAAGAATACCCATTAGATCGTGTGATTGGTTCCTAATGCTGTTCGTGTTACGCGAGTTAACCTTTTCTTTCTTGTAGGAAAGAAGGTGTTAGACGATCGATTGCCAAATTGCTTTATTTCTGTTACTTTGAACCGCAGACATTGAACCAACTTGAATTAATTGGGTCAATTCCATGCATTGACCCGAACTGCTGACGACGGTGGTGAGCGGCGATACGGCAACAAATGCTTACTTGGGTAGACACTCAGACTCGTCCAACTCTATGGAGCTAATCGGGAAAATGTATGGGATCAGATTGCCAACCCTGTAACTATTGTTCTTGTGGACTATACATGTGTTGTGAGCCAAATGAACTTTCCCTTGGTGATACAACACAGGATGGAGTCAGATTTTTCTCAATATTCTGAGGTCAAGCTTCGGGATCTTAATCAGCAAAACTATCACTCTGTTGATTTTTTCCAGGCGTATGTAAATGTTAATAGGAAAAATTTCAACTGATTCTGATCGGAATTGTTTCATTACTTTGGATGTACTGGAAGCTAAATCTGTTATTTTAATATTGATCCGTGTATTGATGGTTATTTGTTTATTATTATTATCAACTAAGCCGATAAGCAAGCTATTGATTAGTCGTAGGTCGTTAGCTTAGGAAATTCCTACTAAATATATCCAACCAATTCCTTCTGAGTCCCAACGTTTGAAACGTTTATTGGGCAGAAGTTTCCTAAACAATGAATTTAAATGTTGTAACTGATTTTGTATAATGATGATCAGCTGATTGGTTTCTATTTTTTTTTTAAATCGATTCTTATCGATTCCGTTTAAATTTTGTATGCTGTAATATTATAATGATAGATGTAATTGTAACTGTCGATCCTAGCTGGGCCTAAATCGATACCTACTATTGGTGGTACCCTGTCTATGGTTGTCCTTTGGCCGTTCATCGAACATACTAAACCTAACAGACTGTAACGAGGAAGATGTTTTTGTTTTTTTTTTGTAATTAGTTTTATTCATAGTATTTTTATCGGATTTTCAAATCATTTTTATGGATTTTTCGAGTGTTGTCAGTAATTACGGTACTTCTATTAATCTGCTTGATTTTGATTTTCTTGTATCTTGGTTTGTATTTTAATCTAGCTCTCGTTTTTTTTTCAAATTTTTTTCTGTCTGTTGGAATTGTTTTCTCCTTTATTCCCTTGCTGTAGGCCAAAAGATCATTTGCTTGTTTTTATTTAAAATTTTTGTAGACTTGTTCGCAGATTGTGGAGGAACGAGTGGATGGTAGGATCACTTCGTACGGAGTATATTTGATAGAGGAATGAATGGGTGAATTATATTTATGTACTAAAGCTTGGATTAGGTCAGGAACGGGTAGGTGCAGTTGTTCGAACTTCGTGATACGATACATTTCGATTATGGTTGAATGAAACCTTTGTATCACTCCGTTCATTTCACTACGGCCAGTAGCTGTAAAATAAACTTGAATTTGAAGTTTTTTTTATTGCTGTTGTTTATAAACGAGCTTCCAGCTTCTATGATGCTTCTCTAATGTTTGCTCTGTAGATGGTTGGGGCTTATGGAGGATATGTGTTATTTTTTCTGGCGCATCGTATTTTGAGTACGTTTAGTCTTTTGCTTGCATTGATTTTAATGTGTTCTATATGCTTTTTATTGTCTATTATTGTACCTAAATATTTATATGTGTTCACATCTTCGATTCGAGCCTTCTAGCTGTTTGTAGGCTGCTTCAGGAAAAATCGAACTACGGTTGAACTTTGAAGCTTGTTAAAAAAAAAGCGTGGAACCCGATGGAACTATGAAGCTTTTCTACTTGCACTTAGAATTCGATGGAACTATGAGGCTTGTTTATAAACGAAGCATGGTACTTAATGGAACTGTAAGGTTTCTTAAGCAGCACATGGTACTTTACGGAACTTTTTGATTGTTCAATGGAGAAAAACGGCTTAGGAAATGTTTGTCGAACATTTTTACCGATAAAAACTAAATTATAGATTATGTTGGAAAATAATAACATAACATAGAATGTATATTTAGCAACGCGATCAGGCCGTTCCTTACGAATAAAATATGTTTATTGTTTATTCAACAGTTACATATGACCAATATGTATGATGTATGACCAATATGTTCTGAATTTGTCGTGTCTTCAACTAGTGCTAACCACAAATATTCAGATGCAACAGCACACATAAAAATTCACAATCAGAGACGGGTTTACCCATGAGCGAAATGAGCGACCTTCAAGTGTTCCATCGTAAAAAAGAGCAAGCCGAAGGTGCCTCGTCGAATGGTTGCAACATTTTACTAACCTAAGTTGTGTTGTGGTTGTTAATTTGGTAGTGTATGACTTTGGTATATATATATATATATATTTTGAAAAGCGCTGGGGACATGACGTCACCTTGTGGTAGTCCGTCTGTGATAAGTTTTTTGAGGATTGTGTTGTTGCATTCTAATGTTGTGGTTCTGTTTTTTAGGAAAGCGTTTGTCCAATTTGTAATTTCTGATGGGACATTTGATTCTATCATTTTTCCAATCAGGGTTTTTGTTTTGACATTATTGTATGATTTTTCTAGATCGATGAACACGATCCCTGTTTTCATTTCATACATTTCCCCTGCAAATAGTGGCATGCCACCGAGCAATGACACCAGCCGCTTTTGACGAATTGCTCTTCGTCATGTTTCTGTCTGACCGTTGTGCCCGAACGCATTCGTTATTCATTCAGTTTTTAATGTTATGATAGAACTGACGATCCATTTGAAATTTTGAATTCATTGAATTTGATTCGAAAACAAGCGTGAAAAACATAATGCGTGAAGTAGAAGACGAGAAAGTCATTCCATAAACGAAATGTGTGGAATAACCGAGCATGCTAGTAGATAACTTACGTGGTAAATTTTAAAATAAATCCAAATAAAATACTAACTGCTGTTGACAATTACAATCCACAATTGCTCCAAAAACTTGGAAATAAAAAAGTTGGGTGACTTTTGAAAATTCAATATCAATACAAGTAATGAATCAAAACTTATTGTAGTTTTATGTTGAAAAAAATACACGAGTTTTTTTGTTGCCTATTTAAGGGTTAACCTTGAATAATCGAGTTTGATGTATTTTAAAACGTCTTATTTCATTTGACGTTTACGATTGTCTGCCGCTTGGTTGGTAGCTCTTCGGTTGAATTATCGGCCATGTGCATCCTATTGACCAAATCTGCCAACTCAGGTGTTGAGGCTAATTTGTATCGAAAACTCCCTTATTAGTGGTTGTTAAGGCGATTTTGTCAACAGGGTATTTATCTAGACGCTCATAGAAGAGAGAACAAAAGGCAGCCATTTTGCTAGAGCCAGGTTTTGGACGACAGTGTTGCACCGGTATATTATATCGGATAAGCAATTTGAGCAAATTGGTGCATTGTAGTGAAGTGAATGTGAAAAATCAATTACCAATCGTTGTGCTTGTGATATGTGTATGGAAATTCGTTCGGTATTGTGGTGTGTTTTTGTGTGGTTTTGAGTTTGTGTTGTGCCAAATGAGAATCAAGTCGTTTTGTGTCGAAGCTTTTATTACGCAGATTGTCACTATTTTCATTTGTTCTTTTGAGGATGCAAAATAGAACATTGCAACTGGCTTGGAAGCTCAGTAGTGATATGAAGTAAGAAAATACCGGGGCGTAAGTTGCTTGGTACGTTCGAAGTATCATCATTTGCTTGCATTAACTTACCATCATTATATTTTGCAGGTTATGGTAATATCGATAAATGGAGTATGTGCTAGGAAGCTATGGCACAGTATCGCACAGTGAGTATGTAATGTTTAAGAATGTAATCGAGAAGAATACCCATTAGATCGTGTGATTGGTTCCTAATGCTGTTCGTGTTACGCGAGTTAACCTTTTCTCTCTTGTAGGAAAGAAGGTGTTAGACGATCGATTGCCAAATTGCTTTATTTCTGTTACTTTGAACCGCAGACATTGAACCGACTGGAATAATTGGGGCAATTTCATGCATTGACCCGAACTGCTGACGACGGTGGTGAGCGGCGATACGGCAACAAATACTTACTTGGGTAGACACTCAGACTCGTCCAACTCTATGGAGCTATTCGGGAAAATGTATGGGATCAGATTGCCAACCCTGTAACTATTGTTCTTGTGGACTATACATGTGTTGTGAGCCAAATGAACTTTCCCTTGGTTCCCAACACAGGATGGAGTCAGATTTTTCTCAATATTCTGAGGTCAAGCTTCGGGATCTTAATCAGCAAAACTATCACTCTGTTGATTTTTTCCAGGTGTATGTAAATGTTAAAAGGAAAAATTTCAACTGATTCTGATCGGAATTGTTTCATTACTTTGGATGTACTGGAAGCTAAATCTGTTATTTTAATATTGATCCGTGTATTGATGGTTATTTGTTTATTATTATTATCAACTAAGCCGATAAGCAAGCTATTGATTAGTCGTAGGTCGTTAGCTTAGGAAATTCCTACTAAATATATCCAAGAAATTCCTTCTGAGTCCCAACGTTTGAAACGTTTATTGGGCAGAAGTTTCCTAAACAATGAATTTAAATGTTCTAACTGATTTTGTATAATGATGATCAGCTGATTGGTTTCTATTTTTTTTTTAAATCGATTCTTATCGATTCCGTTTAAATTTTGTATGCTGTAATATTATAATGATAGATGTAATTGTAACTGTCGATATTAGCTGGGCCTAAATCGATACCTACTATTGGTGGTAACCTGTCTATGGTTGTCCTTTGGCCGTTCATCGAACATACTAAACCCTAACAGACTGTAACGAGGAAAATGTTTTTTTTTTTTTGTAATTAGTTTTATTCATAGTATTTTTATCGGATTTTCAAATCATTTTTATGGATTTTTCGAGTGTTGTCAGTAATTACGGTACTTCTATTAATCTGCTTGATTTTCATTTTCTTGTATCTTGGTTTGTATTTTAATCTAGCTCTCGTTTTTTTTCAAATTTGTTTCTGTCTGTTGGAATTGTTTTCTCCTTTATTCCCTTGCTGTAGGCCAAAAGATCATTTGCTTGTTTTTATTTAAAATTTTTGTAGACTTGTTCGCAGATTGTGGAGGAACGAGTGGATGGTAGGATCACTTCGTACGGAGTATATTTGATAGAGGAATGAATGGGTGAATTATATTTATGTACTAAAGCTTGGATTAGGTCAGGAACGGGTAGGTGCAGTTGTTCGAACTTCGTGATACGATACATTTCGATTATGGTTGAATGAAACCTTTGTATCACTCCGTTCATTTCACTACGGCCAGTAGCTGTAAAATAAACTTGAATTTGAAGTTTTTTTATTGCTGTTGTTTATAAACGAGCTTCCAGCTTCTATGATGCTTCTCTAATGTTTGCTCTGTAGATGGTTGGGGCTTATGGAGAATATGTGTTATTTTTTCTGGCGCATCGTATTTTGAGTACGTTTAGTCTTTTGCTTGCATTGATTTTAATGTGTTCTATATGCTTTTTATTGTCTATTATTGTACCTAAATATTTATATGTGTTCACATCTTCGATTCGAGCCTTCTAGCTGTTTGTAGGCTGCTTCAGGAAAAATCGAACTACGGTTGAACTTTGAAGCTTGTTAAAAAAAAAAGCGTGGAACCCGATGGAACTATGAAGCTTTTCTACTTGCACTTAGAATTCGATGGAACTATGAGGCTTGTTTATAAACGAAGCATGGCACTTAATGGAACTGTAAGGTTTCTTAAGCAGCACATGGTACTTTACGGAACTTTTTGATTGTTCAATGGAGAAAAACGGCTTAGGAAATGTTTGTCGAACATTTTTACCGATAAAAACTAAATTATAGATTATGTTGGAAAATAATAACATAACATAGAATGTATATTTAGCAACGCGATCAGGCCGTTCCTTACGAATAAAATATGTTTATTTTTTATTCAACAGTTACATATGACCAATATGTATGATGTATGACCAATATGTTCTGAATTTGTCGTGTCTTCAACTAGTGCTAACCACAAATATTCAGATGCAACAGCACACATAAAAATTCACAATCAGAGACGGGTTTACCCATGAGCGAAATGAGCGACCTTCAAGTGTTCCGTCGTAAAAAAGAGCAAGCCGAAGGTGCCTCGTCGAATGGTTGCAACATTTTACTAACCTAAGTTGTGTTGTGGTTATTAATTTGGTAGTGTATGACTTTGGTATATATATATTGAAAAGGGCTGGGGACATGACGTCACCTTGTGGTAGTCCGTCTGTGATAAGTTTTTTGAGGATTGTGTTGTTGCATTCTAATGTTGTGGTTCTGTTTTTTAGGAAAGCGTTTGTCCAATTTGTAATTTCTGATGGGACATTTGATTCTATCATTTTTCCAATCAGGGTTTTTGTTTTGACATTATTGTATGATTTTTCTAAATCGATGAACACGATCGCTGTTTTCATTTCATACATTTCCCCTGCAACTAGTGGCATGCCACCGAGCAATGACACCAGCCGCTTTTGACGAATTGCTCTTCGTCATGTTTCTGTCTGACCGTTGTGCCCGAACGCATTCGTTATTCATTCAGTTTTTAATGTTATGATAGAACTGACGATCCATTTGAAATTTTGAATTCATTGAATTTGATTCGAAAACAAGCGTGAAAAACATAATGCGTGAAGTAGAAGACGGGAAAGTCATTCCATAAACGAAATGTGTGGAATAACCGGGCATGCTAGTAGATAACTTACGTGGTAAATTTTAAAATAAATCCAAATAAAATACTAACTGCTGTTGACAATTACAATCCACAATTGCTCCAAAAACTTGGAAATAAAAAAGTTGGGTGACTTTTGAAAATTCAATATCAATACAAGTAATGAATCAAAACTTATTGTAGTTTTATGTTGAAAAAAATACACGAGTTTTTTTGTTGCCTATTTAAGGGTTAACCTTGAATAATCGAGTTTGATGTATTTTAAAACGTCTTATTTCATTTGACGTTTACGATTGTCTGCCGCTTGGTTGGTAGCTCTTCGGTTGAATTATCGGCCATGTGCATCCTATTGACCAAATCTGCCAACTCAGGTGTTGAGGCTAATTTGTATGGTTGTCCTTTGGCCGTTCATCGAACATACTAAACCCTAACAGACTGTAACGAGGAAAATGTTTTTTTTTTGTAATTAGTTTTATTCATAGTATTTTTATCGGATTTTCAAATCATTTTTATGGATTTTTCGAGTGTTGTCAGTAATTACGGTACTTCTATTAATCTGCTTGATTTTCATTTTCTTGTATCTTGGTTTGTATTTTAATCTAGCTCTCGTTTTTTTTTCAAATTTTTTTCTGTCTGTTGGAATTGTTTTCTCCTTTATTCCCTTGCTGTAGGCCAAAAGATCATTTGCTTGTTTTTATTTGAAATTTTTGTAGACTTGTTCGCAAATTGTGGAGGAACGAGTGGATGGTAGGATCACTTCTTACGGAGTATATTTGATAGAGGAATGAATGGGTGAATTATATTTATGTACTAAAGCTTGGATTAGGTCAGGAACGGGTAGGTGCAGTTGTTCGAACTTCGTGATACGATACATTTCGATTATGGTTGAATGAAACCTTTGTATCACTCCGTTCATTTCACTACGGCCAGTAGCTGTAAAATAAACTTGAATTTGAAGTTTTTTTATTGCTGTTGTTTATAAACGAGCTTCCAGCTTCTATGATGCTTCTCTAATGTTTGCTCTGTAGATGGTTGGGGCTTATGGAGGATATGTGTTATTTTTTCTGGCGCATCGTATTTTGAGTATGTTTAGTCTTTTGCTTGCATTGATTTTAATGTGTTCTATATGCTTTTTATTGTCTATTATTGTACCTAAATATTTATATGTGTTCACATCTTCGATTCGAGCCTTCTAGCTGTTTGTAGGCTGCTTCAGGAAAAATCGAACTACGGTTTAACTTTGAAGCTTGTTAAAAAAAAAGCGTGGAACCCGATGGAACTATGAAGCTTTTCTACTTGCACTTAGAATTCGATGGAACTATGAGGCTTGTTTATAAACGAAGCATGGTACTTAATGGAACTGTAAGGTTTCTTAAGCAGCACATGGTACTTTACGGAACTTTTTGATTGTTCAATGGAGAAAAACGGCTTAGGAAATGTTTGTCGAACATTTTTACCGATAAAAACTAAATTATAGATTATGTTGGAAAATAATAACATAACATAGAATGTATATTTAGCAACGCGATCAGGCCGTTCCTTACGAATAAAATATGTTTATTTTTTATTCAACAGTTACATATGACCAATATGTATGATGTATGACCAATATGTTCTGAATTTGTCGTGTCTTCAACTAGTGCTAACCACAAATATTCAGATGCAACAGCACACATAAAAATTCACAATCAGAGACGGGTTTACCCATGAGCGAAATGAGCGACCTTCAAGTGTTCCGTCGTAAAAAAGAGCAAGCCGAAGGTGCCTCGTCGAATGGTTGCAACATTTTACTAACCTAAGTTGTGTTGTGGTTATTAATTTGGTAGTGTATGACTTTGGTATATATATATTGAAAAGGGCTGGGGACATGACGTCACCTTGTGGTAGTCCGTCTGTGATAAGTTTTTTGAGGATTGTGTTGTTGCATTCTAATGTTGTGGTTCTGTTTTTTAGGAAAGCGTTTGTCCAATTTGTAATTTCTGATGGGACATTTGATTCTATCATTTTTCCAATCAGGGTTTTTGTTTTGACATTATTGTATGATTTTTCTAAATCGATGAACACGATCCCTGTTTTCATTTCATACATTTCCCCTGCAAATAGTGGCATGCCACCGAGCAATGACACCAGCCGCTTTTGACGAATTGCTCTTCGTCATGTTTCTGTCTGACCGTTGTGCCCGAACGCATTCGTTATTCATTCAGTTTTTAATGTTATGATAGAACTGACGATCCATTTGAAATTTTGAATTCATTGAATTTGATTCGAAAACAAGCGTGAAAAACATAATGCGTGAAGTAGAAGACGGGAAAGTCATTCCATAAACGAAATGTGTGGAATAACCGGGCATGCTAGTAGATAACTTACGTGGTAAATTTTAAAATAAATCCAAATAAAATACTAACTGCTGTTGACAATTACAATCCACAATTGCTCCAAAAACTTGGAAATAAAAAAGTTGGGTGACTTTTGAAAATTCAATATCAATACAAGTAATGAATCAAAACTTATTGTAGTTTTATGTTGAAAAAAATACACGAGTTTTTTTGTTGCCTATTTAAGGGTTAACCTTGAATAATCGAGTTTGATGTATTTTAAAACGTCTTATTTCATTTGACGTTTACGATTGTCTGCCGCTTGGTTGGTAGCTCTTCGGTTGAATTATCGGCCATGTGCATCCTATTGACCAAATATGCCAACTCAGGTGTTGAGGCTAATTTGTATCGAAAACTCCCTTATTAGTGGTTGTTAAGGCGATTTTGTCAACAGGGTATTTATCTAAACGCTCATAGAAGAGAGAACAAAAGGCAGCCATTTTGCTAGAGCCAGGTTTTGGACGACAGTGTTGCACCGGTATATTATATCGGATAAGCAATTTGAGCAAATTGGTTGTATTGTGGCATTGTAGTGAAGTGAATGTGAAAAATCAATTACCAATCGTTGTGCTTGTGATATGTGTATGGAAATTCGTTCGGTATTGTGGTGTGTTTTTGTGTGGTTTTGAGTTTGTGTTGTGCCAAATGAGAATCAAGTCGTTTTGTGTCGAAGCTTTTATTACGCAGATTGTCACTATTTTCATTTGTTCTTTTGAGGATGCAAAATAGAACATTCCAACTGGCTTGGAAGCTCAGTAGTGATATCATGGAGTAAGCAAATACCGGGGCGTAAGTTGCTTGGTACGTTCGAAGTATCATCATTTGCTTGCATTAACTTACCATCATTATATTTTGCAGATTATGGTAAGATCGATAAATGGAGTATGTGCTAGGAAGCTATGGCACAGTATCGCACAGTGAGTATGTAATGGTTAAGAATGTAATCGAGAAGAATACCCATTAGATCGTGTGATTGGTTCCTAATGCTGTTCGTGTTACGCGAGTTAACCTTTTCTTTCTTGTAGGAAAGAAGGTGTTAGACGATCGATTGCCAAATTGCTTTATTTCTGTTACTTTGAACCGCAGACATTGAACCGACTGGAATAATTGGGTCAATTCCATGCATTGACCCGAACTGCTGACGACGCTGGTGAGCGGCGATACGGCAACAAATGCTTACTTGGGTAGACACTCAGACTCGTCCAACTCTATGCAGCTAATCGGGAAAATGTATGGGATCAGATTGCCATCCCTGTAACTATTGTTCTTGTGGACTATATATGTGTTGTGAGCCAAATGAACTTTCCCTTGGTGATACAACACAGGATGGAGTCACATATTTCTGAATATTCTGAGGTCAAGGTTCGGGGTCTTAATCAGCAAAACTATCACTCTGTTGATTTTTTCCAGGCGTATGTAAATGTTAATAGAAAAAATTTCGACTGATTCTGATCGGAATTGTTTCATTACTTTGGATGTACTGGAAGCTAAATCTGTTATTTTAATATTGATCCGTGTATTGATGGTTATTTGTTTATTTTTATTATCAACTAAGTCCATTAGCAAGCTATTGATTAGTCGTAGGTCGTTAGCTTAGGAAATACCTACTAAATATATCCAACCAATTCCTTCTGAGTCCCAACGTTTGAAACGTTTATTGGGCAGAAGTTTCCTAAACAATGAATTTAAATGTTGTAACTGATTTTGTATAATGATGATCAGCTGATTGGTTTCTATTTTTTTTAAATCGATTCTTATCTATTCCGTTTAAATTTTGTATGCTGTAATATTATAATGATAGATGTAATTGTAACTTTCGATCCTAGCTGGGCCTAAATCGATACCTACTATTGGTGGTACCCTGTCTATGGTTGTCCTTTGGCCGTTCATCGAACATACTAAACCTAACAGACTGTAACGAGGAAGATGTTTTTGTTTTTTTTTTGTAATTAGTTTTATTCATAGTATTTTTATCGGATTTTCAAATCATTTTTATGGATTTTTCGAGTGTTGTCAGTAATTACGGTACTTCTATTAATCTGCTTGATTTTGATTTTCTTGTATCTTGGTT
The DNA here is from genome assembly GCF_943734695.1 of Anopheles maculipalpis. Lineage (NCBI taxonomy): Eukaryota > Metazoa > Arthropoda > Insecta > Diptera > Culicidae > Anopheles > Anopheles maculipalpis. Next base: position 21,096,201 of record NC_064870.1, on the reverse strand, counting down.
TGTATTTTAATCTAGCTCTCGTTTTTTTTTTTCAAAATTTTTTCTATCTGTTGGAATTGTTTTCTCCTTTATTCCCTTGCTGTAGGCCAAAAGATCATTTGATTGTTTTGATTTGAACTTTTTGTAGACTTGTTCGCAGATTATGGAGGAACGAGTGGATGGTAGGATCACTTCGTACGGAGTATATTTGATAGAGAAATGAATGGGTGAATTATATTTATGTACTAAAGCTTGTATTAAGTCAGGAACGGGTAGGTGCATTTGTTCGAACTTCGTGATACGATACATTTCGATTATGGTTGAATGAAACCTTTGTATCACTCCGTTCATTTCACTACGGCCAGTAGCTGTAAAATAAACTTGAATATGAAGTTTTTACAAAAGTTGGTTAAATTCTGAGTGCCAAATGATTTTTCGCCATCCGTAACTAGTATCTTTGGTGGGAGGTATTTTAATAGCAATCAACTTCACTAAAGCGAATTATGAAAATTTGTCTATACAAGTTAAGAAATAATGATTCTCCAAAAACATTTTATCTATATGTGCAATTTTGAATGTTGGAATGCTGGAATCGGTGTCTCTTGTTGGAGACACTTATTTGTTTTCATTACATATGCTGCAATTGGACAATACGGCGTAGAGCCGTCATACTAAAAAATAACTAAGTATGCTGCAATTTGAAACAATATGTTTGATTTTGGAGAGCAGCTTCGGAAAATAATATGTACGCAAAATTCTCCAAACTTATTCTCCTTCTACTCCTATTTTCCTTTAGTGAACAGGTCTATCTTTGCCTAATTCACCTTGGGAGAACACAGCTCCAACAGCAAAATCTGAAGCATCGGTAGTCAGAATGAATGGTTTATTGAAATCGGAATAGATAAGAATATCATTTGACGATAATATTTGCTTCATTTTATTGAAACATTCTGCTTCTTGCTGATTTGTTTTGTTTTGATGTGTCAGAACCCTTCCCTCTTAAAATGTTTTCAAAGGTTTTGAGATTTTAACAAAATCTTTGACAAATTGCCGATAATAGCCCATCAATCCCAGAAAAGCACGAAGTTCTTTCATGTTTTTGGGAATGGGGTGTTTAGAAATTACGTCGATTTTATTCTGATAAGGTTTTATTCCGTCAGAGCAAACAACAAAACCGAGAAATTCTACTTCTTTCTTGAAGAATTCTGATTTATCTAATTGAATTTTTAATCCTGCTTGGTTAAGCGTGTTCAAGATGGTGTTCAAATTTTTAAAATGTTTCTCTAAATTCCTGCCAAAAACTTTTACATCGTCTATATCGACATAGCAAATTTTCCCTATAAAATTTCGCAAAACATCATCAATTGCTCTCTAGAAGGTTGCTTGAGCGTTTTTAATTCATATTTACCATTATTATTGGCAAATGCAGTTTTTTCTATGTCCGATTTTTTCATTCTGATTTGGTGGAACCCTGAAGCTATAGATCCAGAGTAGAAAAGGATTGCTGTTCTTTTCTGTCCTGCTGTCGGCTTATTATTGTGTACGCACGCAGTAAAACCGCATGTTTTACTCTGTGACTTCATTCTGCAGTATTCGTTTCTGTCGCTTTTAACCGCCTTTATCTTAACCGTAGATTTCAACTGGTTCTGCTGGTAACCGTCGGTGGTCCCTGATAGTTCACCTCAACTCTTTCCGATCTCAATCAACATCATGTGGACATGGTTAACCCACCCGCTGTTACCATATCAATCTGGCAGTCGTTTCAACCAACGCTTCGAAATGTGACATGACGAAAACCACAACCAACTACGATTCCTCCTGTCTCCATATCATCCTTCAAATTCGATTCTTCAATTCAACCCTGCTGTCGTGTGCCGCAATAATTCTAGTTATAGTGCATAGCGTTGTGTAGTACCGTTAAGTGCTAGCTTAATCGATTATTGATTTTTTTCGTCTCTCCTTAAATCTATCATTCGTAATAATTACTTACGAACTAACTTAATCTAGATACTTTCTTAATACTTTACTTTTCAAACTTTTCCAACCGATTGTTGTGTAATTTGTCCAGCTTTCTTTCCATATTTAACCACGCACGTTTGATCGCTGGGTATTTCTACCACATCATAAGGTTGTTATGTTTGTATAACGTATCTTTATTTCGTGTTTCGCCGGTAACGGAACGGTAACGTGGCCAGAACCCTGGTGGTTGTGGTATTCTGGAGATCTTTCTTTATTGTCGTCACGATTCGGAATGATCTCCGTGGAGGCTGAGGCTCCTTTTATTCAAGATTTTCTATAGGGGTGTTAGTGAAATCGCTTACCTTATCAACTATGGTTAGTATGCGTAACTAATAACTATTTTCAATACATAACACTTCTCCCAGCTTTAAATGAGACTTTAGATACTCTAACAAACAATGTCAATTACGTTCACAAGCTACTAAAATTAGTTTTTCCTTATCCTGTCCCGTATTCTTTTGGATCTTCTTAATTTAGGAGATTTGGATTCACTTCGTTTTCGTGTCGAACTAACCTTTTGTTTGTCTGTCACCTTTACTGTTGTTTTGTCTTTTCCTACCGGTGCACTGACTATGGGTACTATGGGATGAAATTCATCCGATAGATCGGATGTTCTAATTTGATTTGTGTGTACTATTCGCACATTTCCGTGAACATTTATCAAGTATCTATTGCTACTTATTTTTTCCAATACTAAGGCTGGAATCCATCTTACCAAATCCTCATGATGATTCCTATACAAAACTTTATCTCCTTTCGCGTGTGATACTGTATCTACTGGTTTGGACACTGGAGGCGGGAGGGGTTTGAGGTTTAGGTTACGTATCTTTCATCTTTTTGAATTTCTAATTTAACTGGATTGCTCGTGTTTAGTAATGTTCTTGGTACATAGCAAAAAACTAATGATGAAGGTGTTTTACCTGTAGAAGTAGATGGAGTGTTACGATAATTAAATAATATTCGATTTAATTTGCGCTGTAATGGTATTGGTCTCAATTGTTCATCAATCAAATACTTCTTCAACACTTTCTTAATCGTCTGAACTCCCCTCTCCGCTAATCCATTTGACTGCGGATGATAAGGCGGTGATTTCAACACCTTGATGACATTAGCCTAACATCCTTCCATAAACCCAGAAGAATTGAACGGTGGACCGTGGTCCGAACAAACTTCCGTAGGTAAACCAAAATAAGTATAGAAGTAAGTAAGTAAGTATGAATGAATAAATACTTAAACATATATCAAATAATTTAAAGGATATCTATTTGTGTTGGAAGTAAAGATTTTGTATTTATGGCGTGTTGTATGTTTGGTTATTTTCTTTACAACTCTATGTTGTTTTTCTTGATGTGTTTAAATATTCTTTTAAATGTTTTACCTGATGCCAATTGCCAATCGTTTTTGAGATTTTCTTTGATGATGTTTTTCTCTTTGTTGTATTTTGGACATACAAAGATTTTATGCAATCCGGTGTTTGGTTCGTTGCATATTTCACAGGTACCATTTTGTATTATGCTCATTTTTTCGAACCAGTATTCTGATAGATCATGTCCCGCTAGGATTTTACTTGCTATTTTATTTGACTTCATGTGCTTTGAGCACTGTGTCTTTATACCATAGTTTGAATTTGAAATCACTATGTAGTTCTGCAAAAAAAATCCTTTCTCTCTTGTGGATGTGGTGTACCATTCTATAGTTTGTTCCTTCATTTCGTTTTGGAATATTTTTATCAGATCTGTATACCTGTATTTGTTGTTTATCTTATTTTGTGATATGGTTAGGGCTTATGGAGGATATGTGTTATTTTTACTGGCGCATCGTATTTTGAGTACGTTTAGTATTTTGCTTGCATTGATTTTAATGTGTTCTATATGCTTTTTAAATGTCAATTTATTGTCTATTATTGTACCTAAATATTTATATGTGTTCTCTTCGATTCGAGCCCTCTAGCTGTTTGTAGGCTGCTTCAGGAAAAATCGAACTACGGTTGAACTTTGAAGCTTGTTAAAAAAAGGCGTGGAACCCGATGGAACTATGAAGCTTGTTTATAAACGAAGCATGGTACTTAATGGAACTGTAAGGTTTCTTAAGCAGCACATGGTACTGTACGGAACTTTTTGGTTGCTCAATGGAGAAAAACGGCTTAGGAAATGTTTGTCGAACATTTTTACCGATAAAAACTAAATTATAGATTATGTTGGAAAATAATAACATAACATAGAATGTATATTTAGCAACGCGACCCGACCGTTCCTTACGAATAAAATATGTTTATTTTTTATTCAACAGTTATATATGACCAATATGTTCTGAATTTTTCATGTCTTCAACTAGTGCTAACCACAAATATTCAGATGCAACAGCACACATAAAAATTCACAATCAGAGACGGGTTTACCCATGAGCGACCTTCAAGTGTTCCGTCGTAAAAAAGAGCAAGCCGAAGGTGCCTCGTCGAATGGTTGCAACATTTTACTAACCTAAGTTGTGTTGTGGTTGTTAATTTGGTAGTGTATGACTTTGGTATATATATATATATATATATATATATATATATATATATATATATATATATATATATATATATATATATATATTGAAAAGGGCTGGGGACATGACGTCACCTTGTGTTAGTCCGTCTGTGATAAGTTTTTTGAGGATTGTGTTGTTGCATTCTAATGTTGTGGTTCTGTTTTTTAGGAAAGCTTTTGTCCAATTTGTGATTTCTGATGGGACATTTGTTTATTTATTCATAATTAATTATGACGGTCCAGTGCCGTATTGTTCTGATGGGACATTTGATTCTATCATTTTTCCAATCAGGGTTTTTGTTTTGACATTATTGTATGATTTTTCTAGATCGATGAACACGATCCCTGTTTTCATTTCATACATTTCCCTTGCAACTAGTGGCATGCCACCGAGCAAAGACACCAGCCGCTTTTGACGAATTGCTCTTCGTCATGTTTCTGTCTGACCGTTGTGCCCGAACGCATTCGTTATTCATTCTGTTTTTAATGTTATGATAGAACTGACGATCCATTTGAAATTTTTAATTCATTGAATTTGATTCGAAAACAAGCATAATGCGTGAAGTAGAAGACGAGAAAGTCATTCCATAAACGAAATGTGTGGAATAACCGGGCATGCTAGTAGATAACTTACGTGGTAAATTTTAAAATAAATCCAAATAAAATACTAACTGCTGTTGACAATTACAATCCACAATCGCTCCAAAAACTTGGAAATAAAAAAGTTGGGTGACTTTTGAAAATTCCATATCAATACAAGCAATGAATCAAAACTTATTGTAGTTTTATGTTGAAAGAAATACACGAGTTTTTTGTTGCCTATTTAAGGGTTAACCTTGAATAATCGAGTTTGATGTATTTTAAAACGTCTTATTTCATTTGACGTTTACGATTGTCTGCCGCTTGGTTGGTAGCTCTTCGGTTGAATTATCGGCCATGTGCATCCTATTGACCAAATCTGCCAACTCAGGTGTTGTTGAGGCTAATTTGTATCGAAAACTCCCTTATTAGTGGTTGTTAAGGCGATTTTGTCAACAGGGTATTTATCTAAACGCTCATAGAAGAGAGAACAAAAGGCAGCCATTTTGCTAGAGCCAGGTTTTGGACGACAGTGTTGCACCGGTATATTATATCGGATAAGCAATTTGAGCAAATTGGTGCATTGTAGTGAAATGAATGTGAAAAATCAATTACCAATCGTTGTGCTTGTGATATGTGTATGGAAATTCGTTCGGTATTGTGGTGTGTTTTTGGGTGGTTTTGAGTTTGTGTTGTGCCAAATGAGAATCAAGTCGTTTTGTGTCGAAGCTTTTATTACGCAGATTGTCACTATTTTCATTTGTTCTTTTGAGGATGCAAAATAGAACATTGCAACTGGCTTGGAAGCTCAGTAGTGATATGAAGCAAGAAAATACCGGGGCGTAAGTTGCTTGGTACGTTCGAAGTATCATCATTTGCTTGCATTAACTTACCATCATTATATTTTGCAGGTTATGGTAATATCGATAAATGGAGTATGTGCTAGGAAGCTATGGCACAGTATCGCACAGTGAGTATGTAATGGTTAAGAATGTAATCGAGAAGAATACCCATTAGATCGTGTGATTGGTTCCTAATGCTGTTCGTGTTACGCGAGTTAACCTTTTCTTTCTTGTAGGAAAGAAGGTGTTAGACGATCGATTGCCAAATTGCTTTATTTCTGTTACTTTGAACCGCAGACATTGAACCGACTGGAATAATTGGGGCAATTTCATGCATTGACCCGAACTGCTGACGACGGTGGTGAGCGGCGATACGGCAACAAATGCTTACTTGGGTAGACACTCAGACTCGTCCAACTCTATGGAGCTAATCGGGAAAATGTATGGGATCAGATTGCCAACCCTGTAACTATTGTTCTTGTGGACTATACATGTGTTGTGAGCCAAATGAACTTTCCCTTGGTGATACAACACAGGATGGAGTCAGATTTTTCTCAATATTCTGAGGTCAAGCTTCGGGATCTTAATCAGCAAAACTATCACTCTGTTGATTTTTTCCAGGCGTATGTAAATGTTAATAGGAAAAATTTCAACTGATTCTGATCGGAATTGTTTCATTACTTTGGATGTACTGGAAGCTAAATCTGTTATTTTAATATTGATCCGTGTATTGATGGTTATTTGTTTATTATTATTATCAACTAAGTCGATAAGCAAGCTATTGATTAGTCGTAGGTCGTTAGCTTAGGAAATTCCTACTAAATATATCCAACCAATTCCTTCTGAGTCCCAACGTTTGAAACGTTTATTGGGCAGAAGTTTCCTAAACAATGAATTTAAATGTTGTAACTGATTTTGTATAATGATGATCAGCTGATTGGTTTCTATTTTTTTTAAATCGATTCTTATCGATTCCGTTTAAATTTTGTATGCTGTAATATTATAATGATAGATGTAATTGTAACTGTCGATCCTAGCTGGGCCTAAATCGATACCTACTATTGGTGGTAACCTGTCTATGGTTGTCCTTTGGCCGTTCATCGAACATACTAAACCCTAACAGACTGTAACGAGGAAAATGTTTTTTTTTTTGTAATTAGTTTTATTCATAGTATTTTTATCGGATTTTCAAATCATTTTTATGGATTTTTCGAGTGTTGTCAGTAATTACGGTACTTCTATTAATCTGCTTGATTTTCATTTTCTTGTATCTTGGTTTGTATTTTAATCTAGCTCTCGTTTTTTTTTTTTCAAATTTTTTTCTGTCTGTTGGAATTGTTTTCTCCTTTATTCCCTTGCTGTAGGCCAAAAGATCATTTGCTTGTTTTTATTTGAAATTTTTGTAGACTTGTTCGCAGATTGTGGAGGAATGAGTGGATGGTAGGATCACTTCGTACGGAGTATATTTGATAGAGGAATGAATGGGTGAATTATATTTATGTACTAAAGCTTGGATTAGGTCAGGAACGGGTAGGTGCAGTTGTTCGAACTTCGTGATACGATACATTTCGATTATGGTTGAATGAAACCTTTGTATCACTCCGTTCATTTCACTGCGGCCAGTAGCTGTAAAATAAACTTGAATTTGAAGTTTTTTTTATTGCTGTTGTTTATAAACGAGCTTCCAGCTTCTATGATGCTTCTCTAATGTTTGCTCTGTAGATGGTTGGGGCTTATGGAGAATATGTGTTATTTTTTCTGGCGCATCGTATTTTGAGTACGTTTAGTCTTTTGCTTGCATTGATTTTAATGTGTTCTATATGCTTTTTATTGTCTATTATTGTACCTAAATATTTATATGTGTTCACATCTTCGATTCGAGCCTTCTAGCTGTTTATAGGCTGCTTCAGGAAAAATCGAACTACGGTTGAACTTTGAAGCTTGTTAAAAAAAAAGCGTGGAACCCGATGGAACTATGAAGCTTTTCTACTTGCACTTAGAATTCGATGGAACTATGAGGCTTGTTTATAAACGAAGCATGGTACTTAATGGAACTGTAAGGTTTCTTAAGCAGCACATGGTACTTTACGGAACTTTTTGATTGTTCAATGGAGAAAAACGGCTTAGGAAATGTTTGTCGAACATTTTTACCGATAAAAACTAAATTATAGATTATGTTGGAAAATAATAACATAACATAGAATGTATATTTAGCAACGCGATCAGGCCGTTCCTTACGAATAAAATATGTTTATTTTTTATTCAACAGTTACATATGACCAATATGTATGATGTATGACCAATATGTTCTGAATTTGTCATGTCTTCAACTAGTGCTAACCACAAATATTCAGATGCAACAGCACACATAAAAATTCACAATCAGAGACGGGTTTACCCATGAGCGAAATGAGCGACCTTCAAGTGTTCCGTCGTAAAAAAGAGCAAGCCGAAGGTGCCTCGTCGAATGGTTGCAACATTTTACTAACCTAAGTTGTGTTGTGGTTATTAATTTGGTAGTGTATGACTTTGGTATATATATATTGAAAAGGGCTGGGGACATGACGTCACCTTGTGGTAGTCCGTCTGTGATAAGTTTTTTGAGGATTGTGTTGTTGCATTCTAATGTTGTGGTTCTGTTTTTTAGGAAAGCGTTTGTCCAATTTGTAATTTCTGATGGGACATTTGATTCTATCATTTTTCCAATCAGGGTTTTTGTTTTGACATTATTGTATGATTTTTCTAAATCGATGAACACGATCGCTGTTTTCATTTCATACATTTCCCCTGCAACTAGTGGCATGCCACCGAGCAATGACACCAGCCGCTTTTGACGAATTGCTCTTCGTCATGTTTCTGTCTGACCGTTGTGCCCGAACGCATTCGTTATTCATTCAGTTTTTAATGTTATGATAGAACTGACGATCCATTTGAAATTTTGAATTCATTGAATTTGATTCGAAAACAAGCGTGAAAAACATAATGCGTGAAGTAGAAGACGGGAAAGTCATTCCATAAACGAAATGTGTGGAATAACCGGGCATGCTAGTAGATAACTTACGTGGTAAATTTTAAAATAAATCCAAATAAAATACTAACTGCTGTTGACAATTACAATCCACAATTGCTCCAAAAACTTGGAAATAAAAAAGTTGGGTGACTTTTGAAAATTCAATATCAATACAAGTAATGAATCAAAACTTATTGTAGTTTTATGTTGAAAAAAATACACGAGTTTTTTTGTTGCCTATTTAAGGGTTAACCTTGAATAATCGAGTTTGATGTATTTTAAAACGTCTTATTTCATTTGACGTTTACGATTGTCTGCCGCTTGGTTGGTAGCTCTTCGGTTGAATTATCGGCCATGTGCATCCTATTGACCAAATCTGCCAACTCAGGTGTTGAGGCTAATTTGTATCGAAAACTCCCTTATTAGTGGTTGTTAAGGCGATTTTGTCAACAGGGTATTTATCTAAACGCTCATAGAAGAGAGAACAAAAGGCAGCCATTTTGCTAGAGCCAGGTTTTGGACGACAGTGTTGCACCGGTATATTATATCGGATAAGCAATTTGAGCAAATTGGTTGTATTGTGGCATTGTAGTGAAGTGAATGTGAAAAATCAATTACCAATCGTTGTGCTTGTGATATGTGTATGGAAATTCGTTCGGTATTGTGGTGTGTTTTTGTGTGGTTTTGAGTTTGTGTTGTGCCAAATGAGAATCAAGTCGTTTTGTGTCGAAGCTTTTATTACGCAGATTGTCACTATTTTCATTTGTTCTTTTGAGGATGCAAAATAGAACATTCCAACTGGCTTGGAAGCTCAGTAGTGATATCATGGAGTAAGCAAATACCGGGGCGTAAGTTGCTTGGTACGTTCGAAGTATCATCATTTGCTTGCATTAACTTACCATCATTATATTTTGCAGATTATGGTAAGATCGATAAATGGAGTATGTGCTAGGAAGCTATGGCACAGTATCGCACAGTGAGTATGTAATGGTTAAGAATGTAATCGAGAAGAATACCCATTAGATCGTGTGATTGGTTCCTAATGCTGTTCGTGTTACGCGAGTTAACCTTTTCTTTCTTGTAGGAAAGAAGGTGTTAGACGATCGATTGCCAAATTGCTTTATTTCTGTTACTTTGAACCGCAGACATTGAACCAACTTGAATTAATTGGGTCAATTCCATGCATTGACCCGAACTGCTGACGACGCTGGTGAGCGGCGATACGGCAACAAATGCTTACTTGGGTAGACACTCAGACTCGTCCAACTCTATGCAGCTAATCGGGAAAATGTATGGGATCAGATTGCCATCCCTGTAACTATTGTTCTTGTGGACTATATATGTGTTGTGAGCCAAATGAACTTTCCCTTGGTGATACAACACAGGATGGAGTCACATATTTCTGAATATTCTGAGGTCAAGGTTCGGGGTCTTAATCAGCAAAACTATCACTCTGTTGATTTTTTCCAGGCGTATGTAAATGTTAATAGAAAAAATTTCGACTGATTCTGATCGGAATTGTTTCATTACTTTGGATGTACTGGAAGCTAAATCTGTTATTTTAATATTGATCCGTGTATTGATGGTTATTTGTTTATTTTTATTATCAACTAAGTCCATTAGCAAGTTATTGATTAGTCGTAGTCGTAGGTCGTTAGCTTAGGAAATTCCTACTAAATATATCCAACCAATTCCTTCTGAGTCCCAACGTTTGAAACGTTTATTGGGCAGAAGTTTCCTAAACAATGAATTTAAATGTTGTAACTGATTTTGTATAATGATGATCAGCTGATTGGTTTCTATTTTTTTTAAATCGATTCTTATCTATTCCGTTTAAATTTTGTATGCTGTAATATTATAATGATAGATGTAATTGTAACTGTCGATCCTAGCTGGGCCTAAATCGATACCTACTATTGGTGGTACCCTGTCTATGGTTGTCCTTTGGCCGTTCATCGAACATACTAAACCTAACAGACTGTAACGAGGAAGATGTTTTTGTTTTTTTTGTAATTAGTTTTATTCATAGTATATTTATCGGATTTTCAAATCATTTTTATGGATTTTTCGAGTGTTGTCAGTAATTACGGTACTTCTATTAATCTGCTTGATTTTGATTTTCTTGTATCTTGGTTTGTATTTTAATCTAGCTCTCTTTTTTTTTCAAAATTTTTTCTATCTGTTGGAATTGTTTTCTCCTTTATTCCCTTGCTGTAGGCCAAAAGATCATTTGATTGTTTTGATTTGAACTTTTTGTAGACTTGTTCGCAGATTATGGAGGAACGAGTGGATGGTAGGATCACTTCGTACGGAGTATATTTGATAGAGAAATGAATGGGTGAATTATATTTATGTACTAAAGCTTGGATTAGGTCAGGAACGGGTAGGTGCATTTGTTCGAACTTCGTGATACGATACATTTCGATTATGGTTGAATGAAACCTTTGTATCACTCCGTTCATTTCACTACGGCCAGTAGCTGTAAAATAAACTTGAATATGAAGTTTTTACAAAAGTTGGTTAAATTCTGAGTGCCAAATGATTTTTCGCCATCCGTAACTAGTATCTTTGGTGGGAGGTATTTTAATAGCAATCAACTTCACTAAAGCGAATTATGAAAATTTGTCTATACAAGTTAAGAAATAATGATTCTCCAAAAACATTTTATCTATATGTGCAATTTTGAATGTTGGAATGCTGGAATCGGTGTCTCTTGTTGGAGACACTTATTTGTTTTCATTACATATGCTGCAATTGGACAATACGGCGTAGAGCCGTCATACTAAAAAATAACTAAATATGCTGCAATTTGAAACAATATGTTTGATTTTGGAGAGCAGCTTCGGAAAATAATATGTACGCAAAATTCTCCAAACTTATTCTCCTTCTACTCCTATTTTCCTTTAGTGAACAGGTCTATCTTTGCCTAATTCACCTTGGGAGAACACAGCTCCAACAGCAAAATCTGAAGCATCGGTAGTCAGAATGAATGGTTTATTGAAATCGGAATAGATAAGAATATCATTTGACGATAATATTTGCTTCATTTTATTGAAACATTCTGCTTCTTGCTGATTTGTTTTGTTTTGATGTGTCAGAACCCTTCCCTCTTAAAATGTTTTCAAAGGTTTTGCGATTTTAACAAAATCTTTGACAAATTGCCGATAATAGCCCATCAATCCCAGAAAAGCACGAAGTTCTTTCATGTTTTTGGGAATGGGGTGTTTAGAAATTACGTCGATTTTATTCTGATAAGGTTTTATTCCGTCAGAGCAAACAACAAAACCGAGAAATTCTACTTCTTTCTTGAAGAATTCTGATTTATCTAATTGAATTTTTAATCCTGCTTGGTTAAGCGTGTTCAAGATGGTGTTCAAATTTTTAAAATGTTTCTCTAAATTCCTGCCAAAAACTTTTACATCGTCTATATCGACATAGCAAATTTTCCCTATAAAATTTCGCAAAACATCATCAATTGCTCTCTAGAAGGTTGCTTGAGCGTTTTTAATTCATATTTACCATTATTATTGGCAAATGCAGTTTTTTCTATGTCCGATTTTTTCATTCTGATTTGGTGGAACCCTGAAGCTATAGATCCAGAGTAGAAAAGGATTGCTGTTCTTTTCTGTCCTGCTGTCGGCTTATTATTGTGTACGCACGCAGTAAAACCGCATGTTTTACTCTGTGACTTCATTCTGCAGTATTCGTTTCTGTCGCTTTTAACCGCCTTTATCTTAACCGTAGATTTCAACTGGTTCTGCTGGTAACCGTCGGTGGTCCCTGATAGTTCACCTCAACTCTTTCCGATCTCAATCAACATCATGTGGACATGGTTAACCCACCCGCTGTTACCATATCAATCTGGCAGTCGTTTCAACCAACGCTTCGAAATGTGACATGACGAAAACCACAACCAACTACGATTCCTCCTGTCTCCATATCATCCTTCAAATTCGATTCTTCAATTCAACCCTGCTGTCGTGTGCCGCAATAATTCTAGTTATAGTGCATAGCGTTGTGTAGTACCGTTAAGTGCTAGCTTAATCGATTATTGATTTTTTTCGTCTCTCCTTAAATCTATCATTCGTAATAATTACTTACGAACTAACTTAATCTAGATACTTTCTTAATACTTTACTTTTCAAACTTTTCCAACCGATTGTTGTGTAATTTGTCCAGCTTTCTTTCCATATTTAACCACGCACGTTTGATCGCTGGGTATTTCTACCACATCATAAGGTTGTTATGTTTGTATAACGTATCTTTATTTCGTGTTTCGCAGGTAACGGACCCGACGTGGCCAGAACCCTGGTGGTTGTGGTATTCTGGAGATCTTTCTTTATTGTCGTCACGATTCGGAATGATCTCCGTGGAGGCTGAGGCTCCTTTTATTCAAGATTTTCTATAGGGGTGTTAGTGAAATCGCTTACCTTATCAACTATGGTTAGTATGCGTAACTAATAACTATTTTCAATACATAACACTTCTCCCAGCTTTAAATGAGACTTTAGATACTCTAACAAACAATGTAAATTACGTTCACAAGCTACTAAAATTAGTTTTTCCTTATCCTGTCCCGTATTCTTTTGGATCTTCTTAATTTAGGAGATTTGGATTCACTTCGTTTTCGTGTCGAACTAACCTTTTGTTTGTCTGTCACCTTTACTGTTGTTTTGTCTTTTCCTACCGGTGCACTGACTATGGGTACTATGGGATGAAATTCATCCGATAGATCGGATGTTCTAGTTTGATTTGTGTGTACTATTCGCACATTTCCGTGAACATTTATCAAGTATCTATTGCTACTTATTTTTTCCAATACTAAGGCTGGAATCCATCTTACCAAATCCTCATGATGATTCCTATACAAAACTTTATCTCCTTTCGCGTGTGATACTGTATCTACTGGCTTGGACACTGGAGGCGGGAGGCGATTGAGGTTTAGGTTACGTATCTTTCATCATTTTGAATTTCTAATTTAACTGGATTGCTCGTGTTTAGTAATGTTCTTGGTACATAGCAAAAAACTAATGATGAAGGTGTTTTACCTGTAGAAGTAGATGGAGTGTTACGATAATTAAATAATATTCGATTTAATTTGCGCTGTAATGGTATTGGTCTCAATTGTTCATCAATCAAATACTTCTTCAACACTTTCTTAATCGTCTGAACTCCCCTCTCCGCTAATCCATTTGACTGCGGATGATAAGGCGGTGATTTCAACACCTTGATGACATTAGCCTAACATCCTTCCATAAACCCAGAAGAATTGAACGGTGGACCGTGGTCTGAACAAACTTCCGTAGGTAAACCAAAATAAGTATAGAAGTAAGTAAGTAAGTATGAATGAATAAATACTTAAACATATATCAAATAATTTAAAGGATATCTATTTGTGTTGGAAGTAAAGATTTTGTATTTATGGCGTGTTGTATGTTTGGTTATTTTCTTTACAACTCTATGTTGTTTTTCTTGATGTGTTTAAATATTCTTTTAAATGTTTTACCTGATGCCAATTGCCAATCGTTTTTGAGATTTTCTTTGATGATGTTTTTCTCTTTGTTGTATTTTGGACATACAAAGATTTTATGCAATCCGGTGTTTGGTTCGTTGCATATTTCACAGGTACCATTTTGTATTATGCTCATTTTTTCGAACCAGTATTCTGATAGATCATGTCCCGCTAGGATTTTACTTGCTATTTTATTTGACTTCATGTGCTTTGAGCAGTGTGTCTTTATACCATAGTTTGAATTTGAAATCACTATGTAGTTCTGCAAAAAAAATCCTTTCTCTCTTGTGGATGTGGTGTACCATTCTATAGTTTGTTCCTTCATTTCGTTTTGGAATATTTTTATCAGATCTGTATACCTGTATTTGTTGTTTATCTTATTTTGTGATATGGTTAGGGCTTATGGAGGATATGTGTTATTTTTACTGGCGCATCGTATTTTGAGTACGTTTAGTATTTTGCTTGCATTGATTTTAATGTGTTCTATATGCTTTTTAAATGTCAATTTATTGTCTATTATTGTACCTAAATATTTATATGTGTTCTCTTCGATTCGAGCCCTCTAGCTGTTTGTAGGCTGCTTCAGGAAAAATCGAACTACGGTTGAACTTTGAAGCTTGTTAAAAAAAGGCGTGGAACCCGATGGAACTATGAAGCTTGTTTATAAACGAAGCATGGTACTTAATGGAACTGTAAGGTTTCTTAAGCAGCACATGGTACTGTACGGAACTTTTTGGTTGCTCAATGGAGAAAAACGGCTTAGGAAATGTTTGTCGAACATTTTTACCGATAAAAACTAAATTATAGATTATGTTGGAAAATAATAACATAACATAGAATGTATATTTAGCAACGCGACCCGACCGTTCCTTACGAATAAAATATGTTTATTTTTTATTCAACAGTTACATATGACCAATATGTTCTGAATTTTTCATGTCTTCAACTAGTGCTAACCACAAATATTCAGATGCAACAGCACACATAAAAATTCACAATCAGAGACGGGTTTACCCATGAGCGACCTTCAAGTGTTCCGTCGTAAAAAAGAGCAAGCCGAAGGTGCCTCGTCGAATGGTTGCAACATTTTACTAACCTAAGTTGTGTTGTGGTTGTTAATTTGGTAGTGTATGACTTTGGTATATATATATATATATATATATATATATATATATATATATATATATATATATATATATATATATATATATATATATATATATATATATATATATATATATATATATATATATATATATATATATATATATATATATATATATTGAAAAGGGCTGGGGACATGACGTCACCTAGTGTTAGTCCGTCTGTGATAAGTTTTTTGAGGATTGTGTTGTTGCATTCTAATGTTGTGGTTCTGTTTTTTAGGAAAGCTTTTGTCCAATTTGTGATTTCTGATGGGACATTTGTTTATTTATTCATAATTAATTATGACGGTCCAGTGCCGTATTGTTCTGATGGGACATTTGATTCTATCATTTTTCCAATCAGGGTTTTTGTTTTGACATTATTGTATGATTTTTCTAGATCGATGAACACGATCCCTGTTTTCATTTCATACATTTCCCTTGCAACTAGTGGCATGCCACCGAGCAAAGACACCAGCCGCTTTTGACGAATTGCTCTTCGTCATGTTTCTGTCTGACCGTTATGCCCGAACGCATTCGTTATTCATTCTGTTTTTAATGTTATGATAGAACTGACGATCCATTTGAAATTTTTAATTCATTGAATTTGATTCGAAAACAAGCATAATGCGTGAAGTAGAAGACGAGAAAAGTCATTCCATAAACGAAATGTGTGGAATAACCGGGCATGCTAGTAGATAACTTACGTGGTAAATTTTAAAATAAATCCAAATAAAATACTAACTGCTGTTGACAATTACAATCCACAATTGCTCCAAAAACTTGGAAATAAAAAAGTTGAGTGACTTTTGAAAATTCCATATCAATACAAGCAATGAATCAAAACTTATTGTAGTTTTATGTTGAAAGAAATACACGAGTTTTTTGTTGCCTATTTAAGGGTTAACCTTGAATAATCGAGTTTGATGTATTTTAAAACGTCTTATTTCATTTGACGTTTACGATTGTCTGCCGCTTGGTTGGTAGCTCTTCGGTTGAATCATCGGCCATGTGCATCCTATTGACCAAATCTGCCAACTCAGGTGTTGAGGCTAATTTGTATCGAAAACTCCCTTATTAGTGGTTGTTAAGGCGATTATGTCAACAGGGTATTTATCTAGACGCTCATAGAAGAGAGAACAAAAGGCAGCCATTTTGCTAGAGCCAGGTTTTGGACGACAGTGTTGCACCGGTATATTATATCGGATAAGCAATTTGAGCAAATTGGTGCATTGTAGTGAAGTGAATGTGAAAAATCAATTACCAATCGTTGTGCTTGTGATATGTGTATGGAAATTCGTTCGGTATTGTGGTGTGTTTTTGTGTGGTTTTGAGTTTGTGTTGTGCCAAATGAGAATCAAGTCGTTTTGTGTCGAAGCTTTTATTACGCAGATTGTCACTATTTTCATTTGTTCTTTTGAGGATGCAAAATAGAACATTGCAACTGGCTTGGAAGCTCAGTAGTGATATGAAGTAAGAAAATACCGGGGCGTAAGTTGCTTGGTACGTTCGAAGTATCATCATTTGCTTGCATTAACTTACCATCATTATATTTTGCAGGTTATGGTAATATCGATAAATGGAGTATGTGCTAGGAAGCTATGGCACAGTATCGCACAGTGAGTATGTAATGGTTAAGAATGTAATCGAGAAGAATACCCATTAGATCGTGTGATTGGTTCCTAATGCTGTTCGTGTTACGCGAGTTAACCTTTTCTTTCTTGTAGGAAAGAAGGTGTTAGACGATCGATTGCCAAATTGCTTTATTTCTGTTACTTTGAACCGCAGACATTGAACCGACTGGAATAATTGGGGCAATTTCATGCATTGACCCGAACTGCTGACGACGGTGGTGAGCGGCGATACGGCAACAAATGCTTACTTGGGTAGACACTCAGACTCGTCCAACTCTATGGAGCTAATCGGGAAAATGTATGGGATCAGATTGCCAACCCTGTAACTATTGTTCTTGTGGACTATACATGTGTTGTGAGCCAAATGAACTTTCCCTTGGTGATACAACACAGGATGGAGTCAGATTTTTCTCAATATTCTGAGGTCAAGCTTCGGGATCTTAATCAGCAAAACTATCACTCTGTTGATTTTTTCCAGGCGTATGTAAATGTTAATAGGAAAAATTTCAACTGATTCTGATCGGAATTGTTTCATTACTTTGGATGTACTGGAAGCTAAATCTGTTATTTTAATATTGATCCGTGTATTGATGGTTATTTGTTTATTATTATTATCAACTAAGTCGATAAGCAAGCTATTGATTAGTCGTAGGTCGTTAGCTTAGGAAATTCCTACTAAATATATCCAACCAATTCCTTCTGAGTCCCAACGTTTGAAACGTTTATTGGGCAGAAGTTTCCTAAACAATGAATTTAAATGTTGTAACTGATTTTGTATAATGATGATCAGCTGATTGGTTTCTATTTTTTTTAAATCGATTCTTATCGATTCCGTTTAAATTTTGTATGCTGTAATATTATAATGATAGATGTAATTGTAACTGTCGATCCTAGCTGGGCCTAAATCGATACCTACTATTGGTGGTAACCTGTCTATGGTTGTCCTTTGGCCGTTCATCGAACATACTAAACCCTAACAGACTGTAACGAGGAAAATGTTTTTTTTTTTGTAATTAGTTTTATTCATAGTATTTTTATCGGATTTTCAAATCATTTTTATGGATTTTTCGAGTGTTGTCAGTAATTACGGTACTTCTATTAATCTGCTTGATTTTCATTTTCTTGTATCTTGGTTTGTATTTTAATCTAGCTCTCGTTTTTTTTTTTTCAAATTTTTTTCTGTCTGTTGGAATTGTTTTCTCCTTTATTCCCTTGCTGTAGGCCAAAAGATCATTTGCTTGTTTTTATTTGAAATTTTTGTAGACTTGTTCGCAGATTGTGGAGGAACGAGTGGATGGTAGGATCACTTCGTACGGAGTATATTTGATAGAGGAATGAATGGGTGAATTATATTTATGTACTAAAGCTTGGATTAGGTCAGGAACGGGTAGGTGCAGTTGTTCGAACTTCGTGATACGATACATTTCGATTATGGTTGAATGAAACCTTTGTATCACTCCGTTCATTTCACTACGGCCAGTAGCTGTAAAATAAACTTGAATTTGAAGTTTTTTTTATTGCTGTTGTTTATAAACGAGCTTCCAGCTTCTATGATGCTTCTCTAATGTTTGCTCTGTAGATGGTTGGGGCTTATGGAGAATATGTGTTATTTTTTCTGGCGCATCGTATTTTGAGTACGTTTAGTCTTTTGCTTGCATTGATTTTAATGTGTTCTATATGCTTTTTATTGTCTATTATTGTACCTAAATATTTATATGTGTTCACATCTTCGATTCGAGCCTTCTAGCTGTTTATAGGCTGCTTCAGGAAAAATCGAACTACGGTTGAACTTTGAAGCTTGTTAAAAAAAAAGCGTGGAACCCGATGGAACTATGAAGCTTTTCTACTTGCACTTAGAATTCGATGGAACTATGAGGCTTGTTTATAAACGAAGCATGGTACTTAATGGAACTGTAAGGTTTCTTAAGCAGCACATGGTACTTTACGGAACTTTTTGATTGTTCAATGGAGAAAAACGGCTTAGGAAATGTTTGTCGAACATTTTTACCGATAAAAACTAAATTATAGATTATGTTGGAAAATAATAACATAACATAGAATGTATATTTAGCAACGCGATCAGGCCGTTCCTTACGAATAAAATATGTTTATTTTTTATTCAACAGTTACATATGACCAATATGTATGATGTATGACCAATATGTTCTGAATTTGTCGTGTCTTCAACTAGTGCTAACCACAAATATTCAGATGCAACAGCACACATAAAAATTCACAATCAGAGACGGGTTTACCCATGAGCGAAATGAGCGACCTTCAAGTGTTCCGTCGTAAAAAAGAGCAAGCCGAAGGTGCCTCGTCGAATGGTTGCAACATTTTACTAACCTAAGTTGTGTTGTGGTTATTAATTTGGTAGTGTATGACTTTGGTATATATATATTGAAAAGGGCTGGGGACATGACGTCACCTTGTGGTAGTCCGTCTGTGATAAGTTTTTTGAGGATTGTGTTGTTGCATTCTAATGTTGTGGTTCTGTTTTTTAGGAAAGCGTTTGTCCAATTTGTAATTTCTGATGGGACATTTGATTCTATCATTTTTCCAATCAGGGTTTTTGTTTTGACATTATTGTATGATTTTTCTAAATCGATGAACACGATCGCTGTTTTCATTTCATACATTTCCCCTGCAACTAGTGGCATGCCACCGAGCAATGACACCAGCCGCTTTTGACGAATTGCTCTTCGTCATGTTTCTGTCTGACCGTTGTGCCCGAACGCATTCGTTATTCATTCAGTTTTTAATGTTATGATAGAACTGACGATCCATTTGAAATTTTGAATTCATTGAATTTGATTCGAAAACAAGCGTGAAAAACATAATGCGTGAAGTAGAAGACGGGAAAGTCATTCCATAAACGAAATATGTGGAATAACCGGGCATGCTAGTAGATAACTTACGTGGTAAATTTTAAAATAAATCCAAATAAAATACTAACTGCTGTTGACAATTACAATCCACAATTGCTCCAAAAACTTGGAAATAAAAAAGTTGGGTGACTTTTGAAAATTCAATATCAATACAAGTAATGAATCAAAACTTATTGTAGTTTTATGTTGAAAAAAATACACGAGTTTTTTTGTTGCCTATTTAAGGGTTAACCTTGAATAATCGAGTTTGATGTATTTTAAAACGTCTTATTTCATTTGACGTTTACGATTGTCTGCCGCTTGGTTGGTAGCTCTTCGGTTGAATTATCGGCCATGTGCCTATTGACCAAATCTGCCAACTCAGGTGTTGAGGCTAATTTGTATCGAAAACTCCCTTATTAGTGGTTGTTAAGGCGATTTTGTCAACAGGGTATTTATCTAAACGCTCATAGAAGAGAGAACAAAAGGCAGCCATTTTGCTAGAGCCAGGTTTTGGACGACAGTGTTGCACCGGTATATTATATCGGATAAGCAATTTGAGCAAATTGGTTGTATTGTGGCATTGTAGTGAAGTGAATGTGAAAAATCAATTACCAATCGTTGTGCTTGTGATATGTGTATGGAAATTCGTTCGGTATTGTGGTGTGTTTTTGTGTGGTTTTGAGTTTGTGTTGTGCCAAATGAGAATCAAGTCGTTTTGTGTCGAAGCTTTTATTACGCAGATAGTCACTATTTTCATTTGTTCTTTTGAGGATGCAAAATAGAACATTCCAACTGGCTTGGAAGCTCAGTAGTGATATCATGGAGTAAGCAAATACCGGGGCGTAAGTTGCTTGGTACGTTCGAAGTATCATCATTTGCTTGCATTAACTTACCATCATTATATTTTGCAGATTATGGTAAGATCGATAAATGGAGTATGTGCTAGGAAGCTATGGCACAGTATCGCACAGTGAGTATGTAATGGTTAAGAATGTAATCGAGAAGAATACCCATTAGATCGTGTGATTGGTTCCTAATGCTGTTCGTGTTACGCGAGTTAACCTTTTCTTTCTTGTAGGAAAGAAGGTGTTAGACGATCGATTGCCAAATTGCTTTATTTCTGTTACTTTGAACCGCAGACATTGAACCAACTTGAATTAATTGGGTCAATTCCATGCATTGACCCGAACTGCTGACGACGCTGGTGAGCGGCGATACGGCAACAAATGCTTACTTGGGTAGACACTCAGACTCGTCCAACTCTATGCAGCTAATCGGGAAAATGTATGGGATCAGATTGCCATCCCTGTAACTATTGTTCTTGTGGACTATATATGTGTTGTGAGCCAAATGAACTTTCCCTTGGTGATACAACACAGGATGGAGTCACATATTTCTGAATATTCTGAGGTCAAGGTTCGGGGTCTTAATCAGCAAAACTATCACTCTGTTGATTTTTTCCAGGCGTATGTAAATGTTAATAGAAAAAATTTCGACTGATTCTGATCGGAATTGTTTCATTACTTTGGATGTACTGGAAGCTAAATCTGTTATTTTAATATTGATCCGTGTATTGATGGTTATTTGTTTATTTTTATTATCAACTAAGTCCATTAGCAAGCTATTGATTAGTCGTAGGTCGTTAGCTTAGGAAATTCCTACTAAATATATCCAACCAATTCCTTCTGAGTCCCAACGTTTGAAACGTTTATTGGGCAGAAGTTTCCTAAACAATGAATTTAAATGTTGTAACTGATTTTGTATAATGATGATCAGCTGATTGGTTTCTATTTTTTTTAAATCGATTCTTATCTATTCCGTTTAAATTTTGTATGCTGTAATATTATAATGATAGATGTAATTGTAACTGTCGATCCTAGCTGGGCCTAAATCGATACCTACTATTGGTGGTACCCTGTCTATGGTTGTCCTTTGGCCGTTCATCGAACATACTAAACCTAACAGACTGTAACGAGGAAGATGTTTTTGTTTTTTTTTTGTAATTAGTTTTATTCATAGTATTTTTATCGGATTTTCAAATCATTTTTATGGATTTTTCGAGTGTTGTCAGTAATTACGGTACTTCTATTAATCTGCTTGATTTTGATTTTCTTGTATCTTGGTTTGTATTTTAATCTAGCTCTCGTTTTTTTTTTTCAAAATTTTTTCTATCTGTTGGAATTGTTTTCTCCTTTATTCCCTTGCTGTAGGCCAAAAGATCATTTGATTGTTTTGATTTGAACTTTTTGTAGACTTGTTCGCAGATTATGGAGGAACGAGTGGATGGTAGGATCACTTCGTACGGAGTATATTTGATAGAGAAATGAATGGGTGAATTATATTTATGTACTAAAGCTTGGATTAGGTCAGGAACGGGTAGGTGCATTTGTTCGAACTTCGTGATACGATACATTTCGATTATGGTTGAATGAAACCTTTGTATCACTCCGTTCATTTCACTACGGCCAGTAGCTGTAAAATAAACTTGAATATGAAGTTTTTACAAAAGTTGGTTAAATTCTGAGTGCCAAATGATTTTTCGCCATCCGTAACAAGTATCTTTGGTGGGAGGTATTTTAATAGCAATCAACTTCACTAAAGCGAATTATGAAAATTTGTCTATACAAGTTAAGAAATAATGATTCTCCAAAAACATTTTATCTATATGTGCAATTTTGAATGTTGGAATGCTGGAATCGGTGTCTCTTGTTGGAGACACTTATTTGTTTTCATTACATATGCTGCAATTGGACAATACGGCGTAGAGCCGTCATACTAAAAAATAACTAAATATGCTGCAATTTGAAACAATATGTTTGATTTTGGAGAGCAGCTTCGGAAAATAATATGTACGCAAAATTCTCCAAACTTATTCTCCTTCTACTCCTATTTTCCTTTAGTGAACAGGTCTATCTTTGCCTAATTCACCTTGGGAGAACACAGCTCCAACAGCAAAATCTGAAGCATCGGTAGTCAGAATGAATGGTTTATTGAAATCGGAATAGATAAGAATATCATTTGACGATAATATTTGCTTCATTTTATTGAAACATTCTGCTTCTTGCTGATTTGTTTTGTTTTGATGTGTCAGAACCCTTCCCTCTTAAAATGTTTTCAAAGGTTTTGCGATTTTAACAAAATCTTTGACAAATTGCCGATAATAGCCCATCAATCCCAGAAAAGCACGAAGTTCTTTCATGTTTTTGGGAATAGGGTGTTTAGAAATTACGTCGATTTTATTCTGATAAGGTTTTATTCCGTCAGAGCAAACAACAAAACCGAGAAATTCTACTTCTTTCTTGAAGAATTCTGATTTATCTAATTGAATTTTTAATCCTGCTTGGTTAAGCGTGTTCAAGATGGTGTTCAAATTTTTAAAATGTTTCTCTAAATTCCTGCCAAAAACTTTTACATCGTCTATATCGACATAGCAAATTTTCCCTATAAAATTTCGCAAAACATCATCAATTGCTCTCTAGAAGGTTGCTTGAGCGTTTTTAATTCATATTTACCATTATTATTGGCAAATGCAGTTTTTTCTATGTCCGATTTTTTCATTCTGATTTGGTGGAACCCTGAAGCTATAGATCCAGAGTAGAAAAGGATTGCTGTTCTTTTCTGTCCTGCTGTCGGCTTATTATTGTGTACGCACGCAGTAAAACCGCATGTTTTACTCTGTGACTTCATTCTGCAGTATTCGTTTCTGTCGCTTTTAACAGCCTTTATCTTAACCGTAGATTTCAACTGGTTCTGCTGGTAACCGTCGGTGGTCCCTGATAGTTCACCTCAACTCTTTCCGATCTCAATCAACATCATGTGGACATGGTTAACCCACCCGCTGTTACCATATCAATCTGGCAGTCGTTTCAACCAACGCTTCGAAATGTGACATGACGAAAACCACAACCAACTACGATTCCTCCTGTCTCCATATCATCCTTCAAATTCGATTCTTCAATTCAACCCTGCTGTCGTGTGCCGCAATAATTCTAGTTATAGTGCATAGCGTTGTGTAGTACCGTTAAGTGCTAGCTTAATCGATTATTGATTTTTTTCGTCTCTCCTTAAATCTATCATTCGTAATAATTACTTACGAACTAACTTAATCTAGATACTTTCTTAATACTTTACTTTTCAAACTTTTCCAACCGATTGTTGTGTAATTTGTCCAGCTTTCTTTCCATATTTAACCACGCACGTTTGATCTCTGGGTATTTCTACCACATCATAAGGTTGTTATGTTTGTATAACGTATCTTTATTTCGTGTTTCGCAGGTAACGGACCCGACGTGGCCAGAACCCTGGTGGTTGTGGTATTCTGGAGATCTTTCTTTATTGTCGTCACGATTCGGAATGATCTCCGTGGAGGCTGAGGCTCCTTTTATTCAAGATTTTCTATAGGGGTGTTAGTGAAATCGCTTACCTTATCAACTATGGTTAGTATGCGTAACTAATAACTATTTTCAATACATAACACTTCTCCCAGCTTTAAATGAGACTTTAGATACTCTAACAAACAATGTCAATTACGTTCACAAGCTACTAAAATTAGTTTTTCCTTATCCTGTCCCGTATTCCTTTGGATCTTCTTAATTTAGGAGATTTGTATTCACTTCGTTTTCGTGTCGAACTAACCTTTTGTTTGTCTGTCACCTTTACTGTTGTTTTGTCTTTTCCTACCGGTGCACTGACTATGGGTACTATGGGATGAAATTCATCCGATAGATCGGATGTTCTAGTTTGATTTGTGTGTACTATTCGCACATTTCCGTGAACATTTATCAAGTATCTATTGCTACTTATTTTTTCCAATACTAAGGCTGGAATCCATCTTACCAAATCCTCATGATGATTCCTATACAAAACTTTATCTCCTTTCGCGTGTGATACTGTATCTACTGGCTTGGACACTGGAGGCGGGAGGCGATTGAGGTTTAGGTTACGTATCTTTCATCATTTTGAATTTCTAATTTAACTGGATTGCTCGTGTTTAGTAATGTTCTTGGTACATAGCAAAAAACTAATGATGAAGGTGTTTTACCTGTAGAAGTAGATGGAGTGTTACGATAATTAAATAATATTCGATTTAATTTGCGCTGTAATGGTATTGGTCTCAATTGTTCATCAATCAAATACTTCTTCAACACTTTCTTAATCGTCTGAACTCCCCTCTCCGCTAATCCATTTGACTGCGGATGATAAGGCGGTGATTTCAACACCTTGATGACATTAGCCTAACATCCTTCCATAAACCCAGAAGAATTGAACGGTGGACCGTGGTCCGAACAAACTTCCGTAGGTAAACCAAAATAAGTATAGAAGTAAGTAAGTAAGTATGAATGAATAAATACTTAAACATATATCAAATAATTTAAAGGATATCTATTTGTTTTGGAAGTAAAGATTTTGTATTTATGGCGTGTTGTATGTTTGGTTATTTTCTTTACAACTCTATGTTGTTTTTCTTGATGTGTTTAAATATTCTTTTAAATGTTTTACCTGATGCCAATTGCCAATCGTTTTTGAGATTTTCTTTGATGATGTTTTTCTCTTTGTTGTATTTTGGACATACAAAGATTTTATGCAATCCGGTGTTTGGTTCGTTGCATATTTCACAGGTACCATTTTGTATTATGCTCATTTTTTCGAACCAGTATTCTGATAGATCATGTCCCGCTAGGATTTTACTTGCTATTTTATTTGACTTCATGTGCTTTGAGCACTGTGTCTTTATACCATAGTTTGAATTTGAAATCACTATGTAGTTCTGCAAAAAAAATCCTTTCTCTCTTGTGGATGTGGTGTACCATTCTATAGTTTGTTCCTTCATTTCGTTTTGGAATATTTTTATCAGATCTGTATACCTGTATTTGTTGTTTATCTTATTTTGTGATATGGTTAGGGCTTATGGAGGATATGTGTTATTTTTACTGGCGCATCGTATTTTGAGTACGTTTAGTATTTTGCTTGCATTGATTTTAATGTGTTCTATATGCTTTTTAAATGTCAATTTATTGTCTATTATTGTACCTAAATATTTATATGTGTTCTCTTCGATTCGAGCCCTCTAGCTGTTTGTAGGCTGCTTCAGGAAAAATCGAACTACGGTTGAACTTTGAAGCTTGTTAAAAAAAGGCGTGGAACCCGATGGAACTATGAAGCTTGTTTATAAACGAAGCATGGTACTTAATGGAACTGTAAGGTTTCTTAAGCAGCACATGGTACTGTACGGAACTTTCGAATGTACGTGTCGGGTTGTACGGTAAAAATGTCGAACATTTTTACCGATAAAAACTAAATTATAGATTATGTTGGAAAATAATAACATAACATAGAATGTATATTTAGCAACGCGATCAGGCCGTTCCTTACGAATAAAATATGTTTATTTTTTATTCAACAGTTACATATGACCAATATGTATGATGTATGACCAATATGTTCTGAATTTGTCGTGTCTTCAACTAGTGCTAACCACAAATATTCAGATGCAACAGCACACATAAAAATTCACAATCAGAGACGGGTTTACCCATGAGCGAAATGAGCGACCTTCAAGTGTTCCGTCGTAAAAAAGAGCAAGCCGAAGGTGCCTCGTCGAATGGTTGCAACATTTTACTAACCTAAGTTGTGTTGTGGTTATTAATTTGGTAGTGTATGACTTTGGTATATATATATTGAAAAGGGCTGGGGACATGACGTCACCTTGTGGTAGTCCGTCTGTGATAAGTTTTTTGAGGATTGTGTTGTTGCATTCTAATGTTGTGGTTCTGTTTTTTAGGAAAGCGTTTGTCCAATTTGTAATTTCTGATGGGACATTTGATTCTATCATTTTTCCAATCAGGGTTTTTGTTTTGACATTATTGTATGATTTTTCTAAATCGATGAACACGATCGCTGTTTTCATTTCATACATTTCCCCTGCAACTAGTGGCATGCCACCGAGCAATGACACCAGCCGCTTTTGACGAATTGCTCTTCGTCATGTTTCTGTCTGACCGTTGTGCCCGAACGCATTCGTTATTCATTCAGTTTTTAATGTTATGATAGAACTGACGATCCATTTGAAATTTTGAATTCATTGAATTTGATTCGAAAACAAGCGTGAAAAACATAATGCGTGAAGTAGAAGACGGGAAAGTCATTCCATAAACGAAATGTGTGGAATAACCGGGCATGCTAGTAGATAACTTACGTGGTAAATTTTAAAATAAATCCAAATAAAATACTAACTGCTGTTGACAATTACAATCCACAATTGCTCCAAAAACTTGGAAATAAAAAAGTTGGGTGACTTTTGAAAATTCAATATCAATACAAGTAATGAATCAAAACTTATTGTAGTTTTATGTTGAAAAAAATACACGAGTTTTTTTGTTGCCTATTTAAGGGTTAACCTTGAATAATCGAGTTTGATGTATTTTAAAACGTCTTATTTCATTTGACGTTTACGATTGTCTGCCGCTTGGTTGGTAGCTCTTCGGTTGAATTATCGGCCATGTGCATCCTATTGACCAAATCTGCCAACTCAGGTGTTGAGGCTAATTTGTATCGAAAACTCCCTTATTAGTGGTTGTTAAGGCGATTTTGTCAACAGGGTATTTATCTAAACGCTCATAGAAGAGAGAACAAAAGGCAGCCATTTTGCTAGAGCCAGGTTTTGGACGACAGTGTTGCACCGGTATATTATATCGGATAAGCAATTTGAGCAAATTGGTTGTATTGTGGCATTGTAGTGAAGTGAATGTGAAAAATCAATTACCAATCGTTGTGCTTGTGATATGTGTATGGAAATTCGTTCGGTATTGTGGTGTGTTTTTGTGTGGTTTTGAGTTTGTGTTGTGCCAAATGAGAATCAAGTCGTTTTGTGTCGAAGCTTTTATTACGCAGATAGTCACTATTTTCATTTGTTCTTTTGAGGATGCAAAATAGAACATTCCAACTGGCTTGGAAGCTCAGTAGTGATATCATGGAGTAAGCAAATACCGGGGCGTAAGTTGCTTGGTACGTTCGAAGTATCATCATTTGCTTGCATTAACTTACCATCATTATATTTTGCAGATTATGGTAAGATCGATAAATGGAGTATGTGCTAGGAAGCTATGGCACAGTATCGCACAGTGAGTATGTAATGGTTAAGAATGTAATCGAGAAGAATACCCATTAGATCGTGTGATTGGTTCCTAATGCTGTTCGTGTTACGCGAGTTAACCTTTTCTTTCTTGTAGGAAAGAAGGTGTTAGACGATCGATTGCCAAATTGCTTTATTTCTGTTACTTTGAACCGCAGACATTGAACCAACTTGAATTAATTGGGTCAATTCCATGCATTGACCCGAACTGCTGACGACGCTGGTGAGCGGCGATACGGCAACAAATGCTTACTTGGGTAGACACTCAGACTCGTCCAACTCTATGCAGCTAATCGGGAAAATGTATGGGATCAGATTGCCATCCCTGTAACTATTGTTCTTGTGGACTATATATGTGTTGTGAGCCAAATGAACTTTCCCTTGGTGATACAACACAGGATGGAGTCACATATTTCTGAATATTCTGAGGTCAAGGTTCGGGGTCTTAATCAGCAAAACTATCACTCTGTTGATTTTTTCCAGGCGTATGTAAATGTTAATAGAAAAAATTTCGACTGATTCTGATCGGAATTGTTTCATTACTTTGGATGTACTGGAAGCTAAATCTGTTATTTTAATATTGATCCGTGTATTGATGGTTATTTGTTTATTTTTATTATCAACTAAGTCCATTAGCAAGCTATTGATTAGTCGTAGGTCGTTAGCTTAGGAAATTCCTACTAAATATATCCAACCAATTCCTTCTGAGTCCCAACGTTTGAAACGTTTATTGGGCAGAAGTTTCCTAAACAATGAATTTAAATGTTGTAACTGATTTTGTATAATGATGATCAGCTGATTGGTTTCTATTTTTTTTAAATCGATTCTTATCTATTCCGTTTAAATTTTGTATGCTGTAATATTATAATGATAGATGTAATTGTAACTGTCGATCCTAGCTGGGCCTAAATCGATACCTACTATTGGTGGTACCCTGTCTATGGTTGTCCTTTGGCCGTTCATCGAACATACTAAACCTAACAGACTGTAACGAGGAAGATGTTTTTGTTTTTTTTTTGTAATTAGTTTTATTCATAGTATTTTTATCGGATTTTTCGAGTGTTGTCAGTAATTACGGTACTTCTATTAATCTGCTTGATTTTGATTTTCTTGTATCTTGGTTTGTATTTTAATCTAGCTCTCGTTTTTTTTTTTCAAATTTTTTTCTGTCTGTTGGAATTGTTTTCTCCTTTATTCCCTTGCTGTAGGCCAAAAGATCATTTGATTGTTTTGATTTGAACTTTTTGTAGACTTGTTCGCAGATTATGGAGGAACGAGTGGATGGTAGGATCACTTCGTACGGAGTATATTTGATAGAGAAATGAATGGGTGAATTATATTTATGTACTAAAGCTTGGATTAGGTCAGGAACGGGTAGGTGCATTTGTTCGAACTTCGTGATACGATACATTTCGATTATGGTTGAATGAAACCTTTGTATCACTCCGTTCATTTCACTACGGCCAGTAGCTGTAAAATAAACTTGAATATGAAGTTTTTACAAAAGTTGGTTAAATTCTGAGTGCCAAATGATTTTTCGCCATCCGTAACTAGTATCTTTGGTGGGAGGTATTTTAATAGCAATCAACTTAACTAAAGCGAATTATGAAAATTTGTCTATACAAGTTAAGAAATAATGATTCTCCAAAAACATTTTATCTATATGTGCAATTTTGAATGTTGGAATGCTGGAATCGGTGTCTCTTGTTGGAGACACTTATTTGTTTTCATTACATATGCTGCAATTGGACAATACGGCGTAGAGCCGTCATACTAAAAAATAACTAAATATGCTGCAATTTGAAACAATATGTTTGATTTTGGAGAGCAGCTTCGGAAAATAATATGTACGCAAAATTCTCCAAACTTATTCTCCTTCTACTCCTATTTTCCTTTAGTGAACAGGTCTATCTTTGCCTAATTCACCTTGGGAGAACACAGCTCCAACAGCAAAATCTGAAGCATCGGTAGTCAGAATGAATGGTTTATTGAAATCGGAATAGATAAGAATATCATTTGACGATAATATTTGCTTCATTTTATTGAAACATTCTGCTTCTTGCTGATTTGTTTTGTTTTGATGTGTCAGAACCCTTCCCTCTTAAAATGTTTTCAAAGGTTTTGAGATTTTAACAAAATCTTTGACAAATTGCCGATAATAGCCCATCAATCCCAGAAAAGCACGAAGTTCTTTCATGTTTTTGGGAATGGGGTGTTTAGAAATTACGTCGATTTTATTCTGATAAGGTTTTATTCCGTCAGAGCAAACAACAAAACCGAGAAATTCTACTTCTTTCTTGAAGAATTCTGATTTATCTAATTGAATTTTTAATCCTGCTTGGTTAAGCGTGTTCAAGATGGTGTTCAAATTTTTAAAATGTTTCTCTAAATTCCTGCCAAAAACTTTTACATCGTCTATATCGACATAGCAAATTTTCCCTATAAAATTTCGCAAAACATCATCAATTGCTCTCTAGAAGGTTGCTTGAGCGTTTTTAATTCATATTTACCATTATTATTGGCAAATGCAGTTTTTTCTATGTCCGATTTTTTCATTCTGATTTGGTGGAACCCTGAAGCTATAGATCCAGAGTAGAAAAGGATTGCTGTTCTTTTCTGTCCTGCTGTCGGCTTATTATTGTGTACGCACGCAGTAAAACCGCATGTTTTACTCTGTGACTTCATTCTGCAGTATTCGTTTCTGTCGCTTTTAACCGCCTTTATCTTAACCGTAGATTTCAACTGGTTCTGCTGGTAACCGTCGGTGGTCCCTGATAGTTCACCTCAACTCTTTCCGATCTCAATCAACATCATGTGGACATGGTTAACCCACCCGCTGTTACCATATCAATCTGGCAGTCGTTTCAACCAACGCTTCGAAATGTGACATGACGAAAACCACAACCAACTACGATTCCTCCTGTCTCCATATCATCCTTCAAATTCGATTCTTCAATTCAACCCTGCTGTCGTGTGCCGCAATAATTCTAGTTATAGTGCATAGCGTTGTGTAGTACCGTTAAGTGCTAGCTTAATCGATTATTGATTTTTTTCGTCTCTCCTTAAATCTATCATTCGTAATAATTACTTACGAACTAACTTAATCTAGATACTTTCTTAATACTTTACTTTTCAAACTTTTCCAACCGATTGTTGTGTAATTTGTCCAGCTTTCTTTCCATATTTAACCACGCACGTTTGATCGCTGGGTATTTCTACCACATCATAAGGTTGTTATGTTTGTATAACGTATCTTTATTTCGTGTTTCGCAGGTAACGGACCCGACGTGGCCAGAACCCTGGTGGTTGTGGTATTCTGGAGATCTTTCTTTATTGTCGTCACGATTCGGAATGATCTCCGTGGAGGCTGAGGCTCCTTTTATTCAAGATTTTCTATAGGGGTGTTAGTGAAATCGCTTACCTTATCAACTATGGTTAGTATGCGTAACTAATAACTATTTTCAATACATAACACTTCTCCCAGCTTTAAATGAGACTTTAGATACTCTAACAAACAATGTCAATTACGTTCACAAGCTACTAAAATTAGTTTTTCCTTATCCTGTCCCGTATTCTTTTGGATCTTCTTAATTTAGGAGATTTGGATTCACTTCGTTTTCGTGTCGAACTAACCTTTTGTTTGTCTGTCACCTTTACTGTTGTTTTGTCTTTTCCTACCGGTGCACTGACTATGGGTACTATGGGATGAAATTCATCCGATAGATCGGATGTTCTAATTTGATTTGTGTGTACTATTCGCACATTTCCGTGAACATTTATCAAGTATCTATTGCTACTTATTTTTTCCAATACTAAGGCTGGAATCCATCTTACCAAATCCTCATGATGATTCCTATACAAAACTTTATCTCCTTTCGCGTGTGATACTGTATCTACTGGTTTGGACACTGGAGGCGGGAGGGGTTTGAGGTTTAGGTTACGTATCTTTCATCATTTTGAATTTCTAATTTAACTGGATTGCTCGTGTTTAGTAATGTTCTTGGTACATAGCAAAAAACTAATGATGAAGGTGTTTTACCTGTAGAAGTAGATGGAGTGTTACGATAATTAAATAATATTCGATTTAATTTGCGCTGTAATGGTATTGGTCTCAATTGTTCATCAATCAAATACTTCTTCAACACTTTCTTAATCGTCTGAACTCCCCTCTCCGCTAATCCATTTGACTGCGGATGATAAGGCGGTGATTTCAACACCTTGATGACATTAGCCTAACATCCTTCCATAAACCCAGAAGAATTGAACGGTGGACCGTGGTCTGAACAAACTTCCGTAGGTAAACCAAAATAAGTATAGAAGTAAGTAAGTAAGTATGAATGAATAAATACTTAAACATATATCAAATAATTTAAAGGATATCTATTTGTGTTGGAAGTAAAGATTTTGTATTTATGGCGTGTTGTATGTTTGGTTATTTTCTTTACAACTCTATGTTGTTTTTCTTGATGTGTTTAAATATTCTTTTAAATGTTTTACCTGATGCCAATTGCCAATCGTTTTTGAGATTTTCTTTGATGATGTTTTTCTCTTTGTTGTATTTTGGACATACAAAGATTTTATGCAATCCGGTGTTTGGTTCGTTGCATATTTCACAGGTACCATTTTGTATTATGCTCATTTTTTCGAACCAGTATTCTGATAGATCATGTCCCGCTAGGATTTTACTTGCTATTTTATTTGACTTCATGTGCTTTGAGCAGTGTGTCTTTATACCATAGTTTGAATTTGAAATCACTATGTAGTTCTGCAAAAAAAATCCTTTCTCTCTTGTGGATGTGGTGTACCATTCTATAGTTTGTTCCTTCATTTCGTTTTGGAATATTTTTATCAGATCTGTATACCTGTATTTGTTGTTTATCTTATTTTGTGATATGGTTAGGGCTTATGGAGGATATGTGTTATTTTTACTGGCGCATCGTATTTTGAGTACGTTTAGTATTTTGCTTGCATTGATTTTAATGTGTTCTATATGCTTTTTAAATGTCAATTTATTGTCTATTATTGTACCTAAATATTTATATGTGTTCTCTTCGATTCGAGCCCTCTAGCTGTTTGTAGGCTGCTTCAGGAAAAATCGAACTACGGTTGAACTTTGAAGCTTGTTAAAAAAAGGCGTGGAACCCGATGGAACTATGAAGCTTGTTTATAAACGAAGCATGGTACTTAATGGAACTGTAAGGTTTCTTAAGCAGCACATGGTACTGTACGGAACTTTTTGGTTGCTCAATGGAGAAAAACGGCTTAGGAAATGTTTGTCGAACATTTTTACCGATAAAAACTAAATTATAGATTATGTTGGAAAATAATAACATAACATAGAATGTATATTTAGCAACGCGACCCGACCGTTCCTTACGAATAAAATATGTTTATTTTTTATTCAACAGTTACATATGACCAATATGTTCTGAATTTTTCATGTCTTCAACTAGTGCTAACCACAAATATTCAGATGCAACAGCACACATAAAAATTCACAATCAGAGACGGGTTTACCCATGAGCGACCTTCAAGTGTTCCGTCGTAAAAAAGAGCAAGCCGAAGGTGCCTCGTCGAATGGTTGCAACATTTTACTAACCTAAGTTGTGTTGTGGTTGTTAATTTGGTAGTGTATGACTTTGGTATATATATATATATATATATATATATATATATATATATATATATACATATATATATATATATATATATATATATATATATATATATATATATATATATATATATATATATATATATATATATATATATATATATATATATATATATATATATATATATATATATATATATATATATATATATATATTGAAAAGGGCTGGGGACATGACGTCACCTTGTGTTAGTCCGTCTGTGATAAGTTTTTTGAGGATTGTGTTGTTGCATTCTAATGTTGTGGTTCTGTTTTTTAGGAAAGCTTTTGTCCAATTTGTGATTTCTGATGGGACATTTGTTTATTTATTCATAATTAATTATGACGGTCCAGTGCCGTATTGTTCTGATGGGACATTTGATTCTATCATTTTTCCAATCAGGGTTTTTGTTTTGACATTATTGTATGATTTTTCTAGATCGATGAACACGATCCCTGTTTTCATTTCATACATTTCCCTTGCAACTAGTGGCATGCCACCGAGCAAAGACACCAGCCGCTTTTGACGAATTGCTCTTCGTCATGTTTCTGTCTGACCGTTGTGCCCGAACGCATTCGTTATTCATTCTGTTTTTAATGTTATGATAGAACTGACGATCCATTTGAAATTTTTAATTCATTGAATTTGATTCGAAAACAAGCATAATGCGTGAAGTAGAAGACGAGAAAGTCATTCCATAAACGAAATGTGTGGAATAACCGGGCATGCTAGTAGATAACTTACGTGGTAAATTTTAAAATAAATCCAAATAAAATACTAACTGCTGTTGACAATTACAATCCACAATTGCTCCAAAAACTTGGAAATAAAAAAGTTGGGTGACTTTTGAAAATTCCATATCAATACAAGCAATGAATCAAAACTTATTGTAGTTTTATGTTGAAAGAAATACACGAGTTTTTTGTTGCCTATTTAAGGGTTAACCTTGAATAATCGAGTTTGATGTATTTTAAAACGTCTTATTTCATTTGACGTTTACGATTGTCTGCCGCTTGGTTGGTAGCTCTTCGGTTGAATTATCGGCCATGTGCATCCTATTGACCAAATCTGCCAACTCAGGTGTTGTTGAGGCTAATTTGTATCGAAAACTCCCTTATTAGTGGTTGTTAAGGCGATTTTGTCAACAGGGTATTTATCTAAACGCTCATAGAAGAGAGAACAAAAGGCAGCCATTTTGCTAGAGCCAGGTTTTGGACGACAGTGTTGCACCGGTATATTATATCGGATAAGCAATTTGAGCAAATTGGTGCATTGTAGTGAAATGAATGTGAAAAATCAATTACCAATCGTTGTGCTTGTGATATGTGTATGGAAATTCGTTCGGTATTGTGGTGTGTTTTTGGGTGGTTTTGAGTTTGTGTTGTGCCAAATGAGAATCAAGTCGTTTTGTGTCGAAGCTTTTATTACGCAGATTGTCACTATTTTCATTTGTTCTTTTGAGGATGCAAAATAGAACATTGCAACTGGCTTGGAAGCTCAGTAGTGATATGAAGTAAGAAAATACCGGGGCGTAAGTTGCTTGGTACGTTCGAAGTATCATCATTTGCTTGCATTAACTTACCATCATTATATTTTGCAGGTTATGGTAATATCGATAAATGGAGTATGTGCTAGGAAGCTATGGCACAGTATCGCACAGTGAGTATGTAATGGTTAAGAATGTAATCGAGAAGAATACCCATTAGATCGTGTGATTGGTTCCTAATGCTGTTCGTGTTACGCGAGTTAACCTTTTCTTTCTTGTAGGAAAGAAGGTGTTAGACGATCGATTGCCAAATTGCTTTATTTCTGTTACTTTGAACCGCAGACATTGAACCGACTGGAATAATTGGGGCAATTTCATGCATTGACCCGAACTGCTGACGACGGTGGTGAGCGGCGATACGGCAACAAATGCTTACTTGGGTAGACACTCAGACTCGTCCAACTCTATGGAGCTAATCGGGAAAATGTATGGGATCAGATTGCCAACCCTGTAACTATTGTTCTTGTGGACTATACATGTGTTGTGAGCCAAATGAACTTTCCCTTGGTGATACAACACAGGATGGAGTCAGATTTTTCTCAATATTCTGAGGTCAAGCTTCGGGATCTTAATCAGCAAAACTATCACTCTGTTGATTTTTTCCAGGCGTATGTAAATGTTAATAGGAAAAATTTCAACTGATTCTGATCGGAATTGTTTCATTACTTTGGATGTACTGGAAGCTAAATCTGTTATTTTAATATTGATCCGTGTATTGATGGTTATTTGTTTATTATTATTATCAACTAAGTCGATAAGCAAGCTATTGATTAGTCGTAGGTCGTTAGCTTAGGAAATTCCTACTAAATATATCCAACCAATTCCTTCTGAGTCCCAACGTTTGAAACGTTTATTGGGCAGAAGTTTCCTAAACAATGAATTTAAATGTTGTAACTGATTTTGTATAATGATGATCAGCTGATTGGTTTCTATTTTTTTTAAATCGATTCTTATCGATTCCGTTTAAATTTTGTATGCTGTAATATTATAATGATAGATGTAATTGTAACTGTCGATCCTAGCTGGGCCTAAATCGATACCTACTATTGGTGGTAACCTGTCTATGGTTGTCCTTTGGCCGTTCATCGAACATACTAAACCCTAACAGACTGTAACGAGGAAAATGTTTTTTTTTTTGTAATTAGTTTTATTCATAGTATTTTTATCGGATTTTCAAATCATTTTTATGGATTTTTCGAGTGTTGTCAGTAATTACGGTACTTCTATTAATCTGCTTGATTTTCATTTTCTTGTATCTTGGTTTGTATTTTAATCTAGCTCTCGTTTTTTTTTTTTTCAAATTTTTTTCTGTCTGTTGGAATTGTTTTCTCCTTTATTCCCTTGCTGTAGGCCAAAAGATCATTTGCTTGTTTTTATTTGAAATTTTTGTAGACTTGTTCGCAGATTGTGGAGGAATGAGTGGATGGTAGGATCACTTCGTACGGAGTATATTTGATAGAGGAATGAATGGGTGAATTATATTTATGTACTAAAGCTTGGATTAGGTCAGGAACGGGTAGGTGCAGTTGTTCGAACTTCGTGATACGATACATTTCGATTATGGTTGAATGAAACCTTTGTATCACTCCGTTCATTTCACTACGGCCAGTAGCTGTAAAATAAACTTGAATTTGAAGTTTTTTTTATTGCTGTTGTTTATAAACGAGCTTCCAGCTTCTATGATGCTTCTCTAATGTTTGCTCTGTAGATGGTTGGGGCTTATGGAGAATATGTGTTATTTTTTCTGGCGCATCGTATTTTGAGTACGTTTAGTCTTTTGCTTGCATTGATTTTAATGTGTTCTATATGCTTTTTATTGTCTATTATTGTACCTAAATATTTATATGTGTTCACATCTTCGATTCGAGCCTTCTAGCTGTTTATAGGCTGCTTCAGGAAAAATCGAACTACGGTTGAACTTTGAAGCTTGTTAAAAAAAAAGCGTGGAACCCGATGGAACTATGAAGCTTTTCTACTTGCACTTAGAATTCGATGGAACTATGAGGCTTGTTTATAAACGAAGCATGGTACTTAATGGAACTGTAAGGTTTCTTAAGCAGCACATGGTACTTTACGGAACTTTTTGATTGTTCAATGGAGAAAAACGGCTTAGGAAATGTTTGTCGAACATTTTTACCGATAAAAACTAAATTATAGATTATGTTGGAAAATAATAACATAACATAGAATGTATATTTAGCAACGCGATCAGGCCGTTCCTTACGAATAAAATATGTTTATTTTTTATTCAACAGTTACATATGACCAATATGTATGATGTATGACCAATATGTTCTGAATTTGTCGTGTCTTCAACTAGTGCTAACCACAAATATTCAGATGCAACAGCACACATAAAAATTCACAATCAGAGACGGGTTTACCCATGAGCGAAATGAGCGACCTTCAAGTGTTCCGTCGTAAAAAAGAGCAAGCCGAAGGTGCCTCGTCGAATGGTTGCAACATTTTACTAACCTAAGTTGTGTTGTGGTTATTAATTTGGTAGTGTATGACTTTGGTATATATATATTGAAAAGGGCTGGGGACATGACGTCACCTTGTGGTAGTCCGTCTGTGATAAGTTTTTTGAGGATTGTGTTGTTGCATTCTAATGTTGTGGTTCTGTTTTTTAGGAAAGCGTTTGTCCAATTTGTAATTTCTGATGGGACATTTGATTCTATCATTTTTCCAATCAGGGTTTTTGTTTTGACATTATTGTATGATTTTTCTAAATCGATGAACACGATCGCTGTTTTCATTTCATACATTTCCCCTGCAACTAGTGGCATGCCACCGAGCAATGACACCAGCCGCTTTTGACGAATTGCTCTTCGTCATGTTTCTGTCTGACCGTTGTGCCCGAACGCATTCGTTATTCATTCAGTTTTTAATGTTATGATAGAACTGACGATCCATTTGAAATTTTGAATTCATTGAATTTGATTCGAAAACAAGCGTGAAAAACATAATGCGTGAAGTAGAAGACGAGAAAGTCATTCCATAAACGAAATGTGTGGAATAACCGGGCATGCTAGTAGATAACTTACGTGGTAAATTTTAAAATAAATCCAAATAAAATACTAACTGCTGTTGACAATTACAATCCACAATTGCTCCAAAAACTTGGAAATAAAAAAGTTGGGTGACTTTTGAAAATTCAATATCAATACAAGTAATGAATCAAAACTTATTGTAGTTTTATGTTGAAAAAAATACACGAGTTTTTTTGTTGCCTATTTAAGGGTTAACCTTGAATAATCGAGTTTGATGTATTTTAAAACGTCTTATTTCATTTGACGTTTACGATTGTCTGCCGCTTGGTTGGTAGCTCTTCGGTTGAATTATCGGCCATGTGCATCCTATTGACCAAATCTGCCAACTCAGGTGTTGAGGCTAATTTGTATCGAAAACTCCCTTATTAGTGGTTGTTAAGGCGATTTTGTCAACAGGGTATTTATCTAAACGCTCATAGAAGAGAGAACAAAAGGCAGCCATTTTGCTAGAGCCAGGTTTTGGACGACAGTGTTGCACCGGTATATTATATCGGATAAGCAATTTGAGCAAATTGGTTGTATTGTGGCATTGTAGTGAAGTGAATGTGAAAAATCAATTACCAATCGTTGTGCTTGTGATATGTGTATGGAAATTCGTTCGGTATTGTGGTGTGTTTTTGTGTGGTTTTGAGTTTGTGTTGTGCCAAATGAGAATCAAGTCGTTTTGTGTCGAAGCTTTTATTACGCAGATTGTCACTATAAATCACGACACGGGATTTGTTCACGAAGACGTGCTTTTCGAGTAAAATAAAACGCGGACGCGACTGCTCTCGTTCGGTTTAAGATTGTAAGTCGCTTTATTTCTACAAATGTATGTTCTTATATATTAACAAATTTTAACGGTATAGGTGCTTTTCCTACACGCCGTGAGTGTGTGTTAGTGCCAAGAGTTTGGGAGGTAAAATCCTAGTTTTATCTGAAAATGTTGTTTTATAATTTTTTGTTATCGCTGTCCGATTCGGCCGTTTTATTTAATTGCACCAAATGCATAGACGTGTTTTCCTGTCGACCCATGTTCTCTTTTTGACGATACCTATTTTTTCAAGACGCAAATGCGTTGCCTGCTCTTAGAATGTTTATTACCATTTTCCTGATTATCGAGCCTGGTTGTTTGTATAGGATGGGTCTCTAAAGTAGAATGCAGTTTTATTGCACTTAACCATATGGCACGGCGTGCGGGCGTAGGCTGCTTACGCTTATCGCTATTTTCGCACTTCGGTCGTTCGTACGAAGGATGTTGTTTTATTGTACCGATTTATGCGTGCCGGGACCTTTCTACCTGTATTGCATATCGAGATGCTTCGTATTTTTAACGTTTCCGGTAATCGTTTATTTAGGATGACGAAGCTGGTGGTCCCTAGTTATGAATTACATTTTGGCTATGTTTGTCTCAGCTGATTGTTGAGTTTGTGAGATGTGAGCTTATGATGCTCTTAGATGAACATAGTTTTTTTTAACACATGGATTAGAATGATTGATCGTTGCGTTCGCAACATTCCGGCCCTCGTAAAACTGCAAGTTTTACCAAGATACGCAACGTTTCAGCTATGAAGAAAAATAAGAATGAAAGGTATAATCTAACTATTTGTTATTAACCTAATTAAATGCGTGCAATCATTGACGTTCGCAATCGTTGTTACGCGAAGAGCGCTGCGGTTGAGAGGGTGCATCTGAAGGTGTTGTCCTCTCGTTGTTTGCTGGAGGCGCGACGGTTTTAAGTGTTGGATACAGAAACCTTGGTTTACCGCGACACGGGATTGCCTCAATCGTATGCAATTCTTCATTTTGTTGTTCTTCTAGCGGGATGCTGATGTAATTTTGCGGGCTTGCTTCGTTAGCTGCTTGCTGTCTATGGCCGCGATGAGATAGCAGATTTGTCAAGGAGTCCCAAAAGGATGCTAGCAATTGCCATCCTACTCCGTAGATTTCGAATAGAATTCTGCCATGTATTATTGTATCTATTATGAATTTAATAGTTCTGCCACATACATAGATACCGATAGCTGTTGATGTAATGTTTCCGAGCCAAGTAGACCAAGATACTAGTTTAGACCAGTACTTTTCGAACGCGCCGTGAATTACCTTTTCTGATATAAGTGTATCGAAGGTAAATCCTTGTAGATTCGGGTGTTCACCGGTGATCATTTTATGTAGTACTGATGATGCAATTCTTTTATCTCCTTGCTCATACACCATATTTTTCATCTTTTGTAGGCTTTCGGCGTCGTAAACACCGCTCTCCATTAAACTCGGCAATGGTGTATATGTCCAGCTTGTTACAATATCGGTTGTTAGTTGTTGTGGTGCCGTTGTTTCGCGCAAGCGTTGGTCGATTGTATACCATCTTCCACCAATGGTAAATTTTGCTGGCAACAGCGGAGTGCAATCTATTTGCGTGCCTCTTAGTTGTAACATTCGGGTTACTGGAGCTATAAACATTGAACGATTATTGTAGTTTACCGGGATTTCATGATAGCAGTCTTCTTTGCTTTCGTAAGTAACGTAAACTGGTTTACATTCAAGAATGTATAATACTTCGGCTGCTACAACTGCTGTATATCCAGGACGTTTCACAAGGTTTGTGACGAACTCACTAGGGTTTAATCGAGCCAGAGTTAGCTTAGTTTCCAAAAGTGCCTTATCGATTTTGCACAATTCGGTCATTACTGTGACGTATATATCGTTTAGTTTCTGGCCGAGATAGTTTTCTACCAGAGTGATTTTTGAGTTGAAATAAGTGAATAGGTCGAGGTTTCTTCCATCGACCGCTTTTCTTTTAAATGGCGATTGGTAACCACTTAGCTCAAGGATGAATATTTTTGGATGATCGGTGATGTAGCTATTGAAGCCGCATATTTGTGTAGCGTCTCGAGCTCTTATCGAGAACATATGCTCCTTTGAGATTAAGGTATATACTGTGCTCGCTGCAGTTCTTGCATTATCAATGGTTTTGTTCACAGTACCTTCATAGATGATTTCGAAATCGTTTCGCTCGCATTGCCGTCGCAGATCCACTTCCCAGGTAAGGTAGCCGTAGTAAAGTTTGTTGTTTGTAAAGTAAAGTTTGAGCTAATTTACAATCCTGTGGTGTAAATTCTTTAACGATATATTCATAGCTTCGTTCATAATCCGATGTGTGCGAAAAGGCGCCACAATGTTTAATTGATCTGGTGATAATTACTTTGCATTGATGAACGTGAACGATGGTTTTTGGGCTTCTTTGTAATACTTGAATTCGTATTTCTTCAGTCGAAACGTTTTTGGATGGCGGAACGCAGGATGCTACGTCCATAAGGGAGTAGCTAGTGATATTAATATCGTTGTTAGCGCAGTCATACGCTATTAAACCTCTTGTTGATGCCCCAATCGCTTGGGCTGAAAGAAACAAAAATATTAGTATAGCCATGGTAATGGTATTTAATGTAGTGACTTTCGCTTGTGTCGGCTTTTCTTTTATTTTTGCCGCCTCCGGCCCTTGTTTGAAAGCCGACACGTGTGTAGTGTTTGCCATAAAAGTGTTGTTATACCAATTGCAGGGTTTGATTTTTTTCTTTTTTTCTTTTATACCTGCTCGGCTACGATCCTGATTGCGGGACGTTTTTGGTTTTTCGAATATCGCGCCTACAAATTCAGGGTTTTTGTTTTCTAACACCTTAATGTTATCTGCGTCAATCCTATCACTTGATATGGTATTGAGCAATTCTTTGTTATTTGAGCAAAATTTGGTAATAAAGAAGCCCCCTTCGTCGTGAGCCTTTATAACCTGATCCACGGTTTCTATTGCTTTGTTTATTGAATTAAAGCTGTCATTGTAATCGTCGACATAATGTTGATGTACGATTAGTGTTAATGCTAATGGGTACTTATCCTTCAGCCGTTCAGCGTTGGAATTTTTTGCGGCCTGTGCGCAGGATGGAGAGCAGGTTGAGCCAAAGGTCATTACCTGCATGACGTAAGTGTCCGGACTACGATCTTCGCAGTCTCTCCAAATAAATCTTTGGGTGTTTTGATCCTCCTTGCGGATCTTTATTTGGTGGAACATTTCTTTTATGTCACCACATATAGCATATTTTCCTTCTCGGAATCTTATTAGTATCCCGAATAATGAGGTTGTGCTATCTGGCCCTGATAATAAGGCCGAGTTAAGCGAATGTCCTCTAACCTTTGCGGC
This sequence comes from Anopheles maculipalpis, assembly GCF_943734695.1. Classification (NCBI taxonomy): domain Eukaryota; kingdom Metazoa; phylum Arthropoda; class Insecta; order Diptera; family Culicidae; genus Anopheles; species Anopheles maculipalpis. The sequence goes on along the minus strand of NC_064870.1, from coordinate 21,053,525 downwards.
TGCATCAAACACTAACCGTGGTTTGGGCGGCATTTTATTTTTATTTATCACTATGAAATGTGGTAGATAAAACGTGTTTGGCGGATTTATTTCGATTTCCCAAGGTTCTAGTTTCCTAGCCTAACCTTTTTCTACATAGCTTTTGAAAGTTGTTAATGCCCATTCTTTTAGTTCTGGATCCTTTTGCAATTTTTTCTCTAAACTTATGAGTCTTGACATTGCATTGTCAAGGCTAGTGGGAAATTTATGATTTTCCTGTTTCCATAGCAAGCCGACTTCGTAGCGTCCTTCTTTGAATTTTAGGGTGTTTGCTAGGATTTGTTTCGCCCTTTTTTCTTCTTCCGATTCCGGAAGTTGTTTTATTGGTTTTACACCAAAATCTTCGACAGAGAAATAGTTAGATATCAGTTTTTGGATATCTTCCTGTTCTTGGATAACCATTGAAAAATTTGTACTTTCATTATCCGAGTTCCTTCCGTAAACGAGCCAGCCCAATTTAGTTTTCATTGCAATGGGCTCTCCTTGTTTACCGTATCGATGCTTTAGCCCCATTAATAATTGATTATGTTTTATACCGATTACGATTGTCGGTTGTACATTGTCAAATTCATTAATTGGTAAGTTTTTCAAATAAGGGTACTTAACGCACAATTCGTTATAGTTTAATGTTTGTATTGGCAACATTAAATTTTTGATTGTTCTAACATCTTTTAGGTTGAAAGTCTTTTTTGATGCGCCCCTAATTTTCAAGTTTACGCTTTGACTTCCTTCTTGGTTTGCTTTCGTACCTTGAGTCCAAACCAGTTGAAGTGGAATTTCTTCTCCCGTTAAGGAGAGTTTCCTGGCGATTTTTGCATCTAATAGCGTTAGAGATGAACCCGGATCTAAAAAGGCGTATGTATTAACGGATTTATCCTTATTCATCAATGTTACAGGTAACACTTGATAGTGTGTCGAAGATGGAATCTGTATTTCGTGATGGTTATTAACGGCTTCTTGTTCAACTGCTGGAGTTGTTCCCATAGGATGAAGCATTTTGTGATGTTTTTTTGTACATCCATTAATACCACACTTTTGTGCGCTTCTACAAGCTTCTATTGCATGATTGTTTGATTTTAAACATCCTGCACAAATACGTTTGTCTTTAACTATCTGTTGACGCTCTGTAACATTTTTATTAACTAAGGCGTAACATTTAATAGTTTCGTGTAGCTTGTTGCATATTAAGCAGTTTGCTTTTGGTTTACTGGGTCCCGGTTGGTTAGTCCCTGGTTTTTTCGTCTTTGATTTAATTTCACTTTTTGACTCATGAATGTTAACATGTCCCTTTTGAGTAAGTGATTGCAACGTACTCATAACAGTTGCGGTTTCCGCATAAGGTTTAAGCCATTCGCATAATTCATCTAACGTTTGATTTCTTATGCTGATTTTTTCCTTAGTTACATACTTGACTCTATCAAGTTGTATGTTATAGGGAAGTTTTGATGTTAACTCGAGCACCAATCTATGATCATTAAGATAAGATGGTTCATCCATGAGGTTTACAGTATGCACCAAATTTTCTAGTGCATTTATTAAATCAACGACTATATTCTTGGAATCCTTTTTAATTCGTTGCAAGCCATTTAAGAGTTCTAAGTAAACTAGATCTGTTCCTCCGAACTTTGCTTCTAATCTCTTGATTATTTCGCCAACGTTTTTGGATTCCATCATTAGCTGTTGAACGTGCGTTAATGCGTCTCCGTTCAAAGCTTGTCTTAAACGGTTTAGATTTTCTAAATCTGTAAATTTGCCTTCTTCGTTTGTTTTTTCAAACGTTTGTTTGAAGTTCGTCCATTCTTTTGGATCGCCTCCAAACTTTGGCAATTGCATCAAGGATTGTCTTCGTAGAAGAGTTTCCATGTGCGATGGACCCTGTCTTTCATCCATCATGGATTTGAAAGCATTAAAAAAGTACTCCATTTGTTGTTGCTGGTTATCTACCATTTTTCCTTGGTTGATAACCATTTCCTTCATCGTTGTGTCCATAATGGACTCGTCCATTTTCCTTTCGTTTGCCTTTCCCTCATCCCTTTTTGCAGATGCCTCTATTTCAGATGTCAAACGCTTCAATTCGTATTTGATCTTTTGACATTTAGGGCATAGCCAGCATTCCGCTGGTGTTGGACTGCGTGTCAGTCGAACGCACTGCAAATGGAACCAACGGTCGCATTCGAAGCATTCTGTCATTTCGCTTTCCTCGGTATCAATACCTTGGCATAAGCGGCAGGAACCGTTTGGGTTTTTAACAAAATTAAAAGGCATTTTGAATCCTTGCCTTGCACTGATTTCCTTGCCTTATAATGAGAAGACTGACTTACCTGGATAAGTTGACGCGTTTCCTCTTGTAAATTGGGCAGGAGCTAGAACCGTCTGGAACTGGGATGTCTTCGCTGTGATGATGTCTGCACGGTACTCCTCTGGGTTTCTCGCGTGTGGCGGAACAATGTCTTTCACAATAGTTTTTTTTTTTTTTTTTTTTTTAAACCTTTCACAACACAGCGTAAACACGAATGTTCCGTATTGTGAATACAATAGTTTTAAGCGATAGTGGTGGACACAACACTAAGAACAACGACGATTTTGAAACAAAACGGAGATCGACGATACAACCTTATTGAACTGCACTTTGCTCCTGTTTTATTTCACACTAACTTTTATCTTTCAAGTGATTAGAACACTCTACGGATTGAAATTTTAGACGAATAAGTTCGACACTGGAGTTATAAACACTTTTGAGATTAATTATAACTCCTCTCTGGAGCCACCATATAAATCACGACACGGGATTTGTTCACGAAGACGTGCTTTTCGAGTAAAATAAAACGCGGACGCGACTGCTCTCGTTCGGTTTAAGATTGTAAGTCGCTTTATTTCTACAAATGTATGTTCTTATATATTAACAAATTTTAACGGTATAGGTGCTTTTCCTACACGCCGTGAGTGTGTGTTAGTGCCAAGAGTTTGGGAGGTAAAATCCTAGTTTTATCTGAAAATGTTGTTTTATAATTTTTTGTTATCGCTGTCCGATTCGGCCGTTTTATTTAATTGCACCAAATGCATAGACGTGTTTTCCTGTCGACCCATGTTCTCTTTTTGACGATACCTATTTTTTCAAGACGCAAATGCGTTGCCTGCTCTTAGAATGTTTATTACCATTTTCCTGATTATCGAGCCTGGTTGTTTGTATAGGATGGGTCTCTAAAGTAGAATGCAGTTTTATTGCACTTAACCATATGGCACGGCGTGCGGGCGTAGGCTGCTTACGCTTATCGCTATTTTCGCACTTCGGTCGTTCGTACGAAGGATGTTGTTTTATTGTACCGATTTATGCGTGCCGGGACCTTTCTACCTGTATTGCATATCGAGATGCTTCGTATTTTTAACGTTTCCGGTAATCGTTTATTTAGGATGACGAAGCTGGTGGTCCCTAGTTATGAATTACATTTTGGCTATGTTTGTCTCAGCTGATTGTTGAGTTTGTGAGATGTGAGCTTATGATGCTCTTAGATGAACATAGTTTTTTTTAACACATGGATTAGAATGATTGATCGTTGCGTTCGCAACAGTCACTATTTTCATTTGTTCTTTTGAGGATGCAAAATAGAACATTCCAACTGGCTTGGAAGCTCAGTAGTGATATCATGGAGTAAGCAAATACCGGGGCGTAAGTTGCTTGGTACGTTCGAAGTATCATCATTTGCTTGCATTAACTTACCATCATTATATTTTGCAGATTATGGTAAGATCGATAAATGGAGTATGTGCTAGGAAGCTATGGCACAGTATCGCACAGTGAGTATGTAATGGTTAAGAATGTAATCGAGAAGAATACCCATTAGATCGTGTGATTGGTTCCTAATGCTGTTCGTGTTACGCGAGTTAACCTTTTCTTTCTTGTAGGAAAGAAGGTGTTAGACGATCGATTGCCAAATTGCTTTATTTCTGTTACTTTGAACCGCAGACATTGAACCAACTTGAATTAATTGGGTCAATTCCATGCATTGACCCGAACTGCTGACGACGCTGGTGAGCGGCGATACGGCAACAAATGCTTACTTGGGTAGACACTCAGACTCGTCCAACTCTATGCAGCTAATCGGGAAAATGTATGGGATCAGATTGCCATCCCTGTAACTATTGTTCTTGTGGACTATACATGTGTTGTGAGCCAAATGAACTTTCCCTTGGTGATACAACACAGGATGGAGTCAGATTTTTCTCAATATTCTGAGGTCAAGCTTCGGGATCTTAATCAGCAAAACTATCACTCTGTTGATTTTTTCCAGGCGTATGTAAATGTTAATAGGAAAAATTTCAACTGATTCTGATCGGAATTGTTTCATTACTTTAGATGTACTGGAAGCTAAATCTGTTATTTTAATATTGATCCGTGTATTGATGGTTATTTGTTTATTTTTATTATCAACTAAGTCCATTAGCAAGCTATTGATTAGTCGTAGTCGTAGGTCGTTAGCTTAGGAAATTCCTACTAAATATATCCAACCAATTCCTTCTGAGTCCCAACGTTTGAAACGTTTATTGGGCAGAAGTTTCCTAAACAATGAATTTAAATGTTGTAACTGATTTTGTATAATGATGATCAGCTGATTGGTTTCTATTTTTTTTAAATCGATTCTTATCGATTCCGTTTAAATTTTGTATGCTGTAATATTATAATGATAGATGTAATTGTAACTGTCGATCCTAGCTGGGCCTAAATCGATACCTACTATTGGTGGTAACCTGTCTATGGTTGTCCTTTGGCCGTTCATCGAACATACTAAACCTAACAGACTGTAACGAGGAAAATGTTTTTGTTTTTTTTTGTAATTAGTTTTATTCATAGTATTTTTATCGGATTTTTCGAGTGTTGTCAGTAATTACGGTACTTCTATTAATCTGCTTGATTTTGATTTTCTTGTATCTTGGTTTGTATTTTAATCTAGCTCTCGTTTTTTTTTTTTCAAAATTTTTTCTATCTGTTGGAATTGTTTTCTCCTTTATTCCCTTGCTGTAGGCCAAAAGATCATTTGATTGTTTTGATTTGAACTTTTTGTAGACTTGTTCGCAGATTATGGAGGAACGAGTGGATGGTAGGATCACTTCGTACGGAGTATATTTGATAGAGAAATGAATGGGTGAATTATATTTATGTACTAAAGCTTGGATTAGGTCAGGAACGGGTAGGTGCATTTGTTCGAACTTCGTGATACGATACATTTCGATTATGGTTGAATGAAACCTTTGTATCACTCCGTTCATTTCACTACGGCCAGTAGCTGTAAAATAAACTTGAATATGAAGTTTTTACAAAAGTTGGTTAAATTCTGAGTGCCAAATGATTTTTCGCCATCCGTAACAAGTATCTTTGGTGGGAGGTATTTTAATAGCAATCAACTTCACTAAAGCGAATTATGAAAATTTGTCTATACAAGTTAAGAAATAATGATTCTCCAAAAACATTTTATCTATATGTGCAATTTTGAATGTTGGAATGCTGGAATCGGTGTCTCTTGTTGGAGACACTTATTTGTTTTCATTACATATGCTGCAATTGGACAATACGGCGTAGAGCCGTCATACTAAAAAATAACTAAATATGCTGCAATTTGAAACAATATGTTTGATTTTGGAGAGCAGCTTCGGAAAATAATATGTACGCAAAATTCTCCAAACTTATTCTCCTTCTACTCCTATTTTCCTTTAGTGAACAGGTCTATCTTTGCCTAATTCACCTTGGGAGAACACAGCTCCAACAGCAAAATCTGAAGCATCGGTAGTCAGAATGAATGGTTTATTGAAATCGGAATAGATAAGAATATCATTTGACGATAATATTTGCTTCATTTTATTGAAACATTCTGCTTCTTGCTGATTTGTTTTGTTTTGATGTGTCAGAACCCTTCCCTCTTAAAATGTTTTCAAAGGTTTTGCGATTTTAACAAAATCTTTGACAAATTGCCGATAATAGCCCATCAATCCCAGAAAAGCACGAAGTTCTTTCATGTTTTTGGGAATGGGGTATTTAGAAATTACGTCGATTTTATTCTGATAAGGTTTTATTCCGTCAGAGCAAACAACAAAACCGAGAAATTCTACTTCTTTCTTGAAGAATTCTGATTTATCTAATTGAATTTTTAATCCTGCTTGGTTAAGCGTGTTCAAGATGGTGTTCAAATTTTTAAAATGTTTCTCTAAATTCCTGCCAAAAACTTTTACATCGTCTATATCGACATAGCAAATTTTCCCTATAAAATTTCGCAAAACATCATCAATTGCTCTCTAGAAGGTTGCTTGAGCGTTTTTAATTCATATTTACCATTATTAATGGCAAATGCAGTTTTTTCTATGTCCGATTATTTCATTCTGATTTGGTGGAACCCTGAAGCTATAGATCCAGAGTAGAAAAGGATTGCTGTTCTTTTCTGTCCTGCTGTCGGCTTATTATTGTGTACGCACGCAGTAAAACCGCATGTTTTACTCTGTGACTTCATTCTGCAGTATTCGTTTCTGTCGCTTTTAACCGCCTTTATCTTAACCGTAGATTTCAACTGGTTCTGCTGGTAACCGTCGGTGGTCCCTGATAGTTCACCTCAACTCTTTCCGATCTCAATCAACATCATGTGGACATGGTTAACCCACCCGCTGTTACCATATCAATCTGGCAGTCGTTTCAACCAACGCTTCGAAATGTGACATGACGAAAACCACAACCAACTACGATTCCTCCTGTCTCCATATCATCCTTCAAATTCGATTCTTCAATTCAACCCTGCTGTCGTGTGCCGCAATAATTCTAGTTATAGTGCATAGCGTTGTGTAGTACCGTTAAGTGCTAGCTTAATCGATTATTGATTTTTTTCGTCTCTCCTTAAATCTATCATTCGTAATAATTACTTACGAACTAACTTAATCTAGATACTTTCTTAATACTTTACTTTTCAAACTTTTCCAACCGATTGTTGTGTAATTTGTCCAGCTTTCTTTCCATATTTAACCACGCACGTTTGATCGCTGGGTATTTCTACCACATCATAAGGTTGTTATGTTTGTATAACGTATCTTTATTTCGTGTTTCGCAGGTAACGGACCCGACGTGGCCAGAACCCTGGTGGTTGTGGTATTCTGGAGATCTTTCTTTATTGTCGTCACGATTCGGAATGATCTCCGTGGAGGCTGAGGCTCCTTTTATTCAAGATTTTCTATAGGGGTGTTAGTGAAATCGCTTACCTTATCAACTATGGTTAGTATGCGTAACTAATAACTATTTTCAATACATAACACTTCTCCCAGCTTTAAATGAGACTTTAGATACTCTAACAAACAATGTCAATTACGTTCACAAGCTACTAAAATTAGTTTTTCCTTATCCTGTCCCGTATTCTTTTGGATCTTCTTAATTTAGGAGATTTGGATTCACTTCGTTTTCGTGTCGAACTAACCTTTTGTTTGTCTGTCACCTTTACTGTTGTTTTGTCTTTTCCTACCGGTGCACTGACTATGGGTACTATGGGATGAAATTCATCCGATAGATCGGATGTTCTAATTTGATTTGTGTGTACTATTCGCACATTTCCGTGAACATTTATCAAGTATCTATTGCTACTTATTTTTTCCAATACTAAGGCTGGAATCCATCTTACCAAATCCTCATGATGATTCCTATACAAAACTTTATCTCCTTTCGCGTGTGATACTGTATCTACTGGTTTGGACACTGGAGGCGGGAGGGGTTTGAGGTTTAGGTTACGTATCTTTCATCATTTTGAATTTCTAATTTAACTGGATTGCTCGTGTTTAGTAATGTTCTTGGTACATAGCAAAAAACTAATGATGAAGGTGTTTTACCTGTAGAAGTAGATGGAGTGTTACGATAATTAAATAATATTCGATTTAATTTGCGCTGTAATGGTATTGGTCTCAATTGTTCATCAATCAAATACTTCTTCAACACTTTCTTAATCGTCTGAACTCCCCTCTCCGCTAATCCATTTGACTGCGGATGATAAGGCGGTGATTTCAACACCTTGATGACATTAGCCTAACATCCTTCCATAAACCCAGAAGAATTGAACGGTGGACCGTGGTCCGAACAAACTTCCGTAGGTAAACCAAAATAAGTATAGAAGTAAGTAAGTAAGTATGAATGAATAAATACTTAAACATATATCAAATAATTTAAAGGATATCTATTTGTGTTGGAAGTAAAGATTTTGTATTTATGGCGTGTTGTATGTTTGGTTATTTTCTTTACAACTCTATGTTGTTTTTCTTGATGTGTTTAAATATTCTTTTAAATGTTTTACCTGATGCCAATTGCCAATCGTTTTTGAGATTTTCTTTGATGATGTTTTTCTCTTTGTTGTATTTTGGACATACAAAGATTTTATGCAATCCGGTGTTTGGTTCGTTGCATATTTCACAGGTACCATTTTGTATTATGCTCATTTTTTCGAACCAGTATTCTGATAGATCATGTCCCGCTAGGATTTTACTTGCTATTTTATTTGACTTCATGTGCTTTGAGCAGTGTGTCTTTATACCATAGTTTGAATTTGAAATCACTATGTAGTTCTGCAAAAAAAATCCTTTCTCTCTTGTGGATGTGGTGTACCATTCTATAGTTTGTTCCTTCATTTCGTTTTGGAATATTTTTATCAGATCTGTATACCTGTATTTGTTGTTTATCTTATTTTGTGATATGGTTAGGGCTTATGGAGGATATGTGTTATTTTTACTGGCGCATCGTATTTTGAGTACGTTTAGTATTTTGCTTGCATTGATTTTAATGTGTTCTATATGCTTTTTAAATGTCAATTTATTGTCTATTATTGTACCTAAATATTTATATGTGTTCTCTTCGATTCGAGCCCTCTAGCTGTTTGTAGGCTGCTTCAGGAAAAATCGAACTACGGTTGAACTTTGAAGCTTGTTAAAAAAAGGCGTGGAACCCGATGGAACTATGAAGCTTGTTTATAAACGAAGCATGGTACTTAATGGAACTGTAAGGTTTCTTAAGCAGCACATGGTACTGTACGGAACTTTTTGGTTGCTCAATGGAGAAAAACGGCTTAGGAAATGTTTGTCGAACATTTTTACCGATAAAAACTAAATTATAGATTATGTTGGAAAATAATAACATAACATAGAATGTATATTTAGCAACGCGACCCGACCGTTCCTTACGAATAAAATATGTTTATTTTTTATTCAACAGTTACATATGACCAATATGTTCTGAATTTTTCATGTCTTCAACTAGTGCTAACCACAAATATTCAGATGCAACAGCACACATAAAAATTCACAATCAGAGACGGGTTTACCCATGAGCGAAATGAGCGACCTTCAAGTGTTCCGTCGTAAAAAAGAGCAAGCCGAAGGTGCCTCGTCGAATGGTTGCAACATTTTACTAACCTAAGTTGTGTTGTGGTTGTTAATTTGGTAGTGTATGACTTTGGTATATATATTGAAAAGGGCTGGGGACATGACGTCACCTTGTGTTAGTCCGTCTGTGATAAGTTTTTTGAGGATTGTGTTGTTGCATTCTAATGTTGTGGTTCTGTTTTTTAGGAAAGCTTTTGTCCAATTTGTGATTTCTGATGGGACATTTGTTTATTTATTCATAATTAATTATGACGGTCCAGTGCCGTATTGTTCTGATGGGACATTTGATTCTATCATTTTTCCAATCAGGGTTTTTGTTTTGACATTATTGTATGATTTTTCTAGATCGATGAACACGATCCCTGTTTTCATTTCATACATTTCCCTTGCAACTAGTGGCATGCCACCGAGCAAAGACACCAGCCGCTTTTGACGAATTGCTCTTCGTCATGTTTCTGTCTGACCGTTATGCCCGAACGCATTCGTTATTCATTCTGTTTTTAATGTTATGATAGAACTGACGATCCATTTGAAATTTTTAATTCATTGAATTTGATTCGAAAACAAGCATAATGCGTGAAGTAGAAGACGAGAAAGTCATTCCATAAACGAAATGTGTGGAATAACCGGGCATGCTAGTAGATAACTTACGTGGTAAATTTTAAAATAAATCCAAATAAAATACTAACTGCTGTTGACAATTACAATCCACAATCGCTCCAAAAACTTGGAAATAAAAAAGTTAGGTGACTTTTGAAAATTCCATATCAATACAAGCAATGAATCAAAACTTATTGTAGTTTTATGTTGAAAGAAATACACGAGTTTTTTGTTGCCTATTTAAGGGTTAACCTTGAATAATCGAGTTTGATGTATTTTAAAACGTCTTATTTCATTTGACGTTTACGATTGTCTGCCGCTTGGTTGGTAGCTCTTCGGTTGAATTATCGGCCATGTGCATCCTATTGACCAAATCTGCCAACTCAGGTGTTGTTGAGGCTAATTTGTATCGAAAACTCCCTTATTAGTGGTTGTTAAGGCGATTTTGTCAACAGGGTATTTATCTAAACGCTCATAGAAGAGAGAACAAAAGGCAGCCATTTTGCTAGAGCCAGGTTTTGGACGACAGTGTTGCACCGGTATATTATATCGGATAAGCAATTTGAGCAAATTGGTTGTATTGTGGCATTGTAGTGAAGTGAATGTGAAAAATAAATTACCAATCGTTGTGCTTGTGATATGTGTATGAAAATTCGTTCGGTATTGTGGTGTGTTTTTGGGTGGTTTTGAGTTTGTGTTGTGCTAAATGAGAATCAAGTCGTTTTGTGTCGAAGCTTTTATTACGCAGATAGTCACTATTTTCATTTGTTCTTTTGAGGATGCAAAATAGAACATTCCAACTGGCTTGGAAGCTCAGTAGTGATATCATGGAGTAAGCAAATACCGGGGCGTAAGTTGCTTGGTACGTTCGAAGTATCATCATTTGCTTGCATTAACTTACCATCATTATATTTTGCAGATTATGGTAAGATCGATAAATGGAGTATGTGCTAGGAAGCTATGGCACAGTATCGCACAGTGAGTATGTAATGGTTAAGAATGTAATCGAGAAGAATACCCATTAGATCGTGTGATTGGTTCCTAATGCTGTTCGTGTTACGCGAGTTAACCTTTTCTTTCTTGTAGGAAAGAAGGTGTTAGACGATCGATTGCCAAATTGCTTTATTTCTGTTACTTTGAACCGCAGACATTGAACCGACTGGAATTAATTGGGTCAATTCCATGCATTGACCCGAACTGCTGACGACGCTGGTGAGCGGCGATACGGCAACAAATGCTTACTTGGGTAGACACTCAGACTCGTCCAACTCTATGCAGCTAATCGGGAAAATGTATGGGATCAGATTGCCATCCCTGTAACTATTGTTCTTGTGGACTATATATGTGTTGTGAGCCAAATGAACTTTCCCTTGGTGATACAACACAGGATGGAGTCACATATTTCTGAATATTCTGAGGTCAAGGTTCGGGGTCTTAATCAGCAAAACTATCACTCTGTTGATTTTTTCCAGGCGTATGTAAATGTTAATAGAAAAAATTTCGACTGATTCTGATCGGAATTGTTTCATTACTTTGGATGTACTGGAAGCTAAATCTGTTATTTTAATATTGATCCGTGTATTGATGGTTATTTGTTTATTTTTATTATCAACTAAGTCCATTAGCAAGCTATTGATTAGTCGTAGGTCGTTAGCTTAGGAAATTCCTACTAAATATATCCAACCAATTCCTTCTGAGTCCCAACGTTTGAAACGTTTATTGGGCAGAAGTTTCCTAAACAATGAATTTAAATGTTGTAACTGATTTTGTATAATGATGATCAGCTGATTGGTTTCTATTTTTTTTAAATCGATTCTTATCTATTCCGTTTAAATTTTGTATGCTGTAATATTATAATGATAGATGTAATTGTAACTTTCGATCCTAGCTGGGCCTAAATCGATACCTACTATTGGTGGTACCCTGTCTATGGTTGTCCTTTGGCCGTTCATCGAACATACTAAACCTAACAGACTGTAACGAGGAAGAGGTTTTTGTTTTTTTTTTTGTAATTAGTTTTATTCATAGTATTTTTATCGGATTTTCAAATCATTTTTATGGATTTTTCGAGTGTTGTCAGTAATTACGGTACTTCTATTAATCTGCTTGATTTTGATTTTCTTGTATCTTGGTTTGTATTTTAATCTAGCTCTCGTTTTTTTTTTTCAAAATTTTTTCTATCTGTTGGAATTGTTTTCTCCTTTATTCCCTTGCTGTAGGCCAAAAGATCATTTGATTGTTTTGATTTGAACTTTTTGTAGACTTGTTCGCAGATTATGGAGGAACGAGTGGATGGTAGGATCACTTCGTACGGAGTATATTTGATAGAGAAATGAATGGGTGAATTATATTTATGTACTAAAGCTTGGATTAGGTCAGGAACGGGTAGGTGCATTTGTTCGAACTTCGTGATACGATACATTTCGATTATGGTTGAATGAAACCTTTGTATCACTCCGTTCATTTCACTACGGCCAGTAGCTGTAAAATAAACTTGAATATGAAGTTTTTACAAAAGTTGGTTAAATTCTGAGTGCCAAATGATTTTTCGCCATCCGTAACTAGTATCTTTGGTGGGAGGTATTTTAATAGCAATCAACTTCACTAAAGCGAATTATGAAAATTTGTCTATACAAGTTAAGAAATAATGATTCTCCAAAAACATTTTATCTATATGTGCAATTTTGAATGTTGGAATGCTGGAATCGGTGTCTCTTGTTGGAGACACTTATTTGTTTTCATTACATATGCTGCAATTGGACAATACGGCGTAGAGCCGTCATACTAAAAAATAACTAAGTATGCTGCAATTTGAAACAATATGTTTGATTTTGGAGAGCAGCTTCGGAAAATAATATGTACGCAAAATTCTCCAAACTTATTCTCCTTCTACTCCTATTTTCCTTTAGTGAACAGGTCTATCTTTGCCTAATTCACCTTGGGAGAACACAGCTCCAACAGCAAAATCTGAAGCATCGGTAGTCAGAATGAATGGTTTATTGAAATCGGAATAGATAAGAATATCATTTGACGATAATATTTGCTTCATTTTATTGAAACATTCTGCTTCTTGCTGATTTGTTTTGTTTTGATGTGTCAGAACCCTTCCCTCTTAAAATGTTTTCAAAGGTTTTGAGATTTTAACAAAATCTTTGACAAATTGCCGATAATAGCCCATCAATCCCAGAAAAGCACGAAGTTCTTTCATGTTTTTGGGAATGGGGTGTTTAGAAATTACGTCGATTTTATTCTGATAAGGTTTTATTCCGTCAGAGCAAACAACAAAACCGAGAAATTCTACTTCTTTCTTGAAGAATTCTGATTTATCTAATTGAATTTTTAATCCTGCTTGGTTAAGCGTGTTCAAGATGGTGTTCAAATTTTTAAAATGTTTCTCTAAATTCCTGCCAAAAACTTTTACATCGTCTATATCGACATAGCAAATTTTCCCTATAAAATTTCGCAAAACATCATCAATTGCTCTCTAGAAGGTTGCTTGAGCGTTTTTAATTCATATTTACCATTATTATTGGCAAATGCAGTTTTTTCTATGTCCGATTTTTTCATTCTGATTTGGTGGAACCCTGAAGCTATAGATCCAGAGTAGAAAAGGATTGCTGTTCTTTTCTGTCCTGCTGTCGGCTTATTATTGTGTACGCACGCAGTAAAACCGCATGTTTTACTCTGTGACTTCATTCTGCAGTATTCGTTTCTGTCGCTTTTAACCGCCTTTATCTTAACCGTAGATTTCAACTGGTTCTGCTGGTAACCGTCGGTGGTCCCTGATAGTTCACCTCAACTCTTTCCGATCTCAATCAACATCATGTGGACATGGTTAACCCACCCGCTGTTACCATATCAATCTGGCAGTCGTTTCAACCAACGCTTCGAAATGTGACATGACGAAAACCACAACCAACTACGATTCCTCCTGTCTCCATATCATCCTTCAAATTCGATTCTTCAATTCAACCCTGCTGTCGTGTGCCGCAATAATTCTAGTTATAGTGCATAGCGTTGTGTAGTACCGTTAAGTGCTAGCTTAATCGATTATTGATTTTTTTCGTCTCTCCTTAAATCTATCATTCGTAATAATTACTTACGAACTAACTTAATCTAGATACTTTCTTAATACTTTACTTTTCAAACTTTTCCAACCGATTGTTGTGTAATTTGTCCAGCTTTCTTTCCATATTTAACCACGCACGTTTGATCGCTGGGTATTTCTACCACATCATAAGGTTGTTATGTTTGTATAACGTATCTTTATTTCGTGTTTCGCAGGTAACGGACCCGACGTGGCCAGAACCCTGGTGGTTGTGGTATTCTGGAGATCTTTCTTTATTGTCGTCACGATTCGGAAAATGATCTCCGTGGAGGCTGAGGCTCCTTTTATTCAAGATTTTCTATAGGGGTGTTAGTGAAATCGCTTACCTTATCAACTATGGTTAGTATGCGTAACTAATAACTATTTTCAATACATAACACTTCTCCCAGCTTTAAATGAGACTTTAGATACTCTAACAAACAATGTCAATTACGTTCACAAGCTACTAAAATTAGTTTTTCCTTATCCTGTCCCGTATTCTTTTGGATCTTCTTAATTTAGGAGATTTGGATTCACTTCGTTTTCGTGTCGAACTAACCTTTTGTTTGTCTGTCACCTTTACTGTTGTTTTGTCTTTTCCTACCGGTGCACTGACTATGGGTACTATGGGATGAAATTCATCCGATAGATCGGATGTTCTAATTTGATTTGTGTGTACTATTCGCACATTTCCGTGAACATTTATCAAGTATCTATTGCTACTTATTTTTTCCAATACTAAGGCTGGAATCCATCTTACCAAATCCTCATGATGATTCCTATACAAAACTTTATCTCCTTTCGCGTGTGATACTGTATCTACTGGTTTGGACACTGGAGGCGGGAGGGGTTTGAGGTTTAGGTTACGTATCTTTCATCATTTTGAATTTCTAATTTAACTGGATTGCTCGTGTTTAGTAATGTTCTTGGTACATAGCAAAAAACTAATGATGAAGGTGTTTTACCTGTAGAAGTAGATGGAGTGTTACGATAATTAAATAATATTCGATTTAATTTGCGCTGTAATGGTATTGGTCTCAATTGTTCATCAATCAAATACTTCTTCAACACTTTCTTAATCGTCTGAACTCCCCTCTCCGCTAATCCATTTGACTGCGGATGATAAGGCGGTGATTTCAACACCTTGATGACATTAGCCTAACATCCTTCCATAAACCCAGAAGAATTGAACGGTGGACCGTGGTCCGAACAAACTTCCGTAGGTAAACCAAAATAAGTATAGAAGTAAGTAAGTAAGTATGAATGAATAAATACTTAAACATATATCAAATAATTTAAAGGATATCTATTTGTGTTGGAAGTAAAGATTTTGTATTTATGGCGTGTTGTATGTTTGGTTATTTTCTTTACAACTCTATGTTGTTTTTCTTGATGTGTTTAAATATTCTTTTAAATGTTTTACCTGATGCCAATTGCCAATCGTTTTTGAGATTTTCTTTGATGATGTTTTTCTCTTTGTTGTATTTTGGACATACAAAGATTTTATGCAATCCGGTGTTTGGTTCGTTGCATATTTCACAGGTACCATTTTGTATTATGCTCATTTTTTCGAACCAGTATTCTGATAGATCATGTCCCGCTAGGATTTTACTTGCTATTTTATTTGACTTCATGTGCTTTGAGCAGTGTGTCTTTATACCATAGTTTGAATTTGAAATCACTATGTAGTTCTGCAAAAAAAATCCTTTCTCTCTTGTGGATGTGGTGTACCATTCTATAGTTTGTTCCTTCATTTCGTTTTGGAATATTTTTATCAGATCTGTATACCTGTATTTGTTGTTTATCTTATTTTGTGATATGGTTAGGGCTTATGGAGGATATGTGTTATTTTTACTGGCGCATCGTATTTTGAGTACGTTTAGTATTTTGCTTGCATTGATTTTAATGTGTTCTATATGCTTTTTAAATGTCAATTTATTGTCTATTATTGTACCTAAATATTTATATGTGTTCTCTTCGATTCGAGCCCTCTAGCTGTTTGTAGGCTGCTTCAGGAAAAATCGAACTACGGTTGAACTTTGAAGCTTGTTAAAAAAAGGCGTGGAACCCGATGGAACTATGAAGCTTGTTTATAAACGAAGCATGGTACTTAATGGAACTGTAAGGTTTCTTAAGCAGCACATGGTACTGTACGGAACTTTTTGGTTGCTCAATGGAGAAAAACGGCTTAGGAAATGTTTGTCGAACATTTTTACCGATAAAAACTAAATTATAGATTATGTTGGAAAATAATAACATAACATAGAATGTATATTTAGCAACGCGACCCGACCGTTCCTTACGAATAAAATATGTTTATTTTTTATTCAACAGTTATATATGACCAATATGTTCTGAATTTTTCATGTCTTCAACTAGTGCTAACCACAAATATTCAGATGCAACAGCACACATAAAAATTCACAATCAGAGACGGGTTTACCCATGAGCGACCTTCAAGTGTTCCGTCGTAAAAAAGAGCAAGCCGAAGGTGCCTCGTCGAATGGTTGCAACATTTTACTAACCTAAGTTGTGTTGTGGTTGTTAATTTGGTAGTGTATGACTTTGGTATATATATATATATATATATATATATATATATATATATATATATATATATATATATATATATATATATATATATATATATATATATATATATATATATATATATATATATATATATATATATATATATATATTGAAAAGGGCTGGGGACATGACGTCACCTTGTGTTAGTCCGTCTGTGATAAGTTTTTTGAGGATTGTGTTGTTGCATTCTATTGTTGTGGTTCTGTTTTTTAGGAAAGCTTTTGTCCAATTTGTGATTTCTGATGGGACATTTGTTTATTTATTCATAATTAATTATGACGGTCCAGTGCCGTATTGTTCTGATGGGACATTTGATTCTATCATTTTTCCAATCAGGGTTTTTGTTTTGACATTATTGTATGATTTTTCTAGATCGATGAACACGATCCCTGTTTTCATTTCATACATTTCCCTTGCAACTAGTGGCATGCCACCGAGCAAAGACACCAGCCGCTTTTGACGAATTGCTCTTCGTCATGTTTCTGTCTGACCGTTATGCCCGAACGCATTCGTTATTCATTCTGTTTTTAATGTTATGATAGAACTGACGATCCATTTGAAATTTTTAATTCATTGAATTTGATTCGAAAACAAGCATAATGCGTGAAGTAGAAGACGAGAAAGTCATTCCATAAACGAAATGTGTGGAATAACCGGGCATGCTAGTAGATAACTTACGTGGTAAATTTTAAAATAAATCCAAATAAAATACTAACTGCTGTTGACAATTACAATCCACAATCGCTCCAAAAACTTGGAAATAAAAAAGTTGGGTGACTTTTGAAAATTCCATATCAATACAAGCAATGAATCAAAACTTATTGTAGTTTTATGTTGAAAGAAATACACGAGTTTTTTGTTGCCTATTTAAGGGTTAACCTTGAATAATCGAGTTTGATGTATTTTAAAACGTCTTATTTCATTTGACGTTTACGATTGTCTGCCGCTTGGTTGGTAGCTCTTCGGTTGAATTATCGGCCATGTGCATCCTATTGACCAAATCTGCCAACTCAGGTGTTGTTGAGGCTAATTTGTATCGAAAACTCCCTTATTAGTGGTTGTTAAGGCGATTTTGTCAACAGGGTATTTATCTAAACGCTCATAGAAGAGAGAACAAAAGGCAGCCATTTTGCTAGAGCCAGGTTTTGGACGACAGTGTTGCACCGGTATATTATATCGGATAAGCAATTTGAGCAAATTGGTGCATTGTAGTGAAATGAATGTGAAAAATCAATTACCAATCGTTGTGCTTGTGATATGTGTATGGAAATTCGTTCGGTATTGTGGTGTGTTTTTGGGTGGTTTTGAGTTTGTGTTGTGCCAAATGAGAATCAAGTCGTTTTGTGTCGAAGCTTTTATTACGCAGATTGTCACTATTTTCATTTGTTCTTTTGAGGATGCAAAATAGAACATTGCAACTGGCTTGGAAGCTCAGTAGTGATATGAAGTAAGAAAATACCGGGGCGTAAGTTGCTTGGTACGTTCGAAGTATCATCATTTGCTTGCATTAACTTACCATCATTATATTTTGCAGGTTATGGTAATATCGATAAATGGAGTATGTGCTAGGAAGCTATGGCACAGTATCGCACAGTGAGTATGTAATGGTTAAGAATGTAATCGAGAAGAATACCCATTAGATCGTGTGATTGGTTCCTAATGCTGTTCGTGTTACGCGAGTTAACCTTTTCTTTCTTGTAGGAAAGAAGGTGTTAGACGATCGATTGCCAAATTGCTTTATTTCTGTTACTTTGAACCGCAGACATTGAACCGACTGGAATAATTGGGGCAATTTCATGCATTGACCCGAACTGCTGACGACGGTGGTGAGCGGCGATACGGCAACAAATGCTTACTTGGGTAGACACTCAGACTCGTCCAACTCTATGGAGCTAATCGGGAAAATGTATGGGATCAGATTGCCAACCCTGTAACTATTGTTCTTGTGGACTATACATGTGTTGTGAGCCAAATGAACTTTCCCTTGGTGATACAACACAGGATGGAGTCAGATTTTTCTCAATATTCTGAGGTCAAGCTTCGGGATCTTAATCAGCAAAACTATCACTCTGTTGATTTTTTCCAGGCGTATGTAAATGTTAATAGGAAAAATTTCAACTGATTCTGATCGGAATTGTTTCATTACTTTGGATGTACTGGAAGCTAAATCTGTTATTTTAATATTGATCCGTGTATTGATGGTTATTTGTTTATTATTATTATCAACTAAGTCGATAAGCAAGCTATTGATTAGTCGTAGGTCGTTAGCTTAGGAAATTCCTACTAAATATATCCAACCAATTCCTTCTGAGTCCCAACGTTTGAAACGTTTATTGGGCAGAAGTTTCCTAAACAATGAATTTAAATGTTGTAACTGATTTTGTATAATGATGATCAGCTGATTGGTTTCTATTTTTTTTAAATCGATTCTTATCGATTCCGTTTAAATTTTGTATGCTGTAATATTATAATGATAGATGTAATTGTAACTGTCGATCCTAGCTGGGCCTAAATCGATACCTACTATTGGTGGTAACCTGTCTATGGTTGTCCTTTGGCCGTTCATCGAACATACTAAACCCTAACAGACTGTAACGAGGAAAATGTTTTTTTTTTTTGTAATTAGTTTTATTCATAGTATTTTTATCGGATTTTCAAATCATTTTTATGGATTTTTCGAGTGTTGTCAGTAATTACGGTACTTCTATTAATCTGCTTGATTTTCATTTTCTTGTATCTTGGTTTGTATTTTAATCTAGCTCTCGTTTTTTTTTTTTTCAAATTTTTTTCTGTCTGTTGGAATTGTTTTCTCCTTTATTCCCTTGCTGTAGGCCAAAAGATCATTTGCTTGTTTTTATTTGAAATTTTTGTAGACTTGTTCGCAGATTGTGGAGGAATGAGTGGATGGTAGGATCACTTCGTACGGAGTATATTTGATAGAGGAATGAATGGGTGAATTATATTTATGTACTAAAGCTTGGATTAGGTCAGGAACGGGTAGGTGCAGTTGTTCGAACTTCGTGATACGATACATTTCGATTATGGTTGAATGAAACCTTTGTATCACTCCGTTCATTTCACTGCGGCCAGTAGCTGTAAAATAAACTTGAATTTGAAGTTTTTTTTATTGCTGTTGTTTATAAACGAGCTTCCAGCTTCTATGATGCTTCTCTAATGTTTGCTCTGTAGATGGTTGGGGCTTATGGAGAATATGTGTTATTTTTTCTGGCGCATCGTATTTTGAGTACGTTTAGTCTTTTGCTTGCATTGATTTTAATGTGTTCTATATGCTTTTTATTGTCTATTATTGTACCTAAATATTTATATGTGTTCACATCTTCGATTCGAGCCTTCTAGCTGTTTGTAGGCTGCTTCAGGAAAAATCGAACTACGGTTGAACTTTGAAGCTTGTTAAAAAAAAGCGTGGAACCCGATGGAACTATGAAGCTTTTCTACTTGCACTTAGAATTCGATGGAACTATGAGGCTTGTTTATAAACGAAGCATGGTACTTAATGGAACTGTAAGGTTTCTTAAGCAGCACATGGTACTTTACGGAACTTTTTGATTGTTCAATGGAGAAAAACGGCTTAGGAAATGTTTGTCGAACATTTTTACCGATAAAAACTAAATTATAGATTATGTTGGAAAATAATAACATAACATAGAATGTATATTTAGCAACGCGATCAGGCCGTTCCTTACGAATAAAATATGTTTATTTTTTATTCAACAGTTACATATGACCAATATGTATGATGTATGACCAATATGTTCTGAATTTGTCATGTCTTCAACTAGTGCTAACCACAAATATTCAGATGCAACAGCACACATAAAAATTCACAATCAGAGACGGGTTTACCCATGAGCGAAATGAGCGACCTTCAAGTGTTCCGTCGTAAAAAAGAGCAAGCCGAAGGTGCCTCGTCGAATGGTTGCAACATTTTACTAACCTAAGTTGTGTTGTGGTTATTAATTTGGTAGTGTATGACTTTGGTATATATATATTGAAAAGGGCTGGGGACATGACGTCACCTTGTGGTAGTCCGTCTGTGATAAGTTTTTTGAGGATTGTGTTGTTGCATTCTAATGTTGTGGTTCTGTTTTTTAGGAAAGCGTTTGTCCAATTTGTAATTTCTGATGGGACATTTGATTCTATCATTTTTCCAATCAGGGTTTTTGTTTTGACATTATTGTATGATTTTTCTAAATCGATGAACACGATCGCTGTTTTCATTTCATACATTTCCCCTGCAACTAGTGGCATGCCACCGAGCAATGACACCAGCCGCTTTTGACGAATTGCTCTTCGTCATGTTTCTGTCTGACCGTTGTGCCCGAACGCATTCGTTATTCATTCAGTTTTTAATGTTATGATAGAACTGACGATCCATTTGAAATTTTGAATTCATTGAATTTGATTCGAAAACAAGCGTGAAAAACATAATGCGTGAAGTAGAAGACGGGAAAGTCATTCCATAAACGAAATGTGTGGAATAACCGGGCATGCTAGTAGATAACTTACGTGGTAAATTTTAAAATAAATCCAAATAAAATACTAACTGCTGTTGACAATTACAATCCACAATTGCTCCAAAAACTTGGAAATAAAAAAGTTGGGTGACTTTTGAAAATTCAATATCAATACAAGTAATGAATCAAAACTTATTGTAGTTTTATGTTGAAAAAAATACACGAGTTTTTTTGTTGCCTATTTAAGGGTTAACCTTGAATAATCGAGTTTGATGTATTTTAAAACGTCTTATTTCATTTGACGTTTACGATTGTCTGCCGCTTGGTTGGTAGCTCTTCGGTTGAATTATCGGCCATGTGCATCCTATTGACCAAATCTGCCAACTCAGGTGTTGAGGCTAATTTGTATCGAAAACTCCCTTATTAGTGGTTGTTAAGGCGATTTTGTCAACAGGGTATTTATCTAAACGCTCATAGAAGAGAGAACAAAAGGCAGCCATTTTGCTAGAGCCAGGTTTTGGACGACAGTGTTGCACCGGTATATTATATCGGATAAGCAATTTGAGCAAATTGGTTGTATTGTGGCATTGTAGTGAAGTGAATGTGAAAAATCAATTACCAATCGTTGTGCTTGTGATATGTGTATGGAAATTCGTTCGGTATTGTGGTGTGTTTTTGTGTGGTTTTGAGTTTGTGTTGTGCCAAATGAGAATCAAGTCGTTTTGTGTCGAAGCTTTTATTACGCAGATTGTCACTATTTTCATTTGTTCTTTTGAGGATGCAAAATAGAACATTCCAACTGGCTTGGAAGCTCAGTAGTGATATCATGGAGTAAGCAAATACCGGGGCGTAAGTTGCTTGGTACGTTCGAAGTATCATCATTTGCTTGCATTAACTTACCATCATTATATTTTGCAGATTATGGTAAGATCGATAAATGGAGTATGTGCTAGGAAGCTATGGCACAGTATCGCACAGTGAGTATGTAATGGTTAAGAATGTAATCGAGAAGAATACCCATTAGATCGTGTGATTGGTTCCTAATGCTGTTCGTGTTACGCGAGTTAACCTTTTCTTTCTTGTAGGAAAGAAGGTGTTAGACGATCGATTGCCAAATTGCTTTATTTCTGTTACTTTGAACCGCAGACATTGAACCGACTGGAATAATTGGGTCAATTCCATGCATTGACCCGAACTGCTGACGACGCTGGTGAGCGGCGATACGGCAACAAATGCTTACTTGGGTAGACACTCAGACTCGTCCAACTCTATGCAGCTAATCGGGAAAATGTATGGGATCAGATTGCCATCCCTGTAACTATTGTTCTTGTGGACTATATATGTGTTGTGAGCCAAATGAACTTTCCCTTGGTGATACAACACAGGATGGAGTCACATATTTCTGAATATTCTGAGGTCAAGGTTCGGGGTCTTAATCAGCAAAACTATCACTCTGTTGATTTTTTCCAGGCGTATGTAAATGTTAATAGAAAAAATTTCGACTGATTCTGATCGGAATTGTTTCATTACTTTGGATGTACTGGAAGCTAAATCTGTTATTTTAATATTGATCCGTGTATTGATGGTTATTTGTTTATTTTTATTATCAACTAAGTCCATTAGCAAGCTATTGATTAGTCGTAGTCGTAGGTCGTTAGCTTAGGAAATTCCTACTAAATATATCCAACCAATTCCTTCTGAGTCCCAACGTTTGAAACGTTTATTGGGCAGAAGTTTCCTAAACAATGAATTTAAATGTTGTAACTGATTTTGTATAATGATGATCAGCTGATTGGTTTCTATTTTTTTTAAATCGATTCTTATCTATTCCGTTTAAATTTTGTATGCTGTAATATTATAATGATAGATGTAATTGTAACTGTCGATCCTAGCTGGGCCTAAATCGATACCTACTATTGGTGGTACCCTGTCTATGGTTGTCCTTTGGCCGTTCATCGAACATACTAAACCTAACAGACTGTAACGAGGAAGATGTTTTTGTTTTTTTTGTAATTAGTTTTATTCATAGTATTTTTATCGGATTTTCAAATCATTTTTATGGATTTTTCGAGTGTTGTCAGTAATTACGGTACTTCTATTAATCTGCTTGATTTTGATTTTCTTGTATCTTGGTTTGTATTTTAATCTAGCTCTCGTTTTTTTTTTTCAAAATTTTTTCTATCTGTTGGAATTGTTTTCTCCTTTATTCCCTTGCTGTAGGCCAAAAGATCATTTGATTGTTTTGATTTGAACTTTTTGTAGACTTGTTCGCAGATTATGGAGGAACGAGTGGATGGTAGGATCACTTCGTACGGAGTATATTTGATAGAGAAATGAATGGGTGAATTATATTTATGTACTAAAGCTTGGATTAGGTCAGGAACGGGTAGGTGCATTTGTTCGAACTTCGTGATACGATACATTTCGATTATGGTTGAATGAAACCTTTGTATCACTCCGTTCATTTCACTACGGCCAGTAGCTGTAAAATAAACTTGAATATGAAGTTTTTACAAAAGTTGGTTAAATTCTGAGTGCCAAATGATTTTTCGCCATCCGTAACTAGTATCTTTGGTGGGAGGTATTTTAATAGCAATCAACTTCACTAAAGCGAATTATGAAAATTTGTCTATACAAGTTAAGAAATAATGATTCTCCAAAAACATGTTATCTATATGTGCAATTTTGAATGTTGGAATGCTGGAATCGGTGTCTCTTGTTGGAGACACTTATTTGTTTTCATTACATATGCTGCAATTGGACAATACGGCGTAGAGCCGTCATACTAAAAAATAACTAAATATGCTGCAATTTGAAACAATATGTTTGATTTTGGAGAGCAGCTTCGGAAAATAATATGTACGCAAAATTCTCCAAACTTATTCTCCTTCTACTCCTATTTTCCTTTAGTGAACAGGTCTATCTTTGCCTAATTCACCTTGGGAGAACACAGCTCCAACAGCAAAATCTGAAGCATCGGTAGTCAGAATGAATGGTTTATTGAAATCGGAATAGATAAGAATATCATTTGACGATAATATTTGCTTCATTTTATTGAAACATTCTGCTTCTTGCTGATTTGTTTTGTTTTGATGTGTCAGAACCCTTCCCTCTTAAAATGTTTTCAAAGGTTTTGCGATTTTAACAAAATCTTTGACAAATTGCCGATAATAGCCCATCAATCCCAGAAAAGCACGAAGTTCTTTCATGTTTTTGGGAATGGGGTGTTTAGAAATTACGTCGATTTTATTCTGATAAGGTTTTATTCCGTCAGAGCAAACAACAAAACCGAGAAATTCTACTTCTTTCTTGAAGAATTCTGATTTATCTAATTGAATTTTTAATCCTGCTTGGTTAAGCGTGTTCAAGATGGTGTTCAAATTTTTAAAATGTTTCTCTAAATTCCTGCCAAAAACTTTTACATCGTCTATATCGACATAGCAAATTTTCCCTATAAAATTTCGCAAAACATCATCAATTGCTCTCTAGAAGGTTGCTTGAGCGTTTTTAATTCATATTTACCATTATTATTGGCAAATGCAGTTTTTTCTATGTCCGATTTTTTCATTCTGATTTGGTGGAACCCTGAAGCTATAGATCCAGAGTAGAAAAGGATTGCTGTTCTTTTCTGTCCTGCTGTCGGCTTATTATTGTGTACGCACGCAGTAAAACCGCATGTTTTACTCTGTGACTTCATTCTGCAGTATTCGTTTCTGTCGCTTTTAACCGCCTTTATCTTAACCGTAGATTTCAACTGGTTCTGCTGGTAACCGTCGGTGGTCCCTGATAGTTCACCTCAACTCTTTCCGATCTCAATCAACATCATGTGGACATGGTTAACCCACCCGCTGTTACCATATCAATCTGGCAGTCGTTTCAACCAACGCTTCGAAATGTGACATGACGAAAACCACAACCAACTACGATTCCTCCTGTCTCCATATCATCCTTCAAATTCGATTCTTCAATTCAACCCTGCTGTCGTGTGCCGCAATAATTCTAGTTATAGTGCATAGCGTTGTGTAGTACCGTTAAGTGCTAGCTTAATCGATTATTGATTTTTTTCGTCTCTCCTTAAATCTATCATTCGTAATAATTACTTACGAACTAACTTAATCTAGATACTTTCTTAATACTTTACTTTTCAAACTTTTCCAACCGATTGTTGTGTAATTTGTCCAGCTTTCTTTCCATATTTAACCACGCACGTTTGATCGCTGGGTATTTCTACCACATCATAAGGTTGTTATGTTTGTATAACGTATCTTTATTTCGTGTTTCGCAGGTAACGGACCCGACGTGGCCAGAACCCTGGTGGTTGTGGTATTCTGGAGATCTTTCTTTATTGTCGTCACGATTCGGAATGATCTCCGTGGAGGCTGAGGCTCCTTTTATTCAAGATTTTCTATAGGGGTGTTAGTGAAATCGCTTACCTTATCAACTATGGTTAGTATGCGTAACTAATAACTATTTTCAATACATAACACTTCTCCCAGCTTTAAATGAGACTTTAGATACTCTAACAAACAATGTCAATTACGTTCACAAGCTACTAAAATTAGTTTTTCCTTATCCTGTCCCGTATTCTTTTGGATCTTCTTAATTTAGGAGATTTGGATTCACTTCGTTTTCGTGTCGAACTAACCTTTTGTTTGTCTGTCACCTTTACTGTTGTTTTGTCTTTTCCTACCGGTGCACTGACTATGGGTACTATGGGATGAAATTCATCCGATAGATCGGATGTTCTAATTTGATTTGTGTGTACTATTCGCACATTTCCGTGAACATTTATCAAGTATCTATTGCTACTTATTTTTTCCAATACTAAGGCTGGAATCCATCTTACCAAATCCTCATGATGATTCCTATACAAAACTTTATCTCCTTTCGCGTGTGATACTGTATCTACTGGTTTGGACACTGGAGGCGGGAGGGGTTTGAGGTTTAGGTTACGTATCTTTCATCATTTTGAATTTCTAATTTAACTGGATTGCTCGTGTTTAGTAATGTTCTTGGTACATAGCAAAAAACTAATGATGAAGGTGTTTTACCTGTAGAAGTAGATGGAGTGTTACGATAATTAAATAATATTCGATTTAATTTGCGCTGTAATGGTATTGGTCTCAATTGTTCATCAATCAAATACTTCTTCAACACTTTCTTAATCGTCTGAACTCCCCTCTCCGCTAATCCATTTGACTGCGGATGATAAGGCGGTGATTTCAACACCTTGATGACATTAGCCTAACATCCTTCCATAAACCCAGAAGAATTGAACGGTGGACCGTGGTCCGAACAAACTTCCGTAGGTAAACCAAAATAAGTATAGAAGTAAGTAAGTAAGTATGAATGAATAAATACTTAAACATATATCAAATAATTTAAAGGATATCTATTTGTGTTGGAAGTAAAGATTTTGTATTTATGGCGTGTTGTATGTTTGGTTATTTTCTTTACAACTCTATGTTGTTTTTCTTGATGTGTTTAAATATTCTTTTAAATGTTTTACCTGATGCCAATTGCCAATCGTTTTTGAGATTTTCTTTGATGATGTTTTTCTCTTTGTTGTATTTTGGACATACAAAGATTTTATGCAATCCGGTGTTTGGTTCGTTGCATATTTCACAGGTACCATTTTGTATTATGCTCATTTTTTCGAACCAGTATTCTGATAGATCATGTCCCGCTAGGATTTTACTTGCTATTTTATTTGACTTCATGTGCTTTGAGCAGTGTGTCTTTATACCATAGTTTGAATTTGAAATCACTATGTAGTTCTGCAAAAAAAATCCTTTCTCTCTTGTGGATGTGGTGTACCATTCTATAGTTTGTTCCTTCATTTCGTTTTGGAATATTTTTATCAGATCTGTATACCTGTATTTGTTGTTTATCTTATTTTGTGATATGGTTAGGGCTTATGGAGGATATGTGTTATTTTTACTGGCGCATCGTATTTTGAGTACGTTTAGTATTTTGCTTGCATTGATTTTAATGTGTTCTATATGCTTTTTAAATGTCAATTTATTGTCTATTATTGTACCTAAATATTTATATGTGTTCTCTTCGATTCGAGCCCTCTAGCTGTTTGTAGGCTGCTTCAGGAAAAATCGAACTACGGTTGAACTTTGAAGCTTGTTAAAAAAAGGCGTGGAACCCGATGGAACTATGAAGCTTGTTTATAAACGAAGCATGGTACTTAATGGAACTGTAAGGTTTCTTAAGCAGCACATGGTACTGTACGGAACTTTTTGGTTGCTCAATGGAGAAAAACGGCTTAGGAAATGTTTGTCGAACATTTTTACCGATAAAAACTAAATTATAGATTATGTTGGAAAATAATAACATAACATAGAATGTATATTTAGCAACGCGACCCGACCGTTCCTTACGAATAAAATATGTTTATTTTTTATTCAACAGTTACATATGACCAATATGTTCTGAATTTTTCATGTCTTCAACTAGTGCTAACCACAAATATTCAGATGCAACAGCACACATAAAAATTCACAATCAGAGACGGGTTTACCCATGAGCGACCTTCAAGTGTTCCGTCGTAAAAAAGAGCAAGCCGAAGGTGCCTCGTCGAATGGTTGCAACATTTTACTAACCTAAGTTGTGTTGTGGTTGTTAATTTGGTAGTGTATGACTTTGGTATATATATATATATATATATATATATATATATATATATATATATATATATATATATATATATATATATATATATATATATATATATATATATATATATATATATATATATATATATATATATATATATATATATATATATATATATATTGAAAAGGGCTGGGGACATGACGTCACCTTGTGTTAGTCCGTCTGTGATAAGTTTTTTGAGGATTGTGTTGTTGCATTCTAATGTTGTGGTTCTGTTTTTTAGGAAAGCTTTTGTCCAATTTGTGATTTCTGATGGGACATTTGTTTATTTATTCATAATTAATTATGACGGTCCAGTGCCGTATTGTTCTGATGGGACATTTGATTCTATCATTTTTCCAATCAGGGTTTTTGTTTTGACATTATTGTATGATTTTTCTAGATCGATGAACACGATCCCTGTTTTCATTTCATACATTTCCCTTGCAACTAGTGGCATGCCACCGAGCAAAGACACCAGCCGCTTTTGACGAATTGCTCTTCGTCATGTTTCTGTCTGACCGTTATGCCCGAACGCATTCGTTATTCATTCTGTTTTTAATGTTATGATAGAACTGACGATCCATTTGAAATTTTTAATTCATTGAATTTGATTCGAAAACAAGCATAATGCGTGAAGTAGAAGACGAGAAAAGTCATTCCATAAACGAAATGTGTGGAATAACCGGGCATGCTAGTAGATAACTTACGTGGTAAATTTTAAAATAAATCCAAATAAAATACTAACTGCTGTTGACAATTACAATCCACAATTGCTCCAAAAACTTGGAAATAAAAAAGTTGAGTGACTTT
The DNA here is from genome assembly GCF_943734695.1 of Anopheles maculipalpis. Taxonomy (NCBI): domain Eukaryota; kingdom Metazoa; phylum Arthropoda; class Insecta; order Diptera; family Culicidae; genus Anopheles; species Anopheles maculipalpis. Next base: position 21,024,866 of record NC_064870.1, on the reverse strand, counting down.
TGAAAATTCCATATCAATACAAGCAATGAATCAAAACTTATTGTAGTTTTATGTTGAAAGAAATACACGAGTTTTTTGTTGCCTATTTAAGGGTTAACCTTGAATAATCGAGTTTGATGTATTTTAAAACGTCTTATTTCATTTGACGTTTACGATTGTCTGCCGCTTGGTTGGTAGCTCTTCGGTTGAATCATCGGCCATGTGCATCCTATTGACCAAATCTGCCAACTCAGGTGTTGAGGCTAATTTGTATCGAAAACTCCCTTATTAGTGGTTGTTAAGGCGATTATGTCAACAGGGTATTTATCTAGACGCTCATAGAAGAGAGAACAAAAGGCAGCCATTTTGCTAGAGCCAGGTTTTGGACGACAGTGTTGCACCGGTATATTATATCGGATAAGCAATTTGAGCAAATTGGTGCATTGTAGTGAAGTGAATGTGAAAAATCAATTACCAATCGTTGTGCTTGTGATATGTGTATGGAAATTCGTTCGGTATTGTGGTGTGTTTTTGTGTGGTTTTGAGTTTGTGTTGTGCCAAATGAGAATCAAGTCGTTTTGTGTCGAAGCTTTTATTACGCAGATTGTCACTATTTTCATTTGTTCTTTTGAGGATGCAAAATAGAACATTCCAACTGGCTTGGAAGCTCAGTAGTGATATCATGGAGTAAGCAAATACCGGGGCGTAAGTTGCTTGGTACGTTCGAAGTATCATCATTTGCTTGCATTAACTTACCATCATTATATTTTGCAGATTATGGTAAGATCGATAAATGGAGTATGTGCTAGGAAGCTATGGCACAGTATCGCACAGTGAGTATGTAATGGTTAAGAATGTAATCGAGAAGAATACCCATTAGATCGTGTGATTGGTTCCTAATGCTGTTCGTGTTACGCGAGTTAACCTTTTCTTTCTTGTAGGAAAGAAGGTGTTAGACGATCGATTGCCAAATTGCTTTATTTCTGTTACTTTGAACCGCAGACATTGAACCGACTGGAATAATTGGGTCAATTCCATGCATTGACCCGAACTGCTGACGACGCTGGTGAGCGGCGATACGGCAACAAATGCTTACTTGGGTAGACACTCAGACTCGTCCAACTCTATGCAGCTAATCGGGAAAATGTATGGGATCAGATTGCCATCCCTGTAACTATTGTTCTTGTGGACTATATATGTGTTGTGAGCCAAATGAACTTTCCCTTGGTGATACAACACAGGATGGAGTCACATATTTCTGAATATTCTGAGGTCAAGGTTCGGGGTCTTAATCAGCAAAACTATCACTCTGTTGATTTTTTCCAGGCGTATGTAAATGTTAATAGAAAAAATTTCGACTGATTCTGATCGGAATTGTTTCATTACTTTGGATGTACTGGAAGCTAAATCTGTTATTTTAATATTGATCCGTGTATTGATGGTTATTTGTTTATTTTTATTATCAACTAAGTCCATTAGCAAGCTATTGATTAGTCGTAGGTCGTTAGCTTAGGAAATTCCTACTAAATATATCCAACCAATTCCTTCTGAGTCCCAACGTTTGAAACGTTTATTGGGCAGAAGTTTCCTAAACAATGAATTTAAATGTTGTAACTGATTTTGTATAATGATGATCAGCTGATTGGTTTCTATTTTTTTTAAATCGATTCTTATCTATTCCGTTTAAATTTTGTATGCTGTAATATTATAATGATAGATGTAATTGTAACTTTCGATCCTAGCTGGGCCTAAATCGATACCTACTATTGGTGGTACCCTGTCTATGGTTGTCCTTTGGCCGTTCATCGAACATACTAAACCTAACAGACTGTAACGAGGAAGATGTTTTTGTTTTTTTTTTTGTAATTAGTTTTATTCATAGTATTTTTATCGGATTTTCAAATCATTTTTATGGATTTTTCGAGTGTTGTCAGTAATTACGGTACTTCTATTAATCTGCTTGATTTTGATTTTCTTGTATCTTGGTTTGTATTTTAATCTAGCTCTCGTTTTTTTTTTTCAAAATTTTTTCTATCTGTTGGAATTGTTTTCTCCTTTATTCCCTTGCTGTAGGCCAAAAGATCATTTGATTGTTTTGATTTGAACTTTTTGTAGACTTGTTCGCAGATTATGGAGGAACGAGTGGATGGTAGGATCACTTCGTACGGAGTATATTTGATAGAGAAATGAATGGGTGAATTATATTTATGTACTAAAGCTTGGATTAGGTCAGGAACGGGTAGGTGCATTTGTTCGAACTTCGTGATACGATACATTTCGATTATGGTTGAATGAAACCTTTGTATCACTCCGTTCATTTCACTACGGCCAGTAGCTGTAAAATAAACTTGAATATGAAGTTTTTACAAAAGTTGGTTAAATTCTGAGTGCCAAATGATTTTTCGCCATCCGTAACTAGTATCTTTGGTGGGAGGTATTTTAATAGCAATCAACTTCACTAAAGCGAATTATGAAAATTTGTCTATACAAGTTAAGAAATAATGATTCTCCAAAAACATTTTATCTATATGTGCAATTTTGAATGTTGGAATGCTGGAATCGGTGTCTCTTGTTGGAGACACTTATTTGTTTTCATTACATATGCTGCAATTGGACAATACGGCGTAGAGCCGTCATACTAAAAAATAACTAAGTATGCTGCAATTTGAAACAATATGTTTGATTTTGGAGAGCAGCTTCGGAAAATAATATGTACGCAAAATTCTCCAAACTTATTCTCCTTCTACTCCTATTTTCCTTTAGTGAACAGGTCTATCTTTGCCTAATTCACCTTGGGAGAACACAGCTCCAACAGCAAAATCTGAAGCATCGGTAGTCAGAATGAATGGTTTATTGAAATCGGAATAGATAAGAATATCATTTGACGATAATATTTGCTTCATTTTATTGAAACATTCTGCTTCTTGCTGATTTGTTTTGTTTTGATGTGTCAGAACCCTTCCCTCTTAAAATGTTTTCAAAGGTTTTGAGATTTTAACAAAATCTTTGACAAATTGCCGATAATAGCCCATCAATCCCAGAAAAGCACGAAGTTCTTTCATGTTTTTGGGAATGGGGTGTTTAGAAATTACGTCGATTTTATTCTGATAAGGTTTTATTCCGTCAGAGCAAACAACAAAACCGAGAAATTCTACTTCTTTCTTGAAGAATTCTGATTTATCTAATTGAATTTTTAATCCTGCTTGGTTAAGCGTGTTCAAGATGGTGTTCAAATTTTTAAAATGTTTCTCTAAATTCCTGCCAAAAACTTTTACATCGTCTATATCGACATAGCAAATTTTCCCTATAAAATTTCGCAAAACATCATCAATTGCTCTCTAGAAGGTTGCTTGAGCGTTTTTAATTCATATTTACCATTATTATTGGCAAATGCAGTTTTTTCTATGTCCGATTTTTTCATTCTGATTTGGTGGAACCCTGAAGCTATAGATCCAGAGTAGAAAAGGATTGCTGTTCTTTTCTGTCCTGCTGTCGGCTTATTATTGTGTACGCACGCAGTAAAACCGCATGTTTTACTCTGTGACTTCATTCTGCAGTATTCGTTTCTGTCGCTTTTAACCGCCTTTATCTTAACCGTAGATTTCAACTGGTTCTGCTGGTAACCGTCGGTGGTCCCTGATAGTTCACCTCAACTCTTTCCGATCTCAATCAACATCATGTGGACATGGTTAACCCACCCGCTGTTACCATATCAATCTGGCAGTCGTTTCAACCAACGCTTCGAAATGTGACATGACGAAAACCACAACCAACTACGATTCCTCCTGTCTCCATATCATCCTTCAAATTCGATTCTTCAATTCAACCCTGCTGTCGTGTGCCGCAATAATTCTAGTTATAGTGCATAGCGTTGTGTAGTACCGTTAAGTGCTAGCTTAATCGATTATTGATTTTTTTCGTCTCTCCTTAAATCTATCATTCGTAATAATTACTTACGAACTAACTTAATCTAGATACTTTCTTAATACTTTACTTTTCAAACTTTTCCAACCGATTGTTGTGTAATTTGTCCAGCTTTCTTTCCATATTTAACCACGCACGTTTGATCGCTGGGTATTTCTACCACATCATAAGGTTGTTATGTTTGTATAACGTATCTTTATTTCGTGTTTCGCAGGTAACGGACCCGACGTGGCCAGAACCCTGGTGGTTGTGGTATTCTGGAGATCTTTCTTTATTGTCGTCACGATTCGGAATGATCTCCGTGGAGGCTGAGGCTCCTTTTATTCAAGATTTTCTATAGGGGTGTTAGTGAAATCGCTTACCTTATCAACTATGGTTAGTATGCGTAACTAATAACTATTTTCAATACATAACACTTCTCCCAGCTTTAAATGAGACTTTAGATACTCTAACAAACAATGTCAATTACGTTCACAAGCTACTAAAATTAGTTTTTCCTTATCCTGTCCCGTATTCTTTTGGATCTTCTTAATTTAGGAGATTTGGATTCACTTCGTTTTCGTGTCGAACTAACCTTTTGTTTGTCTGTCACCTTTACTGTTGTTTTGTCTTTTCCTACCGGTGCACTGACTATGGGTACTATGGGATGAAATTCATCCGATAGATCGGATGTTCTAATTTGATTTGTGTGTACTATTCGCACATTTCCGTGAACATTTATCAAGTATCTATTGCTACTTATTTTTTCCAATACTAAGGCTGGAATCCATCTTACCAAATCCTCATGATGATTCCTATACAAAACTTTATCTCCTTTCGCGTGTGATACTGTATCTACTGGTTTGGACACTGGAGGCGGGAGGGGTTTGAGGTTTAGGTTACGTATCTTTCATCATTTTGAATTTCTAATTTAACTGGGTTGCTCGTGTTTAGTAATGTTCTTGGTACATAGCAAAAAACTAATGATGAAGGTGTTTTACCTGTAGAAGTAGATGGAGTGTTACGATAATTAAATAATATTCGATTTAATTTGCGCTGTAATGGTATTGGTCTCAATTGTTCATCAATCAAATACTTCTTCAACACTTTCTTAATCGTCTGAACTCCCCTCTCCGCTAATCCATTTGACTGCGGATGATAAGGCGGTGATTTCAACACCTTGATGACATTAGCCTAACATCCTTCCATAAACCCAGAAGAATTGAACGGTGGACCGTGGTCCGAACAAACTTCCGTAGGTAAACCAAAATAAGTATAGAAGTAAGTAAGTAAGTATGAATGAATAAATACTTAAACATATATCAAATAATTTAAAGGATATCTATTTGTGTTGGAAGTAAAGATTTTGTATTTATGGCGTGTTGTATGTTTGGTTATTTTCTTTACAACTCTATGTTGTTTTTCTTGATGTGTTTAAATATTCTTTTAAATGTTTTACCTGATGCCAATTGCCAATCGTTTTTGAGATTTTCTTTGATGATGTTTTTCTCTTTGTTGTATTTTGGACATACAAAGATTTTATGCAATCCGGTGTTTGGTTCGTTGCATATTTCACAGGTACCATTTTGTATTATGCTCATTTTTTCGAACCAGTATTCTGATAGATCATGTCCCGCTAGGATTTTACTTGCTATTTTATTTGACTTCATGTGCTTTGAGCAGTGTGTCTTTATACCATAGTTTGAATTTGAAATCACTATGTAGTTCTGCAAAAAAAATCCTTTCTCTCTTGTGGATGTGGTGTACCATTCTATAGTTTGTTCCTTCATTTCGTTTTGGAATATTTTTATCAGATCTGTATACCTGTATTTGTTGTTTATCTTATTTTGTGATATGGTTAGGGCTTATGGAGGATATGTGTTATTTTTACTGGCGCATCGTATTTTGAGTACGTTTAGTATTTTGCTTGCATTGATTTTAATGTGTTCTATATGCTTTTTAAATGTCAATTTATTGTCTATTATTGTACCTAAATATTTATATGTGTTCTCTTCGATTCGAGCCCTCTAGCTGTTTGTAGGCTGCTTCAGGAAAAATCGAACTACGGTTGAACTTTGAAGCTTGTTAAAAAAAGGCGTGGAACCCGATGGAACTATGAAGCTTGTTTATAAACGAAGCATGGTACTTAATGGAACTGTAAGGTTTCTTAAGCAGCACATGGTACTGTACGGAACTTTTTGGTTGCTCAATGGAGAAAAACGGCTTAGGAAATGTTTGTCGAACATTTTTACCGATAAAAACTAAATTATAGATTATGTTGGAAAATAATAACATAACATAGAATGTATATTTAGCAACGCGACCCGACCGTTCCTTACGAATAAAATATGTTTATTTTTTATTCAACAGTTACATATGACCAATATGTTCTGAATTTTTCATGTCTTCAACTAGTGCTAACCACAAATATTCAGATGCAACAGCACACATAAAAATTCACAATCAGAGACGGGTTTACCCATGAGCGAAATGAGCGACCTTCAAGTGTTCCGTCGTAAAAAAGAGCAAGCCGAAGGTGCCTCGTCGAATGGTTGCAACATTTTACTAACCTAAGTTGTGTTGTGGTTGTTAATTTGGTAGTGTATGACTTTGGTATATATATTGAAAAGGGCTGGGGACATGACGTCACCTTGTGTTAGTCCGTCTGTGATAAGTTTTTTGAGGATTGTGTTGTTGCATTCTAATGTTGTGGTTCTGTTTTTTAGGAAAGCTTTTGTCCAATTTGTGATTTCTGATGGGACATTTGTTTATTTATTCATAATTAATTATGACGGTCCAGTGCCGTATTGTTCTGATGGGACATTTGATTCTATCATTTTTCCAATCAGGGTTTTTGTTTTGACATTATTGTATGATTTTTCTAGATCGATGAACACGATCCCTGTTTTCATTTCATACATTTCCCTTGCAACTAGTGGCATGCCACCGAGCAAAGACACCAGCCGCTTTTGACGAATTGCTCTTCGTCATGTTTCTGTCTGACCGTTATGCCCGAACGCATTCGTTATTCATTCTGTTTTTAATGTTATGATAGAACTGACGATCCATTTGAAATTTTTAATTCATTGAATTTGATTCGAAAACAAGCATAATGCGTGAAGTAGAAGACGAGAAAGTCATTCCATAAACGAAATGTGTGGAATAACCGGGCATGCTAGTAGATAACTTACGTGGTAAATTTTAAAATAAATCCAAATAAAATACTAACTGCTGTTGACAATTACAATCCACAATCGCTCCAAAAACTTGGAAATAAAAAAGTTGGGTGACTTGAAAATTCCATATCAATACAAGCAATGAATCAAAACTTATTGTAGTTTTATGTTGAAAGAAATACACGAGTTTTTTGTTGCCTATTTAAGGGTTAACCTTGAATAATCGAGTTTGATGTATTTTAAAACGTCTTATTTCATTTGACGTTTACGATTGTCTGCCGCTTGGTTGGTAGCTCTTCGGTTGAATTATCGGCCATGTGCATCCTATTGACCAAATCTGCCAACTCAGGTGTTGTTGAGGCTAATTTGTATCGAAAACTCCCTTATTAGTGGTTGTTAAGGCGATTTTGTCAACAGGGTATTTATCTAAACGCTCATAGAAGAGAGAACAAAAGGCAGCCATTTTGCTAGAGCCAGGTTTTGGACGACAGTGTTGCACCGGTATATTATATCGGATAAGCAATTTGAGCAAATTGGTGCATTGTAGTGAAATGAATGTGAAAAATCAATTACCAATCGTTGTGCTTGTGATATGTGTATGGAAATTCGTTCGGTATTGTGGTGTGTTTTTGGGTGGTTTTGAGTTTGTGTTGTGCCAAATGAGAATCAAGTCGTTTTGTGTCGAAGCTTTTATTACGCAGATTGTCACTATTTTCATTTGTTCTTTTGAGGATGCAAAATAGAACATTGCAACTGGCTTGGAAGCTCAGTAGTGATATGAAGTAAGAAAATACCGGGGCGTAAGTTGCTTGGTACGTTCGAAGTATCATCATTTGCTTGCATTAACTTACCATCATTATATTTTGCAGGTTATGGTAATATCGATAAATGGAGTATGTGCTAGGAAGCTATGGCACAGTATCGCACAGTGAGTATGTAATGGTTAAGAATGTAATCGAGAAGAATACCCATTAGATCGTGTGATTGGTTCCTAATGCTGTTCGTGTTACGCGAGTTAACCTTTTCTTTCTTGTAGGAAAGAAGGTGTTAGACGATCGATTGCCAAATTGCTTTATTTCTGTTACTTTGAACCGCAGACATTGAACCGACTGGAATAATTGGGGCAATTTCATGCATTGACCCGAACTGCTGACGACGGTGGTGAGCGGCGATACGGCAACAAATGCTTACTTGGGTAGACACTCAGACTCGTCCAACTCTATGGAGCTAATCGGGAAAATGTATGGGATCAGATTGCCAACCCTGTAACTATTGTTCTTGTGGACTATACATGTGTTGTGAGCCAAATGAACTTTCCCTTGGTGATACAACACAGGATGGAGTCAGATTTTTCTCAATATTCTGAGGTCAAGCTTCGGGATCTTAATCAGCAAAACTATCACTCTGTTGATTTTTTCCAGGCGTATGTAAATGTTAATAGGAAAAATTTCAACTGATTCTGATCGGAATTGTTTCATTACTTTGGATGTACTGGAAGCTAAATCTGTTATTTTAATATTGATCCGTGTATTGATGGTTATTTGTTTATTATTATTATCAACTAAGTCGATAAGCAAGCTATTGATTAGTCGTAGGTCGTTAGCTTAGGAAATTCCTACTAAATATATCCAACCAATTCCTTCTGAGTCCCAACGTTTGAAACGTTTATTGGGCAGAAGTTTCCTAAACAATGAATTTAAATGTTGTAACTGATTTTGTATAATGATGATCAGCTGATTGGTTTCTATTTTTTTTAAATCGATTCTTATCGATTCCGTTTAAATTTTGTATGCTGTAATATTATAATGATAGATGTAATTGTAACTGTCGATCCTAGCTGGGCCTAAATCGATACCTACTATTGGTGGTACCCTGTCTATGGTTGTCCTTTGGCCGTTCATCGAACATACTAAACCCTAACAGACTGTAACGAGGAAAATGTTTTTTTTTTTTTGTAATTAGTTTTATTCATAGTATTTTTATCGGATTTTCAAATCATTTTTATGGATTTTTCGAGTGTTGTCAGTAATTACGGTACTTCTATTAATCTGCTTGATTTTCATTTTCTTGTATCTTGGTTTGTATTTTAATCTAGCTCTCGTTTTTTTTTCAAATTTTTTTCTGTCTGTTGGAATTGTTTTCTCCTTTATTCCCCTTGCTGTAGGCCAAAAGATCATTTGCTTGTTTTTATTTGAAATTTTTGTAGACTTGTTCGCAGATTGTGGAGGAATGAGTGGATGGTAGGATCACTTCGTACGGAGTATATTTGATAGAGGAATGAATGGGTGAATTATATTTATGTACTAAAGCTTGGATTAGGTCAGGAACGGGTAGGTGCAGTTGTTCGAACTTCGTGATACGATACATTTCGATTATGGTTGAATGAAACCTTTGTATCACTCCGTTCATTTCACTACGGCCAGTAGCTGTAAAATAAACTTGAATTTGAAGTTTTTTTTATTGCTGTTGTTTATAAACGAGCTTCCAGCTTCTATGATGCTTCTCTAATGTTTGCTCTGTAGATGGTTGGGGCTTATGGAGAATATGTGTTATTTTTTCTGGCGCATCGTATTTTGAGTACGTTTAGTCTTTTGCTTGCATTGATTTTAATGTGTTCTATATGCTTTTTATTGTCTATTATTGTACCTAAATATTTATATGTGTTCACATCTTCGATTCGAGCCTTCTAGCTGTTTATAGGCTGCTTCAGGAAAAATCGAACTACGGTTGAACTTTGAAGCTTGTTAAAAAAAAAGCGTGGAACCCGATGGAACTATGAAGCTTTTCTACTTGCACTTAGAATTCGATGGAACTATGAGGCTTGTTTATAAACGAAGCATGGTACTTAATGGAACTGTAAGGTTTCTTAAGCAGCACATGGTACTTTACGGAACTTTTTGATTGTTCAATGGAGAAAAACGGCTTAGGAAATGTTTGTCGAACATTTTTACCGATAAAAACTAAATTATAGATTATGTTGGAAAATAATAACATAACATAGAATGTATATTTAGCAACGCGATCAGGCCGTTCCTTACGAATAAAATATGTTTATTTTTTATTCAACAGTTACATATGACCAATATGTATGATGTATGACCAATATGTTCTGAATTTGTCGTGTCTTCAACTAGTGCTAACCACAAATATTCAGATGCAACAGCACACATAAAAATTCACAATCAGAGACGGGTTTACCCATGAGCGAAATGAGCGACCTTCAAGTGTTCCGTCGTAAAAAAGAGCAAGCCGAAGGTGCCTCGTCGAATGGTTGCAACATTTTACTAACCTAAGTTGTGTTGTGGTTATTAATTTGGTAGTGTATGACTTTGGTATATATATATTGAAAAGGGCTGGGGACATGACGTCACCTTGTGGTAGTCCGTCTGTGATAAGTTTTTTGAGGATTGTGTTGTTGCATTCTAATGTTGTGGTTCTGTTTTTTAGGAAAGCGTTTGTCCAATTTGTAATTTCTGATGGGACATTTGATTCTATCATTTTTCCAATCAGGGTTTTTGTTTTGACATTATTGTATGATTTTTCTAAATCGATGAACACGATCGCTGTTTTCATTTCATACATTTCCCCTGCAACTAGTGGCATGCCACCGAGCAATGACACCAGCCGCTTTTGACGAATTGCTCTTCGTCATGTTTCTGTCTGACCGTTGTGCCCGAACGCATTCGTTATTCATTCAGTTTTTAATGTTATGATAGAACTGACGATCCATTTGAAATTTTGAATTCATTGAATTTGATTCGAAAACAAGCGTGAAAAACATAATGCGTGAAGTAGAAGACGGGAAAGTCATTCCATAAACGAAATGTGTGGAATAACCGGGCATGCTAGTAGATAACTTACGTGGTAAATTTTAAAATAAATCCAAATAAAATACTAACTGCTGTTGACAATTACAATCCACAATTGCTCCAAAAACTTGGAAATAAAAAAGTTGGGTGACTTTTGAAAATTCAATATCAATACAAGTAATGAATCAAAACTTATTGTAGTTTTATGTTGAAAAAAATACACGAGTTTTTTTGTTGCCTATTTAAGGGTTAACCTTGAATAATCGAGTTTGATGTATTTTAAAACGTCTTATTTCATTTGACGTTTACGATTGTCTGCCGCTTGGTTGGTAGCTCTTCGGTTGAATTATCGGCCATGTGCATCCTATTGACCAAATATGCCAACTCAGGTGTTGAGGCTAATTTGTATCGAAAACTCCCTTATTAGTGGTTGTTAAGGCGATTTTGTCAACAGGGTATTTATCTAAACGCTCATAGAAGAGAGAACAAAAGGCAGCCATTTTGCTAGAGCCAGGTTTTGGACGACAGTGTTGCACCGGTATATTATATCGGATAAGCAATTTGAGCAAATTGGTTGTATTGTGGCATTGTAGTGAAGTGAATGTGAAAAATCAATTACCAATCGTTGTGCTTGTGATATGTGTATGGAAATTCGTTCGGTATTGTGGTGTGTTTTTGTGTGGTTTTGAGTTTGTGTTGTGCCAAATGAGAATCAAGTCGTTTTGTGTCGAAGCTTTTATTACGCAGATTGTCACTATTTTCATTTGTTCTTTTGAGGATGCAAAATAGAACATTCCAACTGGCTTGGAAGCTCAGTAGTGATATCATGGAGTAAGCAAATACCGGGGCGTAAGTTGCTTGGTACGTTCGAAGTATCATCATTTGCTTGCATTAACTTACCATCATTATATTTTGCAGATTATGGTAAGATCGATAAATGGAGTATGTGCTAGGAAGCTATGGCACAGTATCGCACAGTGAGTATGTAATGGTTAAGAATGTAATCGAGAAGAATACCCATTAGATCGTGTGATTGGTTCCTAATGCTGTTCGTGTTACGCGAGTTAACCTTTTCTTTCTTGTAGGAAAGAAGGTGTTAGACGATCGATTGCCAAATTGCTTTATTTCTGTTACTTTGAACCGCAGACATTGAACCAACTTGAATTAATTGGGTCAATTCCATGCATTGACCCGAACTGCTGACGACGCTGGTGAGCGGCGATACGGCAACAAATGCTTACTTGGGTAGACACTCAGACTCGTCCAACTCTATGCAGCTAATCGGGAAAATGTATGGGATCAGATTGCCATCCCTGTAACTATTGTTCTTGTGGACTATACATGTGTTGTGAGCCAAATGAACTTTCCCTTGGTGATACAACACAGGATGGAGTCACATATTTCTGAATATTCTGAGGTCAAGGTTCGGGGTCTTAATCAGCAAAACTATCACTCTGTTGATTTTTTCCAGGCGTATGTAAATGTTAATAGAAAAAATTTCGACTGATTCTGATCGGAATTGTTTCATTACTTTGGATGTACTGGAAGCTAAATCTGTTATTTTAATATTGATCCGTGTATTGATGGTTATTTGTTTATTTTTATTATCAACTAAGTCCATTAGCAAGCTATTGATTAGTCGTAGTCGTAGGTCGTTAGCTTAGGAAATTCCTACTAAATATATCCAACCAATTCCTTCTGAGTCCCAACGTTTGAAACGTTTATTGGGCAGAAGTTTCCTAAACAATGAATTTAAATGTTGTAACTGATTTTGTATAATGATGATCAGCTGATTGGTTTCTATTTTTTTTAAATCGATTCTTATCGATTCCGTTTAAATTTTGTATGCTGTAATATTATAATGATAGATGTAATTGTAACTGTCGATCCTAGCTGGGCCTAAATCGATACCTACTATTGGTGGTAACCTGTCTATGGTTGTCCTTTGGCCGTTCATCGAACATACTAAACCTAACAGACTGTAACGAGGAAAATGTTTTTGTTTTTTTTTGTAATTAGTTTTATTCATAGTATTTTTATCGGATTTTTCGAGTGTTGTCAGTAATTACGGTACTTCTAATAATCTGCTTGATTTTGATTTTCTTGTATCTTGGTTTGTATTTTAATCTAGCTCTCGTTTTTTTTTTTTCAAAATTTTTTCTATCTGTTGGAATTGTTTTCTCCTTTATTCCCTTGCTGTAGGCCAAAAGATCATTTGATTGTTTTGATTTGAACTTTTTGTAGACTTGTTCGCAGATTATGGAGGAACGAGTGGATGGTAGGATCACTTCGTACGGAGTATATTTGATAGAGAAATGAATGGGTGAATTATATTTATGTACTAAAGCTTGGATTAGGTCAGGAACGGGTAGGTGCATTTGTTCGAACTTCGTGATACGATACATTTCGATTATGGTTGAATGAAACCTTTGTATCACTCCGTTCATTTCACTACGGCCAGTAGCTGTAAAATAAACTTGAATATGAAGTTTTTACAAAAGTTGGTTAAATTCTGAGTGCCAAATGATTTTTCGCCATCCGTAACAAGTATCTTTGGTGGGAGGTATTTTAATAGCAATCAACTTCACTAAAGCGAATTATGAAAATTTGTCTATACAAGTTAAGAAATAATGATTCTCCAAAAACATTTTATCTATATGTGCAATTTTGAATGTTGGAATGCTGGAATCGGTGTCTCTTGTTGGAGACACTTATTTGTTTTCATTACATATGCTGCAATTGGACAATACGGCGTAGAGCCGTCATACTAAAAAATAACTAAATATGCTGCAATTTGAAACAATATGTTTGATTTTGGAGAGCAGCTTCGGAAAATAATATGTACGCAAAATTCTCCAAACTTATTCTCCTTCTACTCCTATTTTCCTTTAGTGAACAGGTCTATCTTTGCCTAATTCACCTTGGGAGAACACAGCTCCAACAGCAAAATCTGAAGCATCGGTAGTCAGAATGAATGGTTTATTGAAATCGGAATAGATAAGAATATCATTTGACGATAATATTTGCTTCATTTTATTGAAACATTCTGCTTCTTGCTGATTTGTTTTGTTTTGATGTGTCAGAACCCTTCCCTCTTAAAATGTTTTCAAAGGTTTTGCGATTTTAACAAAATCTTTGACAAATTGCCGATAATAGCCCATCAATCCCAGAAAAGCACGAAGTTCTTTCATGTTTTTGGGAATGGGGTGTTTAGAAATTACGTCGATTTTATTCTGATAAGGTTTTATTCCGTCAGAGCAAACAACAAAACCGAGAAATTCTACTTCTTTCTTGAAGAATTCTGATTTATCTAATTGAATTTTTAATCCTGCTTGGTTAAGCGTGTTCAAGATGGTGTTCAAATTTTTAAAATGTTTCTCTAAATTCCTGCCAAAAACTTTTACATCGTCTATATCGACATAGCAAATTTTCCCTATAAAATTTCGCAAAACATCATCAATTGCTCTCTAGAAGGTTGCTTGAGCGTTTTTAATTCATATTTACCATTATTAATGGCAAATGCAGTTTTTTCTATGTCCGATTTTTTCATTCTGATTTGGTGGAACCCTGAAGCTATAGATCCAGAGTAGAAAAGGATTGCTGTTCTTTTCTGTCCTGCTGTCGGCTTATTATTGTGTACGCACGCAGTAAAACCGCATGTTTTACTCTGTGACTTCATTCTGCAGTATTCGTTTCTGTCGCTTTTAACCGCCTTTATCTTAACCGTAGATTTCAACTGGTTCTGCTGGTAACCGTCGGTGGTCCCTGATAGTTCACCTCAACTCTTTCCGATCTCAATCAACATCATGTGGACATGGTTAACCCACCCGCTGTTACCATATCAATCTGGCAGTCGTTTCAACCAACGCTTCGAAATGTGACATGACGAAAACCACAACCAACTACGATTCCTCCTGTCTCCATATCATCCTTCAAATTCGATTCTTCAATTCAACCCTGCTGTCGTGTGCCGCAATAATTCTAGTTATAGTGCATAGCGTTGTGTAGTACCGTTAAGTGCTAGCTTAATCGATTATTGATTTTTTTCGTCTCTCCTTAAATCTATCATTCGTAATAATTACTTACGAACTAACTTAATCTAGATACTTTCTTAATACTTTACTTTTCAAACTTTTCCAACCGATTGTTGTGTAATTTGTCCAGCTTTCTTTCCATATTTAACCACGCACGTTTGATCGCTGGGTATTTCTACCACATCATAAGGTTGTTATGTTTGTATAACGTATCTTTATTTCGTGTTTCGCAGGTAACGGACCCGACGTGGCCAGAACCCTGGTGGTTGTGGTATTCTGGAGATCTTTCTTTATTGTCGTCACGATTCGGAATGATCTCCGTGGAGGCTGAGGCTCCTTTTATTCAAGATTTTCTATAGGGGTGTTAGTGAAATCGCTTACCTTATCAACTATGGTTAGTATGCGTAACTAATAACTATTTTCAATACATAACACTTCTCCCAGCTTTAAATGAGACTTTAGATACTCTAACAAACAATGTCAATTACGTTCACAAGCTACTAAAATTAGTTTTTCCTTATCCTGTCCCGTATTCTTTTGGATCTTCTTAATTTAGGAGATTTGGATTCACTTCGTTTTCGTGTCGAACTAACCTTTTGTTTGTCTGTCACCTTTACTGTTGTTTTGTCTTTTCCTACCGGTGCACTGACTATGGGTACTATGGGATGAAATTCATCCGATAGATCGGATGTTCTAATTTGATTTGTGTGTACTATTCGCACATTTCCGTGAACATTTATCAAGTATCTATTGCTACTTATTTTTTCCAATACTAAGGCTGGAATCCATCTTACCAAATCCTCATGATGATTCCTATACAAAACTTTATCTCCTTTCGCGTGTGATACTGTATCTACTGGTTTGGACACTGGAGGCGGGAGGGGTTTGAGGTTTAGGTTACGTATCTTTCATCATTTTGAATTTCTAATTTAACTGGATTGCTCGTGTTTAGTAATGTTCTTGGTACATAGCAAAAAACTAATGATGAAGGTGTTTTACCTGTAGAAGTAGATGGAGTGTTACGATAATTAAATAATATTCGATTTAATTTGCGCTGTAATGGTATTGGTCTCAATTGTTCATCAATCAAATACTTCTTCAACACTTTCTTAATCGTCTGAACTCCCCTCTCCGCTAATCCATTTGACTGCGGATGATAAGGCGGTGATTTCAACACCTTGATGACATTAGCCTAACATCCTTCCATAAACCCAGAAGAATTGAACGGTGGACCGTGGTCCGAACAAACTTCCGTAGGTAAACCAAAATAAGTATAGAAGTAAGTAAGTAAGTATGAATGAATAAATACTTAAACATATATCAAATAATTTAAAGGATATCTATTTGTGTTGGAAGTAAAGATTTTGTATTTATGGCGTGTTGTATGTTTGGTTATTTTCTTTACAACTCTATGTTGTTTTTCTTGATGTGTTTAAATATTCTTTTAAATGTTTTACCTGATGCCAATTGCCAATCGTTTTTGAGATTTTCTTTGATGATGTTTTTCTCTTTGTTGTATTTTGGACATACAAAGATTTTATGCAATCCGGTGTTTGGTTCGTTGCATATTTCACAGGTACCATTTTGTATTATGCTCATTTTTTCGAACCAGTATTCTGATAGATCATGTCCCGCTAGGATTTTACTTGCTATTTTATTTGACTTCATGTGCTTTGAGCAGTGTGTCTTTATACCATAGTTTGAATTTGAAATCACTATGTAGTTCTGCAAAAAAAATCCTTTCTCTCTTGTGGATGTGGTGTACCATTCTATAGTTTGTTCCTTCATTTCGTTTTGGAATATTTTTATCAGATCTGTATACCTGTATTTGTTGTTTATCTTATTTTGTGATATGGTTAGGGCTTATGGAGGATATGTGTTATTTTTACTGGCGCATCGTATTTTGAGTACGTTTAGTATTTTGCTTGCATTGATTTTAATGTGTTCTATATGCTTTTTAAATGTCAATTTATTGTCTATTATTGTACCTAAATATTTATATGTGTTCTCTTCGATTCGAGCCCTCTAGCTGTTTGTAGGCTGCTTCAGGAAAAATCGAACTACGGTTGAACTTTGAAGCTTGTTAAAAAAAGGCGTGGAACCCGATGGAACTATGAAGCTTGTTTATAAACGAAGCATGGTACTTAATGGAACTGTAAGGTTTCTTAAGCAGCACATGGTACTGTACGGAACTTTTTGGTTGCTCAATGGAGAAAAACGGCTTAGGAAATGTTTGTCGAACATTTTTACCGATAAAAACTAAATTATAGATTATGTTGGAAAATAATAACATAACATAGAATGTATATTTAGCAACGCGACCCGACCGTTCCTTACGAATAAAATATGTTTATTTTTTATTCAACAGTTACATATGACCAATATGTTCTGAATTTTTCATGTCTTCAACTAGTGCTAACCACAAATATTCAGATGCAACAGCACACATAAAAATTCACAATCAGAGACGGGTTTACCCATGAGCGAAATGAGCGACCTTCAAGTGTTCCGTCGTAAAAAAGAGCAAGCCGAAGGTGCCTCGTCGAATGGTTGCAACATTTTACTAACCTAAGTTGTGTTGTGGTTGTTAATTTGGTAGTGTATGACTTTGGTATATATATTGAAAAGGGCTGGGGACATGACGTCACCTTGTGTTAGTCCGTCTGTGATAAGTTTTTTGAGGATTGTGTTGTTGCATTCTAATGTTGTGGTTCTGTTTTTTAGGAAAGCTTTTGTCCAATTTGTGATTTCTGATGGGACATTTGTTTATTTATTCATAATTAATTATGACGGTCCAGTGCCGTATTGTTCTGATGGGACATTTGATTCTATCATTTTTCCAATCAGGGTTTTTGTGTTGACATTATTGTATGATTTTTCTAGATCGATGAACACGATCCCTGTTTTCATTTCATACATTTCCCTTGCAACTAGTGGCATGCCACCGAGCAAAGACACCAGCCGCTTTTGACGAATTGCTCTTCGTCATGTTTCTGTCTGACCGTTATGCCCGAACGCATTCGTTATTCATTCTGTTTTTAATGTTATGATAGAACTGACGATCCATTTGAAATTTTTAATTCATTGAATTTGATTCGAAAACAAGCATAATGCGTGAAGTAGAAGACGAGAAAGTCATTCCATAAACGAAATGTGTGGAATAACCGGGCATGCTAGTAGATAACTTACGTGGTAAATTTTAAAATAAATCCAAATAAAATACTAACTGCTGTTGACAATTACAATCCACAATCGCTCCAAAAACTTGGAAATAAAAAAGTTAGGTGACTTTTGAAAATTCCATATCAATACAAGCAATGAATCAAAACTTATTGTAGTTTTATGTTGAAAGAAATACACGAGTTTTTTGTTGCCTATTTAAGGGTTAACCTTGAATAATCGAGTTTGATGTATTTTAAAACGTCTTATTTCATTTGACGTTTACGATTGTCTGCCGCTTGGTTGGTAGCTCTTCGGTTGAATTATCGGCCATGTGCATCCTATTGACCAAATCTGCCAACTCAGGTGTTGTTGAGGCTAATTTGTATCGAAAACTCCCTTATTAGTGGTTGTTAAGGCGATTTTGTCAACAGGGTATTTATCTAAACGCTCATAGAAGAGAGAACAAAAGGCAGCCATTTTGCTAGAGCCAGGTTTTGGACGACAGTGTTGCACCGGTATATTATATCGGATAAGCAATTTGAGCAAATTGGTTGTATTGTGGCATTGTAGTGAAGTGAATGTGAAAAATAAATTACCAATCGTTGTGCTTGTGATATGTGTATGAAAATTCGTTCGGTATTGTGGTGTGTTTTTGGGTGGTTTTGAGTTTGTGTTGTGCCAAATGAGAATCAAGTCGTTTTGTGTCGAAGCTTTTATTACGCAGATAGTCACTATTTTCATTTGTTCTTTTGAGGATGCAAAATAGAACATTCCAACTGGCTTGGAAGCTCAGTAGTGATATCATGGAGTAAGCAAATACCGGGGCGTAAGTTGCTTGGTACGTTCGAAGTATCATCATTTGCTTGCATTAACTTACCATCATTATATTTTGCAGATTATGGTAAGATCGATAAATGGAGTATGTGCTAGGAAGCTATGGCACAGTATCGCACAGTGAGTATGTAATGGTTAAGAATGTAATCGAGAAGAATACCCATTAGATCGTGTGATTGGTTCCTAATGCTGTTCGTGTTACGCGAGTTAACCTTTTCTTTCTTGTAGGAAAGAAGGTGTTAGACGATCGATTGCCAAATTGCTTTATTTCTGTTACTTTGAACCGCAGACATTGAACCAACTTGAATTAATTGGGTCAATTCCATGCATTGACCCGAACTGCTGACGACGCTGGTGAGCGGCGATACGGCAACAAATGCTTACTTGGGTAGACACTCAGACTCGTCCAACTCTATGCAGCTAATCGGGAAAATGTATGGGATCAGATTGCCATCCCTGTAACTATTGTTCTTGTGGACTATATATGTGTTGTGAGCCAAATGAACTTTCCCTTGGTGATACAACACAGGATGGAGTCACATATTTCTGAATATTCTGAGGTCAAGGTTCGGGGTCTTAATCAGCAAAACTATCACTCTGTTGATTTTTTCCAGGCGTATGTAAATGTTAATAGAAAAAATTTCGACTGATTCTGATCGGAATTGTTTCATTACTTTGGATGTACTGGAAGCTAAATCTGTTATTTTAATATTGATCCGTGTATTGATGGTTATTTGTTTATTTTTATTATCAACTAAGTCCATTAGCAAGCTATTGATTAGTCGTAGGTCGTTAGCTTAGGAAATTCCTACTAAATATATCCAACCAATTCCTTCTGAGTCCCAACGTTTGAAACGTTTATTGGGCAGAAGTTTCCTAAACAATGAATTTAAATGTTGTAACTGATTTTGTATAATGATGATCAGCTGATTGGTTTCTATTTTTTTTAAATCGATTCTTATCTATTCCGTTTAAATTTTGTATGCTGTAATATTATAATGATAGATGTAATTGTAACTTTCGATCCTAGCTGGGCCTAAATCGATACCTACTATTGGTGGTACCCTGTCTATGGTTGTCCTTTGGCCGTTCATCGAACATACTAAACCTAACAGACTGTAACGAGGAAGATGTTTTTGTTTTTTTTTTGTAATTAGTTTTATTCATAGTATTTTTATCGGATTTTCAAATCATTTTTATGGATTTTTCGAGTGTTGTCAGTAATTACGGTACTTCTATTAATCTGCTTGATTTTGATTTTCTTGTATCTTGGTTTGTATTTTAATCTAGCTCTCGTTTTTTTTTTTTCAAAATTTTTTCTATCTGTTGGAATTGTTTTCTCCTTTATTCCCTTGCTGTAGGCCAAAAGATCATTTGATTGTTTTGATTTGAACTTTTTGTAGACTTGTTCGCAGATTATGGAGGAACGAGTGGATGGTAGGATCACTTCGTACGGAGTATATTTGATAGAGAAATGAATGGGTGAATTATATTTATGTACTAAAGCTTGGATTAGGTCAGGAACGGGTAGGTGCATTTGTTCGAACTTCGTGATACGATACATTTCGATTATGGTTGAATGAAACCTTTGTATCACTCCGTTCATTTCACTACGGCCAGTAGCTGTAAAATAAACTTGAATATGAAGTTTTTACAAAAGTTGGTTAAATTCTGAGTGCCAAATGATTTTTCGCCATCCGTAACTAGTATCTTTGGTGGGAGGTATTTTAATAGCAATCAACTTCACTAAAGCGAATTATGAAAATTTGTCTATACAAGTTAAGAAATAATGATTCTCCAAAAACATTTTATCTATATGTGCAATTTTGAATGTTGGAATGCTGGAATCGGTGTCTCTTGTTGGAGACACTTATTTGTTTTCATTACATATGCTGCAATTGGACAATACGGCGTAGAGCCGTCATACTAAAAAATAACTAAATATGCTGCAATTTGAAACAATATGTTTGATTTTGGAGAGCAGCTTCGGAAAATAATATGTACGCAAAATTCTCCAAACTTATTCTCCTTCTACTCCTATTTTCCTTTAGTGAACAGGTCTATCTTTGCCTAATTCACCTTGGGAGAACACAGCTCCAACAGCAAAATCTGAAGCATCGGTAGTCAGAATGAATGGTTTATTGAAATCGGAATAGATAAGAATATCATTTGACGATAATATTTGCTTCATTTTATTGAAACATTCTGCTTCTTGCTGATTTGTTTTGTTTTGATGTGTCAGAACCCTTCCCTCTTAAAATGTTTTCAAAGGTTTTGAGATTTTAACAAAATCTTTGACAAATTGCCGATAATAGCCCATCAATCCCAGAAAAGCACGAAGTTCTTTCATGTTTTTGGGAATGGGGTGTTTAGAAATTACGTCGATTTTATTCTGATAAGGTTTTATTCCGTCAGAGCAAACAACAAAACCGAGAAATTCTACTTCTTTCTTGAAGAATTCTGATTTATCTAATTGAATTTTTAATCCTGCTTGGTTAAGCGTGTTCAAGATGGTGTTCAAATTTTTAAAATGTTTCTCTAAATTCCTGCCAAAAACTTTTACATCGTCTATATCGACATAGCAAATTTTCCCTATAAAATTTCGCAAAACATCATCAATTGCTCTCTAGAAGGTTGCTTGAGCGTTTTTAATTCATATTTACCATTATTATTGGCAAATGCAGTTTTTTCTATGTCCGATTTTTTCATTCTGATTTGGTGGAACCCTGAAGCTATAGATCCAGAGTAGAAAAGGATTGCTGTTCTTTTCTGTCCTGCTGTCGGCTTATTATTGTGTACGCACGCAGTAAAACCGCATGTTTTACTCTGTGACTTCATTCTGCAGTATTCGTTTCTGTCGCTTTTAACCGCCTTTATCTTAACCGTAGATTTCAACTGGTTCTGCTGGTAACCGTCGGTGGTCCCTGATAGTTCACCTCAACTCTTTCCGATCTCAATCAACATCATGTGGACATGGTTAACCCACCCGCTGTTACCATATCAATCTGGCAGTCGTTTCAACCAACGCTTCGAAATGTGACATGACGAAAACCACAACCAACTACGATTCCTCCTGTCTCCATATCATCCTTCAAATTCGATTCTTCAATTCAACCCTGCTGTCGTGTGCCGCAATAATTCTAGTTATAGTGCATAGCGTTGTGTAGTACCGTTAAGTGCTAGCTTAATCGATTATTGATTTTTTTCGTCTCTCCTTAAATCTATCATTCGTAATAATTACTTACGAACTAACTTAATCTAGATACTTTCTTAATACTTTACTTTTCAAACTTTTCCAACCGATTGTTGTGTAATTTGTCCAGCTTTCTTTCCATATTTAACCACGCACGTTTGATCGCTGGGTATTTCTACCACATCATAAGGTTGTTATGTTTGTATAACGTATCTTTATTTCGTGTTTCGCAGGTAACGGACCCGACGTGGCCAGAACCCTGGTGGTTGTGGTATTCTGGAGATCTTTCTTTATTGTCGTCACGATTCGGAATGATCTCCGTGGAGGCTGAGGCTCCTTTTATTCAAGATTTTCTATAGGGGTGTTAGTGAAATCGCTTACCTTATCAACTATGGTTAGTATGCGTAACTAATAACTATTTTCAATACATAACACTTCTCCCAGCTTTAAATGAGACTTTAGATACTCTAACAAACAATGTCAATTACGTTCACAAGCTACTAAAATTAGTTTTTCCTTATCCTGTCCCGTATTCTTTTGGATCTTCTTAATTTAGGAGATTTGGATTCACTTCGTTTTCGTGTCGAACTAACCTTTTGTTTGTCTGTCACCTTTACTGTTGTTTTGTCTTTTCCTACCGGTGCACTGACTATGGGTACTATGGGATGAAATTCATCCGATAGATCGGATGTTCTAATTTGATTTGTGTGTACTATTCGCACATTTCCGTGAACATTTATCAAGTATCTATTGCTACTTATTTTTTCCAATACTAAGGCTGGAATCCATCTTACCAAATCCTCATGATGATTCCTATACAAAACTTTATCTCCTTTCGCGTGTGATACTGTATCTACTGGTTTGGACACTGGAGGCGGGAGGGGTTTGAGGTTTAGGTTACGTATCTTTCATCATTTTGAATTTCTAATTTAACTGGATTGCTCGTGTTTAGTAATGTTCTTGGTACATAGCAAAAAACTAATGATGAAGGTGTTTTACCTGTAGAAGTAGATGGAGTGTTACGATAATTAAATAATATTCGATTTAATTTGCGCTGTAATGGTATTGGTCTCAATTGTTCATCAATCAAATACTTCTTCAACACTTTCTTAATCGTCTGAACTCCCCTCTCCGCTAATCCATTTGACTGCGGATGATAAGGCGGTGATTTCAACACCTTGATGACATTAGCCTAACATCCTTCCATAAACCCAGAAGAATTGAACGGTGGACCGTGGTCCGAACAAACTTCCGTAGGTAAACCAAAATAAGTATAGAAGTAAGTAAGTAAGTATGAATGAATAAATACTTAAACATATATCAAATAATTTAAAGGATATCTATTTGTGTTGGAAGTAAAGATTTTGTATTTATGGCGTGTTGTATGTTTGGTTATTTTCTTTACAACTCTATGTTGTTTTTCTTGATGTGTTTAAATATTCTTTTAAATGTTTTACCTGATGCCAATTGCCAATCGTTTTTGAGATTTTCTTTGATGATGTTTTTCTCTTTGTTGTATTTTGGACATACAAAGATTTTATGCAATCCGGTGTTTGGTTCGTTGCATATTTCACAGGTACCATTTTGTATTATGCTCATTTTTTCGAACCAGTATTCTGATAGATCATGTCCCGCTAGGATTTTACTTGCTATTTTATTTGACTTCATGTGCTTTGAGCAGTGTGTCTTTATACCATAGTTTGAATTTGAAATCACTATGTAGTTCTGCAAAAAAAATCCTTTCTCTCTTGTGGATGTGGTGTACCATTCTATAGTTTGTTCCTTCATTTCGTTTTGGAATATTTTTATCAGATCTGTATACCTGTATTTGTTGTTTATCTTATTTTGTGATATGGTTAGGGCTTATGGAGGATATGTGTTATTTTTACTGGCGCATCGTATTTTGAGTACGTTTAGTATTTTGCTTGCATTGATTTTAATGTGTTCTATATGCTTTTTAAATGTCAATTTATTGTCTATTATTGTACCTAAATATTTATATGTGTTCTCTTCGATTCGAGCCCTCTAGCTGTTTGTAGGCTGCTTCAGGAAAAATCGAACTACGGTTGAACTTTGAAGCTTGTTAAAAAAAGGCGTGGAACCCGATGGAACTATGAAGCTTGTTTATAAACGAAGCATGGTACTTAATGGAACTGTAAGGTTTCTTAAGCAGCACATGGTACTGTACGGAACTTTTTGGTTGCTCAATGGAGAAAAACGGCTTAGGAAATGTTTGTCGAACATTTTTACCGATAAAAACTAAATTATAGATTATGTTGGAAAATAATAACATAACATAGAATGTATATTTAGCAACGCGACCCGACCGTTCCTTACGAATAAAATATGTTTATTTTTTATTCAACAGTTATATATGACCAATATGTTCTGAATTTTTCATGTCTTCAACTAGTGCTAACCACAAATATTCAGATGCAACAGCACACATAAAAATTCACAATCAGAGACGGGTTTACCCATGAGCGACCTTCAAGTGTTCCGTCGTAAAAAAGAGCAAGCCGAAGGTGCCTCGTCGAATGGTTGCAACATTTTACTAACCTAAGTTGTGTTGTGGTTGTTAATTTGGTAGTGTATGACTTTGGTATATATATATATATATATATATATATATATATATATATATATATATATATATATATATATATATATATATATATATATATATATATATATATATATATATATATATATATATATATATATATATATATATATATATATATATTGAAAAGGGCTGGGGACATGACGTCACCTTGTGTTAGTCCGTCTGTGATAAGTTTTTTGAGGATTGTGTTGTTGCATTCTAATGTTGTGGTTCTGTTTTTTAGGAAAGCTTTTGTCCAATTTGTGATTTCTGATGGGACATTTGTTTATTTATTCATAATTAATTATGACGGTCCAGTGCCGTATTGTTCTGATGGGACATTTGATTCTATCATTTTTCCAATCAGGGTTTTTGTTTTGACATTATTGTATGATTTTTCTAGATCGATGAACACGATCCCTGTTTTCATTTCATACATTTCCCTTGCAACTAGTGGCATGCCACCGAGCAAAGACACCAGCCGCTTTTGACGAATTGCTCTTCGTCATGTTTCTGTCTGACCGTTATGCCCGAACGCATTCGTTATTCATTCTGTTTTTAATGTTATGATAGAACTGACGATCCATTTGAAATTTTTAATTCATTGAATTTGATTCGAAAACAAGCATAATGCGTGAAGTAGAAGACGAGAAAGTCATTCCATAAACGAAATGTGTGGAATAACCGGGCATGCTAGTAGATAACTTACGTGGTAAATTTTAAAATAAATCCAAATAAAATACTAACTGCTGTTGACAATTACAATCCACAATCGCTCCAAAAACTTGGAAATAAAAAAGTTGGGTGACTTTTGAAAATTCCATATCAATACAAGCAATGAATCAAAACTTATTGTAGTTTTATGTTGAAAGAAATACACGAGTTTTTTGTTGCCTATTTAAGGGTTAACCTTGAATAATCGAGTTTGATGTATTTTAAAACGTCTTATTTCATTTGACGTTTACGATTGTCTGCCGCTTGGTTGGTAGCTCTTCGGTTGAATTATCGGCCATGTGCATCCTATTGACCAAATCTGCCAACTCAGGTGTTGTTGAGGCTAATTTGTATCGAAAACTCCCTTATTAGTGGTTGTTAAGGCGATTTTGTCAACAGGGTATTTATCTAAACGCTCATAGAAGAGAGAACAAAAGGCAGCCATTTTGCTAGAGCCAGGTTTTGGACGACAGTGTTGCACCGGTATATTATATCGGATAAGCAATTTGAGCAAATTGGTGCATTGTAGTGAAATGAATGTGAAAAATCAATTACCAATCGTTGTGCTTGTGATATGTGTATGGAAATTCGTTCGGTATTGTGGTGTGTTTTTGGGTGGTTTTGAGTTTGTGTTGTGCCAAATGAGAATCAAGTCGTTTTGTGTCGAAGCTTTTATTACGCAGATTGTCACTATTTTCATTTGTTCTTTTGAGGATGCAAAATAGAACATTGCAACTGGCTTGGAAGCTCAGTAGTGATATGAAGTAAGAAAATACCGGGGCGTAAGTTGCTTGGTACGTTCGAAGTATCATCATTTGCTTGCATTAACTTACCATCATTATATTTTGCAGGTTATGGTAATATCGATAAATGGAGTATGTGCTAGGAAGCTATGGCACAGTATCGCACAGTGAGTATGTAATGGTTAAGAATGTAATCGAGAAGAATACCCATTAGATCGTGTGATTGGTTCCTAATGCTGTTCGTGTTACGCGAGTTAACCTTTTCTTTCTTGTAGGAAAGAAGGTGTTAGACGATCGATTGCCAAATTGCTTTATTTCTGTTACTTTGAACCGCAGACATTGAACCGACTGGAATAATTGGGGCAATTTCATGCATTGACCCGAACTGCTGACGACGGTGGTGAGCGGCGATACGGCAACAAATGCTTACTTGGGTAGACACTCAGACTCGTCCAACTCTATGGAGCTAATCGGGAAAATGTATGGGATCAGATTGCCAACCCTGTAACTATTGTTCTTGTGGACTATACATGTGTTGTGAGCCAAATGAACTTTCCCTTGGTGATACAACACAGGATGGAGTCAGATTTTTCTCAATATTCTGAGGTCAAGCTTCGGGATCTTAATCAGCAAAACTATCACTCTGTTGATTTTTTCCAGGCGTATGTAAATGTTAATAGGAAAAATTTCAACTGATTCTGATCGGAATTGTTTCATTACTTTGGATGTACTGGAAGCTAAATCTGTTATTTTAATATTGATCCGTGTATTGATGGTTATTTGTTTATTATTATTATCAACTAAGTCGATAAGCAAGCTATTGATTAGTCGTAGGTCGTTAGCTTAGGAAATTCCTACTAAATATATCCAACCAATTCCTTCTGAGTCCCAACGTTTGAAACGTTTATTGGGCAGAAGTTTCCTAAACAATGAATTTAAATGTTGTAACTGATTTTGTATAATGATGATCAGCTGATTGGTTTCTATTTTTTTTAAATCGATTCTTATCGATTCCGTTTAAATTTTGTATGCTGTAATATTATAATGATAGATGTAATTGTAACTGTCGATCCTAGCTGGGCCTAAATCGATACCTACTATTGGTGGTAACCTGTCTATGGTTGTCCTTTGGCCGTTCATCGAACATACTAAACCCTAACAGACTGTAACGAGGAAAATGTTTTTTTTTTTGTAATTAGTTTTATTCATAGTATTTTTATCGGATTTTCAAATCATTTTTATGGATTTTTCGAGTGTTGTCAGTAATTACGGTACTTCTATTAATCTGCTTGATTTTCATTTTCTTGTATCTTGGTTTGTATTTTAATCTAGCTCTCGTTTTTTTTTTTTCAAATTTTTTTCTGTCTGTTGGAATTGTTTTCTCCTTTATTCCCTTGCTGTAGGCCAAAAGATCATTTGCTTGTTTTTATTTGAAATTTTTGTAGACTTGTTCGCAGATTGTGGAGGAATGAGTGGATGGTAGGATCACTTCGTACGGAGTATATTTGATAGAGAAATGAATGGGTGAATTATATTTATGTACTAAAGCTTGGATTAGGTCAGGAACGGGTAGGTGCAGTTGTTCGAACTTCGTGATACGATACATTTCGATTATGGTTGAATGAAACCTTTGTATCACTCCGTTCATTTCACTGCGGCCAGTAGCTGTAAAATAAACTTGAATTTGAAGTTTTTTTTATTGCTGTTGTTTATAAACGAGCTTCCAGCTTCTATGATGCTTCTCTAATGTTTGCTCTGTAGATGGTTGGGGCTTATGGAGAATATGTGTTATTTTTTCTGGCGCATCGTATTTTGAGTACGTTTAGTCTTTTGCTTGCATTGATTTTAATGTGTTCTATATGCTTTTTATTGTCTATTATTGTACCTAAATATTTATATGTGTTCACATCTTCGATTCGAGCCTTCTAGCTGTTTATAGGCTGCTTCAGGAAAAATCGAACTACGGTTGAACTTTGAAGCTTGTTAAAAAAAAAGCGTGGAACCCGATGGAACTATGAAGCTTTTCTACTTGCACTTAGAATTCGATGGAACTATGAGGCTTGTTTATAAACGAAGCATGGTACTTAATGGAACTGTAAGGTTTCTTAAGCAGCACATGGTACTTTACGGAACTTTTTGATTGTTCAATGGAGAAAAACGGCTTAGGAAATGTTTGTCGAACATTTTTACCGATAAAAACTAAATTATAGATTATGTTGGAAAATAATAACATAACATAGAATGTATATTTAGCAACGCGATCAGGCCGTTCCTTACGAATAAAATATGTTTATTTTTTATTCAACAGTTACATATGACCAATATGTATGATGTATGACCAATATGTTCTGAATTTGTCATGTCTTCAACTAGTGCTAACCACAAATATTCAGATGCAACAGCACACATAAAAATTCACAATCAGAGACGGGTTTACCCATGAGCGAAATGAGCGACCTTCAAGTGTTCCGTCGTAAAAAAGAGCAAGCCGAAGGTGCCTCGTCGAATGGTTGCAACATTTTACTAACCTAAGTTGTGTTGTGGTTATTAATTTGGTAGTGTATGACTTTGGTATATATATATTGAAAAGGGCTGGGGACATGACGTCACCTTGTGGTAGTCCGTCTGTGATAAGTTTTTTGAGGATTGTGTTGTTGCATTCTAATGTTGTGGTTCTGTTTTTTAGGAAAGCGTTTGTCCAATTTGTAATTTCTGATGGGACATTTGATTCTATCATTTTTCCAATCAGGGTTTTTGTTTTGACATTATTGTATGATTTTTCTAAATCGATGAACACGATCGCTGTTTTCATTTCATACATTTCCCCTGCAACTAGTGGCATGCCACCGAGCAATGACACCAGCCGCTTTTGACGAATTGCTCTTCGTCATGTTTCTGTCTGACCGTTGTGCCCGAACGCATTCGTTATTCATTCAGTTTTTAATGTTATGATAGAACTGACGATCCATTTGAAATTTTGAATTCATTGAATTTGATTCGAAAACAAGCGTGAAAAACATAATGCGTGAAGTAGAAGACGGGAAAGTCATTCCATAAACGAAATGTGTGGAATAACCGGGCATGCTAGTAGATAACTTACGTGGTAAATTTTAAAATAAATCCAAATAAAATACTAACTGCTGTTGACAATTACAATCCACAATTGCTCCAAAAACTTGGAAATAAAAAAGTTGGGTGACTTTTGAAAATTCAATATCAATACAAGTAATGAATCAAAACTTATTGTAGTTTTATGTTGAAAAAAATACACGAGTTTTTTTGTTGCCTATTTAAGGGTTAACCTTGAATAATCGAGTTTGATGTATTTTAAAACGTCTTATTTCATTTGACGTTTACGATTGTCTGCCGCTTGGTTGGTAGCTCTTCGGTTGAATTATCGGCCATGTGCATCCTATTGACCAAATCTGCCAACTCAGGTGTTGAGGCTAATTTGTATCGAAAACTCCCTTATTAGTGGTTGTTAAGGCGATTTTGTCAACAGGGTATTTATCTAAACGCTCATAGAAGAGAGAACAAAAGGCAGCCATTTTGCTAGAGCCAGGTTTTGGACGACAGTGTTGCACCGGTATATTATATCGGATAAGCAATTTGAGCAAATTGGTTGTATTGTGGCATTGTAGTGAAGTGAATGTGAAAAATCAATTACCAATCGTTGTGCTTGTGATATGTGTATGGAAATTCGTTCGGTATTGTGGTGTGTTTTTGTGTGGTTTTGAGTTTGTGTTGTGCCAAATGAGAATCAAGTCGTTTTGTGTCGAAGCTTTTATTACGCAGATTGTCACTATTTTCATTTGTTCTTTTGAGGATGCAAAATAGAACATTCCAACTGGCTTGGAAGCTCAGTAGTGATATCATGGAGTAAGCAAATACCGGGGCGTAAGTTGCTTGGTACGTTCGAAGTATCATCATTTGCTTGCATTAACTTACCATCATTATATTTTGCAGATTATGGTAAGATCGATAAATGGAGTATGTGCTAGGAAGCTATGGCACAGTATCGCACAGTGAGTATGTAATGGTTAAGAATGTAATCGAGAAGAATACCCATTAGATCGTGTGATTGGTTCCTAATGCTGTTCGTGTTACGCGAGTTAACCTTTTCTTTCTTGTAGGAAAGAAGGTGTTAGACGATCGATTGCCAAATTGCTTTATTTCTGTTACTTTGAACCGCAGACATTGAACCAACTTGAATTAATTGGGTCAATTCCATGCATTGACCCGAACTGCTGACGACGCTGGTGAGCGGCGATACGGCAACAAATGCTTACTTGGGTAGACACTCAGACTCGTCCAACTCTATGCAGCTAATCGGGAAAATGTATGGGATCAGATTGCCATCCCTGTAACTATTGTTCTTGTGGACTATATATGTGTTGTGAGCCAAATGAACTTTCCCTTGGTGATACAACACAGGATGGAGTCACATATTTCTGAATATTCTGAGGTCAAGGTTCGGGGTCTTAATCAGCAAAACTATCACTCTGTTGATTTTTTCCAGGCGTATGTAAATGTTAATAGAAAAAATTTCGACTGATTCTGATCGGAATTGTTTCATTACTTTGGATGTACTGGAAGCTAAATCTGTTATTTTAATATTGATCCGTGTATTGATGGTTATTTGTTTATTTTTATTATCAACTAAGTCCATTAGCAAGCTATTGATTAGTCGTAGTCGTAGGTCGTTAGCTTAGGAAATTCCTACTAAATATATCCAACCAATTCCTTCTGAGTCCCAACGTTTGAAACGTTTATTGGGCAGAAGTTTCCTAAACAATGAATTTAAATGTTGTAACTGATTTTGTATAATGATGATCAGCTGATTGGTTTCTATTTTTTTTAAATCGATTCTTATCTATTCCGTTTAAATTTTGTATGCTGTAATATTATAATGATAGATGTAATTGTAACTGTCGATCCTAGCTGGGCCTAAATCGATACCTACTATTGGTGGTACCCTGTCTATGGTTGTCCTTTGGCCGTTCATCGAACATACTAAACCTAACAGACTGTAACGAGGAAGATGTTTTTGTTTTTTTTGTAATTAGTTTTATTCATAGTATTTTTATCGGATTTTCAAATCATTTTTATGGATTTTTCGAGTGTTGTCAGTAATTACGGTACTTCTATTAATCTGCTTGATTTTGATTTTCTTGTATCTTGGTTTGTATTTTAATCTAGCTCTCGTTTTTTTTTTTTCAAATTTTTTTCTATCTGTTGGAATTGTTTTCTCCTTTATTCCCTTGCTGTAGGCCAAAAGATCATTTGATTGTTTTGATTTGAACTTTTTTTAGACTTGTTCGCAGATTATGGAGGAACGAGTGGATGGTAGGATCACTTCGTACGGAGTATATTTGATAGAGAAATGAATGGGTGAATTATATTTATGTACTAAAGCTTGGATTAGGTCAGGAACGGGTAGGTGCATTTGTTCGAACTTCGTGATACGATACATTTCGATTATGGTTGAATGAAACCTTTGTATCACTCCGTTCATTTCACTACGGCCAGTAGCTGTAAAATAAACTTGAATATGAAGTTTTTACAAAAGTTGGTTAAATTCTGAGTGCCAAATGATTTTTCGCCATCCGTAACTAGTATCTTTGGTGGGAGGTATTTTAATAGCAATCAACTTCACTAAAGCGAATTATGAAAATTTGTCTATACAAGTTAAGAAATAATGATTCTCCAAAAACATTTTATCTATATGTGCAATTTTGAATGTTGGAATGCTGGAATCGGTGTCTCTTGTTGGAGACACTTATTTGTTTTCATTACATATGCTGCAATTGGACAATACGGCGTAGAGCCGTCATACTAAAAAATAACTAAATATGCTGCAATTTGAAACAATATGTTTGATTTTGGAGAGCAGCTTCGGAAAATAATATGTACGCAAAATTCTCCAAACTTATTCTCCTTCTACTCCTATTTTCCTTTAGTGAACAGGTCTATCTTTGCCTAATTCACCTTGGGAGAACACAGCTCCAACAGCAAAATCTGAAGCATCGGTAGTCAGAATGAATGGTTTATTGAAATCGGAATAGATAAGAATATCATTTGACGATAATATTTGCTTCATTTTATTGAAACATTCTGCTTCTTGCTGATTTGTTTTGTTTTGATGTGTCAGAACCCTTCCCTCTTAAAATGTTTTCAAAGGTTTTGAGATTTTAACAAAATCTTTGACAAATTGCCGATAATAGCCCATCAATCCCAGAAAAGCACGAAGTTCTTTCATGTTTTTGGGAATGGGGTGTTTAGAAATTACGTCGATTTTATTCTGATAAGGTTTTATTCCGTCAGAGCAAACAACAAAACCGAGAAATTCTACTTCTTTCTTGAAGAATTCTGATTTATCTAATTGAATTTTTAATCCTGCTTGGTTAAGCGTGTTCAAGATGGTGTTCAAATTTTTAAAATGTTTCTCTAAATTCCTGCCAAAAACTTTTACATCGTCTATATCGACATAGCAAATTTTCCCTATAAAATTTCGCAAAACATCATCAATTGCTCTCTAGAAGGTTGCTTGAGCGTTTTTAATTCATATTTACCATTATTATTGGCAAATGCAGTTTTTTCTATGTCCGATTTTTTCATTCTGATTTGGTGGAACCCTGAAGCTATAGATCCAGAGTAGAAAAGGATTGCTGTTCTTTTCTGTCCTGCTGTCGGCTTATTATTGTGTACGCACGCAGTAAAACCGCATGTTTTACTCTGTGACTTCATTCTGCAGTATTCGTTTCTGTCGCTTTTAACCGCCTTTATCTTAACCGTAGATTTCAACTGGTTCTGCTGGTAACCGTCGGTGGTCCCTGATAGTTCACCTCAACTCTTTCCGATCTCAATCAACATCATGTGGACATGGTTAACCCACCCGCTGTTACCATATCAATCTGGCAGTCGTTTCAACCAACGCTTCGAAATGTGACATGACGAAAACCACAACCAACTACGATTCCTCCTGTCTCCATATCATCCTTCAAATTCGATTCTTCAATTCAACCCTGCTGTCGTGTGCCGCAATAATTCTAGTTATAGTGCATAGCGTTGTGTAGTACCGTTAAGTGCTAGCTTAATCGATTATTGATTTTTTTCGTCTCTCCTTAAATCTATCATTCGTAATAATTACTTACGAACTAACTTAATCTAGATACTTTCTTAATACTTTACTTTTCAAACTTTTCCAACCGATTGTTGTGTAATTTGTCCAGCTTTCTTTCCATATTTAACCACGCACGTTTGATCGCTGGGTATTTCTACCACATCATAAGGTTGTTATGTTTGTATAACGTATCTTTATTTCGTGTTTCGCAGGTAACGGACCCGACGTGGCCAGAACCCTGGTGGTTGTGGTATTCTGGAGATCTTTCTTTATTGTCGTCACGATTCGGAATGATCTCCGTGGAGGCTGAGGCTCCTTTTATTCAAGATTTTCTATAGGGGTGTTAGTGAAATCGCTTACCTTATCAACTATGGTTAGTATGCGTAACTAATAACTATTTTCAATACATAACACTTCTCCCAGCTTTAAATGAGACTTTAGATACTCTAACAAACAATGTCAATTACGTTCACAAGCTACTAAAATTAGTTTTTCCTTATCCTGTCCCGTATTCTTTTGGATCTTCTTAATTTAGGAGATTTGGATTCACTTCGTTTTCGTGTCGAACTAACCTTTTGTTTGTCTGTCACCTTTACTGTTGTTTTGTCTTTTCCTACCGGTGCACTGACTATGGGTACTATGGGATGAAATTCATCCGATAGATCGGATGTTCTAATTTGATTTGTGTGTACTATTCGCACATTTCCGTGAACATTTATCAAGTATCTATTGCTACTTATTTTTTCCAATACTAAGGCTGGAATCCATCTTACCAAATCCTCATGATGATTCCTATACAAAACTTTATCTCCTTTCGCGTGTGATACTGTATCTACTGGTTTGGACACTGGAGGCGGGAGGGGTTTGAGGTTTAGGTTACGTATCTTTCATCATTTTGAATTTCTAATTTAACTGGATTGCTCGTGTTTAGTAATGTTCTTGGTACATAGCAAAAAACTAATGATGAAGGTGTTTTACCTGTAGAAGTAGATGGAGTGTTACGATAATTAAATAATATTCGATTTAATTTGCGCTGTAATGGTATTGGTCTCAATTGTTCATCAATCAAATACTTCTTCAACACTTTCTTAATCGTCTGAACTCCCCTCTCCGCTAATCCATTTGACTGCGGATGATAAGGCGGTGATTTCAACACCTTGATGACATTAGCCTAACA
Source organism: Anopheles maculipalpis (assembly GCF_943734695.1). Classification (NCBI taxonomy): domain Eukaryota; kingdom Metazoa; phylum Arthropoda; class Insecta; order Diptera; family Culicidae; genus Anopheles; species Anopheles maculipalpis. The sequence continues at coordinate 20,990,414 of NC_064870.1, read as the reverse complement.
TCCTTCCATAAACCCAGAAGAATTGAACGGTGGACCGTGGTCCGAACAAACTTCCGTAGGTAAACCAAAATAAGTATAGAAGTAAGTAAGTAAGTATGAATGAATAAATACTTAAACATATATCAAATAATTTAAAGGATATCTATTTGTGTTGGAAGTAAAGATTTTGTATTTATGGCGTGTTGTATGTTTGGTTATTTTCTTTACAACTCTATGTTGTTTTTCTTGATGTGTTTAAATATTCTTTTAAATGTTTTACCTGATGCCAATTGCCAATCGTTTTTGAGATTTTCTTTGATGATGTTTTTCTCTTTGTTGTATTTTGGACATACAAAGATTTTATGCAATCCGGTGTTTGGTTCGTTGCATATTTCACAGGTACCATTTTGTATTATGCTCATTTTTTCGAACCAGTATTCTGATAGATCATGTCCCGCTAGGATTTTACTTGCTATTTTATTTGACTTCATGTGCTTTGAGCAGTGTGTCTTTATACCATAGTTTGAATTTGAAATCACTATGTAGTTCTGCAAAAAAAATCCTTTCTCTCTTGTGGATGTGGTGTACCATTCTATAGTTTGTTCCTTCATTTCGTTTTGGAATATTTTTATCAGATCTGTATACCTGTATTTGTTGTTTATCTTATTTTGTGATATGGTTAGGGCTTATGGAGGATATGTGTTATTTTTACTGGCGCATCGTATTTTGAGTACGTTTAGTATTTTGCTTGCATTGATTTTAATGTGTTCTATATGCTTTTTAAATGTCAATTTATTGTCTATTATTGTACCTAAATATTTATATGTGTTCTCTTCGATTCGAGCCCTCTAGCTGTTTGTAGGCTGCTTCAGGAAAAATCGAACTACGGTTGAACTTTGAAGCTTGTTAAAAAAAGGCGTGGAACCCGATGGAACTATGAAGCTTGTTTATAAACGAAGCATGGTACTTAATGGAACTGTAAGGTTTCTTAAGCAGCACATGGTACTGTACGGAACTTTTTGGTTGCTCAATGGAGAAAAACGGCTTAGGAAATGTTTGTCGAACATTTTTACCGATAAAAACTAAATTATAGATTATGTTGGAAAATAATAACATAACATAGAATGTATATTTAGCAACGCGACCCGACCGTTCCTTACGAATAAAATATGTTTATTTTTTATTCAACAGTTATATATGACCAATATGTTCTGAATTTTTCATGTCTTCAACTAGTGCTAACCACAAATATTCAGATGCAACAGCACACATAAAAATTCACAATCAGAGACGGGTTTACCCATGAGCGACCTTCAAGTGTTCCGTCGTAAAAAAGAGCAAGCCGAAGGTGCCTCGTCGAATGGTTGCAACATTTTACTAACCTAAGTTGTGTTGTGGTTGTTAATTTGGTAGTGTATGACTTTGGTATATATATATATATATATATATATATATATATATATATATATATATATATATATATATATATATATATATATATATATATATATATATATATATATATATATATATATATATATATATATATATATATATATATATATATATATATATATATATATATATATATATATATATATATATATATATATATATATATTGAAAAGGGCTGGGGACATGACGTCACCTTGTGTTAGTCCGTCTGTGATAAGTTTTTTGAGGATTGTGTTGTTGCATTCTAATGTTGTGGTTCTGTTTTTTAGGAAAGCTTTTGTCCAATTTGTGATTTCTGATGGGACATTTGTTTATTTATTCATAATTAATTATGACGGTCCAGTGCCGTATTGTTCTGATGGGACATTTGATTCTATCATTTTTCCAATCAGGGTTTTTGTTTTGACATTATTGTATGATTTTTCTAGATCGATGAACACGATCCCTGTTTTCATTTCATACATTTCCCTTGCAACTAGTGGCATGCCACCGAGCAAAGACACCAGCCGCTTTTGACGAATTGCTCTTCGTCATGTTTCTGTCTGACCGTTATGCCCGAACGCATTCGTTATTCATTCTGTTTTTAATGTTATGATAGAACTGACGATCCATTTGAAATTTTTAATTCATTGAATTTGATTCGAAAACAAGCATAATGCGTGAAGTAGAAGACGAGAAAGTCATTCCATAAACGAAATGTGTGGAATAACCGGGCATGCTAGTAGATAACTTACGTGGTAAATTTTAAAATAAATCCAAATAAAATACTAACTGCTGTTGACAATTACAATCCACAATCGCTCCAAAAACTTGGAAATAAAAAAGTTGGGTGACTTTTGAAAATTCCATATCAATACAAGCAATGAATCAAAACTTATTGTAGTTTTATGTTGAAAGAAATACACGAGTTTTTTGTTGCCTATTTAAGGGTTAACCTTGAATAATCGAGTTTGATGTATTTTAAAACGTCTTATTTCATTTGACGTTTACGATTGTCTGCCGCTTGGTTGGTAGCTCTTCGGTTGAATTATCGGCCATGTGCATCCTATTGACCAAATCTGCCAACTCAGGTGTTGTTGAGGCTAATTTGTATCGAAAACTCCCTTATTAGTGGTTGTTAAGGCGATTTTGTCAACAGGGTATTTATCTAAACGCTCATAGAAGAGAGAACAAAAGGCAGCCATTTTGCTAGAGCCAGGTTTTGGACGACAGTGTTGCACCGGTATATTATATCGGATAAGCAATTTGAGCAAATTGGTGCATTGTAGTGAAATGAATGTGAAAAATCAATTACCAATCGTTGTGCTTGTGATATGTGTATGGAAATTCGTTCGGTATTGTGGTGTGTTTTTGGGTGGTTTTGAGTTTGTGTTGTGCCAAATGAGAATCAAGTCGTTTTGTGTCGAAGCTTTTATTACGCAGATTGTCACTATTTTCATTTGTTCTTTTGAGGATGCAAAATAGAACATTGCAACTGGCTTGGAAGCTCAGTAGTGATATGAAGTAAGAAAATACCGGGGCGTAAGTTGCTTGGTACGTTCGAAGTATCATCATTTGCTTGCATTAACTTACCATCATTATATTTTGCAGGTTATGGTAATATCGATAAATGGAGTATGTGCTAGGAAGCTATGGCACAGTATCGCACAGTGAGTATGTAATGGTTAAGAATGTAATCGAGAAGAATACCCATTAGATCGTGTGATTGGTTCCTAATGCTGTTCGTGTTACGCGAGTTAACCTTTTCTTTCTTGTAGGAAAGAAGGTGTTAGACGATCGATTGCCAAATTGCTTTATTTCTGTTACTTTGAACCGCAGACATTGAACCGACTGGAATAATTGGGGCAATTTCATGCATTGACCCGAACTGCTGACGACGGTGGTGAGCGGCGATACGGCAACAAATGCTTACTTGGGTAGACACTCAGACTCGTCCAACTCTATGGAGCTAATCGGGAAAATGTATGGGATCAGATTGCCAACCCTGTAACTATTGTTCTTGTGGACTATACATGTGTTGTGAGCCAAATGAACTTTCCCTTGGTGATACAACACAGGATGGAGTCAGATTTTTCTCAATATTCTGAGGTCAAGCTTCGGGATCTTAATCAGCAAAACTATCACTCTGTTGATTTTTTCCAGGCGTATGTAAATGTTAATAGGAAAAATTTCAACTGATTCTGATCGGAATTGTTTCATTACTTTGGATGTACTGGAAGCTAAATCTGTTATTTTAATATTGATCCGTGTATTGATGGTTATTTGTTTATTATTATTATCAACTAAGTCGATAAGCAAGCTATTGATTAGTCGTAGGTCGTTAGCTTAGGAAATTCCTACTAAATATATCCAACCAATTCCTTCTGAGTCCCAACGTTTGAAACGTTTATTGGGCAGAAGTTTCCTAAACAATGAATTTAAATGTTGTAACTGATTTTGTATAATGATGATCAGCTGATTGGTTTCTATTTTTTTTAAATCGATTCTTATCGATTCCGTTTAAATTTTGTATGCTGTAATATTATAATGATAGATGTAATTGTAACTGTCGATCCTAGCTGGGCCTAAATCGATACCTACTATTGGTGGTAACCTGTCTATGGTTGTCCTTTGGCCGTTCATCGAACATACTAAACCCTAACAGACTGTAACGAGGAAAATGTTTTTTTGTTTGTAATTAGTTTTATTCATAGTATTTTTATCGGATTTTCAAATCATTTTTATGGATTTTTCGAGTGTTGTCAGTAATTACGGTACTTCTATTAATCTGCTTGATTTTCATTTTCTTGTATCTTGGTTTGTATTTTAATCTAGCTCTCGTTTTTTTTTTTTCAAATTTTTTTCTGTCTGTTGGAATTGTTTTCTCCTTTATTCCCTTGCTGTAGGCCAAAAGATCATTTGCTTGTTTTTATTTGAAATTTTTGTAGACTTGTTCGCAGATTGTGGAGGAATGAGTGGATGGTAGGATCACTTCGTACGGAGTATATTTGATAGAGGAATGAATGGGTGAATTATATTTATGTACTAAAGCTTGGATTAGGTCAGGAACGGGTAGGTGCAGTTGTTCGAACTTCGTGATACGATACATTTCGATTATGGTTGAATGAAACCTTTGTATCACTCCGTTCATTTCACTGCGGCCAGTAGCTGTAAAATAAACTTGAATTTGAAGTTTTTTTTATTGCTGTTGTTTATAAACGAGCTTCCAGCTTCTATGATGCTTCTCTAATGTTTGCTCTGTAGATGGTTGGGGCTTATGGAGAATATGTGTTATTTTTTCTGGCGCATCGTATTTTGAGTACGTTTAGTCTTTTGCTTGCATTGATTTTAATGTGTTCTATATGCTTTTTATTGTCTATTATTGTACCTAAATATTTATATGTGTTCACATCTTCGATTCGAGCCTTCTAGCTGTTTATAGGCTGCTTCAGGATAAATCGAACTACGGTTGAACTTTGAAGCTTGTTAAAAAAAAAGCGTGGAACCCGATGGAACTATGAAGCTTTTCTACTTGCACTTAGAATTCGATGGAACTATGAGGCTTGTTTATAAACGAAGCATGGTACTTAATGGAACTGTAAGGTTTCTTAAGCAGCACATGGTACTTTACGGAACTTTTTGATTGTTCAATGGAGAAAAACGGCTTAGGAAATGTTTGTCGAACATTTTTACCGATAAAAACTAAATTATAGATTATGTTGGAAAATAATAACATAACATAGAATGTATATTTAGCAACGCGATCAGGCCGTTCCTTACGAATAAAATATGTTTATTTTTTATTCAACAGTTACATATGACCAATATGTATGATGTATGACCAATATGTTCTGAATTTGTCATGTCTTCAACTAGTGCTAACCACAAATATTCAGATGCAACAGCACACATAAAAATTCACAATCAGAGACGGGTTTACCCATGAGCGAAATGAGCGACCTTCAAGTGTTCCGTCGTAAAAAAGAGCAAGCCGAAGGTGCCTCGTCGAATGGTTGCAACATTTTACTAACCTAAGTTGTGTTGTGGTTATTAATTTGGTAGTGTATGACTTTGGTATATATATATTGAAAAGGGCTGGGGACATGACGTCACCTTGTGGTAGTCCGTCTGTGATAAGTTTTTTGAGGATTGTGTTGTTGCATTCTAATATTGTGGTTCTGTTTTTTAGGAAAGCGTTTGTCCAATTTGTAATTTCTGATGGGACATTTGATTCTATCATTTTTCCAATCAGGGTTTTTGTTTTGACATTATTGTATGATTTTTCTAAATCGATGAACACGATCGCTGTTTTCATTTCATACATTTCCCCTGCAACTAGTGGCATGCCACCGAGCAATGACACCAGCCGCTTTTGACGAATTGCTCTTCGTCATGTTTCTGTCTGACCGTTGTGCCCGAACGCATTCGTTATTCATTCAGTTTTTAATGTTATGATAGAACTGACGATCCATTTGAAATTTTGAATTCATTGAATTTGATTCGAAAACAAGCGTGAAAAACATAATGCGTGAAGTAGAAGACGGGAAAGTCATTCCATAAACGAAATGTGTGGAATAACCGGGCATGCTAGTAGATAACTTACGTGGTAAATTTTAAAATAAATCCAAATAAAATACTAACTGCTGTTGACAATTACAATCCACAATTGCTCCAAAAACTTGGAAATAAAAAAGTTGGGTGACTTTTGAAAATTCAATATCAATACAAGTAATGAATCAAAACTTATTGTAGTTTTATGTTGAAAAAAATACACGAGTTTTTTTGTTGCCTATTTAAGGGTTAACCTTGAATAATCGAGTTTGATGTATTTTAAAACGTCTTATTTCATTTGACGTTTACGATTGTCTGCCGCTTGGTTGGTAGCTCTTCGGTTGAATTATCGGCCATGTGCATCCTATTGACCAAATCTGCCAACTCAGGTGTTGAGGCTAATTTGTATCGAAAACTCCCTTATTAGTGGTTGTTAAGGCGATTTTGTCAACAGGGTATTTATCTAAACGCTCATAGAAGAGAGAACAAAAGGCAGCCATTTTGCTAGAGCCAGGTTTTGGACGACAGTGTTGCACCGGTATATTATATCGGATAAGCAATTTGAGCAAATTGGTTGTATTGTGGCATTGTAGTGAAGTGAATGTGAAAAATCAATTACCAATCGTTGTGCTTGTGATATGTGTATGGAAATTCGTTCGGTATTGTGGTGTGTTTTTGTGTGGTTTTGAGTTTGTGTTGTGCCAAATGAGAATCAAGTCGTTTTGTGTCGAAGCTTTTATTACGCAGATTGTCACTATTTTCATTTGTTCTTTTGAGGATGCAAAATAGAACATTCCAACTGGCTTGGAAGCTCAGTAGTGATATCATGGAGTAAGCAAATACCGGGGCGTAAGTTGCTTGGTACGTTCGAAGTATCATCATTTGCTTGCATTAACTTACCATCATTATATTTTGCAGATTATGGTAAGATCGATAAATGGAGTATGTGCTAGGAAGCTATGGCACAGTATCGCACAGTGAGTATGTAATGGTTAAGAATGTAATCGAGAAGAATACCCATTAGATCGTGTGATTGGTTCCTAATGCTGTTCGTGTTACGCGAGTTAACCTTTTCTTTCTTGTAGGAAAGAAGGTGTTAGACGATCGATTGCCAAATTGCTTTATTTCTGTTACTTTGAACCGCAGACATTGAACCAACTTGAATTAATTGGGTCAATTCCATGCATTGACCCGAACTGCTGACGACGCTGGTGAGCGGCGATACGGCAACAAATGCTTACTTGGGTAGACACTCAGACTCGTCCAACTCTATGCAGCTAATCGGGAAAATGTATGGGATCAGATTGCCATCCCTGTAACTATTGTTCTTGTGGACTATATATGTGTTGTGAGCCAAATGAACTTTCCCTTGGTGATACAACACAGGATGGAGTCACATATTTCTGAATATTCTGAGGTCAAGGTTCGGGGTCTTAATCAGCAAAACTATCACTCTGTTGATTTTTTCCAGGCGTATGTAAATGTTAATAGAAAAAATTTCGACTGATTCTGATCGGAATTGTTTCATTACTTTGGATGTACTGGAAGCTAAATCTGTTATTTTAATATTGATCCGTGTATTGATGGTTATTTGTTTATTTTTATTATCAACTAAGTCCATTAGCAAGCTATTGATTAGTCGTAGTCGTAGGTCGTTAGCTTAGGAAATTCCTACTAAATATATCCAACCAATTCCTTCTGAGTCCCAACGTTTGAAACGTTTATTGGGCAGAAGTTTCCTAAACAATGAATTTAAATGTTGTAACTGATTTTGTATAATGATGATCAGCTGATTGGTTTCTATTTTTTTTAAATCGATTCTTATCTATTCCGTTTAAATTTTGTATGCTGTAATATTATAATGATAGATGTAATTGTAACTGTCGATCCTAGCTGGGCCTAAATCGATACCTACTATTGGTGGTACCCTGTCTATGGTTGTCCTTTGGCCGTTCATCGAACATACTAAACCTAACAGACTGTAACGAGGAAGATGTTTTTGTTTTTTTTGTAATTAGTTTTATTCATAGTATTTTTATCGGATTTTCAAATCATTTTTATGGATTTTTCGAGTGTTGTCAGTAATTACGGTACTTCTATTAATCTGCTTGATTTTGATTTTCTTGTATCTTGGTTTGTATTTTAATCTAGCTCTCGTTTTTTTTTTTTCAAAATTTTTTCTATCTGTTGGAATTGTTTTCTCCTTTATTCCCTTGCTGTAGGCCAAAAGATCATTTGATTGTTTTGATTTGAACTTTTTGTAGACTTGTTCGCAGATTATGGAGGAACGAGTGGATGGTAGGATCACTTCGTACGGAGTATATTTGATAGAGAAATGAATGGGTGAATTATATTTATGTACTAAAGCTTGGATTAGGTCAGGAACGGGTAGGTGCATTTGTTCGAACTTCGTGATACGATACATTTCGATTATGGTTGAATGAAACCTTTGTATCACTCCGTTCATTTCACTACGGCCAGTAGCTGTAAAATAAACTTGAATATGAAGTTTTTACAAAAGTTGGTTAAATTCTGAGTGCCAAATGATTTTTCGCCATCCGTAACTAGTATCTTTGGTGGGAGGTATTTTAATAGCAATCAACTTCACTAAAGCGAATTATGAAAATTTGTCTATACAAGTTAAGAAATAATGATTCTCCAAAAACATTTTATCTATATGTGCAATTTTGAATGTTGGAATGCTGGAATCGGTGTCTCTTGTTGGAGACACTTATTTGTTTTCATTACATATGCTGCAATTGGACAATACGGCGTAGAGCCGTCATACTAAAAAATAACTAAATATGCTGCAATTTGAAACAATATGTTTGATTTTGGAGAGCAGCTTCGGAAAATAATATGTACGCAAAATTCTCCAAACTTATTCTCCTTCTACTCCTATTTTCCTTTAGTGAACAGGTCTATCTTTGCCTAATTCACCTTGGGAGAACACAGCTCCAACAGCAAAATCTGAAGCATCGGTAGTCAGAATGAATGGTTTATTGAAATCGGAATAGATAAGAATATCATTTGACGATAATATTTGCTTCATTTTATTGAAACATTCTGCTTCTTGCTGATTTGTTTTGTTTTGATGTGTCAGAACCCTTCCCTCTTAAAATGTTTTCAAAGGTTTTGCGATTTTAACAAAATCTTTGACAAATTGCCGATAATAGCCCATCAATCCCAGAAAAGCACGAAGTTCTTTCATGTTTTTGGGAATGGGGTGTTTAGAAATTACGTCGATTTTATTCTGATAAGGTTTTATTCCGTCAGAGCAAACAACAAAACCGAGAAATTCTACTTCTTTCTTGAAGAATTCTGATTTATCTAATTGAATTTTTAATCCTGCTTGGTTAAGCGTGTTCAAGATGGTGTTCAAATTTTTAAAATGTTTCTCTAAATTCCTGCCAAAAACTTTTACATCGTCTATATCGACATAGCAAATTTTCCCTATAAAATTTCGCAAAACATCATCAATTGCTCTCTAGAAGGTTGCTTGAGCGTTTTTAATTCATATTTACCATTATTATTGGCAAATGCAGTTTTTTCTATGTCCGATTTTTTCATTCTGATTTGGTGGAACCCTGAAGCTATAGATCCAGAGTAGAAAAGGATTGCTGTTCTTTTCTGTCCTGCTGTCGGCTTATTATTGTGTACGCACGCAGTAAAACCGCATGTTTTACTCTGTGACTTCATTCTGCAGTATTCGTTTCTGTCGCTTTTAACCGCCTTTATCTTAACCGTAGATTTCAACTGGTTCTGCTGGTAACCGTCGGTGGTCCCTGATAGTTCACCTCAACTCTTTCCGATCTCAATCAACATCATGTGGACATGGTTAACCCACCCGCTGTTACCATATCAATCTGGCAGTCGTTTCAACCAACGCTTCGAAATGTGACATGACGAAAACCACAACCAACTACGATTCCTCCTGTCTCCATATCATCCTTCAAATTCGATTCTTCAATTCAACCCTGCTGTCGTGTGCCGCAATAATTCTAGTTATAGTGCATAGCGTTGTGTAGTACCGTTAAGTGCTAGCTTAATCGATTATTGATTTTTTTCGTCTCTCCTTAAATCTATCATTCGTAATAATTACTTACGAACTAACTTAATCTAGATACTTTCTTAATACTTTACTTTTCAAACTTTTCCAACCGATTGTTGTGTAATTTGTCCAGCTTTCTTTCCATATTTAACCACGCACGTTTGATCGCTGGGTATTTCTACCACATCATAAGGTTGTTATGTTTGTATAACGTATCTTTATTTCGTGTTTCGCAGGTAACGGACCCGACGTGGCCAGAACCCTGGTGGTTGTGGTATTCTGGAGATCTTTCTTTATTGTCGTCACGATTCGGAATGATCTCCGTGGAGGCTGAGGCTCCTTTTATTCAAGATTTTCTATAGGGGTGTTAGTGAAATCGCTTACCTTATCAACTATGGTTAGTATGCGTAACTAATAACTATTTTCAATACATAACACTTCTCCCAGCTTTAAATGAGACTTTAGATACTCTAACAAACAATGTCAATTACGTTCACAAGCTACTAAAATTAGTTTTTCCTTATCCTGTCCCGTATTCTTTTGGATCTTCTTAATTTAGGAGATTTGGATTCACTTCGTTTTCGTGTCGAACTAACCTTTTGTTTGTCTGTCACCTTTACTGTTGTTTTGTCTTTTCCTACCGGTGCACTGACTATGGGTACTATGGGATGAAATTCATCCGATAGATCGGATGTTCTAATTTGATTTGTGTGTACTATTCGCACATTTCCGTGAACATTTATCAAGTATCTATTGCTACTTATTTTTTCCAATACTAAGGCTGGAATCCATCTTACCAAATCCTCATGATGATTCCTATACAAAACTTTATCTCCTTTCGCGTGTGATACTGTATCTACTGGTTTGGACACTGGAGGCGGGAGGGGTTTGAGGTTTAGGTTACGTATCTTTCATCATTTTGAATTTCTAATTTAACTGGATTGCTCGTGTTTAGTAATGTTCTTGGTACATAGCAAAAAACTAATGATGAAGGTGTTTTACCTGTAGAAGTAGATGGAGTGTTACGATAATTAAATAATATTCGATTTAATTTGCGCTGTAATGGTATTGGTCTCAATTGTTCATCAATCAAATACTTCTTCAACACTTTCTTAATCGTCTGAACTCCCCTCTCCGCTAATCCATTTGACTGCGGATGATAAGGCGGTGATTTCAACACCTTGATGACATTAGCCTAACATCCTTCCATAAACCCAGAAGAATTGAACGGTGGACCGTGGTCCGAACAAACTTCCGTAGGTAAACCAAAATAAGTATAGAAGTAAGTAAGTAAGTATGAATGAATAAATACTTAAACATATATCAAATAATTTAAAGGATATCTATTTGTGTTGGAAGTAAAGATTTTGTATTTATGGCGTGTTGTATGTTTGGTTATTTTCTTTACAACTCTATGTTGTTTTTCTTGATGTGTTTAAATATTCTTTTAAATGTTTTACCTGATGCCAATTGCCAATCGTTTTTGAGATTTTCTTTGATGATGTTTTTCTCTTTGTTGTATTTTGGACATACAAAGATTTTATGCAATCCGGTGTTTGGTTCGTTGCATATTTCACAGGTACCATTTTGTATTATGCTCATTTTTTCGAACCAGTATTCTGATAGATCATGTCCCGCTAGGATTTTACTTGCTATTTTATTTGACTTCATGTGCTTTGAGCAGTGTGTCTTTATACCATAGTTTGAATTTGAAATCACTATGTAGTTCTGCAAAAAAAATCCTTTCTCTCTTGTGGATGTGGTGTACCATTCTATAGTTTGTTCCTTCATTTCGTTTTGGAATATTTTTATCAGATCTGTATACCTGTATTTGTTGTTTATCTTATTTTGTGATATGGTTAGGGCTTATGGAGGATATGTGTTATTTTTACTGGCGCATCGTATTTTGAGTACGTTTAGTATTTTGCTTGCATTGATTTTAATGTGTTCTATATGCTTTTTAAATGTCAATTTATTGTCTATTATTGTACCTAAATATTTATATGTGTTCTCTTCGATTCGAGCCCTCTAGCTGTTTGTAGGCTGCTTCAGGAAAAATCGAACTACGGTTGAACTTTGAAGCTTGTTAAAAAAAGGCGTGGAACCCGATGGAACTATGAAGCTTGTTTATAAACGAAGCATGGTACTTAATGGAACTGTAAGGTTTCTTAAGCAGCACATGGTACTGTACGGAACTTTTTGGTTGCTCAATGGAGAAAAACGGCTTAGGAAATGTTTGTCGAACATTTTTACCGATAAAAACTAAATTATAGATTATGTTGGAAAATAATAACATAACATAGAATGTATATTTAGCAACGCGACCCGACCGTTCCTTACGAATAAAATATGTTTATTTTTTATTCAACAGTTACATATGACCAATATGTTCTGAATTTTTCATGTCTTCAACTAGTGCTAACCACAAATATTCAGATGCAACAGCACACATAAAAATTCACAATCAGAGACGGGTTTACCCATGAGCGACCTTGAAGTGTTCCGTCGTAAAAAAGAGCAAGCCGAAGGTGCCTCGTCGAATGGTTGCAACATTTTACTAACCTAAGTTGTGTTGTGGTTGTTAATTTGGTAGTGTATGACTTTGGTATATATATATATATATATATATATATATATATATATATATATATATATATATATATATATATATATATATATATATATATATATATATATATATATATATATATATATATATATATATATATATATATATATATATATATATATATATATATATATATATATATATATATATATATATATATTGAAAAGGGCTGGGGACATGACGTCACCTTGTGTTAGTCCGTCTGTGATAAGTTTTTTGAGGATTGTGTTGTTGCATTCTAATGTTGTGGTTCTGTTTTTTAGGAAAGCTTTTGTCCAATTTGTGATTTCTGATGGGACATTTGTTTATTTATTCATAATTAATTATGACGGTCCAGTGCCGTATTGTTCTGATGGGACATTTGATTCTATCATTTTTCCAATCAGGGTTTTTGTTTTGACATTATTGTATGATTTTTCTAGATCGATGAACACGATCCCTGTTTTCATTTCATACATTTCCCTTGCAACTAGTGGCATGCCACCGAGCAAAGACACCAGCCGCTTTTGACGAATTGCTCTTCGTCATGTTTCTGTCTGACCGTTATGCCCGAACGCATTCGTTATTCATTCTGTTTTTAATGTTATGATAGAACTGACGATCCATTTGAAATTTTTAATTCATTGAATTTGATTCGAAAACAAGCATAATGCGTGAAGTAGAAGACGAGAAAAGTCATTCCATAAACGAAATGTGTGGAATAACCGGGCATGCTAGTAGATAACTTACGTGGTAAATTTTAAAATAAATCCAAATAAAATACTAACTGCTGTTGACAATTACAATCCACAATTGCTCCAAAAACTTGGAAATAAAAAAGTTGAGTGACTTTTGAAAATTCCATATCAATACAAGCAATGAATCAAAACTTATTGTAGTTTTATGTTGAAAGAAATACACGAGTTTTTTGTTGCCTATTTAAGGGTTAACCTTGAATAATCGAGTTTGATGTATTTTAAAACGTCTTATTTCATTTGACGTTTACGATTGTCTGCCGCTTGGTTGGTAGCTCTTCGGTTGAATCATCGGCCATGTGCATCCTATTGACCAAATCTGCCAACTCAGGTGTTGAGGCTAATTTGTATCGAAAACTCCCTTATTAGTGGTTGTTAAGGCGATTATGTCAACAGGGTATTTATCTAGACGCTCATAGAAGAGAGAACAAAAGGCAGCCATTTTGCTAGAGCCAGGTTTTGGACGACAGTGTTGCACCGGTATATTATATCGGATAAGCAATTTGAGCAAATTGGTGCATTGTAGTGAAGTGAATGTGAAAAATCAATTACCAATCGTTGTGCTTGTGATATGTGTATGGAAATTCGTTCGGTATTGTGGTGTGTTTTTGTGTGGTTTTGAGTTTGTGTTGTGCCAAATGAGAATCAAGTCGTTTTGTGTCGAAGCTTTTATTACGCAGATTGTCACTATTTTCATTTGTTCTTTTGAGGATGCAAAATAGAACATTGCAACTGGCTTGGAAGCTCAGTAGTGATATGAAGTAAGAAAATACCGGGGCGTAAGTTGCTTGGTACGTTCGAAGTATCATCATTTGCTTGCATTAACTTACCATCATTATATTTTGCAGGTTATGGTAATATCGATAAATGGAGTATGTGCTAGGAAGCTATGGCACAGTATCGCACAGTGAGTATGTAATGGTTAAGAATGTAATCGAGAAGAATACCCATTAGATCGTGTGATTGGTTCCTAATGCTGTTCGTGTTACGCGAGTTAACCTTTTCTTTCTTGTAGGAAAGAAGGTGTTAGACGATCGATTGCCAAATTGCTTTATTTCTGTTACTTTGAACCGCAGACATTGAACCGACTGGAATAATTGGGGCAATTTCATGCATTGACCCGAACTGCTGACGACGGTGGTGAGCGGCGATACGGCAACAAATGCTTACTTGGGTAGACACTCAGACTCGTCCAACTCTATGGAGCTAATCGGGAAAATGTATGGGATCAGATTGCCAACCCTGTAACTATTGTTCTTGTGGACTATACATGTGTTGTGAGCCAAATGAACTTTCCCTTGGTGATACAACACAGGATGGAGTCAGATTTTTCTCAATATTCTGAGGTCAAGCTTCGGGATCTTAATCAGCAAAACTATCACTCTGTTGATTTTTTCCAGGCGTATGTAAATGTTAATAGGAAAAATTTCAACTGATTCTGATCGGAATCGTTTCATTACTTTGGATGTACTGGAAGCTAAATCTGTTATTTTAATATTGATCCGTGTATTGATGGTTATTTGTTTATTATTATTATCAACTAAGTCGATAAGCAAGCTATTGATTAGTCGTAGGTCGTTAGCTTAGGAAATTCCTACTAAATATATCCAACCAATTCCTTCTGAGTCCCAACGTTTGAAACGTTTATTGGGCAGAAGTTTCCTAAACAATGAATTTAAATGTTGTAACTGATTTTGTATAATGATGATCAGCTGATTGGTTTCTATTTTTTTTAAATCGATTCTTATCGATTCCGTTTAAATTTTGTATGCTGTAATATTATAATGATAGATGTAATTGTAACTGTCGATCCTAGCTGGGCCTAAATCGATACCTACTATTGGTGGTAACCTGTCTATGGTTGTCCTTTGGCCGTTCATCGAACATACTAAACCCTAACAGACTGTAACGAGGAAAATGTTTTTTTTTTTTGTAATTAGTTTTATTCATAGTATTTTTATCGGATTTTCAAATCATTTTTATGGATTTTTCGAGTGTTGTCAGTAATTACGGTACTTCTATTAATCTGCTTGATTTTCATTTTCTTGTATCTTGGTTTGTATTTTAATCTAGCTCTCGTTTTTTTTTTTTTCAAATTTTTTTATGTCTGTTGGAATTGTTTTCTCCTTTATTCCCTTGCTGTAGGCCAAAAGATCATTTGCTTGTTTTTATTTGAAATTTTTGTAGACTTGTTCGCAGATTGTGGAGGAATGAGTGGATGGTAGGATCACTTCGTACGGAGTATATTTGATAGAGGAATGAATGGGTGAATTATATTTATGTACTAAAGCTTGGATTAGGTCAGGAACGGGTAGGTGCAGTTGTTCGAACTTCGTGATACGATACATTTCGATTATGGTTGAATGAAACCTTTGTATCACTCCGTTCATTTCACTACGGCCAGTAGCTGTAAAATAAACTTGAATTTGAAGTTTTTTTTATTGCTGTTGTTTATAAACGAGCTTCCAGCTTCTATGATGCTTCTCTAATGTTTGCTCTGTAGATGGTTGGGGCTTATGGAGAATATGTGTTATTTTTTCTGGCGCATCGTATTTTGAGTACGTTTAGTCTTTTGCTTGCATTGATTTTAATGTGTTCTATATGCTTTTTATTGTCTATTATTGTACCTAAATATTTATATGTGTTCACATCTTCGATTCGAGCCTTCTAGCTGTTTATAGGCTGCTTCAGGAAAAATCGAACTACGGTTGAACTTTGAAGCTTGTTAAAAAAAAAGCGTGGAACCCGATGGAACTATGAAGCTTTTCTACTTGCACTTAGAATTCGATGGAACTATGAGGCTTGTTTATAAACGAAGCATGGTACTTAATGGAACTGTAAGGTTTCTTAAGCAGCACATGGTACTTTACGGAACTTTTTGATTGTTCAATGGAGAAAAACGGCTTAGGAAATGTTTGTCGAACATTTTTACCGATAAAAACTAAATTATAGATTATGTTGGAAAATAATAACATAACATAGAATGTATATTTAGCAACGCGATCAGGCCGTTCCTTACGAATAAAATATGTTTATTTTTTATTCAACAGTTACATATGACCAATATGTATGATGTATGACCAATATGTTCTGAATTTGTCGTGTCTTCAACTAGTGCTAACCACAAATATTCAGATGCAACAGCACACATAAAAATTCACAATCAGAGACGGGTTTACCCATGAGCGAAATGAGCGACCTTCAAGTGTTCCGTCGTAAAAAAGAGCAAGCCGAAGGTGCCTCGTCGAATGGTTGCAACATTTTACTAACCTAAGTTGTGTTGTGGTTATTAATTTGGTAGTGTATGACTTTGGTATATATATATTGAAAAGGGCTGGGGACATGACGTCACCTTGTGGTAGTCCGTCTGTGATAAGTTTTTTGAGGATTGTGTTGTTGCATTCTAATGTTGTGGTTCTGTTTTTTAGGAAAGCGTTTGTCCAATTTGTAATTTCTGATGGGACATTTGATTCTATCATTTTTCCAATCAGGGTTTTTGTTTTGACATTATTGTATGATTTTTCTAAATCGATGAACACGATCGCTGTTTTCATTTCATACATTTCCCCTGCAACTAGTGGCATGCCACCGAGCAATGACACCAGCCGCTTTTGACGAATTGCTCTTCGTCATGTTTCTGTCTGACCGTTGTGCCCGAACGCATTCGTTATTCATTCAGTTTTTAATGTTATGATAGAACTGACGATCCATTTGAAATTTTGAATTCATTGAATTTGATTCGAAAACAAGCGTGAAAAACATAATGCGTGAAGTAGAAGACGGGAAAGTCATTCCATAAACGAAATGTGTGGAATAACCGGGCATGCTAGTAGATAACTTACGTGGTAAATTTTAAAATAAATCCAAATAAAATACTAACTGCTGTTGACAATTACAATCCACAATTGCTCCAAAAACTTGGAAATAAAAAAGTTGGGTGACTTTTGAAAATTCAATATCAATACAAGTAATGAATCAAAACTTATTGTAGTTTTATGTTGAAAAAAATACACGAGTTTTTTTGTTGCCTATTTAAGGGTTAACCTTGAATAATCGAGTTTGATGTATTTTAAAACGTCTTATTTCATTTGACGTTTACGATTGTCTGCCGCTTGGTTGGTAGCTCTTCGGTTGAATTATCGGCCATGTGCATCCTATTGACCAAATCTGCCAACTCAGGTGTTGAGGCTAATTTGTATCGAAAACTCCCTTATTAGTGGTTGTTAAGGCGATTTTGTCAACAGGGTATTTATCTAAACGCTCATAGAAGAGAGAACAAAAGGCAGCCATTTTGCTAGAGCCAGGTTTTGGACGACAGTGTTGCACCGGTATATTATATCGGATAAGCAATTTGAGCAAATTGGTTGTATTGTGGCATTGTAGTGAAGTGAATGTGAAAAATCAATTACCAATCGTTGTGCTTGTGATATGTGTATGGAAATTCGTTCGGTATTGTGGTGTGTTTTTGTGTGGTTTTGAGTTTGTGTTGTGCCAAATGAGAATCAAGTCGTTTTGTGTCGAAGCTTTTATTACGCAGATTGTCACTATTTTCATTTGTTCTTTTGAGGATGCAAAATAGAACATTGCAACTGGCTTGGAAGCTCAGTAGTGATATGAAGTAAGAAAATACCGGGGCGTAAGTTGCTTGGTACGTTCGAAGTATCATCATTTGCTTGCATTAACTTACCATCATTATATTTTGCAGATTATGGTAAGATCGATAAATGGAGTATGTGCTAGGAAGCTATGGCACAGTATCGCACAGTGAGTATGTAATGGTTAAGAATGTAATCGAGAAGAATACCCATTAGATCGTGTGATTGGTTCCTAATGCTGTTCGTGTTACGCGAGTTAACCTTTTCTTTCTTGTAGGAAAGAAGGTGTTAGACGATCGATTGCCAAATTGCTTTATTTCTGTTACTTTGAACCGCAGACATTGAACCAACTTGAATTAATTGGGTCAATTCCATGCATTGACCCGAACTGCTGACGACGCTGGTGAGCGGCGATACGGCAACAAATGCTTACTTGGGTAGACACTCAGACTCGTCCAACTCTATGCAGCTAATCGGGAAAATGTATGGGATCAGATTGCCATCCCTGTAACTATTGTTCTTGTGGACTATATATGTGTTGTGAGCCAAATGAACTTTCCCTTGGTGATACAACACAGGATGGAGTCACATATTTCTGAATATTCTGAGGTCAAGGTTCGGGGTCTTAATCAGCAAAACTATCACTCTGTTGATTTTTTCCAGGCGTATGTAAATGTTAATAGAAAAAATTTCGACTGATTCTGATCGGAATTGTTTCATTACTTTGGATGTACTGGAAGCTAAATCTGTTATTTTAATATTGATCCGTGTATTGATGGTTATTTGTTTATTTTTATTATCAACTAAGTCCATTAGCAAGCTATTGATTAGTCGTAGGTCGTTAGCTTAGGAAATTCCTACTAAATATATCCAACCAATTCCTTCTGAGTCCCAACGTTTGAAACGTTTATTGGGCAGAAGTTTCCTAAACAATGAATTTAAATGTTGTAACTGATTTTGTATAATGATGATCAGCTGATTGGTTTCTATTTTTTTTTAAATCGATTCTTATCTATTCCGTTTAAATTTTGTATGCTGTAATATTATAATGATAGATGTAATTGTAACTGTCGATCCTAGCTGGGCCTAAATCGATACCTACTTATTGGTGGTACCCTGTCTATGGTTGTCCTTTGGCCGTTCATCGAACATACTAAACCTAACAGACTGTAACGAGGAAGATGTTTTTGTTTTTTTTTTGTAATTAGTTTTATTCATAGTATTTTTATCGGATTTTCAAATCATTTTTATGGATTTTTCGAGTGTTGTCAGTAATTACGGTACTTCTATTAATCTGCTTGATTTTGATTTTCTTGTATCTTGGTTTGTATTTTAATCTAGCTCTCGTTTTTTTTTTTTCAAAATTTTTTCTATCTGTTGGAATTGTTTTCTCCTTTATTCCCTTGCTGTAGGCCAAAAGATCATTTGATTGTTTTGATTTGAACTTTTTGTAGACTTGTTCGCAGATTATGGAGGAACGAGTGGATGGTAGGATCACTTCGTACGGAGTATATTTGATAGAGAAATGAATGGGTGAATTATATTTATGTACTAAAGCTTGGATTAGGTCAGGAACGGGTAGGTGCATTTGTTCGAACTTCGTGATACGATACATTTCGATTATGGTTGAATGAAACCTTTGTATCACTCCGTTCATTTCACTACGGCCAGTAGCTGTAAAATAAACTTGAATATGAAGTTTTTACAAAAGTTGGTTAAATTCTGAGTGCCAAATGATTTTTCGCCATCCGTAACAAGTATCTTTGGTGGGAGGTATTTTAATAGCAATCAACTTCACTAAAGCGAATTATGAAAATTTGTCTATACAAGTTAAGAAATAATGATTCTCCAAAAACATTTTATCTATATGTGCAATTTTGAATGTTGGAATGCTGGAATCGGTGTCTCTTGTTGGAGACACTTATTTGTTTTCATTACATATGCTGCAATTGGACAATACGGCGTAGAGCCGTCATACTAAAAAATAACTAAATATGCTGCAATTTGAAACAATATGTTTGATTTTGGAGAGCAGCTTCGGAAAATAATATGTACGCAAAATTCTCCAAACTTATTCTCCTTCTACTCCTATTTTCCTTTAGTGAACAGGTCTATCTTTGCCTAATTCACCTTGGGAGAACACAGCTCCAACAGCAAAATCTGAAGCATCGGTAGTCAGAATGAATGGTTTATTGAAATCGGAATAGATAAGAATATCATTTGACGATAATATTTGCTTCATTTTATTGAAACATTCTGCTTCTTGCTGATTTGTTTTGTTTTGATGTGTCAGAACCCTTCCCTCTTAAAATGTTTTCAAAGGTTTTGCGATTTTAACAAAATCTTTGACAAATTGCCGATAATAGCCCATCAATCCCAGAAAAGCACGAAGTTCTTTCATGTTTTTGGGAATAGGGTGTTTAGAAATTACGTCGATTTTATTCTGATAAGGTTTTATTCCGTCAGAGCAAACAACAAAACCGAGAAATTCTACTTCTTTCTTGAAGAATTCTGATTTATCTAATTGAATTTTTAATCCTGCTTGGTTAAGCGTGTTCAAGATGGTGTTCAAATTTTTAAAATGTTTCTCTAAATTCCTGCCAAAAACTTTTACATCGTCTATATCGACATAGCAAATTTTCCCTATAAAATTTCGCAAAACATCATCAATTGCTCTCTAGAAGGTTGCTTGAGCGTTTTTAATTCATATTTACCATTATTATTGGCAAATGCAGTTTTTTCTATGTCCGATTTTTTCATTCTGATTTGGTGGAACCCTGAAGCTATAGATCCAGAGTAGAAAAGGATTGCTGTTCTTTTCTGTCCTGCTGTCGGCTTATTATTGTGTACGCACGCAGTAAAACCGCATGTTTTACTCTGTGACTTCATTCTGCAGTATTCGTTTCTGTCGCTTTTAACCGCCTTTATCTTAACCGTAGATTTCAACTGGTTCTGCTGGTAACCGTCGGTGGTCCCTGATAGTTCACCTCAACTCTTTCCGATCTCAATCAACATCATGTGGACATGGTTAACCCACCCGCTGTTACCATATCAATCTGGCAGTCGTTTCAACCAACGCTTCGAAATGTGACATGACGAAAACCACAACCAACTACGATTCCTCCTGTCTCCATATCATCCTTCAAATTCGATTCTTCAATTCAACCCTGCTGTCGTGTGCCGCAATAATTCTAGTTATAGTGCATAGCGTTGTGTAGTACCGTTAAGTGCTAGCTTAATCGATTATTGATTTTTTTCGTCTCTCCTTAAATCTATCATTCGTAATAATTACTTACGAACTAACTTAATCTAGATACTTTCTTAATACTTTACTTTTCAAACTTTTCCAACCGATTGTTGTGTAATTTGTCCAGCTTTCTTTCCATATTTAACCACGCACGTTTGATCGCTGGGTATTTCTACCACATCATAAGGTTGTTATGTTTGTATAACGTATCTTTATTTCGTGTTTCGCAGGTAACGGACCCGACGTGGCCAGAACCCTGGTGGTTGTGGTATTCTGGAGATCTTTCTTTATTGTCGTCACGATTCGGAATGATCTCCGTGGAGGCTGAGGCTCCTTTTATTCAAGATTTTCTATAGGGGTGTTAGTGAAATCGCTTACCTTATCAACTATGGTTAGTATGCGTAACTAATAACTATTTTCAATACATAACACTTCTCCCAGCTTTAAATGAGACTTTAGATACTCTAACAAACAATGTCAATTACGTTCACAAGCTACTAAAATTAGTTTTTCCTTATCCTGTCCCGTATTCTTTTGGATCTTCTTAATTTAGGAGATTTGGATTCACTTCGTTTTCGTGTCGAACTAACCTTTTGTTTGTCTGTCACCTTTACTGTTGTTTTGTCTTTTCCTACCGGTGCACTGACTATGGGTACTATGGGATGAAATTCATCCGATAGATCGGATGTTCTAATTTGATTTGTGTGTACTATTCGCACATTTCCGTGAACATTTATCAAGTATCTATTGCTACTTATTTTTTCCAATACTAAGGCTGGAATCCATCTTACCAAATCCTCATGATGATTCCTATACAAAACTTTATCTCCTTTCGCGTGTGATACTGTATCTACTGGTTTGGACACTGGAGGCGGGAGGGGTTTGAGGTTTAGGTTACGTATCTTTCATCATTTTGAATTTCTAATTTAACTGGATTGCTCGTGTTTAGTAATGTTCTTGGTACATAGCAAAAAACTAATGATGAAGGTGTTTTACCTGTAGAAGTAGATGGAGTGTTACGATAATTAAATAATATTCGATTTAATTTGCGCTGTAATGGTATTGGTCTCAATTGTTCATCAATCAAATACTTCTTCAACACTTTCTTAATCGTCTGAACTCCCCTCTCCGCTAATCCATTTGACTGCGGATGATAAGGCGGTGATTTCAACACCTTGATGACATTAGCCTAACATCCTTCCATAAACCCAGAAGAATTGAACGGTGGACCGTGGTCCGAACAAACTTCCGTAGGTAAACCAAAATAAGTATAGAAGTAAGTAAGTAAGTATGAATGAATAAATACTTAAACATATATCAAATAATTTAAAGGATATCTATTTGTGTTGGAAGTAAAGATTTTGTATTTATGGCGTGTTGTATGTTTGGTTATTTTCTTTACAACTCTATGTTGTTTTTCTTGATGTGTTTAAATATTCTTTTAAATGTTTTACCTGATGCCAATTGCCAATCGTTTTTGAGATTTTCTTTGATGATGTTTTTCTCTTTGTTGTATTTTGGACATACAAAGATTTTATGCAATCCGGTGTTTGGTTCGTTGCATATTTCACAGGTACCATTTTGTATTATGCTCATTTTTTCGAACCAGTATTCTGATAGATCATGTCCCGCTAGGATTTTACTTGCTATTTTATTTGACTTCATGTGCTTTGAGCAGTGTGTCTTTATACCATAGTTTGAATTTGAAATCACTATGTAGTTCTGCAAAAAAAATCCTTTCTCTCTTGTGGATGTGGTGTACCATTCTATAGTTTGTTCCTTCATTTCGTTTTGGAATATTTTTATCAGATCTGTATACCTGTATTTGTTGTTTATCTTATTTTGTGATATGGTTAGGGCTTATGGAGGATATGTGTTATTTTTACTGGCGCATCGTATTTTGAGTACGTTTAGTATTTTGCTTGCATTGATTTTAATGTGTTCTATATGCTTTTTAAATGTCAATTTATTGTCTATTATTGTACCTAAATATTTATATGTGTTCTCTTCGATTCGAGCCCTCTAGCTGTTTGTAGGCTGCTTCAGGAAAAATCGAACTACGGTTGAACTTTGAAGCTTGTTAAAAAAAGGCGTGGAACCCGATGGAACTATGAAGCTTGTTTATAAACGAAGCATGGTACTTAATGGAACTGTAAGGTTTCTTAAGCAGCACATGGTACTGTACGGAACTTTTTGGTTGCTCAATGGAGAAAAACGGCTTAGGAAATGTTTGTCGAACATTTTTACCGATAAAAACTAAATTATAGATTATGTTGGAAAATAATAACATAACATAGAATGTATATTTAGCAACGCGACCCGACCGTTCCTTACGAATAAAATATGTTTATTTTTTATTCAACAGTTACATATGACCAATATGTTCTGAATTTTTCATGTCTTCAACTAGTGCTAACCACAAATATTCAGATGCAACAGCACACATAAAAATTCACAATCAGAGACGGGTTTACCCATGAGCGACCTTCAAGTGTTCCGTCGTAAAAAAGAGCAAGCCGAAGGTGCCTCGTCGAATGGTTGCAACATTTTACTAACCTAAGTTGTGTTGTGGTTGTTAATTTGGTAGTGTATGACTTTGGTATATATATATATATACATATATATATATATATATATATATATATATATATATATATATATATATATATATATATATATATATATATATATATATATATATATATATATATATATATATATATATATATATATATATATATATATATATATATATATATATATATATATATATATATATATATATATATATATATATATATATATATATATATATATATATATATATTGAAAAGGGCTGGGGACATGACGTCACCTTGTGTTAGTCCGTCTGTGATAAGTTTTTTGAGGATTGTGTTGTTGCATTCTAATGTTGTGGTTCTGTTTTTTAGGACAGCTTTTGTCCAATTTGTGATTTCTGATGGGACATTTGTTTATTTATTCATAATTAATTATGACGGTCCAGTGCCGTATTGTTCTGATGGGACATTTGATTCTATCATTTTTCCAATCAGGGTTTTTGTTTTGACATTATTGTATGATTTTTCTAGATCGATGAACACGATCCCTGTTTTCATTTCATACATTTCCCTTGCAACTAGTGGCATGCCACCGAGCAAAGACACCAGCCGCTTTTGACGAATTGCTCTTCGTCATGTTTCTGTCTGACCGTTATGCCCGAACGCATTCGTTATTCATTCTGTTTTTAATGTTATGATAGAACTGACGATCCATTTGAAATTTTTAATTCATTGAATTTGATTCGAAAACAAGCATAATGCGTGAAGTAGAAGACGAGAAAAGTCATTCCATAAACGAAATGTGTGGAATAACCGGGCATGCTAGTAGATAACTTACGTGGTAAATTTTAAAATAAATCCAAATAAAATACTAACTGCTGTTGACAATTACAATCCACAATTGCTCCAAAAACTTGGAAATAAAAAAGTTGGGTGACTTTTGAAAATTCCATATCAATACAAGCAATGAATCAAAACTTATTGTAGTTTTATGTTGAAAGAAATACACGAGTTTTTTGTTGCCTATTTAAGGGTTAACCTTGAATAATCGAGTTTGATGTATTTTAAAACGTCTTATTTCATTTGACGTTTACGATTGTCTGCCGCTTGGTTGGTAGCTCTTCGGTTGAATCATCGGCCATGTGCATCCTATTGACCAAATCTGCCAACTCAGGTGTTGAGGCTAATTTGTATCGAAAACTCCCTTATTAGTGGTTGTTAAGGCGATTATGTCAACAGGGTATTTATCTAGACGCTCATAGAAGAGAGAACAAAAGGCAGCCATTTTGCTAGAGCCAGGTTTTGGACGACAGTGTTGCACCGGTATATTATATCGGATAAGCAATTTGAGCAAATTGGTGCATTGTAGTGAAGTGAATGTGAAAAATCAATTACCAATCGTTGTGCTTGTGATATGTGTATGGAAATTCGTTCGGTATTGTGGTGTGTTTTTGTGTGGTTTTGAGTTTGTGTTGTGCCAAATGAGAATCAAGTCGTTTTGTGTCGAAGCTTTTATTACGCAGATTGTCACTATTTTCATTTGTTCTTTTGAGGATGCAAAATAGAACATTGCAACTGGCTTGGAAGCTCAGTAGTGATATGAAGTAAGAAAATACCGGGGCGTAAGTTGCTTGGTACGTTCGAAGTATCATCATTTGCTTGCATTAACTTACCATCATTATATTTTGCAGGTTATGGTAATATCGATAAATGGAGTATGTGCTAGGAAGCTATGGCACAGTATCGCACAGTGAGTATGTAATGGTTAAGAATGTAATCGAGAAGAATACCCATTAGATCGTGTGATTGGTTCCTAATGCTGTTCGTGTTACGCGAGTTAACCTTTTCTTTCTTGTAGGAAAGAAGGTGTTAGACGATCGATTGCCAAATTGCTTTATTTCTGTTACTTTGAACCGCAGACATTGAACCGACTGGAATAATTGGGGCAATTTCATGCATTGACCCGAACTGCTGACGACGGTGGTGAGCGGCGATACGGCAACAAATGCTTACTTGGGTAGACACTCAGACTCGTCCAACTCTATGGAGCTAATCGGGAAAATGTATGGGATCAGATTGCCAACCCTGTAACTATTGTTCTTGTGGACTATACATGTGTTGTGAGCCAAATGAACTTTCCCTTGGTGATACAACACAGGATGGAGTCAGATTTTTCTCAATATTCTGAGGTCAAGCTTCGGGATCTTAATCAGCAAAACTATCACTCTGTTGATTTTTTCCAGGCGTATGTAAATGTTAATAGGAAAAATTTCAACTGATTCTGATCGGAATTGTTTCATTACTTTGGATGTACTGGAAGCTAAATCTGTTATTTTAATATTGATCCGTGTATTGATGGTTATTTGTTTATTATTATTATCAACTAAGTCGATAAGCAAGCTATTGATTAGTCGTAGGTCGTTAGCTTAGGAAATTCCTACTAAATATATCCAACCAATTCCTTCTGAGTCCCAACGTTTGAAACGTTTATTGGGCAGAAGTTTCCTAAACAATGAATTTAAATGTTGTAACTGATTTTGTATAATGATGATCAGCTGATTGGTTTCTATTTTTTTTAAATCGATTCTTATCGATTCCGTTTAAATTTTGTATGCTGTAATATTATAATGATAGCTGTAATTGTAACTGTCGATCCTAGCTGGGCCTAAATCGATACCTACTATTGGTGGTAACCTGTCTATGGTTGTCCTTTGGCCGTTCATCGAACATACTAAACCCTAACAGACTGTAACGAGGAAAATGTTTTTTTTTTTGTAATTAGTTTTATTCATAGTATTTTTATCGGATTTTCAAATCATTTTTATGGATTTTTCGAGTGTTGTCAGTAATTACGGTACTTCTATTAATCTGCTTGATTTTCATTTTCTTGTATCTTGGTTTGTATTTTAATCTAGCTCTCGTTTTTTTTTTTTCAAATTTTTTTATGTCTGTTGGAATTGTTTTCTCCTTTATTCCCTTGCTGTAGGCCAAAAGATCATTTGCTTGTTTTTATTTGAAATTTTTGTAGACTTGTTCGCAGATTGTGGAGGAATGAGTGGATGGTAGGATCACTTCGTACGGAGTATATTTGATAGAGGAATGAATGGGTGAATTATATTTATGTACTAAAGCTTGGATTAGGTCAGGAACGGGTAGGTGCAGTTGTTCGAACTTCGTGATACGATACATTTCGATTATGGTTGAATGAAACCTTTGTATCACTCCGTTCATTTCACTACGGCCAGTAGCTGTAAAATAAACTTGAATTTGAAGTTTTTTTTATTGCTGTTGTTTATAAACGAGCTTCCAGCTTCTATGATGCTTCTCTAATGTTTGCTCTGTAGATGGTTGGGGCTTATGGAGAATATGTGTTATTTTTTCTGGCGCATCGTATTTTGAGTACGTTTAGTCTTTTGCTTGCATTGATTTTAATGTGTTCTATATGCTTTTTATTGTCTATTATTGTACCTAAATATTTATATGTGTTCACATCTTCGATTCGAGCCTTCTAGCTGTTTATAGGCTGCTTCAGGAAAAATCGAACTACGGTTGAACTTTGAAGCTTGTTAAAAAAAAAGCGTGGAACCCGATGGAACTATGAAGCTTTTCTACTTGCACTTAGAATTCGATGGAACTATGAGGCTTGTTTATAAACGAAGCATGGTACTTAATGGAACTGTAAGGTTTCTTAAGCAGCACATGGTACTTTACGGAACTTTTTGATTGTTCAATGGAGAAAAACGGCTTAGGAAATGTTTGTCGAACATTTTTACCGATAAAAACTAAATTATAGATTATGTTGGAAAATAATAACATAACATAGAATGTATATTTAGCAACGCGATCAGGCCGTTCCTTACGAATAAAATATGTTTATTTTTTATTCAACAGTTACATATGACCAATATGTATGATGTATGACCAATATGTTCTGAATTTGTCGTGTCTTCAACTAGTGCTAACCACAAATATTCAGATGCAACAGCACACATAAAAATTCACAATCAGAGACGGGTTTACCCATGAGCGAAATGAGCGACCTTCAAGTGTTCCGTCGTAAAAAAGAGCAAGCCGAAGGTGCCTCGTCGAATGGTTGCAACATTTTACTAACCTAAGTTGTGTTGTGGTTATTAATTTGGTAGTGTATGACTTTGGTATATATATATTGAAAAGGGCTGGGGACATGACGTCACCTTGTGGTAGTCCGTCTGTGATAAGTTTTTTGAGGATTGTGTTGTTGCATTCTAATGTTGTGGTTCTGTTTTTTAGGAAAGCGTTTGTCCAATTTGTAATTTCTGATGGGACATTTGATTCTATCATTTTTCCAATCAGGGTTTTTGTTTTGACATTATTGTATGATTTTTCTAAATCGATGAACACGATCGCTGTTTTCATTTCATACATTTCCCCTGCAACTAGTGGCATGCCACCGAGCAATGACACCAGCCGCTTTTGACGAATTGCTCTTCGTCATGTTTCTGTCTGACCGTTGTGCCCGAACGCATTCGTTATTCATTCAGTTTTTAATGTTATGATAGAACTGACGATCCATTTGAAATTTTGAATTCATTGAATTTGATTCGAAAACAAGCGTGAAAAACATAATGCGTGAAGTAGAAGACGGGAAAGTCATTCCATAAACGAAATGTGTGGAATAACCGGGCATGCTAGTAGATAACTTACGTGGTAAATTTTAAAATAAATCCAAATAAAATACTAACTGCTGTTGACAATTACAATCCACAATTGCTCCAAAAACTTGGAAATAAAAAAGTTGGGTGACTTTTGAAAATTCAATATCAATACAAGTAATGAATCAAAACTTATTGTAGTTTTATGTTGAAAAAAATACACGAGTTTTTTTGTTGCCTATTTAAGGGTTAACCTTGAATAATCGAGTTTGATGTATTTTAAAACGTCTTATTTCATTTGACGTTTACGATTGTCTGCCGCTTGGTTGGTAGCTCTTCGGTTGAATTATCGGCCATGTGCATCCTATTGACCAAATCTGCCAACTCAGGTGTTGAGGCTAATTTGTATCGAAAACTCCCTTATTAGTGGTTGTTAAGGCGATTTTGTCAACAGGGTATTTATCTAAACGCTCATAGAAGAGAGAACAAAAGGCAGCCATTTTGCTAGAGCCAGGTTTTGGACGACAGTGTTGCACCGGTATATTATATCGGATAAGCAATTTGAGCAAATTGGTTGTATTGTGGCATTGTAGTGAAGTGAATGTGAAAAATCAATTACCAATCGTTGTGCTTGTGATATGTGTATGGAAATTCGTTCGGTATTGTGGTGTGTTTTTGTGTGGTTTTGAGTTTGTGTTGTGCCAAATGAGAATCAAGTCGTTTTGTGTCGAAGCTTTTATTACGCAGATTGTCACTATTTTCATTTGTTCTTTTGAGGATGCAAAATAGAACATTGCAACTGGCTTGGAAGCTCAGTAGTGATATGAAGTAAGAAAATACCGGGGCGTAAGTTGCTTGGTACGTTCGAAGTATCATCATTTGCTTGCATTAACTTACCATCATTATATTTTGCAGATTATGGTAAGATCGATAAATGGAGTATGTGCTAGGAAGCTATGGCACAGTATCGCACAGTGAGTATGTAATGGTTAAGAATGTAATCGAGAAGAATACCCATTAGATCGTGTGATTGGTTCCTAATGCTGTTCGTGTTACGCGAGTTAACCTTTTCTTTCTTGTAGGAAAGAAGGTGTTAGACGATCGATTGCCAAATTGCTTTATTTCTGTTACTTTGAACCGCAGACATTGAACCAACTTGAATTAATTGGGTCAATTCCATGCATTGACCCGAACTGCTGACGACGCTGGTGAGCGGCGATACGGCAACAAATGCTTACTTGGGTAGACACTCAGACTCGTCCAACTCTATGCAGCTAATCGGGAAAATGTATGGGATCAGATTGCCATCCCTGTAACTATTGTTCTTGTGGACTATATATGTGTTGTGAGCCAAATGAACTTTCCCTTGGTGATACAACACAGGATGGAGTCACATATTTCTGAATATTCTGAGGTCAAGGTTCGGGGTCTTAATCAGCAAAACTATCACTCTGTTGATTTTTTCCAGGCGTATGTAAATGTTAATAGAAAAAATTTCGACTGATTCTGATCGGAATTGTTTCATTACTTTGGATGTACTGGAAGCTAAATCTGTTATTTTAATATTGATCCGTGTATTGATGGTTATTTGTTTATTTTTATTATCAACTAAGTCCATTAGCAAGCTATTGATTAGTCGTAGGTCGTTAGCTTAGGAAATTCCTACTAAATATATCCAACCAATTCCTTCTGAGTCCCAACGTTTGAAACGTTTATTGGGCAGAAGTTTCCTAAACAATGAATTTAAATGTTGTAACTGATTTTGTATAATGATGATCAGCTGATTGGTTTCTATTTTTTTTTAAATCGATTCTTATCTATTCCGTTTAAATTTTGTATGCTGTAATATTATAATGATAGATGTAATTGTAACTGTCGATCCTAGCTGGGCCTAAATCGATACCTACTATTGGTGGTACCCTGTCTATGGTTGTCCTTTGGCCGTTCATCGAACATACTAAACCTAACAGACTGTAACGAGGAAGATGTTTTTGTTTTTTTTTTTGTAATTAGTTTTATTCATAGTATTTTTATCGGATTTTCAAATCATTTTTATGGATTTTTCGAGTGTTGTCAGTAATTACGGTACTTCTATTAATCTGCTTGATTTTGATTTTCTTGTATCTTGGTTTGTATTTTAATCTAGCTCTCGTTTTTTTTTTTCAAAATTTTTTCTATCTGTTGGAATTGTTTTCTCCTTTATTCCCTTGCTGTAGGCCAAAAGATCATTTGATTGTTTTGATTTGAACTTTTTGTAGACTTGTTCGCAGATTATGGAGGAACGAGTGGATGGTAGGATCACTTCGTACGGAGTATATTTGATAGAGAAATGAATGGGTGAATTATATTTATGTACTAAAGCTTGGATTAGGTCAGGAACGGGTAGGTGCATTTGTTCGAACTTCGTGATACGATACATTTCGATTATGGTTGAATGAAACCTTTGTATCACTCCGTTCATTTCACTACGGCCAGTAGCTGTAAAATAAACTTGAATATGAAGTTTTTACAAAAGTTGGTTAAATTCTGAGTGCCAAATGATTTTTCGCCATCCGTAACAAGTATCTTTGGTGGGAGGTATTTTAATAGCAATCAACTTCACTAAAGCGAATTATGAAAATTTGTCTATACAAGTTAAGAAATAATGATTCTCCAAAAACATTTTATCTATATGTGCAATTTTGAATGTTGGAATGCTGGAATCGGTGTCTCTTGTTGGAGACACTTATTTGTTTTCATTACATATGCTGCAATTGGACAATACGGCGTAGAGCCGTCATACTAAAAAATAACTAAATATGCTGCAATTTGAAACAATATGTTTGATTTTGGAGAGCAGCTTCGGAAAATAATATGTACGCAAAATTCTCCAAACTTATTCTCCTTCTACTCCTATTTTCCTTTAGTGAACAGGTCTATCTTTGCCTAATTCACCTTGGGAGAACACAGCTCCAACAGCAAAATCTGAAGCATCGGTAGTCAGAATGAATGGTTTATTGAAATCGGAATAGATAAGAATATCATTTGACGATAATATTTGCTTCATTTTATTGAAACATTCTGCTTCTTGCTGATTTGTTTTGTTTTGATGTGTCAGAACCCTTCCCTCTTAAAATGTTTTCAAAGGTTTTGCGATTTTAACAAAATCTTTGACAAATTGCCGATAATAGCCCATCAATCCCAGAAAAGCACGAAGTTCTTTCATGTTTTTGGGAATAGGGTGTTTAGAAATTACGTCGATTTTATTCTGATAAGGTTTTATTCCGTCAGAGCAAACAACAAAACCGAGAAATTCTACTTCTTTCTTGAAGAATTCTGATTTATCTAATTGAATTTTTAATCCTGCTTGGTTAAGCGTGTTCAAGATGGTGTTCAAATTTTTAAAATGTTTCTCTAAATTCCTGCCAAAAACTTTTACATCGTCTATATCGACATAGCAAATTTTCCCTATAAAATTTCGCAAAACATCATCAATTGCTCTCTAGAAGGTTGCTTGAGCGTTTTTAATTCATATTTACCATTATTATTGGCAAATGCAGTTTTTTCTATGTCCGATTTTTTCATTCTGATTTGGTGGAACCCTGAAGCTATAGATCCAGAGTAGAAAAGGATTGCTGTTCTTTTCTGTCCTGCTGTCGGCTTATTATTGTGTACGCACGCAGTAAAACCGCATGTTTTACTCTGTGACTTCATTCTGCAGTATTCGTTTCTGTCGCTTTTAACAGCCTTTATCTTAACCGTAGATTTCAACTGGTTCTGCTGGTAACCGTCGGTGGTCCCTGATAGTTCACCTCAACTCTTTCCGATCTCAATCAACATCATGTGGACATGGTTAACCCACCCGCTGTTACCATATCAATCTGGCAGTCGTTTCAACCAACGCTTCGAAATGTGACATGACGAAAACCACAACCAACTACGATTCCTCCTGTCTCCATATCATCCTTCAAATTCGATTCTTCAATTCAACCCTGCTGTCGTGTGCCGCAATAATTCTAGTTATAGTGCATAGCGTTGTGTAGTACCGTTAAGTGCTAGCTTAATCGATTATTGATTTTTTTCGTCTCTCCTTAAATCTATCATTCGTAATAATTACTTACGAACTAACTTAATCTAGATACTTTCTTAATACTTTACTTTTCAAACTTTTCCAACCGATTGTTGTGTAATTTGTCCAGCTTTCTTTCCATATTTAACCACGCACGTTTGATCTCTGGGTATTTCTACCACATCATAAGGTTGTTATGTTTGTATAACGTATCTTTATTTCGTGTTTCGCAGGTAACGGACCCGACGTGGCCAGAACCCTGGTGGTTGTGGTATTCTGGAGATCTTTCTTTATTGTCGTCACGATTCGGAATGATCTCCGTGGAGGCTGAGGCTCCTTTTATTCAAGATTTTCTATAGGGGTGTTAGTGAAATCGCTTACCTTATCAACTATGGTTAGTATGCGTAACTAATAACTATTTTCAATACATAACACTTCTCCCAGCTTTAAATGAGACTTTAGATACTCTAACAAACAATGTCAATTACGTTCACAAGCTACTAAAATTAGTTTTTCCTTATCCTGTCCCGTATTCCTTTGGATCTTCTTAATTTAGGAGATTTGTATTCACTTCGTTTTCGTGTCGAACTAACCTTTTGTTTGTCTGTCACCTTTACTGTTGTTTTGTCTTTTCCTACCGGTGCACTGACTATGGGTACTATGGGATGAAATTCATCCGATAGATCGGATGTTCTAGTTTGATTTGTGTGTACTATTCGCACATTTCCGTGAACATTTATCAAGTATCTATTGCTACTTATTTTTTCCAATACTAAGGCTGGAATCCATCTTACCAAATCCTCATGATGATTCCTATACAAAACTTTATCTCCTTTCGCGTGTGATACTGTATCTACTGGCTTGGACACTGGAGGCGGGAGGCGATTGAGGTTTAGGTTACGTATCTTTCATCATTTTGAATTTCTAATTTAACTGGATTGCTCGTGTTTAGTAATGTTCTTGGTACATAGCAAAAAACTAATGATGAAGGTGTTTTACCTGTAGAAGTAGATGGAGTGTTACGATAATTAAATAATATTCGATTTAATTTGCGCTGTAATGGTATTGGTCTCAATTGTTCATCAATCAAATACTTCTTCAACACTTTCTTAATCGTCTGAACTCCCCTCTCCGCTAATCCATTTGACTGCGGATGATAAGGCGGTGATTTCAACACCTTGATGACATTAGCCTAACATCCTTCCATAAACCCAGAAGAATTGAACGGTGGACCGTGGTCCGAACAAACTTCCGTAGGTAAACCAAAATAAGTATAGAAGTAAGTAAGTAAGTATGAATGAATAAATACTTAAACATATATCAAATAATTTAAAGGATATCTATTTGTGTTGGAAGTAAAGATTTTGTATTTATGGCGTGTTGTATGTTTGGTTATTTTCTTTACAACTCTATGTTGTTTTTCTTGATGTGTTTAAATATTCTTTTAAATGTTTTACCTGATGCCAATTGCCAATCGTTTTTGAGATTTTCTTTGATGATGTTTTTCTCTTTGTTGTATTTTGGACATACAAAGATTTTATGCAATCCGGTGTTTGGTTCGTTGCATATTTCACAGGTACCATTTTGTATTATGCTCATTTTTTCGAACCAGTATTCTGATAGATCATGTCCCGCTAGGATTTTACTTGCTATTTTATTTGACTTCATGTGCTTTGAGCAGTGTGTCTTTATACCATAGTTTGAATTTGAAATCACTATGTAGTTCTGCAAAAAAAATCCTTTCTCTCTTGTGGATGTGGTGTACCATTCTATAGTTTGTTCCTTCATTTCGTTTTGGAATATTTTTATCAGATCTGTATACCTGTATTTGTTGTTTATCTTATTTTGTGATATGGTTAGGGCTTATGGAGGATATGTGTTATTTTTACTGGCGCATCGTATTTTGAGTACGTTTAGTATTTTGCTTGCATTGATTTTAATGTGTTCTATATGCTTTTTAAATGTCAATTTATTGTCTATTATTGTACCTAAATATTTATATGTGTTCTCTTCGATTCGAGCCCTCTAGCTGTTTGTAGGCTGCTTCAGGAAAAATCGAACTACGGTTGAACTTTGAAGCTTGTTAAAAAAAGGCGTGGAACCCGATGGAACTATGAAGCTTGTTTATAAACGAAGCATGGTACTTAATGGAACTGTAAGGTTTCTTAAGCAGCACATGGTACTGTACGGAACTTTCGAATGTACGTGTCGGGTTGTACGGTAAAAATGTCGAACATTTTTACCGATAAAAACTAAATTATAGATTATGTTGGAAAATAATAACATAACATAGAATGTATATTTAGCAACGCGATCAGGCCGTTCCTTACGAATAAAATATGTTTATTTTTTATTCAACAGTTACATATGACCAATATGTATGATGTATGACCAATATGTTCTGAATTTGTCATGTCTTCAACTAGTGCTAACCACAAATATTCAGATGCAACAGCACACATAAAAATTCACAATCAGAGACGGGTTTACCCATGAGCGAAATGAGCGACCTTCAAGTGTTCCGTCGTAAAAAAGAGCAAGCCGAAGGTGCCTCGTCGAATGGTTGCAACATTTTACTAACCTAAGTTGTGTTGTGGTTATTAATTTGGTAGTGTATGACTTTGGTATATATATATTGAAAAGGGCTGGGGACATGACGTCACCTTGTGGTAGTCCGTCTGTGATAAGTTTTTTGAGGATTGTGTTGTTGCATTCTAATGTTGTGGTTCTGTTTTTTAGGAAAGCGTTTGTCCAATTTGTAATTTCTGATGGGACATTTGATTCTATCATTTTTCCAATCAGGGTTTTTGTTTTGACATTATTGTATGATTTTTCTAAATCGATGAACACGATCGCTGTTTTCATTTCATACATTTCCCCTGCAACTAGTGGCATGCCACCGAGCAATGACACCAGCCGCTTTTGACGAATTGCTCTTCGTCATGTTTCTGTCTGACCGTTGTGCCCGAACGCATTCGTTATTCATTCAGTTTTTAATGTTATGATAGAACTGACGATCCATTTGAAATTTTGAATTCATTGAATTTGATTCGAAAACAAGCGTGAAAAACATAATGC
Organism: Anopheles maculipalpis; assembly: GCF_943734695.1. Classification (NCBI taxonomy): domain Eukaryota; kingdom Metazoa; phylum Arthropoda; class Insecta; order Diptera; family Culicidae; genus Anopheles; species Anopheles maculipalpis. The sequence goes on along the minus strand of NC_064870.1, from coordinate 20,954,879 downwards.
GTGAAGTAGAAGACGGGAAAGTCATTCCATAAACGAAATGTGTGGAATAACCGAGCATGCTAGTAGATAACTTACGTGGTAAATTTTAAAATAAATCCAAATAAAATACTAACTGCTGTTGACAATTACAATCCACAATTGCTCCAAAAACTTGGAAATAAAAAAGTTGGGTGACTTTTGAAAATTCAATATCAATACAAGTAATGAATCAAAACTTATTGTAGTTTTATGTTGAAAAAAATACACGAGTTTTTTTGTTGCCTATTTAAGGGTTAACCTTGAATAATCGAGTTTGATGTATTTTAAAACGTCTTATTTCATTTGACGTTTACGATTGTCTGCCGCTTGGTTGGTAGCTCTTCGGTTGAATTATCGGCCATGTGCATCCTATTGACCAAATCTGCCAACTCAGGTGTTGAGGCTAATTTGTATCGAAAACTCCCTTATTAGTGGTTGTTAAGGCGATTTTGTCAACAGGGTATTTATCTAAACGCTCATAGAAGAGAGAACAAAAGGCAGCCATTTTGCTAGAGCCAGGTTTTGGACGACAGTGTTGCACCGGTATATTATATCGGATAAGCAATTTGAGCAAATTGGTTGTATTGTGGCATTGTAGTGAAGTGAATGTGAAAAATCAATTACCAATCGTTGTGCTTGTGATATGTGTATGGAAATTCGTTCGGTATTGTGGTGTGTTTTTGTGTGGTTTTGAGTTTGTGTTGTGCCAAATGAGAATCAAGTCGTTTTGTGTCGAAGCTTTTATTACGCAGATAGTCACTATTTTCATTTGTTCTTTTGAGGATGCAAAATAGAACATTCCAACTGGCTTGGAAGCTCAGTAGTGATATCATGGAGTAAGCAAATACCGGGGCGTAAGTTGCTTGGTACGTTCGAAGTATCATCATTTGCTTGCATTAACTTACCATCATTATATTTTGCAGATTATGGTAAGATCGATAAATGGAGTATGTGCTAGGAAGCTATGGCACAGTATCGCACAGTGAGTATGTAATGGTTAAGAATGTAATCGAGAAGAATACCCATTAGATCGTGTGATTGGTTCCTAATGCTGTTCGTGTTACGCGAGTTAACCTTTTCTTTCTTGTAGGAAAGAAGGTGTTAGACGATCGATTGCCAAATTGCTTTATTTCTGTTACTTTGAACCGCAGACATTGAACCAACTTGAATTAATTGGGTCAATTCCATGCATTGACCCGAACTGCTGACGACGCTGGTGAGCGGCGATACGGCAACAAATGCTTACTTGGGTAGACACTCAGACTCGTCCAACTCTATGCAGCTAATCGGGAAAATGTATGGGATCAGATTGCCATCCCTGTAACTATTGTTCTTGTGGACTATATATGTGTTGTGAGCCAAATGAACTTTCCCTTGGTGATACAACACAGGATGGAGTCACATATTTCTGAATATTCTGAGGTCAAGGTTCGGGGTCTTAATCAGCAAAACTATCACTCTGTTGATTTTTTCCAGGCGTATGTAAATGTTAATAGAAAAAATTTCGACTGATTCTGATCGGAATTGTTTCATTACTTTGGATGTACTGGAAGCTAAATCTGTTATTTTAATATTGATCCGTGTATTGATGGTTATTTGTTTATTTTTATTATCAACTAAGTCCATTAGCAAGCTATTGATTAGTCGTAGGTCGTTAGCTTAGGAAATTCCTACTAAATATATCCAACCAATTCCTTCTGAGTCCCAACGTTTGAAACGTTTATTGGGCAGAAGTTTCCTAAACAATGAATTTAAATGTTGTAACTGATTTTGTATAATGATGATCAGCTGATTGGTTTCTATTTTTTTTAAATCGATTCTTATCGATTCCGTTTAAATTTTGTATGCTGTAATATTATAATGATAGATGTAATTGTAACTGTCGATCCTAGCTGGGCCTAAATCGATACCTACTATTGGTGGTACCCTGTCTATGGTTGTCCTTTGGCCGTTCATCGAACATACTAAACCTAACAGACTGTAACGAGGAAGAGGTTTTTGTTTTTTTTTTGTAATTAGTTTTATTCATAGTATTTTTATCGGATTTTCAAATCATTTTTATGGATTTTTCGAGTGTTGTCAGTAATTACGGTACTTCTATTAATCTGCTTGATTTTGATTTTCTTGTATCTTGGTTTGTATTTTAATCTAGCTCTCGTTTTTTTTTTTCAAAATTTTTTCTATCTGTTGGAATTGTTTTCTCCTTTATTCCCTTGCTGTAGGCCAAAAGATCATTTGATTGTTTTGATTTGAACTTTTTGTAGACTTGTTCGCAGATTATGGAGGAACGAGTGGATGGTAGGATCACTTCGTACGGAGTATATTTGATAGAGAAATGAATGGGTGAATTATATTTATGTACTAAAGCTTGGATTAGGTCAGGAACGGGTAGGTGCATTTGTTCGAACTTCGTGATACGATACATTTCGATTATGGTTGAATGAAACCTTTGTATCACTCCGTTCATTTCACTACGGCCAGTAGCTGTAAAATAAACTTGAATATGAAGTTTTTACAAAAGTTGGTTAAATTCTGAGTGCCAAATGATTTTTCGCCATCCGTAACAAGTATCTTTGGTGGGAGGTATTTTAATAGCAATCAACTTCACTAAAGCGAATTATGAAAATTTGTCTATACAAGTTAAGAAATAATGATTCTCCAAAAACATTTTATCTATATGTGCAATTTTGAATGTTGGAATGCTGGAATCGGTGTCTCTTGTTGGAGACACTTATTTGTTTTCATTACATATGCTGCAATTGGACAATACGGCGTAGAGCCGTCATACTAAAAAATAACTAAATATGCTGCAATTTGAAACAATATGTTTGATTTTGGAGAGCAGCTTCGGAAAATAATATGTACGCAAAATTCTCCAAACTTATTCTCCTTCTACTCCTATTTTCCTTTAGTGAACAGGTCTATCTTTGCCTAATTCACCTTGGGAGAACACAGCTCCAACAGCAAAATCTGAAGCATCGGTAGTCAGAATGAATGGTTTATTGAAATCGGAATAGATAAGAATATCATTTGACGATAATATTTGCTTCATTTTATTGAAACATTCTGCTTCTTGCTGATTTGTTTTGTTTTGATGTGTCAGAACCCTTCCCTCTTAAAATGTTTTCAAAGGTTTTGCGATTTTAACAAAATCTTTGACAAATTGCCGATAATAGCCCATCAATCCCAGAAAAGCACGAAGTTCTTTCATGTTTTTGGGAATAGGGTGTTTAGAAATTACGTCGATTTTATTCTGATAAGGTTTTATTCCGTCAGAGCAAACAACAAAACCGAGAAATTCTACTTCTTTCTTGAAGAATTCTGATTTATCTAATTGAATTTTTAATCCTGCTTGGTTAAGCGTGTTCAAGATGGTGTTCAAATTTTTAAAATGTTTCTCTAAATTCCTGCCAAAAACTTTTACATCGTCTATATCGACATAGCAAATTTTCCCTATAAAATTTCGCAAAACATCATCAATTGCTCTCTAGAAGGTTGCTTGAGCGTTTTTAATTCATATTTACCATTATTATTGGCAAATGCAGTTTTTTCTATGTCCGATTTTTTCATTCTGATTTGGTGGAACCCTGAAGCTATAGATCCAGAGTAGAAAAGGATTGCTGTTCTTTTCTGTCCTGCTGTCGGCTTATTATTGTGTACGCACGCAGTAAAACCGCATGTTTTACTCTGTGACTTCATTCTGCAGTATTCGTTTCTGTCGCTTTTAACCGCCTTTATCTTAACCGTAGATTTCAACTGGTTCTGCTGGTAACCGTCGGTGGTCCCTGATAGTTCACCTCAACTCTTTCCGATCTCAATCAACATCATGTGGACATGGTTAACCCACCCGCTGTTACCATATCAATCTGGCAGTCGTTTCAACCAACGCTTCGAAATGTGACATGACGAAAACCACAACCAACTACGATTCCTCCTGTCTCCATATCATCCTTCAAATTCGATTCTTCAATTCAACCCTGCTGTCGTGTGCCGCAATAATTCTAGTTATAGTGCATAGCGTTGTGTAGTACCGTTAAGTGCTAGCTTAATCGATTATTGATTTTTTTCGTCTCTCCTTAAATCTATCATTCGTAATAATTACTTACGAACTAACTTAATCTAGATACTTTCTTAATACTTTACTTTTCAAACTTTTCCAACCGATTGTTGTGTAATTTGTCCAGCTTTCTTTCCATATTTAACCACGCACGTTTGATCTCTGGGTATTTCTACCACATCATAAGGTTGTTATGTTTGTATAACGTATCTTTATTTCGTGTTTCGCAGGTAACGGACCCGACGTGGCCAGAACCCTGGTGGTTGTGGTATTCTGGAGATCTTTCTTTATTGTCGTCACGATTCGGAATGATCTCCGTGGAGGCTGAGGCTCCTTTTATTCAAGATTTTCTATAGGGGTGTTAGTGAAATCGCTTACCTTATCAACTATGGTTAGTATGCGTAACTAATAACTATTTTCAATACATAACACTTCTCCCAGCTTTAAATGAGACTTTAGATACTCTAACAAACAATGTCAATTACGTTCACAAGCTACTAAAATTAGTTTTTCCTTATCCTGTCCCGTATTCCTTTGGATCTTCTTAATTTAGGAGATTTGTATTCACTTCGTTTTCGTGTCGAACTAACCTTTTGTTTGTCTGTCACCTTTACTGTTGTTTTGTCTTTTCCTACCGGTGCACTGACTATGGGTACTATGGGATGAAATTCATCCGATAGATCGGATGTTCTAGTTTGATTTGTGTGTACTATTCGCACATTTCCGTGAACATTTATCAAGTATCTATTGCTACTTATTTTTTCCAATACTAAGGCTGGAATCCATCTTACCAAATCCTCATGATGATTCCTATACAAAACTTTATCTCCTTTCGCGTGTGATACTGTATCTACTGGCTTGGACACTGGAGGCGGGAGGCGATTGAGGTTTAGGTTACGTATCTTTCATCATTTTGAATTTCTAATTTAACTGGATTGCTCGTGTTTAGTAATGTTCTTGGTACATAGCAAAAAACTAATGATGAAGGTGTTTTACCTGTAGAAGTAGATGGAGTGTTACGATAATTAAATAATATTCGATTTAATTTGCGCTGTAATGGTATTGGTCTCAATTGTTCATCAATCAAATACTTCTTCAACACTTTCTTAATCGTCTGAACTCCCCTCTCCGCTAATCCATTTGACTGCGGATGATAAGGCGGTGATTTCAACACCTTGATGACATTAGCCTAACATCCTTCCATAAACCCAGAAGAATTGAACGGTGGACCGTGGTCCGAACAAACTTCCGTAGGTAAACCAAAATAAGTATAGAAGTAAGTAAGTAAGTATGAATGAATAAATACTTAAACATATATCAAATAATTTAAAGGATATCTATTTGTGTTGGAAGTAAAGATTTTGTATTTATGGCGTGTTGTATGTTTGGTTATTTTCTTTACAACTCTATGTTGTTTTTCTTGATGTGTTTAAATATTCTTTTAAATGTTTTACCTGATGCCAATTGCCAATCGTTTTTGAGATTTTCTTTGATGATGTTTTTCTCTTTGTTGTATTTTGGACATACAAAGATTTTATGCAATCCGGTGTTTGGTTCGTTGCATATTTCACAGGTACCATTTTGTATTATGCTCATTTTTTCGAACCAGTATTCTGATAGATCATGTCCCGCTAGGATTTTACTTGCTATTTTATTTGACTTCATGTGCTTTGAGCAGTGTGTCTTTATACCATAGTTTGAATTTGAAATCACTATGTAGTTCTGCAAAAAAAATCCTTTCTCTCTTGTGGATGTGGTGTACCATTCTATAGTTTGTTCCTTCATTTCGTTTTGGAATATTTTTATCAGATCTGTATACCTGTATTTGTTGTTTATCTTATTTTGTGATATGGTTAGGGCTTATGGAGGATATGTGTTATTTTTACTGGCGCATCGTATTTTGAGTACGTTTAGTATTTTGCTTGCATTGATTTTAATGTGTTCTATATGCTTTTTAAATGTCAATTTATTGTCTATTATTGTACCTAAATATTTATATGTGTTCTCTTCGATTCGAGCCCTCTAGCTGTTTGTAGGCTGCTTCAGGAAAAATCGAACTACGGTTGAACTTTGAAGCTTGTTAAAAAAAGGCGTGGAACCCGATGGAACTATGAAGCTTGTTTATAAACGAAGCATGGTACTTAATGGAACTGTAAGGTTTCTTAAGCAGCACATGGTACTGTACGGAACTTTCGGTTGTACGTGTCGGGTTGTACGGTAAAAATGTCGAACATTTTTACCGATAAAAACTAAATTATAGATTATGTTGGAAAATAATAACATAACATAGAATGTATATTTAGCAACGCGATCAGGCCGTTCCTTACGAATAAAATATGTTTATTTTTTATTCAACAGTTACATATGACCAATATGTATGATGTATGACCAATATGTTCTGAATTTGTCGTGTCTTCAACTAGTACTAACCACAAATATTCAGATGCAACAGCACACATAAAAATTCACAATCAGAGACGGGTTTACCCATGAGCGAAATGAGCGACCTTCAAGTGTTCCGTCGTAAAAAAGAGCAAGCCGAAGGTGCCTCGTCGAATGGTTGCAACATTTTACTAACCTAAGTTGTGTTGTGGTTATTAATTTGGTAGTGTATGACTTTGGTATATATATATTGAAAAGGGCTGGGGACATGACGTCACCTTGTGGTAGTCCGTCTGTGATAAGTTTTTTGAGGATTGTGTTGTTGCATTCTAATGTTGTGGTTCTGTTTTTTAGGAAAGCGTTTGTCCAATTTGTAATTTCTGATGGGACATTTGATTCTATCATTTTTCCAATCAGGGTTTTTGTTTTGACATTATTGTATGATTTTTCTAAATCGATGAACACGATCGCTGTTTTCATTTCATACATTTCCCCTGCAACTAGTGGCATGCCACCGAGCAATGACACCAGCCGCTTTTGACGAATTGCTCTTCGTCATGTTTCTGTCTGACCGTTGTGCCCGAACGCATTCGTTATTCATTCAGTTTTTAATGTTATGATAGAACTGACGATCCATTTGAAATTTTGAATTCATTGAATTTGATTCGAAAACAAGCGTGAAAAACATAATGCGTGAAGTAGAAGACGAGAAAGTCATTCCATAAACGAAATGTGTGGAATAACCGGGCATGCTAGTAGATAACTTACGTGGTAAATTTTAAAATAAATCCAAATAAAATACTAACTGCTGTTGACAATTACAATCCACAATTGCTCCAAAAACTTGGAAATAAAAAAGTTGGGTGACTTTTGAAAATTCAATATCAATACAAGTAATGAATCAAAACTTATTGTAGTTTTATGTTGAAAAAAATACACGAGTTTTTTTGTTGCCTATTTAAGGGTTAACCTTGAATAATCGAGTTTGATGTATTTTAAAACGTCTTATTTCATTTGACGTTTACGATTGTCTGCCGCTTGGTTGGTAGCTCTTCGGTTGAATTATCGGCCATGTGCATCCTATTGACCAAATCTGCCAACTCAGGTGTTGAGGCTAATTTGTATCGAAAACTCCCTTATTAGTGGTTGTTAAGGCGATTTTGTCAACAGGGTATTTATCTAAACGCTCATAGAAGAGAGAACAAAAGGCAGCCATTTTGCTAGAGCCAGGTTTTGGACGACAGTGTTGCACCGGTATATTATATCGGATAAGCAATTTGAGCAAATTGGTTGTATTGTGGCATTGTAGTGAAGTGAATGTGAAAAATCAATTACCAATCGTTGTGCTTGTGATATGTGTATGGAAATTCGTTCGGTATTGTGGTGTGTTTTTGTGTGGTTTTGAGTTTGTGTTGTGCCAAATGAGAATCAAGTCGTTTTGTGTCGAAGCTTTTATTACGCAGATAGTCACTATTTTCATTTGTTCTTTTGAGGATGCAAAATAGAACATTCCAACTGGCTTGGAAGCTCAGTAGTGATATCATGGAGTAAGCAAATACCGGGGCGTAAGTTGCTTGGTACGTTCAAAGTATCATCATTTGCTTGCATTAACTTACCATCATTATATTTTGCAGATTATGGTAAGATCGATAAATGGAGTATGTGCTAGGAAGCTATGGCACAGTATCGCACAGTGAGTATGTAATGGTTAAGAATGTAATCGAGAAGAATACCCATTAGATCGTGTGATTGGTTCCTAATGCTGTTCGTGTTACGCGAGTTAACCTTTTCTTTCTTGTAGGAAAGAAGGTGTTAGACGATCGATTGCCAAATTGCTTTATTTCTGTTACTTTGAACCGCAGACATTGAACCAACTTGAATTAATTGGGTCAATTCCATGCATTGACCCGAACTGCTGACGACGCTGGTGAGCGGCGATACGGCAACAAATGCTTACTTGGGTAGACACTCAGACTCGTCCAACTCTATGCAGCTAATCGGGAAAATGTATGGGATCAGATTGCCATCCCTGTAACTATTGTTCTTGTGGACTATATATGTGTTGTGAGCCAAATGAACTTTCCCTTGGTGATACAACACAGGATGGGGTCACATATTTCTGAATATTCTGAGGTCAAGGTTCGGGGTCTTAATCAGCAAAACTATCACTCTGTTGATTTTTTCCAGGCGTATGTAAATGTTAATAGAAAAAAATTCGACTGATTCTGATCGGAATTGTTTCATTACTTTGGATGTACTGGAAGCTAAATCTGTTATTTTAATATTGATCCGTGTATTGATGGTTATTTGTTTATTTTTATTATCAACTAAGTCCATTAGCAAGCTATTGATTAGTCGTAGGTCGTTAGCTTAGGAAATTCCTACTAAATATATCCAACCAATTCCTTCTGAGTCCCAACGTTTGAAACGTTTATTGGGCAGAAGTTTCCTAAACAATGAATTTAAATGTTGTAACTGATTTTGTATAATGATGATCAGCTGATTGGTTTCTATTTTTTTTAAATCGATTCTTATCTATTCCGTTTAAATTTTGTATGCTGTAATATTATAATGATAGATGTAATTGTAACTGTCGATCCTAGCTGGGCCTAAATCGATACCTACTATTGGTGGTACCCTGTCTATGGTTGTCCTTTGGCCGTTCATCGAACATACTAAACCTAACAGACTGTAACGAGGAAGATGTTTTTGTTTTTTTTTTGTAATTAGTTTTATTCATAGTATTTTTATCGGATTTTCAAATCATTTTTATGGATTTTTCGAGTGTTGTCAGTAATTACGGTACTTCTATTAATCTGCTTGATTTTGATTTTCTTGTATCTTGGTTTGTATTTTAATCTAGCTCTCGTTTTTTTTTTTCAAAATTTTTTCTATCTGTTGGAATTGTTTTCTCCTTTATTCCCTTGCTGTAGGCCAAAAGATCATTTGCTTGTTTTTATTTGAAATTTTTGTAGACTTGTTCGCAGATTGTGGAGGAATGAGTGGATGGTAGGATCACTTCGTACGGAGTATATTTGATAGAGGAATGAATGGGTGAATTATATTTATGTACTAAAGCTTGGATTAGGTCAGGAACGGGTAGGTGCAGTTGTTCGAACTTCGTGATACGATACATTTCGATTATGGTTGAATGAAACCTTTGTATCACTCCGTTCATTTCACTACGGCCAGTAGCTGTAAAATAAACTTGAATTTGAAGTTTTTTTTATTGCTGTTGTTTATAAACGAGCTTCCAGCTTCTATGATGCTTCTCTAATGTTTGCTCTGTAGATGGTTGGGGCTTATGGAGAATATGTGTTATTTTTTCTGGCGCATCGTATTTTGAGTACGTTTAGTCTTTTGCTTGCATTGATTTTAATGTGTTCTATATGCTTTTTATTGTCTATTATTGTACCTAAATATTTATATGTGTTCACATCTTCGATTCGAGCCTTCTAGCTGTTTATAGGCTGCTTCAGGAAAAATCGAACTACGGTTGAACTTTGAAGCTTGTTAAAAAAAAAGCGTGGAACCCGATGGAACTATGAAGCTTTTCTACTTGCACTTAGAATTCGATGGAACTATGAGGCTTGTTTATAAACGAAGCATGGTACTTAATGGAACTGTAAGGTTTCTTAAGCAGCACATGGTACTTTACGGAACTTTTTGATTGTTCAATGGAGAAAAACGGCTTAGGAAATGTTTGTCGAACATTTTTACCGATAAAAACTAAATTATAGATTATGTTGGAAAATAATAACATAACATAGAATGTATATTTAGCAACGCGATCAGGCCGTTCCTTACGAATAAAATATGTTTATTTTTTATTCAACAGTTACATATGACCAATATGTATGATGTATGACCAATATGTTCTGAATTTGTCGTGTCTTCAACTAGTGCTAACCACAAATATTCAGATGCAACAGCACACATAAAAATTCACAATCAGAGACGGGTTTACCCATGAGCGAAATGAGCGACCTTCAAGTGTTCCGTCGTAAAAAAGAGCAAGCCGAAGGTGCCTCGTCGAATGGTTGCAACATTTTACTAACCTAAGTTGTGTTGTGGTTATTAATTTGGTAGTGTATGACTTTGGTATATATATATTGAAAAGGGCTGGGGACATGACGTCACCTTGTGGTAGTCCGTCTGTGATAAGTTTTTTGAGGATTGTGTTGTTGCATTCTAATGTTGTGGTTCTGTTTTTTAGGAAAGCGTTTGTCCAATTTGTAATTTCTGATGGGACATTTGATTCTATCATTTTTCCAATCAGGGTTTTTGTTTTGACATTATTGTATGATTTTTCTAAATCGATGAACACGATCGCTGTTTTCATTTCATACATTTCCCCTGCAACTAGTGGCATGCCACCGAGCAATGACACCAGCCGCTTTTGACGAATTGCTCTTCGTCATGTTTCTGTCTGACCGTTGTGCCCGAACGCATTCGTTATTCATTCAGTTTTTAATGTTATGATAGAACTGACGATCCATTTGAAATTTTGAATTCATTGAATTTGATTCGAAAACAAGCGTGAAAAACATAATGCGTGAAGTAGAAGACGGGAAAGTCATTCCATAAACGAAATGTGTGGAATAACCGGGCATGCTAGTAGATAACTTACGTGGTAAATTTTAAAATAAATCCAAATAAAATACTAACTGCTGTTGACAATTACAATCCACAATTGCTCCAAAAACTTGGAAATAAAAAAGTTGGGTGACTTTTGAAAATTCAATATCAATACAAGTAATGAATCAAAACTTATTGTAGTTTTATGTTGAAAAAAATACACGAGTTTTTTTGTTGCCTATTTAAGGGTTAACCTTGAATAATCGAGTTTGATGTATTTTAAAACGTCTTATTTCATTTGACGTTTACGATTGTCTGCCGCTTGGTTGGTAGCTCTTCGGTTGAATTATCGGCCATGTGCATCCTATTGACCAAATCTGCCAACTCAGGTGTTGAGGCTAATTTGTATCGAAAACTCCCTTATTAGTGGTTGTTAAGGCGATTTTGTCAACAGGGTATTTATCTAAACGCTCATAGAAGAGAGAACAAAAGGCAGCCATTTTGCTAGAGCCAGGTTTTGGACGACAGTGTTGCACCGGTATATTATATCGGATAAGCAATTTGAGCAAATTGGTTGTATTGTGGCATTGTAGTGAAGTGAATGTGAAAAATCAATTACCAATCGTTGTGCTTGTGATATGTGTATGGAAATTCGTTCGGTATTGTGGTGTGTTTTTGTGTGGTTTTGAGTTTGTGTTGTGCCAAATGAGAATCAAGTCGTTTTGTGTCGAAGCTTTTATTACGCAGATAGTCACTATTTTCATTTGTTCTTTTGAGGATGCAAAATAGAACATTCCAACTGGCTTGGAAGCTCAGTAGTGATATCATGGAGTAAGCAAATACCGGGGCGTAAGTTGCTTGGTACGTTCGAAGTATCATCATTTGCTTGCATTAACTTACCATCATTATATTTTGCAGATTATGGTAAGATCGATAAATGGAGTATGTGCTAGGAAGCTATGGCACAGTATCGCACAGTGAGTATGTAATGGTTAAGAATGTAATCGAGAAGAATACCCATTAGATCGTGTGATTGGTTCCTAATGCTGTTCGTGTTACGCGAGTTAACCTTTTCTTTCTTGTAGGAAAGAAGGTGTTAGACGATCGATTGCCAAATTGCTTTATTTCTGTTACTTTGAACCGCAGACATTGAACCAACTTGAATTAATTGGGTCAATTCCATGCATTGACCCGAACTGCTGACGACGCTGGTGAGCGGCGATACGGCAACAAATGCTTACTTGGGTAGACACTCAGACTCGTCCAACTCTATGCAGCTAATCGGGAAAATGTATGGGATCAGATTGCCATCCCTGTAACTATTGTTCTTGTGGACTATATATGTGTTGTGAGCCAAATGAACTTTCCCTTGGTGATACAACACAGGATGGAGTCACATATTTCTGAATATTCTGAGGTCAAGGTTCGGGGTCTTAATCAGCAAAACTATCACTCTGTTGATTTTTTCCAGGCGTATGTAAATGTTAATAGAAAAAATTTCGACTGATTCTGATCGGAATTGTTTCATTACTTTGGATGTACTGGAAGCTAAATCTGTTATTTTAATATTGATCCGTGTATTGATGGTTATTTGTTTATTTTTATTATCAACTAAGTCCATTAGCAAGCTATTGATTAGTCGTAGGTCGTTAGCTTAGGAAATTCCTACTAAATATATCCAACCAATTCCTTCTGAGTCCCAACGTTTGAAACGTTTATTGGGCAGAAGTTTCCTAAACAATGAATTTAAATGTTGTAACTGATTTTGTATAATGATGATCAGCTGATTGGTTTCTATTTTTTTTTAAATCGATTCTTATCTATTCCGTTTAAATTTTGTATGCTGTAATATTATAATGATAGATGTAATTGTAACTGTCGATCCTAGCTGGGCCTAAATCGATACCTACTATTGGTGGTACCCTGTCTATGGTTGTCCTTTGGCCGTTCATCGAACATACTAAACCTAACAGACTGTAACGAGGAAGATGTTTTTGTTTTTTTTTTTGTAATTAGTTTTATTCATAGTATTTTTATCGGATTTTCAAATCATTTTTATGGATTTTTCGAGTGTTGTCAGTAATTACGGTACTTCTATTAATCTGCTTGATTTTGATTTTCTTGTATCTTGGTTTGTATTTTAATCTAGCTCTCGTTTTTTTTTTTCAAAATTTTTTCTATCTGTTGGAATTGTTTTCTCCTTTATTCCCTTGCTGTAGGCCAAAAGATCATTTGATTGTTTTGATTTGAACTTTTTGTAGACTTGTTCGCAGATTATGGAGGAACGAGTGGATGGTAGGATCACTTCGTACGGAGTATATTTGATAGAGAAATGAATGGGTGAATTATATTTATGTACTAAAGCTTGGATTAGGTCAGGAACGGGTAGGTGCATTTGTTCGAACTTCGTGATACGATACATTTCGATTATGGTTGAATGAAACCTTTGTATCACTCCGTTCATTTCACTACGGCCAGTAGCTGTAAAATAAACTTGAATATGAAGTTTTTACAAAAGTTGGTTAAATTCTGAGTGCCAAATGATTTTTCGCCATTCGTAACAAGTATCTTTGGTGGGAGGTATTTTAATAGCAATCAACTTCACTAAAGCGAATTATGAAAATTTGTCTATACAAGTTAAGAAATAATGATTCTCCAAAAACATTTTATCTATATGTGCAATTTTGAATGTTGGAATGCTGGAATCGGTGTCTCTTGTTGGAGACACTTATTTGTTTTCATTACATATGCTGCAATTGGACAATACGGCGTAGAGCCGTCATACTAAAAAATAACTAAATATGCTGCAATTTGAAACAATATGTTTGATTTTGGAGAGCAGCTTCGGAAAATAATATGTACGCAAAATTCTCCAAACTTATTCTCCTTCTACTCCTATTTTCCTTTAGTGAACAGGTCTATCTTTGCCTAATTCACCTTGGGAGAACACAGCTCCAACAGCAAAATCTGAAGCATCGGTAGTCAGAATGAATGGTTTATTGAAATCGGAATAGATAAGAATATCATTTGACGATAATATTTGCTTCATTTTATTGAAACATTCTGCTTCTTGCTGATTTGTTTTGTTTTGATGTGTCAGAACCCTTCCCTCTTAAAATGTTTTCAAAGGTTTTGCGATTTTAACAAAATCTTTGACAAATTGCCGATAATAGCCCATCAATCCCAGAAAAGCACGAAGTTCTTTCATGTTTTTGGGAATAGGGTGTTTAGAAATTACGTCGATTTTATTCTGATAAGGTTTTATTCCGTCAGAGCAAACAACAAAACCGAGAAATTCTACTTCTTTCTTGAAGAATTCTGATTTATCTAATTGAATTTTTAATCCTGCTTGGTTAAGCGTGTTCAAGATGGTGTTCAAATTTTTAAAATGTTTCTCTAAATTCCTGCCAAAAACTTTTACATCGTCTATATCGACATAGCAAATTTTCCCTATAAAATTTCGCAAAACATCATCAATTGCTCTCTAGAAGGTTGATTGAGCGTTTTTAATTCATATTTACCATTATTATTGGCAAATGCAGTTTTTTCTATGTCCGATTTTTTCATTCTGATTTGGTGGAACCCTGAAGCTATAGATCCAGAGTAGAAAAGGATTGCTGTTCTTTTCTGTCCTGCTGTCGGCTTATTATTGTGTACGCACGCAGTAAAACCGCATGTTTTACTCTGTGACTTCATTCTGCAGTATTCGTTTCTGTCGCTTTTAACAGCCTTTATCTTAACCGTAGATTTCAACTGGTTCTGCTGGTAACCGTCGGTGGTCCCTGATAGTTCACCTCAACTCTTTCCGATCTCAATCAACATCATGTGGACATGGTTAACCCACCCGCTGTTACCATATCAATCTGGCAGTCGTTTCAACCAACGCTTCGAAATGTGACATGACGAAAACCACAACCAACTACGATTCCTCCTGTCTCCATATCATCCTTCAAATTCGATTCTTCAATTCAACCCTGCTGTCGTGTGCCGCAATAATTCTAGTTATAGTGCATAGCGTTGTGTAGTACCGTTAAGTGCTAGCTTAATCGATTATTGATTTTTTTCGTCTCTCCTTAAATCTATCATTCGTAATAATTA
This sequence comes from Anopheles maculipalpis, assembly GCF_943734695.1. NCBI lineage: Eukaryota > Metazoa > Arthropoda > Insecta > Diptera > Culicidae > Anopheles > Anopheles maculipalpis. The sequence goes on along the minus strand of NC_064870.1, from coordinate 20,939,746 downwards.
CTTACGAACTAACTTAATCTAGATACTTTCTTAATACTTTACTTTTCAAACTTTTCCAACCGATTGTTGTGTAATTTGTCCAGCTTTCTTTCCATATTTAACCACGCACGTTTGATCTCTGGGTATTTCTACCACATCATAAGGTTGTTATGTTTGTATAACGTATCTTTATTTCGTGTTTCGCAGGTAACGGACCCGACGTGGCCAGAACCCTGGTGGTTGTGGTATTCTGGAGATCTTTCTTTATTGTCGTCACGATTCGGAATGATCTCCGTGGAGGCTGAGGCTCCTTTTATTCAAGATTTTCTATAGGGGTGTTAGTGAAATCGCTTACCTTATCAACTATGGTTAGTATGCGTAACTAATAACTATTTTCAATACATAACACTTCTCCCAGCTTTAAATGAGACTTTAGATACTCTAACAAACAATGTCAATTACGTTCACAAGCTACTAAAATTAGTTTTTCCTTATCCTGTCCCGTATTCCTTTGGATCTTCTTAATTTAGGAGATTTGTATTCACTTCGTTTTCGTGTCGAACTAACCTTTTGTTTGTCTGTCACCTTTACTGTTGTTTTGTCTTTTCCTACCGGTGCACTGACTATGGGTACTATGGGATGAAATTCATCCGATAGATCGGATGTTCTAGTTTGATTTGTGTGTACTATTCGCACATTTCCGTGAACATTTATCAAGTATCTATTGCTACTTATTTTTTCCAATACTAAGGCTGGAATCCATCTTACCAAATCCTCATGATGATTCCTATACAAAACTTTATCTCCTTTCGCGTGTGATACTGTATCTACTGGCTTGGACACTGGAGGCGGGAGGCGATTGAGGTTTAGGTTACGTATCTTTCATCATTTTGAATTTCTAATTTAACTGGATTGCTCGTGTTTAGTAATGTTCTTGGTACATAGCAAAAAACTAATGATGAAGGTGTTTTACCTGTAGAAGTAGATGGAGTGTTACGATAATTAAATAATATTCGATTTAATTTGCGCTGTAATGGTATTGGTCTCAATTGTTCATCAATCAAATACTTCTTCAACACTTTCTTAATCGTCTGAACTCCCCTCTCCGCTAATCCATTTGACTGCGGATGATAAGGCGGTGATTTCAACACCTTGATGACATTAGCCTAACATCCTTCCATAAACCCAGAAGAATTGAACGGTGGACCGTGGTCCGAACAAACTTCCGTAGGTAAACCAAAATAAGTATAGAAGTAAGTAAGTAAGTATGAATGAATAAATACTTAAACATATATCAAATAATTTAAAGGATATCTATTTGTGTTGGAAGTAAAGATTTTGTATTTATGGCGTGTTGTATGTTTGGTTATTTTCTTTACAACTCTATGTTGTTTTTCTTGATGTGTTTAAATATTCTTTTAAATGTTTTACCTGATGCCAATTGCCAATCGTTTTTGAGATTTTCTTTGATGATGTTTTTCTCTTTGTTGTATTTTGGACATACAAAGATTTTATGCAATCCGGTGTTTGGTTCGTTGCATATTTCACAGGTACCATTTTGTATTATGCTCATTTTTTCGAACCAGTATTCTGATAGATCATGTCCCGCTAGGATTTTACTTGCTATTTTATTTGACTTCATGTGCTTTGAGCAGTGTGTCTTTATACCATAGTTTGAATTTGAAATCACTATGTAGTTCTGCAAAAAAAATCCTTTCTCTCTTGTGGATGTGGTGTACCATTCTATAGTTTGTTCCTTCATTTCGTTTTGGAATATTTTTATCAGATCTGTATACCTGTATTTGTTGTTTATCTTATTTTGTGATATGGTTAGGGCTTATGGAGGATATGTGTTATTTTTACTGGCGCATCGTATTTTGAGTACGTTTAGTATTTTGCTTGCATTGATTTTAATGTGTTCTATATGCTTTTTAAATGTCAATTTATTGTCTATTATTGTACCTAAATATTTATATGTGTTCTCTTCGATTCGAGCCCTCTAGCTGTTTGTAGGCTGCTTCAGGAAAAATCGAACTACGGTTGAACTTTGAAGCTTGTTAAAAAAAGGCGTGGAACCCGATGGAACTATGAAGCTTGTTTATAAACGAAGCATGGTACTTAATGGAACTGTAAGGTTTCTTAAGCAGCACATGGTACTGTACGGAACTTTCGAATGTACGTGTCGGGTTGTACGGTAAAAATGTCGAACATTTTTACCGATAAAAACTAAATTATAGATTATGTTGGAAAATAATAACATAACATAGAATGTATATTTAGCAACGCGATCAGGCCGTTCCTTACGAATAAAATATGTTTATTTTTTATTCAACAGTTACATATGACCAATATGTATGATGTATGACCAATATGTTCTGAATTTGTCATGTCTTCAACTAGTGCTAACCACAAATATTCAGATGCAACAGCACACATAAAAATTCACAATCAGAGACGGGTTTACCCATGAGCGAAATGAGCGACCTTCAAGTGTTCCGTCGTAAAAAAGAGCAAGCCGAAGGTGCCTCGTCGAATGGTTGCAACATTTTACTAACCTAAGTTGTGTTGTGGTTATTAATTTGGTAGTGTATGACTTTGGTATATATATATTGAAAAGGGCTGGGGACATGACGTCACCTTGTGGTAGTCCGTCTGTGATAAGTTTTTTGAGGATTGTGTTGTTGCATTCTAATGTTGTGGTTCTGTTTTTTAGGAAAGCGTTTGTCCAATTTGTAATTTCTGATGGGACATTTGATTCTATCATTTTTCCAATCAGGGTTTTTGTTTTGACATTATTGTATGATTTTTCTAAATCGATGAACACGATCGCTGTTTTCATTTCATACATTTCCCCTGCAACTAGTGGCATGCCACCGAGCAATGACACCAGCCGCTTTTGACGAATTGCTCTTCGTCATGTTTCTGTCTGACCGTTGTGCCCGAACGCATTCGTTATTCATTCAGTTTTTAATGTTATGATAGAACTGACGATCCATTTGAAATTTTGAATTCATTGAATTTGATTCGAAAACAAGCGTGAAAAACATAATGCGTGAAGTAGAAGACGGGAAAGTCATTCCATAAACGAAATGTGTGGAATAACCGAGCATGCTAGTAGATAACTTACGTGGTAAATTTTAAAATAAATCCAAATAAAATACTAACTGCTGTTGACAATTACAATCCACAATTGCTCCAAAAACTTGGAAATAAAAAAGTTGGGTGACTTTTGAAAATTCAATATCAATACAAGTAATGAATCAAAACTTATTGTAGTTTTATGTTGAAAAAAATACACGAGTTTTTTTGTTGCCTATTTAAGGGTTAACCTTGAATAATCGAGTTTGATGTATTTTAAAACGTCTTATTTCATTTGACGTTTACGATTGTCTGCCGCTTGGTTGGTAGCTCTTCGGTTGAATTATCGGCCATGTGCATCCTATTGACCAAATCTGCCAACTCAGGTGTTGAGGCTAATTTGTATCGAAAACTCCCTTATTAGTGGTTGTTAAGGCGATTTTGTCAACAGGGTATTTATCTAAACGCTCATAGAAGAGAGAACAAAAGGCAGCCATTTTGCTAGAGCCAGGTTTTGGACGACAGTGTTGCACCGGTATATTATATCGGATAAGCAATTTGAGCAAATTGGTTGTATTGTGGCATTGTAGTGAAGTGAATGTGAAAAATCAATTACCAATCGTTGTGCTTGTGATATGTGTATGGAAATTCGTTCGGTATTGTGGTGTGTTTTTGTGTGGTTTTGAGTTTGTGTTGTGCCAAATGAGAATCAAGTCGTTTTGTGTCGAAGCTTTTATTACGCAGATAGTCACTATTTTCATTTGTTCTTTTGAGGATGCAAAATAGAACATTCCAACTGGCTTGGAAGCTCAGTAGTGATATCATGGAGTAAGCAAATACCGGGGCGTAAGTTGCTTGGTACGTTCGAAGTATCATCATTTGCTTGCATTAACTTACCATCATTATATTTTGCAGATTATGGTAAGATCGATAAATGGAGTATGTGCTAGGAAGCTATGGCACAGTATCGCACAGTGAGTATGTAATGGTTAAGAATGTAATCGAGAAGAATACCCATTAGATCGTGTGATTGGTTCCTAATGCTGTTCGTGTTACGCGAGTTAACCTTTTCTTTCTTGTAGGAAAGAAGGTGTTAGACGATCGATTGCCAAATTGCTTTATTTCTGTTACTTTGAACCGCAGACATTGAACCAACTTGAATTAATTGGGTCAATTCCATGCATTGACCCGAACTGCTGACGACGCTGGTGAGCGGCGATACGGCAACAAATGCTTACTTGGGTAGACACTCAGACTCGTCCAACTCTATGCAGCTAATCGGGAAAATGTATGGGATCAGATTGCCATCCCTGTAACTATTGTTCTTGTGGACTATATATGTGTTGTGAGCCAAATGAACTTTCCCTTGGTGATACAACACAGGATGGAGTCACATATTTCTGAATATTCTGAGGTCAAGGTTCGGGGTCTTAATCAGCAAAACTATCACTCTGTTGATTTTTTCCAGGCGTATGTAAATGTTAATAGAAAAAATTTCGACTGATTCTGATCGGAATTGTTTCATTACTTTGGATGTACTGGAAGCTAAATCTGTTATTTTAATATTGATCCGTGTATTGATGGTTATTTGTTTATTTTTATTATCAACTAAGTCCATTAGCAAGCTATTGATTAGTCGTAGGTCGTTAGCTTAGGAAATTCCTACTAAATATATCCAACCAATTCCTTCTGAGTCCCAACGTTTGAAACGTTTATTGGGCAGAAGTTTCCTAAACAATGAATTTAAATGTTGTAACTGATTTTGTATAATGATGATCAGCTGATTGGTTTCTATTTTTTTTAAATCGATTCTTATCGATTCCGTTTAAATTTTGTATGCTGTAATATTATAATGATAGATGTAATTGTAACTGTCGATCCTAGCTGGGCCTAAATCGATACCTACTATTGGTGGTACCCTGTCTATGGTTGTCCTTTGGCCGTTCATCGAACATACTAAACCTAACAGACTGTAACGAGGAAGATGTTTTTGTTTTTTTTTTGTAATTAGTTTTATTCATAGTATTTTTATCGGATTTTCAAATCATTTTTATGGATTTTTCGAGTGTTGTCAGTAATTACGGTACTTCTATTAATCTGCTTGATTTTGATTTTCTTGTATCTTGGTTTGTATTTTAATCTAGCTCTCGTTTTTTTTTTTCAAAATTTTTTCTATCTGTTGGAATTGTTTTCTCCTTTATTCCCTTGCTGTAGGCCAAAAGATCATTTGATTGTTTTGATTTGAACTTTTTGTAGACTTGTTCGCAGATTATGGAGGAACGAGTGGATGGTAGGATCACTTCGTACGGAGTATATTTGATAGAGAAATGAATGGGTGAATTATATTTATGTACTAAAGCTTGGATTAGGTCAGGAACGGGTAGGTGCATTTGTTCGAACTTCGTGATACGATACATTTCGATTATGGTTGAATGAAACCTTTGTATCACTCCGTTCATTTCACTACGGCCAGTAGCTGTAAAATAAACTTGAATATGAAGTTTTTACAAAAGTTGGTTAAATTCTGAGTGCCAAATGATTTTTCGCCATCCGTAACAAGTATCTTTGGTGGGAGGTATTTTAATAGCAATCAACTTCACTAAAGCGAATTATGAAAATTTGTCTATACAAGTTAAGAAATAATGATTCTCCAAAAACATTTTATCTATATGTGCAATTTTGAATGTTGGAATGCTGGAATCGGTGTCTCTTGTTGGAGACACTTATTTGTTTTCATTACATATGCTGCAATTGGACAATACGGCGTAGAGCCGTCATACTAAAAAATAACTAAATATGCTGCAATTTGAAACAATATGTTTGATTTTGGAGAGCAGCTTCGGAAAATAATATGTACGCAAAATTCTCCAAACTTATTCTCCTTCTACTCCTATTTTCCTTTAGTGAACAGGTCTATCTTTGCCTAATTCACCTTGGGAGAACACAGCTCCAACAGCAAAATCTGAAGCATCGGTAGTCAGAATGAATGGTTTATTGAAATCGGAATAGATAAGAATATCATTTGACGATAATATTTGCTTCATTTTATTGAAACATTCTGCTTCTTGCTGATTTGTTTTGTTTTGATGTGTCAGAACCCTTCCCTCTTAAAATGTTTTCAAAGGTTTTGCGATTTTAACAAAATCTTTGACAAATTGCCGATAATAGCCCATCAATCCCAGAAAAGCACGAAGTTCTTTCATGTTTTTGGGAATAGGGTGTTTAGAAATTACGTCGATTTTATTCTGATAAGGTTTTATTCCGTCAGAGCAAACAACAAAACCGAGAAATTCTACTTCTTTCTTGAAGAATTCTGATTTATCTAATTGAATTTTTAATCCTGCTTGGTTAAGCGTGTTCAAGATGGTGTTCAAATTTTTAAAATGTTTCTCTAAATTCCTGCCAAAAACTTTTACATCGTCTATATCGACATAGCAAATTTTCCCTATAAAATTTCGCAAAACATCATCAATTGCTCTCTAGAAGGTTGCTTGAGCGTTTTTAATTCATATTTACCATTATTATTGGCAAATGCAGTTTTTTCTATGTCCGATTTTTTCATTCTGATTTGGTGGAACCCTGAAGCTATAGATCCAGAGTAGAAAAGGATTGCTGTTCTTTTCTGTCCTGCTGTCGGCTTATTATTGTGTACGCACGCAGTAAAACCGCATGTTTTACTCTGTGACTTCATTCTGCAGTATTCGTTTCTGTCGCTTTTAACCGCCTTTATCTTAACCGTAGATTTCAACTGGTTCTGCTGGTAACCGTCGGTGGTCCCTGATAGTTCACCTCAACTCTTTCCGATCTCAATCAACATCATGTGGACATGGTTAACCCACCCGCTGTTACCATATCAATCTGGCAGTCGTTTCAACCAACGCTTCGAAATGTGACATGACGAAAACCACAACCAACTACGATTCCTCCTGTCTCCATATCATCCTTCAAATTCGATTCTTCAATTCAACCCTGCTGTCGTGTGCCGCAATAATTCTAGTTATAGTGCATAGCGTTGTGTAGTACCGTTAAGTGCTAGCTTAATCGATTATTGATTTTTTTCGTCTCTCCTTAAATCTATCATTCGTAATAATTACTTACGAACTAACTTAATCTAGATACTTTCTTAATACTTTACTTTTCAAACTTTTCCAACCGATTGTTGTGTAATTTGTCCAGCTTTCTTTCCATATTTAACCACGCACGTTTGATCTCTGGGTATTTCTACCACATCATAAGGTTGTTATGTTTGTATAACGTATCTTTATTTCGTGTTTCGCAGGTAACGGACCCGACGTGGCCAGAACCCTGGTGGTTGTGGTATTCTGGAGATCTTTCTTTATTGTCGTCACGATTCGGAATGATCTCCGTGGAGGCTGAGGCTCCTTTTATTCAAGATTTTCTATAGGGGTGTTAGTGAAATCGCTTACCTTATCAACTATGGTTAGTATGCGTAACTAATAACTATTTTCAATACATAACACTTCTCCCAGCTTTAAATGAGACTTTAGATACTCTAACAAACAATGTCAATTACGTTCACAAGCTACTAAAATTAGTTTTTCCTTATCCTGTCCCGTATTCCTTTGGATCTTCTTAATTTAGGAGATTTGTATTCACTTCGTTTTCGTGTCGAACTAACCTTTTGTTTGTCTGTCACCTTTACTGTTGTTTTGTCTTTTCCTACCGGTGCACTGACTATGGGTACTATGGGATGAAATTCATCCGATAGATCGGATGTTCTAGTTTGATTTGTGTGTACTATTCGCACATTTCCGTGAACATTTATCAAGTATCTATTGCTACTTATTTTTTCCAATACTAAGGCTGGAATCCATCTTACCAAATCCTCATGATGATTCCTATACAAAACTTTATCTCCTTTCGCGTGTGATACTGTATCTACTGGCTTGGACACTGGAGGCGGGAGGCGATTGAGGTTTAGGTTACGTATCTTTCATCATTTTGAATTTCTAATTTAACTGGATTGCTCGTGTTTAGTAATGTTCTTGGTACATAGCAAAAAACTAATGATGAAGGTGTTTTACCTGTAGAAGTAGATGGAGTGTTACGATAATTAAATAATATTCGATTTAATTTGCGCTGTAATGGTATTGGTCTCAATTGTTCATCAATCAAATACTTCTTCAACACTTTCTTAATCGTCTGAACTCCCCTCTCCGCTAATCCATTTGACTGCGGATGATAAGGCGGTGATTTCAACACCTTGATGACATTAGCCTAACATCCTTCCATAAACCCAGAAGAATTGAACGGTGGACCGTGGTCCGAACAAACTTCCGTAGGTAAACCAAAATAAGTATAGAAGTAAGTAAGTAAGTATGAATGAATAAATACTTAAACATATATCAAATAATTTAAAGGATATCTATTTGTGTTGGAAGTAAAGATTTTGTATTTATGGCGTGTTGTATGTTTGGTTATTTTCTTTACAACTCTATGTTGTTTTTCTTGATGTGTTTAAATATTCTTTTAAATGTTTTACCTGATGCCAATTGCCAATCGTTTTTGAGATTTTCTTTGATGATGTTTTTCTCTTTGTTGTATTTTGGACATACAAAGATTTTATGCAATCCGGTGTTTGGTTCGTTGCATATTTCACAGGTACCATTTTGTATTATGCTCATTTTTTCGAACCAGTATTCTGATAGATCATGTCCCGCTAGGATTTTACTTGCTATTTTATTTGACTTCATGTGCTTTGAGCAGTGTGTCTTTATACCATAGTTTGAATTTGAAATCACTATGTAGTTCTGCAAAAAAAATCCTTTCTCTCTTGTGGATGTGGTGTACCATTCTATAGTTTGTTCCTTCATTTCGTTTTGGAATATTTTTATCAGATCTGTATACCTGTATTTGTTGTTTATCTTATTTTGTGATATGGTTAGGGCTTATGGAGGATATGTGTTATTTTTACTGGCGCATCGTATTTTGAGTACGTTTAGTATTTTGCTTGCATTGATTTTAATGTGTTCTATATGCTTTTTAAATGTCAATTTATTGTCTATTATTGTACCTAAATATTTATATGTGTTCTCTTCGATTCGAGCCCTCTAGCTGTTTGTAGGCTGCTTCAGGAAAAATCGAACTACGGTTGAACTTTGAAGCTTGTTAAAAAAAGGCGTGGAACCCGATGGAACTATGAAGCTTGTTTATAAACGAAGCATGGTACTTAATGGAACTGTAAGGTTTCTTAAGCAGCACATGGTACTGTACGGAACTTTCGGTTGTACGTGTCGGGTTGTACGGTAAAAATGTCGAACATTTTTACCGATAAAAACTAAATTATAGATTATGTTGGAAAATAATAACATAACATAGAATGTATATTTAGCAACGCGATCAGGCCGTTCCTTACGAATAAAATATGTTTATTTTTTATTCAACAGTTACATATGACCAATATGTATGATGTATGACCAATATGTTCTGAATTTGTCGTGTCTTCAACTAGTACTAACCACAAATATTCAGATGCAACAGCACACATAAAAATTCACAATCAGAGACGGGTTTACCCATGAGCGAAATGAGCGACCTTCAAGTGTTCCGTCGTAAAAAAGAGCAAGCCGAAGGTGCCTCGTCGAATGGTTGCAACATTTTACTAACCTAAGTTGTGTTGTGGTTATTAATTTGGTAGTGTATGACTTTGGTATATATATATTGAAAAGGGCTGGGGACATGACGTCACCTTGTGGTAGTCCGTCTGTGATAAGTTTTTTGAGGATTGTGTTGTTGCATTCTAATGTTGTGGTTCTGTTTTTTAGGAAAGCGTTTGTCCAATTTGTAATTTCTGATGGGACATTTGATTCTATCATTTTTCCAATCAGGGTTTTTGTTTTGACATTATTGTATGATTTTTCTAAATCGATGAACACGATCGCTGTTTTCATTTCATACATTTCCCCTGCAACTAGTGGCATGCCACCGAGCAATGACACCAGCCGCTTTTGACGAATTGCTCTTCGTCATGTTTCTGTCTGACCGTTGTGCCCGAACGCATTCGTTATTCATTCAGTTTTTAATGTTATGATAGAACTGACGATCCATTTGAAATTTTGAATTCATTGAATTTGATTCGAAAACAAGCGTGAAAAACATAATGCGTGAAGTAGAAGACGGGAAAGTCATTCCATAAACGAAATGTGTGGAATAACCGAGCATGCTAGTAGATAACTTACGTGGTAAATTTTAAAATAAATCCAAATAAAATACTAACTGCTGTTGACAATTACAATCCACAATTGCTCCAAAAACTTGGAAATAAAAAAGTTGGGTGACTTTTGAAAATTCAATATCAATACAAGTAATGAATCAAAACTTATTGTAGTTTTATGTTGAAAAAAATACACGAGTTTTTTTGTTGCCTATTTAAGGGTTAACCTTGAATAATCGAGTTTGATGTATTTTAAAACGTCTTATTTCATTTGACGTTTACGATTGTCTGCCGCTTGGTTGGTAGCTCTTCGGTTGAATTATCGGCCATGTGCATCCTATTGACCAAATCTGCCAACTCAGGTGTTGAGGCTAATTTGTATCGAAAACTCCCTTATTAGTGGTTGTTAAGGCGATTTTGTCAACAGGGTATTTATCTAAACGCTCATAGAAGAGAGAACAAAAGGCAGCCATTTTGCTAGAGCCAGGTTTTGGACGACAGTGTTGCACCGGTATATTATATCGGATAAGCAATTTGAGCAAATTGGTTGTATTGTGGCATTGTAGTGAAGTGAATGTGAAAAATCAATTACCAATCGTTGTGCTTGTGATATGTGTATGGAAATTCGTTCGGTATTGTGGTGTGTTTTTGTGTGGTTTTGAGTTTGTGTTGTGCCAAATGAGAATCAAGTCGTTTTGTGTCGAAGCTTTTATTACGCAGATAGTCACTATTTTCATTTGTTCTTTTGAGGATGCAAAATAGAACATTCCAACTGGCTTGGAAGCTCAGTAGTGATATCATGGAGTAAGCAAATACCGGGGCGTAAGTTGCTTGGTACGTTCGAAGTATCATCATTTGCTTGCATTAACTTACCATCATTATATTTTGCAGATTATGGTAAGATCGATAAATGGAGTATGTGCTAGGAAGCTATGGCACAGTATCGCACAGTGAGTATGTAATGGTTAAGAATGTAATCGAGAAGAATACCCATTAGATCGTGTGATTGGTTCCTAATGCTGTTCGTGTTACGCGAGTTAACCTTTTCTTTCTTGTAGGAAAGAAGGTGTTAGACGATCGATTGCCAAATTGCTTTATTTCTGTTACTTTGAACCGCAGACATTGAACCAACTTGAATTAATTGGGTCAATTCCATGCATTGACCCGAACTGCTGACGACGCTGGTGAGCGGCGATACGGCAACAAATGCTTACTTGGGTAGACACTCAGACTCGTCCAACTCTATGCAGCTAATCGGGAAAATGTATGGGATCAGATTGCCATCCCTGTAACTATTGTTCTTGTGGACTATATATGTGTTGTGAGCCAAATGAACTTTCCCTTGGTGATACAACACAGGATGGAGTCACATATTTCTGAATATTCTGAGGTCAAGGTTCGGGGTCTTAATCAGCAAAACTATCACTCTGTTGATTTTTTCCAGGCGTATGTAAATGTTAATAGAAAAAATTTCGACTGATTCTGATCGGAATTGTTTCATTACTTTGGATGTACTGGAAGCTAAATCTGTTATTTTAATATTGATCCGTGTATTGATGGTTATTTGTTTATTTTTATTATCAACTAAGTCCATTAGCAAGCTATTGATTAGTCGTAGGTCGTTAGCTTAGGAAATTCCTACTAAATATATCCAACCAATTCCTTCTGAGTCCCAACGTTTGAAACGTTTATTGGGCAGAAGTTTCCTAAACAATGAATTTAAATGTTGTAACTGATTTTGTATAATGATGATCAGCTGATTGGTTTCTATTTTTTTTAAATCGATTCTTATCGATTCCGTTTAAATTTTGTATGCTGTAATATTATAATGATAGATGTAATTGTAACTGTCGATCCTAGCTGGGCCTAAATCGATACCTACTATTGGTGGTACCCTGTCTATGGTTGTCCTTTGGCCGTTCATCGAACATACTAAACCTAACAGACTGTAACGAGGAAGATGTTTTTGTTTTTTTTTTGTAATTAGTTTTATTCATAGTATTTTTATCGGATTTTCAAATCATTTTTATGGATTTTTCGAGTGTTGTCAGTAATTACGGTACTTCTATTAATCTGCTTGATTTTGATTTTCTTGTATCTTGGTTTGTATTTTAATCTAGCTCTCGTTTTTTTTTTTCAAAATTTTTTCTATCTGTTGGAATTGTTTTCTCCTTTATTCCCTTGCTGTAGGCCAAAAGATCATTTGATTGTTTTGATTTGAACTTTTTGTAGACTTGTTCGCAGATTATGGAGGAACGAGTGGATGGTAGGATCACTTCGTACGGAGTATATTTGATAGAGAAATGAATGGGTGAATTATATTTATGTACTAAAGCTTGGATTAGGTCAGGAACGGGTAGGTGCATTTGTTCGAACTTCGTGATACGATACATTTCGATTATGGTTGAATGAAACCTTTGTATCACTCCGTTCATTTCACTACGGCCAGTAGCTGTAAAATAAACTTGAATATGAAGTTTTTACAAAAGTTGGTTAAATTCTGAGTGCCAAATGATTTTTCGCCATCCGTAACAAGTATCTTTGGTGGGAGGTATTTTAATAGCAATCAACTTCACTAAAGCGAATTATGAAAATTTGTCTATACAAGTTAAGAAATAATGATTCTCCAAAAACATTTTATCTATATGTGCAATTTTGAATGTTGGAATGCTGGAATCGGTGTCTCTTGTTGGAGACACTTATTTGTTTTCATTACATATGCTGCAATTGGACAATACGGCGTAGAGCCGTCATACTAAAAAATAACTAAATATGCTGCAATTTGAAACAATATGTTTGATTTTGGAGAGCAGCTTCGGAAAATAATATGTACGCAAAATTCTCCAAACTTATTCTCCTTCTACTCCTATTTTCCTTTAGTGAACAGGTCTATCTTTGCCTAATTCACCTTGGGAGAACACAGCTCCAACAGCAAAATCTGAAGCATCGGTAGTCAGAATGAATGGTTTATTGAAATCGGAATAGATAAGAATATCATTTGACGATAATATTTGCTTCATTTTATTGAAACATTCTGCTTCTTGCTGATTTGTTTTGTTTTGATGTGTCAGAACCCTTCCCTCTTAAAATGTTTTCAAAGGTTTTGCGATTTTAACAAAATCTTTGACAAATTGCCGATAATAGCCCATCAATCCCAGAAAAGCACGAAGTTCTTTCATGTTTTTGGGAATAGGGTGTTTAGAAATTACGTCGATTTTATTCTGATAAGGTTTTATTCCGTCAGAGCAAACAACAAAACCGAGAAATTCTACTTCTTTCTTGAAGAATTCTGATTTATCTAATTGAATTTTTAATCCTGCTTGGTTAAGCGTGTTCAAGATGGTGTTCAAATTTTTAAAATGTTTCTCTAAATTCCTGCCAAAAACTTTTACATCGTCTATATCGACATAGCAAATTTTCCCTATAAAATTTCGCAAAACATCATCAATTGCTCTCTAGAAGGTTGCTTGAGCGTTTTTAATTCATATTTACCATTATTATTGGCAAATGCAGTTTTTTCTATGTCCGATTTTTTCATTCTGATTTGGTGGAACCCTGAAGCTATAGATCCAGAGTAGAAAAGGATTGCTGTTCTTTTCTGTCCTGCTGTCGGCTTATTATTGTGTACGCACGCAGTAAAACCGCATGTTTTACTCTGTGACTTCATTCTGCAGTATTCGTTTCTGTCGCTTTTAACCGCCTTTATCTTAACCGTAGATTTCAACTGGTTCTGCTGGTAACCGTCGGTGGTCCCTGATAGTTCACCTCAACTCTTTCCGATCTCAATCAACATCATGTGGACATGGTTAACCCACCCGCTGTTACCATATCAATCTGGCAGTCGTTTCAACCAACGCTTCGAAATGTGACATGACGAAAACCACAACCAACTACGATTCCTCCTGTCTCCATATCATCCTTCAAATTCGATTCTTCAATTCAACCCTGCTGTCGTGTGCCGCAATAATTCTAGTTATAGTGCATAGCGTTGTGTAGTACCGTTAAGTGCTAGCTTAATCGATTATTGATTTTTTTCGTCTCTCCTTAAATCTATCATTCGTAATAATTACTTACGAACTAACTTAATCTAGATACTTTCTTAATACTTTACTTTTCAAACTTTTCCAACCGATTGTTGTGTAATTTGTCCAGCTTTCTTTCCATATTTAACCACGCACGTTTGATCTCTGGGTATTTCTACCACATCATAAGGTTGTTATGTTTGTATAACGTATCTTTATTTCGTGTTTCGCAGGTAACGGACCCGACGTGGCCAGAACCCTGGTGGTTGTGGTATTCTGGAGATCTTTCTTTATTGTCGTCACGATTCGGAATGATCTCCGTGGAGGCTGAGGCTCCTTTTATTCAAGATTTTCTATAGGGGTGTTAGTGAAATCGCTTACCTTATCAACTATGGTTAGTATGCGTAACTAATAACTATTTTCAATACATAACACTTCTCCCAGCTTTAAATGAGACTTTAGATACTCTAACAAACAATGTCAATTACGTTCACAAGCTACTAAAATTAGTTTTTCCTTATCCTGTCCCGTATTCCTTTGGATCTTCTTAATTTAGGAGATTTGTATTCACTTCGTTTTCGTGTCGAACTAACCTTTTGTTTGTCTGTCACCTTTACTGTTGTTTTGTCTTTTCCTACCGGTGCACTGACTATGGGTACTATGGGATGAAATTCATCCGATAGATCGGATGTTCTAGTTTGATTTGTGTGTACTATTCGCACATTTCCGTGAACATTTATCAAGTATCTATTGCTACTTATTTTTTCCAATACTAAGGCTGGAATCCATCTTACCAAATCCTCATGATGATTCCTACACAAAACTTTATCTCCTTTCGCGTGTGATACTGTATCTACTGGCTTGGACACTGGAGGCGGGAGGCGATTGAGGTTTAGGTTACGTATCTTTCATCATTTTGAATTTCTAATTTAACTGGATTGCTCGTGTTTAGTAATGTTCTTGGTACATAGCAAAAAACTAATGATGAAGGTGTTTTACCTGTAGAAGTAGATGGAGTGTTACGATAATTAAATAATATTCGATTTAATTTGCGCTGTAATGGTATTGGTCTCAATTGTTCATCAATCAAATACTTCTTCAACACTTTCTTAATCGTCTGAACTCCCCTCTCCGCTAATCCATTTGACTGCGGATGATAAGGCGGTGATTTCAACACCTTGATGACATTAGCCTAACATCCTTCCATAAACCCAGAAGAATTGAACGGTGAATGAATAAATACTTAAACATATATCAAATAATTTAAAGGATATCTATTTGTGTTGGAAGTAAAGATTTTGTATTTATGGCGTGTTGTATGTTTGGTTATTTTCTTTACAACTCTATGTTGTTTTTCTTGATGTGTTTAAATATTCTTTTAAATGTTTTACCTGATGCCAATTGCCAATCGTTTTTGAGATTTTCTTTGATGATGTTTTTCTCTTTGTTGTATTTTGGACATACAAAGATTTTATGCAATCCGGTGTTTGGTTCGTTGCATATTTCACAGGTACCATTTTGTATTATGCTCATTTTTTCGAACCAGTATTCTGATAGATCATGTCCCGCTAGGATTTTACTTGCTATTTTATTTGACTTCATGTGCTTTGAGCAGTGTGTCTTTATACCATAGTTTGAATTTGAAATCACTATGTAGTTCTGCAAAAAAAATCCTTTCTCTCTTGTGGATGTGGTGTACCATTCTATAGTTTGTTCCTTCATTTCGTTTTGGAATATTTTTATCAGATCTGTATACCTGTATTTGTTGTTTATCTTATTTTGTGATATGGTTAGGGCTTATGGAGGATATGTGTTATTTTTACTGGCGCATCGTATTTTGAGTACGTTTAGTATTTTGCTTGCATTGATTTTAATGTGTTCTATATGCTTTTTAAATGTCAATTTATTGTCTATTATTGTACCTAAATATTTATATGTGTTCTCTTCGATTCGAGCCCTCTAGCTGTTTGTAGGCTGCTTCAGGAAAAATCGAACTACGGTTGAACTTTGAAGCTTGTTAAAAAAAGGCGTGGAACCCGATGGAACTATGAAGCTTGTTTATAAACGAAGCATGGTACTTAATGGAACTGTAAGGTTTCTTAAGCAGCACATGGTACTGTACGGAACTTTCGGTTGTACGTGTCGGGTTGTACGGTAAAAATGTCGAACATTTTTACCGATAAAAACTAAATTATAGATTATGTTGGAAAATAATAACATAACATAGAATGTATATTTAGCAACGCGATCAGGCCGTTCCTTACGAATAAAATATGTTTATTTTTTATTCAACAGTTACATATGACCAATATGTATGATGTATGACCAATATGTTCTGAATTTGTCGTGTCTTCAACTAGTACTAACCACAAATATTCAGATGCAACAGCACACATAAAAATTCACAATCAGAGACGGGTTTACCCATGAGCGAAATGAGCGACCTTCAAGTGTTCCGTCGTAAAAAAGAGCAAGCCGAAGGTGCCTCGTCGAATGGTTGCAACATTTTACTAACCTAAGTTGTGTTGTGGTTATTAATTTGGTAGTGTATGACTTTGGTATATATATATTGAAAAGGGCTGGGGACATGACGTCACCTTGTGGTAGTCCGTCTGTGATAAGTTTTTTGAGGATTGTGTTGTTGCATTCTAATGTTGTGGTTCTGTTTTTTAGGAAAGCGTTTGTCCAATTTGTAATTTCTGATGGGACATTTGATTCTATCATTTTTCCAATCAGGGTTTTTGTTTTGACATTATTGTATGATTTTTCTAAATCGATGAACACGATCGCTGTTTTCATTTCATACATTTCCCCTGCAACTAGTGGCATGCCACCGAGCAATGACACCAGCCGCTTTTGACGAATTGCTCTTCGTCATGTTTCTGTCTGACCGTTGTGCCCGAACGCATTCGTTATTCATTCAGTTTTTAATGTTATGATAGAACTGACGATCCATTTGAAATTTTGAATTCATTGAATTTGATTCGAAAACAAGCGTGAAAAACATAATGCGTGAAGTAGAAGACGAGAAAGTCATTCCATAAACGAAATGTGTGGAATAACCGGGCATGCTAGTAGATAACTTACGTGGTAAATTTTAAAATAAATCCAAATAAAATACTAACTGCTGTTGACAATTACAATCCACAATTGCTCCAAAAACTTGGAAATAAAAAAGTTGGGTGACTTTTGAAAATTCAATATCAATACAAGTAATGAATCAAAACTTATTGTAGTTTTATGTTGAAAAAAATACACGAGTTTTTTTGTTGCCTATTTAAGGGTTAACCTTGAATAATCGAGTTTGATGTATTTTAAAACGTCTTATTTCATTTGACGTTTACGATTGTCTGCCGCTTGGTTGGTAGCTCTTCGGTTGAATTATCGGCCATGTGCATCCTATTGACCAAATCTGCCAACTCAGGTGTTGAGGCTAATTTGTATCGAAAACTCCCTTATTAGTGGTTGTTAAGGCGATTTTGTCAACAGGGTATTTATCTAAACGCTCATAGAAGAGAGAACAAAAGGCAGCCATTTTGCTAGAGCCAGGTTTTGGACGACAGTGTTGCACCGGTATATTATATCGGATAAGCAATTTGAGCAAATTGGTTGTATTGTGGCATTGTAGTGAAGTGAATGTGAAAAATCAATTACCAATCGTTGTGCTTGTGATATGTGTATGGAAATTCGTTCGGTATTGTGGTGTGTTTTTGTGTGGTTTTGAGTTTGTGTTGTGCCAAATGAGAATCAAGTCGTTTTGTGTCGAAGCTTTTATTACGCAGATAGTCACTATTTTCATTTGTTCTTTTGAGGATGCAAAATAGAACATTCCAACTGGCTTGGAAGCTCAGTAGTGATATCATGGAGTAAGCAAATACCGGGGCGTAAGTTGCTTGGTACGTTCAAAGTATCATCATTTGCTTGCATTAACTTACCATCATTATATTTTGCAGATTATGGTAAGATCGATAAATGGAGTATGTGCTAGGAAGCTATGGCACAGTATCGCACAGTGAGTATGTAATGGTTAAGAATGTAATCGAGAAGAATACCCATTAGATCGTGTGATTGGTTCCTAATGCTGTTCGTGTTACGCGAGTTAACCTTTTCTTTCTTGTAGGAAAGAAGGTGTTAGACGATCGATTGCCAAATTGCTTTATTTCTGTTACTTTGAACCGCAGACATTGAACCAACTTGAATTAATTGGGTCAATTCCATGCATTGACCCGAACTGCTGACGACGCTGGTGAGCGGCGATACGGCAACAAATGCTTACTTGGGTAGACACTCAGACTCGTCCAACTCTATGCAGCTAATCGGGAAAATGTATGGGATCAGATTGCCATCCCTGTAACTATTGTTCTTGTGGACTATATATGTGTTGTGAGCCAAATGAACTTTCCCTTGGTGATACAACACAGGATGGGGTCACATATTTCTGAATATTCTGAGGTCAAGGTTCGGGGTCTTAATCAGCAAAACTATCACTCTGTTGATTTTTTCCAGGCGTATGTAAATGTTAATAGAAAAAAATTCGACTGATTCTGATCGGAATTGTTTCATTACTTTGGATGTACTGGAAGCTAAATCTGTTATTTTAATATTGATCCGTGTATTGATGGTTATTTGTTTATTTTTATTATCAACTAAGTCCATTAGCAAGCTATTGATTAGTCGTAGGTCGTTAGCTTAGGAAATTCCTACTAAATATATCCAACCAATTCCTTCTGAGTCCCAACGTTTGAAACGTTTATTGGGCAGAAGTTTCCTAAACAATGAATTTAAATGTTGTAACTGATTTTGTATAATGATGATCAGCTGATTGGTTTCTATTTTTTTTAAATCGATTCTTATCTATTCCGTTTAAATTTTGTATGCTGTAATATTATAATGATAGATGTAATTGTAACTGTCGATCCTAGCTGGGCCTAAATCGATACCTACTATTGGTGGTACCCTGTCTATGGTTGTCCTTTGGCCGTTCATCGAACATACTAAACCTAACAGACTGTAACGAGGAAGATGTTTTTGTTTTTTTTTTGTAATTAGTTTTATTCATAGTATTTTTATCGGATTTTCAAATCATTTTTATGGATTTTTCGAGTGTTGTCAGTAATTACGGTACTTCTATTAATCTGCTTGATTTTGATTTTCTTGTATCTTGGTTTGTATTTTAATCTAGCTCTCGTTTTTTTTTTTCAAAATTTTTTCTATCTGTTGGAATTGTTTTCTCCTTTATTCCCTTGCTGTAGGCCAAAAGATCATTTGATTGTTTTGATTTGAACTTTTTGTAGACTTGTTCGCAGATTATGGAGGAACGAGTGGATGGTAGGATCACTTCGTACGGAGTATATTTGATAGAGAAATGAATGGGTGAATTATATTTATGTACTAAAGCTTGGATTAGGTCAGGAACGGGTAGGTGCATTTGTTCGAACTTCGTGATACGATACATTTCGATTATGGTTGAATGAAACCTTTGTATCACTCCGTTCATTTCACTACGGCCAGTAGCTGTAAAATAAACTTGAATATGAAGTTTTTACAAAAGTTGGTTAAATTCTGAGTGCCAAATGATTTTTCGCCATCCGTAACAAGTATCTTTGGTGGGAGGTATTTTAATAGCAATCAACTTCACTAAAGCGAATTATGAAAATTTGTCTATACAAGTTAAGAAATAATGATTCTCCAAAAACATTTTATCTATATGTGCAATTTTGAATGTTGGAATGCTGGAATCGGTGTCTCTTGTTGGAGACACTTATTTGTTTTCATTACATATGCTGCAATTGGACAATACGGCGTAGAGCCGTCATACTAAAAAATAACTAAATATGCTGCAATTTGAAACAATATGTTTGATTTTGGAGAGCAGCTTCGGAAAATAATATGTACGCAAAATTCTCCAAACTTATTCTCCTTCTACTCCTATTTTCCTTTAGTGAACAGGTCTATCTTTGCCTAATTCACCTTGGGAGAACACAGCTCCAACAGCAAAATCTGAAGCATCGGTAGTCAGAATGAATGGTTTATTGAAATCGGAATAGATAAGAATATCATTTGACGATAATATTTGCTTCATTTTATTGAAACATTCTGCTTCTTGCTGATTTGTTTTGTTTTGATGTGTCAGAACCCTTCCCTCTTAAAATGTTTTCAAAGGTTTTGCGATTTTAACAAAATCTTTGACAAATTGCCGATAATAGCCCATCAATCCCAGAAAAGCACGAAGTTCTTTCATGTTTTTGGGAATAGGGTGTTTAGAAATTACGTCGATTTTATTCTGATAAGGTTTTATTCCGTCAGAGCAAACAACAAAACCGAGAAATTCTACTTCTTTCTTGAAGAATTCTGATTTATCTAATTGAATTTTTAATCCTGCTTGGTTAAGCGTGTTCAAGATGGTGTTCAAATTTTTAAAATGTTTCTCTAAATTCCTGCCAAAAACTTTTACATCGTCTATATCGACATAGCAAATTTTCCCTATAAAATTTCGCAAAACATCATCAATTGCTCTCTAGAAGGTTGCTTGAGCGTTTTTAATTCATATTTACCATTATTATTGGCAAATGCAGTTTTTTCTATGTCCGATTTTTTCATTCTGATTTGGTGGAACCCTGAAGCTATAGATCCAGAGTAGAAAAGGATTGCTGTTCTTTTCTGTCCTGCTGTCGGCTTATTATTGTGTACGCACGCAGTAAAACCGCATGTTTTACTCTGTGACTTCATTCTGCAGTATTCGTTTCTGTCGCTTTTAACCGCCTTTATCTTAACCGTAGATTTCAACTGGTTCTGCTGGTAACCGTCGGTGGTCCCTGATAGTTCACCTCAACTCTTTCCGATCTCAATCAACATCATGTGGACATGGTTAACCCACCCGCTGTTACCATATCAATCTGGCAGTCGTTTCAACCAACGCTTCGAAATGTGACATGACGAAAACCACAACCAACTACGATTCCTCCTGTCTCCATATCATCCTTCAAATTCGATTCTTCAATTCAACCCTGCTGTCGTGTGCCGCAATAATTCTAGTTATAGTGCATAGCGTTGTGTAGTACCGTTAAGTGCTAGCTTAATCGATTATTGATTTTTTTCGTCTCTCCTTAAATCTATCATTCGTAATAATTACTTACGAACTAACTTAATCTAGATACTTTCTTAATACTTTACTTTTCAAACTTTTCCAACCGATTGTTGTGTAATTTGTCCAGCTTTCTTTCCATATTTAACCACGCACGTTTGATCGCTGGGTATTTCTACCACATCATAAGGTTGTTATGTTTGTATAACGTATCTTTATTTCGTGTTTCGCAGGTAACGGACCCGACGTGGCCAGAACCCTGGTGGTTGTGGTATTCTGGAGATCTTTCTTTATTGTCGTCACGATTCGGAATGATCTCCGTGGAGGCTGAGGCTCCTTTTATTCAAGATTTTCTATAGGGGTGTTAGTGAAATCGCTTACCTTATCAACTATGGTTAGTATGCGTAACTAATAACTATTTTCAATACATAACACTTCTCCCAGCTTTAAATGAGACTTTAGATACTCTAACAAACAATGTCAATTACGTTCACAAGCTACTAAAATTAGTTTTTCCTTATCCTGTCCCGTATTCCTTTGGATCTTCTTAATTTAGGAGATTTGTATTCACTTCGTTTTCGTGTCGAACTAACCTTTTGTTTGTCTGTCACCTTTACTGTTGTTTTGTCTTTTCCTACCGGTGCACTGACTATGGGTACTATGGGATGAAATTCATCCGATAGATCGGATGTTCTAGTTTGATTTGTGTGTACTATTCGCACATTTCCGTGAACATTTATCAAGTATCTATTGCTACTTATTTTTTCCAATACTAAGGCTGGAATCCATCTTACCAAATCCTCATGATGATTCCTATACAAAACTTTATCTCCTTTCGCGTGTGATACTGTATCTACTGGTTTGGACACTGGAGGCGGGAGGGGTTTGAGGTTTAGGTTACGTATCTTTCATCATTTTGAATTTCTAATTTAACTGGATTGCTCGTGTTTAGTAATGTTCTTGGTACATAGCAAAAAACTAATGATGAAGGTGTTTTACCTGTAGAAGTAGATGGAGTGTTACGATAATTAAATAATATTCGATTTAATTTGCGCTGTAATGGTATTGGTCTCAATTGTTCATCAATCAAATACTTCTTCAACACTTTCTTAATCGTCTGAACTCCCCTCTCCGCTAATCCATTTGACTGCGGATGATAAGGCGGTGATTTCAACACCTTGATGACATTAGCCTAACATCCTTCCATAAACCCAGAAGAATTGAACGGTGGACCGTGGTCCGAACAAACTTCCGTAGGTAAACCAAAATAAGTATAGAAGTAAGTAAGTAAGTATGAATGAATAAATACTTAAACATATATCAAATAATTTAAAGGATATCTATTTGTGTTGGAAGTAAAGATTTTGTATTTATGGCGTGTTGTATGTTTGGTTATTTTCTTTACAACTCTATGTTGTTTTTCTTGATGTGTTTAAATATTCTTTTAAATGTTTTACCTGATGCCAATTGCCAATCGTTTTTGAGATTTTCTTTGATGATGTTTTTCTCTTTGTTGTATTTTGGACATACAAAGATTTTATGCAATCCGGTGTTTGGTTCGTTGCATATTTCACAGGTACCATTTTGTATTATGCTCATTTTTTCGAACCAGTATTCTGATAGATCATGTCCCGCTAGGATTTTACTTGCTATTTTATTTGACTTCATGTGCTTTGAGCAGTGTGTCTTTATACCATAGTTTGAATTTGAAATCACTATGTAGTTCTGCAAAAAAAATCCTTTCTCTCTTGTGGATGTGGTGTACCATTCTATAGTTTGTTCCTTCATTTCGTTTTGGAATATTTTTATCAGATCTGTATACCTGTATTTGTTGTTTATCTTATTTTGTGATATGGTTAGGGCTTATGGAGGATATGTGTTATTTTTACTGGCGCATCGTATTTTGAGTACGTTTAGTATTTTGCTTGCATTGATTTTAATGTGTTCTATATGCTTTTTAAATGTCAATTTATTGTCTATTATTGTACCTAAATATTTATATGTGTTCTCTTCGATTCGAGCCCTCTAGCTGTTTGTAGGCTGCTTCAGGAAAAATCGAACTACGGTTGAACTTTGAAGCTTGTTAAAAAAAGGCGTGGAACCCGATGGAACTATGAAGCTTGTTTATAAACGAAGCATGGTACTTAATGGAACTGTAAGGTTTCTTAAGCAGCACATGGTACTGTACGGAACTTTCGGTTGTACGTGTCGGGTTGTACGGTAAAAATGTCGAACATTTTTACCGATAAAAACTAAATTATAGATTATGTTGGAAAATAATAACATAACATAGAATGTATATTTAGCAACGCGATCAGGCCGTTCCTTACGAATAAAATATGTTTATTTTTTATTCAACAGTTACATATGACCAATATGTATGATGTATGACCAATATGTTCTGAATTTGTCGTGTCTTCAACTAGTACTAACCACAAATATTCAGATGCAACAGCACACATAAAAATTCACAATCAGAGACGGGTTTACCCATGAGCGAAATGAGCGACCTTCAAGTGTTCCGTCGTAAAAAAGAGCAAGCCGAAGGTGCCTCGTCGAATGGTTGCAACATTTTACTAACCTAAGTTGTGTTGTGGTTATTAATTTGGTAGTGTATGACTTTGGTATATATATATTGAAAAGGGCTGGGGACATGACGTCACCTTGTGGTAGTCCGTCTGTGATAAGTTTTTTGAGGATTGTGTTGTTGCATTCTAATGTTGTGGTTCTGTTTTTTAGGAAAGCGTTTGTCCAATTTGTAATTTCTGATGGGACATTTGATTCTATCATTTTTCCAATCAGGGTTTTTGTTTTGACATTATTGTATGATTTTTCTAAATCGATGAACACGATCGCTGTTTTCATTTCATACATTTCCCCTGCAACTAGTGGCATGCCACCGAGCAATGACACCAGCCGCTTTTGACGAATTGCTCTTCGTCATGTTTCTGTCTGACCGTTGTGCCCGAACGCATTCGTTATTCATTCAGTTTTTAATGTTATGATAGAACTGACGATCCATTTGAAATTTTGAATTCATTGAATTTGATTCGAAAACAAGCGTGAAAAACATAATGCGTGAAGTAGAAGACGAGAAAGTCATTCCATAAACGAAATGTGTGGAATAACCGGGCATGCTAGTAGATAACTTACGTGGTAAATTTTAAAATAAATCCAAATAAAATACTAACTGCTGTTGACAATTACAATCCACAATTGCTCCAAAAACTTGGAAATAAAAAAGTTGGGTGACTTTTGAAAATTCAATATCAATACAAGTAATGAATCAAAACTTATTGTAGTTTTATGTTGAAAAAAATACACGAGTTTTTTTGTTGCCTATTTAAGGGTTAACCTTGAATAATCGAGTTTGATGTATTTTAAAACGTCTTATTTCATTTGACGTTTACGATTGTCTGCCGCTTGGTTGGTAGCTCTTCGGTTGAATTATCGGCCATGTGCATCCTATTGACCAAATCTGCCAACTCAGGTGTTGAGGCTAATTTGTATCGAAAACTCCCTTATTAGTGGTTGTTAAGGCGATTTTGTCAACAGGGTATTTATCTAAACGCTCATAGAAGAGAGAACAAAAGGCAGCCATTTTGCTAGAGCCAGGTTTTGGACGACAGTGTTGCACCGGTATATTATATCGGATAAGCAATTTGAGCAAATTGGTTGTATTGTGGCATTGTAGTGAAGTGAATGTGAAAAATCAATTACCAATCGTTGTGCTTGTGATATGTGTATGGAAATTCGTTCGGTATTGTGGTGTGTTTTTGTGTGGTTTTGAGTTTGTGTTGTGCCAAATGAGAATCAAGTCGTTTTGTGTCGAAGCTTTTATTACGCAGATTGTCACTATAAATCACGACACGGGATTTGTTCACGAAGACGTGCTTTTCGAGTAAAATAAAACGCGGACGCGACTGCTCTCGTTCGGTTTAAGATTGTAAGTCGCTTTATTTCTACAAATGTATGTTCTTATATATTAACAAATTTTAACGGTATAGGTGCTTTTCCTACACGCCGTGAGTGTGTGTTAGTGCCAAGAGTTTGGGAGGTAAAATCCTAGTTTTATCTGAAAATGTTGTTTTATAATTTTTTGTTATCGCTGTCCGATTCGGCCGTTTTATTTAATTGCACCAAATGCATAGACGTGTTTTCCTGTCGACCCATGTTCTCTTTTTGACGATACCTATTTTTTCAAGACGCAAATGCGTTGCCTGCTCTTAGAATGTTTATTACCATTTTCCTGATTATCGAGCCTGGTTGTTTGTATAGGATGGGTCTCTAAAGTAGAATGCAGTTTTATTGCACTTAACCATATGGCACGGCGTGCGGGCGTAGGCTGCTTACGCTTATCGCTATTTTCGCACTTCGGTCGTTCGTACGAAGGATGTTGTTTTATTGTACCGATTTATGCGTGCCGGGACCTTTCTACCTGTATTGCATATCGAGATGCTTCGTATTTTTAACGTTTCCGGTAATCGTTTATTTAGGATGACGAAGCTGGTGGTCCCTAGTTATGAATTACATTTTGGCTATGTTTGTCTCAGCTGATTGTTGAGTTTGTGAGATGTGAGCTTATGATGCTCTTAGATGAACATAGTTTTTTTTAACACATGGATTAGAATGATTGATCGTTGCGTTCGCAACATTCCGGCCCTCGTAAAACTGCAAGTTTTACCAAGATACGCAACGTTTCAGCTATGAAGAAAAATAAGAATGAAAGGTATAATCTAACTATTTGTTATTAACCTAATTAAATGCGTGCAATCATTGACGTTCGCAATCGTTGTTACGCGAAGAGCGCTGCGGTTGAGAGGGTGCATCTGAAGGTGTTGTCCTCTCGTTGTTTGCTGGAGGCGCGACGGTTTTAAGTGTTGGATACAGAAACCTTGGTTTACCGCGACACGGGATTGCCTCAATCGTATGCAATTCTTCATTTTGTTGTTCTTCTAGCGGGATGCTGATGTAATTTTGCGGGCTTGCTTCGTTAGCTGCTTGCTGTCTATGGCCGCGATGAGATAGCAGATTTGTCAAGGAGTCCCAAAAGGATGCTAGCAATTGCCATCCTACTCCGTAGATTTCGAATAGAATTCTGCCATGTATTATTGTATCTATTATGAATTTAATAGTTCTGCCACATACATAGATACCGATAGCTGTTGATGTAATGTTTCCGAGCCAAGTAGACCAAGATACTAGTTTAGACCAGTACTTTTCGAACGCGCCGTGAATTACCTTTTCTGATATAAGTGTATCGAAGGTAAATCCTTGTAGATTCGGGTGTTCACCGGTGATCATTTTATGTAGTACTGATGATGCAATTCTTTTATCTCCTTGCTCATACACCATATTTTTCATCTTTTGTAGGCTTTCGGCGTCGTAAACACCGCTCTCCATTAAACTCGGCAATGGTGTATATGTCCAGCTTGTTACAATATCGGTTGTTAGTTGTTGTGGTGCCGTTGTTTCGCGCAAGCGTTGGTCGATTGTATACCATCTTCCACCAATGGTAAATTTTGCTGGCAACAGCGGAGTGCAATCTATTTGCGTGCCTCTTAGTTGTAACATTCGGGTTACTGGAGCTATAAACATTGAACGATTATTGTAGTTTACCGGGATTTCATGATAGCAGTCTTCTTTGCTTTCGTAAGTAACGTAAACTGGTTTACATTCAAGAATGTATAATACTTCGGCTGCTACAACTGCTGTATATCCAGGACGTTTCACAAGGTTTGTGACGAACTCACTAGGGTTTAATCGAGCCAGAGTTAGCTTAGTTTCCAAAAGTGCCTTATCGATTTTGCACAATTCGGTCATTACTGTGACGTATATATCGTTTAGTTTCTGGCCGAGATAGTTTTCTACCAGAGTGATTTTTGAGTTGAAATAAGTGAATAGGTCGAGGTTTCTTCCATCGACCGCTTTTCTTTTAAATGGCGATTGGTAACCACTTAGCTCAAGGATGAATATTTTTGGATGATCGGTGATGTAGCTATTGAAGCCGCATATTTGTGTAGCGTCTCGAGCTCTTATCGAGAACATATGCTCCTTTGAGATTAAGGTATATACTGTGCTCGCTGCAGTTCTTGCATTATCAATGGTTTTGTTCACAGTACCTTCATAGATGATTTCGAAATCGTTTCGCTCGCATTGCCGTCGCAGATCCACTTCCCAGGTAAGGTAGCCGTAGTCTGAATCCAAACACCAACCCGTCGTATGCGCGCAAACAAGACCGCTACGCAGCGTGATTTGATCGTTCTCGAGGTCTGCTGTAGCCACGTAGTCGTATAACCCGATTTCGTACTCGTAGTATACCAACGCGTCTTCCCAAGTGTAGCTCGATGTCCGATACGTTCCTCCGCTGCAAGCTGTTCCTTGAATGCTGCCAACGATCAGTGCTTCCCCCCTTGTGGTGTGATTGCGACGCAATTCCCTAACTTTCGTATTGATTGATAAGGCAACTTCTCCTAAAGTTTGAGCTAATTTACAATCCTGTGGTGTAAATTCTTTAACGATATATTCATAGCTTCGTTCATAATCCGATGTGTGCGAAAAGGCGCCACAATGTTTAATTGATCTGGTGATAATTACTTTGCATTGATGAACGTGAACCATGGTTTTTGGGCTTCTTTGTAATACTTGAATTCGTATTTCTTCAGTCGAAACGTTTTTGGATGGCGGAACGCAGGATGCTACGTCCATAAGGGAGTAGCTAGTGATATTAATATCGTTGTTAGCGCAGTCATACGCTATTAAACCTCTTGTTGATGCCCCAATCGCTTGGGCTGAAAGAAACAAAAATATTAGTATAGCCATGGTAATGGTATTTAATGTAGTGACTTTCGCTTGTGTCGGCTTTTCTTTTATTTTTGCCGCCTCCGGCCCTTGTTTGAAAGCCGACACGTGTGTAGTGTTTGCCATAAAAGTGTTGTTATACCAATTGCAGGGTTTGATTTTTTTCTTTTTTTCTTTTATACCTGCTCGGCTACGATCCTGATTGCGGGACGTTTTTGGTTTTTCGAATATCGCGCCTACAAATTCAGGGTTTTTGTTTTCTAACACCTTAATGTTATCTGCGTCAATCCTATCACTTGATATGGTATTGAGCAATTCTTTGTTATTTGAGCAAAATTTGGTAATAAAGAAGCCCCCTTCGTCGTGAGCCTTTATAACCTGATCCACGGTTTCTATTGCTTTGTTTATTGAATTAAAGCTGTCATTGTAATCGTCGACATAATGTTGATGTACGATTAGTGTTAATGCTAATGGGTACTTATCCTTCAGCCGTTCAGCGTTGGAATTTTTTGCGGCCTGTGCGCAGGATGGAGAGCAGGTTGAGCCAAAGGTCATTACCTGCATGACGTAAGTGTCCGGACTACGATCTTCGCAGTCTCTCCAAATAAATCTTTGGGTGTTTTGATCCTCCTTGCGGATCTTTATTTGGTGGAACATTTCTTTTATGTCACCACATATAGCATATTTTCCTTCTCGGAATCTTATTAGTATCCCGAATAATGAGGTTGTGCTATCTGGCCCTGATAATAAGGCCGAGTTAAGCGAATGTCCTCTAACCTTTGCGGCTGCATCAAACACTAACCGTGGTTTGGGCGGCATTTTATTTTTATTTATCACTATGAAATGTGGTAGATAAAACGTGTTTGGCGGATTTATTTCGATTTCCCAAGGTTCTAGTTTCCTAGCATAACCTTTTTCTACATAGCTTTTGAAAGTTGTTAATGCCCATTCTTTTAGTTCTGGATCCTTTTGCAATTTTTTCTCTAAACTTATGAGTCTTGACATTGCATTGTCAAGGCTAGTGGGAAATTTATGATTTTCCTGTTTCCATAGCAAGCCGACTTCGTAGCGTCCTTCTTTGAATTTTAGGGTGTTTGCTAGGATTTGTTTCGCCCTTTTTTCTTCTTCCGATTCCGGAAGTTGTTTTATTGGTTTTACACCAAAATCTTCGACAGAGAAATAGTTAGATATCAGTTTTTGGATATCTTCCTGTTCTTGGATAACCATTGAAAAATTTGTACTTTCATTATCCGAGTTCCTTCCGTAAACGAGCCAGCCCAATTTAGTTTTCATTGCAATGGGCTCTCCTTGTTTACCGTATCGATGCTTTAGCCCCATTAATAATTGATTATGTTTTATACCGATTACGATTGTCGGTTGTACATTGTCAAATTCATTAATTGGTAAGTTTTTCAAATAAGGGTACTTAACGCACAATTCGTTATAGTTTAATGTTTGTATTGGCAACATTAAATTTTTGATTGTTCTAACATCTTTTAGGTTGAAAGTCTTTTTTGATGCGCCCCTAATTTTCAAGTTTACGCTTTGACTTCCTTCTTGGTTTGCTTTCGTACCTTGAGTCCAAACCAGTTGAAGTGGAATTTCTTCTCCCGTTAAGGAGAGTTTCCTGGCGATTTTTGCATCTAATAGCGTTAGAGATGAACCCGGATCTAAAAAGGCGTATGTATTAACGGATTTATCCTTATTCATCAATGTTACAGGTAACACTTGATAGTGTGTCGAAGATGGAATCTGTATTTCGTGATGGTTATTAACGGCTTCTTGTTCAACTGCTGGAGTTGTTCCCATAGGATGAAGCATTTTGTGATGTTTTTTTGTACATCCATTAATACCACACTTTTGTGCGCTTCTACAAGCTTCTATTGCATGATTGTTTGATTTTAAACATCCTGCACAAATACGTTTGTCTTTAACTATCTGTTGACGCTCTGTAACATTTTTATTAACTAAGGCGTAACATTTAATAGTTTCGTGTAGCTTGTTGCATATTAAGCAGTTTGCTTTTGGTTTACTGGGTCCCGGTTGGTTAGTCCCTGGTTTTTTCGTCTTTGATTTAATTTCACTTTTTGACTCATGAATGTTAACATGTCCCTTTTGAGTAAGTGATTGCAACGTACTCATAACAGTTGCGGTTTCCGCATAAGGTTTAAGCCATTCGCATAATTCATCTAACGTTTGATTTCTTATGCTGATTTTTTCCTTAGTTACATACTTGACTCTATCAAGTTGTATGTTATAGGGAAGTTTTGATGTTAACTCGAGCACCAATCTATGATCATTAAGATAAGATGGTTCATCCATGAGGTTTACAGTATGCACCAAATTTTCTAGTGCATTTATTAAATCAACGACTATATTCTTGGAATCCTTTTTAATTCGTTGCAAGCCATTTAAGAGTTCTAAGTAAACTAGATCTGTTCCTCCGAACTTTGCTTCTAATCTCTTGATTATTTCGCCAACGTTTTTGGATTCCATCATTAGCTGTTGAACGTGCCTTAATGCGTCTCCGTTCAAAGCTTGTCTTAAACGGTTTAGATTTTCTAAATCTGTAAATTTGCCTTCTTCGTTTGTTTTTTCAAACGTTTGTTTGAAGTTCGTCCATTCTTTTGGATCGCCTCCAAACTTTGGCAATTGCATCAAGGATTGTCTTCGTAGAAGAGTTTCCATGTGCGATGGACCCTGTCTTTCATCCATCATGGATTTGAAAGCATTAAAAAAGTACTCCATTTGTTGTTGCTGGTTATCTACCATTTTTCCTTGGTTGATAACCATTTCCTTCATCGTTGTGTCCATAATGGACTCGTCCATTTTCCTTTCGTTTGCCTTTCCCTCATCCCTTTTTGCAGATGCCTCTATTTCAGATGTCAAACGCTTCAATTCGTATTTGATCTTTTGACATTTAGGGCATAGCCAGCATTCCGCTGGTGTTGGACTGCGTGTCAGTCGAACGCACTGCAAATGGAACCAACGGTCGCATTCGAAGCATTCTGTCATTTCGCTTTCCTCGGTATCAATACCTTGGCATAAGCGGCAGGAACCGTTTGGGTTTTTAACAAAATTAAAAGGCATTTTGAATCCTTGCCTTGCACTGATTTCCTTGCCTTATAATGAGAAGACTGACTTACCTGGATAAGTTGACGCGTTTCCTCTTGTAAATTGGGCAGGAGCTAGAACCGTCTGGAACTGGGATGTCTTCGCTGTGATGATGTCTGCACGGTACTCCTCTGGGTTTCTCGCGTGTGGCGGAACAATGTCTTTCACAATAGTTTTTTTTTTTTTTTTTTTTTTTTAAACCTTTCACAACACAGCGTAAACACGAATGTTCCGTATTGTGAATACAATAGTTTTAAGCGATAGTGGTGGACACAACACTAAGAACAACGACGATTTTGAAACAAAACGGAGATCGACGATACAACCTTATTGAACTGCACTTTGCTCCTGTTTTATTTCACACTAACTTTTATCTTTCAAGTGATTAGAACACTCTACGGATTGAAATTTTAGACGAATAAGTTCGACACTGGAGTTATAAACACTTTTGAGATTAATTATAACTCCTCTCTGGAGCCACCATATAAATCACGACACGGGATTTGTTCACGAAGACGTGCTTTTCGAGTAAAATAAAACGCGGACGCGACTGCTCTCGTTCGGTTTAAGATTGTAAGTCGCTTTATTTCTACAAATGTATGTTCTTATATATTAACAAATTTTAACGGTATAGGTGCTTTTCCTACACGCCGTGAGTGTGTGTTAGTGCCAAGAGTTTGGGAGGTAAAATCCTAGTTTTATCTGAAAATGTTGTTTTATAATTTTTTGTTATCGCTGTCCGATTCGGCCGTTTTATTTAATTGCACCAAATGCATAGACGTGTTTTCCTGTCGACCCATGTTCTCTTTTTGACGATACCTATTTTTTCAAGACGCAAATGCGTTGCCTGCTCTTAGAATGTTTATTACCATTTTCCTGATTATCGAGCCTGGTTGTTTGTATAGGATGGGTCTCTAAAGTAGAATGCAGTTTTATTGCACTTAACCATATGGCACGGCGTGCGGGCGTAGGCTGCTTACGCTTATCGCTATTTTCGCACTTCGGTCGTTCGTACGAAGGATGTTGTTTTATTGTACCGATTTATGCGTGCCGGGACCTTTCTACCTGTATTGCATATCGAGATGCTTCGTATTTTTAACGTTTCCGGTAATCGTTTATTTAGGATGACGAAGCTGGTGGTCCCTAGTTATGAATTACATTTTGGCTATGTTTGTCTCAGCTGATTGTTGAGTTTGTGAGATGTGAGCTTATGATGCTCTTAGATGAACATAGTTTTTTTTAACACATGGATTAGAATGATTGATCGTTGCGTTCGCAACAGTCACTATTTTCATTTGTTCTTTTGAGGATGCAAAATAGAACATTCCAACTGGCTTGGAAGCTCAGTAGTGATATCATGGAGTAAGCAAATACCGGGGCGTAAGTTGCTTGGTACGTTCGAAGTATCATCATTTGCTTGCATTAACTTACCATCATTATATTTTGCAGATTATGGTAAGATCGATAAATGGAGTATGTGCTAGGAAGCTATGGCACAGTATCGCACAGTGAGTATGTAATGGTTAAGAATGTAATCGAGAAGAATACCCATTAGATCGTGTGATTGGTTCCTAATGCTGTTCGTGTTACGCGAGTTAACCTTTTCTTTCTTGTAGGAAAGAAGGTGTTAGACGATCGATTGCCAAATTGCTTTATTTCTGTTACTTTGAACCGCAGACATTGAACCAACTTGAATTAATTGGGTCAATTCCATGCATTGACCCGAACTGCTGACGACGCTGGTGAGCGGCGATACGGCAACAAATGTTTACTTGGGTAGACACTCAGACTCGTCCAACTCTATGCAGCTAATCGGGAAAATGTATGGGATCAGATTGCCATCCCTGTAACTATTGTTCTTGTGGACTATATATGTGTTGTGAGCCAAATGAACTTTCCCTTGGTGATACAACACAGGATGGAGTCACATATTTCTGAATATTCTGAGGTCAAGGTTCGGGGTCTTAATCAGCAAAACTATCACTCTGTTGATTTTTTCCAGGCGTATGTAAATGTTAATAGAAAAAATTTCGACTGATTCTGATCGGAATTGTTTCATTACTTTGGATGTACTGGAAGCTAAATCTGTTATTTTAATATTGATCCGTGTATTGATGGTTATTTGTTTATTTTTATTATCAACTAAGTCCATTAGCAAGCTATTGATTAGTCGTAGGTCGTTAGCTTAGGAAATTCCTACTAAATATATCCAACCAATTCCTTCTGAGTCCCAACGTTTGAAACGTTTATTGGGCAGAAGTTTCCTAAACAATGAATTTAAATGTTGTAACTGATTTTGTATAATGATGATCAGCTGATTGGTTTCTATTTTTTTTAAATCGATTCTTATCTATTCCGTTTAAATTTTGTATGCTGTAATATTATAATGATAGATGTAATTGTAACTGTCGATCCTAGCTGGGCCTAAATCGATACCTACTATTGGTGGTACCCTGTCTATGGTTGTCCTTTGGCCGTTCATCGAACATACTTAACCTAACAGACTGTAACGAGGAAGATGTTTTTGTTTTTTTTTGTAATTAGTTTTATTCATAGTATTTTTATCGGATTTTCAAATCATTTTTATGGATTTTTCGAGTGTTGTCAGTAATTACGGTACTTCTATTAATCTGCTTGATTTTGATTTTCTTGTATCTTGGTTTGTATTTTAATCTAGCTCTCGTTTTTTTTTTTTTTCAAAATTTTTTCTATCTGTTGGAATTGTTTTCTCCTTTATTCCCTTGCTGTAGGCCAAAAGATCATTTGATTGTTTTGATTTGAACTTTTTGTAGACTTGTTCGCAGATTATGGAGGAACGAGTGGATGGTAGGATCACTTCGTACGGAGTATATTTGATAGAGAAATGAATGGGTGAATTATATTTATGTACTAAAGCTTGGATTAGGTCAGGAACGGGTAGGTGCATTTGTTCGAACTTCGTGATACGATACATTTCGATTATGGTTGAATGAAACCTTTGTATCACTCCGTTCATTTCACTACGGCCAGTAGCTGTAAAATAAACTTGAATATGAAGTTTTTACAAAAGTTGGTTAAATTCTGAGTGCCAAATGATTTTTCGCCATCCGTAACAAGTATCTTTGGTGGGAGGTATTTTAATAGCAATCAACTTCACTAAAGCGAATTATGAAAATTTGTCTATACAAGTTAAGAAATAATGATTCTCCAAAAACATTTTATCTATATGTGCAATTTTGAATGTTGGAATGCTGGAATCGGTGTCTCTTGTTGGAGACACTTATTTGTTTTCATTACATATGCTGCAATTAAGCAATACGGCCTGGCCGTCCCTTATGAATAAAAAAAAAAAAAAAAATATGCTGCAATTGGACAATACGGCGTAGAGCCGTCATACTAAAAAATAACTAAATATGCTGCAATTTGAAACAATATGTTTGATTTTGGAGAGCAGCTTCGGAAAATAATATGTACGCAAAATTCTCCAAACTTATTCTCCTTCTACTCCTATTTTCCTTTAGTGAACAGGTCTATCTTTGCCTAATTCACCTTGGGAGAACACAGCTCCAACAGCAAAATCTGAAGCATCGGTAGTCAGAATGAATGGTTTATTGAAATCGGAATAGATAAGAATATCATTTGACGATAATATTTGCTTCATTTTATTGAAACATTCTGCTTCTTGCTGATTTGTTTTGTTTTGATGTGTCAGAACCCTTCCCTCTTAAAATGTTTTCAAAGGTTTTGCGATTTTAACAAAATCTTTGACAAATTGCCGATAATAGCCCATCAATCCCAGAAAAGCACGAAGTTCTTTCATGTTTTTGGGAATGGGGTGTTTAGAAATTACGTCGATTTTATTCTGATAAGGTTTTATTCCGTCAGAGCAAACAACAAAACCGAGAAATTCTACTTCTTTCTTGAAGAATTCTGATTTATCTAATTGAATTTTTAATCCTGCTTGGTTAAGCGTGTTCAAGATGGTGTTCAAATTTTTAAAATGTTTCTCTAAATTCCTGCCAAAAACTTTTACATCGTCTATATCGACATAGCAAATTTTCCCTATAAAATTTCGCAAAACATCATCAATTGCTCTCTAGAAGGTTGCTTGAGCGTTTTTAATTCATATTTACCATTATTATTGGCAAATGCAGTTTTTTCTATGTCCGATTTTTTCATTCTGATTTGGTGGAACCCTGAAGCTATAGATCCAGAGTAGAAAAGGATTGCTGTTCTTTTCTGTCCTGCTGTCGGCTTATTATTGTGTACGCACGCAGTAAAACCGCATGTTTTACTCTGTGACTTCATTCTGCAGTATTCGTTTCTGTCGCTTTTAACCGCCTTTATCTTAACCGTAGATTTCAACTGGTTCTGCTGGTAACCGTCGGTGGTCCCTGATAGTTCACCTCAACTCTTTCCGATCTCAATCAACATCATGTGGACATGGTTAACCCACCCGCTGTTACCATATCAATCTGGCAGTCGTTTCAACCAACGCTTCGAAATGTGACATGACGAAAACCACAACCAACTACGATTCCTCCTGTCTCCATATCATCCTTCAAATTCGATTCTTCAATTCAACCCTGCTGTCGTGTGCCGCAATAATTCTAGTTATAGTGCATAGCGTTGTGTAGTACCGTTAAGTGCTAGCTTAATCGATTATTGATTTTTTTCGTCTCTCCTTAAATCTATCATTCGTAATAATTACTTACGAACTAACTTAATCTAGATACTTTCTTAATACTTTACTTTTCAAACTTTTCCAACCGATTGTTGTGTAATTTGTCCAGCTTTCTTTCCATATTTAACCACGCACGTTTGATCGCTGGGTATTTCTACCACATCATAAGGTTGTTATGTTTGTATAACGTATCTTTATTTCGTGTTTCGCAGGTAACGGACCCGACGTGGCCAGAACCCTGGTGGTTGTGGTATTCTGGAGATCTTTCTTTATTGTCGTCACGATTCGGAATGATCTCCGTGGAGGCTGAGGCTCCTTTTATTCAAGATTTTCTATAGGGGTGTTAGTGAAATCGCTTACCTTATCAACTATGGTTAGTATGCGTAACTAATAACTATTTTCAATACATAACACTTCTCCCAGCTTTAAATGAGACTTTAGATACTCTAACAAACAATGTCAATTACGTTCACAAGCTACTAAAATTAGTTTTTCCTTATCCTGTCCCGTATTCTTTTGGATCTTCTTAATTTAGGAGATTTGGATTCACTTCGTTTTCGTGTCGAACTAACCTTTTGTTTGTCTGTCACCTTTACTGTTGTTTTGTCTTTTCCTACCGGTGCACTGACTATGGGTACTATGGGATGAAATTCATCCGATAGATCGGATGTTCTAGTTTGATTTGTGTGTACTATTCGCACATTTCCGTGAACATTTATCAAGTATCTATTGCTACTTATTTTTTCCAATACTAAGGCTGGAATCCATCTTACCAAATCCTCATGATGATTCCTATACAAAACTTTATCTCCTTTCGCGTGTGATACTGTATCTACTGGTTTGGACACTGGAGGCGGGAGGGGTTTGAGGTTTAGGTTACGTATCTTTCATCATTTTGAATTTCTAATTTAACTGGATTGCTCGTGTTTAGTAATGTTCTTGGTACATAGCAAAAAACTAATGATGAAGGTGTTTTACCTGTAGAAGTAGATGGAGTGTTACGATAATTAAATAATATTCGATTTAATTTGCGCTGTAATGGTATTGGTCTCAATTGTTCATCAATCAAATACTTCTTCAACACTTTCTTAATCGTCTGAACTCCCCTCTCCGCTAATCCATTTGACTGCGGATGATAAGGCGGTGATTTCAACACCTTGATGACATTAGCCTAACATCCTTCCATAAACCCAGAAGAATTGAACGGTGGACCGTGGTCCGAACAAACTTCCGTAGGTAAACCAAAATAAGTATAGAAGTAAGTAAGTAAGTATGAATGAATAAATACTTAAACATATATCAAATAATTTAAAGGATATCTATTTGTGTTGGAAGTAAAGATTTTGTATTTATGGCGTGTTGTATGTTTGGTTATTTTCTTTACAACTCTATGTTGTTTTTCTTGATGTGTTTAAATATTCTTTTAAATGTTTTACCTGATGCCAATTGCCAATCGTTTTTGAGATTTTCTTTGATGATGTTTTTCTCTTTGTTGTATTTTGGACATACAAAGATTTTATGCAATCCGGTGTTTGGTTCGTTGCATATTTCACAGGTACCATTTTGTATTATGCTCATTTTTTCGAACCAGTATTCTGATAGATCATGTCCCGCTAGGATTTTACTTGCTATTTTATTTGACTTCATGTGCTTTGAGCAGTGTGTCTTTATACCATAGTTTGAATTTGAAATCACTATGTAGTTCTGCAAAAAAATTCCTTTCTCTCTTGTGGATGTGGTGTACCATTCTATAGTTTGTTCCTTCATTTCGTTTTGGAATATTTTTATCAGATCTGTATACCTGTATTTGTTGTTTATCTTATTTTGTGATATGGTTAGGGCTTATGGAGGATATGTGTTATTTTTACTGGCGCATCGTATTTTGAGTACGTTTAGTATTTTGCTTGCATTGATTTTAATGTGTTCTATATGCTTTTTAAATGTCAATTTATTGTCTATTATTGTACCTAAATATTTATATGTGTTCTCTTCGATTCGAGCCCTCTAGCTGTTTGTAGGCTGCTTCAGGAAAAATCGAACTACGGTTGAACTTTGAAGCTTGTTAAAAAAAGGCGTGGAACCCGATGGAACTATGAAGCTTGTTTATAAACGAAGCATGGTACTTAATGGAACTGTAAGGTTTCTTAAGCAGCACATGGTACTGTACGGAACTTTTTGGTTGCTCAATGGAGAAAAACGGCTTAGGAAATGTTTGTCGAACATTTTTACCGATAAAAACTAAATTATAGATTATGTTGGAAAATAATAACATAACATAGAATGTATATTTAGCAACGCGACCCGACCGTTCCTTACGAATAAAATATGTTTATTTTTTATTCAACAGTTACATATGACCAATATGTATGATGTATGACCAATATGTTCTGAATTTGTCGTGTCTTCAACTAGTGCTAACCACAAATATTCAGATGCAACAGCACACATAAAAATTCACAATCAGAGACGGGTTTACCCATGAGCGAAATGAGCGACCTTCAAGTGTTCCGTCGTAAAAAAGAGCAAGCCGAAGGTGCCTCGTCGAATGGTTGCAACATTTTACTAACCTAAGTTGTGTTGTGGTTGTTAATTTGGTAGTGTATGACTTTGGTATACATATATATATATATTGAAAAGGGCTGGGGACATGACGTCACCTTGTGGTAGTCCGTCTGTGATAAGTTTTTTGAGGATTGTGTTGTTGCATTCTAATGTTGTGGTTCTGTTTTTTAGGAAAGCGTTTGTCCAATTTGTAATTTCTGATGGGACATTTGATTCTATCATTTTTCCAATCAGGGTTTTTGTTTTGACATTATTGTATGATTTTTCTAGATCGATGAACACGATCCCTGTTTTCATTTCATACATTTCCCCTGCAACTAGTGGCATGCCACCGAGCAATGACACCAGCCGCTTTTGACGAATTGCTCTTCGTCATGTTTCTGTCTGACCGTTGTGCCCGAACGCATTCGTTATTCATTCAGTTTTTAATGTTATGATAGAACTGACGATCCATTTGAAATTTTGAATTCATTGAATTTGATTCGAAAACAAGCGTGAAAAACATAATGCGTGAAGTAGAAGACGAGAAAGTCATTCCATAAACGAAATGTGTGGAATAACCGGGCATGCTAGTAGATAACTTACGTGGTAAATTTTAAAATAAATCCAAATAAAATACTAACTGCTGTTGACAATTACAATCCACAATTGCTCCAAAAACTTGGAAATAAAAAAGTTGGGTGACTTGAAAATTCCATATCAATACAAGCAATGAATCAAAACTTATTGTAGTTTTATGTTGAAAAAAATACACGAGTTTTTTTGTTGCCTATTTAAGGGTTAACCTTGAATAATCGAGTTTGATGTATTTTAAAACGTCTTATTTCATTTGACGTTTACGATTGTCTGCCGCTTGGTTGGTAGCTCTTCGGTTGAATTATCGGCCATGTGCATCCTATTGACCAAATCTGCCAACTCAGGTGTTGAGGCTAATTTGTATCGAAAACTCCCTTATTAGTGGTTGTTAACCCATGCGGCAATTCACCACGGTTAAATTCACCTACTCCTCGATCGCAGGATTTAGAGGGAAGGTCGGTTCATGTTTGTGCCTGACGGTCGATTGGTTTGGCATTTCAAAATGGCGTCCCAAAAAAATTGGTTG
Organism: Anopheles maculipalpis; assembly: GCF_943734695.1. Classification (NCBI taxonomy): domain Eukaryota; kingdom Metazoa; phylum Arthropoda; class Insecta; order Diptera; family Culicidae; genus Anopheles; species Anopheles maculipalpis. Next base: position 20,900,167 of record NC_064870.1, on the reverse strand, counting down.
ACGTCCAAAAAATGTTGAACGTGCTCCACGTTCAATTGAACGTGCTCCGGGTCTTGGCACATGGCACATGTGTTGTGCTGCTATTTGCCCTCTCTGTCCTGCCGAAGTATTGTTGTTGTATTCCGTTCTCTGTTTCATCATACTTTTTGCGGGAGTTTGCTACGTCGGTATATCGTCTCATTCTGCTGCGTTGAATAGATGGGTGACTGGCTCTGTGAATAAAGTCTAGATATAACTGGATTTGAACACATACCTATTGCGTGCTGCTGCATTTTTCTGGTTCCGTGCGGCTTCGGTGTACTTCTGGTGAGGCTGTTCTTTCGTTATATCAACCAGCAGTGCAAGTGATGCGGGACGGTCATTCATCACAAGATTGTTTGTTCCACTTGCAGGCAGGGAGCTTCTCAGCAAGAACAAGAACAACAACAACATGAACAGGAGAAATTTTGCAGTGGCTCGCGTATGTTGATTTGTGTTTCTAGTAGTCTAACTTTGTTAAAGGATTTGTATATTTCAGGAAAGGAGGATGGTGGTTTGCTGTATAAATCTATCGAGAAACATCGCAAAATATGTACATACATAAAAACTTCTGACGCACGTGGATCTCATGTTGACCAGAATGAGCGTCAGCGGAGGGAGGCGAGTTGAGTCGAATCAGTGATCTGTTTCCGGATCTCCTTCCCACTCGTGAAATGTGTGAAAGTGTTAATAAAGTTGCGTTTAACTGAAAGGGGCAAAGGTCTTCTTCGAAGGCACTCTCTCGCCGGGTCTTCCAAGATAGCCTGATGACGTCATTGGTCGCCAGCAGGCATGGGATTAGTCCGGTGATATGAAGAGTTCAAACCATATATCCTATATGTTTTCTCACCCGTCGTGCACGAATTAGGAAAAGTTTATGCGCTTGATATATATTTACTAAGTAACTCCCGTCAAGGTCAGCTTTTGCGAGGAGTTTGTGGGGCGTTAAGACAATCGGCATTGCAACTCCATGGCATCATCTTGGAACCACTATACTGATCAGCGCTGGCCTTTGGTTCTATACAACCATCTGCCACTGGTTCTTACCCGGTTCTCTCAGCTTTGATTGTCCTGGTCCGTAGTGGCGGGTTTACCGTTAAGCTAACTGAGCGGCCTAGGGGGCCCAGGTTCGCAAGCCCATCCACATAAACGTGCATTTCCTTATGGGCGTTGCTCTTATCATAACAATTTACAAACATATGTAAAGGGGCCTGTGTCAAGTCCACTTCCGTCCCTGGTTCAGCCTCAAACAATCTGTTCAGCAGATTCGATAGTCCATTCCGAATGTACCGTTCTGCTTCGCGCATTCATGTGACTTGATTCGCAGCTGGTGGTCCGTACTATCCAAAGCAACTTATCCTTGTCCCATTCATCTTTCCCAGACGGAAGGAACCCCCCGGCAAGATACACTTTTCTTTCGGATTGTAGACCGGTAGATTCTTTCAACTAATAAATGTTCTAGTGTATGTGGATGGTTATTAAAACCGGTTTATTTTAAGAGTTTGAAGATGTTGTTTTGGCGCATTTATAACGCTATACGTGCTCACTTCACATTCCAGCTCCGAGGTATACCAAACGTGAAACATTTACCAGCACCGTCTACAACGCTTGTCTGATGAATGTTGTCGTCTGTTAGTTCTGGGTTGACTTTCCGCTTCTCGTTCCCGGCCGATTTGTTCTTCATCGGCTCTCCCAGCTTGCTCAGCATTCCTCGCGCACTCTGCACTTTCAATATTGCACGCATTTATCACTTAAAACTATCACATTTAATTAAATGTTTTCCTAACATTAGAACAGTTTGGTTTTGTTTTGAAATCCTATTGAAGGCCGATCAGCTGTTTTCATTCTCTCTCGTTCTCTCCAGATGCTATCTCGTTCTCCCTACAGGTCAGCGGGGTGGTTCAACACACCATTACCTTTCTCTCTGTTGTTTATCTTCCCTCATCACCCCTTTTGCCTACAAGATAGCTGTCAATTGTTGGTTGGGAAGGCGTTTTTGTCAACAGGGTATTTATCTAGACGCTCATAGAAGAGAGAACAAAAGGCAGCCATTTTGCTAGAGCCAGGTTTTGGACGACAGTGTTGCACCGGTATATTATATCGGATAAGCAATTTGAGCAAATTGGTGCATTGTAGTGAAGTGAATGTGAAAAATCAATTACCAATCGTTGTGCTTGTGATATGTGTATGGAAATTCGTTCGGTATTGTGGTGTGTTTTTGTGTGGTTTTGAGTTTGTGTTGTGCCAAATGAGAATCAAGTCGTTTTGTGTCGAAGCTTTTATTACGCAGATTGTCACTATTTTCATTTGTTCTTTTGAGGATGCAAAATAGAACATTGCAACTGGCTTGGAAGCTCAGTAGTAATATGAAGTAAGAAAATACCGGGGCGTAAGTTGCTTGGTACGTTCGAAGTATCATCATTTGCTTGCATTAACTTACCATCATTATATTTTGCAGGTTATGGTAATATCGATAAATGGAGTATGTGCTAGGAAGCTATGGCACAGTATCGCACAGTGAGTATGTAATGGTTAAGAATGTAATCGAGAAGAATACCCATTAGATCGTGTGATTGGTTCCTAATGCTGTTCGTGTTACGCGAGTTAACCTTTTCTTTCTTGTAGGAAAGAAGGTGTTAGACGATCGATTGCCAAATTGCTTTATTTCTGTTACTTTGAACCGCAGACATTGAACCGACTGGAATAATTGGGGCAATTTCATGCATTGACCCGAACTGCTGACGACGGTGGTGAGCGGCGATACGGCAACAAATGCTTACTTGGGTAGACACTCAGACTCGTCCAACTCTATGGAGCTAATCGGGAAAATGTATGGGATCAGATTGCCAACCCTGTAACTATTGTTCTTGTGGACTATACATGTGTTGTGAGCCAAATGAACTTTCCCTTGGTGATACAACACAGGATGGAGTCAGATTTTTCTCAATATTCTGAGGTCAAGCTTCGGGATCTTAATCAGCAAAACTATCACTCTGTTGATTTTTTCCAGGCGTATGTAAATGTTAATAGGAAAAATTTCAACTGATTCTGATCGGAATTGTTTCATTACTTTGGATGTACTGGAAGCTAAATCTGTTATTTTAATATTGATCCGTGTATTGATGGTTATTTGTTTATTATTATTATCAACTAAGTCGATAAGCAAGCTATTGATTAGTCGTAGGTCGTTAGCTTAGGAAATTCCTACTAAATATATCCAACCAATTCCTTCTGAGTCCCAACGTTTGAAACGTTTATTGGGCAGAAGTTTCCTAAACAATGAATTTAAATGTTCTAACTGATTTTGTATAATGATGATCAGCTGATTGGTTTCTATTTTTTTTTTTAAATCGATTCTTATCGATTCCGTTTAAATTTTGTATGCTGTAATATTATAATGATAGATGTAATTGTAACTGTCGATATTAGCTGGGCCTAAATCGATACCTACTATTGGTGGTAACCCGTCTATGGTTGTCCTTTGGCCGTTCATCGAACATACTAAACCCTAACAGACTGTAACGAGGAAAATGTTTTTTTTTTTTTTTTGTAATTAGTTTTATTCATAGTATTTTTATCGGATTTTCAAATCATTTTTATGGATTTTTCGAGTGTTGTCAGTAATTACGGTACTTCTATTAATCTGCTTGATTTTGATTTTCTTGTATCTTGGTTTGTATTTTAATCTAGCTCTCGTTTTTCTTCTTTTCAAATTTTTTTCTCTCTGTTGGAATTGTTTTCTCCTTTATTCCCTTGCTGTAGGCCAAAAGATCATTTGCTTGTTTTTATTTGAAATTTTTGTAGACTTGTTCGCAGATTGTGGAGGAACGAGTTGATGGTAGGATCACTTCGTACGGAGTATATTTGATAGAGGAATGAATGGGTGAATTATATTTATGTACTAAAGCTTGGATTAGGTCAGGAACGGGTAGGTGCAGTTGTTCGAACTTCGTGATACGATACATTTCGATTATGGTTGAATGAAACCTTTGTATCACTCCGTTCATTTCACTACGGCCAGTAGCTGTAAAATAAACTTGAATTTGAAGTTTTTTTTATTGCTGTTGTTTATAAACGAGCTTCCAGCTTCTATGATGCTTCTCTAATGTTTGCTCTGTAGATGGTTGGGGCTTATGGAGGATATGTGTTATTTTTTCTGGCGCATCGTATTTTGAGTACGTGTAGTCTTTTGCTTGCATTGATTTTAATGTGTTCTATATGCTTTTTATTGTCTATTATTGTACCTAAATATTTATATGTGTTCACATCTTCGATTCGAGCCTTCTAGCTGTTTGTAGGCTGCTTCAGGAAAAATCGAACTACGGTTGAACTTTGAAGCTTGTTAAAAAAAAAAGCGTGGAACCCGATGGAACTATAAAGCTTTTCTACTTGCACTTAGAATTCGATGGAACTATGAGGCTTGTTTATAAACGAAGCATGGTACTTAATGGAACTGTAAGGTTTCTTAAGCAGCACATGGCACTTTACGGAACTTTTTGATTGTTCAATGGAGAAAAACGGCTTAGGAAATGTTTGTCGAACATTTTTACCGATAAAAACTAAATTATAGATTATGTTGGAAAATAATAACATAACATAGAATGTATATTTAGCAACGCGATCAGGCCGTTCCTTACGAATAAAATATGTTTATTTTTTATTCAACAGTTACATATGACCAATATGTATGATGTATGACCAATATGTTCTGAATTTGTCGTGTCTTCAACTAGTGCTAACCACAAATATTCAGATGCAACAGCACACATAAAAATTCACAATCAGAGACGGGTTTACCCATGAGCGAAATGAGCGACCTTCAAGTGTTCCGTCGTAAAAAAGAGCAAGCCGAAGGTGCCTCGTCGAATGGTTGCAACATTTTACTAACCTAAGTTGTGTTGTGGTTATTAATTTGGTAGTGTATGACTTTGGTATATATATATATTGAAAAGGGCTGGGGACATGACGTCACCTTGTGGTAGTCCGTCTGTGATAAGTTTTTTGAGGATTGTGTTGTTGCATTCTAATGTTGTGGTTCTGTTTTTTAGGAAAGCGTTTGTCCAATTTGTAATTTCTGATGGGACATTTGATTCTATCATTTTTCCAATCAGGGTTTTTGTTTTGACATTATTGTATGATTTTTCTAAATCGATGAACACGATCGCTGTTTTCATTTCATACATTTCCCCTGCAACTAGTGGCATGCCACCGAGCAAAGACACCAGCCGCTTTTGACGAATTGCTCTTCGTCATGTTTCTGTCTGACCGTTGTGCCCGAACGCATTCGTTATTCATTCAGTTTTTAATGTTATGATAGAACTGACGATCCATTTGAAATTTTGAATTCATTGAATTTGATTCGAAAACAAGCGTGAAAAACATAATGCGTGAAGTAGAAGACGGGAAAGTCATTCCATAAACGAAATGTGTGGAATAACCGGGCATGCTAGTAGATAACTTACGTGGTAAATTTTAAAATAAATCCAAATAAAATACTAACTGCTGTTGACAATTACAATCCACAATTGCTCCAAAAACTTGGAAATAAAAAAGTTGGGTGACTTTTGAAAATTCAATATCAATACAAGTAATGAATCAAAACTTATTGTAGTTTTATGTTGAAAAAAATACACGAGTTTTTTTGTTGCCTATTTAAGGGTTAACCTTGAATAATCGAGTTTGATGTATTTTAAAACGTCTTATTTCATTTGACGTTTACGATTGTCTGCCGCTTGGTTGGTAGCTCTTCGGTTGAATTATCGGCCATGTGCATCCTATTGACCAAATCTGCCAACTCAGGTGTTGAGGCTAATTTGTATCGAAAACTCCCTTATTAGTGGTTGTTAAGGCGATTTTGTCAACAGGGTATTTATCTAAACGCTCATAGAAGAGAGAACAAAAGGCAGCCATTTTGCTAGAGCCAGGTTTTGGACGACAGTGTTGCACCGGTATATTATATCGGATAAGCAATTTGAGCAAATTGGTTGTATTGTGGCATTGTAGTGAAGTGAATGTGAAAAATAAATTACCAATCGTTGTGCTTGTGATATGTGTATGAAAATTCGTTCGGTATTGTGGTGTGGTTTTGGGTGGTTTTGAGTTTGTGTTGTGCCAAATGAGAATCAAGTCGTTTTGTGTCGAAGCTTTTATTACGCAGATAGTCACTATTTTCATTTGTTCTTTTGAGGATGCAAAATAGAACATTCCAACTGGCTTGGAAGCTCAGTAGTGATATCATGGAGTAAGCAAATACCGGGGCGTAAGTTGCTTGGTACGTTCGAAGTATCATCATTTGCTTGCATTAACTTACCATCATTATATTTTGCAGATTATGGTAAGATCGATAAATGGAGTATGTGCTAGGAAGCTATGGCACAGTATCGCACAGTGAGTATGTAATGGTTAAGAATGTAATCGAGAAGAATACCCATTAGATCGTGTGATTGGTTCCTAATGCTGTTCGTGTTACGCGAGTTAACCTTTTCTTTCTTGTAGGAAAGAAGGTGTTAGACGATCGATTGCCAAATTGCTTTATTTCTGTTACTTTGAACCGCAGACATTGAACCAACTTGAATTAATTGGGTCAATTCCATGCATTGACCCGAACTGCTGACGACGCTGGTGAGCGGCGATACGGCAACAAATGCTTACTTGGGTAGACACTCAGACTCGTCCAACTCTATGCAGCTAATCGGGAAAATGTATGGGATCAGATTGCCAACCCTGTAACTATTGTTCTTGTGGACTATATATGTGTTGTGAGCCAAATGAACTTTCCCTTGGTGATACAACACAGGATGGAGTCACATATTTCTGAATATTCTGAGGTCAAGGTTCGGGAACTTAATCAGCAAAACTATCACTCTGTTGATTTTTTCCAGGCGTATGTAAATGTTAATAGGAAAAATTTCAACTGATTCTGATCGGAATTGTTTCATTACTTTGGATGTACTGGAAGCTAAATCTGTTATTTTAATATTGATCCGTGTATTGATGGTTATTTGTTTATTTTTATTATCAACTAAGTCCATTAGCAAGCTATTGATTAGTCGTAGGTCGTTAGCTTAGGAAATTCCTACTAAATATATCCAACCAATTCCTTCTGAGTCCCAACGTTTGAAACGTTTATTGGGCAGAAGTTTCCTAAACAATGAATTTAAATGTTGTAACTGATTTTGTATAATGATGATCAGCTGATTGGTTTCTATTTTTTTTAAATCGATTCTTATCTATTCCGTTTAAATTTTGTATGCTGTAATATTATAATGATAGATGTAATTGTAACTGTCGATCCTAGCTGGGCCTAAATCGATACCTACTATTGGTGGTACCCTGTCTATGGTTGTCCTTTGGCCGTTCATCGAACATACTAAACCTAACAGACTGTAACGAGGAAGATGTTTTTGTTTTTTTTGTAATTAGTTTTATTCATAGTATTTTTATCGGATTTTCAAATCATTTTTATGGATTTTTCGAGTGTTGTCAGTAATTACGGTACTTCTATTAATCTGCTTGATTTTGATTTTCTTGTATCTTGGTTTGTATTTTAATCTAGCTCTCGTTTTTTTTTTTTTCAAAATTTTTTCTATCTGTTGGAATTGTTTTCTCCTTTATTCCCTTGCTGTAGGCCAAAAGATCATTTGATTGTTTTGATTTGAACTTTTTGTAGACTTGTTCGCAGATTATGGAGGAACGAGTGGATGGTAGGATCACTTCGTACGGAGTATATTTGATAGAGAAATGAATGGGTGAATTATATTTATGTACTAAAGCTTGGATTAGGTCAGGAACGGGTAGGTGCATTTGTTCCAACTTCGTGATACGATACATTTCGATTATGGTTGAATGAAACCTTTGTATCACTCCGTTCATTTCACTACGGCCAGTAGCTGTAAAATAAACTTGAATATGAAGTTTTTACAAAAGTTGGTTAAATTCTGAGTGCCAAATGATTTTTCGCCATCCGTAACTAGTATCTTTGGTGGGAGGTATTTTAATAGCAATCAACTTCACTAAAGCGAATTATGAAAATTTGTCTATACAAGTTAAGAAATAATGATTCTCCAAAAACATTTTATCTATATGTGCAATTTTGAATGTTGGAATGCTGGAATCGGTGTCTCTTGTTGGAGACACTTATTTGTTTTCATTACATATGCTGCAATTGGACAATACGGCGTAGAGCCGTTATACTAAAAAATAACTAAATATGCTGCAATTTGAAACAATATGTTTGATTTTGGAGAGCAGCTTCGGAAAATAATATGTACGCAAAATTCTCCAAACTTATTCTCCTTCTACTCCTATTTTCCTTTAGTGAACAGGTCTATCTTTGCCTAATTCACCTTGGGAGAACACAGCTCCAACAGCAAAATCTGAAGCATCGGTAGTCAGAATGAATGGTTTATTGAAATCGGAATAGATAAGAATATCATTTGACGATAATATTTGCTTCATTTTATTGAAACATTCTGCTTCTTGCTGATTTGTTTTGTTTTGATGTGTCAGAACCCTTCCCTCTTAAAATGTTTTCAAAGGTTTTGCGATTTTAACAAAATCTTTGACAAATTGCCGATAATAGCCCATCAATCCCAGAAAAGCACGAAGTTCTTTCATGTTTTTGGGAATGGGGTGTTTAGAAATTACGTCGATTTTATTCTGATAAGGTTTTATTCCGTCAGAGCAAACAACAAAACCGAGAAATTCTACTTCTTTCTGGAAGAATTCTGATTTATCTAATTGAATTTTCAATCCTGCTTGGTTAAGCGTGTTCAAGATGGTGTTCAAATTTTTAAAATGTTTCTCTAAATTCCTGCCAAAAACTTTTACATCGTCTATATCGACATAGCAAATTTTCCCTATAAAATTTCGCAAAACATCATCAATTGCTCTCTAGAAGATTGCTTGAGCGTTTTTAATTCATATTTACCATTATTAATGGCAAATGCAGTTTTTTCTATGTCCGATTATTTCATTCTGATTTGGTGGAACCCTGAAGCTATAGATCCAGAGTAGAAAAGGATTGCTGTTCTTTTCTGTCCTGCTGTCGGCTTATTATTGTGTACGCACGCAGTAAAACCGCATGTTTTACTCTGTGACTTCATTCTGCAGTATTCGTTTCTGTCGCTTTTAACCGCATTTATCTTAACCGTAGATTTCAACTGTTTCTGCTGGTAACCGTCGGTGGTCCCTGATAGTTCACCTCAACTCTTTCCGATCTCAATCAACATCATGTGGACATGGTTAACCCACCCGCTGTTACCATATCAATCTGGCAGTCGTTTCAACCAACGCTTCGAAATGTGACATGACGAAAACCACAACCAACTACGATTACTCCTGTCTCCATATCATCCTTCAAATTCGATTCTTCAATTCAACCCTGCTGTCGTGTGCCGCAATAATTCTAGTTATAGTGCATAGCGTTGTGTAGTACCGTTAAGTGCTAGCTTAATCGATTATTGATTTTTTTCGTCTCTCCTTAAATCTATCATTCGTAATAATTACTTACGAACTAACTTAATCTAGATACTTTCTTAATACTTTACTTTTCAAACTTTTCCAACCGATTGTTGTGTAATTTGTCCAGCTTTCTTTCCATATTTAACCACGCACGTTTGATCGCTGGGTATTTCTACCACATCATAAGGTTGTTATGTTTGTATAACGTATCTTTATTTCGTGTTTCGCAGGTAACGGACCCGACGTGGCCAGAACCCTGGTGGTTGTGGTATTCTGGAGATCTTTCTTTATTGTCGTCACGATTCGGAATGATCTCCGTGGAGGCTGAGGCTCCTTTTATTCAAGATTTTCTATAGGGGTGTTAGTGAAATCGCTTACCTTATCAACTATGGTTAGTATGCGTAACTAATAACTATTTTCAATACATAACACTTCTCCCAGCTTTAAATGAGACTTTAGATACTCTAACAAACAATGTCAATTACGTTCACAAGCTACTAAAATTAGTTTTTCCTTATCCTGTCCCGTATTCTTTTGGATCTTCTTAATTTAGGAGATTTGGATTCACTTCGTTTTCGTGTCGAACTAACCTTTTGTTTGTCTGTCACCTTTACTGTTGTTTTGTCTTTTCCTACCGGTGCACTGACTATGGGTACTATGGGATGAAATTCATCCGATAGATCGGATGTTCTAGTTTGATTTGTGTGTACTATTCGCACATTTCCGTGAACATTTATCAAGTATCTATTGCTACTTATTTTTTCCAATACTAAGGCTGGAATCCATCTTACCAAATCCTCATGATGATTCCTATACAAAACTTTATCTCCTTTCGCGTGTGATACTGTATCTACTGGTTTGGACACTGGAGGCGGGAGGGGTTTGAGGTTTAGGTTACGTATCTTTCATCATTTTGAATTTCTAATTTAACTGGATTGCTCGTGTTTAGTAATGTTCTTGGTACATAGCAAAAAACTAATGATGAAGGTGTTTTACCTGTAGAAGTAGATGGAGTGTTACGATAATTAAATAATATTCGATTTAATTTGCGCTGTAATGGTATTGGTCTCAATTGTTCATCAATCAAATACTTCTTCAACACTTTCTTAATCGTCTGAACTCCCCTCTCCGCTAATCCATTTGACTGCGGATGATAAGGCGGTGATTTCAACACCTTGATGACATTAGCCTAACATCCTTCCATAAACCCAGAAGAATTGAACGGTGGACCGTGGTCCGAACAAACTTCCGTAGGTAAACCAAAATAAGTATAGAAGTAAGTAAGTAAGTATGAATGAATAAATACTTAAACATATATCAAATAATTTAAAGGATATCTATTTGTGTTGGAAGTAAAGATTTTGTATTTATGGCGTGTTGTATGTTTGGTTATTTTCTTTACAACTCTATGTTGTTTTTCTTGATGTGTTTAAATATTCTTTTAAATGTTTTACCTGATGCCAATTGCCAATCGTTTTTGAGATTTTCTTTGATGATGTTTTTCTCTTTGTTGTATTTTGGACATACAAAGATTTTATGCAATCCGGTGTTTGGTTCGTTGCATATTTCACAGGTACCATTTTGTATTATGCTCATTTTTTCGAACCAGTATTCTGATAGATCATGTCCCGCTAGGATTTTACTTGCTATTTTATTTGACTTCATGTGCTTTGAGCAGTGTGTCTTTATACCATAGTTTGAATTTGAAATCACTATGTAGTTCTGCAAAAAAAATCCTTTCTCTCTTGTGGATGTGGTGTACCATTCTATAGTTTGTTCCTTCATTTCGTTTTGGAATATTTTTATCAGATCTGTATACCTGTATTTGTTGTTTATCTTATTTTGTGATATGGTTAGGGCTTATGGAGGATATGTGTTATTTTTACTGGCGCATCGTATTTTGAGTACGTTTAGTATTTTGCTTGCATTGATTTTAATGTGTTCTATATGCTTTTTAAATGTCAATTTATTGTCTATTATTGTACCTAAATATTTATATGTGTTCTCTTCGATTCGAGCCCTCTAGCTGTTTGTAGGCTGCTTCAGGAAAAATCGAACTACGGTTGAACTTTGAAGCTTGTTAAAAAAAGGCGTGGAACCCGATGGAACTATGAAGCTTGTTTATAAACGAAGCATGGTACTTAATGGAACTGTAAGGTTTCTTAAGCAGCACATGGTACTGTACGGAACTTTTTGGTTGCTCAATGGAGAAAAACGGCTTAGGAAATGTTTGTCGAACATTTTTACCGATAAAAACTAAATTATAGATTATGTTGGAAAATAATAACATAACATAGAATGTATATTTAGCAACGCGACCCGACCGTTCCTTACGAATAAAATATGTTTATTTTTTATTCAACAGTTACATATGACCAATATGTATGATGTATGACCAATATGTTCTGAATTTGTCGTGTCTTCAACTAGTGCTAACCACAAATATTCAGATGCAACAGCACACATAAAAATTCACAATCAGAGACGGGTTTACCCATGAGCGAAATGAGCGACCTTCAAGTGTTCCGTCGTAAAAAAGAGCAAGCCGAAGGTGCCTCGTCGAATGGTTGCAACATTTTACTAACCTAAGTTGTGTTGTGGTTGTTAATTTGGTAGTGTATGACTTTGGTATACATATATATATATATTGAAAAGGGCTGGGGACATGACGTCACCTTGTGGTAGTCCGTCTGTGATAAGTTTTTTGAGGATTGTGTTGTTGCATTCTAATGTTGTGGTTCTGTTTTTTAGGAAAGCGTTTGTCCAATTTGTAATTTCTGATGGGACATTTGATTCTATCATTTTTCCAATCAGGGTTTTTGTTTTGACATTATTGTATGATTTTTCTAGATCGATGAACACGATCCCTGTTTTCATTTCATACATTTCCCCTGCAACTAGTGGCATGCCACCGAGCAATGACACCAGCCGCTTTTGACGAATTGCTCTTCGTCATGTTTCTGTCTGACCGTTGTGCCCGAACGCATTCGTTATTCATTCAGTTTTTAATGTTATGATAGAACTGACGATCCATTTGAAATTTTGAATTCATTGAATTTGATTCGAAAACAAGCGTGAAAAACATAATGCGTGAAGTAGAAGACGAGAAAGTCATTCCATAAACGAAATGTGTGGAATAACCGGGCATGCTAGTAGATAACTTACGTGGTAAATTTTAAAATAAATCCAAATAAAATACTAACTGCTGTTGACAATTACAATCCACAATTGCTCCAAAAACTTGGAAATAAAAAAGTTGGGTGACTTGAAAATTCCATATCAATACAAGCAATGAATCAAAACTTATTGTAGTTTTATGTTGAAAAAAATACACGAGTTTTTTTGTTGCCTATTTAAGGGTTAACCTTGAATAATCGAGTTTGATGTATTTTAAAACGTCTTATTTCATTTGACGTTTACGATTGTCTGCCGCTTGGTTGGTAGCTCTTCGGTTGAATTATCGGCCATGTGCATCCTATTGACCAAATCTGCCAACTCAGGTGTTGAGGCTAATTTGTATCGAAAACTCCCTTATTAGTGGTTGTTAACCCATGCGGCAATTCACCACGGTTAAATTCACCTACTCCTCGATCGCAGGATTTAGAGGGAAGGTCGGTTCATGTTTGTGCCTGACGGTCGATTGGTTTGGCATTTCAAAATGGCGTCCCAAAAAAATTGGTTGACGTCCAAAAAATGTTGAACGTGCTCCACGTTCAATTGAACGTGCTCCGGGTCTTGGCACATGGCACATGTGTTGTGCTGCTATTTGCCCTCTCTGTCCTGCCGAAGTATTGTTGTTGTATTCCGTTCTCTGTTTCATCATACTTTTTGCGGGAGTTTGCTACGTCGGTATATCGTCTCATTCTGCTGCGTTGAATAGATGGGTGACTGGCTCTGTGAATAAAGTCTAGATATAACTGGATTTGAACACATACCTATTGCGTGCTGCTGCATTTTTCTGGTTCCGTGCGGCTTCGGTGTACTTCTGGTGAGGCTGTTCTTTCGTTATATCAACCAGCAGTGCAAGTGATGCGGGACGGTCATTCATCACAAGATTGTTTGTTCCACTTGCAGGCAGGGAGCTTCTCAGCAAGAACAAGAACAACAACAACATGAACAGGAGAAATTTTGCAGTGGCTCGCGTATGTTGATTTGTGTTTCTAGTAGTCTAACTTTGTTAAAGGATTTGTATATTTCAGGAAAGGAGGATGGTGGTTTGCTGTATAAATCTATCGAGAAACATCGCAAAATATGTACATACATAAAAACTTCTGACGCACGTGGATCTCATGTTGACCAGAATGAGCGTCAGCGGAGGGAGGCGAGTTGAGTCGAATCAGTGATCTGTTTCCGGATCTCCTTCCCACTCGTGAAATGTGTGAAAGTGTTAATAAAGTTGCGTTTAACTGAAAGGGGCAAAGGTCTTCTTCGAAGGCACTCTCTCGCCGGGTCTTCCAAGATAGCCTGATGACGTCATTGGTCGCCAGCAGGCATGGGATGAGTCCGGTGATATGAAGAGTTCAAACCATATATCCTATATGTTTTCTCACCCGTCGTGCACGAATTAGGAAAAGTTTATGCGCTTGATATATATTTACTAAGTAACTCCCGTCAAGGTCAGCTTTTGCGAGGAGTTTGTGGGGCGTTAAGACAATCGGCATTGCAACTCCATGGCATCATCTTGGAACCACTATACTGATCAGCGCTGGCCTTTGGTTCTATACAACCATCTGCCACTGGTTCTTACCCGGTTCTCTCAGCTTTGATTGTCCTGGTCCGTAGTGGCGGGTTTACCGTTAAGCTAACTGAGCGGCCTAGGGGGCCCAGGTTCGCAAGCCCATCCACATAAACGTGCATTTCCTTATGGGCGTTGCTCTTATCATAACAATTTACAAACATATGTAAAGGGGCCTGTGTCAAGTCCACTTCCGTCCCTGGTTCAGCCTCAAACAATCTGTTCAGCAGATTCGATAGTCCATTCCGAATGTACCGTTCTGCTTCGCGCATTCATGTGACTTGATTCGCAGCTGGTGGTCCGTACTATCCAAAGCAACTTATCCTTGTCCCATTCATCTTTCCCAGACGGAAGGAACCCCCCGGCAAGATACACTTTTCTTTCGGATTGTAGACCGGTAGATTCTTTCAACTAATAAATGTTCTAGTGTATGTGGATGGTTATTAAAACCGGTTTATTTTAAGAGTTTGAAGATGTTGTTTTGGCGCATTTATAACGCTATACGTGCTCACTTCACATTCCAGCTCCGAGGTATACCAAACGTGAAACATTTACCAGCACCGTCTACAACGCTTGTCTGATGAATGTTGTCGTCTGTTAGTTCTGGGTTGACTTTCCGCTTCTCGTTCCCGGCCGATTTGTTCTTCATCGGCTCTCCCAGCTTGCTCAGCATTCCTCGCGCACTCTGCACTTTCAATATTGCACGCATTTATCACTTAAAACTATCACATTTAATTAAATGTTTTCCTAACATTAGAACAGTTTGGTTTTGTTTTGAAATCCTATTGAAGGCCGATCAGCTGTTTTCATTCTCTCTCGTTCTCTCCAGATGCTATCTCGTTCTCCCTACAGGTCAGCGGGGTGGTTCAACACACCATTACCTTTCTCTCTGTTGTTTATCTTCCCTCATCACCCCTTTTGCCTACAAGATAGCTGTCAATTGTTGGTTGGGAAGGCGTTTTTGTCAACAGGGTATTTATCTAGACGCTCATAGAAGAGAGAACAAAAGGCAGCCATTTTGCTAGAGCCAGGTTTTGGACGACAGTGTTGCACCGGTATATTATATCGGATAAGCAATTTGAGCAAATTGGTGCATTGTAGTGAAGTGAATGTGAAAAATCAATTACCAATCGTTGTGCTTGTGATATGTGTATGGAAATTCGTTCGGTATTGTGGTGTGTTTTTGTGTGGTTTTGAGTTTGTGTTGTGCCAAATGAGAATCAAGTCGTTTTGTGTCGAAGCTTTTATTACGCAGATTGTCACTATTTTCATTTGTTCTTTTGAGGATGCAAAATAGAACATTGCAACTGGCTTGGAAGCTCAGTAGTGATATGAAGTAAGAAAATACCGGGGCGTAAGTTGCTTGGTACGTTCGAAGTATCATCATTTGCTTGCATTAACTTACCATCATTATATTTTGCAGGTTATGGTAATATCGATAAATGGAGTATGTGCTAGGAAGCTATGGCACAGTATCGCACAGTGAGTATGTAATGGTTAAGAATGTAATCGAGAAGAATACCCATTAGATCGTGTGATTGGTTCCTAATGCTGTTCGTGTTACGCGAGTTAACCTTTTCTTTCTTGTAGGAAAGAAGGTGTTAGACGATCGATTGCCAAATTGCTTTATTTCTGTTACTTTGAACCGCAGACATTGAACCGACTGGAATAATTGGGGCAATTTCATGCATTGACCCGAACTGCTGACGACGGTGGTGAGCGGCGATACGGCAACAAATGCTTACTTGGGTAGACACTCAGACTCGTCCAACTCTATGGAGCTAATCGGGAAAATGTATGGGATCAGATTGCCAACCCTGTAACTATTGTTCTTGTGGACTATACATGTGTTGTGAGCCAAATGAACTTTCCCTTGGTGATACAACACAGGATGGAGTCAGATTTTTCTCAATATTCTGAGGTCAAGCTTCGGGATCTTAATCAGCAAAACTATCACTCTGTTGATTTTTTCCAGGCGTATGTAAATGTTAATAGGAAAAATTTCAACTGATTCTGATCGGAATTGTTTCATTACTTTGGATGTACTGGAAGCTAAATCTGTTATTTTAATATTGATCCGTGTATTGATGGTTATTTGTTTATTATTATTATCAACTAAGTCGATAAGCAAGCTATTGATTAGTCGTAGGTCGTTAGCTTAGGAAATTCCTACTAAATATATCCAACCAATTCCTTCTGAGTCCCAACGTTTGAAACGTTTATTGGGCAGAAGTTTCCTAAACAATGAATTTAAATGTTCTAACTGATTTTGTATAATGATGATCAGCTGATTGGTTTCTATTTTTTTTTTTAAATCGATTCTTATCGATTCCGTTTAAATTTTGTATGCTGTAATATTATAATGATAGATGTAATTGTAACTGTCGATATTAGCTGGGCCTAAATCGATACCTACTATTGGTGGTAACCCGTCTATGGTTGTCCTTTGGCCGTTCATCGAACATACTAAACCCTAACAGACTGTAACGAGGAAAATGTTTTTTTTTTTTGTAATTAGTTTTATTCATAGTATTTTTATCGGATTTTCAAATCATTTTTATGGATTTTTCGAGTGTTGTCAGTAATTACGGTACTTCTATTAATCTGCTTGATTTTCATTTTCTTGTATCTTGGTTTGTATTTTAATCTAGCTCTCGTTTTTCTTCTTTTCAAATTTTTTTCTGTCTGTTGGAATTGTTTTCTCCTTTATTCCCTTGCTGTAGGCCAAAAGATCATTTGCTTGTTTTTATTTGAAATTTTTGTAGACTTGTTCGCAGATTGTGGAGGAATGAGTGGATGGTAGGATCACTTCGTACGGAGTATATTTGATAGAGGAATGAATGGGTGAATTATATTTATGTACTAAAGCTTGGATTAGGTCAGGAACGGGTAGGTGCAGTTGTTCGAACTTCGTGATACGATACATTTCGATTATGGTTGAATGAAACCTTTGTATCACTCCGTTCATTTCACTACGGCCAGTAGCTGTAAAATAAACTTGAATTTGAAGTTTTTTTTATTGCTGTTGTTTATAAACGAGCTTCCAGCTTCTATGATGCTTCTCTAATGTTTGCTCTGTAGATGGTTGGGGCTTATGGAGAATATGTGTTATTTTTTCTGGCGCATCGTATTTTGAGTACGTTTAGTCTTTTGCTTGCATTGATTTTAATGTGTTCTATATGCTTTTTATTGTCTATTATTGTACCTAAATATTTATATGTGTTCACATCTTCGATTCGAGCCTTCTAGCTGTTTGTAGGCTGCTTCAGGAAAAATCGAACTACGGTTGAACTTTGAAGCTTGTTAAAAAAAAAGCGTGGAACCCGATGGAACTATAAAGCTTTTCTACTTGCACTTAGAATTCGATGGAACTATGAGGCTTGTTTATAAACGAAGCATGGTACTTAATGGAACTGTAAGGTTTCTTAAGCAGCACATGGTACTTTACGGAACTTTGTGGTTGTTCAATGGAGAAAAACGGCTTAGGAAATGTTTGTCGAACATTTTTACCGATAAAAACTAAATTATAGATTATGTTGGAAAATAATAACATAACATAGAATGTATATTTAGCAACGCGATCAGGCCGTTCCTTACGAATAAAATATGTTTATTTTTTATTCAACAGTTACATATGACCAATATGTATGATGTATGACCAATATGTTCTGAATTTGTCGTGTCTTCAACTAGTGCTAACCACAAATATTCAGATGCAACAGCACACATAAAAATTCACAATCAGAGACGGGTTTACCCATGAGCGAAATGAGCGACCTTCAAGTGTTCCGTCGTAAAAAAGAGCAAGCCGAAGGTGCCTCGTCGAATGGTTGCAACATTTTACTAACCTAAGTTGTGTTGTGGTTGTTAATTTGGTAGTGTATGACTTTGGTATACATATATATATATATATTGAAAAGCGCTGGGGACATGACGTCACCTTGTGGTAGTCCGTCTGTGATAAGTTTTTTGAGGATTGTGTTGTTGCATTCTAATGTTGTGGTTCTGTTTTTTAGGAAAGCGTTTGTCCAATTTGTAATTTCTGATGGGACATTTGATTCTATCATTTTTCCAATCAGGGTTTTTGTTTTGACATTATTGTATGATTTTTCTAGATCGATGAACACGATCCCTGTTTTCATTTCATACATTTCCCCTGCAACTAGTGGCATGCCACCGAGCAATGACACCAGCCGCTTTTGACGAATTGCTCTTCGTCATGTTTCTGTCTGACCGTTGTGCCCGAACGCATTCGTTATTCATTCAGTTTTTAATGTTATGATAGAACTGACGATCCATTTGAAATTTTGAATTCATTGAATTTGATTCGAAAACAAGCGTGAAAACATAATGCGTGAAGTAGAAGACGAGAAAGTCATTCCATAAACGAAATGTGTGGAATAACCGGGCATGCTAGTAGATAACTTACGTGGTAAATTTTAAAATAAATCCAAATAAAATACTAACTGCTGTTGACAATTACAATCCACAATTGCTCCAAAAACTTGGAAATAAAAAAGTTGGGTGACTTTTGAAAATTCAATATCAATACAAGTAATGAATCAAAACTTATTGTAGTTTTATGTTGAAAAAAATACACGAGTTTTTTTGTTGCCTATTTAAGGGTTAACCTTGAATAATCGAGTTTGATGTATTTTAAAACGTCTTATTTCATTTGACGTTTACGATTGTCTGCCGCTTGGTTGGTAGCTCTTCGGTTGAATTATCGGCCATGTGCATCCTATTGACCAAATCTGCCAACTCAGGTGTTGAGGCTAATTTGTATCGAAAACTCCCTTATTAGTGGTTGTTAAGGCGTTTTTGTCAACAGGGTATTTATCTAGACGCTCATAGAAGAGAGAACAAAAGGCAGCCATTTTGCTAGAGCCAGGTTTTGGACGACAGTGTTGCACCGGTATATTATATCGGATAAGCAATTTGAGCAAATTGGTGCATTGTAGTGAAGTGAATGTGAAAAATCAATTACCAATCGTTGTGCTTGTGATATGTGTATGGAAATTCGTTCGGTATTGTGGTGTGTTTTTGTGTGGTTTTGAGTTTGTGTTGTGCCAAATGAGAATCAAGTCGTTTTGTGTCGAAGCTTTTATTACGCAGATTGTCACTATTTTCATTTGTTCTTTTGAGGATGCAAAATAGAACATTGCAACTGGCTTGGAAGCTCAGTAGTGATATGAAGTAAGAAAATACCGGGGCGTAAGTTGCTTGGTACGTTCGAAGTATCATCATTTGCTTGCATTAACTTACCATCATTATATTTTGCAGGTTATGGTAATATCGATAAATGGAGTATGTGCTAGGAAGCTATGGCACAGTATCGCACAGTGAGTATGTAATGGTTAAGAATGTAATCGAGAAGAATACCCATTAGATCGTGTGATTGGTTCCTAATGCTGTTCGTGTTACGCGAGTTAACCTTTTCTTTCTTGTAGGAAAGAAGGTGTTAGACGATCGATTGCCAAATTGCTTTATTTCTGTTACTTTGAACCGCAGACATTGAACCGACTGGAATAATTGGGGCAATTTCATGCATTGACCCGAACTGCTGACGACGGTGGTGAGCGGCGATACGGCAACAAATGCTTACTTGGGTAGACACTCAGACTCGTCCAACTCTATGGAGCTAATCGGGAAAATGTATGGGATCAGATTGCCAACCCTGTAACTATTGTTCTTGTGGACTATACATGTGTTGTGAGCCAAATGAACTTTCCCTTGGTGATACAACACAGGATGGAGTCAGATTTTTCTCAATATTCTGAGGTCAAGCTTCGGGATCTTAATCAGCAAAACTATCACTCTGTTGATTTTTTCCAGGCGTATGTAAATGTTAATAGGAAAAATTTCGACTGATTCTGATCGGAATTGTTTCATTACTTTGGATGTACTGGAAGCTAAATCTGTTATTTTAATATTGATCCGTGTATTGATGGTTATTTGTTTATTATTATTATCAACTAAGTCGATAAGCAAGCTATTGATTAGTCGTAGGTCGTTAGCTTAGGAAATTCCTACTAAATATATCCAACCAATTCCTTCTGAGTCCCAACGTTTGAAACGTTTATTGGGCAGAAGTTTCCTAAACAATGAATTTAAATGTTGTAACTGATTTTGTATAATGATGATCAGCTGATTGGTTTCTATTTTTTTTTTAAATCGATTCTTATCGATTCCGTTTAAATTTTGTATGCTGTAATATTATAATGATAGATGTAATTGTAACTGTCGAAATTAGCTGGGCCTAAATCGATACCTACTATTGGTGGTAACCTGTCTATGGTTGTCCTTTGGCCGTTCATCGAACATACTAAACCCTAACAGACTGTAACGAGGAAAATGTTTTTTTTTTTTGTAATTAGTTTTATTCATAGTATTTTTATCGGATTTTCAAATCATTTTTATGGATTTTTCGAGTGTTGTCAGTAATTACGGTACTTCTATTAATCTGCTTGATTTTCATTTTCTTGTATCTTGGTTTGTATTTTAATCTAGCTCTCGTTTTTCTTCTTTTCAAATTTTTTTCTCTCTGTTGGAATTGTTTTCTCCTTTATTCCCTTGCTGTAGGCCAAAAGATCATTTGCTTGTTTTTATTTGAAATTTTTGTAGACTTGTTCGCAGATTATGGAGGAACGAGTGGATGGTAGGATCACTTCGTACGGAGTATATTTGATAGAGGAATGAATGGGTGAATTATATTTATGTACTAAAGCTTGGATTAGGTCAGGAACGGGTAGGTGCAGTTGTTCGAACTTCGTGATACGATACATTTCGATTATGGTTGAATGAAACCTTTGTATCACTCCGTTCATTTCACTACGGCCAGTAGCTGTAAAATAAACTTGAATTTGAAGTTTTTTTTATTGCTGTTGTTTATAAACGAGCTTCCAGCTTCTATGATGCTTCTCTAATGTTTGCTCTGTAGATGGTTGGGGCTTATGGAGGATATGTGTTATTTTTTCTGGCGCATCGTATTTTGAGTACGTGTAGTCTTTTGCTTGCATTGATTTTAATGTGTTCTATATGCTTTTTATTGTCTATTATTGTACCTAAATATTTATATGTGTTCACATCTTCGATTCGAGCCTTCTAGCTGTTTGTAGGCTGCTTCAGGAAAAATCGAACTACGGTTGAACTTTGAAGCTTGTTAAAAAAAAAAGCGTGGAACCCGATGGAACTATAAAGCTTTTCTACTTGCACTTAGAATTCGATGGAACTATGAGGCTTGTTTATAAACGAAGCATGGTACTTAATGGAACTGTAAGGTTTCTTAAGCAGCACATGGTACTTTACGGAACTTTTTGGTTGCTCAATGGAGAAAAACGGCTTAGGAAATGTTTGTCGAACATTTTTACCGATAAAAACTAAATTATAGATTATGTTGGAAAATAATAACATAACATAGAATGTATATTTAGCAACGCGATCAGGCCGTTCCTTACGAATAAAATATGTTTATTTTTTATTCAACAATTACATATGACCAATATGTATGATGTATGACCAATATGTTCTGAATTTGTCGTGTCTTCAACTAGTGCTAACCACAAATATTCAGATGCAACAGCACACATAAAAATTCACAATCAGAGACGGGTTTACCCATGAGCGAAATGAGCGACCTTCAAGTGTTCCGTCGTAAAAAAGAGCAAGCCGAAGGTGCCTCGTCGAATGGTTGCAACATTTTACTAACCTAAGTTGTGTTGTGGTTGTTAATTTGGTAGTGTATGACTTTGGTATACATATATATATATATTGAAAAGCGCTGGGGACATGACGTCACCTTGTGGTAGTCCGTCTGTGATAAGTTTTTTGAGGATTGTGTTGTTGCATTCTAATGTTGTGGTTCTGTTTTTTAGGAAAGCGTTTGTCCAATTTGTGATTTCTGATGGGACATTTGATTCTATCATTTTTCCAATCAGGGTTTTTGTGTTGACATTATTGTATGATTTTTCTAGATCGATGAACACGATCCCTGTTTTCATTTCATACATTTCCCTTGCAACTAGTGGCATGCCACCGAGCAAAGACACCAGCCGCTTTTGACGAATTGCTCTTCGTCATGTTTCTGTCTGATCGTTGTGCCCGAACGCATTCGTTATTCATTCTGTTTTTAATGTTATGATAGAACTGACGATCCATTTGAAATTTTTAATTCATTGAATTTGATTCGAAAACAAGCGTGAAAAACATAATGCGTGAAGTAGAAGACGAGAAAGTCATTCCATAAACGAAATGTGTGGAATAACCGAGCATGCTAGTAGATAACTTACGTGGTAAATTTTAAAATAAATCCAAATAAAATACTAACTGCTGTTGACAATTACAATCCACAATTGCTCCAAAAACTTGGAAATAAAAAAGTTGGGTGACTTTTGAAAATTCCATATCAATACAAGTAATGAATCAAAACTTATTGTAGTTTTATGTT
The DNA here is from genome assembly GCF_943734695.1 of Anopheles maculipalpis. Lineage (NCBI taxonomy): Eukaryota > Metazoa > Arthropoda > Insecta > Diptera > Culicidae > Anopheles > Anopheles maculipalpis. Next base: position 20,877,506 of record NC_064870.1, on the reverse strand, counting down.
GAAAAAAATACACGAGTTTTTTTGTTGCCTATTTAAGGGTTAACCTTGAATAATCGAGTTTGATGTATTTTAAATCGTCTTATTTCATTTGACGTTTACGATTGTCTGCCGCTTGGTTGGTAGCTCTTCGGTTGAATTATCGGCCATGTGCATCCTATTGACCAAATCTGCCAACTCAGGTGTTGAGGCTAATTTGTATCGAAAACTCCCTTATTAGTGGTTGTTAAGGCGTTTTTGTCAACAGGGTATTTATCTAGACGCTCATAGAAGAGAGAACAAAAGGCAGCCATTTTGCTAGAGCCAGGTTTTGGACGACAGTGTTGCACCGGTATATTATATCGGATAAGCAATTTGAGCAAATTGGTTGTATTGTGGCATTGTAGTGAAGTGAATGTGAAAAATAAATTACCAATCGTTGTGCTTGTGATATGTGTATGGAAATTCGTTCGGTATTGTGGTGTGTTTTTGTGTGGTTTTGAGTTTGTGTTGTGCCAAATGAGAATCAAGTCGTTTTGTGTCGAAGCTTTTATTACGCAGATTGTCACTATTTTCATTTGTTCTTTTGAGGATGCAAAATAGAACATTGCAACTGGCTTGGAAGCTCAGTAGTGATATGAAGTAAGAAAATACCGGGGCGTAAGTTGCTTGGTACGTTCGAAGTATCATCATTTGCTTGCATTAACTTACCATCATTATATTTTGCAGGTTATGGTAATATCGATAAATGGAGTATGTGCTAGGAAGCTATGGCACAGTATCGCACAGTGAGTATGTAATGTTTAAGAATGTAATCGAGAAGAATACCCATTAGATCGTGTGATTGGTTCCTAATGCTGTTCGTGTTACGCGAGTTAACCTTTTCTTTCTTGTAGGAAAGAAGGTGTTAGACGATCGATTGCCAAATTGCTTTATTTCTGTTACTTTGAACCGCAGACATTGAACCGACTGGAATAATTGGGGCAATTTCATGCATTGACCCGAACTGCTGACGACGGTGGTGAGCGGCGATACGGCAACAAATGCTTACTTGGGTAGACACTCAGACTCGTCCAACTCTATGGAGCTAATCGGGAAAATGTATGGGATCAGATTGCCAACCCTGTAACTATTGTTCTTGTGGACTATACATGTGTTGTGAGCCAAATGAACTTTCCCTTGGTGATACAACACAGGATGGAGTCAGATTTTTCTCAATATTCTGAGGTCAAGCTTCGGGATCTTAATCAGCAAAACTATCACTCTGTTGATTTTTTCCAGGCGTATGTAAATGTTAAAAGGAAAAATTTCAACTGATTCTGATCGGAATTGTTTCATTACTTTGGATGTACTGGAAGCTAAATCTGTTATTTTAATATTGATCCGTGTATTGATGGTTATTTGTTTATTTTTATTATCAACTAAGTCCATTAGCAAGCTATTGATTAGTCGTAGGTCGTTAGCTTAGGAAATTCCTACTAAATATATCCAACCAATTCCTTCTGAGTCCCAACGTTTGAAACGTTTATTGGGCAGAAGTTTCCTAAACAATGAATTTAAATGTTGTAACTGATTTTGTACAATGATGATCAGCTGATTGGTTTCTATTTTTTTTTTTAAATCGATTCTTATCGATTCCGTTTAAATTTTGTATGCTGTAATATTATAATGATAGATGTAATTGTAACTGTCGATCCTAGCTGGGCCTAAATCGATACCTACTATTGGTGGTACCCTGTCTATGGTTGTCCTTTGGCCGTTCATCGAACATACTAAACCCTAACAGACTGTAACGAGGAAAATGTTTTTTTTTTTTGTAATTAGTTTTATTCATAGTATTTTTATCGGATTTTCAAATCATTTTTATGGATTTTTCGAGTGTTGTCAGTAATTACGGTACTTCTATTAATCTGCTTGATTTTCATTTTCTTGTATCTTGGTTTGTATTTTAATCTAGCTCTCGTTTTTTTTCAAATTTGTTTCTGTCTGTTGGAATTGTTTTCTCCTTTATTCCCTTGCTGTAGGCCAAAAGATCATTTGCTTGTTTTTATTTGAAATTTTTGTAGACTTGTTCGCAGATTGTGGAGGAACGAGTGGATGGTAGGATCACTTCGTACGGAGTATATTTGATAGAGGAATGAATGGGTGAATTATATTTATGTACTAAAGCTTGGATTAGGTCAGGAACGGGTAGGTGCAGTTGTTCGAACTTCGTGATACGATACATTTCGATTATGGTTGAATGAAACCTTTGTATCACTCCGTTCATTTCACTACGGCCAGTAGCTGTAAAATAAACTTGAATTTGAAGTTTTTTTTATTGCTGTTGTTTATAAACGAGCTTCCAGCTTCTATGATGCTTCTCTAATGTTTGCTCTGTAGATGGTTGGGGCTTATGGAGGATATGTGTTATTTTTTCTGGCGCATCGTATTTTGAGTACGTGTAGTCTTTTGCTTGCATTGATTTTAATGTGTTCTATATGCTTTTTATTGTCTATTATTGTACCTAAATATTTATATGTGTTCACATCTTCGATTCGAGCCTTCTAGCTGTTTGTAGGCTGCTTCAGGAAAAATCGAACTACGGTTGAACTTTGAAGCTTGTTAAAAAAAAAGCGTGGAACCCGATGGAACTATAAAGCTTTTCTACTTGCACTTAGAATTCGATGGAACTATGAGGCTTGTTTATAAACGAAGCATGGTACTTAATGGAACTGTAAGGTTTCTTAAGCAGCACATGGTACTTTACGGAACTTTGTGGTTGTTCAATGGAGAAAAACGGCTTAGGAAATGTTTGTCGAACATTTTTACCGATAAAAACTAAATTATAGATTATGTTGGAAAATAATAACATAACATAGAATGTATATTTAGCAACGCGATCAGGCCGTTCCTTACGAATAAAATATGTTTATTTTTTATTCAACAGTTACATATGACCAATATGTATGATGTATGACCAATATGTTCTGAATTTGTCGTGTCTTCAACTAGTACTAACCACAAATATTCAGATGCAACAGCACACATAAAAATTCACAATCAGAGACGGGTTTACCCATGAGCGAAATGAGCGACCTTCAAGTGTTCCGTCGTAAAAAAGAGCAAGCCGAAGGTGCCTCGTCGAATGGTTGCAACATTTTACTAACCTAAGTTGTGTTGTGGTTGTTAATTTGGTAGTGTATGACTTTGGTATACATATATATATATTGAAAAGCGCTGGGGACATGACGTCACCTTGTGGTAGTCCGTCTGTGATAAGTTTTTTGAGGATTGTGTTGTTGCATTCTAATGTTGTGGTTCTGTTTTTTAGGAAAGCGTTTGTCCAATTTGTAATTTCTGATGGGACATTTGATTCTATCATTTTTCCAATCAGGGTTTTTGTTTTGACATTATTGTATGATTTTTCTAGATCGATGAACACGATCCCTGTTTTCATTTCATACATTTCCCCTGCAACTAGTGGCATGCCACCGAGCAATGACACCAGCCGCTTTTGACGAATTGCTCTTCGTCATGTTTCTGTCTGACCGTTGTGCCCGAACGCATTCGTTATTCATTCAGTTTTTAATGTTATGATAGAACTGACGATCCATTTGAAATTTTGAATTCATTGAATTTGATTCGAAAACAAGCGTGAAAAACATAATGCGTGAAGTAGAAGACGAGAAAGTCATTCCATAAACGAAATGTGTGGAATAACCGGGCATGCTAGTAGATAACTTACGTGGTAAATTTTAAAATAAATCCAAATAAAATACTAACTGCTGTTGACAATTACAATCCACAATTGCTCCAAAAACTTGGAAATAAAAAAGTTGGGTGACTTTTGAAAATTCAATATCAATACAAGTAATGAATCAAAACTTATTGTAGTTTTATGTTGAAAAAAATACACGAGTTTTTTTGTTGCCTATTTAAGGGTTAACCTTGAATAATCGAGTTTGATGTATTTTAAATCGTCTTATTTCATTTGACGTTTACGATTGTCTGCCGCTTGGTTGGTAGCTCTTCGGTTGAATTATCGGCCATGTGCATCCTATTGACCAAATCTGCCAACTCAGGTGTTGAGGCTAATTTGTATCGAAAACTCCCTTATTAGTGGTTGTTAAGGCGTTTTTGTCAACAGGGTATTTATCTAGACGCTCATAGAAGAGAGAACAAAAGGCAGCCATTTTGCTAGAGCCAGGTTTTGGACGACAGTGTTGCACCGGTATATTATATCGGATAAGCAATTTGAGCAAATTGGTGCATTGTAGTGAAGTGAATGTGAAAAATAAATTACCAATCGTTGTGCTTGTGATATGTGTATGGAAATTCGTTCGGTATTGTGGTGTGTTTTTGTGTGGTTTTGAGTTTGTGTTGTGCCAAATGAGAATCAAGTCGTTTTGTGTCGAAGCTTTTATTACGCAGATTGTCACTATTTTCATTTGTTCTTTTGAGGATGCAAAATAGAACATTGCAACTGGCTTGGAAGCTCAGTAGTGATATGAAGTAAGAAAATACCGGGGCGTAAGTTGCTTGGTACGTTCGAAGTATCATCATTTGCTTGCATTAACTTACCATCATTATATTTTGCAGGTTATGGTAATATCGATAAATGGAGTATGTGCTAGGAAGCTATGGCACAGTATCGCACAGTGAGTATGTAATGGTTAAGAATGTAATCGAGAAGAATACCCATTAGATCGTGTGATTGGTTCCTAATGCTGTTCGTGTTACGCGAGTTAACCTTTTCTTTCTTGTAGGAAAGAAGGTGTTAGACGATCGATTGCCAAATTGCTTTATTTCTGTTACTTTGAACCGCAGACATTGAACCGACTGGAATAATTGGGGCAATTTCATGCATTGACCCGAACTGCTGACGACGGTGGTGAGCGGCGATACGGCAACAAATGCTTACTTGGGTAGACACTCAGACTCGTCCAACTCTATGGAGCTAATCGGGAAAATGTATGGGATCAGATTGCCAACCCTGTAACTATTGTTCTTGTGGACTATACATGTGTTGTGAGCCAAATGAACTTTCCCTTGGTGATACAACACAGGATGGAGTCAGATTTTTCTCAATATTCTGAGGTCAAGCTTCGGGATCTTAATCAGCAAAACTATCACTCTGTTGATTTTTTCCAGGCGTATGTAAATGTTAATAGGAAAAATTTCGACTGATTCTGATCGGAATTGTTTCATTACTTTGGATGTACTGGAAGCTAAATCTGTTATTTTAATATTGATCCGTGTATTGATGGTTATTTGTTTATTATTATTATCAACTAAGTCGATAAGCAAGCTATTGATTAGTCGTAGGTCGTTAGCTTAGGAAATTCCTACTAAATATATCCAACCAATTCCTTCTGAGTCCCAACGTTTGAAACGTTTATTGGGCAGAAGTTTCCTAAACAATGAATTTAAATGTTCTAACTGATTTTGTATAATGATGATCAGCTGATTGGTTTCTATTTTTTTTTTAAATCGATTCTTATCGATTCCGTTTAAATTTTGTATGCTGTAATATTATAATGATAGATGTAATTGTAACTGTCGAAATTAGCTGGGCCTAAATCGATACCTACTATTGGTGGTAACCTGTCTATGGTTGTCCTTTGGCCGTTCATCGAACATACTAAACCCTAACAGACTGTAACGAGGAAAATGTTTTTTTTTTTTGTAATTAGTTTTATTCATAGTATTTTTATCGGATTTTCAAATCATTTTTATGGATTTTTCGAGTGTTGTCAGTAATTACGGTACTTCTATTAATCTGCTTGATTTTGATTTTCTTGTATCTTGGTTTGTATTTTAATCTAGCTCTCGTTTTTTTTCTTTTCAAATTTTTTTCTCTCTGTTGGAATTGTTTTCTCCTTTATTCCCTTGCTGTAGGCCAAAAGATCATTTGCTTGTTTTTATTTGAAATTTTTGTAGACTTGTTCGCAGATTGTGGAGGAACGAGTTGATGGTAGGATCACTTCGTACGGAGTATATTTGATAGAGGAATGAATGGGTGAATTATATTTATGTACTAAAGCTTGGATTAGGTCAGGAACGGGTAGGTGCAGTTGTTCGAACTTCGTGATACGATACATTTCGATTATGGTTGAATGAAACCTTTGTATCACTCCGTTCATTTCACTACGGCCAGTAGCTGTAAAATAAACTTGAATTTGAAGTTTTTTTTATTGCTGTTGTTTATAAACGAGCTTCCAGCTTCTATGATGCTTCTCTAATGTTTGCTCTGTAGATGGTTGGGGCTTATGGAGGATATGTGTTATTTTTTCTGGCGCATCGTATTTTGAGTACGTGTAGTCTTTTGCTTGCATTGATTTTAATGTGTTCTATATGCTTTTTATTGTCTATTATTGTACCTAAATATTTATATGTGTTCACATCTTCGATTCGAGCCTTCTAGCTGTTTGTAGGCTGCTTCAGGAAAAATCGAACTACGGTTGAACTTTGAAGCTTGTTAAAAAAAAGCGTGGAACCCGATGGAACTATAAAGCTTTTCTACTTGCACTTAGAATTCGATGGAACTATGAGGCTTGTTTATAAACGAAGCATGGTACTTAATGGAACTGTAAGGTTTCTTAAGCAGCACATGGTACTTTACGGAACTTTGTGGTTGTTCAATGGAGAAAAACGGCTTAGGAAATGTTTGTCGAACATTTTTACCGATAAAAACTAAATTATAGATTATGTTGGAAAATAATAACATAACATAGAATGTATATTTAGCAACGCGATCAGGCCGTTCCTTACGAATAAAATATGTTTATTTTTTATTCAACAGTTACATATGACCAATATGTATGATGTATGACCAATATGTTCTGAATTTGTCGTGTCTTCAACTAGTGCTAACCACAAATATTCAGATGCAACAGCACACATAAAAATTCACAATCAGAGACGGGTTTACCCATGAGCGAAATGAGCGACCTTCAAGTGTTCCGTCGTAAAAAAGAGCAAGCCGAAGGTGCCTCGTCGAATGGTTGCAACATTTTACTAACCTAAGTTGTGTTGTGGTTGTTAATTTGGTAGTGTATGACTTTGGTATACATATATATATATTGAAAAGCGCTGGGGACATGACGTCACCTTGTGGTAGTCCGTCTGTGATAAGTTTTTTGAGGATTGTGTTGTTGCATTCTAATGTTGTGGTTCTGTTTTTTAGGAAAGCGTTTGTCCAATTTGTAATTTTTGATGGGACATTTGATTCTATCATTTTTCCAATCAGGGTTTTTGTTTTGACATTATTGTATGATTTTTCTAGATCGATGAACACGATCCCTGTTTTCATTTCATACATTTCCCCTGCAAATAGTGGCATGCCACCGAGCAATGACACCAGCCGCTTTTGACGAATTGCTCTTCGTCATGTTTCTGTCTGACCGTTGTGCCCGAACGCATTCGTTATTCATTCAGTTTTTAATGTTATGATAGAACTGACGATCCATTTGAAATTTTGAATTCATTGAATTTGATTCGAAAACAAGCGTGAAAAACATAATGCGTGAAGTAGAAGACGAGAAAGTCATTCCATAAACGAAATGTGTGGAATAACCGGGCATGCTAGTAGATAACTTACGTGGTAAATTTTAAAATAAATCCAAATAAAATACTAACTGCTGTTGACAATTACAATCCACAATTGCTCCAAAAACTTGGAAATAAAAAAGTTGGGTGACTTTTGAAAATTCAATATCAATACAAGTAATGAATCAAAACTTATTGTAGTTTTATGTTGAAAAAAATACACGAGTTTTTTTGTTGCCTATTTAAGGGTTAACCTTGAATAATCGAGTTTGATGTATTTTAAAACGTCTTATTTCATTTGACGTTTACGATTGTCTGCCGCTTGGTTGGTAGCTCTTCGGTTGAATCATCGGCCATGTGCATCCTATTGACCAAATCTGCCAACTCAGGTGTTGAGGCTAATTTGTATCGAAAACTCCCTTATTAGTGGTTGTTAAGGCGATTTTGTCAACAGGGTATTTATCTAGACGCTCATAGAAGAGAGAACAAAAGGCAGCCATTTTGCTAGAGCCAGGTTTTGGACGACAGTGTTGCACCGGTATATTATATCGGATAAGCAATTTGAGCAAATTGGTGCATTGTAGTGAAGTGAATGTGAAAAATCAATTACCAATCGTTGTGCTTGTGATATGTGTATGGAAATTCGTTCGGTATTGTGGTGTGTTTTTGTGTGGTTTTGAGTTTGTGTTGTGCCAAATGAGAATCAAGTCGTTTTGTGTCGAAGCTTTTATTACGCAGATTGTCACTATTTTCATTTGTTCTTTTGAGGATGCAAAATAGAACATTGCAACTGGCTTGGAAGCTCAGTAGTGATATCATGGAGTAAGCAAATACCGGGGCGTAAGTTGCTTGGTACGTTCGAAGTATCATCATTTGCTTGCATTAACTTACCATCATTATATTTTGCAGGTTATGGTAATATCGATAAATGGAGTATGTGCTAGGAAGCTATGGCACAGTATCGCACAGTGAGTATGTAATGGTTAAGAATGTAATCGAGAAGAATACCCATTAGATCGTGTGATTGGTTCCTAATGCTGTTCGTGTTACGCGAGTTAACCTTTTCTTTCTTGTAGGAAAGAAGGTGTTAGACGATCGATTGCCAAATTGCTTTATTTCTGTTACTTTGAACCGCAGACATTGAACCGACTGGAATAATTGGGGCAATTTCATGCATTGACCCGAACTGCTGACGACGGTGGTGAGCGGCGATACGGCAACAAATGCTTACTTGGGTAGACACTCAGACTCGTCCAACTCTATGGAGCTAATCGGGAAAATGTATGGGATCAGATTGCCAACCCTGTAACTATTGTTCTTGTGGACTATATATGTGTTGTGAGCCAAATGAACTTTCCCTTGGTGATACAACACAGGATGGAGTCAGATTTTTCTCAATATTCTGAGGTCAAGCTTCGGGATCTTAATCAGCAAAACTATCACTCTGTTGATTTTTTCCAGGCGTATGTAAATGTTAATAGGAAAAATTTCAACTGATTCTGATCGGAATCGTTTCATTACTTTGGATGTACTGGAAGCTAAATCTGTTATTTTAATATTGATCCGTGTATTGATGGTTATTTGTTTATTATTATTATCAACTAAGTCGATAAGCAAGCTATTGATTAGTCGTAGGTCGTTAGCTTAGGAAATTCCTACTAAATATATCCAACCAATTCCTTCTGAGTCCCAACGTTTGAAACGTTTATTGGGCAGAAGTTTCCTAAACAATGAATTTAAATGTTGTAACTGATTTTGTATAATGATGATCAGCTGATTGGTTTCTATTTTTTTTAAATCGATTCTTATCGATTCCGTTTAAATTTTGTATGCTGTAATATTATAATGATAGATGTAATTGTAACTGTCGATCCTAGCTGGGCCTAAATCGATACCTACTATTGGTGGTAACCTGTCTATGGTTGTCCTTTGGCCGTTCATCGAACATACTAAACCCTAACAGACTGTAACGAGGAAGATGTTTTTGTTTTTTTTTGTAATTAGTTTTATTCATAGTATTTTTATCGGATTTTCAAATCATTTTTATGGATTTTTCGAGTGTTGTCAGTAATTACGGTACTTCTATTAATCTGCTTGATTTTGATTTTCTTGTATCTTGGTTTGTATTTTAATCTAGCTCTCGTTTTTTTTTTTTCAAAATTTTTTCTATCTGTTGGAATTGTTTTCTCCTTTATTCCCTTGCTGTAGGCCAAAAGATCATTTGATTGTTTTGATTTGAACTTTTTGTAGACTTGTTCGCAGATTATGGAGGAACGAGTTGATGGTAGGATCACTTCGTACGGAGTATATTTGATAGAGAAATGAATGGGTGAATTATATTTATGTACTAAAGCTTGGATTAGGTCAGGAACGGGTAGGTGCATTTGTTCGAACTTCGTGATACGATACATTTCGATTATGGTTGAATGAAACCTTTGTATCACTCCGTTCATTTCACTACGGCCAGTAGCTGTAAAATAAACTTGAATATGAAGTTTTTACAAAAGTTGGTTAAATTCTGAGTGCCAAATGATTTTTCGCCATCCGTAACTAGTATCTTTGGTGGGAGGTATTTTAATAGCAATCAACTTCACTAAAGCGAATTATGAAAATTTGTCTATACAAGTTAAGAAATAATGATTCTCCAAAAACATTTTATCTATATGTGCAATTTTGAATGTTGGAATGCTGGAATCGGTGTCTCTTGTTGGAGACACTTATTTGTTTTCATTACATATGCTGCAATTGGACAATACGGCGTAGAGCCGTCATACTAAAAAATAACTAAATATGCTGCAATTTGAAACAATATGTTTGATTTTGGAGAGCAGCTTCGGAAAATAATATGTACGCAAAATTCTCCAAACTTATTCTCCTTCTACTCCTATTTTCCTTTAGTGAACAGGTCTATCTTTGCCTAATTCACCTTGGGAGAACACAGCTCCAACAGCAAAATCTGAAGCATCGGTAGTCAGAATGAATGGTTTATTGAAATCGGAATAGATAAGAATATCATTTGACGATAATATTTGCTTCATTTTATTGAAACATTCTGCTTCTTGCTGATTTGTTTTGTTTTGATGTGTCAGAACCCTTCCCTCTTAAAATGTTTTCAAAGGTTTTGCGATTTTAACAAAATCTTTGACAAATTGCCGATAATAGCCCATCAATCCCAGAAAAGCACGAAGTTCTTTCATGTTTTTGGGAATGGGGTGTTTAGAAATTACGTCGATTTTATTCTGATAAGGTTTTATTCCGTCAGAGCAAACAACAAAACCGAGAAATTCTACTTCTTTCTTGAAGAATTCTGATTTATCTAATTGAATTTTTAATCCTGCTTGGTTAAGCGTGTTCAAGATGGTGTTCAAATTTTTAAAATGTTTCTCTAAATTCCTGCCAAAAACTTTTACATCGTCTATATCGACATAGCAAATTTTCCCTATAAAATTTCGCAAAACATCATCAATTGCTCTCTAGAAGGTTGCTTGAGCGTTTTTAATTCATATTTACCATTATTATTGGCAAATGCAGTTTTTTCTATGTCCGATTTTTTCATTCTGATTTGGTGGAACCCTGAAGCTATAGATCCAGAGTAGAAAAGGATTGCTGTTCTTTTCTGTCCTGCTGTCGGCTTATTATTGTGTACGCACGCAGTAAAACCGCATGTTTTACTCTGTGACTTCATTCTGCAGTATTCGTTTCTGTCGCTTTTAACCGCCTTTATCTTAACCGTAGATTTCAACTGGTTCTGCTGGTAACCGTCGGTGGTCCCTGATAGTTCACCTCAACTCTTTCCGATCTCAATCAACATCATGTGGACATGGTTAACCCACCCGCTGTTACCATATCAATCTGGCAGTCGTTTCAACCAACGCTTCGAAATGTGACATGACGAAAACCACAACCAACTACGATTCCTCCTGTCTCCATATCATCCTTCAAATTCGATTCTTCAATTCAACCCTGCTGTCGTGTGCCGCAATAATTCTAGTTATAGTGCATAGCGTTGTGTAGTACCGTTAAGTGCTAGCTTAATCGATTATTGATTTTTTTCGTCTCTCCTTAAATCTATCATTCGTAATAATTATTTACGAACTAACTTAATCTAGATACTTTCTTAATACTTTACTTTTCAAACTTTTCCAACCGATTGTTGTGTAATTTGTCCAGCTTTCTTTCCATATTTAACCACGCACGTTTGATCGCTGGGTATTTCTACCACATCATAAGGTTGTTATGTTTGTATAACGTATCTTTATTTCGTGTTTCGCAGGTAACGGACCCGACGTGGCCAGAACCCTGGTGGTTGTGGTATTCTGGAGATCTTTCTTTATTGTCGTCACGATTCGGAATGATCTCCGTGGAGGCTGAGGCTCCTTTTATTCAAGATTTTCTATAGGGGTGTTAGTGAAATCGCTTACCTTATCAACTATGGTTAGTATGCGTAACTAATAACTATTTTCAATACATAACACTTCTCCCAGCTTTAAATGAGACTTTAGATACTCTAACAAACAATGTCAATTACGTTCACAAGCTACTAAAATTAGTTTTTCCTTATCCTGTCCCGTATTCTTTTGGATCTTCTTAATTTAGGAGATTTGGATTCACTTCGTTTTCGTGTCGAACTAACCTTTTGTTTGTCTGTCACCTTTACTGTTGTTTTGTCTTTTCCTACCGGTGCACTGACTATGGGTACTATGGGATGAAATTCATCCGATAGATCGGATGTTCTAATTTGATTTGTGTGTACTATTCGCACATTTCCGTGAACATTTATCAAGTATCTATTGCTACTTATTTTTTCCAATACTAAGGCTGGAATCCATCTTACCAAATCCTCATGATGATTCCTATACAAAACTTTATCTCCTTTCGCGTGTGATACTGTATCTACTGGTTTGGACACTGGAGGCGGGAGGGGTTTGAGGTTTAGGTTACGTATCTTTCATCATTTTGAATTTCTAATTTAACTGGATTGCTCGTGTTTAGTAATGTTCTTGGTTCATAGCAAAAAACTAATGATGAAGGTGTTTTACCTGTAGAAGTAGATGGAGTGTTACGATAATTAAATAATATTCGATTTAATTTGCGCTGTAATGGTATTGGTCTCAATTGTTCATCAATCAAATACTTCTTCAACACTTTCTTAATCGTCTGAACTCCCCTCTCCGCTAATCCATTTGACTGCGGATGATAAGGCGGTGATTTCAACACCTTGATGACATTAGCCTAACATCCTTCCATAAACCCAGAAGAATTGAACGGTGGACCGTGGTCCGAACAAACTTCCGTAGGTAAACCAAAATAAGTATAGAAGTAAGTAAGTAAGTATGAATGAATAAATACTTAAACATATATCAAATAATTTAAAGGATATCTATTTGTGTTGGAAGTAAAGATTTTGTATTTATGGCGTGTTGTATGTTTGGTTATTTTCTTTACAACTCTATGTTGTTTTTCTTGATGTGTTTAAATATTCTTTTAAATGTTTTACCTGATGCCAATTGCCAATCGTTTTTGAGATTTTCTTTGATGATGTTTTTCTCTTTGTTGTATTTTGGACATACAAAGATTTTATGCAATCCGGTGTTTGGTTCGTTGCATATTTCACAGGTACCATTTTGTATTATGCTCATTTTTTCGAACCAGTATTCTGATAGATCATGTCCCGCTAGGATTTTACTTGCTATTTTATTTGACTTCATGTGCTTTGAGCAGTGTGTCTTTATACCATAGTTTGAATTTGAAATCACTATGTAGTTCTGCAAAAAAAATCCTTTCTCTCTTGTGGATGTGGTGTACCATTCTATAGTTTGTTCCTTCATTTCGTTTTGGAATATTTTTATCAGATCTGTATACCTGTATTTGTTGTTTATCTTATTTTGTGATATGGTTAGGGCTTATGGAGGATATGTGTTATTTTTACTGGCGCATCGTATTTTGAGTACGTTTAGTATTTTGCTTGCATTGATTTTAATGTGTTCTATATGCTTTTTAAATGTCAATTTATTGTCTATTATTGTACCTAAATATTTATATGTGTTCTCTTCGATTCGAGCCCTCTAGCTGTTTGTAGGCTGCTTCAGGAAAAATCGAACTACGGTTGAACTTTGAAGCTTGTTAAAAAAAGGCGTGGAACCCGATGGAACTATGAAGCTTGTTTATAAACGAAGCATGGTACTTAATGGAACTGTAAGGTTTCTTAAGCAGCACATGGTACTGTACGGAACTTTTTGGTTGCTCAATGGAGAAAAACGGCTTAGGAAATGTTTGTCGAACATTTTTACCGATAAAAACTAAATTATAGATTATGTTGGAAAATAATAACATAACATAGAATGTATATTTAGCAACGCGACCCGACCGTTCCTTACGAATAAAATATGTTTATTTTTTATTCAACAGTTACATATGACCAATATGTTCTGAATTTTTCATGTCTTCAACTAGTGCTAACCACAAATATTCAGATGCAACAGCACACATAAAAATTCACAATCAGAGACGGGTTTACCCATGAGCGACCTTCAAGTGTTCCGTCGTAAAAAAGAGCAAGCCGAAGGTGCCTCGTCGAATGGTTGCAACATTTTACTAACCTAAGTTGTGTTGTGGTTGTTAATTTGGTAGTGTATGACTTTGGTATATATATATATATATATATATATATATATATATATATATATATATATATATATATATATATATATATATATATATATATATATATATATATATATATATATATATATATATATATATATATATATATATATATATATATATATATATATATATATATATATATATATATATATATATATTGAAAAGGGCTGGGGACATGACGTCACCTTGTGTTAGTCCGTCTGTGATAAGTTTTTTGAGGATTGTGTTGTTGCATTCTAATGTTGTGGTTCTGTTTTTTAGGAAAGCTTTTGTCCAATTTGTGATTTCTGATGGGACATTTGTTTATTTATTCATAATTAATTATGACGGTCCAGTGCCGTATTGTTCTGATGGGACATTTGATTCTATCATTTTTCCAATCAGGGTTTTTGTTTTGACATTATTGTATGATTTTTCTAGATCGATGAACACGATCCCTGTTTTCATTTCATACATTTCCCTTGCAACTAGTGGCATGCCACCGAGCAAAGACACCAGCCGCTTTTGACGAATTGCTCTTCGTCATGTTTCTGTCTGACCGTTATGCCCGAACGCATTCGTTATTCATTCTGTTTTTAATGTTATGATAGAACTGACGATCCATTTGAAATTTTTAATTCATTGAATTTGATTCGAAAACAAGCATAATGCGTGAAGTAGAAGACGAGAAAAGTCATTCCATAAACGAAATGTGTGGAATAACCGGGCATGCTAGTAGATAACTTACGTGGTAAATTTTAAAATAAATCCAAATAAAATACTAACTGCTGTTGACAATTACAATCCACAATTGCTCCAAAAACTTGGAAATAAAAAAGTTGAGTGACTTTTGAAAATTCCATATCAATACAAGCAATGAATCAAAACTTATTGTAGTTTTATGTTGAAAGAAATACACGAGTTTTTTGTTGCCTATTTAAGGGTTAACCTTGAATAATCGAGTTTGATGTATTTTAAAACGTCTTATTTCATTTGACGTTTACGATTGTCTGCCGCTTGGTTGGTAGCTCTTCGGTTGAATCATCGGCCATGTGCATCCTATTGACCAAATCTGCCAACTCAGGTGTTGAGGCTAATTTGTATCGAAAACTCCCTTATTAGTGGTTGTTAAGGCGATTATGTCAACAGGGTATTTATCTAGACGCTCATAGAAGAGAGAACAAAAGGCAGCCATTTTGCTAGAGCCAGGTTTTGGACGACAGTGTTGCACCGGTATATTATATCGGATAAGCAATTTGAGCAAATTGGTGCATTGTAGTGAAGTGAATGTGAAAAATCAATTACCAATCGTTGTGCTTGTGATATGTGTATGGAAATTCGTTCGGTATTGTGGTGTGTTTTTGTGTGGTTTTGAGTTTGTGTTGTGCCAAATGAGAATCAAGTCGTTTTGTGTCGAAGCTTTTATTACGCAGATTGTCACTATTTTCATTTGTTCTTTTGAGGATGCAAAATAGAACATTGCAACTGGCTTGGAAGCTCAGTAGTGATATGAAGTAAGAAAATACCGGGGCGTAAGTTGCTTGGTACGTTCGAAGTATCATCATTTGCTTGCATTAACTTACCATCATTATATTTTGCAGGTTATGGTAATATCGATAAATGGAGTATGTGCTAGGAAGCTATGGCACAGTATCGCACAGTGAGTATGTAATGGTTAAGAATGTAATCGAGAAGAATACCCATTAGATCGTGTGATTGGTTCCTAATGCTGTTCGTGTTACGCGAGTTAACCTTTTCTTTCTTGTAGGAAAGAAGGTGTTAGACGATCGATTGCCAAATTGCTTTATTTCTGTTACTTTGAACCGCAGACATTGAACCGACTGGAATAATTGGGGCAATTTCATGCATTGACCCGAACTGCTGACGACGGTGGTGAGCGGCGATACGGCAACAAATGCTTACTTGGGTAGACACTCAGACTCGTCCAACTCTATGGAGCTAATCGGGAAAATGTATGGGATCAGATTGCCAACCCTGTAACTATTGTTCTTGTGGACTATACATGTGTTGTGAGCCAAATGAACTTTCCCTTGGTGATACAACACAGGATGGAGTCAGATTTTTCTCAATATTCTGAGGTCAAGCTTCGGGATCTTAATCAGCAAAACTATCACTCTGTTGATTTTTTCCAGGCGTATGTAAATGTTAATAGGAAAAATTTCAACTGATTCTGATCGGAATCGTTTCATTACTTTGGATGTACTGGAAGCTAAATCTGTTATTTTAATATTGATCCGTGTATTGATGGTTATTTGTTTATTATTATTATCAACTAAGCCGATAAGCAAGCTATTGATTAGTCGTAGGTCGTTAGCTTAGGAAATTCCTACTAAATATATCCAACCAATTCCTTCTGAGTCCCAACGTTTGAAACGTTTATTGGGCAGAAGTTTCCTAAACAATGAATTTAAATGTTGTAACTGATTTTGTATAATGATGATCAGCTGATTGGTTTCTATTTTTTTTAAATCGATTCTTATCTATTCCGTTTAAATTTTGTATGCTGTAATATTATAATGATAGATGTAATTGTAACTGTCGATCCTAGCTGGGCCTAAATCGATACCTACTATTGGTGGTACCCTGTCTATGGTTGTCCTTTGGCCGTTCATCGAACATACTAAACCCTAACAGACTGTAACGAGGAAAATGTTTTTTTTTTTGTAATTAGTTTTATTCATAGTATTTTTATCGGATTTTCAAATCATTTTTATGGATTTTTCGAGTGTTGTCAGTAATTACGGTACTTCTATTAATCTGCTTGATTTTCATTTTCTTGTATCTTGGTTTGTATTTTAATCTAGCTCTCGTTTTTCTTCTTTTCAAATTTTTTTCTGTCTGTTGGAATTGTTTTCTCCTTTATTCCCTTGCTGTAGGCCAAAAGATCATTTGCTTGTTTTTATTTGAAATTTTTGTAGACTTGTTCGCAGATTGTGGAGGAATGAGTGGATGGTAGGATCACTTCGTACGGAGTATATTTGATAGAGGAATGAATGGGTGAATTATATTTATGTACTAAAGCTTGGATTAGGTCAGGAACGGGTAGGTGCAGTTGTTCGAACTTCGTGATACGATACATTTCGATTATGGTTGAATGAAACCTTTGTATCACTCCGTTCATTTCACTACGGCCAGTAGCTGTAAAATAAACTTGAATTTGAAGTTTTTTTTATTGCTGTTGTTTATAAACGAGCTTCCAGCTTCTATGATGCTTCTCTAATGTTTGCTCTGTAGATGGTTGGGGCTTATGGAGAATATGTGTTATTTTTTCTGGCGCATCGTATTTTGAGTACGTTTAGTCTTTTGCTTGCATTGATTTTAATGTGTTCTATATGCTTTTTATTGTCTATTATTGTACCTAAATATTTATATGTGTTCACATCTTCGATTCGAGCCTTCTAGCTGTTTGTAGGCTGCTTCAGGAAAAATCGAACTACGGTTGAACTTTGAAGCTTGTTAAAAAAAAAGCGTGGAACCCGATGGAACTATAAAGCTTTTCTACTTGCACTTAGAATTCGATGGAACTATGAGGCTTGTTTATAAACGAAGCATGGTACTTAATGGAACTGTAAGGTTTCTTAAGCAGCACATGGTACTTTACGGAACTTTGTGGTTGTTCAATGGAGAAAAACGGCTTAGGAAATGTTTGTCGAACATTTTTACCGATAAAAACTAAATTATAGATTATGTTGGAAAATAATAACATAACATAGAATGTATATTTAGCAACGCGATCAGGCCGTTCCTTACGAATAAAATATGTTTATTTTTTATTCAACAGTTACATATGACCAATATGTATGATGTATGACCAATATGTTCTGAATTTGTCGTGTCTTCAACTAGTGCTAACCACAAATATTCAGATGCAACAGCACACATAAAAATTCACAATCAGAGACGGGTTTACCCATGAGCGAAATGAGCGACCTTCAAGTGTTCCGTCGTAAAAAAGAGCAAGCCGAAGGTGCCTCGTCGAATGGTTGCAACATTTTACTAACCTAAGTTGTGTTGTGGTTGTTAATTTGGTAGTGTATGACTTTGGTATACATATATATATATATTGAAAAGCGCTGGGGACATGACGTCACCTTGTGGTAGTCCGTCTGTGATAAGTTTTTTGAGGATTGTGTTGTTGCATTCTAATGTTGTGGTTCTGTTTTTTAGGAAAGCGTTTGTCCAATTTGTAATTTCTGATGGGACATTTGATTCTATCATTTTTCCAATCAGGGTTTTTGTTTTGACATTATTGTATGATTTTTCTAGATCGATGAACACGATCCCTGTTTTTATTTCATACATTTCCCCTGCAACTAGTGGCATGCCACCGAGCAATGACACCAGCCGCTTTTGACGAATTGCTCTTCGTCATGTTTCTGTCTGACCGTTGTGCCCGAACGCATTCGTTATTCATTCAGTTTTTAATGTTATGATAGAACTGACGATCCATTTGAAATTTTGAATTCATTGAATTTGATTCGAAAACAAGCGTGAAAAACATAATGCGTGAAGTAGAAGACGAGAAAGTCATTCCATAAACGAAATGTGTGGAATAACCGGGCATGCTAGTAGATAACTTACGTGGTAAATTTTAAAATAAATCCAAATAAAATACTAACTGCTGTTGACAATTACAATCCACAATTGCTCCAAAAACTTGGAAATAAAAAAGTTGGGTGACTTTTGAAAATTCAATATCAATACAAGTAATGAATCAAAACTTATTGTAGTTTTATGTTGAAAAAAATACACGAGTTTTTTTGTTGCCTATTTAAGGGTTAACCTTGAATAATCGAGTTTGATGTATTTTAAAACGTCTTATTTCATTTGACGTTTACGATTGTCTGCCGCTTGGTTGGTAGCTCTTCGGTTGAATTATCGGCCATGTGCATCCTATTGACCAAATCTGCCAACTCAGGTGTTGAGGCTAATTTGTATCGAAAACTCCCTTATTAGTGGTTGTTAAGGCGTTTTTGTCAACAGGGTATTTATCTAGACGCTCATAGAAGAGAGAACAAAAGGCAGCCATTTTGCTAGAGCCAGGTTTTGGACGACAGTGTTGCACCGGTATATTATATCGGATAAGCAATTTGAGCAAATTGGTGCATTGTAGTGAAGTGAATGTGAAAAATAAATTACCAATCGTTGTGCTTGTGATATGTGTATGGAAATTCGTTCGGTATTGTGGTGTGTTTTTGTGTGGTTTTGAGTTTGTGTTGTGCCAAATGAGAATCAAGTCGTTTTGTGTCGAAGCTTTTATTACGCAGATTGTCACTATTTTCATTTGTTCTTTTGAGGATGCAAAATAGAACATTGCAACTGGCTTGGAAGCTCAGTAGTGATATGAAGTAAGAAAATACCGGGGCGTAAGTTGCTTGGTACGTTCGAAGTATCATCATTTGCTTGCATTAACTTACCATCATTATATTTTGCAGGTTATGGTAATATCGATAAATGGAGTATGTGCTAGGAAGCTATGGCACAGTATCGCACAGTGAGTATGTAATGGTTAAGAATGTAATCGAGAAGAATACCCATTAGATCGTGTGATTGGTTCCTAATGCTGTTCGTGTTACGCGAGTTAACCTTTTCTTTCTTGTAGGAAAGAAGGTGTTAGACGATCGATTGCCAAATTGCTTTATTTCTGTTACTTTGAACCGCAGACATTGAACCGACTGGAATAATTGGGGCAATTTCATGCATTGACCCGAACTGCTGACGACGGTGGTGAGCGGCGATACGGCAACAAATGCTTACTTGGGTAGACACTCAGACTCGTCCAACTCTATGGAGCTAATCGGGAAAATGTATGGGATCAGATTGCCAACCCTGTAACTATTGTTCTTGTGGACTATACATGTGTTGTGAGCCAAATGAACTTTCCCTTGGTGATACAACACAGGATGGAGTCAGATTTTTCTCAATATTCTGAGGTCAAGCTTCGGGATCTTAATCAGCAAAACTATCACTCTGTTGATTTTTTCCAGGCGTATGTAAATGTTAATAGGAAAAATTTCGACTGATTCTGATCGGAATTGTTTCATTACTTTGGATGTACTGGAAGCTAAATCTGTTATTTTAATATTGATCCGTGTATTGATGGTTATTTGTTTATTATTATTATCAACTAAGTCGATAAGCAAGCTATTGATTAGTCGTAGGTCGTTAGCTTAGGAAATTCCTACTAAATAT
Source organism: Anopheles maculipalpis (assembly GCF_943734695.1). Taxonomy (NCBI): domain Eukaryota; kingdom Metazoa; phylum Arthropoda; class Insecta; order Diptera; family Culicidae; genus Anopheles; species Anopheles maculipalpis. The sequence goes on along the minus strand of NC_064870.1, from coordinate 20,857,142 downwards.
ATCCAACCAATTCCTTCTGAGTCCCAACGTTTGAAACGTTTATTGGGCAGAAGTTTCCTAAACAATGAATTTAAATGTTCTAACTGATTTTGTATAATGATGATCAGCTGATTGGTTTCTATTTTTTTTTTAAATCGATTCTTATCGATTCCGTTTAAATTTTGTATGCTGTAATATTATAATGATAGATGTAATTGTAACTGTCGAAATTAGCTGGGCCTAAATCGATACCTACTATTGGTGGTAACCTGTCTATGGTTGTCCTTTGGCCGTTCATCGAACATACTAAACCCTAACAGACTGTAACGAGGAAAATGTTTTTTTTTTTTGTAATTAGTTTTATTCATAGTATTTTTATCGGATTTTCAAATCATTTTTATGGATTTTTCGAGTGTTGTCAGTAATTACGGTACTTCTATTAATCTGCTTGATTTTGATTTTCTTGTATCTTGGTTTGTATTTTAATCTAGCTCTCGTTTTTTTTCTTTTCAAATTTTTTTCTCTCTGTTGGAATTGTTTTCTCCTTTATTCCCTTGCTGTAGGCCAAAAGATCATTTGCTTGTTTTTATTTGAAATTTTTGTAGACTTGTTCGCAGATTGTGGAGGAACGAGTTGATGGTAGGATCACTTCGTACGGAGTATATTTGATAGAGGAATGAATGGGTGAATTATATTTATGTACTAAAGCTTGGATTAGGTCAGGAACGGGTAGGTGCAGTTGTTCGAACTTCGTGATACGATACATTTCGATTATGGTTGAATGAAACCTTTGTATCACTCCGTTCATTTCACTACGGCCAGTAGCTGTAAAATAAACTTGAATTTGAAGTTTTTTTTATTGCTGTTGTTTATAAACGAGCTTCCAGCTTCTATGATGCTTCTCTAATGTTTGCTCTGTAGATGGTTGGGGCTTATGGAGGATATGTGTTATTTTTTCTGGCGCATCGTATTTTGAGTACGTGTAGTCTTTTGCTTGCATTGATTTTAATGTGTTCTATATGCTTTTTATTGTCTATTATTGTACCTAAATATTTATATGTGTTCACATCTTCGATTCGAGCCTTCTAGCTGTTTGTAGGCTGCTTCAGGAAAAATCGAACTACGGTTGAACTTTGAAGCTTGTTAAAAAAAAGCGTGGAACCCGATGGAACTATAAAGCTTTTCTACTTGCACTTAGAATTCGATGGAACTATGAGGCTTGTTTATAAACGAAGCATGGTACTTAATGGAACTGTAAGGTTTCTTAAGCAGCACATGGTACTTTACGGAACTTTGTGGTTGTTCAATGGAGAAAAACGGCTTAGGAAATGTTTGTCGAACATTTTTACCGATAAAAACTAAATTATAGATTATGTTGGAAAATAATAACATAACATAGAATGTATATTTAGCAACGCGATCAGGCCGTTCCTTACGAATAAAATATGTTTATTTTTTATTCAACAGTTACATATGACCAATATGTATGATGTATGACCAATATGTTCTGAATTTGTCGTGTCTTCAACTAGTGCTAACCACAAATATTCAGATGCAACAGCACACATAAAAATTCACAATCAGAGACGGGTTTACCCATGAGCGAAATGAGCGACCTTCAAGTGTTCCGTCGTAAAAAAGAGCAAGCCGAAGGTGCCTCGTCGAATGGTTGCAACATTTTACTAACCTAAGTTGTGTTGTGGTTGTTAATTTGGTAGTGTATGACTTTGGTATACATATATATATATTGAAAAGCGCTGGGGACATGACGTCACCTTGTGGTAGTCCGTCTGTGATAAGTTTTTTGAGGATTGTGTTGTTGCATTCTAATGTTGTGGTTCTGTTTTTTAGGAAAGCGTTTGTCCAATTTGTAATTTCTGATGGGACATTTGATTCTATCATTTTTCCAATCAGGGTTTTTGTTTTGACATTATTGTATGATTTTTCTAGATCGATGAACACGATCCCTGTTTTCATTTCATACATTTCCCCTGCAAATAGTGGCATGCCACCGAGCAATGACACCAGCCGCTTTTGACGAATTGCTCTTCGTCATGTTTCTGTCTGACCGTTGTGCCCGAACGCATTCGTTATTCATTCAGTTTTTAATGTTATGATAGAACTGACGATCCATTTGAAATTTTGAATTCATTGAATTTGATTCGAAAACAAGCGTGAAAAACATAATGCGTGAAGTAGAAGACGAGAAAGTCATTCCATAAACGAAATGTGTGGAATAACCGGGCATGCTAGTAGATAACTTACGTGGTAAATTTTAAAATAAATCCAAATAAAATACTAACTGCTGTTGACAATTACAATCCACAATTGCTCCAAAAACTTGGAAATAAAAAAGTTGGGTGACTTTTGAAAATTCAATATCAATACAAGTAATGAATCAAAACTTATTGTAGTTTTATGTTGAAAAAAATACACGAGTTTTTTTGTTGCCTATTTAAGGGTTAACCTTGAATAATCGAGTTTGATGTATTTTAAAACGTCTTATTTCATTTGACGTTTACGATTGTCTGCCGCTTGGTTGGTAGCTCTTCGGTTGAATCATCGGCCATGTGCATCCTATTGACCAAATCTGCCAACTCAGGTGTTGAGGCTAATTTGTATCGAAAACTCCCTTATTAGTGGTTGTTAAGGCGATTTTGTCAACAGGGTATTTATCTAGACGCTCATAGAAGAGAGAACAAAAGGCAGCCATTTTGCTAGAGCCAGGTTTTGGACGACAGTGTTGCACCGGTATATTATATCGGATAAGCAATTTGAGCAAATTGGTGCATTGTAGTGAAGTGAATGTGAAAAATCAATTACCAATCGTTGTGCTTGTGATATGTGTATGGAAATTCGTTCGGTATTGTGGTGTGTTTTTGTGTGGTTTTGAGTTTGTGTTGTGCCAAATGAGAATCAAGTCGTTTTGTGTCGAAGCTTTTATTACGCAGATTGTCACTATTTTCATTTGTTCTTTTGAGGATGCAAAATAGAACATTGCAACTGGCTTGGAAGCTCAGTAGTGATATGAAGTAAGAAAATACCGGGGCGTAAGTTGCTTGGTACGTTCGAAGTATCATCATTTGCTTGCATTAACTTACCATCATTATATTTTGCAGGTTATGGTAATATCGATAAATGGAGTATGTGCTAGGAAGCTATGGCACAGTATCGCACAGTGAGTATGTAATGGTTAAGAATGTAATCGAGAAGAATACCCATTAGATCGTGTGATTGGTTCCTAATGCTGTTCGTGTTACGCGAGTTAACCTTTTCTTTCTTGTAGGAAAGAAGGTGTTAGACGATCGATTGCCAAATTGCTTTATTTCTGTTACTTTGAACCGCAGACATTGAACCGACTGGAATAATTGGGGCAATTTCATGCATTGACCCGAACTGCTGACGACGGTGGTGAGCGGCGATACGGCAACAAATGCTTACTTGGGTAGACACTCAGACTCGTCCAACTCTATGGAGCTAATCGGGAAAATGTATGGGATCAGATTGCCAACCCTGTAACTATTGTTCTTGTGGACTATACATGTGTTGTGAGCCAAATGAACTTTCCCTTGGTGATACAACACAGGATGGAGTCAGATTTTTCTCAATATTCTGAGGTCAAGGTTCGGGGTCTTAATCAGCAAAACTATCACTCTGTTGATTTTTTCCAGGCGTATGTAAATGTTAATAGAAAAAATTTCGACTGATTCTGATCGGAATTGTTTCATTACTTTGGATGTACTGGAAGCTAAATCTGTTATTTTAATATTGATCCGTGTATTGATGGTTATTTGTTTATTTTTATTATCAACTAAGTCCATTAGCAAGCTATTGATTAGTCGTAGGTCGTTAGCTTAGGAAATTCCTACTAAATATATCCAACCAATTCCTTCTGAGTCCCAACGTTTGAAACGTTTATTGGGCAGAAGTTTCCTAAACAATGAATTTAAATGTTGTAACTGATTTTGTATAATGATGATCAGCTGATTGGTTTCTATTTTTTTTAAATCGATTCTTATCGATTCCGTTTAAATTTTGTATGCTGTAATATTATAATGATAGATGTAATTGTAACTGTCGATCCTAGCTGGGCCTAAATCGATACCTACTATTGGTGGTACCCTGTCTATGGTTGTCCTTTGGCCGTTCATCGAACATACTAAACCTAACAGACTGTAACGAGGAAGAGGTTTTTGTTTTTTTTTTTGTAATTAGTTTTATTCATAGTATATTTATCGGATTTTCAAATCATTTTTATGGATTTTTCGAGTGTTGTCAGTAATTACGGTACTTCTATTAATCTGCTTGATTTTGATTTTCTTGTATCTTGGTTTGTATTTTAATCTAGCTCTCGTTTTTTTTTTTTTCAAAATTTTTTCTATCTGTTGGAATTGTTTTCTCCTTTATTCCCTTGCTGTAGGCCAAAAGATCATTTGATTGTTTTGATTTGAACTTTTTGTAGACTTGTTCGCAGATTATGGAGGAACGAGTTGATGGTAGGATCACTTCGTACGGAGTATATTTGATAGAGAAATGAATGGGTGAATTATATTTATGTACTAAAGCTTGGATTAGGTCAGGAACGGGTAGGTGCATTTGTTCGAACTTCGTGATACGATACATTTCGATTATGGTTGAATGAAACCTTTGTATCACTCCGTTCATTTCACTACGGCCAGTAGCTGTAAAATAAACTTGAATGTGAAGTTTTTACAAAAGTTGGTTAAATTCTGAGTGCCAAATGATTTTTCGCCATCCGTAACTAGTATCTTTGGTGGGAGGTATTTTAATAGCAATCAACTTCACTAAAGCGAATTATGAAAATTTGTCTATACAAGTTAAGAAATAATGATTCTCCAAAAACATTTTATCTATATGTGCAATTTTGAATGTTGGAATGCTGGAATCGGTGTCTCTTGTTGGAGACACTTATTTGTTTTCATTACATATGCTGCAATTGGACAATACGGCGTAGAGCCGTCATACTAAAAAATAACTAAATATGCTGCAATTTGAAACAATATGTTTGATTTTGGAGAGCAGCTTCGGAAAATAATATGTACGCAAAATTCTCCAAACTTATTCTCCTTCTACTCCTATTTTCCTTTAGTGAACAGGTCTATCTTTGCCTAATTCACCTTGGGAGAACACAGCTCCAACAGCAAAATCTGAAGCATCGGTAGTCAGAATGAATGGTTTATTGAAATCGGAATAGATAAGAATATCATTTGACGATAATATTTGCTTCATTTTATTGAAACATTCTGCTTCTTGCTGATTTGTTTTGTTTTGATGTGTCAGAACCCTTCCCTCTTAAAATGTTTTCAAAGGTTTTGCGATTTTAACAAAATCTTTGACAAATTGCCGATAATAGCCCATCAATCCCAGAAAAGCACGAAGTTCTTTCATGTTTTTGGGAATGGGGTGTTTAGAAATTACGTCGATTTTATTCTGATAAGGTTTTATTCCGTCAGAGCAAACAACAAAACCGAGAAATTCTACTTCTTTCTTGAAGAATTCTGATTTATCTAATTGAATTTTTAATCCTGCTTGGTTAAGCGTGTTCAAGATGGTGTTCAAATTTTTAAAATGTTTCTCTAAATTCCTGCCAAAAACTTTTACATCGTCTATATCGACATAGCAAATTTTCCCTATAAAATTTCGCAAAACATCATCAATTGCTCTCTAGAAGGTTGCTTGAGCGTTTTTAATTCATATTTACCATTATTATTGGCAAATGCAGTTTTTTCTATGTCCGATTTTTTCATTCTGATTTGGTGGAACCCTGAAGCTATAGATCCAGAGTAGAAAAGGATTGCTGTTCTTTTCTGTCCTGCTGTCGGCTTATTATTGTGTACGCACGCAGTAAAACCGCATGTTTTACTCTGTGACTTCATTCTGCAGTATTCGTTTCTGTCGCTTTTAACCGCCTTTATCTTAACCGTAGATTTCAACTGGTTCTGCTGGTAACCGTCGGTGGTCCCTGATAGTTCACCTCAACTCTTTCCGATCTCAATCAACATCATGTGGACATGGTTAACCCACCCGCTGTTACCATATCAATCTGGCAGTCGTTTCAACCAACGCTTCGAAATGTGACATGACGAAAACCACAACCAACTACGATTCCTCCTGTCTCCATATCATCCTTCAAATTCGATTCTTCAATTCAACCCTGCTGTCGTGTGCCGCAATAATTCTAGTTATAGTGCATAGCGTTGTGTAGTACCGTTAAGTGCTAGCTTAATCGATTATTGATTTTTTTCGTCTCTCCTTAAATCTATCATTCGTAATAATTACTTACGAACTAACTTAATCTAGATACTTTCTTAATACTTTACTTTTCAAACTTTTCCAACCGATTGTTGTGTAATTTGTCCAGCTTTCTTTCCATATTTAACCACGCACGTTTGATCGCTGGGTATTTCTACCACATCATAAGGTTGTTATGTTTGTATAACGTATCTTTATTTCGTGTTTCGCAGGTAACGGACCCGACGTGGCCAGAACCCTGGTGGTTGTGGTATTCTGGAGATCTTTCTTTATTGTCGTCACGATTCGGAATGATCTCCGTGGAGGCTGAGGCTCCTTTTATTCAAGATTTTCTATAGGGGTGTTAGTGAAATCGCTTACCTTATCAACTATGGTTAGTATGCGTAACTAATAACTATTTTCAATACATAACACTTCTCCCAGCTTTAAATGAGACTTTAGATACTCTAACAAACAATGTCAATTACGTTCACAAGCTACTAAAATTAGTTTTTCCTTATCCTGTCCCGTATTCTTTTGGATCTTCTTAATTTAGGAGATTTGGATTCACTTCGTTTTCGTGTCGAACTAACCTTTTGTTTGTCTGTCACCTTTACTGTTGTTTTGTCTTTTCCTACCGGTGCACTGACTATGGGTACTATGGGATGAAATTCATCCGATAGATCGGATGTTCTAATTTGATTTGTGTGTACTATTCGCACATTTCCGTGAACATTTATCAAGTATCTATTGCTACTTATTTTTTCCAATACTAAGGCTGGAATCCATCTTACCAAATCCTCATGATGATTCCTATACAAAACTTTATCTCCTTTCGCGTGTGATACTGTATCTACTGGTTTGGACACTGGAGGCGGGAGGGGTTTGAGGTTTAGGTTACGTATCTTTCATCATTTTGAATTTCTAATTTAACTGGATTGCTCGTGTTTAGTAATGTTCTTGGTACATAGCAAAAAACTAATGATGAAGGTGTTTTACCTGTAGAAGTAGATGGAGTGTTACGATAATTAAATAATATTCGATTTAATTTGCGCTGTAATGGTATTGGTCTCAATTGTTCATCAATCAAATACTTCTTCAACACTTTCTTAATCGTCTGAACTCCCCTCTCCGCTAATCCATTTGACTGCGGATGATAAGGCGGTGATTTCAACACCTTGATGACATTAGCCTAACATCCTTCCATAAACCCAGAAGAATTGAACGGTGGACCGTGGTCCGAACAAACTTCCGTAGGTAAACCAAAATAAGTATAGAAGTAAGTAAGTAAGTATGAATGAATAAATACTTAAACATATATCAAATAATTTAAAGGATATCTATTTGTGTTGGAAGTAAAGATTTTGTATTTATGGCGTGTTGTATGTTTGGTTATTTTCTTTACAACTCTATGTTGTTTTTCTTGATGTGTTTAAATATTCTTTTAAATGTTTTACCTGATGCCAATTGCCAATCGTTTTTGAGATTTTCTTTGATGATGTTTTTCTCTTTGTTGTATTTTGGACATACAAAGATTTTATGCAATCCGGTGTTTGGTTCGTTGCATATTTCACAGGTACCATTTTGTATTATGCTCATTTTTTCGAACCAGTATTCTGATAGATCATGTCCCGCTAGGATTTTACTTGCTATTTTATTTGACTTCATGTGCTTTGAGCAGTGTGTCTTTATACCATAGTTTGAATTTGAAATCACTATGTAGTTCTGCAAAAAAAATCCTTTCTCTCTTGTGGATGTGGTGTACCATTCTATAGTTTGTTCCTTCATTTCGTTTTGGAATATTTTTATCAGATCTGTATACCTGTATTTGTTGTTTATCTTATTTTGTGATATGGTTAGGGCTTATGGAGGATATGTGTTATTTTTACTGGCGCATCGTATTTTGAGTACGTTTAGTATTTTGCTTGCATTGATTTTAATGTGTTCTATATGCTTTTTAAATGTCAATTTATTGTCTATTATTGTACCTAAATATTTATATGTGTTCTCTTCGATTCGAGCCCTCTAGCTGTTTGTAGGCTGCTTCAGGAAAAATCGAACTACGGTTGAACTTTGAAGCTTGTTAAAAAAAGGCGTGGAACCCGATGGAACTATGAAGCTTGTTTATAAACGAAGCATGGTACTTAATGGAACTGTAAGGTTTCTTAAGCAGCACATGGTACTGTACGGAACTTTTTGGTTGCTCAATGGAGAAAAACGGCTTAGGAAATGTTTGTCGAACATTTTTACCGATAAAAACTAAATTATAGATTATGTTGGAAAATAATAACATAACATAGAATGTATATTTAGCAACGCGACCCGACCGTTCCTTACGAATAAAATATGTTTATTTTTTATTCAACAGTTACATATGACCAATATGTTCTGAATTTTTCATGTCTTCAACTAGTGCTAACCACAAATATTCAGATGCAACAGCACACATAAAAATTCACAATCAGAGACGGGTTTACCCATGAGCGACCTTCAAGTGTTCCGTCGTAAAAAAGAGCAAGCCGAAGGTGCCTCGTCGAATGGTTGCAACATTTTACTAACCTAAGTTGTGTTGTGGTTGTTAATTTGGTAGTGTATGACTTTGGTATACATATATATATATTGAAAAGCGCTGGGGACATGACGTCACCTTGTGGTAGTCCGTCTGTGATAAGTTTTTTGAGGATTGTGTTGTTGCATTCTAATGTTGTGGTTCTGTTTTTTAGGAAAGCGTTTGTCCAATTTGTAATTTCTGATGGGACATTTGATTCTATCATTTTTCCAATCAGGGTTTTTGTTTTGACATTATTGTATGATTTTTCTAGATCGATGAACACGATCCCTGTTTTCATTTCATACATTTCCCCTGCAAATAGTGGCATGCCACCGAGCAATGACACCAGCCGCTTTTGACGAATTGCTCTTCGTCATGTTTCTGTCTGACCGTTGTGCCCGAACGCATTCGTTATTCATTCAGTTTTTAATGTTATGATAGAACTGACGATCCATTTGAAATTTTGAATTCATTGAATTTGATTCGAAAACAAGCGTGAAAAACATAATGCGTGAAGTAGAAGACGAGAAAGTCATTCCATAAACGAAATGTGTGGAATAACCGGGCATGCTAGTAGATAACTTACGTGGTAAATTTTAAAATAAATCCAAATAAAATACTAACTGCTGTTGACAATTACAATCCACAATTGCTCCAAAAACTTGGAAATAAAAAAGTTGGGTGACTTTTGAAAATTCAATATCAATACAAGTAATGAATCAAAACTTATTGTAGTTTTATGTTGAAAAAAATACACGAGTTTTTTTGTTGCCTATTTAAGGGTTAACCTTGAATAATCGAGTTTGATGTATTTTAAAACGTCTTATTTCATTTGACGTTTACGATTGTCTGCCGCTTGGTTGGTAGCTCTTCGGTTGAATCATCGGCCATGTGCATCCTATTGACCAAATCTGCCAACTCAGGTGTTGAGGCTAATTTGTATCGAAAACTCCCTTATTAGTGGTTGTTAAGGCGATTTTGTCAACAGGGTATTTATCTAGACGCTCATAGAAGAGAGAACAAAAGGCAGCCATTTTGCTAGAGCCAGGTTTTGGACGACAGTGTTGCACCGGTATATTATATCGGATAAGCAATTTGAGCAAATTGGTGCATTGTAGTGAAGTGAATGTGAAAAATCAATTACCAATCGTTGTGCTTGTGATATGTGTATGGAAATTCGTTCGGTATTGTGGTGTGTTTTTGTGTGGTTTTGAGTTTGTGTTGTGCCAAATGAGAATCAAGTCGTTTTGTGTCGAAGCTTTTATTACGCAGATTGTCACTATTTTCATTTGTTCTTTTGAGGATGCAAAATAGAACATTGCAACTGGCTTGGAAGCTCAGTAGTGATATGAAGTAAGAAAATACCGGGGCGTAAGTTGCTTGGTACGTTCGAAGTATCATCATTTGCTTGCATTAACTTACCATCATTATATTTTGCAGGTTATGGTAATATCGATAAATGGAGTATGTGCTAGGAAGCTATGGCACAGTATCGCACAGTGAGTATGTAATGGTTAAGAATGTAATCGAGAAGAATACCCATTAGATCGTGTGATTGGTTCCTAATGCTGTTCGTGTTACGCGAGTTAACCTTTTCTTTCTTGTAGGAAAGAAGGTGTTAGACGATCGATTGCCAAATTGCTTTATTTCTGTTACTTTGAACCGCAGACATTGAACCGACTGGAATAATTGGGGCAATTTCATGCATTGACCCGAACTGCTGACGACGGTGGTGAGCGGCGATACGGCAACAAATGCTTACTTGGGTAGACACTCAGACTCGTCCAACTCTATGGAGCTAATCGGGAAAATGTATGGGATCAGATTGCCAACCCTGTAACTATTGTTCTTGTGGACTATACATGTGTTGTGAGCCAAATGAACTTTCCCTTGGTGATACAACACAGGATGGAGTCAGATTTTTCTCAATATTCTGAGGTCAAGGTTCGGGGTCTTAATCAGCAAAACTATCACTCTGTTGATTTTTTCCAGGCGTATGTAAATGTTAATAGAAAAAATTTCGACTGATTCTGATCGGAATTGTTTCATTACTTTGGATGTACTGGAAGCTAAATCTGTTATTTTAATATTGATCCGTGTATTGATGGTTATTTGTTTATTTTTATTATCAACTAAGTCCATTAGCAAGCTATTGATTAGTCGTAGGTCGTTAGCTTAGGAAATTCCTACTAAATATATCCAACCAATTCCTTCTGAGTCCCAACGTTTGAAACGTTTATTGGGCAGAAGTTTCCTAAACAATGAATTTAAATGTTGTAACTGATTTTGTATAATGATGATCAGCTGATTGGTTTCTATTTTTTTTAAATCGATTCTTATCGATTCCGTTTAAATTTTGTATGCTGTAATATTATAATGATAGATGTAATTGTAACTGTCGATCCTAGCTGGGCCTAAATCGATACCTACTATTGGTGGTACCCTGTCTATGGTTGTCCTTTGGCCGTTCATCGAACATACTAAACCTAACAGACTGTAACGAGGAAGAGGTTTTTGTTTTTTTTTTTGTAATTAGTTTTATTCATAGTATATTTATCGGATTTTCAAATCATTTTTATGGATTTTTCGAGTGTTGTCAGTAATTACGGTACTTCTATTAATCTGCTTGATTTTGATTTTCTTGTATCTTGGTTTGTATTTTAATCTAGCTCTCGTTTTTTTTTTTCAAAATTTTTTCTATCTGTTGGAATTGTTTTCTCCTTTATTCCCTTGCTGTAGGCCAAAAGATCATTTGATTGTTTTGATTTGAACTTTTTGTAGACTTGTTCGCAGATTATGGAGGAACGAGTTGATGGTAGGATCACTTCGTACGGAGTATATTTGATAGAGAAATGAATGGGTGAATTATATTTATGTACTAAAGCTTGGATTAGGTCAGGAACGGGTAGGTGCATTTGTTCGAACTTCGTGATACGATACATTTCGATTATGGTTGAATGAAACCTTTGTATCACTCCGTTCATTTCACTACGGCCAGTAGCTGTAAAATAAACTTGAATATGAAGTTTTTACAAAAGTTGGTTAAATTCTGAGTGCCAAATGATTTTTCGCCATCCGTAACTAGTATCTTTGGTGGGAGGTATTTTAATAGCAATCAACTTCACTAAAGCGAATTATGAAAATTTGTCTATACAAGTTAAGAAATAATGATTCTCCAAAAACATTTTATCTATATGTGCAATTTTGAATGTTGGAATGCTGGAATCGGTGTCTCTTGTTGGAGACACTTATTTGTTTTCATTACATATGCTGCAATTGGACAATACGGCGTAGAGCCGTCATACTAAAAAATAACTAAATATGCTGCAATTTGAAACAATATGTTTGATTTTGGAGAGCAGCTTCGGAAAATAATATGTACGCAAAATTCTCCAAACTTATTCTCCTTCTACTCCTATTTTCCTTTAGTGAACAGGTCTATCTTTGCCTAATTCACCTTGGGAGAACACAGCTCCAACAGCAAAATCTGAAGCATCGGTAGTCAGAATGAATGGTTTATTGAAATCGGAATAGATAAGAATATCATTTGACGATAATATTTGCTTCATTTTATTGAAACATTCTGCTTCTTGCTGATTTGTTTTGTTTTGATGTGTCAGAACCCTTCCCTCTTAAAATGTTTTCAAAGGTTTTGCGATTTTAACAAAATCTTTGACAAATTGCCGATAATAGCCCATCAATCCCAGAAAAGCACGAAGTTCTTTCATGTTTTTGGGAATAGGGTGTTTAGAAATTACGTCGATTTTATTCTGATAAGGTTTTATTCCGTCAGAGCAAACAACAAAACCGAGAAATTCTACTTCTTTCTTGAAGAATTCTGATTTATCTAATTGAATTTTTAATCCTGCTTGGTTAAGCGTGTTCAAGATGGTGTTCAAATTTTTAAAATGTTTCTCTAAATTCCTGCCAAAAACTTTTACATCGTCTATATCGACATAGCAAATTTTCCCTATAAAATTTCGCAAAACATCATCAATTGCTCTCTAGAAGGTTGCTTGAGCGTTTTTAATTCATATTTACCATTATTATTGGCAAATGCAGTTTTTTCTATGTCCGATTTTTTCATTCTGATTTGGTGGAACCCTGAAGCTATAGATCCAGAGTAGAAAAGGATTGCTGTTCTTTTCTGTCCTGCTGTCGGCTTATTATTGTGTACGCACGCAGTAAAACCGCATGTTTTACTCTGTGACTTCATTCTGCAGTATTCGTTTCTGTCGCTTTTAACCGCCTTTATCTTAACCGTAGATTTCAACTGGTTCTGCTGGTAACCGTCGGTGGTCCCTGATAGTTCACCTCAACTCTTTCCGATCTCAATCAACATCATGTGGACATGGTTAACCCACCCGCTGTTACCATATCAATCTGGCAGTCGTTTCAACCAACGCTTCGAAATGTGACATGACGAAAACCACAACCAACTACGATTCCTCCTGTCTCCATATCATCCTTCAAATTCGATTCTTCAATTCAACCCTGCTGTCGTGTGCCGCAATAATTCTAGTTATAGTGCATAGCGTTGTGTAGTACCGTTAAGTGCTAGCTTAATCGATTATTGATTTTTTTCGTCTCTCCTTAAATCTATCATTCGTAATAATTACTTACGAACTAACTTAATCTAGATACTTTCTTAATACTTTACTTTTCAAACTTTTCCAACCGATTGTTGTATAATTTGTCCAGCTTTCTTTCCATATTTAACCACGCACGTTTGATCGCTGGGTATTTCTACCACATCATAAGGTTGTTATGTTTGTATAACGTATCTTTATTTCGTGTTTCGCAGGTAACGGACCCGACGTGGCCAGAACCCTGGTGGTTGTGGTATTCTGGAGATCTTTCTTTATTGTCGTCACGATTCGGAATGATCTCCGTGGAGGCTGAGGCTCCTTTTATTCAAGATTTTCTATAGGGGTGTTAGTGAAATCGCTTACCTTATCAACTATGGTTAGTATGCGTAACTAATAACTATTTTCAATACATAACACTTCTCCCAGCTTTAAATGAGACTTTAGATACTCTAACAAACAATGTCAATTACGTTCACAAGCTACTAAAATTAGTTTTTCCTTATCCTGTCCCGTATTCTTTTGGATCTTCTTAATTTAGGAGATTTGGATTCACTTCGTTTTCGTGTCGAACTAACCTTTTGTTTGTCTGTCACCTTTACTGTTGTTTTGTCTTTTCCTACCGGTGCACTGACTATGGGTACTATGGGATGAAATTCATCCGATAGATCGGATGTTCTAATTTGATTTGTGTGTACTATTCGCACATTTCCGTGAACATTTATCAAGTATCTATTGCTACTTATTTTTTCCAATACTAAGGCTGGAATCCATCTTACCAAATCCTCATGATGATTCCTATACAAAACTTTATCTCCTTTCGCGTGTGATACTGTATCTACTGGTTTGGACACTGGAGGCGGGAGGGGTTTGAGGTTTAGGTTACGTATCTTTCATCATTTTGAATTTCTAATTTAACTGGATTGCTCGTGTTTAGTAATGTTCTTGGTACATAGCAAAAAACTAATGATGAAGGTGTTTTACCTGTAGAAGTAGATGGAGTGTTACGATAATTAAATAATATTCGATTTAATTTGCGCTGTAATGGTATTGGTCTCAATTGTTCATCAATCAAATACTTCTTCAACACTTTCTTAATCGTCTGAACTCCCCTCTCCGCTAATCCATTTGACTGCGGATGATAAGGCGGTGATTTCAACACCTTGATGACATTAGCCTAACATCCTTCCATAAACCCAGAAGAATTGAACGGTGGACCGTGGTCCGAACAAACTTCCGTAGGTAAACCAAAATAAGTATAGAAGTAAGTAAGTAAGTATGAATGAATAAATACTTAAACATATATCAAATAATTTAAAGGATATCTATTTGTGTTGGAAGTAAAGATTTTGTATTTATGGCGTGTTGTATGTTTGGTTATTTTCTTTACAACTCTATGTTGTTTTTCTTGATGTGTTTAAATATTCTTTTAAATGTTTTACCTGATGCCAATTGCCAATCGTTTTTGAGATTTTCTTTGATGATGTTTTTCTCTTTGTTGTATTTTGGACATACAAATATTTTATGCAATCCGGTGTTTGGTTCGTTGCATATTTCACAGGTACCATTTTGTATTATGCTCATTTTTTCGAACCAGTATTCTGATAGATCATGTCCCGCTAGGATTTTACTTGCTATTTTATTTGACTTCATGTGCTTTGAGCAGTGTGTCTTTATACCATAGTTTGAATTTGAAATCACTATGTAGTTCTGCAAAAAAAATCCTTTCTCTCTTGTGGATGTGGTGTACCATTCTATAGTTTGTTCCTTCATTTCGTTTTGGAATATTTTTATCAGATCTGTATACCTGTATTTGTTGTTTATCTTATTTTGTGATATGGTTAGGGCTTATGGAGGATATGTGTTATTTTTACTGGCGCATCGTATTTTGAGTACGTTTAGTATTTTGCTTGCATTGATTTTAATGTGTTCTATATGCTTTTTAAATGTCAATTTATTGTCTATTATTGTACCTAAATATTTATATGTGTTCTCTTCGATTCGAGCCCTCTAGCTGTTTGTAGGCTGCTTCAGGAAAAATCGAACTACGGTTGAACTTTGAAGCTTGTTAAAAAAAGGCGTGGAACCCGATGGAACTATGAAGCTTGTTTATAAACGAAGCATGGTACTTAATGGAACTGTAAGGTTTCTTAAGCAGCACATGGTACTGTACGGAACTTTTTGGTTGCTCAATGGAGAAAAACGGCTTAGGAAATGTTTGTCGAACATTTTTACCGATAAAAACTAAATTATAGATTATGTTGGAAAATAATAACATAACATAGAATGTATATTTAGCAACGCGACCCGACCGTTCCTTACGAATAAAATATGTTTATTTTTTATTCAACAGTTACATATGACCAATATGTTCTGAATTTTTCATGTCTTCAACTAGTGCTAACCACAAATATTCAGATGCAACAGCACACATAAAAATTCACAATCAGAGACGGGTTTACCCATGAGCGACCTTCAAGTGTTCCGTCGTAAAAAAGAGCAAGCCGAAGGTGCCTCGTCGAATGGTTGCAACATTTTACTAACCTAAGTTGTGTTGTGGTTGTTAATTTGGTAGTGTATGACTTTGGTATATATATATATATATATATATATATATATATATATATATATATATATATATATATATATATATATATATATATATATATATATATATATATATATATATATATATATATATATATATATATATATATATATATATATATATATATATATATATATATATATTGAAAAGGGCTGGGGACATGACGTCACCTTGTGTTAGTCCGTCTGTGATAAGTTTTTTGAGGATTGTGTTGTTGCATTCTAATGTTGTGGTTCTGTTTTTTAGGAAAGCTTTTGTCCAATTTGTGATTTCTGATGGGACATTTGTTTATTTATTCATAATTAATTATGACGGTCCAGTGCCGTATTGTTCTGATGGGACATTTGATTCTATCATTTTTCCAATCAGGGTTTTTGTTTTGACATTATTGTATGATTTTTCTAGATCGATGAACACGATCCCTGTTTTCATTTCATACATTTCCCTTGCAACTAGTGGCATGCCACCGAGCAAAGACACCAGCCGCTTTTGACGAATTGCTCTTCGTCATGTTTCTGTCTGACCGTTATGCCCGAACGCATTCGTTATTCATTCTGTTTTTAATGTTATGATAGAACTGACGATCCATTTGAAATTTTTAATTCATTGAATTTGATTCGAAAACAAGCATAATGCGTGAAGTAGAAGACGAGAAAAGTCATTCCATAAACGAAATGTGTGGAATAACCGGGCATGCTAGTAGATAACTTACGTGGTAAATTTTAAAATAAATCCAAATAAAATACTAACTGCTGTTGACAATTACAATCCACAATTGCTCCAAAAACTTGGAAATAAAAAAGTTGAGTGACTTTTGAAAATTCCATATCAATACAAGCAATGAATCAAAACTTATTGTAGTTTTATGTTGAAAGAAATACACGAGTTTTTTGTTGCCTATTTAAGGGTTAACCTTGAATAATCGAGTTTGATGTATTTTAAAACGTCTTATTTCATTTGACGTTTACGATTGTCTGCCGCTTGGTTGGTAGCTCTTCGGTTGAATCATCGGCCATGTGCATCCTATTGACCAAATCTGCCAACTCAGGTGTTGAGGCTAATTTGTATCGAAAACTCCCTTATTAGTGGTTGTTAAGGCGATTATGTCAACAGGGTATTTATCTAGACGCTCATAGAAGAGAGAACAAAAGGCAGCCATTTTGCTAGAGCCAGGTTTTGGACGACAGTGTTGCACCGGTATATTATATCGGATAAGCAATTTGAGCAAATTGGTGCATTGTAGTGAAGTGAATGTGAAAAATCAATTACCAATCGTTGTGCTTGTGATATGTGTATGGAAATTCGTTCGGTATTGTGGTGTGTTTTTGTGTGGTTTTGAGTTTGTGTTGTGCCAAATGAGAATCAAGTCGTTTTGTGTCGAAGCTTTTATTACGCAGATTGTCACTATTTTCATTTGTTCTTTTGAGGATGCAAAATAGAACATTGCAACTGGCTTGGAAGCTCAGTAGTGATATCATGGAGTAAGCAAATACCGGGGCGTAAGTTGCTTGGTACGTTCGAAGTATCATCATTTGCTTGCATTAACTTACCATCATTATATTTTGCAGGTTATGGTAATATCGATAAATGGAGTATGTGCTAGGAAGCTATGGCACAGTATCGCACAGTGAGTATGTAATGGTTAAGAATGTAATCGAGAAGAATACCCATTAGATCGTGTGATTGGTTCCTAATGCTGTTCGTGTTACGCGAGTTAACCTTTTCTTTCTTGTAGGAAAGAAGGTGTTAGACGATCGATTGCCAAATTGCTTTATTTCTGTTACTTTGAACCGCAGACATTGAACCGACTGGAATAATTGGGGCAATTTCATGCATTGACCCGAACTGCTGACGACGGTGGTGAGCGGCGATACGGCAACAAATGCTTACTTGGGTAGACACTCAGACTCGTCCAACTCTATGGAGCTAATCGGGAAAATGTATGGGATCAGATTGCCAACCCTGTAACTATTGTTCTTGTGGACTATACATGTGTTGTGAGCCAAATGAACTTTCCCTTGGTGATACAACACAGGATGGAGTCAGATTTTTCTCAATATTCTGAGGTCAAGCTTCGGGATCTTAATCAGCAAAACTATCACTCTGTTGATTTTTTCCAGGCGTATGTAAATGTTAATAGGAAAAATTTCAACTGATTCTGATCGGAATCGTTTCATTACTTTGGATGTACTGGAAGCTAAATCTGTTATTTTAATATTGATCCGTGTATTGATGGTTATTTGTTTATTATTATTATCAACTAAGTCGATAAGCAAGCTATTGATTAGTCGTAGGTCGTTAGCTTAGGAAATTCCTACTAAATATATCCAACCAATTCCTTCTGAGTCCCAACGTTTGAAACGTTTATTGGGCAGAAGTTTCCTAAACAATGAATTTAAATGTTGTAACTGATTTTGTATAATGATGATCAGCTGATTGGTTTCTATTTTTTTTAAATCGATTCTTATCGATTCCGTTTAAATTTTGTATGCTGTAATATTATAATGATAGATGTAATTGTAACTGTCGATCCTAGCTGGGCCTAAATCGATACCTACTATTGGTGGTAACCTGTCTATGGTTGTCCTTTGGCCGTTCATCGAACATACTAAACCCTAACAGACTGTAACGAGGAAAATGTTTTTTTTTTTGTAATTAGTTTTATTCATAGTATTTTTATCGGATTTTCAAATCATTTTTATGGATTTTTCGAGTGTTGTCAGTAATTACGGTACTTCTATTAATCTGCTTGATTTTCATTTTCTTGTATCTTGGTTTGTATTTTAATCTAGCTCTCGTTTTTTTTTTTCAAATTTTTTTCTGTCTGTTGGAATTGTTTTCTCCTTTATTCCCTTGCTGTAGGCCAAAAGATCATTTGCTTGTTTTTATTTGAAATTTTTGTAGACTTGTTCGCAGATTGTGGAGGAATGAGTGGATGGTAGGATCACTTCGTACGGAGTATATTTGATAGAGGAATGAATGGGTGAATTATATTTATGTACTAAAGCTTGGATTAGGTCAGGAACGGGTAGGTGCAGTTGTTCGAACTTCGTGATACGATACATTTCGATTATGGTTGAATGAAACCTTTGTATCACTCCGTTCATTTCACTACGGCCAGTAGCTGTAAAATAAACTTGAATTTGAAGTTTTTTTTATTGCTGTTGTTTATAAACGAGCTTCCAGCTTCTATGATGCTTCTCTAATGTTTGCTCTGTAGATGGTTGGGGCTTATGGAGAATATGTGTTATTTTTTCTGGCGCATCGTATTTTGAGTACGTTTAGTCTTTTGCTTGCATTGATTTTAATGTGTTCTATATGCTTTTTATTGTCTATTATTGTACCTAAATATTTATATGTGTTCACATCTTCGATTCGAGCCTTCTAGCTGTTTATAGGCTGCTTCAGGAAAAATCGAACTACGGTTGAACTTTGAAGCTTGTTAAAAAAAAAGCGTGGAACCCGATGGAACTATGAAGCTTTTCTACTTGCACTTAGAATTCGATGGAACTATGAGGCTTGTTTATAAACGAAGCATGGTACTTAATGGAACTGTAAGGTTTCTTAAGCAGCACATGGTACTTTACGGAACTTTTTGATTGTTCAATGGAGAAAAACGGCTTAGGAAATGTTTGTCGAACATTTTTACCGATAAAAACTAAATTATAGATTATGTTGGAAAATAATAACATAACATAGAATGTATATTTAGCAACGCGATCAGGCCGTTCCTTACGAATAAAATATGTTTATTTTTTATTCAACAGTTACATATGACCAATATGTATGATGTATGACCAATATGTTCTGAATTTGTCGTGTCTTCAACTAGTGCTAACCACAAATATTCAGATGCAACAGCACACATAAAAATTCACAATCAGAGACGGGTTTACCCATGAGCGAAATGAGCGACCTTCAAGTGTTCCGTCGTAAAAAAGAGCAAGCCGAAGGTGCCTCGTCGAATGGTTGCAACATTTTACTAACCTAAGTTGTGTTGTGGTTATTAATTTGGTAGTGTATGACTTTGGTATATATATATTGAAAAGGGCTGGGGACATGACGTCACCTTGTGGTAGTCCGTCTGTGATAAGTTTTTTGAGGATTGTGTTGTTGCATTCTAATGTTGTGGTTCTGTTTTTTAGGAAAGCGTTTGTCCAATTTGTAATTTCTGATGGGACATTTGATTCTATCATTTTTCCAATCAGGGTTTTTGTTTTGACATTATTGTATGATTTTTCTAAATCGATGAACACGATCGCTGTTTTCATTTCATACATTTCCCCTGCAACTAGTGGCATGCCACCGAGCAATGACACCAGCCGCTTTTGACGAATTGCTCTTCGTCATGTTTCTGTCTGACCGTTGTGCCCGAACGCATTCGTTATTCATTCAGTTTTTAATGTTATGATAGAACTGACGATCCATTTGAAATTTTGAATTCATTGAATTTGATTCGAAAACAAGCGTGAAAAACATAATGCGTGAAGTAGAAGACGGGAAAGTCATTCCATAAACGAAATGTGTGGAATAACCGGGCATGCTAGTAGATAACTTACGTGGTAAATTTTAAAATAAATCCAAATAAAATACTAACTGCTGTTGACAATTACAATCCACAATTGCTCCAAAAACTTGGAAATAAAAAAGTTGGGTGACTTTTGAAAATTCAATATCAATACAAGTAATGAATCAAAACTTATTGTAGTTTTATGTTGAAAAAAATACACGAGTTTTTTTGTTGCCTATTTAAGGGTTAACCTTGAATAATCGAGTTTGATGTATTTTAAAACGTCTTATTTCATTTGACGTTTACGATTGTCTGCCGCTTGGTTGGTAGCTCTTCGGTTGAATTATCGGCCATGTGCATCCTATTGACCAAATCTGCCAACTCAGGTGTTGAGGCTAATTTGTATCGAAAACTCCCTTATTAGTGGTTGTTAAGGCGATTTTGTCAACAGGGTATTTATCTAAACGCTCATAGAAGAGAGAACAAAAGGCAGCCATTTTGCTAGAGCCAGGTTTTGGACGACAGTGTTGCACCGGTATATTATATCGGATAAGCAATTTGAGCAAATTGGTTGTATTGTGGCATTGTAGTGAAGTGAATGTGAAAAATCAATTACCAATCGTTGTGCTTGTGATATGTGTATGGAAATTCGTTCGGTATTGTGGTGTGTTTTTGTGTGGTTTTGAGTTTGTGTTGTGCCAAATGAGAATCAAGTCGTTTTGTGTCGAAGCTTTTATTACGCAGATAGTCACTATTTTCATTTGTTCTTTTGAGGATGCAAAATAGAACATTCCAACTGGCTTGGAAGCTCAGTAGTGATATCATGGAGTAAGCAAATACCGGGGCGTAAGTTGCTTGGTACGTTCGAAGTATCATCATTTGCTTGCATTAACTTACCATCATTATATTTTGCAGATTATGGTAAGATCGATAAATGGAGTATGTGCTAGGAAGCTATGGCACAGTATCGCACAGTGAGTATGTAATGGTTAAGAATGTAATCGAGAAGAATACCCATTAGATCGTGTGATTGGTTCCTAATGCTGTTCGTGTTACGCGAGTTAACCTTTTCTTTCTTGTAGGAAAGAAGGTGTTAGACGATCGATTGCCAAATTGCTTTATTTCTGTTACTTTGAACCGCAGACATTGAACCAACTTGAATTAATTGGGTCAATTCCATGCATTGACCCGAACTGCTGACGACGCTGGTGAGCGGCGATACGGCAACAAATGCTTACTTGGGTAGACACTCAGACTCGTCCAACTCTATGCAGCTAATCGGGAAAATGTATGGGATCAGATTGCCATCCCTGTAACTATTGTTCTTGTGGACTATATATGTGTTGTGAGCCAAATGAACTTTCCCTTGGTGATACAACACAGGATGGAGTCACATATTTCTGAATATTCTGAGGTCAAGGTTCGGGGTCTTAATCAGCAAAACTATCACTCTGTTGATTTTTTCCAGGCGTATGTAAATGTTGATAGAAAAAATTTCGACTGATTCTGATCGGAATTGTTTCATTACTTTGGATGTACTGGAAGCTAAATCTGTTATTTTAATATTGATCCGTGTATTGATGGTTATTTGTTTATTTTTATTATCAACTAAGTCCATTAGCAAGTCGTCCATTGATTAGTCGTAGTCGTAGGTCGTTAGCTTAGGAAATTCCTACTAAATATATCCAACCAATTCCTTCTGAGTCCCAACGTTTGAAACGTTTATTGGGCAGAAGTTTCCTAAACAATGAATTTAAATGTTGTAACTGATTTTGTATAATGATGATCAGCTGATTGGTTTCTATTTTTTTTAAATCGATTCTTATCGATTCCGTTTAAATTTTGTATGCTGTAATATTATAATGATAGATGTAATTGTAACTGTCGATCCTAGCTGGGCCTAAATCGATACCTACTATTGGTGGTACCCTGTCTATGGTTGTCCTTTGGCCGTTCATCGAACATACTAAACCTAACAGACTGTAACGAGGAAGATGTTTTTGTTTTTTTTTTTGTAATTAGTTTTATTCATAGTATTTTTATCGGATTTTCAAATCATTTTTATGGATTTTTCGAGTGTTGTCAGTAATTACGGTACTTCTATTAATCTGCTTGATTTTGATTTTCTTGTATCTTGGTTTGTATTTTAATCTAGCTCTCGTTTTTTTTTTTCAAAATTTTTTCTATCTGTTGGAATTGTTTTCTCCTTTATTCCCTTGCTGTAGGCCAAAAGATCATTTGATTGTTTTGATTTGAACTTTTTGTAGACTTGTTCGCAGATTATGGAGGAACGAGTGGATGGTAGGATCACTTCGTACGGAGTATATTTGATAGAGAAATGAATGGGTGAATTATATTTATGTACTAAAGCTTGGATTAGGTCAGGAACGGGTAGGTGCATTTGTTCGAACTTCGTGATACGATACATTTCGATTATGGTTGAATGAAACCTTTGTATCACTCCGTTCATTTCACTACGGCCAGTAGCTGTAAAATAAACTTGAATATGAAGTTTTTACAAAAGTTGGTTAAATTCTGAGTGCCAAATGATTTTTCGCCATCCGTAACAAGTATCTTTGGTGGGAGGTATTTTAATAGCAATCAACTTCACTAAAGCGAATTATGAAAATTTGTCTATACAAGTTAAGAAATAATGATTCTCCAAAAACATTTTATCTATATGTGCAATTTTGAATGTTGGAATGCTGGAATCGGTGTCTCTTGTTGGAGACACTTATTTGTTTTCATTACATATGCTGCAATTGGACAATACGGCGTAGAGCCGTCATACTAAAAAATAACTAAATATGCTGCAATTTGAAACAATATGTTTGATTTTGGAGAGCAGCTTCGGAAAATAATATGTACGCAAAATTCTCCAAACTTATTCTCCTTCTACTCCTATTTTCCTTTAGTGAACAGGTCTATCTTTGCCTAATTCACCTTGGGAGAACACAGCTCCAACAGCAAAATCTGAAGCATCGGTAGTCAGAATGAATGGTTTATTGAAATCGGAATAGATAAGAATATCATTTGACGATAATATTTGCTTCATTTTATTGAAACATTCTGCTTCTTGCTGATTTGTTTTGTTTTGATGTGTCAGAACCCTTCCCTCTTAAAATGTTTTCAAAGGTTTTGCGATTTTAACAAAATCTTTGACAAATTGCCGATAATAGCCCATCAATCCCAGAAAAGCACGAAGTTCTTTCATGTTTTTGGGAATAGGGTGTTTAGAAATTACGTCGATTTTATTCTGATAAGGTTTTATTCCGTCAGAGCAAACAACAAAACCGAGAAATTCTACTTCTTTCTTGAAGAATTCTGATTTATCTAATTGAATTTTTAATCCTGCTTGGTTAAGCGTGTTCAAGATGGTGTTCAAATTTTTAAAATGTTTCTCTAAATTCCTGCCAAAAACTTTTACATCGTCTATATCGACATAGCAAATTTTCCCTATAAAATTTCGCAAAACATCATCAATTGCTCTCTAGAAGGTTGCTTGAGCGTTTTTAATTCATATTTACCATTATTATTGGCAAATGCAGTTTTTTCTATGTCCGATTTTTTCATTCTGATTTGGTGGAACCCTGAAGCTATAGATCCAGAGTAGAAAAGGATTGCTGTTCTTTTCTGTCCTGCTGTCGGCTTATTATTGTGTACGCACGCAGTAAAACCGCATGTTTTACTCTGTGACTTCATTCTGCAGTATTCGTTTCTGTCGCTTTTAACCGCCTTTATCTTAACCGTAGATTTCAACTGGTTCTGCTGGTAACCGTCGGTGGTCCCTGATAGTTCACCTCAACTCTTTCCGATCTCAATCAACATCATGTGGACATGGTTAACCCACCCGCTGTTACCATATCAATCTGGCAGTCGTTTCAACCAACGCTTCGAAATGTGACATGACGAAAACCACAACCAACTACGATTCCTCCTGTCTCCATATCATCCTTCAAATTCGATTCTTCAATTCAACCCTGCTGTCGTGTGCCGCAATAATTCTAGTTATAGTGCATAGCGTTGTGTAGTACCGTTAAGTGCTAGCTTAATCGATTATTGATTTTTTTCGTCTCTCCTTAAATCTATCATTCGTAATAATTACTTACGAACTAACTTAATCTAGATACTTTCTTAATACTTTACTTTTCAAACTTTTCCAACCGATTGTTGTGTAATTTGTCCAGCTTTCTTTCCATATTTAACCACGCACGTTTGATCTCTGGGTATTTCTACCACATCATAAGGTTGTTATGTTTGTATAACGTATCTTTATTTCGTGTTTCGCAGGTAACGGACCCGACGTGGCCAGAACCCTGGTGGTTGTGGTATTCTGGAGATCTTTCTTTATTGTCGTCACGATTCGGAATGATCTCCGTGGAGGCTGAGGCTCCTTTTATTCAAGATTTTCTATAGGGGTGTTAGTGAAATCGCTTACCTTATCAACTATGGTTAGTATGCGTAACTAATAACTATTTTCAATACATAACACTTCTCCCAGCTTTAAAAGAGACTTTAGATACTCTAACAAACAATGTCAATTACGTTCACAAGCTACTAAAATTAGTTTTTCCTTATCCTGTCCCGTATTCTTTTGGATCTTCTTAATTTAGGAGATTTGGATTCACTTCGTTTTCGTGTCGAACTAACCTTTTGTTTGTCTGTCACCTTTACTGTTGTTTTGTCTTTTCCTACCGGTGCACTGACTATGGGTACTATGGGATGAAATTCATCCGATAGATCGGATGTTCTAATTTGATTTGTGTGTACTATTCGCACATTTCCGTGAACATTTATCAAGTATCTATTGCTACTTATTTTTTCCAATACTAAGGCTGGAATCCATCTTACCAAATCCTCATGATGATTCCTATACAAAACTTTATCTCCTTTCGCGTGTGATACTGTATCTACTGGTTTGGACACTGGAGGCGGGAGGGGTTTGAGGTTTAGGTTACGTATCTTTCATCATTTTGAATTTCTAATTTAACTGGATTGCTCGTGTTTAGTAATGTTCTTGGTACATAGCAAAAAACTAATGATGAAGGTGTTTTACCTGTAGAAGTAGATGGAGTGTTACGATAATTAAATAATATTCGATTTAATTTGCGCTGTAATGGTATTGGTCTCAATTGTTCATCAATCAAATACTTCTTCAACACTTTCTTAATCGTCTGAACTCCCCTCTCCGCTAATCCATTTGACTGCGGATGATAAGGCGGTGATTTCAACACCTTGATGACATTAGCCTAACATCCTTCCATAAACCCAGAAGAATTGAACGGTGGACCGTGGTCCGAACAAACTTCCGTAGGTAAACCAAAATAAGTATAGAAGTAAGTAAGTAAGTATGAATGAATAAATACTTAAACATATATCAAATAATTTAAAGGATATCTATTTGTGTTGGAAGTAAAGATTTTGTATTTATGGCGTGTTGTATGTTTGGTTATTTTCTTTACAACTCTATGTTGTTTTTCTTGATGTGTTTAAATATTCTTTTAAATGTTTTACCTGATGCCAATTGCCAATCGTTTTTGAGATTTTCTTTGATGATGTTTTTCTCTTTGTTGTATTTTGGACATACAAAGATTTTATGCAATCCGGTGTTTGGTTCGTTGCATATTTCACAGGTACCATTTTGTATTATGCTCATTTTTTCGAACCAGTATTCTGATAGATCATGTCCCGCTAGGATTTTACTTGCTATTTTATTTGACTTCATGTGCTTTGAGCAGTGTGTCTTTATACCATAGTTTGAATTTGAAATCACTATGTAGTTCTGCAAAAAAAATCCTTTCTCTCTTGTGGATGTGGTGTACCATTCTATAGTTTGTTCCTTCATTTCGTTTTGGAATATTTTTATCAGATCTGTATACCTGTATTTGTTGTTTATCTTATTTTGTGATATGGTTAGGGCTTATGGAGGATATGTGTTATTTTTACTGGCGCATCGTATTTTGAGTACGTTTAGTATTTTGCTTGCATTGATTTTAATGTGTTCTATATGCTTTTTAAATGTCAATTTATTGTCTATTATTGTACCTAAATATTTATATGTGTTCTCTTCGATTCGAGCCCTCTAGCTGTTTGTAGGCTGCTTCAGGAAAAATCGAACTACGGTTGAACTTTGAAGCTTGTTAAAAAAAGGCGTGGAACCCGATGGAACTATGAAGCTTGTTTATAAACGAAGCATGGTACTTAATGGAACTGTAAGGTTTCTTAAGCAGCACATGGTACTGTACGGAACTTTTTGGTTGCTCAATGGAGAAAAACGGCTTAGGAAATGTTTGTCGAACATTTTTACCGATAAAAACTAAATTATAGATTATGTTGGAAAATAATAACATAACATAGAATGTATATTTAGCAACGCGACCCGACCGTTCCTTACGAATAAAATATGTTTATTTTTTATTCAACAGTTACATATGACCAATATGTTCTGAATTTTTCATGTCTTCAACTAGTGCTAACCACAAATATTCAGATGCAACAGCACACATAAAAATTCACAATCAGAGACGGGTTTACCCATGAGCGACCTTCAAGTGTTCCGTCGTAAAAAAGAGCAAGCCGAAGGTGCCTCGTCGAATGGTTGCAACATTTTACTAACCTAAGTTGTGTTGTGGTTATTAATTTGGTAGTGTATGACTTTGGTATATATATATTGAAAAGGGCTGGGGACATGACGTCACCTTGTGGTAGTCCGTCTGTGATAAGTTTTTTGAGGATTGTGTTGTTGCATTCTAATGTTGTGGTTCTGTTTTTTAGGAAAGCGTTTGTCCAATTTGTAATTTCTGATGGGACATTTGATTCTATCATTTTTCCAATCAGGGTTTTTGTTTTGACATTATTGTATGATTTTTCTAAATCGATGAACACGATCGCTGTTTTCATTTCATACATTTCCCCTGCAACTAGTGGCATGCCACCGAGCAATGACACCAGCCGCTTTTGACGAATTGCTCTTCGTCATGTTTCTGTCTGACCGTTGTGCCCGAACGCATTCGTTATTCATTCAGTTTTTAATGTTATGATAGAACTGACGATCCATTTGAAATTTTGAATTCATTGAATTTGATTCGAAAACAAGCATAATGCGTGAAGTAGAAGACGAGAAAAGTCATTCCATAAACGAAATGTGTGGAATAACCGGGCATGCTAGTAGATAACTTACGTGGTAAATTTTAAAATAAATCCAAATAAAATACTAACTGCTGTTGACAATTACAATCTTTGCTCCAAAAACTTGGAAATAAAAAAGTTGGGTGACTTTTGAAAATTCCATATCAATACAAGCAATGAATCAAAACTTATTGTAGTTTTATGTTGAAAGAAATACACGAGTTTTTTGTTGCCTATTTAAGGGTTAACCTTGAATAATCGAGTTTGATGTATTTTAAAACGTCTTATTTCATTTGACGTTTACGATTGTCTGCCGCTTGGTTGGTAGCTCTTCGGTTGAATCATCGGCCATGTGCATCCTATTGACCAAATCTGCCAACTCAGGTGTTGAGGCTAATTTGTATCGAAAACTCCCTTATTAGTGGTTGTTAAGGCGATTATGTCAACAGGGTATTTATCTAGACGCTCATAGAAGAGAGAACAAAAGGCAGCCATTTTGCTAGAGCCAGGTTTTGGACGACAGTGTTGCACCGGTATATTATATCGGATAAGCAATTTGAGCAAATTGGTGCATTGTAGTGAAGTGAATGTGAAAAATCAATTACCAATCGTTGTGCTTGTGATATGTGTATGGAAATTCGTTCGGTATTGTGGTGTGTTTTTGTGTGGTTTTGAGTTTGTGTTGTGCCAAATGAGAATCAAGTCGTTTTGTGTCGAAGCTTTTATTACGCAGATTGTCACTATTTTCATTTGTTCTTTTGAGGATGCAAAATAGAACATTGCAACTGGCTTGGAAGCTCAGTAGTGATATCATGGAGTAAGCAAATACCGGGGCGTAAGTTGCTTGGTACGTTCGAAGTATCATCATTTGCTTGCATTAACTTACCATCATTATATTTTGCAGGTTATGGTAATATCGATAAATGGAGTATGTGCTAGGAAGCTATGGCACAGTATCGCACAGTGAGTATGTAATGGTTAAGAATGTAATCGAGAAGAATACCCATTAGATCGTGTGATTGGTTCCTAATGCTGTTCGTGTTACGCGAGTTAACCTTTTCTTTCTTGTAGGAAAGAAGGTGTTAGACGATCGATTGCCAAATTGCTTTATTTCTGTTACTTTGAACCGCAGACATTGAACCGACTGGAATAATTGGGGCAATTTCATGCATTGACCCGAACTGCTGACGACGGTGGTGAGCGGCGATACGGCAACAAATGCTTACTTGGGTAGACACTCAGACTCGTCCAACTCTATGGAGCTAATCGGGAAAATGTATGGGATCAGATTGCCAACCCTGTAACTATTGTTCTTGTGGACTATATATGTGTTGTGAGCCAAATGAACTTTCCCTTGGTGATACAACACAGGATGGAGTCAGATTTTTCTCAATATTCTGAGGTCAAGCTTCGGGATCTTAATCAGCAAAACTATCACTCTGTTGATTTTTTCCAGGCGTATGTAAATGTTAATAGGAAAAATTTCAACTGATTCTGATCGGAATCGTTTCATTACTTTGGATGTACTGGAAGCTAAATCTGTTATTTTAATATTGATCCGTGTATTGATGGTTATTTGTTTATTATTATTATCAACTAAGTCGATAAGCAAGCTATTGATTAGTCGTAGGTCGTTAGCTTAGGAAATTCCTACTAAATATATCCAACCAATTCCTTCTGAGTCCCAACGTTTGAAACGTTTATTGGGCAGAAGTTTCCTAAACAATGAATTTAAATGTTGTAACTGATTTTGTATAATGATGATCAGCTGATTGGTTTCTATTTTTTTTAAATCGATTCTTATCGATTCCGTTTAAATTTTGTATGCTGTAATATTATAATGATAGATGTAATTGTAACTGTCGATCCTAGCTGGGCCTAAATCGATACCTACTATTGGTGGTAACCTGTCTATGGTTGTCCTTTGGCCGTTCATCGAACATACTAAACCCTAACAGACTGTAACGAGGAAAATGTTTTTTTTTTTGTAATTAGTTTTATTCATAGTATTTTTATCGGATTTTCAAATCATTTTTATGGATTTTTCGAGTGTTGTCAGTAATTACGGTACTTCTATTAATCTGCTTGATTTTCATTTTCTTGTATCTTGGTTTGTATTTTAATCTAGCTCTCGTTTTTTTTTTTCAAATTTTTTTCTGTCTGTTGGAATTGTTTTCTCCTTTATTCCCTTGCTGTAGGCCAAAAGATCATTTGCTTGTTTTTATTTGAAATTTTTGTAGACTTGTTCGCAGATTGTGGAGGAATGAGTGGATGGTAGGATCACTTCGTACGGAGTATATTTGATAGAGGAATGAATGGGTGAATTATATTTATGTACTAAAGCTTGGATTAGGTCAGGAACGGGTAGGTGCAGTTGTTCGAACTTCGTGATACGATACATTTCGATTATGGTTGAATGAAACCTTTGTATCACTCCGTTCATTTCACTACGGCCAGTAGCTGTAAAATAAACTTGAATTTGAAGTTTTTTTTATTGCTGTTGTTTATAAACGAGCTTCCAGCTTCTATGATGCTTCTCTAATGTTTGCTCTGTAGATGGTTGGGGCTTATGGAGAATATGTGTTATTTTTTCTGGCGCATCGTATTTTGAGTACGTTTAGTCTTTTGCTTGCATTGATTTTAATGTGTTCTATATGCTTTTTATTGTCTATTATTGTACCTAAATATTTATATGTGTTCACATCTTCGATTCGAGCCTTCTAGCTGTTTATAGGCTGCTTCAGGAAAAATCGAACTACGGTTGAACTTTGAAGCTTGTTAAAAAAAAAGCGTGGAACCCGATGGAACTATGAAGCTTTTCTACTTGCACTTAGAATTCGATGGAACTATGAGGCTTGTTTATAAACGAAGCATGGTACTTAATGGAACTGTAAGGTTTCTTAAGCAGCACATGGTACTTTACGGAACTTTTTGATTGTTCAATGGAGAAAAACGGCTTAGGAAATGTTTGTCGAACATTTTTACCGATAAAAACTAAATTATAGATTATGTTGGAAAATAATAACATAACATAGAATGTATATTTAGCAACGCGATCAGGCCGTTCCTTACGAATAAAATATGTTTATTTTTTATTCAACAGTTACATATGACCAATATGTATGATGTATGACCAATATGTTCTGAATTTGTCGTGTCTTCAACTAGTGCTAACCACAAATATTCAGATGCAACAGCACACATAAAAATTCACAATCAGAGACGGGTTTACCCATGAGCGAAATGAGCGACCTTCAAGTGTTCCGTCGTAAAAAAGAGCAAGCCGAAGGTGCCTCGTCGAATGGTTGCAACATTTTACTAACCTAAGTTGTGTTGTGGTTATTAATTTGGTAGTGTATGACTTTGGTATATATATATTGAAAAGGGCTGGGGACATGACGTCACCTTGTGGTAGTCCGTCTGTGATAAGTTTTTTGAGGATTGTGTTGTTGCATTCTAATGTTGTGGTTCTGTTTTTTAGGAAAGCGTTTGTCCAATTTGTAATTTCTGATGGGACATTTGATTCTATCATTTTTCCAATCAGGGTTTTTGTTTTGACATTATTGTATGATTTTTCTAAATCGATGAACACGATCGCTGTTTTCATTTCATACATTTCCCCTGCAACTAGTGGCATGCCACCGAGCAATGACACCAGCCGCTTTTGACGAATTGCTCTTCGTCATGTTTCTGTCTGACCGTTGTGCCCGAACGCATTCGTTATTCATTCAGTTTTTAATGTTATGATAGAACTGACGATCCATTTGAAATTTTGAATTCATTGAATTTGATTCGAAAACAAGCGTGAAAAACATAATGCGTGAAGTAGAAGACGGGAAAGTCATTCCATAAACGAAATGTGTGGAATAACCGGGCATGCTAGTAGATAACTTACGTGGTAAATTTTAAAATAAATCCAAATAAAATACTAACTGCTGTTGACAATTACAATCCACAATTGCTCCAAAAACTTGGAAATAAAAAAGTTGGGTGACCTTTGAAAATTCAATATCAATACAAGTAATGAATCAAAACTAATTGTAGTTTTATGTTGAAAAAAATACACGAGTTTTTTTGTTGCCTATTTAAGGGTTAACCTTGAATAATCGAGTTTGATGTATTTTAAAACGTCTTATTTCATTTGACGTTTACGATTGTCTGCCGCTTGGTTGGTAGCTCTTCGGTTGAATTATCGGCCATGTGCATCCTATTGACCAAATCTGCCAACTCAGGTGTTGAGGCTAATTTGTATCGAAAACTCCCTTATTAGTGGTTGTTAAGGCGATTTTGTCAACAGGGTATTTATCTAAACGCTCATAGAAGAGAGAACAAAAGGCAGCCATTTTGCTAGAGCCAGGTTTTGGACGACAGTGTTGCACCGGTATATTATATCGGATAAGCAATTTGAGCAAATTGGTTGTATTGTGGCATTGTAGTGAAGTGAATGTGAAAAATCAATTACCAATCGTTGTGCTTGTGATATGTGTATGGAAATTCGTTCGGTATTGTGGTGTGTTTTTGTGTGGTTTTGAGTTTGTGTTGTGCCAAATGAGAATCAAGTCGTTTTGTGTCGAAGCTTTTATTACGCAGATAGTCACTATTTTCATTTGTTCTTTTGAGGATGCAAAATAGAACATTCCAACTGGCTTGGAAGCTCAGTAGTGATATCATGGAGTAAGCAAATACCGGGGCGTAAGTTGCTTGGTACGTTCGAAGTATCATCATTTGCTTGCATTAACTTACCATCATTATATTTTGCAGATTATGGTAAGATCGATAAATGGAGTATGTGCTAGGAAGCTATGGCACAGTATCGCACAGTGAGTATGTAATGGTTAAGAATGTAATCGAGAAGAATACCCATTAGATCGTGTGATTGGTTCCTAATGCTGTTCGTGTTACGCGAGTTAACCTTTTCTTTCTTGTAGGAAAGAAGGTGTTAGACGATCGATTGCCAAATTGCTTTATTTCTGTTACTTTGAACCGCAGACATTGAACCAACTTGAATTAATTGGGTCAATTCCATGCATTGACCCGAACTGCTGACGACGCTGGTGAGCGGCGATACGGCAACAAATGCTTACTTGGGTAGACACTCAGACTCGTCCAACTCTATGCAGCTAATCGGGAAAATGTATGGGATCAGATTGCCATCCCTGTAACTATTGTTCTTGTGGACTATATATGTGTTGTGAGCCAAATGAACTTTCCCTTGGTGATACAACACAGGATGGAGTCACATATTTCTGAATATTCTGAGGTCAAGGTTCGGGGTCTTAATCAGCAAAACTATCACTCTGTTGATTTTTTCCAGGCGTATGTAAATGTTGATAGAAAAAATTTCGACTGATTCTGATCGGAATTGTTTCATTACTTTGGATGTACTGGAAGCTAAATCTGTTATTTTAATATTGATCCGTGTATTGATGGTTATTTGTTTATTTTTATTATCAACTAAGTCCATTAGCAAGTCGTCCATTGATTAGTCGTAGTCGTAGGTCGTTAGCTTAGGAAATTCCTACTAAATATATCCAACCAATTCCTTCTGAGTCCCAACGTTTGAAACGTTTATTGGGCAGAAGTTTCCTAAACAATGAATTTAAATGTTGTAACTGATTTTGTATAATGATGATCAGCTGATTGGTTTCTATTTTTTTTAAATCGATTCTTATCTATTCCGTTTAAATTTTGTATGCTGTAATATTATAATGATAGATGTAATTGTAACTGTCGATCCTAGCTGGGCCTAAATCGATACCTACTATTGGTGGTACCCTGTCTATGGTTGTCCTTTGGCCGTTCATCGAACATACTAAACCTAACAGACTGTAACGAGGAAGATGTTTTTGTTTTTTTTTTTGTAATTAGTTTTATTCATAGTATTTTTATCGGATTTTCAAATCATTTTTATGGATTTTTCGAGTGTTGTCAGTAATTACGGTACTTCTATTAATCTGCTTGATTTTGATTTTCTTGTATCTTGGTTTGTATTTTAATCTAGCTCTCGTTTTTTTTTTTCAAAATTTTTTCTATCTGTTGGAATTGTTTTCTCCTTTATTCCCTTGCTGTAGGCCAAAAGATCATTTGATTGTTTTGATTTGAACTTTTTGTAGACTTGTTCGCAGATTATGGAGGAACGAGTGGATGGTAGGATCACTTCGTACGGAGTATATTTGATAGAGAAATGAATGGGTGAATTATATTTATGTACTAAAGCTTGGATTAGGTCAGGAACGGGTAGGTGCATTTGTTCGAACTTCGTGATACGATACATTTCGATTATGGTTGAATGAAACCTTTGTATCACTCCGTTCATTTCACTACGGCCAGTAGCTGTAAAATAAACTTGAATATGAAGTTTTTACAAAAGTTGGTTAAATTCTGAGTGCCAAATGATTTTTCGCCATCCGTAACAAGTATCTTTGGTGGGAGGTATTTTAATAGCAATCAACTTCACTAAAGCGAATTATGAAAATTTGTCTATACAAGTTAAGAAATAATGATTCTCCAAAAACATTTTATCTATATGTGCAATTTTGAATGTTGGAATGCTGGAATCGGTGTCTCTTGTTGGAGACACTTATTTGTTTTCATTACATATGCTGCAATTGGACAATACGGCGTAGAGCCGTCATACTAAAAAATAACTAAATATGCTGCAATTTGAAACAATATGTTTGATTTTGGAGAGCAGCTTCGGAAAATAATATGTACGCAAAATTCTCCAAACTTATTCTCCTTCTACTCCTATTTTCCTTTAGTGAACAGGTCTATCTTTGCCTAATTCACCTTGGGAGAACACAGCTCCAACAGCAAAATCTGAAGCATCGGTAGTCAGAATGAATGGTTTATTGAAATCGGAATAGATAAGAATATCATTTGACGATAATATTTGCTTCATTTTATTGAAACATTCTGCTTCTTGCTGATTTGTTTTGTTTTGATGTGTCAGAACCCTTCCCTCTTAAAATGTTTTCAAAGGTTTTGCGATTTTAACAAAATCTTTGACAAATTGCCGATAATAGCCCATCAATCCCAGAAAAGCACGAAGTTCTTTCATGTTTTTGGGAATAGGGTGTTTAGAAATTACGTCGATTTTATTCTGATAAGGTTTTATTCCGTCAGAGCAAACAACAAAACCGAGAAATTCTACTTCTTTCTTGAAGAATTCTGATTTATCTAATTGAATTTTTAATCCTGCTTGGTTAAGCGTGTTCAAGATGGTGTTCAAATTTTTAAAATGTTTCTCTAAATTCCTGCCAAAAACTTTTACATCGTCTATATCGACATAGCAAATTTTCCCTATAAAATTTCGCAAAACATCATCAATTGCTCTCTAGAAGGTTGCTTGAGCGTTTTTAATTCATATTTACCATTATTATTGGCAAATGCAGTTTTTTCTATGTCCGATTTTTTCATTCTGATTTGGTGGAACCCTGAAGCTATAGATCCAGAGTAGAAAAGGATTGCTGTTCTTTTCTGTCCTGCTGTCGGCTTATTATTGTGTACGCACGCAGTAAAACCGCATGTTTTACTCTGTGACTTCATTCTGCAGTATTCGTTTCTGTCGCTTTTAACCGCCTTTATCTTAACCGTAGATTTCAACTGGTTCTGCTGGTAACCGTCGGTGGTCCCTGATAGTTCACCTCAACTCTTTCCGATCTCAATCAACATCATGTGGACATGGTTAACCCACCCGCTGTTACCATATCAATCTGGCAGTCGTTTCAACCAACGCTTCGAAATGTGACATGACGAAAACCACAACCAACTACGATTCCTCCTGTCTCCATATCATCCTTCAAATTCGATTCTTCAATTCAACCCTGCTGTCGTGTGCCGCAATAATTCTAGTTATAGTGCATAGCGTTGTGTAGTACCGTTAAGTGCTAGCTTAATCGATTATTGATTTTTTTCGTCTCTCCTTAAATCTATCATTCGTAATAATTACTTACGAACTAACTTAATCTAGATACTTTCTTAATACTTTACTTTTCAAACTTTTCCAACCGATTGTTGTGTAATTTGTCCAGCTTTCTTTCCATATTTAACCACGCACGTTTGATCTCTGGGTATTTCTACCACATCATAAGGTTGTTATGTTTGTATAACGTATCTTTATTTCGTGTTTCGCAGGTAACGGACCCGACGTGGCCAGAACCCTGGTGGTTGTGGTATTCTGGAGATCTTTCTTTATTGTCGTCACGATTCGGAATGATCTCCGTGGAGGCTGAGGCTCCTTTTATTCAAGATTTTCTATAGGGGTGTTAGTGAAATCGCTTACCTTATCAACTATGGTTAGTATGCGTAACTAATAACTATTTTCAATACATAACACTTCTCCCAGCTTTAAATGAGACTTTAGATACTCTAACAAACAATGTCAATTACGTTCACAAGCTACTAAAATTAGTTTTTCCTTATCCTGTCCCGTATTCCTTTGGATCTTCTTAATTTAGGAGATTTGTATTCACTTCGTTTTCGTGTCGAACTAACCTTTTGTTTGTCTGTCACCTTTACTGTTGTTTTGTCTTTTCCTACCGGTGCACTGACTATGGGTACTATGGGATGAAATTCATCCGATAGATCGGATGTTCTAGTTTGATTTGTGTGTACTATTCGCACATTTCCGTGAACATTTATCAAGTATCTATTGCTACTTATTTTTTCCAATACTAAGGCTGGAATCCATCTTACCAAATCCTCATGATGATTCCTATACAAAACTTTATCTCCTTTCGCGTGTGATACTGTATCTACTGGCTTGGACACTGGAGGCGGGAGGCGATTGAGGTTTAGGTTACGTATCTTTCATCATTTTGAATTTCTAATTTAACTGGATTGCTCGTGTTTAGTAATGTTCTTGGTACATAGCAAAAAACTAATGATGAAGGTGTTTTACCTGTAGAAGTAGATGGAGTGTTACGATAATTAAATAATATTCGATTTAATTTGCGCTGTAATGGTATTGGTCTCAATTGTTCATCAATCAAATACTTCTTCAACACTTTCTTAATCGTCTGAACTCCCCTCTCCGCTAATCCATTTGACTGCGGATGATAAGGCGGTGATTTCAACACCTTGATGACATTAGCCTAACATCCTTCCATAAACCCAGAAGAATTGAACGGTGGACCGTGGTCCGAACAAACTTCCGTAGGTAAACCAAAATAAGTATAGAAGTAAGTAAGTAAGTATGAATGAATAAATACTTAAACATATATCAAATAATTTAAAGGATATCTATTTGTTTTGGAAGTAAAGATTTTGTATTTATGGCGTGTTGTATGTTTGGTTATTTTCTTTACAACTCTATGTTGTTTTTCTTGATGTGTTTAAATATTCTTTTAAATGTTTTACCTGATGCCAATTGCCAATCGTTTTTGAGATTTTCTTTGATGATGTTTTTCTCTTTGTTGTATTTTGGACATACAAAGATTTTATGCAATCCGGTGTTTGGTTCGTTGCATATTTCACAGGTACCATTTTGTATTATGCTCATTTTTTCGAACCAGTATTCTGATAGATCATGTCCCGCTAGGATTTTACTTGCTATTTTATTTGACTTCATGTGCTTTGAGCAGTGTGTCTTTATACCATAGTTTGAATTTGAAATCACTATGTAGTTCTGCAAAAAAAATCCTTTCTCTCTTGTGGATGTGGTGTACCATTCTATAGTTTGTTCCTTCATTTCGTTTTGGAATATTTTTATCAGATCTGTATACCTGTATTTGTTGTTTATCTTATTTTGTGATATGGTTAGGGCTTATGGAGGATATGTGTTATTTTTACTGGCGCATCGTATTTTGAGTACGTTTAGTATTTTGCTTGCATTGATTTTAATGTGTTCTATATGCTTTTTAAATGTCAATTTATTGTCTATTATTGTACCTAAATATTTATATGTGTTCTCTTCGATTCGAGCCCTCTAGCTGTTTGTAGGCTGCTTCAGGAAAAATCGAACTACGGTTGAACTTTGAAGCTTGTTAAAAAAAGGCGTGGAACCCGATGGAACTATGAAGCTTGTTTATAAACGAAGCATGGTACTTAATGGAACTGTAAGGTTTCTTAAGCAGCACATGGTACTGTACGGAACTTTCGGTTGTACGTGTCGGGTTGTACGGTAAAAATGTCGAACATTTTTACCGATAAAAACTAAATTATAGATTATGTTGGAAAATAATAACATAACATAGAATGTATATTTAGCAACGCGACCCGACCGTTCCTTACGAATAAAATATGTTTATTTTTTATTCAACAGTTACATATGACCAATATGTTCTGAATTTTTCATGTCTTCAACTAGTGCT
This sequence comes from Anopheles maculipalpis, assembly GCF_943734695.1. Lineage (NCBI taxonomy): Eukaryota > Metazoa > Arthropoda > Insecta > Diptera > Culicidae > Anopheles > Anopheles maculipalpis. The sequence goes on along the minus strand of NC_064870.1, from coordinate 20,819,215 downwards.
AACCACAAATATTCAGATGCAACAGCACACATAAAAATTCACAATCAGAGACGGGTTTACCCATGAGCGAAATGAGCGACCTTCAAGTGTTCCGTCGTAAAAAAGAGCAAGCCGAAGGTGCCTCGTCGAATGGTTGCAACATTTTAATAACCTAAGTTCTGTTGTGGTTGTTAATTTGGTAGTGTATGACTTTGGTATACATATATATATATTGAAAAGGGCTGGGGACATGACGTCACCTTGTGTTAGTCCGTCTGTGATAAGTTTTTTGAGGATTGTGTTGTTGCATTCTAATGTTGTGGTTCTGTTTTTTAGGAAAGCTTTTGTCCAATTTGTGATTTCTGATGGGACATTTGTTTATTTATTCATAATTAATTATGACGGTCCAGTGCCGTATTGTTCTGATGGGACATTTGATTCTATCATTTTTCCAATCAGGGTTTTTGTTTTGACATTATTGTATGATTTTTCTAGATCGATGAACACGATCCCTGTTTTCATTTCATACATTTCCCTTGCAACTAGTGGCATGCCACCGAGCAAAGACACCAGCCGCTTTTGACGAATTGCTCTTCGTCATGTTTCTGTCTGACCGTTATGCCCGAACGCATTCGTTATTCATTCTGTTTTTAATGTTATGATAGAACTGACGATCCATTTGAAATTTTTAATTCATTGAATTTGATTCGAAAACAAGCATAATGCGTGAAGTAGAAGACGAGAAAAGTCATTCCATAAACGAAATGTGTGGAATAACCGGGCATGCTAGTAGATAACTTACGTGGTAAATTTTAAAATAAATCCAAATAAAATACTAACTGCTGTTGACAATTACAATCTTTGCTCCAAAAACTTGGAAATAAAAAAGTTGGGTGACTTTTGAAAATTCCATATCAATACAAGCAATGAATCAAAACTTATTGTAGTTTTATGTTGAAAGAAATACACGAGTTTTTTGTTGCCTATTTAAGGGTTAACCTTGAATAATCGAGTTTGATGTATTTTAAAACGTCTTATTTCATTTGACGTTTACGATTGTCTGCCGCTTGGTTGGTAGCTCTTCGGTTGAATCATCGGCCATGTGCATCCTATTGACCAAATCTGCCAACTCAGGTGTTGAGGCTAATTTGTATCGAAAACTCCCTTATTAGTGGTTGTTAAGGCGATTATGTCAACAGGGTATTTATCTAGACGCTCATAGAAGAGAGAACAAAAGGCAGCCATTTTGCTAGAGCCAGGTTTTGGACGACAGTGTTGCACCGGTATATTATATCGGATAAGCAATTTGAGCAAATTGGTGCATTGTAGTGAAGTGAATGTGAAAAATCAATTACCAATCGTTGTGCTTGTGATATGTGTATGGAAATTCGTTCGGTATTGTGGTGTGTTTTTGTGTGGTTTTGAGTTTGTGTTGTGCCAAATGAGAATCAAGTCGTTTTGTGTCGAAGCTTTTATTACGCAGATTGTCACTATTTTCATTTGTTCTTTTGAGGATGCAAAATAGAACATTGCAACTGGCTTGGAAGCTCAGTAGTGATATGAAGTAAGAAAATACCGGGGCGTAAGTTGCTTGGTACGTTCGAAGTATCATCATTTGCTTGCATTAACTTACCATCATTATATTTTGCAGGTTATGGTAATATCGATAAATGGAGTATGTGCTAGGAAGCTATGGCACAGTATCGCACAGTGAGTATGTAATGGTTAAGAATGTAATCGAGAAGAATACCCATTAGATCGTGTGATTGGTTCCTAATGCTGTTCGTGTTACGCGAGTTAACCTTTTCTTTCTTGTAGGAAAGAAGGTGTTAGACGATCGATTGCCAAATTGCTTTATTTCTGTTACTTTGAACCGCAGACATTGAACCGACTGGAATAATATGGGCAATTTCATGCATTGACCCGAACTGCTGACGACGGTGGTGAGCGGCGATACGGCAACAAATGCTTACTTGGGTAGACACTCAGACTCGTCCAACTCTATGGAGCTAATCGGGAAAATGTATGGGATCAGATTGCCAACCCTGTAACTATTGTTCTTGTGGACTATACATGTGTTGTGAGCCAAATGAACTTTCCCTTGGTGATACAACACAGGATGGAGTCAGATTTTTCTCAATATTCTGAGGTCAAGCTTCGGGATCTTAATCAGCAAAACTATCACTCTGTTGATTTTTTCCAGGCGTATGTAAATGTTAATAGGAAAAATTTCAACTGATTCTGATCGGAATTGTTTCATTACTTTGGATGTACTGGAAGCTAAATCTGTTATTTTAATATTGATCCGTGTATTGATGGTTATTTGTTTATTATTATTATCAACTAAGTCGATAAGCAAGCTATTGATTAGTCGTAGGTCGTTAGCTTAGGAAATTCCTACTAAATATATCCAACCAATTCCTTCTGAGTCCCAACGTTTGAAACGTTTATTGGGCAGAAGTTTCCTAAACAATGAATTTAAATGTTGTAACTGATTTTGTATAATGATGATCAGCTGATTGGTTTCTATTTTTTTTAAATCGATTCTTATCGATTCCGTTTAAATTTTGTATGCTGTAATATTATAATGATAGATGTAATTGTAACTGTCGATCCTAGCTGGGCCTAAATCGATACCTACTATTGGTGGTAACCTGTCTATGGTTGTCCTTTGGCCGTTCATCGAACATACTAAACCCTAACAGACTGTAACGAGGAAAATGTTTTTTTTTTTTGTAATTAGTTTTATTCATAGTATTTTTATCGGATTTTCAAATCATTTTTATGGATTTTTCGAGTGTTGTCAGTAATTACGGTACTTCTATTAATCTGCTTGATTTTCATTTTCTTGTATCTTGGTTTGTATTTTAATCTAGCTCTCGTTTTTTTTTTTCAAATTTTTTTCTGTCTGTTGGAATTGTTTTCTCCTTTATTCCCTTGCTGTAGGCCAAAAGATCATTTGCTTGTTTTTATTTGAAATTTTTGTAGACTTGTTCGCAGATTGTGGAGGAATGAGTGGATGGTAGGATCACTTCGTACGGAGTATATTTGATAGAGGAATGAATGGGTGAATTATATTTATGTACTAAAGCTTGGATTAGGTCAGGAACGGGTAGGTGCAGTTGTTCGAACTTCGTGATACGATACATTTCGATTATGGTTGAATGAAACCTTTGTATCACTCCGTTCATTTCACTACGGCCAGTAGCTGTAAAATAAACTTGAATTTGAAGTTTTTTTTATTGCTGTTGTTTATAAACGAGCTTCCAGCTTCTATGATGCTTCTCTAATGTTTGCTCTGTAGATGGTTGGGGCTTATGGAGAATATGTGTTATTTTTTCTGGCGCATCGTATTTTGAGTACGTTTAGTCTTTTGCTTGCATTGATTTTAATGTGTTCTATATGCTTTTTATTGTCTATTATTGTACCTAAATATTTATATGTGTTCACATCTTCGATTCGAGCCTTCTAGCTGTTTATAGGCTGCTTCAGGAAAAATCGAACTACGGTTGAACTTTGAAGCTTGTTAAAAAAAAAGCGTGGAACCCGATGGAACTATGAAGCTTTTCTACTTGCACTTAGAATTCGATGGAACTATGAGGCTTGTTTATAAACGAAGCATGGTACTTAATGGAACTGTAAGGTTTCTTAAGCAGCACATGGTACTTTACGGAACTTTTTGATTGTTCAATGGAGAAAAACGGCTTAGGAAATGTTTGTCGAACATTTTTACCGATAAAAACTAAATTATAGATTATGTTGGAAAATAATAACATAACATAGAATGTATATTTAGCAACGCGATCAGGCCGTTCCTTACGAATAAAATATGTTTATTTTTTATTCAACAGTTACATATGACCAATATGTATGATGTATGACCAATATGTTCTGAATTTGTCGTGTCTTCAACTAGTGCTAACCACAAATATTCAGATGCAACAGCACACATAAAAATTCACAATCAGAGACGGGTTTACCCATGAGCGAAATGAGCGACCTTCAAGTGTTCCGTCGTAAAAAAGAGCAAGCCGAAGGTGCCTCGTCGAATGGTTGCAACATTTTACTAACCTAAGTTGTGTTGTGGTTATTAATTTGGTAGTGTATGACTTTGGTATATATATATTGAAAAGGGCTGGGGACATGACGTCACCTTGTGGTAGTCCGTCTGTGATAAGTTTTTTGAGGATTGTGTTGTTGCATTCTAATGTTGTGGTTCTGTTTTTTAGGAAAGCGTTTGTCCAATTTGTAATTTCTGATGGGACATTTGATTCTATCATTTTTCCAATCAGGGTTTTTGTTTTGACATTATTGTATGATTTTTCTAGATCGATGAACACGATCCCTGTTTTCATTTCATACATTTCCCCTGCAACTAGTGGCATGCCACCGAGCAATGACACCAGCCGCTTTTGACGAATTGCTCTTCGTCATGTTTCTGTCTGACCGTTGTGCCCGAACGCATTCGTTATTCATTCAGTTTTTAATGTTATGATAGAACTGACGATCCATTTGAAATTTTGAATTCATTGAATTTGATTCGGAAACAAGCGTGAAAAACATAATGCGTGAAGTAGAAGACGAGAAAGTCATTCCATAAACGAAATGTGTGGAATAACCGGGCATGCTAGTAGATAACTTACGTGGTAAATTTTAAAATAAATCCAAATAAAATACTAACTGCTGTTGACAATTACAATCCACAATTGCTCCAAAAACTTGGAAATAAAAAAGTTGGGTGACTTTTGAAAATTCAATATCAATACAAGTAATGAATCAAAACTTATTGTAGTTTTATGTTGAAAAAAATACACGAGTTTTTTTGTTGCCTATTTAAGGGTTAACCTTGAATAATCGAGTTTGATGTATTTTAAAACGTCTTATTTCATTTGACGTTTACGATTGTCTGCCGCTTGGTTGGTAGCTCTTCGGTTGAATTATCGGCCATGTGCATCCTATTGACCAAATCTGCCAACTCAGGTGTTGAGGCTAATTTGTATCGAAAACTCCCTTATTAGTGGTTGTTAAGGCGATTTTGTCAACAGGGTATTTATCTAAACGCTCATAGAAGAGAGAACAAAAGGCAGCCATTTTGCTAGAGCCAGGTTTTGGACGACAGTGTTGCACCGGTATATTATATCGGATAAGCAATTTGAGCAAATTGGTTGTATTGTGGCATTGTAGTGAAGTGAATGTGAAAAATCAATTACCAATCGTTGTGCTTGTGATATGTGTATGGAAATTCGTTCGGTATTGTGGTGTGTTTTTGTGTGGTTTTGAGTTTGTGTTGTGCCAAATGAGAATCAAGTCGTTTTGTGTCGAAGCTTTTATTACGCAGATTGTCACTATAAATCACGACACGGGATTTGTTCACGAAGACGTGCTTTTCGAGTAAAATAAAACGCGGACGCGACTGCTCTCGTTCGGTTTAAGATTGTAAGTCGCTTTATTTCTACAAATGTATGTTCTTATATATTAACAAATTTTAACGGTATAGGTGCTTTTCCTACACGCCGTGAGTGTGTGTTAGTGCCAAGAGTTTGGGAGGTAAAATCCTAGTTTTATCTGAAAATGTTGTTTTATAATTTTTTGTTATCGCTGTCCGATTCGGCCGTTTTATTTAATTGCACCAAATGCATAGACGTGTTTTCCTGTCGACCCATGTTCTCTTTTTGACGATACCTATTTTTTCAAGACGCAAATGCGTTGCCTGCTCTTAGAATGTTTATTACCATTTTCCTGATTATCGAGCCTGGTTGTTTGTATAGGATGGGTCTCTAAAGTAGAATGCAGTTTTATTGCACTTAACCATATGGCACGGCGTGCGGGCGTAGGCTGCTTACGCTTATCGCTATTTTCGCACTTCGGTCGTTCGTACGAAGGATGTTGTTTTATTGTACCGATTTATGCGTGCCGGGACCTTTCTACCTGTATTGCATATCGAGATGCTTCGTATTTTTAACGTTTCCGGTAATCGTTTATTTAGGATGACGAAGCTGGTGGTCCCTAGTTATGAATTACATTTTGGCTATGTTTGTCTCAGCTGATTGTTGAGTTTGTGAGATGTGAGCTTATGATGCTCTTAGATGAACATAGTTTTTTTTAACACATGGATTAGAATGATTGATCGTTGCGTTCGCAACATTCCGGCCCTCGTAAAACTGCAAGTTTTACCAAGATACGCAACGTTTCAGCTATGAAGAAAAATAAGAATGAAAGGTATAATCTAACTATTTGTTATTAACCTAATTAAATGCGTGCAATCATTGACGTTCGCAATCGTTGTTACGCGAAGAGCGCTGCGGTTGAGAGGGTGCATCTGAAGGTGTTGTCCTCTCGTTGTTTGCTGGAGGCGCGACGGTTTTAAGTGTTGGATACAGAAACCTTGGTTTACCGCGACACGGGATTGCCTCAATCGTATGCAATTCTTCATTTTGTTGTTCTTCTAGCGGGATGCTGATGTAATTTTGCGGGCTTGCTTCGTTAGCTGCTTGCTGTCTATGGCCGCGATGAGATAGCAGATTTGTCAAGGAGTCCCAAAAGGATGCTAGCAATTGCCATCCTACTCCGTAGATTTCGAATAGAATTCTGCCATGTATTATTGTATCTATTATGAATTTAATAGTTCTGCCACATACATAGATACCGATAGCTGTTGATGTAATGTTTCCGAGCCAAGTAGACCAAGATACTAGTTTAGACCAGTACTTTTCGAACGCGCCGTGAATTACCTTTTCTGATATAAGTGTATCGAAGGTAAATCCTTGTAGATTCGGGTGTTCACCGGTGATCATTTTATGTAGTACTGATGATGCAATTCTTTTATCTCCTTGCTCATACACCATATTTTTCATCTTTTGTAGGCTTTCGGCGTCGTAAACACCGCTCTCCATTAAACTCGGCAATGGTGTATATGTCCAGCTTGTTACAATATCGGTTGTTAGTTGTTGTGGTGCCGTTGTTTCGCGCAAGCGTTGGTCGATTGTATACCATCTTCCACCAATGGTAAATTTTGCTGGCAACAGCGGAGTGCAATCTATTTGCGTGCCTCTTAGTTGTAACATTCGGGTTACTGGAGCTATAAACATTGAACGATTATTGTAGTTTACCGGGATTTCATGATAGCAGTCTTCTTTGCTTTCGTAAGTAACGTAAACTGGTTTACATTCAAGAATGTATAATACTTCGGCTGCTACAACTGCTGTATATCCAGGACGTTTCACAAGGTTTGTGACGAACTCACTAGGGTTTAATCGAGCCAGAGTTAGCTTAGTTTCCAAAAGTGCCTTATCGATTTTGCACAATTCGGTCATTACTGTGACGTATATATCGTTTAGTTTCTGGCCGAGATAGTTTTCTACCAGAGTGATTTTTGAGTTGAAATAAGTGAATAGGTCGAGGTTTCTTCCATCGACCGCTTTTCTTTTAAATGGCGATTGGTAACCACTTAGCTCAAGGATGAATATTTTTGGATGATCGGTGATGTAGCTATTGAAGCCGCATATTTGTGTAGCGTCTCGAGCTCTTATCGAGAACATATGCTCCTTTGAGATTAAGGTATATACTGTGCTCGCTGCAGTTCTTGCATTATCAATGGTTTTGTTCACAGTACCTTCATAGATGATTTCGAAATCGTTTCGCTCGCATTGCCGTCGCAGATCCACTTCCCAGGTAAGGTAGCCGTAGTCTGAATCCAAACACCAACCCGTCGTATGCGCGCAAACAAGACCGCTACGCAGCGTGATTTGATCGTTCTCGAGGTCTGCTGTAGCCACGTAGTCGTATAACCCGATTTCGTACTCGTAGTATACCAACGCGTCTTCCCAAGTGTAGCTCGATGTCCGATACGTTCCTCCGCTGCAAGCTGTTCCTTGAATGCTGCCAACGATCAGTGCTTCCCCCCTTGTGGTGTGATTGCGACGCAATTCCCTAACTTTCGTATTGATTGATAAGGCAACTTCTCCTAAAGTTTGAGCTAATTTACAATCCTGTGGTGTAAATTCTTTAACGATATATTCATAGCTTCGTTCATAATCCGATGTGTGCGAAAAGGCGCCACAATGTTTAATTGATCTGGTGATAATTACTTTGCATTGATGAACGTGAACGATGGTTTTTGGGCTTCTTTGTAATACTTGAATTCGTATTTCTTCAGTCGAAACGTTTTTGGATGGCGGAACGCAGGATGCTACGTCCATAAGGGAGTAGCTAGTGATATTAATATCGTTGTTAGCGCAGTCATACGCTATTAAACCTCTTGTTGATGCCCCAATCGCTTGGGCTGAAAGAAACAAAAATATTAGTATAGCCATGGTAATGGTATTTAATGTAGTGACTTTCGCTTGTGTCGGCTTTTCTTTTATTTTTGCCGCCTCCGGCCCTTGTTTGAAAGCCGACACGTGTGTAGTGTTTGCCATAAAAGTGTTGTTATACCAATTGCAGGGTTTGATTTTTTTCTTTTTTTCTTTTATACCTGCTCGGCTACGATCCTGATTGCGGGACGTTTTTGGTTTTTCGAATATCGCGCCTACAAATTCAGGGTTTTTGTTTTCTAACACCTTAATGTTATCTGCGTCAATCCTATCACTTGATATGGTATTGAGCAATTCTTTGTTATTTGAGCAAAATTTGGTAATAAAGAAGCCCCCTTCGTCGTGAGCCTTTATAACCTGATCCACGGTTTCTATTGCTTTGTTTATTGAATTAAAGCTGTCATTGTAATCGTCGACATAATGTTGATGTACGATTGGTGTTAATGCTAATGGGTACTTATCCTTCAGCCGTTCAGCGTTGGAATTTTTTGCGGCCTGTGCGCAGGATGGAGAGCAGGTTGAGCCAAAGGTCATTACCTGCATGACGTAAGTGTCCGGACTACGATCTTCGCAGTCTCTCCAAATAAATCTTTGGGTGTTTTGATCCTCCTTGCGGATCTTTATTTGGTGGAACATTTCTTTTATGTCACCACATATAGCATATTTTCCTTCTCGGAATCTTATTAGTATCCCGAATAATGAGGTTGTGCTATCTGGCCCTGATAATAAGGCCGAGTTAAGCGAATGTCCTCTAACCTTTGCGGCTGCATCAAACACTAACCGTGGTTTGGGCGGCATTTTATTTTTATTTATCACTATGAAATGTGGTAGATAAAACGTGTTTGGCGGATTTATTTCGATTTCCCAAGGTTCTAGTTTCCTAGCATAACCTTTTTCTACATAGCTTTTGAAAGTTGTTAATGCCCATTCTTTTAGTTCTGGATCCTTTTGCAATTTTTTCTCTAAACTTATGAGTCTTGACATTGCATTGTCAAGGCTAGTGGGAAATTTATGATTTTCCTGTTTCCATAGCAAGCCGACTTCGTAGCGTCCTTCTTTGAATTTTAGGGTGTTTGCTAGGATTTGTTTCGCCTTTTTTTCTTCTTCCGATTCCGGAAGTTGTTTTATTGGTTTTACACCAAAATCTTCGACAGAGAAATAGTTAGATATCAGTTTTTGGATATCTTCCTGTTCTTGGATAACCATTGAAAAATTTGTACTTTCATTATCCGAGTTCCTTCCGTAAACGAGCCAGCCCAATTTAGTTTTCATTGCAATGGGCTCTCCTTGTTTACCGTATCGATGCTTTAGCCCCATTAATAATTGATTATGTTTTATACCGATTACGATTGTCGGTTGTACATTGTCAAATTCATTAATTGGTAAGTTTTTCAAATAAGGGTACTTAACGCACAATTCGTTATAGTTTAATGTTTGTATTGGCAACATTAAATTTTTGATTGTTCTAACATCTTTTAGGTTGAAAGTCTTTTTTGATGCGCCCCTAATTTTCAAGTTTACGCTTTGACTTCCTTCTTGGTTTGCTTTCGTACCTTGAGTCCAAACCAGTTGAAGTGGAATTTCTTCTCCCGTTAAGGAGAGTTTCCTGGCGATTTTTGCATCTAATAGCGTTAGAGATGAACCCGGATCTAAAAAGGCGTATGTATTAACGGATTTATCCTTATTCATCAATGTTACAGGTAACACTTGATAGTGTGTCGAAGATGGAATCTGTATTTCGTGATGGTTATTAACGGCTTCTTGTTCAACTGCTGGAGTTGTTCCCATAGGATGAAGCATTTTGTGATGTTTTTTTGTACATCCATTAATACCACACTTTTGTGCGCTTCTACAAGCTTCTATTGCATGATTGTTTGATTTTAAACATCCTGCACAAATACGTTTGTCTTTAACTATCTGTTGACGCTCTGTAACATTTTTATTAACTAAGGCGTAACATTTAATAGTTTCGTGTAGCTTGTTGCATATTAAGCAGTTTGCTTTTGGTTTACTGGGTCCCGGTTGGTTAGTCCCTGGTTTTTTCGTCTTTGATTTAATTTCACTTTTTGACTCATGAATGTTAACATGTCCCTTTTGAGTAAGTGATTGCAACGTACTCATAACAGTTGCGGTTTCCGCATAAGGTTTAAGCCATTCGCATAATTCATCTAACGTTTGATTTCTTATGCTGATTTTTTCCTTAGTTACATACTTGACTCTATCAAGTTGTATGTTATAGGGAAGTTTTGATGTTAACTCGAGCACCAATCTATGATCATTAAGATAAGATGGTTCATCCATGAGGTTTACAGTATGCACCAAATTTTCTAGTGCATTTATTAAATCAACGACTATATTCTTGGAATCCTTTTTAATTCGTTGCAAGCCATTTAAGAGTTCTAAGTAAACTAGATCTGTTCCTCCGAACTTTGCTTCTAATCTCTTGATTATTTCGCCAACGTTTTTGGATTCCATCATTAGCTGTTGAACGTGCCTTAATGCGTCTCCGTTCAAAGCTTGTCTTAAACGGTTTAGATTTTCTAAATCTGTAAATTTGCCTTCTTCGTTTGTTTTTTCAAACGTTTGTTTGAAGTTCGTCCATTCTTTTGGATCGCCTCCAAACTTTGGCAATTGCATCAAGGATTGTCTTCGTAGAAGAGTTTCCATGTGCGATGGACCCTGTCTTTCATCCATCATGGATTTGAAAGCATTAAAAAAGTACTCCATTTGTTGTTGCTGGTTATCTACCATTTTTCCTTGGTTGATAACCATTTCCTTCATCGTTGTGTCCATAATGGACTCGTCCATTTTCCTTTCGTTTGCCTTTCCCTCATCCCTTTTTGCAGATGCCTCTATTTCAGATGTCAAACGCTTCAATTCGTATTTGATCTTTTGACATTTAGGGCATAGCCAGCATTCCGCTGGTGTTGGACTGCGTGTCAGTCGAACGCACTGCAAATGGAACCAACGGTCGCATTCGAAGCATTCTGTCATTTCGCTTTCCTCGGTATCAATACCTTGGCATAAGCGGCAGGAACCGTTTGGGTTTTTAACAAAATTAAAAGGCATTTTGAATCCTTGCCTTGCACTGATTTCCTTGCCTTATAATGAGAAGACTGACTTACCTGGATAAGTTGACGCGTTTCCTCTTGTAAATTGGGCAGGAGCTAGAACCGTCTGGAACTGGGATGTCTTCGCTGTGATGATGTCTGCACGGTACTCCTCTGGGTTTCTCGCGTGTGGCGGAACAATGTCTTTCACAATAGTTTTTTTTTTTTTTTTTTTTTTAAACCTTTCACAACACAGCGTAAACACGAATGTTCCGTATTGTGAATACAATAGTTTTAAGCGATAGTGGTGGACACAACACTAAGAACAACGACGATTTTGAAACAAAACGGAGATCGACGATACAACCTTATTGAACTGCACTTTGCTCCTGTTTTATTTCACACTAACTTTTATCTTTCAAGTGATTAGAACACTCTACGGATTGAAATTTTAGACGAATAAGTTCGACACTGGAGTTATAAACACTTTTGAGATTAATTATAACTCCTCTCTGGAGCCACCATATAAATCACGACACGGGATTTGTTCACGAAGACGTGCTTTTCGAGTAAAATAAAACGCGGACGCGACTGCTCTCGTTCGGTTTAAGATTGTAAGTCGCTTTATTTCTACAAATGTATGTTCTTATATATTAACAAATTTTAACGGTATAGGTGCTTTTCCTACACGCCGTGAGTGTGTGTTAGTGCCAAGAGTTTGGGAGGTAAAATCCTAGTTTTATCTGAAAATGTTGTTTTATAATTTTTTGTTATCGCTGTCCGATTCGGCCGTTTTATTTAATTGCACCAAATGCATAGACGTGTTTTCCTGTCGACCCATGTTCTCTTTTTGACGATACCTATTTTTTCAAGACGCAAATGCGTTGCCTGCTCTTAGAATGTTTATTACCATTTTCCTGATTATCGAGCCTGGTTGTTTGTATAGGATGGGTCTCTAAAGTAGAATGCAGTTTTATTGCACTTAACCATATGGCACGGCGTGCGGGCGTAGGCTGCTTACGCTTATCGCTATTTTCGCACTTCGGTCGTTCGTACGAAGGATGTTGTTTTATTGTACCGATTTATGCGTGCCGGGACCTTTCTACCTGTATTGCATATCGAGATGCTTCGTATTTTTAACGTTTCCGGTAATCGTTTATTTAGGATGACGAAGCTGGTGGTCCCTAGTTATGAATTACATTTTGGCTATGTTTGTCTCAGCTGATTGTTGAGTTTGTGAGATGTGAGCTTATGATGCTCTTAGATGAACATAGTTTTTTTTAACACATGGATTAGAATGATTGATCGTTGCGTTCGCAACAGTCACTATTTTCATTTGTTCTTTTGAGGATGCAAAATAGAACATTCCAACTGGCTTGGAAGCTCAGTAGTGATATCATGGAGTAAGCAAATACCGGGGCGTAAGTTGCTTGGTACGTTCGAAGTATCATCATTTGCTTGCATTAACTTACCATCATTATATTTTGCAGATTATGGTAAGATCGATAAATGGAGTATGTGCTAGGAAGCTATGGCACAGTATCGCACAGTGAGTATGTAATGGTTAAGAATGTAATCGAGAAGAATACCCATTAGATCGTGTGATTGGTTCCTAATGCTGTTCGTGTTACGCGAGTTAACCTTTTCTTTCTTGTAGGAAAGAAGGTGTTAGACGATCGATTGCCAAATTGCTTTATTTCTGTTACTTTGAACCGCAGACATTGAACCAACTTGAATTAATTGGGTCAATTCCATGCATTGACCCGAACTGCTGACGACGCTGGTGAGCGGCGATACGGCAACAAATGTTTACTTGGGTAGACACTCAGACTCGTCCAACTCTATGCAGCTAATCGGGAAAATGTATGGGATCAGATTGCCATCCCTGTAACTATTGTTCTTGTGGACTATATATGTGTTGTGAGCCAAATGAACTTTCCCTTGGTGATACAACACAGGATGGAGTCACATATTTCTGAATATTCTGAGGTCAAGGTTCGGGGTCTTAATCAGCAAAACTATCACTCTGTTGATTTTTTCCAGGCGTATGTAAATGTTAATAGAAAAAATTTCGACTGATTCTGATCGGAATTGTTTCATTACTTTGGATGTACTGGAAGCTAAATCTGTTATTTTAATATTGATCCGTGTATTGATGGTTATTTGTTTATTTTTATTATCAACTAAGTCCATTAGCAAGCTATTGATTAGTCGTAGGTCGTTAGCTTAGGAAATTCCTACTAAATATATCCAACCAATTCCTTCTGAGTCCCAACGTTTGAAACGTTTATTGGGCAGAAGTTTCCTAAACAATGAATTTAAATGTTGTAACTGATTTTGTATAATGATGATCAGCTGATTGGTTTCTATTTTTTTTAAATCGATTCTTATCTATTCCGTTTAAATTTTGTATGCTGTAATATTATAATGATAGATGTAATTGTAACTGTCGATCCTAGCTGGGCCTAAATCGATACCTACTATTGGTGGTACCCTGTCTATGGTTGTCCTTTGGCCGTTCATCGAACATACTAAACCTAACAGACTGTAACGAGGAAGATGTTTTTGTTTTTTTTGTAATTAGTTTTATTCATAGTATTTTTATCGGATTTTCAAATCATTTTTATGGATTTTTCGAGTGTTGTCAGTAATTACGGTACTTCTATTAATCTGCTTGATTTTGATTTTCTTGTATCTTGGTTTGTATTTTAATCTAGCTCTCGTTTTTTTTTTTTCAAAATTTTTTCTATCTGTTGGAATTGTTTTCTCCTTTATTCCCTTGCTGTAGGCCAAAAGATCATTTGATTGTTTTGATTTGAACTTTTTGTAGACTTGTTCGCAGATTATGGAGGAACGAGTGGATGGTAGGATCACTTCGTACGGAGTATATTTGATAGAGAAATGAATGGGTGAATTATATTTATGTACTAAAGCTTGTATTAAGTCAGGAACGGGTAGGTGCATTTGTTCGAACTTCGTGATACGATACATTTCGATTATGGTTGAATGAAACCTTTGTATCACTCCGTTCATTTCACTACGGCCAGTAGCTGTAAAATAAACTTGAATATGAAGTTTTTACAAAAGTTGGTTAAATTCTGAGTGCCAAATGATTTTTCGCCATTCGTAACAATTATTTTTGGTGGGAGGTATTTTAATAGCAATCAACTTAACTAAAGCGAATTATGAAAATTTGTCTATACAAGTTAAGAAAGAATGATTCTCCAAAAACATTTTATCTATATGTGCAATTTTGAATGTTGGAATGCTGGAATCGGTGTCTCTTGTTGGAGACACTTATTTGTTTTCATTACATATGCTGCAATTGGACAATACGGCGTAGAGCCGTCATACTAAAAAATAACTAAATATGCTGCAATTTGAAACAATATGTTTGATTTTGGAGAGCAGCTTCGGAAAATAATATGTACGCAAAATTCTCCAAACTTATTCTCCTTCTACTCCTATTTTCCTTTAGTGAACAGGTCTATCTTTGCCTAATTCACCTTGGGAGAACACAGCTCCAACAGCAAAATCTGAAGCATCGGTAGTCAGAATGAATGGTTTATTGAAATCGGAATAGATAAGAATATCATTTGACGATAATATTTGCTTCATTTTATTGAAACATTCTGCTTCTTGCTGATTTGTTTTGTTTTGATGTGTCAGAACCCTTCCCTCTTAAAATGTTTTCAAAGGTTTTGCGATTTTAACAAAATCTTTGACAAATTGCCGATAATAGCCCATCAATCCCAGAAAAGCACGAAGTTCTTTCATGTTTTTGGGAATGGGGTGTTTAGAAATTACGTCGATTTTTTTCTGATAAGGTTTTATTCCGTCAGAGCAAACAACAAAACCGAGAAATTCTACTTCTTTCTTGAAGAATTCTGATTTATCTAATTGAATTTTCAATCCTGCTTGGTTAAGCGTGTTCAAGATGGTGTTCAAATTTTTAAAATGTTTCTCTAAATTCCTGCCAAAAACTTTTACATCGTCTATATCGACATAGCAAATTTTCCCTATAAAATTTCGCAAAACATCATCAATTGCTCTCTAGAAGGTTGCTTGAGCGTTTTTAATTCATATTTACCATTATTAATGGCAAATGCAGTTTTTTCTATGTCCGATTTTTTCATTCTGATTTGGTGGAACCCTGAAGCTATAGATCCAGAGTAGAAAAGGATTGCTGTTCTTTTCTGTCCTGCTGTCGGCTTATTATTGTGTACGCACGCAGTAAAACCGCATGTTTTACTCTGTGACTTCATTCTGCAGTATTCGTTTCTGTCGCTTTTAACCGCCTTTATCTTAACCGTAGATTTCAACTGGTTCTGCTGGTAACCGTCGGTGGTCCCTGATAGTTCACCTCAACTCTTTCCGATCTCAATCAACATCATGTGGACATGGTTAACCCACCCGCTGTTACCATATCAATCTGGCAGTCGTTTCAACCAACGCTTCGAAATGTGACATGACGAAAACCACAACCAACTACGATTCCTCCTGTCTCCATATCATCCTTCAAATTCGATTCTTCAATTCAACCCTGCTGTCGTGTGCCGCAATAATTCTAGTTATAGTGCATAGCGTTGTGTAGTACCGTTAAGTGCTAGCTTAATCGATTATTGATTTTTTTCGTCTCTCCTTAAATCTATCATTCGTAATAATTACTTACGAACTAACTTAATCTAGATACTTTCTTAATACTTTACTTTTCAAACTTTTCCAACCGATTGTTGTGTAATTTGTCCAGCTTTCTTTCCATATTTAACCACGCACGTTTGATCGCTGGGTATTTCTACCACATCATAAGGTTGTTATGTTTGTATAACGTATCTTTATTTCGTGTTTCGCAGGTAACGGACCCGACGTGGCCAGAACCCTGGTGGTTGTGGTATTCTGGAGATCTTTCTTTATTGTCGTCACGATTCGGAATGATCTCCGTGGAGGCTGAGGCTCCTTTTATTCAAGATTTTCTATAGGGGTGTTAGTGAAATCGCTTACCTTATCAACTATGGTTAGTATGCGTAACTAATAACTATTTTCAATACATAACACTTCTCCCAGCTTTAAATGAGACTTTAGATACTCTAACAAACAATGTCAATTACGTTCACAAGCTACTAAAATTAGTTTTTCCTTATCCTGTCCCGTATTCTTTTGGATCTTCTTAATTTAGGAGATTTGGATTCACTTCGTTTTCGTGTCGAACTAACCTTTTGTTTGTCTGTCACCTTTACTGTTGTTTTGTCTTTTCCTACCGGTGCACTGACTATGGGTACTATGGGATGAAATTCATCCGATAGATCGGATGTTCTAGTTTGATTTGTGTGTACTATTCGCACATTTCCGTGAACATTTATCAAGTATCTATTGCTACTTATTTTTTCCAATACTAAGGCTGGAATCCATCTTACCAAATCCTCATGATGATTCCTATACAAAACTTTATCTCCTTTCGCGTGTGATACTGTATCTACTGGCTTGGACACTGGAGGCGGGAGGGGTTTGAGGTTTAGGTTACGTATCTTTCATCATTTTGAATTTCTAATTTAACTGGATTGCTCGTGTTTAGTAATGTTCTTGGTACATAGCAAAAAACTAATGATGAAGGTGTTTTACCTGTAGAAGTAGATGGAGTGTTACGATAATTAAATAATATTCGATTTAATTTGCGCTGTAATGGTATTGGTCTCAATTGTTCATCAATCAAATACTTCTTCAACACTTTCTTAATCGTCTGAACTCCCCTCTCCGCTAATCCATTTGACTGCGGATGATAAGGCGGTGATTTCAACACCTTGATGACATTAGCCTAACATCCTTCCATAAACCCAGAAGAATTGAACGGTGGACCGTGGTCCGAACAAACTTCCGTAGGTAAACCAAAATAAGTATAGTAGAAGTAAGTAAGTAAGTATGAATGAATAAATACTTAAACATATATCAAATAATTTAAAGGATATCTATTTGTGTTGGAAGTAAAGATTTTGTATTTATGGCGTGTTGTATGTTTGGTTATTTTCTTTACAACTCTATGTTGTTTTTCTTGATGTGTTTAAATATTCTTTTAAATGTTTTACCTGATGCCAATTGCCAATCTTTTTTGAGATTTTCTTTGATGATGTTTTTCTCTTTGTTGTATTTTGGACATACAAAGATTTTATGCAATCCGGTGTTTGGTTCGTTGCATATTTCACAGGTACCATTTTGTATTATGCTCATTTTTTCGAACCAGTATTCTGATAGATCATGTCCCGCTAGGATTTTACTTGCTATTTTAACCCGGAACCCGATGGAACTATGAAGCTTGTTTATAAACGAAGCATGGTACTTAATGGAACTGTAAGGTTTCTTAAGCAGCACATGGTACTTTACGGAACTTTTTGGTTGCTCAATGGAGAAAAACGGCTTAGGAAATGTTAACCGATAAAAACTAAATTATAGATTATGTTGGAAAATAATAACATAACATAGAATGTATATTTAGCAACGCGACCCGACCGTTCCTTACGAATAAAATATGTTTAATTTTTATTCAACAGTTACATATGACCAATATGTATGATGTATGACCAATATGTTCTGAATTTTTCATGTCTTCAACTAGTGCTAACCACAAATATTCAGATGCAACAGCACACATAAAAATTCACAATCAGAGACGGGTTTACCCATGAGCGAAATGAGCGACCTTCAAGAATTCCGTCGTAAAAAAGAGCAAGCCGAAGGTGCCTCGTCGAATGGTTGCAACATTTTACTAACCTAAGTTGTGTTGTGGTTGTTAATTTGGTAGTGTATGACTTTGGTATATATATATATTGAAAAGGGCTGGGGACATGACGTCACCTTGTGGTAGTCCGTCTGTGATAAGTTTTTTGAGGATTGTGTTGTTGCATTCTAATGTTGTGGTTCTGTTTTTTAGGAAAGCGTTTGTCCAATTTGTAATTTCTGATGAGACATTTGATTCTATCATTTTTCCAATCAGGGTTTTTGTGTTGACATTATTGTATGATTTTTCTAGATCGATGAACACGATCCCTGTTTTCATTTCATACATTTCCCTTGCAACTAGTGGCATGCCACCGAGCAAAGACACCAGCCGCTTTTGACGAATTGCTCTTCGTCATGTTTCTGTCTGATCGTTGTGCCCGAACGCATTCGTTATTCATTCTGTTTTTAATGTTATGATAGAACTGACGATCCATTTGAAATTTTTAATTCATTGAATTTGATTCGAAAACAAGCATTATGCGTGAAGTAGAAGACGAGAAAAGTCATTCCATAAACGAAATGTGTGGAATAACCGGGCATGCTAGTAGATAACTTACGTGGTAAATTTTAAAATAAATCCAAATAAAATACTAACTGCTGTTGACAATTACAATCTTTGCTCCAAAAACTTGGAAATAAAAAAGTTGGGTGACTTTTGAAAATTCCATATCAATACAAGCAATGAATGAAAACTTATTGTAGTTTTATGTTGAAAGAAATACACGAGTTTTTTGTTGCCTATTTAAGGGTTAACCTTGAATAATCGAGTTTGATGTATTTTAAAACGTCTTATTTCATTTGACGTTTACGATTGTCTGCCGCTTGGTTGGTAGCTCTTCGGTTGAATTATCGGCCATGTGCATCCTATTGACCAAATCTGCCAACTCAGGTGTTGTTGAGGCTAATTTGTATCGAAAACTCCCTTATTAGTGGTTGTTAAGGCGATTTTGTCAACAGGGTATTTAACTAAACGCTCATAGAAGAGAGAACAAAAGGCAGCCATTTCGCTAGAGCCACGTTTTGGACGACAGTGTTGCACCGGTATATTATATCGGATAAGCAATTTGAGCAAATTGGTTGTATTGTGGCATTGTAGTGAAGTGAATGTGAAAAATAAATTACCAATCGTTGTGCTTGTGATATGTGTATGGAAATTCGTTCGGTATTGTGGTGTGTTTTTGGGTGGTTTTGAGTTTGTGTTGTGCCAAATGAGAATCAAGTCGTTTTGTGTCGAAGCTTTTATTACGCAGATTGTCACTATTTTCAATTGTTCTTTTGAGGATGCAAAATAGAACATTCCAACTGGCTTGGAAGCTCAGTAGTGATATCATGGAGTAAGCAAATACCGGGGCGTAAGTTGCTTGGTACGTTCGAAGTATCATCATTTGCTTGCATTAACTTACCATCATTATATTTTGCAGATTATGGTAAGATCGATAAATGGAGTATGTGCTAGGAAGCTATGGCACAGTATCGCACAGTGAGTATGTAATGGTTAAGAATGTAATCGAGAAGAATACCCATTAGATCGTGTGATTGGTTCCTAATGCTGTTCGTGTTACGCGAGTTAACCTTTTCTTTCTTGTAGGAAAGAAGGTGTTAGACGATCGATTGCCAAATTGCTTTATTTCTGTTACTTTGAACCGCAGACATTGAACCAACTTGAATTAATTGGGTCAATTCCATGCATTGACCCGAACTGCTGACGACGCTGGTGAGCGGCGATACGGCAACAAATGCTTACTTGGGTAGACACTCAGACTCGTCCAACTCTATGCAGCTAATCGGGAAAATGTATGGGATCAGATTGCCATCCCTGTAACTATTGTTCTTGTGGACTATATATGTGTTGTGAGCCAAATGAACTTTCCCTTGGTGATACAACACAGGATGGAGTCACATATTTCTGAATATTCTGAGGTCAAGGTTCGGGGTCTTAATCAGCAAAACTATCACTCTGTTGATTTTTTCCAGGCGTATGTAAATGTTAATAGAAAAAATTTCGACTGATTCTGATCGGAATTGTTTCATTACTTTGGATGTACTGGAAGCTAAATCTGTTATTTTAATATTGATCCGTGTATTGATGGTTATTTGTTTATTTTTATTATCAACTAAGTCCATTAGCAAGCTATTGATTAGTCGTAGTCGTAGGTCGTTAGCTTAGGAAATTCCTACTAAATATATCCAACCAATTCCTTCTGAGTCCCAACGTTTGAAACGTTTATTGGGCAGAAGTTTCCTAAACAATGAATTTAAATGTTGTAACTGATTTTGTATAATGATGATCAGCTGATTGGTTTCTATTTTTTTAAATCGATTCTTATCGATTCCGTTTAAATTTTGTATGCTGTAATATTATAATGATAGATGTAATTGTAACTGTCGATCCTAGCTGGGCCTAAATCGATACCTACTATTGGTGGTACCCTGTCTATGGTTGTCCTTTGGCCGTTCATCGAACATACTAAACCTAACAGACTGTAACGAGGAAGAGGTTTTTGTTTTTTTTGTAATTAGTTTTATTCATAGTATTTTTATCGGATTTTCAAATCATTTTTATGGATTTTTCGAGTGTTGTCAGTAATTACGGTACTTCTATTAATCTGCTTGATTTTCATTTTCTTGTATCTTGGTTTGTATTTTAATCTAGCTCTCGTTTTTTTTTTTTCAAAATTTTTTCTATCTGTTGGAATTGTTTTCTCCTTTATTCCCTTGCTGTAGGCCAAAAGATCATTTGATTGTTTTGATTTGAACTTTTTGTAGACTTGTTCGCAGATTATGGAGGAACGAGTGGATGGTAGGATCACTTCGTACGGAGTATATT
The DNA here is from genome assembly GCF_943734695.1 of Anopheles maculipalpis. Lineage (NCBI taxonomy): Eukaryota > Metazoa > Arthropoda > Insecta > Diptera > Culicidae > Anopheles > Anopheles maculipalpis. The sequence goes on along the minus strand of NC_064870.1, from coordinate 20,798,276 downwards.
TGATAGAGAAATGAATGGGTGAATTATATTTATGTACTAAAGCTTGTATTAAGTCAGGAACGGGTAGGTGCATTTGTTCGAACTTCGTGATACGATACATTTCGATTATGGTTGAATGAAACCTTTGTATCACTCCGTTCATTTCACTACGGCCAGTAGCTGTAAAATAAACTTGAATATGAAGTTTTTACAAAAGTTGGTTAAATTCTGAGTGCCAAATGATTTTTCGCCATTCGTAACAAGTATCTTTGGTGGGAGGTATTTTAATAGCAATCAACTTAACTAAAGCGAATTATGAAAATTTGTCTATACAAGTTAAGAAATAATGATTCTCCAAAAACATTTTATCTATATGTGCAATTTTGAATGTTGGAATGCTGGAATCGGTGTCTCTTGTTGGAGACACTTATTTGTTTTCATTACATATGCTGCAATTGGACAATACGGCGTAGAGCCGTTATACTAAAAAATAACTAAATATGCTGCAATTTGAAACAATATGTTTGATTTTGGAGAGCAGCTTCGGAAAATAATATGTACGCAAAATTCTCCAAACTTATTCTCCTTCTACTCCTATTTTCCTTTAGTGAACAGGTCTATCTTTGCCTAATTCACCTTGGGAGAACACAGCTCCAACAGCAAAATCTGAAGCATCGGTAGTCAGAATGAATGGTTTATTGAAATCGGAATAGATAAGAATATCATTTGACGATAATATTTGCTTCATTTTATTGAAACATTCTGCTTCTTGCTGATTTGTTTTGTTTTGATGTGTCAGAACCCTTCCCTCTTAAAATGTTTTCTAAGGTTTTGCGATTTTAACAAAATCTTTGACAAATTGCCGATAATAGCCCATCAATCCCAGAAAAGCACGAAGTTCTTTCATGTTTTTGGGAATGGGGTATTTAGAAATTACGTCGATTTTATTCTGATAAGGTTTTATTCCGTCAGAGCAAACAACAAAACCGAGAAATTCTACTTCTTTCTTGAAGAATTCTGATTTATCTAATTGAATTTTCAATCCTGCTTGGTTAAGCGTGTTCAAGATGGTGTTCAAATTTTTAAAATGTTTCTCTAAATTCCTGCCAAAAACTTTTACATCGTCTATATCGACATAGCAAATTTTCCCTATAAAATTTCGCAAAACATCATCAATTGCTCTCTAGAAGGTTGCTTGAGCGTTTTTAATTCATATTTACCATTATTAATGGCAAATGCAGTTTTTTCTATGTCCGATTTTTTCATTCTGATTTGGTGGAACCCTGAAGCTATAGATCCAGAGTAGAAAAGGATTGCTGTTCTTTTCTGTCCTGCTGTCGGCTTATTATTGTGTACGCACGCAGTAAAACCGCATGTTTTACTCTGTGACTTCATTCTGCAGTATTCGTTTCTGTCGCTTTTAACCGCATTTATCTTAACCGTAGATTTCAACTGTTTCTGCTGGTAACCGTCGGTGGTCCCTGATAGTTCACCTCAACTCTTTCCGATCTCAATCAACATCATGTGGACATGGTTAACCCACCCGCTGTTACCATATCAATCTGGCAGTCGTTTCAACCAACGCTTCGAAATGTGACATGACGAAAACCACAACCAACTACGATTCCTCCTGTCTCCATATCATCCTTCAAATTCGATTCTTCAATTCAACCCTGCTGTCGTGTGCCGCAATAATTCTAGTTATAGTGCATAGCGTTGTGTAGTACCGTTAAGTGCTAGCTTAATCGATTATTGATTTTTTTCGTCTCTCCTTAAATCTATCATTCGTAATAATTACTTACGAACTAACTTAATCTAGATACTTTCTTAATACTTTACTTTTCAAACTTTTCCAACCGATTGTTGTGTAATTTGTCCAGCTTTCTTTCCATATTTAACCACGCACGTTTGATCGCTGGGTATTTCTACCACATCATAAGGTTGTTATGTTTGTATAACGTATCTTTATTTCGTGTTTCGCAGGTAACGGACCCGACGTGGCCAGAACCCTGGTGGTTGTGGTATTCTGCAGATCTTTCTCTATTGTCGTCACGATTCGGAATGATCTCCGTGGAGGCTGAGGCTCCTTTTATTCAAGATTTTCTATAGGGGTGTTAGTGAAATCGCTTACCTTATCAACTATGGTTAGTATGCGTAACTAATAACTATTTTCAATACATAACACTTCTCCCAGCTTTAAATGAGACTTTAGATACTCTAACAAACAATGTCAATTACGTTCACAAGCTACTAAAATTAGTTTTTCCTTATCCTGTCCCGTATTCCTTTGGATCTTCTTAATTTAGGAGATTTGGATTCACTTCGTTTTCGTGTCGAACTAACCTTTTGTTTGTCTGTCACCTTTACTGTTGTTTTGTCTTTTCCTACCGGTGCACTGACTATGGGTACTATGGGATGAAATTCATCCGATAGATCGGATGTTCTAGTTTGATTTGTGTGTACTATTCGCACATTTCCGTGAACATTTATCAAGTATCTATTGCTACTTATTTTTTCCAATACTAAGGCTGGAATCCATCTTACCAAATCCTCATGATGATTCCTATACAAAACTTTATCTCCTTTCGCGTGTGATACTGTATCTACTGGCTTGGACACTGGAGGCGGGAGGGGTTTGAGGTTTAGGTTACGTATCTTTCATCATTTTGAATTTCTAATTTAACTGGATTGCTCGTGTTTAGTAATGTTCTTGGTACATAGCAAAAAACTAATGATGAAGGTGTTTTACCTGTAGAAGTAGATGGAGTGTTACGATAATTAAATAATATTTGATTTAATTTGCGCTGTAATGGTATTGGTCTCAATTGTTCATCAATCAAATACTTCTTCAACACTTTCTTAATCGTCTGAACTCCTCTCTCCGCTAATCCATTTGACTGCGGATGATAAGGCGGTGATTTCAACACCTTGATGACATTAGCCTAACATCCTTCCATAAACCCAGAAGAATTGAACGGTGGACCGTGGTCCGAACAAACTTCCGTAGGTAAACCAAAATAAGTATAGTAGAAGTAAGTAAGTAAGTATGAATGAATAAATACTTAAACATATATCAAATAATTTAAAGGATATCTATTTGTGTTGGAAGTAAAGATTTTGTATTTATGGCGTGTTGTATGTTTGGTTATTTTCTTTACAACTCTATGTTGTTTTTCTTGATGTGTTTAAATATTCTTTTAAATGTTTTACCTGATGCCAATTGCCAATCTTTTTTGAGATTTTCTTTGATGATGTTTTTCTCTTTGTTGTATTTTGGACATACAAAGATTTTATGCAATCCGGTGTTTGGTTCGTTGCATATTTCACAGGTACCATTTTGTATTATGCTCATTTTTTCGAACCAGTATTCTGATAGATCATGTCCCGCTAGGATTTTACTTGCTATTTTAACCCGGAACCCGATGGAACTATGAAGCTTGTTTATAAACGAAGCATGGTACTTAATGGAACTGTAAGGTTTCTTAAGCAGCACATGGTACTTTACGGAACTTTTTGGTTGCTCAATGGAGAAAAACGGCTTAGGAAATGTTAACCGATAAAAACTAAATTATAGATTATGTTGGAAAATAATAACATAACATAGAATGTATATTTAGCAACGCGACCCGACCGTTCCTTACGAATAAAATATGTTTAATTTTTATTCAACAGTTACATATGACCAATATGTATGATGTATGACCAATATGTTCTGAATTTTTCATGTCTTCAACTAGTGCTAACCACAAATATTCAGATGCAACAGCACACATAAAAATTCACAATCAGAGACGGGTTTACCCATGAGCGAAATGAGCGACCTTCAAGAATTCCGTCGTAAAAAAGAGCAAGCCGAAGGTGCCTCGTCGAATGGTTGCAACATTTTACTAACCTAAGTTGTGTTGTGGTTGTTAATTTGGTAGTGTATGACTTTGGTATATATATATATATATTGAAAAGGGCTGGGGACATGACGTCACCTTGTGGTAGTCCGTCTGTGATAAGTTTTTTGAGGATTGTGTTGTTGCATTCTAATGTTGTGGTTCTGTTTTTTAGGAAAGCGTTTGTCCAATTTGTAATTTCTGATGAGACATTTGATTCTATCATTTTTCCAATCAGGGTTTTTGTGTTGACATTATTGTATGATTTTTCTAGATCGATGAACACGATCCCTGTTTTCATTTCATACATTTCCCTTGCAACTAGTGGCATGCCACCGAGCAAAGACACCAGCCGCTTTTGACGAATTGCTCTTCGTCATGTTTCTGTCTGATCGTTGTGCCCGAACGCATTCGTTATTCATTCTGTTTTTAATGTTATGATAGAACTGACGATCCATTTGAAATTTTTAATTCATTGAATTTGATTCGAAAACAAGCATTATGCGTGAAGTAGAAGACGAGAAAAGTCATTCCATAAACGAAACGTGTGGAATAACCGGGCATGCTAGTAGATAACTTACGTGGTAAATTTTAAAATAAATCCAAATAAAATACTAACTGCTGTTGACAATTACAATCTTTGCTCCAAAAACTTGGAAATAAAAAAGTTGGGTGACTTTTGAAAATTCCATATCAATACAAGCAATGAATCAAAACTTATTGTAGTTTTATGTTGAAAGAAATACACGAGTTTTTTGTTGCCTATTTAAGGGTTAACCTTGAATAATCGAGTTTGATGTATTTTAAAACGTCTTATTTCATTTGACGTTTACGATTGTCTGCCGCTTGGTTGGTAGCTCTTCGGTTGAATTATCGGCCATGTGCATCCTATTGACCAAATCTGCCAACTCAGGTGTTGTTGAGGCTAATTTGTATCGAAAACTCCCTTATTAGTGGTTGTTAAGGCGATTTTGTCAACAGGGTATTTAACTAAACGCTCATAGAAGAGAGAACAAAAGGCAGCCATTTCGCTAGAGCCACGTTTTGGACGACAGTGTTGCACCGGTATATTATATCGGATAAGCAATTTGAGCAAATTGGTTGTATTGTGGCATTGTAGTGAAGTGAATGTGAAAAATAAATTACCAATCGTTGTGCTTGTGATATGTGTATGGAAATTCGTTCGGTATTGTGGTGTGTTTTTGGGTGGTTTTGAGTTTGTGTTGTGCCAAATGAGAATCAAGTCGTTTTGTGTCGAAGCTTTTATTACGCAGATTGTCACTATTTTCAATTGTTCTTTTGAGGATGCAAAATAGAACATTCCAACTGGCTTGGAAGCTCAGTAGTGATATCATGGAGTAAGCAAATACCGGGGCGTAAGTTGCTTGGTACGTTCGAAGTATCATCATTTGCTTGCATTAACTTACCATCATTATATTTTGCAGATTATGGTAAGATCGATAAATGGAGTATGTGCTAGGAAGCTATGGCACAGTATCGCACAGTGAGTATGTAATGGTTAAGAATGTAATCGAGAAGAATACCCATTAGATCGTGTGATTGGTTCCTAATGCTGTTCGTGTTACGCGAGTTAACCTTTTCTTTCTTGTAGGAAAGAAGGTGTTAGACGATCGATTGCCAAATTGCTTTATTTCTGTTACTTTGAACCGCAGACATTGAACCAACTTGAATTAATTGGGTCAATTCCATGCATTGACCCGAACTGCTGACGACGCTGGTGAGCGGCGATACGGCAACAAATGCTTACTTGGGTAGACACTCAGACTCGTCCAACTCTATGCAGCTAATCGGGAAAATGTATGGGATCAGATTGCCATCCCTGTAACTATTGTTCTTGTGGACTATATATGTGTTGTGAGCCAAATGAACTTTCCCTTGGTGATACAACACAGGATGGAGTCACATATTTCTGAATATTCTGAGGTCAAGGTTCGGGGTCTTAATCAGCAAAACTATCACTCTGTTGATTTTTTCCAGGCGTATGTAAATGTTAATAGAAAAAATTTCGACTGATTCTGATCGGAATTGTTTCATTACTTTGGATGTACTGGAAGCTAAATCTGTTATTTTAATATTGATCCGTGTATTGATGGTTATTTGTTTATTTTTATTATCAACTAAGTCCATTAGCAAGCTATTGATTAGTCGTAGTCGTAGGTCGTTAGCTTAGGAAATTCCTACTAAATATATCCAACCAATTCCTTCTGAGTCCCAACGTTTGAAACGTTTATTGGGCAGAAGTTTCCTAAACAATGAATTTAAATGTTGTAACTGATTTTGTATAATGATGATCAGCTGATTGGTTTCTATTTTTTTAAATCGATTCTTATCGATTCCGTTTAAATTTTGTATGCTGTAATATTATAATGATAGATGTAATTGTAACTGTCGATCCTAGCTGGGCCTAAATCGATACCTACTATTGGTGGTACCCTGTCTATGGTTGTCCTTTGGCCGTTCATCGAACATACTAAACCTAACAGACTGTAACGAGGAAGAGGTTTTTGTTTTTTTTGTAATTAGTTTTATTCATAGTATTTTTATCGGATTTTCAAATCATTTTTATGGATTTTTCGAGTGTTGTCAGTAATTACGGTACTTCTATTAATCTGCTTGATTTTCATTTTCTTGTATCTTGGTTTGTATTTTAATCTAGCTCTCGTTTTTTTTTTTTCAAAATTTTTTCTATCTGTTGGAATTGTTTTCTCCTTTATTCCCTTGCTGTAGGCCAAAAGATCATTTGATTGTTTTGATTTGAACTTTTTGTAGACTTGTTCGCAGATTATGGAGGAACGAGTGGATGGTAGGATCACTTCGTACGGAGTATATTTGATAGAGAAATGAATGGGTGAATTATATTTATGTACTAAAGCTTGTATTAAGTCAGGAACGGGTAGGTGCATTTGTTCGAACTTCGTGATACGATACATTTCGATTATGGTTGAATGAAACCTTTGTATCACTCCGTTCATTTCACTACGGCCAGTAGCTGTAAAATAAACTTGAATATGAAGTTTTTACAAAAGTTGGTTAAATTCTGAGTGCCAAATGATTTTTCGCCATTCGTAACAATTATTTTTGGTGGGAGGTATTTTAATAGCAATCAACTTAACTAAAGCGAATTATGAAAATTTGTCTATACAAGTTAAGAAATAATGATTCTCCAAAAACATTTTATCTATATGTGCAATTTTGAATGTTGGAATGCTGGAATCGGTGTCTCTTGTTGGAGACACTTATTTGTTTTCATTACATATGCTGCAATTGGACAATACGGCGTAGAGCCGTCATACTAAAAAATAACTAAATATGCTGCAATTTGAAACAATATGTTTGATTTTGGAGAGCAGCTTCGGAAAATAATATGTACGCAAAATTCTCCAAACTTATTCTCCTTCTACTCCTATTTTCCTTTAGTGAACAGGTCTATCTTTGCCTAATTCACCTTGGGAGAACACAGCTCCAACAGCAAAATCTGAAGCATCGGTAGTCAGAATGAATGGTTTATTGAAATCGGAATAGATAAGAATATCATTTGACGATAATATTTGCTTCATTTTATTGAAACATTCTGCTTCTTGCTGATTTGTTTTGTTTTGATGTGTCAGAACCCTTCCCTCTTAAAATGTTTTCAAAGGTTTTGCGATTTTAACAAAATCTTTGACAAATTGCCGATAATAGCCCATCAATCCCAGAAAAGCACGAAGTTCTTTCATGTTTTTGGGAATGGGGTGTTTAGAAATTACGTCGATTTTATTCTGATAAGGTTTTATTCCGTCAGAGCAAACAACAAAACCGAGAAATTCTACTTCTTTCTTGAAGAATTCTGATTTATCTAATTGAATTTTCAATCCTGCTTGGTTAAGCGTGTTCAAGATGGTGTTCAAATTTTTAAAATGTTTCTCTAAATTCCTGCCAAAAACTTTTACATCGTCTATATCGACATAGCAAATTTTCCCTATAAAATTTCGCAAAACATCATCAATTGCTCTCTAGAAGGTTGCTTGAGCGTTTTTAATTCATATTTACCATTATTAATGGCAAATGCAGTTTTTTCTATGTCCGATTTTTTCATTCTGATTTGGTGGAACCCTGAAGCTATAGATCCAGAGTAGAAAAGGATTGCTGTTCTTTTCTGTCCTGCTGTCGGCTTATTATTGTGTACGCACGCAGTAAAACCGCATGTTTTACTCTGTGACTTCATTCTGCAGTATTCGTTTCTGTCGCTTTTAACCGCCTTTATCTTAACCGTAGATTTCAACTGTTTCTGCTGGTAACCGTCGGTGGTCCCTGATAGTTCACCTCAACTCTTTCCGATCTCAATCAACATCATGTGGACATGGTTAACCCACCCGCTGTTACCATATCAATCTGGCAGTCGTTTCAACCAACGCTTCGAAATGTGACATGACGAAAACCACAACCAACTACGATTCCTCCTGTCTCCATATCATCCTTCAAATTCGATTCTTCAATTCAACCCTGCTGTCGTGTGCCGCAATAATTCTAGTTATAGTGCATAGCGTTGTGTAGTACCGTTAAGTGCTAGCTTAATCGATTATTGATTTTTTTCGTCTCTCCTTAAATCTATCATTCGTAATAATTACTTACGAACTAACTTAATCTAGATACTTTCTTAATACTTTACTTTTCAAACTTTTCCAACCGATTGTTGTGTAATTTGTCCAGCTTTCTTTCCATATTTAACCACGCACGTTTGATCGCTGGGTATTTCTACCACATCATAAGGTTGTTATGTTTGTATAACGTATCTTTATTTCGTGTTTCGCAGGTAACGGACCCGACGTGGCCAGAACCCTGGTGGTTGTGGTATTCTGGAGATCTTTCTCTATTGTCGTCACGATTCGGAATGATCTCCGTGGAGGCTGAGGCTCCTTTTATTCAAGATTTTCTATAGGGGTGTTAGTGAAATCGCTTACCTTATCAACTATGGTTAGTATGCGTAACTAATAACTATTTTCAATACATAACACTTCTCCCAGCTTTAAATGAGACTTTAGATACTCTAACAAACAATGTCAATTACGTTCACAAGCTACTAAAATTAGTTTTTCCATATCCTGTCCCGTATTCCTTTGGATCTTCTTAATTTAGGAGATTTGGATTCACTTCGTTTTCGTGTCGAACTAACCTTTTGTTTGTCTGTCACCTTTACTGTTGTTTTGTCTTTTCCTACCGGTGCACTGACTATGGGTACTATGGGATGAAATTCATCCGATAGATCGGATGTTCTAGTTTGATTTGTGTGTACTATTCGCACATTTCCGTGAACATTTATCAAGTATCTATTGCTACTTATTTTTTCCAATACTAAGGCTGGAATCCATCTTACCAAATCCTCATGATGATTCCTATACAAAACTTTATCTCCTTTCGCGTGTGATACTGTATCTACTGGCTTGGACACTGGAGGCGGGAGGGGTTTGAGGTTTAGGTTACGTATCTTTCATCATTTTGAATTTCTAATTTAACTGGATTGCTCGTGTTTAGTAATGTTCTTGGTACATAGCAAAAAACTAATGATGAAGGTGTTTTACCTGTAGAAGTAGATGGAGTGTTACGATAATTAAATAATATTTGATTTAATTTGCGCTGTAATGGTATTGGTCTCAATTGTTCATCAATCAAATACTTCTTCAACACTTTCTTAATCGTCTGAACTCCTCTCTCCGCTAATCCATTTGACTGCGGATGATAAGGCGGTGATTTCAACACCTTGATGACATTAGCCTAACATCCTTCCATAAACCCAGAAGAATTGAACGGTGGACCGTGGTCCGAACAAACTTCCGTAGGTAAACCAAAATAAGTATAGTAGAAGTAAGTAAGTAAGTATGAATGAATAAATACTTAAACATATATCAAATAATTTAAAGGATATCTATTTGTGTTGGAAGTAAAGATTTTGTATTTATGGCGTGTTGTATGTTTGGTTATTTTCTTTACAACTCTATGTTGTTTTTCTTGATGTGTTTAAATATTCTTTTAAATGTTTTACCTGATGCCAATTGCCAATCTTTTTTGAGATTTTCTTTGATGATGTTTTTCTCTTTGTTGTATTTTGGACATACAAAGATTTTATGCAATCCGGTGTTTGGTTCGTTGCATATTTCACAGGTACCATTTTGTATTATGCTCATTTTTTCGAACCAGTATTCTGATAGATCATGTCCCGCTAGGATTTTACTTGCTATTTTAACCCGGAACCCGATGGAACTATGAAGCTTGTTTATAAACGAAGCATGGTACTTAATGGAACTGTAAGGTTTCTTAAGCAGCACATGGTACTTTACGGAACTTTTTGGTTGCTCAATGGAGAAAAACGGCTTAGGAAATGTTAACCGATAAAAACTAAATTATAGATTATGTTGGAAAATAATAACATAACATAGAATGTATATTTAGCAACGCGACCCGACCGTTCCTTACGAATAAAATATGTTTAATTTTTATTCAACAGTTACATATGACCAATATGTATGATGTATGACCAATATGTTCTGAATTTTTCATGTCTTCAACTAGTGCTAACCACAAATATTCAGATGCAACAGCACACATAAAAATTCACAATCAGAGACGGGTTTACCCATGAGCGAAATGAGCGACCTTCAAGAATTCCGTCGTAAAAAAGAGCAAGCCGAAGGTGCCTCGTCGAATGGTTGCAACATTTTACTAACCTAAGTTGTGTTGTGGTTGTTAATTTGGTAGTGTATGACTTTGGTATATATATATATATATATATATATATTGAAAAGGGCTGGGGACATGACGTCACCTTGTGGTAGTCCGTCTGTGATAAGTTTTTTGAGGATTGTGTTGTTGCATTCTAATGTTGTGGTTCTGTTTTTTAGGAAAGCGTTTGTCCAATTTGTAATTTCTGATGAGACATTTGATTCTATCATTTTTCCAATCAGGGTTTTTGTGTTGACATTATTGTATGATTTTTCTAGATCGATGAACACGATCCCTGTTTTCATTTCATACATTTCCCTTGCAACTAGTGGCATGCCACCGAGCAAAGACACCAGCCGCTTTTGACGAATTTCTCTTCGTTATGTTTCTGTCTGATCGTTGTGCCCGAACGCATTCGTTATTCATTCTGTTTTTAATGTTATGATAGAACTGACGATATATTTGAAATTTTTAATTCATTGAATTTGATTCGAAAACAAGCATAATGCGTGAAGTAGAAGACGAGAAAAGTCATTCCATAAACGAAATGTGTGGAATAACCGGGCATGCTAGTAGATAACTTACGTGGTAAATTTTAAAATAAATCCAAATAAAATACTAACTGCTGTTGACAATTACAATCTTTGCTCCAAAAACTTGGAAATAAAAAAGTTGGGTGACTTTTGAAAATTCCATATCAATACAAGCAATGAATCAAAACTTATTGTAGTTTTATGTTGAAAGAAATACACGAGTTTTTTGTTGCCTATTTAAGGGTTAACCTTGAATAATCGAGTTTGATGTATTTTAAAACGTCTTATTTCATTTGACGATTACGATTGTCTGCCGCTTGGTTGGTAGCTCTTCGGTTGAATTATCGGCCATGTGCATCCTATTGACCAAATCTGCCAACTCAGGTGTTGTTGAGGCTAATTTGTATCGAAAACTCCCTTATTAGTGGTTGTTAAGGCGATTTTGTCAACAGGGTATTTATCTAAACGCTCATAGAAGAGAGAACAAAAGGCAGCCATTTTGCTAGAGCCAGGTTTTGTGACCTGGCTACCGGTGCAACACGACAGTGTTGCACCGGTATATTATATCGGATAAGCAATTTGAGCAAATTGGTTGTATTGTGGCATTGTAGTGAAGTGAATGTGAAAAATAAATTACCAATCGTTGTGCTTGTGATATGTGTATGAAAATTCGTTCGGTATTGTGGTGTGTTTTTGGGTGGTTTTGAGTTTGTGTTGTGCTAAATGAGAATCAAGTCGTTTTGTGTCAAAGCTTTTATTACGCAGATAGTCACTATTTTCATTTGTTCTTTTGAGGATGCAAAATAGAACATTCCAACTGGCTTGGAAGCTCAGTAGTGATATCATGGAGTAAGCAAATACCGGGGCGTAAGTTGCTTGGTACGTTCGAAGTATCATCATTTGCTTGCATTAACTTACCATCATTATATTTTGCAGATTATGGTAAGATCGATAAATGGAGTATGTGCTAGGAAGCTATGGCACAGTATCGCACAGTGAGTATGTAATGGTTAAGAATGTAATCGAGAAGAATACCCATTAGATCGTGTGATTGGTTCCTAATGCTGTTCGTGTTACGCGAGTTAACCTTTTCTTTCTTGTAGGAAAGAAGGTGTTAGACGATCGATTGCCAAATTGCTTTATTTCTGTTACTTTGAACCGCAGACATTGAACCAACTTGAATTAATTGGGTCAATTCCATGCATTGACCCGAACTGCTGACGACGCTGGTGAGCGGCGATACGGCAACAAATGCTTACTTGGGTAGACACTCAGACTCGTCCAACTCTATGCAGCTAATCGGGAAAATGTATGGGATCAGATTGCCATCCCTGTAACTATTGTTCTTGTGGACTATATATGTGTTGTGAGCCAAATGAACTTTCCCTTGGTGATACAACACAGGATGGAGTCACATATTTCTGAATATTCTGAGGTCAAGGTTCGGGGTCTTAATCAGCAAAACTATCACTCTGTTGATTTTTTCCAGGCGTATGTAAATGTTAATAGAAAAAATTTCGACTGATTCTGATCGGAATTGTTTCATTACTTTGGATGTACTGGAAGCTAAATCTGTTATTTTAATATTGATCCGTGTATTGATGGTTATTTGTTTATTTTTATTATCAACTAAGTCCATTAGCAAGCTATTGATTAGTCGTAGTCGTAGGTCGTTAGCTTAGGAAATTCCTACTAAATATATCCAACCAATTCCTTCTGAGTCCCAACGTTTGAAACGTTTATTGGGCAGAAGTTTCCTAAACAATGAATTTAAATGTTGTAACTGATTTTGTATAATGATGATCAGCTGATTGGTTTCTATTTTTTTTTAAATCGATTCTTATCGATTCCGTTTAAATTTTGTATGCTGTAATATTATAATGATAGATGTAATTGTAACTGTCGATCCTAGCTGGGCCTAAATCGATACCTACTATTGGTGGTACCCTGTCTATGGTTGTCCTTTGGCCGTTCATCGAACATACTAAACCTAACAGACTGTAACGAGGAAAATGTTTTTGTTTTTTTTTTGTAATTAGTTTTATTCATAGTATTTTTATCGGATTTTCAAATCATTTTTATGGATTTTTCGAGTGTTGTCAGTAATTACGGTACTTCTATTAATCTGCTTGATTTTGATTTTCTTGTATCTTGGTTTGTATTTTAATCTAGCTCTCGTTTTTTTTTTTTTTTTTCAAAATTTTTTCTATCTGTTGGAATTGTTTTCTCCTTTATTCCCTTGCTGTAGGCCAAAAGATCATTTGATTGTTTTGATTTGAACTTTTTGTAGACTTGTTCGCAGATTATGGAGGAACGAGTGGATGGTAGGATCACTTCGTACGGAGTATATTTGATAGAGAAATGAATGGGTGAATTATATTTATGTACTAAAGCTTGTATTAAGTCTGGAACGGGTAGGTGCATTTGTTCGAACTTCGTGATACGATACATTTCGATTATGGTTGAATGAAACCTTTGTATCACTCCGTTCATTTCACTACGGCCAGTAGCTGTAAAATAAACTTGAATATGAAGTTTTTACAAAAGTTGGTTAAATTCTGAGTGCCAAATGATTTTTCGCCATTCGTAACAATTATTTTTGGTGGGAGGTATTTTAATAGCAATCAACTTAACTAAAGCGAATTATGAAAATTTGTCTATACAAGTTAAGAAATAATGATTCTCCAAAAACATTTTATCTATATGTGCAATTTTGAATGTTGGAATGCTGGAATCGGTGTCTCTTGTTGGAGACACTTATTTGTTTTCATTACATATGCTGCAATTGGACAATACGGCGTAGAGCCGTCATACTAAAAAATAACTAAATATGCTGCAATTTGAAACAATATGTTTGATTTTGGAGAGCAGCTTCGGAAAATAATATGTACGCAAAATTCTCCAAACTTATTCTCCTTCTACTCCTATTTTCCTTTAGTGAACAGGTCTATCTTTGCCTAATTCACCTTGGGAGAACACAGCTCCAACAGCAAAATCTGAAGCATCGGTAGTCAGAATGAATGGTTTATTGAAATCGGAATAGATAAGAATATCATTTGACGATAATATTTGCTTCATTTTATTGAAACATTCTGCTTCTTGCTGATTTGTTTTGTTTTGATGTGTCAGAACCCTTCCCTCTTAAAATGTTTTCAAAGGTTTTGCGATTTTAACAAAATCTTTGACAAATTGCCGATAATAGCCCATCAATCCCAGAAAAGCACGAAGTTCTTTCATGTTTTTGGGAATGGGGTGTTTAGAAATTACGTCGATTTTATTCTGATAAGGTTTTATTCCGTCAGAGCAAACAACAAAACCGAGAAATTCTACTTCTTTCTTGAAGAATTCTGATTTATCTAATTGAATTTTCAATCCTGCTTGGTTAAGCGTGTTCAAGATGGTGTTCAAATTTTTAAAATGTTTCTCTAAATTCCTGCCAAAAACTTTTACATCGTCTATATCGACATAGCAAATTTTCCCTATAAAATTTCGCAAAACATCATCAATTGCTCTCTAGAAGATTGCTTGAGCGTTTTTAATTCATATTTACCATTATTAATGGCAAATGCAGTTTTTTCTATGTCCGATTTTTTCATTCTGATTTGGTGGAACCCTGAAGCTATAGATCCAGAGTAGAAAAGGATTGCTGTTCTTTTCTGTCCTGCTGTCGGCTTATTATTGTGTACGCACGCAGTAAAACCGCATGTTTTACTCTGTGACTTCATTCTGCAGTATTCGTTTCTGTCGCTTTTAACCGCCTTTATCTTAACCGTAGATTTCAACTGTTTCTGCTGGTAACCGTCGGTGGTCCCTGATAGTTCACCTCAACTCTTTCCGATCTCAATCAACATCATGTGGACATGGTTAACCCACCCGCTGTTACCATATCAATCTGGCAGTCGTTTCAACCAACGCTTCGAAATGTGACATGACGAAAACCACAACCAACTACGATTCCTCCTGTCTCCATATCATCCTTCAAATTCGATTCTTCAATTCAACCCTGCTGTCGTGTGCCGCAATAATTCTAGTTCTAGTTGCATAGCGTTGTGTAGTACCGTTAAGTGCTAGCTTAATCGATTATTGATTTTTTTCGTCTCTCCTTAAATCTATCATTCGTAATAATTACTTACGAACTAACTTAATCTAGATACTTTCTTAATACTTTACTTTTCAAACTTTTCCAACCGATTGTTGTGTAATTTGTCCAGCTTTCTTTCCATATTTAACCACGCACGTTTGATCGCTGGGTATTTCTACCACATCATAAGGTTGTTATGTTTGTATAACGTATCTTTATTTCGTGTTTCGCAGGTAACGGACCCGACGTGGCCAGAACCCTGGTGGTTGTGGTATTCTGGAGATCTTTCTCTATTGTCGTCACGATTCGGAATGATCTCCGTGGAGGCTGAGGCTCCTTTTATTCAAGATTTTCTATAGGGGTGTTAGTGAAATCGCTTACCTTATCAACTATGGTTAGTATGCGTAACTAATAACTATTTTCAATACATAACACTTCTCCCAGCTTTAAATGAGACTTTAGATACTCTAACAAACAATGTCAATTACGTTCACAAGCTACTAAAATTAGTTTTTCCTTATCCTGTCCCGTATTCCTTTGGATCTTCTTAATTTAGGAGATTTGGATTCACTTCGTTTTCGTGTCGAACTAACCTTTTGTTTGTCTGTCACCTTTACTGTTGTTTTGTCTTTTCCTACCGGTGCACTGACTATGGGTACTATGGGATGAAATTCATCCGATAGATCGGATGTTCTAGTTTGATTTGTGTGTACTATTCGCACATTTCCGTGAACATTTATCAAGTATCTATTGCTACTTATTTTTTCCAATACTAAGGCTGGAATCCATCTTACCAAATCCTCATGATGATTCCTATACAAAACTTTATCTCCTTTCGCGTGTGATACTGTATCTACTGGCTTGGACACTGGAGGCGGGAGGGGTTTGAGGTTTAGGTTACGTATCTTTCATCATTTTGAATTTCTAATTTAACTGGATTGCTCGTGTTTAGTAATGTTCTTGGTACATAGCAAAAAACTAATGATGAAGGTGTTTTACCTGTAGAAGTAGATGGAGTGTTACGATAATTAAATAATATTTGATTTAATTTGCGCTGTAATGGTATTGGTCTCAATTGTTCATCAATCAAATACTTCTTCAACACTTTCTTAATCGTCTGAACTCCTCTCTCCGCTAATCCATTTGACTGCGGATGATAAGGCGGTGATTTCAACACCTTGATGACATTAGCCTAACATCCTTCCATAAACCCAGAAGAATTGAACGGTGGACCGTGGTCCGAACAAACTTCCGTAGGTAAACCAAAATAAGTATAGTAGAAGTAAGTAAGTAAGTATGAATGAATAAATACTTAAACATATATCAAATAATTTAAAGGATATCTATTTGTGTTGGAAGTAAAGATTTTGTATTTATGGCGTGTTGTATGTTTGGTTATTTTCTTTACAACTCTATGTTGTTTTTCTTGATGTGTTTAAATATTCTTTTAAATGTTTTACCTGATGCCAATTGCCAATCTTTTTTGAGATTTTCTTTGATGATGTTTTTCTCTTTGTTGTATTTTGGACATACAAAGATTTTATGCAATCCGGTGTTTGGTTCGTTGCATATTTCACAGGTACCATTTTGTATTATGCTCATTTTTTCGAACCAGTATTCTGATAGATCATGTCCCGCTAGGATTTTACTTGCTATTTTAACCCGGAACCCGATGGAACTATGAAGCTTGTTTATAAACGAAGCATGGTACTTAATGGAACTGTAAGGTTTCTTAAGCAGCACATGGTACTTTACGGAACTTTTTGGTTGCTCAATGGAGAAAAACGGCTTAGGAAATGTTAACCGATAAAAACTAAATTATAGATTATGTTGGAAAATAATAACATAACATAGAATGTATATTTAGCAACGCGACCCGACCGTTCCTTACGAATAAAATATGTTTAATTTTTATTCAACAGTTACATATGACCAATATGTATGATGTATGACCAATATGTTCTGAATTTTTCATGTCTTCAACTAGTGCTAACCACAAATATTCAGATGCAACAGCACACATAAAAATTCACAATCAGAGACGGGTTTACCCATGAGCGAAATGAGCGACCTTCAAGAATTCCGTCGTAAAAAAGAGCAAGCCGAAGGTGCCTCGTCGAATGGTTGCAACATTTTACTAACCTAAGTTGTGTTGTGGTTGTTAATTTGGTAGTGTATGACTTTGGTATATATATATATATATTGAAAAGGGCTGGGGACATGACGTCACCTTGTGGTAGTCCGTCTGTGATAAGTTTTTTGAGGATTGTGTTGTTGCATTCTAATGTTGTGGTTCTGTTTTTTAGGAAAGCGTTTGTCCAATTTGTAATTTCTGATGAGACATTTGATTCTATCATTTTTCCAATCAGGGTTTTTGTGTTGACATTATTGTATGATTTTTCTAGATCGATGAACACGATCCCTGTTTTCATTTCATACATTTCCCTTGCAACTAGTGGCATGCCACCGAGCAAAGACACCAGCCGCTTTTGACGAATTGCTCTTCGTCATGTTTCTGTCTGATCGTTGTGCCCGAACGCATTCGTTATTCATTCTGTTTTTAATGTTATGATAGAACTGACGATCCATTTGAAATTTTTAATTCATTGAATTTGATTCGAAAACAAGCATTATGCGTGAAGTAGAAGACGAGAAAAGTCATTCCATAAACGAAACGTGTGGAATAACCGGGCATGCTAGTAGATAACTTACGTGGTAAATTTTAAAATAAATCCAAATAAAATACTAACTGCTGTTGACAATTACAATCTTTGCTCCAAAAACTTGGAAATAAAAAAGTTGGGTGACTTTTGAAAATTCCATATCAATACAAGCAATGAATCAAAACTTATTGTAGTTTTATGTTGAAAGAAATACACGAGTTTTTTGTTGCCTATTTAAGGGTTAACCTTGAATAATCGAGTTTGATGTATTTTAAAACGTCTTATTTCATTTGACGTTTACGATTGTCTGCCGCTTGGTTGGTAGCTCTTCGGTTGAATTATCGGCCATGTGCATCCTATTGACCAAATCTGCCAACTCAGGTGTTGTTGAGGCTAATTTGTATCGAAAACTCCCTTATTAGTGGTTGTTAAGGCGATTTTGTCAACAGGGTATTTAACTAAACGCTCATAGAAGAGAGAACAAAAGGCAGCCATTTTGCTAGAGCCAGGTTTTGGACGACAGTGTTGCACCGGTATATTATATCGGATAAGCAATTTGAGCAAATTGGTTGTATTGTGGCATTGTAGTGAAGTGAATGTGAAAAATAAATTACCAATCGTTGTGCTTGTGATATGTGTATGGAAATTCGTTCGGTATTGTGGTGTGTTTTTGGGTGGTTTTGAGTTTGTGTTGTGCCAAATGAGAATCAAGTCGTTTTGTGTCGAAGCTTTTATTACGCAGATAGTCACTATTTTCATTTGTTCTTTTGAGGATGCAAAATAGAACATTCCAACTGGCTTGGAAGCTCAGTAGTGATATCATGGAGTAAGCAAATACCGGGGCGTAAGTTGCTTGGTACGTTCGAAGTATCATCATTTGCTTGCATTAACTTACCATCATTATATTTTGCAGATTATGGTAAGATCGATAAATGGAGTATGTGCTAGGAAGCTATGGCACAGTATCGCACAGTGAGTATGTAATGGTTAAGAATGTAATCGAGAAGAATACCCATTAGATCGTGTGATTGGTTCCTAATGCTGTTCGTGTTACGCGAGTTAACCTTTTCTTTCTTGTAGGAAAGAAGGTGTTAGACGATCGATTGCCAAATTGCTTTATTTCTGTTACTTTGAACCGCAGACATTGAACCAACTTGAATTAATTGGGTCAATTCCATGCATTGACCCGAACTGCTGACGACGCTGGTGAGCGGCGATACGGCAACAAATGCTTACTTGGGTAGACACTCAGACTCGTCCAACTCTATGCAGCTAATCGGGAAAATGTATGGGATCAGATTGCCATCCCTGTAACTATTGTTCTTGTGGACTATATATGTGTTGTGAGCCAAATGAACTTTCCCTTGGTGATACAACACAGGATGGAGTCACATATTTCTGAATATTCTGAGGTCAAGGTTCGGGGTCTTAATCAGCAAAACTATCACTCTGTTGATTTTTTCCAGGCGTATGTAAATGTTAATAGAAAAAATTTCGACTGATTCTGATCGGAATTGTTTCATTACTTTGGATGTACTGGAAGCTAAATCTGTTATTTTAATATTGATCCGTGTATTGATGGTTATTTGTTTATTTTTATTATCAACTAAGTCCATTAGCAAGCTATTGATTAGTCGTAGTCGTAGGTCGTTAGCTTAGGAAATTCCTACTAAATATATCCAACCAATTCCTTCTGAGTCCCAACGTTTGAAACGTTTATTGGGCAGAAGTTTCCTAAACAATGAATTTAAATGTTGTAACTGATTTTGTATAATGATGATCAGCTGATTGGTTTCTATTTTTTTAAATCGATTCTTATCGATTCCGTTTAAATTTTGTATGCTGTAATATTATAATGATAGATGTAATTGTAACTGTCGATCCTAGCTGGGCCTAAATCGATACCTACTATTGGTGGTACCCTGTCTATGGTTGTCCTTTGGCCGTTCATCGAACATACTAAACCTAACAGACTGTAACGAGGAAGAGGTTTTTGTTTTTTTTGTAATTAGTTTTATTCATAGTATTTTTATCGGATTTTCAAATCATTTTTATGGATTTTTCGAGTGTTGTCAGTAATTACGGTACTTCTATTAATCTGCTTGATTTTCATTTTCTTGTATCTTGGTTTGTATTTTAATCTAGCTCTCGTTTTTTTTTTTCAAAATTTTTTCTATCTGTTGGAATTGTTTTCTCCTTTATTCCCTTGCTGTAGGCCAAAAGATCATTTGATTGTTTTGATTTGAACTTTTTGTAGACTTGTTCGCAGATTATGGAGGAACGAGTGGATGGTAGGATCACTTCGTACGGAGTATATTTGATAGAGAAATGAATGGGTGAATTATATTTATGTACTAAAGCTTGTATTAAGTCAGGAACGGGTAGGTGCATTTGTTCGAACTTCGTGATACGATACATTTCGATTATGGTTGAATGAAACCTTTGTATCACTCCGTTCATTTCACTACGGCCAGTAGCTGTAAAATAAACTTGAATATGAAGTTTTTACAAAAGTTGGTTAAATTCTGAGTGCCAAATGATTTTTCGCCATTCGTAACAATTATTTTTGGTGGGAGGTATTTTAATAGCAATCAACTTAACTAAAGCGAATTATGAAAATTTGTCTATACAAGTTAAGAAATAATGATTCTCCAAAAACATTTTATCTATATGTGCAATTTTGAATGTTGGAATGCTGGAATCGGTGTCTCTTGTTGGAGACACTTATTTGTTTTCATTACATATGCTGCAATTGGACAATACGGCGTAGAGCCGTCATACTAAAAAATAACTAAATATGCTGCAATTTGAAACAATATGTTTGATTTTGGAGAGCAGCTTCGGAAAATAATATGTACGCAAAATTCTCCAAACTTATTCTCCTTCTACTCCTATTTTCCTTTAGTGAACAGGTCTATCTTTGCCTAATTCACCTTGGGAGAACACAGCTCCAACAGCAAAATCTGAAGCATCGGTAGTCAGAATGAATGGTTTATTGAAATCGGAATAGATAAGAATATCATTTGACGATAATATTTGCTTCATTTTATTGAAACATTCTGCTTCTTGCTGATTTGTTTTGTTTTGATGTGTCAGAACCCTTCCCTCTTAAAATGTTTTCAAAGGTTTTGCGATTTTAACAAAATCTTTGACAAATTGCCGATAATAGCCCATCAATCCCAGAAAAGCACGAAGTTCTTTCATGTTTTTGGGAATGGGGTGTTTAGAAATTACGTCGATTTTATTCTGATAAGGTTTTATTCCGTCAGAGCAAACAACAAAACCGAGAAATTCTACTTCTTTCTTGAAGAATTCTGATTTATCTAATTGAATTTTCAATCCTGCTTGGTTAAGCGTGTTCAAGATGGTGTTCAAATTTTTAAAATGTTTCTCTAAATTCCTGCCAAAAACTTTTACATCGTCTATATCGACATAGCAAATTTTCCCTATAAAATTTCGCAAAACATCATCAATTGCTCTCTAGAAGGTTGCTTGAGCGTTTTTAATTCATATTTACCATTATTAATGGCAAATGCAGTTTTTTCTATGTCCGATTTTTTCATTCTGATTTGGTGGAACCCTGAAGCTATAGATCCAGAGTAGAAAAGGATTGCTGTTCTTTTCTGTCCTGCTGTCGGCTTATTATTGTGTACGCACGCAGTAAAACCGCATGTTTTACTCTGTGACTTCATTCTGCAGTATTCGTTTCTGTCGCTTTTAACCGCCTTTATCTTAACCGTAGATTTCAACTGTTTCTGCTGGTAACCGTCGGTGGTCCCTGATAGTTCACCTCAACTCTTTCCGATCTCAATCAACATCATGTGGACATGGTTAACCCACCCGCTGTTACCATATCAATCTGGCAGTCGTTTCAACCAACGCTTCGAAATGTGACATGACGAAAACCACAACCAACTACGATTCCTCCTGTCTCCATATCATCCTTCAAATTCGATTCTTCAATTCAACCCTGCTGTCGTGTGCCGCAATAATTCTAGTTCTAGTGCATAGCGTTGTGTAGTACCGTTAAGTGCTAGCTTAATCGATTATTGATTTTTTTCGTCTCTCCTTAAATCTATCATTCGTAATAATTACTTACGAACTAACTTAATCTAGATACTTTCTTAATACTTTACTTTTCAAACTTTTCCAACCGATTGTTGTGTAATTTGTCCAGCTTTCTTTCCATATTTAACCACGCACGTTTGATCGCTGGGTATTTCTACCACATCATAAGGTTGTTATGTTTGTATAACGTATCTTTATTTCGTGTTTCGCAGGTAACGGACCCGACGTGGCCAGAACCCTGGTGGTTGTGGTATTCTGGAGATCTTTCTCTATTGTCGTCACGATTCGGAATGATCTCCGTGGAGGCTGAGGCTCCTTTTATTCAAGATTTTCTATAGGGGTGTTAGTGAAATCGCTTACCTTATCAACTATGGTTAGTATGCGTAACTAATAACTATTTTCAATACATAACACTTCTCCCAGCTTTAAATGAGACTTTAGATACTCTAACAAACAATGTCAATTACGTTCACAAGCTACTAAAATTAGTTTTTCCTTATCCTGTCCCGTATTCCTTTGGATCTTCTTAATTTAGGAGATTTGGATTCACTTCGTTTTCGTGTCGAACTAACCTTTTGTTTGTCTGTCACCTTTACTGTTGTTTTGTCTTTTCCTACCGGTGCACTGACTATGGGTACTATGGGATGAAATTCATCCGATAGATCGGATGTTCTAATTTGATTTGTGTGTACTATTCGCACATTTCCGTGAACATTTATCAAGTATCTATTGCTACTTATTTTTTCCAATACTAAGGCTGGAATCCATCTTACCAAATCCTCATGATGATTCCTATACAAAACTTTATCTCCTTTCGCGTGTGATACTGTATCTACTGGCTTGGACACTGGAGGCGGGAGGGGTTTGAGGTTTAGGTTACGTATCTTTCATCATTTTGAATTTCTAATTTAACTGGATTGCTCGTGTTTAGTAATGTTCTTGGTACATAGCAAAAAACTAATGATGAAGGTGTTTTACCTGTAGAAGTAGATGGAGTGTTACGATAATTAAATAATATTTGATTTAATTTGCGCTGTAATGGTATTGGTCTCAATTGTTCATCAATCAAATACTTCTTCAACACTTTCTTAATCGTCTGAACTCCTCTCTCCGCTAATCCATTTGACTGCGGATGATAAGGCGGTGATTTCAACACCTTGATGACATTAGCCTAACATCCTTCCATAAACCCAGAAGAATTGAACGGTGGACCGTGGTCCGAACAAACTTCCGTAGGTAAACCAAAATAAGTATAGTAGAAGTAAGTAAGTAAGTATGAATGAATAAATACTTAAACATATATCAAATAATTTAAAGGATATCTATTTGTGTTGGAAGTAAAGATTTTGTATTTATGGCGTGTTGTATGTTTGGTTATTTTCTTTACAACTCTATGTTGTTTTTCTTGATGTGTTTAAATATTCTTTTAAATGTTTTACCTGATGCCAATTGCCAATCTTTTTTGAGATTTTCTTTGATGATGTTTTTCTCTTTGTTGTATTTTGGACATACAAAGATTTTATGCAATCCGGTGTTTGGTTCGTTGCATATTTCACAGGTACCATTTTGTATTATGCTCATTTTTTCGAACCAGTATTCTGATAGATCATGTCCCGCTAGGATTTTACTTGCTATTTTAACCCGGAACCCGATGGAACTATGAAGCTTGTTTATAAACGAAGCATGGTACTTAATGGAACTGTAAGGTATCTTAAGCAGCACATGGTACTTTACGGAACTTTTTGGTTGCTCAATGGAGAAAAACGGCTTAGGAAATGTTAACCGATAAAAACTAAATTATAGATTATGTTGGAAAATAATAACATAACATAGAATGTATATTTAGCAACGCGACCCGACCGTTCCTTACGAATAAAATATGTTTAATTTTTATTCAACAGTTACATATGACCAATATGTATGATGTATGACCAATATGTTCTGAATTTTTCATGTCTTCAACTAGTGCTAACCACAAATATTCAGATGCAACAGCACACATAAAAATTCACAATCAGAGACGGGTTTACCCATGAGCGAAATGAGCGACCTTCAAGAATTCCGTCGTAAAAAAGAGCAAGCCGAAGGTGCCTCGTCGAATGGTTGCAACATTTTACTAACCTAAGTTGTGTTGTGGTTGTTAATTTGGTAGTGTATGACTTTGGTATATATATATATATATATATTGAAAAGGGCTGGGGACATGACGTCACCTTGTGGTAGTCCGTCTGTGATAAGTTTTTTGAGGATTGTGTTGTTGCATTCTAATGTTGTGGTTCTGTTTTTTAGGAAAGCGTTTGTCCAATTTGTAATTTCTGATGAGACATTTGATTCTATCATTTTTCCAATCAGGGTTTTTGTGTTGACATTATTGTATGATTTTTCTAGATCGATGAACACGATCCCTGTTTTCATTTCATACATTTCCCTTGCAACTAGTGGCATGCCACCGAGCAAAGACACCAGCCGCTTTTGACGAATTTCTCTTCGTTATGTTTCTGTCTGATCGTTGTGCCCGAACGCATTCGTTATTCATTCTGTTTTTAATGTTATGATAGAACTGACGATATATTTGAAATTTTTAATTCATTGAATTTGATTCGAAAACAAGCATAATGCGTGAAGTAGAAGACGAGAAAAGTCATTCCATAAACGAAATGTGTGGAATAACCGGGCATGCTAGTAGATAACTTACGTGGTAAATTTTAAAATAAATCCAAATAAAATACTAACTGCTGTTGACAATTACAATCTTTGCTCCAAAAACTTGGAAATAAAAAAGTTGGGTGACTTTTGAAAATTCCATATCAATACAAGCAATTAATCAAAACTTATTGTAGTTTTATGTTGAAAGAAATACACGAGTTTTTTGTTGCCTATTTAAGGGTTAACCTTGAATAATCGAGTTTGATGTATTTTAAAACGTCTTATTTCATTTGACGATTACGATTGTCTGCCGCTTGGTTGGTAGCTCTTCGGTTGAATTATCGGCCATGTGCATCCTATTGACCAAATCTGCCAACTCAGGTGTTGTTGAGGCTAATTTGTATCGAAAACTCCCTTATTAGTGGTTGTTAAGGCGATTTTGTCAACAGGGTATTTATCTAAACGCTCATAGAAGAGAGAACAAAAGGCAGCCATTTTGCTAGAGCCAGGTTTTGTGACCTGGCTACCGGTGCAACACGACAGTGTTGCACCGGTATATTATATCGGATAAGCAATTTGAGCAAATTGGTTGTATTGTGGCATTGTAGTGAAGTGAATGTGAAAAATAAATTACCAATCGTTGTGCTTGTGATATGTGTATGAAAATTCGTTCGGTATTGTGGTGTGTTTTTGGGTGGTTTTGAGTTTGTGTTGTGCTAAATGAGAATCAAGTCGTTTTGTGTCGAAGCTTTTATTACGCAGATAGTCACTATTTTCATTTGTTCTTTTGAGGATGCAAAATAGAACATTCCAACTGGCTTGGAAGCTCAGTAGTGATATCATGGAGTAAGCAAATACCGGGGCGTAAGTTGCTTGGTACGTTCGAAGTATCATCATTTGCTTGCATTAACTTACCATCATTATATTTTGCAGATTATGGTAAGATCGATAAATGGAGTATGTGCTAGGAAGCTATGGCACAGTATCGCACAGTGAGTATGTAATGGTTAAGAATGTAATCGAGAAGAATACCCATTAGATCGTGTGATTGGTTCCTAATGCTGTT
Organism: Anopheles maculipalpis; assembly: GCF_943734695.1. Lineage (NCBI taxonomy): Eukaryota > Metazoa > Arthropoda > Insecta > Diptera > Culicidae > Anopheles > Anopheles maculipalpis. The sequence continues at coordinate 20,772,642 of NC_064870.1, read as the reverse complement.
CGTGTTACGCGAGTTAACCTTTTCTTTCTTGTAGGAAAGAAGGTGTTAGACGATCGATTGCCAAATTGCTTTATTTCTGTTACTTTGAACCGCAGACATTGAACCAACTTGAATTAATTGGGTCAATTCCATGCATTGACCCGAACTGCTGACGACGCTGGTGAGCGGCGATACGGCAACAAATGCTTACTTGGGTAGACACTCAGACTCGTCCAACTCTATGCAGCTAATCGGGAAAATGTATGGGATCAGATTGCCATCCCTGTAACTATTGTTCTTGTGGACTATATATGTGTTGTGAGCCAAATGAACTTTCCCTTGGTGATACAACACAGGATGGAGTCACATATTTCTGAATATTCTGAGGTCAAGGTTCGGGGTCTTAATCAGCAAAACTATCACTCTGTTGATTTTTTCCAGGCGTATGTAAATGTTAATAGAAAAAATTTCGACTGATTCTGATCGGAATTGTTTCATTACTTTGGATGTACTGGAAGCTAAATCTGTTATTTTAATATTGATCCGTGTATTGATGGTTATTTGTTTATTTTTATTATCAACTAAGTCCATTAGCAAGCTATTGATTAGTCGTAGTCGTAGGTCGTTAGCTTAGGAAATTCCTACTAAATATATCCAACCAATTCCTTCTGAGTCCCAACGTTTGAAACGTTTATTGGGCAGAAGTTTCCTAAACAATGAATTTAAATGTTGTAACTGATTTTGTATAATGATGATCAGCTGATTGGTTTCTATTTTTTTTAAATCGATTCTTATCGATTCCGTTTAAATTTTGTATGCTGTAATATTATAATGATAGATGTAATTGTAACTGTCGATCCTAGCTGGGCCTAAATCGATACCTACTATTGGTGGTACCCTGTCTATGGTTGTCCTTTGGCCGTTCATCGAACATACTAAACCTAACAGACTGTAACGAGGAAAATGTTTTTGTTTTTTTTTTGTAATTAGTTTTATTCATAGTATTTTTATCGGATTTTCAAATCATTTTTATGGATTTTTCGAGTGTTGTCAGTAATTACGGTACTTCTATTAATCTGCTTGATTTTGATTTTCTTGTATCTTGGTTTGTATTTTAATCTAGCTCTCGTTTTTTTTTTTCAAAATTTTTTCTATCTGTTGGAATTGTTTTCTCCTTTATTCCCTTGCTGTAGGCCAAAAGATCATTTGATTGTTTTGATTTGAACTTTTTGTAGACTTGTTCGCAGATTATGGAGGAACGAGTGGATGGTAGGATCACTTCGTACGGAGTATATTTGATAGAGAAATGAATGGGTGAATTATATTTATGTACTAAAGCTTGTATTAAGTCAGGAACGGGTAGGTGCATTTGTTCGAACTTCGTGATACGATACATTTCGATTATGGTTGAATGAAACCTTTGTATCACTCCGTTCATTTCACTACGGCCAGTAGCTGTAAAATAAACTTGAATATGAAGTTTTTACAAAAGTTGGTTAAATTCTGAGTGCCAAATGATTTTTCGCCATTCGTAACAATTATTTTTGGTGGGAGGTATTTTAATAGCAATCAACTTAACTAAAGCGAATTATGAAAATTTGTCTATACAAGTTAAGAAATAATGATTCTCCAAAAACATTTTATCTATATGTGCAATTTTGAATGTTGGAATGCTGGAATCGGTGTCTCTTGTTGGAGACACTTATTTGTTTTCATTACATATGCTGCAATTGGACAATACGGCGTAGAGCCGTCATACTAAAAAATAACTAAATATGCTGCAATTTGAAACAATATGTTTGATTTTGGAGAGCAGCTTCGGAAAATAATATGTACGCAAAATTCTCCAAACTTATTCTCCTTCTACTCCTATTTTCCTTTAGTGAACAGGTCTATCTTTGCCTAATTCACCTTGGGAGAACACAGCTCCAACAGCAAAATCTGAAGCATCGGTAGTCAGAATGAATGGTTTATTGAAATCGGAATAGATAAGAATATCATTTGACGATAATATTTGCTTCATTTTATTGAAACATTCTGCTTCTTGCTGATTTGTTTTGTTTTGATGTGTCAGAACCCTTCCCTCTTAAAATGTTTTCAAAGGTTTTGCGATTTTAACAAAATCTTTGACAAATTGCCGATAATAGCCCATCAATCCCAGAAAAGCACGAAGTTCTTTCATGTTTTTGGGAATGGGGTGTTTAGAAATTACGTCGATTTTATTCTGATAAGGTTTTATTCCGTCAGAGCAAACAACAAAACCGAGAAATTCTACTTCTTTCTTGAAGAATTCTGATTTATCTAATTGAATTTTCAATCCTGCTTGGTTAAGCGTGTTCAAGATGGTGTTCAAATTTTTAAAATGTTTCTCTAAATTCCTGCCAAAAACTTTTACATCGTCTATATCGACATAGCAAATTTTCCCTATAAAATTTCGCAAAACATCATCAATTGCTCTCTAGAAGGTTGCTTGAGCGTTTTTAATTCATATTTACCATTATTAATGGCAAATGCAGTTTTTTCTATGTCCGATTTTTTCATTCTGATTTGGTGGAACCCTGAAGCTATAGATCCAGAGTAGAAAAGGATTGCTGTTCTTTTCTGTCCTGCTGTCGGCTTATTATTGTGTACGCACGCAGTAAAACCGCATGTTTTACTCTGTGACTTCATTCTGCAGTATTCGTTTCTGTCGCTTTTAACCGCCTTTATCTTAACCGTAGATTTCAACTGTTTCTGCTGGTAACCGTCGGTGGTCCCTGATAGTTCACCTCAACTCTTTCCGATCTCAATCAACATCATGTGGACATGGTTAACCCACCCGCTGTTACCATATCAATCTGGCAGTCGTTTCAACCAACGCTTCGAAATGTGACATGACGAAAACCACAACCAACTACGATTCCTCCTGTCTCCATATCATCCTTCAAATTCGATTCTTCAATTCAACCCTGCTGTCGTGTGCCGCAATAATTCTAGTTATAGTGCATAGCGTTGTGTAGTACCGTTAAGTGCTAGCTTAATCGATTATTGATTTTTTTCGTCTCTCCTTAAATCTATCATTCGTAATAATTACTTACGAACTAACTTAATCTAGATACTTTCTTAATACTTTACTTTTCAAACTTTTCCAACCGATTGTTGTGTAATTTGTCCAGCTTTCTTTCCATATTTAACCACGCACGTTTGATCGCTGGGTATTTCTACCACATCATAAGGTTGTTATGTTTGTATAACGTATCTTTATTTCGTGTTTCGCAGGTAACGGACCCGACGTGGCCAGAACCCTGGTGGTTGTGGTATTCTGGAGATCTTTCTCTATTGTCGTCACGATTCGGAATGATCTCCGTGGAGGCTGAGGCTCCTTTTATTCAAGATTTTCTATAGGGGTGTTAGTGAAATCGCTTACCTTATCAACTATGGTTAGTATGCGTAACTAATAACTATTTTCAATACATAACACTTCTCCCAGCTTTAAATGAGACTTTAGATACTCTAACAAACAATGTCAATTACGTTCACAAGCTACTAAAATTAGTTTTTCCATATCCTGTCCCGTATTCCTTTGGATCTTCTTAATTTAGGAGATTTGGATTCACTTCGTTTTCGTGTCGAACTAACCTTTTGTTTGTCTGTCACCTTTACTGTTGTTTTGTCTTTTCCTACCGGTGCACTGACTATGGGTACTATGGGATGAAATTCATCCGATAGATCGGATGTTCTAGTTTGATTTGTGTGTACTATTCGCACATTTCCGTGAACATTTATCAAGTATCTATTGCTACTTATTTTTTCCAATACTAAGGCTGGAATCCATCTTACCAAATCCTCATGATGATTCCTATACAAAACTTTATCTCCTTTCGCGTGTGATACTGTATCTACTGGCTTGGACACTGGAGGCGGGAGGGGTTTGAGGTTTAGGTTACGTATCTTTCATCATTTTGAATTTCTAATTTAACTGGATTGCTCGTGTTTAGTAATGTTCTTGGTACATAGCAAAAAACTAATGATGAAGGTGTTTTACCTGTAGAAGTAGATGGAGTGTTACGATAATTAAATAATATTTGATTTAATTTGCGCTGTAATGGTATTGGTCTCAATTGTTCATCAATCAAATACTTCTTCAACACTTTCTTAATCGTCTGAACTCCTCTCTCCGCTAATCCATTTGACTGCGGATGATAAGGCGGTGATTTCAACACCTTGATGACATTAGCCTAACATCCTTCCATAAACCCAGAAGAATTGAACGGTGGACCGTGGTCCGAACAAACTTCCGTAGGTAAACCAAAATAAGTATAGTAGAAGTAAGTAAGTAAGTATGAATGAATAAATACTTAAACATATATCAAATAATTTAAAGGATATCTATTTGTGTTGGAAGTAAAGATTTTGTATTTATGGCGTGTTGTATGTTTGGTTATTTTCTTTACAACTCTATGTTGTTTTTCTTGATGTGTTTAAATATTCTTTTAAATGTTTTACCTGATGCCAATTGCCAATCTTTTTTGAGATTTTCTTTGATGATGTTTTTCTCTTTGTTGTATTTTGGACATACAAAGATTTTATGCAATCCGGTGTTTGGTTCGTTGCATATTTCACAGGTACCATTTTGTATTATGCTCATTTTTTCGAACCAGTATTCTGATAGATCATGTCCCGCTAGGATTTTACTTGCTATTTTAACCCGGAACCCGATGGAACTATGAAGCTTGTTTATAAACGAAGCATGGTACTTAATGGAACTGTAAGGTTTCTTAAGCAGCACATGGTACTTTACGGAACTTTTTGGTTGCTCAATGGAGAAAAACGGCTTAGGAAATGTTAACCGATAAAAACTAAATTATAGATTATGTTGGAAAATAATAACATAACATAGAATGTATATTTAGCAACGCGACCCGACCGTTCCTTACGAATAAAATATGTTTAATTTTTATTCAACAGTTACATATGACCAATATGTATGATGTATGACCAATATGTTCTGAATTTTTCATGTCTTCAACTAGTGCTAACCACAAATATTCAGATGCAACAGCACACATAAAAATTCACAATCAGAGACGGGTTTACCCATGAGCGAAATGAGCGACCTTCAAGAATTCCGTCGTAAAAAAGAGCAAGCCGAAGGTGCCTCGTCGAATGGTTGCAACATTTTACTAACCTAAGTTGTGTTGTGGTTGTTAATTTGGTAGTGTATGACTTTGGTATATATATATATATATATATATATATATTGAAAAGGGCTGGGGACATGACGTCACCTTGTGGTAGTCCGTCTGTGATAAGTTTTTTGAGGATTGTGTTGTTGCATTCTAATGTTGTGGTTCTGTTTTTTAGGAAAGCGTTTGTCCAATTTGTAATTTCTGATGGGACATTTGATTCTATCATTTTTCCAATCAGGGTTTTTGTGTTGACATTATTGTATGATTTTTCTAGATCGATGAACACGATCCCTGTTTTCATTTCATACATTTCCCTTGCAACTAGTGGCATGCCACCGAGCAAAGACACCAGCCGCTTTTGACGAATTGCTCTTCGTCATGTTTCTGTCTGATCGTTGTGCCCGAACGCATTCGTTATTCATTCTGTTTTTAATGTTATGATAGAACTGACGATCCATTTGAAATTTTTAATTCATTGAATTTGATTCGAAAACAAGCATTATGCGTGAAGTAGAAGACGAGAAAAGTCATTCCATAAACGAAACGTGTGGAATAACCGGGCATGCTAGTAGATAACTTACGTGGTAAATTTTAAAATAAATCCAAATAAAATACTAACTGCTGTTGACAATTACAATCTTTGCTCCAAAAACTTGGAAATAAAAAAGTTGGGTGACTTTTGAAAATTCCATATCAATACAAGCAATGAATCAAAACTTATTGTAGTTTTATGTTGAAAGAAATACACGAGTTTTTTGTTGCCTATTTAAGGGTTAACCTTGAATAATCGAGTTTGATGTATTTTAAAACGTCTTATTTCATTTGACGTTTACGATTGTCTGCCGCTTGGTTGGTAGCTCTTCGGTTGAATTATCGGCCATGTGCATCCTATTGACCAAATCTGCCAACTCAGGTGTTGTTGAGGCTAATTTGTATCGAAAACTCCCTTATTAGTGGTTGTTAAGGCGATTTTGTCAACAGGGTATTTAACTAAACGCTCATAGAAGAGAGAACAAAAGGCAGCCATTTCGCTAGAGCCACGTTTTGGACGACAGTGTTGCACCGGTATATTATATCGGATAAGCAATTTGAGCAAATTGGTTGTATTGTGGCATTGTAGTGAAGTGAATGTGAAAAATAAATTACCAATCGTTGTGCTTGTGATATGTGTATGGAAATTCGTTCGGTATTGTGGTGTGTTTTTGGGTGGTTTTGAGTTTGTGTTGTGCCAAATGAGAATCAAGTCGTTTTGTGTCGAAGCTTTTATTACGCAGATAGTCACTATTTTCATTTGTTCTTTTGAGGATGCAAAATAGAACATTCCAACTGGCTTGGAAGCTCAGTAGTGATATCATGGAGTAAGCAAATACCGGGGCGTAAGTTGCTTGGTACGTTCGAAGTATCATCATTTGCTTGCATTAACTTACCATCATTATATTTTGCAGATTATGGTAAGATCGATAAATGGAGTATGTGCTAGGAAGCTATGGCACAGTATCGCACAGTGAGTATGTAATGGTTAAGAATGTAATCGAGAAGAATACCCATTAGATCGTGTGATTGGTTCCTAATGCTGTTCGTGTTACGCGAGTTAACCTTTTCTTTCTTGTAGGAAAGAAGGTGTTAGACGATCGATTGCCAAATTGCTTTATTTCTGTTACTTTGAACCGCAGACATTGAACCAACTTGAATTAATTGGGTCAATTCCATGCATTGACCCGAACTGCTGACGACGCTGGTGAGCGGCGATACGGCAACAAATGCTTACTTGGGTAGACACTCAGACTCGTCCAACTCTATGCAGCTAATCGGGAAAATGTATGGGATCAGATTGCCATCCCTGTAACTATTGTTCTTGTGGACTATATATGTGTTGTGAGCCAAATGAACTTTCCCTTGGTGATACAACACAGGATGGAGTCACATATTTCTGAATATTCTGAGGTCAAGGTTCGGGGTCTTAATCAGCAAAACTATCACTCTGTTGATTTTTTCCAGGCGTATGTAAATGTTAATAGAAAAAATTTCGACTGATTCTGATCGGAATTGTTTCATTACTTTGGATGTACTGGAAGCTAAATCTGTTATTTTAATATTGATCCGTGTATTGATGGTTATTTGTTTATTTTTATTATCAACTAAGTCCATTAGCAAGCTATTGATTAGTCGTAGTCGTAGGTCGTTAGCTTAGGAAATTCCTACTAAATATATCCAACCAATTCCTTCTGAGTCCCAACGTTTGAAACGTTTATTGGGCAGAAGTTTCCTAAACAATGAATTTAAATGTTGTAACTGATTTTGTATAATGATGATCAGCTGATTGGTTTCTATTTTTTTAAATCGATTCTTATCGATTCCGTTTAAATTTTGTATGCTGTAATATTATAATGATAGATGTAATTGTAACTGTCGATCCTAGCTGGGCCTAAATCGATACCTACTATTGGTGGTACCCTGTCTATGGTTGTCCTTTGGCCGTTCATCGAACATACTAAACCTAACAGACTGTAACGAGGAAGAGGTTTTTGTTTTTTTTGTAATTAGTTTTATTCATAGTATTTTTATCGGATTTTCAAATCATTTTTATGGATTTTTCGAGTGTTGTCAGTAATTACGGTACTTCTATTAATCTGCTTGATTTTCATTTTCTTGTATCTTGGTTTGTATTTTAATCTAGCTCTCGTTTTTTTTTTTCAAAATTTTTTCTATCTGTTGGAATTGTTTTCTCCTTTATTCCCTTGCTGTAGGCCAAAAGATCATTTGATTGTTTTGATTTGAACTTTTTGTAGACTTGTTCGCAGATTATGGAGGAACGAGTGGATGGTAGGATCACTTCGTACGGAGTATATTTGATAGAGAAATGAATGGGTGAATTATATTTATGTACTAAAGCTTAGATTAGGTCAGGAACGGGTAGGTGCATTTGTTCGAACTTCGTGATACGATACATTTCGATTATGGTTGAATGAAACCTTTGTATCACTCCGTTCATTTCACTACGGCCAGTAGCTGTAAAATAAACTTGAATTTGAAGTTTTAACAAAAGTTGGTTAAATTCTGAGTGCCAAATGATTTTTCGCCATCCGTAACTAGTATCTTTGGTGGGAGGTATTTTAATAGCAATCAACTTAACTAAAGCGAATTATGAAAATTTGTTTAACAAGTTAAGAAATAATGATTCTTCAAAAACATTTTATCTATATGTGCAATTTTGAATGTTGGAATGCTGGAATCGGTGTCTCTTGTTGGAGACACTTATTTGTTTTCATTACATATGCTGCAATTGGACAATACGGCGTAGAGCCGTAATACTAAAAAATAACAAAATATGCTGCAATTTGAAACAATATGTTTGATTTTGGAGAGCAGCTTCGGAAAATAATATGAACGCAAAATTCTCCTAACTTATTCTCCTTCTACTCCTATTTTCCTTTAGTGAACAGGTCTATCTTTGCCTAATTCACCTTGGGAGAACACAGCTCCAACAGTAAAATCTGAAGCATCGGTAGTCAGAATGAATGGTTTATTGAAATCGGAATAGATAAGAATATCATTTGACGATAATATTTGCTTCATTTTATTGAAACATTCTGCTTCTTGCTGATTTGTTTTGTTTTGATGTGTCAGAACCCTTCCCTCTTAAAATGTTTTCTAAGGTTTTGCGATTTTAACAAAATCTTTGACAAATTGCCGATAATAGCCCATCAATCCCAGAAAAGCACGAAGTTCTTTCATGTTTTTGGGAATGGGGTGTTTAGAAATTACGTCGATTTTATTCTGATAAGGTTTTATTCCGTCAGAGCAAACAACAAAACCGAGAAATTCTACTTCTTTCTTGAAGAATTCTGATTTATCTAATTGAATTTTCAATCCTGCTTGGTTAAGCGTGTTCAAGATGGTGTTCAAATTTTTAAAATGTTTCTCTAAATTCCTGCCAAAAACTTTTACATCGTCTATATCGACATAGCAAATTTTCCCTATAAAATTTCGCAAAACATCATCAATTGCTCTCTAGAAGGTTGCTTGAGCGTTTTTAATTCATATTTACCATTATTAATGGCAAATGCAGTTTTTTCTATGTCCGATTATTTCATTCTGATTTGGTGGAACCCTGAAGCTATAGATCCAGAGTAGAAAAGGATTGCTGTTCTTTTCTGTCCTGCTGTCGGCTTATTATTGTGTACGCACGCAGTAAAACCGCATGTTTTACTCTGTGACTTCATTCTGCAGTATTCGTTTCTGTCGCTTTTAACCGCCTTTATCTTAACCGTAGATTTCAACTGTTTCTGCTGGTAACCGTCGGTGGTCCCTGATAGTTCACCTCAACTCTTTCCGATCTCAATCAACATCATGTGGACATGGTTAACCCACCCGCTGTTACCATATCAATCTGGCAGTCGTTTCAACCAACGCTTCGAAATGTGACATGACGAAAACCACAACCAACTACGATTCCTCCTGTCTCCATATCATCCTTCAAATTCGATTCTTCAATTCAACCCTGCTGTCGTGTGCCGCAATAATTCTAGTTATAGTGCATAGCGTTGTGTAGTACCGTTAAGTGCTAGCTTAATCGATTATTGATTTTTTTCGTCTCTCCTTAAATCTATCATTCGTAATAATTACTTACGAACTAACTTAATCTAGATACTTTCTTAATACTTTACTTTTCAAACTTTTCCAACCGATTGTTGTGTAATTTGTCCAGCTTTCTTTCCATATTTAACCACGCACGTTTGATCGCTGGGTATTTCTACCACATCATAAGGTTGTTATGTTTGTATAACGTATCTTTATTTCGTGTTTCGCAGGTAACGGACCCGACGTGGCCAGAACCCTGGTGGTTGTGGTATTCTGGAGATCTTTCTCTATTGTCGTCACGATTCGGAATGATCTCCGTGGAGGCTGAGGCTCCTTTTATTCAAGATTTTCTATAGGGGTGTTAGTGAAATCGCTTACCTTATCAACTATGGTTAGTATGCGTAACTAATAACTATTTTCAATACATAACACTTCTCCCAGCTTTAAATGAGACTTTAGATACTCTAACAAACAATGTCAATTACGTTCACAAGCTACTAAAATTAGTTTTTCCTTATCCTGTCCCGTATTCCTTTGGATCTTCTTAATTTAGGAGATTTGGATTCACTTCGTTTTCGTGTCGAACTAACCTTTTGTTTGTCTGTCACCTTTACTGTTGTTTTGTCTTTTCCTACCGGTGCACTGACTATGGGTACTATGGGATGAAATTCATCCGATAGATCGGATGTTCTAGTTTGATTTGTGTGTACTATTCGCACATTTCCGTGAACATTTATCAAGTATCTATTGCTACTTATTTTTTCCAATACTAAGGCTGGAATCCATCTTACCAAATCCTCATGATGATTCCTATACAAAACTTTATCTCCTTTCGCGTGTGATACTGTATCTACTGGCTTGGACACTGGAGGCGGGAGGGGTTTGAGGTTTAGGTTACGTATCTTTCATCATTTTGAATTTCTAATTTAACTGGATTGCTCGTGTTTAGTAATGTTCTTGGTACATAGCAAAAAACTAATGATGAAGGTGTTTTACCTGTAGAAGTAGATGGAGTGTTACGATAATTAAATAATATTTGATTTAATTTGCGCTGTAATGGTATTGGTCTCAATTGTTCATCAATCAAATACTTCTTCAACACTTTCTTAATCGTCTGAACTCCTCTCTCCGCTAATCCATTTGACTGCGGATGATAAGGCGGTGATTTCAACACCTTGATGACATTAGCCTAACATCCTTCCATAAACCCAGAAGAATTGAACGGTGGACCGTGGTCCGAACAAACTTCCGTAGGTAAACCAAAATAAGTATAGTAGAAGTAAGTAAGTAAGTATGAATGAATAAATACTTAAACATATATCAAATAATTTAAAGGATATCTATTTGTGTTGGAAGTAAAGATTTTGTATTTATGGCGTGTTGTATGTTTGGTTATTTTCTTTACAACTCTATGTTGTTTTTCTTGATGTGTTTAAATATTCTTTTAAATGTTTTACCTGATGCCAATTGCCAATCTTTTTTGAGATTTTCTTTGATGATGTTTTTCTCTTTGTTGTATTTTGGACATACAAAGATTTTATGCAATCCGGTGTTTGGTTCGTTGCATATTTCACAGGTACCATTTTGTATTATGCTCATTTTTTCGAACCAGTATTCTGATAGATCATGTCCCGCTAGGATTTTACTTGCTATTTTAACCCGGAACCCGATGGAACTATGAAGCTTGTTTATAAACGAAGCATGGTACTTAATGGAACTGTAAGGTATCTTAAGCAGCACATGGTACTTTACGGAACTTTTTGGTTGCTCAATGGAGAAAAACGGCTTAGGAAATGTTAACCGATAAAAACTAAATTATAGATTATGTTGGAAAATAATAACATAACATAGAATGTATATTTAGCAACGCGACCCGACCGTTCCTTACGAATAAAATATGTTTAATTTTTATTCAACAGTTACATATGACCAATATGTATGATGTATGACCAATATGTTCTGAATTTTTCATGTCTTCAACTAGTGCTAACCACAAATATTCAGATGCAACAGCACACATAAAAATTCACAATCAGAGACGGGTTTACCCATGAGCGAAATGAGCGACCTTCAAGAATTCCGTCGTAAAAAAGAGCAAGCCGAAGGTGCCTCGTCGAATGGTTGCAACATTTTACTAACCTAAGTTGTGTTGTGGTTGTTAATTTGGTAGTGTATGACTTTGGTATATATATATATATATATATTGAAAAGGGCTGGGGACATGACGTCACCTTGTGGTAGTCCGTCTGTGATAAGTTTTTTGAGGATTGTGTTGTTGCATTCTAATGTTGTGGTTCTGTTTTTTAGGAAAGCGTTTGTCCAATTTGTAATTTCTGATGAGACATTTGATTCTATCATTTTTCCAATCAGGGTTTTTGTGTTGACATTATTGTATGATTTTTCTAGATCGATGAACACGATCCCTGTTTTCATTTCATACATTTCCCTTGCAACTAGTGGCATGCCACCGAGCAAAGACACCAGCCGCTTTTGACGAATTTCTCTTCGTTATGTTTCTGTCTGATCGTTGTGCCCGAACGCATTCGTTATTCATTCTGTTTTTAATGTTATGATAGAACTGACGATATATTTGAAATTTTTAATTCATTGAATTTGATTCGAAAACAAGCATAATGCGTGAAGTAGAAGACGAGAAAAGTCATTCCATAAACGAAATGTGTGGAATAACCGGGCATGCTAGTAGATAACTTACGTGGTAAATTTTAAAATAAATCCAAATAAAATACTAACTGCTGTTGACAATTACAATCTTTGCTCCAAAAACTTGGAAATAAAAAAGTTGGGTGACTTTTGAAAATTCCATATCAATACAAGCAATGAATCAAAACTTATTGTAGTTTTATGTTGAAAGAAATACACGAGTTTTTTGTTGCCTATTTAAGGGTTAACCTTGAATAATCGAGTTTGATGTATTTTAAAACGTCTTATTTCATTTGACGATTACGATTGTCTGCCGCTTGGTTGGTAGCTCTTCGGTTGAATTATCGGCCATGTGCATCCTATTGACCAAATCTGCCAACTCAGGTGTTGTTGAGGCTAATTTGTATCGAAAACTCCCTTATTAGTGGTTGTTAAGGCGATTTTGTCAACAGGGTATTTATCTAAACGCTCATAGAAGAGAGAACAAAAGGCAGCCATTTTGCTAGAGCCAGGTTTTGTGACCTGGCTACCGGTGCAACACGACAGTGTTGCACCGGTATATTATATCGGATAAGCAATTTGAGCAAATTGGTTGTATTGTGGCATTGTAGTGAAGTGAATGTGAAAAATAAATTACCAATCGTTGTGCTTGTGATATGTGTATGAAAATTCGTTCGGTATTGTGGTGTGTTTTTGGGTGGTTTTGAGTTTGTGTTGTGCTAAATGAGAATCAAGTCGTTTTGTGTCGAAGCTTTTATTACGCAGATAGTCACTATTTTCATTTGTTCTTTTGAGGATGCAAAATAGAACATTCCAACTGGCTTGGAAGCTCAGTAGTGATATCATGGAGTAAGCAAATACCGGGGCGTAAGTTGCTTGGTACGTTCGAAGTATCATCATTTGCTTGCATTAACTTACCATCATTATATTTTGCAGATTATGGTAAGATCGATAAATGGAGTATGTGCTAGGAAGCTATGGCACAGTATCGCACAGTGAGTATGTAATGGTTAAGAATGTAATCGAGAAGAATACCCATTAGATCGTGTGATTGGTTCCTAATGCTGTTCGTGTTACGCGAGTTAACCTTTTCTTTCTTGTAGGAAAGAAGGTGTTAGACGATCGATTGCCAAATTGCTTTATTTCTGTTACTTTGAACCGCAGACATTGAACCAACTTGAATTAATTGGGTCAATTCCATGCATTGACCCGAACTGCTGACGACGCTGGTGAGCGGCGATACGGCAACAAATGCTTACTTGGGTAGACACTCAGACTCGTCCAACTCTATGCAGCTAATCGGGAAAATGTATGGGATCAGATTGCCATCCCTGTAACTATTGTTCTTGTGGACTATATATGTGTTGTGAGCCAAATGAACTTTCCCTTGGTGATACAACACAGGATGGAGTCACATATTTCTGAATATTCTGAGGTCAAGGTTCGGGGTCTTAATCAGCAAAACTATCACTCTGTTGATTTTTTCCAGGCGTATGTAAATGTTAATAGAAAAAATTTCGACTGATTCTGATCGGAATTGTTTCATTACTTTGGATGTACTGGAAGCTAAATCTGTTATTTTAATATTGATCCGTGTATTGATGGTTATTTGTTTATTTTTATTATCAACTAAGTCCATTAGCAAGCTATTGATTAGTCGTAGTCGTAGGTCGTTAGCTTAGGAAATTCCTACTAAATATATCCAACCAATTCCTTCTGAGTCCCAACGTTTGAAACGTTTATTGGGCAGAAGTTTCCTAAACAATGAATTTAAATGTTGTAACTGATTTTGTATAATGATGATCAGCTGATTGGTTTCTATTTTTTTTAAATCGATTCTTATCGATTCCGTTTAAATTTTGTATGCTGTAATATTATAATGATAGATGTAATTGTAACTGTCGATCCTAGCTGGGCCTAAATCGATACCTACTATTGGTGGTACCCTGTCTATGGTTGTCCTTTGGCCGTTCATCGAACATACTAAACCTAACAGACTGTAACGAGGAAAATGTTTTTGTTTTTTTTTTGTAATTAGTTTTATTCATAGTATTTTTATCGGATTTTCAAATCATTTTTATGGATTTTTCGAGTGTTGTCAGTAATTACGGTACTTCTATTAATCTGCTTGATTTTGATTTTCTTGTATCTTGGTTTGTATTTTAATCTAGCTCTCGTTTTTTTTTTTTCAAAATTTTTTCTATCTGTTGGAATTGTTTTCTCCTTTATTCCCTTGCTGTAGGCCAAAAGATCATTTGATTGTTTTGATTTGAACTTTTTGTAGACTTGTTCGCAGATTATGGAGGAACGAGTGGATGGTAGGATCACTTCGTACGGAGTATATTTGATAGAGAAATGAATGGGTGAATTATATTTATGTACTAAAGCTTGTATTAAGTCAGGAACGGGTAGGTGCATTTGTTCGAACTTCGTGATACGATACATTTCGATTATGGTTGAATGAAACCTTTGTATCACTCCGTTCATTTCACTACGGCCAGTAGCTGTAAAATAAACTTGAATATGAAGTTTTTACAAAAGTTGGTTAAATTCTGAGTGCCAAATGATTTTTCGCCATTCGTAACAATTATTTTTGGTGGGAGGTATTTTAATAGCAATCAACTTAACTAAAGCGAATTATGAAAATTTGTCTATACAAGTTAAGAAATAATGATTCTCCAAAAACATTTTATCTATATGTGCAATTTTGAATGTTGGAATGCTGGAATCGGTGTCTCTTGTTGGAGACACTTATTTGTTTTCATTACATATGCTGCAATTGGACAATACGGCGTAGAGCCGTCATACTAAAAAATAACTAAATATGCTGCAATTTGAAACAATATGTTTGATTTTGGAGAGCAGCTTCGGAAAATAATATGTACGCAAAATTCTCCAAACTTATTCTCCTTCTACTCCTATTTTCCTTTAGTGAACAGGTCTATCTTTGCCTAATTCACCTTGGGAGAACACAGCTCCAACAGCAAAATCTGAAGCATCGGTAGTCAGAATGAATGGTTTATTGAAATCGGAATAGATAAGAATATCATTTGACGATAATATTTGCTTCATTTTATTGAAACATTCTGCTTCTTGCTGATTTGTTTTGTTTTGATGTGTCAGAACCCTTCCCTCTTAAAATGTTTTCAAAGGTTTTGCGATTTTAACAAAATCTTTGACAAATTGCCGATAATAGCCCATCAATCCCAGAAAAGCACGAAGTTCTTTCATGTTTTTGGGAATGGGGTGTTTAGAAATTACGTCGATTTTATTCTGATAAGGTTTTATTCCGTCAGAGCAAACAACAAAACCGAGAAATTCTACTTCTTTCTTGAAGAATTCTGATTTATCTAATTGAATTTTCAATCCTGCTTGGTTAAGCGTGTTCAAGATGGTGTTCAAATTTTTAAAATGTTTCTCTAAATTCCTGCCAAAAACTTTTACATCGTCTATATCGACATAGCAAATTTTCCCTATAAAATTTCGCAAAACATCATCAATTGCTCTCTAGAAGGTTGCTTGAGCGTTTTTAATTCATATTTACCATTATTATTGGCAAATGCAGTTTTTTCTATGTCCGATTTTTTCATTCTGATTTGGTGGAACCCTGAAGCTATAGATCCAGAGTAGAAAAGGATTGCTGTTCTTTTCTGTCCTGCTGTCGGCTTATTATTGTGTACGCACGCAGTAAAACCGCATGTTTTACTCTGTGACTTCATTCTGCAGTATTCGTTTCTGTCGCTTTTAACCGCCTTTATCTTAACCGTAGATTTCAACTGTTTCTGCTGGTAACCGTCGGTGGTCCCTCATAGTTCACCTCAACTCTTTCCGATCTCAATCAACATCATGTGGACATGGTTAACCCACCCGCTGTTACCATATCAATCTGGCAGTCGTTTCAACCAACGCTTCGAAATGTGACATGACGAAAACCACAACCAACTACGATTCCTCCTGTCTCCATATCATCCTTCAAATTCGATTCTTCAATTCAACCCTGCTGTCGTGTGCCGCAATAATTCTAGTTATAGTGCATAGCGTTGTGTAGTACCGTTAAGTGCTAGCTTAATCGATTATTGATTTTTTTCGTCTCTCCTTAAATCTATCATTCGTAATAATTACTTACGAACTAACTTAATCTAGATACTTTCTTAATACTTTACTTTTCAAACTTTTCCAACCGATTGTTGTGTAATTTGTCCAGCTTTCTTTCCATATTTAACCACGCACGTTTGATCGCTGGGTATTTCTACCACATCATAAGGTTGTTATGTTTGTATAACGTATCTTTATTTCGTGTTTCGCAGGTAACGGACCCGACGTGGCCAGAACCCTGGTGGTTGTGGTATTCTGGAGATCTTTCTTTATTGTCGTCACGATTCGGAATGATCTCCGTGGAGGCTGAGGCTCCTTTTATTCAAGATTTTCTATAGGGGTGTTAGTGAAATCGCTTACCTTATCAACTATGGTTAGTATGCGTACCTAAAAACTATTTTCAATACATAACACTTCTCCCAGCTTTAAATGAGACTTTAGATACTCTAACAAACAATGTCAATCACGTTCACAAGCTACTAAAATTTGTTTTTCCTTATCCTGTCCCGTATTCCTTTGGATCTTCTTAATTTAGGAGATCTGGATTCAATTCGTTTTCGTGTCGAACTAACCTTTTGTTTGTCTGTCACCTTTACTGTTGTTTTGTCTTTTCCTACCGGTGCACTGACTATGGGTACTATGGGATGAAATTCATCCGATAGATCGGATGTTCTAGTTTGATTTGTGTGTACTATTCGCACATTTCCGTGAACATTTATCAAGTATCTATTGCTACTTATTTTTTCCAATACTAAGGCTGGAATCCATCTTACCAAATCCTCATGATGATTCCTATACAAAACTTTATCTCCTTTCGCGTGTGATACTGTATCTACTGGCTTGGACACTGGAGGCGGGAGGGGTTTGAGGTTTAGGTTACGTATCTTTCATCATTTTGAATTTCTAATTTAACTGGATTGCTCGTGTTTAGTAATGTTCTTGGTACATAGCAAAAAACTAATGATGAAGGTGTTTTACCTGTAGAAGTAGATGGAGTGTTACGACAATTAAATAATATTCGATTTAATTTGCGCTGTAATGGTATTGGTCTCAATTGTTCATCAATCAAATACTTCTTCAACACTTTCTTAATCGTCTGAACTCCCCTCTCCGCTAATCCATTTGACTGCGGATGATAAGGCGGTGATTTCAACACCTTGATGACATTAGCCTAACATCCTTCCATAAACCCAGAAGAATTGAACGGTGGACCGTGGTCCGAACAAACTTCCGTAGGTAAACCAAAATAAGTATAGAAGTAAGTAAGTAAGTATGAATGAATAAATACTTAAACATATATCAAATAATTTAAAGGATATCTATTTGTTTTGGAAGTAAAGATTTTGTATTTATGGCGTGTTGTATGTTTGGTTATTTTCTTTACAACTCTATGTTGTTTTTCTTGATGTGTTTAAATATTCTTTTAAATGTTTTACCTGATGCCAATTGCCAATCTTTTTTGAGATTTTCTTTGATGATGTTTTTCTCTTTGTTGTATTTTGGACATACAAAGATTTTATGCAATCCGGTGTTTGGTTCGTTGCATATTTCACAGGTACCATTTTGTATTATGCTCATTTTTTCGAACCAGTATTCTGATAGATCATGTCCCGCTAGGATTTAACTTGCTATTTTATTTGACTTCATGTGCTTTGAGCAGTGTGTCTTTATACCATAGTTTGAATTTGAAATCACTATGTAGTTCTGCAAAAAAATTCCTTTCTCTCTTGTGGATGTGGTGTACCATTCTATAGTTTGTTCCTTCATTTCGTTTTGGAATATTTTTATCAGATCTGTATACCTGTATTTGTTGTTTATCTTATTTTGTGATATGGTTAGGGCTTATGGAGGATATGTGTTATTTTTACTGGCGCATCGTATTTTGAGTACGTTTAGTATTTTGCTTGCATTGATTTTAATGTGTTCTATATGCTTTTTAAATGTCAATTTATTGTCTATTATTGTACCTAAATATTTATATGTGTTCTCTTCGATTCGAGCCCTCTAGCTGTTTGTAGGCTGCTTCAGGAAAAATCGAACTACGGTTGAACTTTGAAGCTTGTTAAAAAAAGGCGTGGAACCCGATGGAACTATGAAGCTTGTTTATAAACGAAGCATGGTACTTAATGGAACTGTAAGGTTTCTTAAGCAGCACATGGTACTTTACGGAACTTTTTGGTTGCTCAATGGAGAAAAACGGCTTAGGAAATGTTTGTCGAACATTTTTACCGATAAAAACTAAATTATAGATTATGTTGGAAAATAATAACATAACATAGAATGTATATTTAGCAACGCGACCCGACCGTTCCTTACGAATAAAATATGTTTATTTTTTATTCAACAGTTACATATGACCAATATGTTCTGAATTTTTCATGTCTTCAACTAGTGCTAACCACAAATATTCAGATGCAACAGCACACATAAAAATTCACAATCAGAGACGGGTTTACCCATGAGCGACCTTCAAGTGTTCCGTCGTAAAAAAGAGCAAGCCGAAGGTGCCTCGTCGAATGGTTGCAACATTTTACTAACCTAAGTTGTGTTGTGGTTGTTAATTTGGTAGTGTATGACTTTGGTATATATATATATATATATATATATATATATATATATATATACATATATATATATATATATATATATATATATATATATATATATATATATATATATATATATATATATATATATATATATATATATATATATATATATATATATATATATATATATATATATATATATATATATATATATATATATATATATTGAAAAGGGCTGGGGACATGACGTCACCTTGTGTTAGTCCGTCTGTGATAAGTTTTTTGAGGATTGTGTTGTTGCATTCTAATGTTGTGGTTCTGTTTTTTAGGAAAGCTTTTGTCCAATTTGTGATTTCTGATGGGACATTTGTTTATTTATTCATAATTAATTATGATGGTCCAGTGCCGTATTGTTCTGATGGGACATTTGATTCTATCATTTTTTCAATCAGGGTTTTTGTTTTGACATTATTGTATGATTTTTCTAGATCGATGAACACGATCCCTGTTTTCATTTCATACATTTCCCTTGCAACTAGTGGCATGCCACCGAGCAAAGACACCAGCCGCTTTTGACGAATTGCTCTTCGTCATGTTTCTGTCTGACCGTTATGCCCGAACGCATTCGTTATTCATTCTGTTTTTAATGTTATGATAGAACTGACGATCCATTTGAAATTTTTAATTCATTGAATTTGATTCGAAAACAAGCATAATGCGTGAAGTAGAAGACGAGAAAAGTCATTCCATAAACGAAACGTGTGGAATAACCGGGCATGCTAGTAGATAACTTACGTGGTAAATTTTAAAATAAATCCAAATAAAATACTAACTGCTGTTGACAATTACAATCTTTGCTCCAAAAACTTGGAAATAAAAAAGTTGGGTGACTTTTGAAAATTCCATATCAATACAAGCAATGAATCAAAACTTATTGTAGTTTTATGTTGAAAGAAATACACGAGTTTTTTGTTGCCTATTTAAGGGTTAACCTTGAATAATCGAGTTTGATGTATTTTAAAACGTCTTATTTCATTTGACGTTTACGATTGTCTGCCGCTTGGTTGGTAGCTCTTCGGTTGAATTATCGGCCATGTGCATCCTATTGACCAAATCTGCCAACTCAGGTGTTGAGGCTAATTTGTATGGTTGTCCTTTGGCCGTTCATCGAACATACTAAACCCTAACAGACTGTAACGAGGAAAATGTTTTTTTTTTTGTAATTAGTTTTATTCATAGTATTTTTATCGGATTTTCAAATCATTTTTATGGATTTTTCGAGTGTTGTCAGTAATTACGGTACTTCTATTAATCTGCTTGATTTTCATTTTCTTGTATCTTGGTTTGTATTTTAATCTAGCTCTCGTTTTTTTTTCAAATTTGTTTCTGTCTGTTGGAATTGTTTTCTCCTTTATTCCCTTGCTGTAGGCCAAAAGATCATTTGCTTGTTTTTATTTGAAATTTTTGTAGACTTGTTCGCAGATTGTGGAGGAACGAGTGGATGGTAGGATCACTTCGTACGGAGTATATTTGATAGAGAAATGAATGGGTGAATTATATTTATGTACTAAAGCTTGGATTAGGTCAGGAACGGGTAGGTGCAGTTGTTCGAACTTCGTGATACGATACATTTCGATTATGGTTGAATGAAACCTTTGTATCACTCCGTTCATTTCACTACGGCCAGTAGCTGTAAAATAAACTTGAATATGAAGTTTTTACAAAAGTTGGTTAAATTCTGAGTGCCAAATGATTTTTCGCCATTCGTAACAAGTATCTTTGGTGGGAGGTATTTTAATAGCAATCAACTTAACTAAAGCGAATTATGAAAATTTGTCTATACAAGTTAAGAAATAATGATTCTCCAAAAACATTTTATCTATATGTGCAATTTTGAATGTTGGAATGCTGGAATCGGTGTCTCTTGTTGGAGACACTTATTTGTTTTCATTACATATGCTGCAATTGGACAATACGGCGTAGAGCCGTCATACTAAAAAATAACTAAATATGCTGCAATTTGAAACAATATGTTTGATTTTGGAGAGCAGCTTCGGAAAATAATATGTACGCAAAATTCTCCAAACTTATTCTCCTTCTACTCCTATTTTCCTTTAGTGAACAGGTCTATCTTTGCCTAATTCACCTTGGGAGAACACAGCTCCAACAGCAAAATCTGAAGCATCGGTAGTCAGAATGAATGGTTTATTGAAATCGGAATAGATAAGAATATCATTTGACGATAATATTTGCTTCATTTTATTGAAACATTCTGCTTCTTGCTGATTTGTTTTGTTTTGATGTGTCAGAACCCTTCCCTCTTAAAATGTTTTCAAAGGTTTTGCGATTTTAACAAAATCTTTGACAAATTGCCGATAATAGCCCATCAATCCCAGAAAAGCACGAAGTTCTTTCATGTTTTTGGGAATGGGGTGTTTAGAAATTACGTCGATTTTATTCTGATAAGGTTTTATTCCGTCAGAGCAAACAACAAAACCGAGAAATTCTACTTCTTTCTTGAAGAATTCTGATTTATCTAATTGAATTTTCAATCCTGCTTGGTTAAGCGTGTTCAAGATGGTGTTCAAATTTTTAAAATGTTTCTCTAAATTCCTGCCAAAAACTTTTACATCGTCTATATCGACATAGCAAATTTTCCCTATAAAATTTCGCAAAACATCATCAATTGCTCTCTAGAAGGTTGCTTGAGCGTTTTTAATTCATATTTACCATTATTAATGGCAAATGCAGTTTTTTCTATGTCCGATTTTTTCATTCTGATTTGGTGGAACCCTGAAGCTATAGATCCAGAGTAGAAAAGGATTGCTGTTCTTTTCTGTCCTGCTGTCGGCTTATTATTGTGTACGCACGCAGTAAAACCGCATGTTTTACTCTGTGATTTCATTCTGATTCTTGTAGAAAATTACACGGGTTGTGAAGAGGAGAAAACTTGTGATATTTTGGGAAAGACCACAGGATACGTCTGAACCAGTTGGCTTACGCTTTTACAATGTTTATTCAACCGTCTATAATTACCATAGTTCATCAACAATGCATCTAAACCTAGCGTCCTGTTTATACTATTAGCTCCTAGTGTTGTCAAGTATCGGTTTAATTCAATTATTATTATTCCATGCAAGATTAATTCATTGTTATTCCTGTAACTCCTTAATTGTATAAATAATTCCTTTACTAAATTCAACATTCCGGCCACCAAAAGAGAATTCTTTTTAAATGCATGGAAAAACTAACCTACCAAGGTATAGCCATGTAACCCGATTTGACGTAATTCATGTAAACAATGTTTGTTTTCTTACTCCACGTGTATCAGTGTATCTTTCTAACCTTGCTGTTCGATGGGATTGGGGAGTAACGCGATTCTAGTAACAGCTCTAACAAATTCTTTGCCTGTTCCCGCACGTAAAGTGACTACTCTCACTACTCCGTCTTTGCCCGGGTGTAAAGCTGTAATTCGTCCTTTGGGCCAAACTGCAGGTGGGACGTTATCTTCTTTGACGATTACTAACTGATTTATTTCTAGCTTCACCGGTGCGTTGTTCGCATGCTTTGCTCTCGCCTGTATTTGCTGTAAATACTCTGGGTACCACCGCGCCCAAATTTCTTGCATGTGCTTTTGTACGAGTTGGTACTCCTTTAAACGGTTAAACGAAACCTTGCTTAAATCGACATCTGGTATTGCCTGCATACTACTACCTATCAGAAAGTGGCCCGGAGTTAATGCCTCTAAGTCGGCCGGATCATCGGACATGGGTATTAACGGCCGCGAATTAAGACATTGCTCGATTTGAGCCAGAAGGGTAAGCATGTTTTCTGGCGTCACGCTACTAACTCCTATCGTCTTGAGTAGATGCCGTTTAGCTGATTTTACTGCCGCTTCCCATAAACCACCAAAATGAGGTGCACGCGGAGGAATGAACTTCCATACTATTTGGTTCTCTGCGCACCAATCAAATATTTCTCTTCTATCACCCTCATTGATTTTGAGCATCCTATAGATACGATGCAACTCATGCGACGCGCCCTTGAAAGTGGTTGCATTATCCGAATGCAATTCTGCTACTAACCCGCGCCTAGCGACAAAGCGTCTTAGTGCTGACAAAAATGCAGTCGATGTGAGATCACTCACCAGTTCTATATGTACTGCCCTAGTCGCGAAACAGACGAATATTGCGATGTAAGCTTTAGTTGGAGATCGATTACGTACCGTCGACTTTATTAAAAAGGGGCCACAATAGTCAACACCGCTCACCGCAAACGGTCGAGTTGGTGTCACTCGTGATTCAGGCAAGTCTGCTACTGCCTGCTTCACCAAAGTCGGCTTATTCCTGAAGCATATGTGGCATCGATGGTACACGCTCTTCACCAAATTCCGACCTCCAATCAACCAAAATTTCTGCCGGATCGTCGCCAGCATGAATTGTGGTCCTGCATGCATCTTCTGCCGATGGATGTTCTCGGCCAGTAGTGTTGATAACCGATGTGATGCTGCGAGGACAATCGGGTGCTTGGTTGACTCTGGTATGTTGGCGTTACCCAGCCGGCCACCAACGCGTAACACACCCTGTGAATCGAGGTATGGAGACAACCACTTCAGCTTCGACTTCGTGTTCACCTGCTTCCCTCGTTTCAGATCATGCAACTCCTCCTCAAACGAGTCCTGTTGTGCTAGCTGGCACAACCTTAGTTCCGCACTTTGCAACTCCGTCGCTGTAAGCGATGGAACGGAACCCGCTAGCGTCTTTAGCTCTGGTACCTGTTTTACGCGCTCGTCGGGAGATGATTGGCTCGCCCTCAGGTTTGCGTAAAATCGCAAGCAATAGCCTACGACTCTACGCAGCTTGCCGTACGCTGAATATCGTGCGAAGAGTGCATTGCTGAAGTCGCATGTCGTCGAGATAGTAACAATCTTTGACACCGTCAACCGCTCCTCGGTGTCTGCTTCGTTCTCCTTCATCAGTGTTGGTGTTTGAGGCCACTTCTCCTGTCCGTAGGACAACCAGGTTGGTCCTTGCCACCAACGTCTACACTGAGGCAACTCCTCAGGTTCCAACCCGCGCGACAAATCATCCGCTGGGTTATCACTGCCTGGCACGTGACGCCAGCTTGAGATTCGGGTTTCCTCTTGGATTTGTGCCACCCTGTTGGCAACAAATGGTTTCCACCGACGAGGTGATGATTTGAGCCAGTGCAGAACGGTCATGGAATCCGTCCAACAGATTACCGTCGATGATGTGTTGAGTGCGCGAATCACCTTTTGGACCAAATGTACTGCCAAACGTGCAGCACATAATTCCAATCTGGCAATGGACTGTGTGTTTGATAACGATACTACCTTGGACTTAGCTGCTAACAATCTGACCGTCGTGCCCCGTGTCGATTCTGCCCGCACGTAGCAGCATGCTCCGTACGCTTCTTGAGACGCATCAGCAAAGAGATGCAACTGCAGACTTTCGGTACACGATTGTGCCACAAATCGAGGAACTCGTAATTCACGTAGTGAATACAACTTTGCATGGAACTTCCTCCATTCCTCTTGAAGTTCTACCGGTAGTGCTTGATTCCAATCCAACGATTTCCCGTCTTGCTTGATACTCCATATACGTTGAAGAAACATCTTGGCCAGTATTACCGTTGGTCCCAATTGCCCAAGCGGATCGAATATTCTGGCTATGTATGATAACACTAGACTACGTGTTAGCTCATCTGCAGGGGATGGCAGATCCACCCGAAATCGGAACATATCGCTGGATGGTTCCCAAACCAGGCCCAAGGTTGAAACTGCCTGATCTTCTTTCCACTCTAGGAGTGAAATAGCGGCCAAATCCACGCTTGGAACACCCTCGAGCGCTTCTGGGATGTTCGATGCCCATTTTCTCAACGAGAAGCCTGCCGATTCTAGCATTGAGGACACTTGTTTTCGAATCTCGATGGCCGTTGAAACATCATCAGCCCCAGTCAACAAGTCATCCACGTAAAAATCATGAAGTACCGGGTCAACTGCTTTGGGGTACTCCGACTTGTGATCATGTGCAATCTGCTGCAGCGTACGAGTGGCCAAAAATGGGGCCGAAGCCGTGCCGTAAGTCACCGTTTGTAGCTCGTACGTTGATATTGGGTCGGTAGTGTGTCCTCGATAACGAATGCGCAAAAGTTTACGGTCTTTCTCACTATGCAGAATCTGTCTGTACATCTTCTCGACGTCTGCCACCAACGCCACCGAATGTTTTCTGAACCGCAGGATTATAGTGAGGAGATCATCTTGAACTGTTGGGCCAATTAGTAGAGTATCGTTCAATGAGTAGCCCGATGTTGTTCTGCAGGATGCATCAAAAACAACACGAACTTTAGTGGATGAGCTTGTTTCTTTGATCACGGCATGATGAGGAATGTAACAATGCGGTTTACTGTCGTCAACAGGTTCGGTGAGTTTTACCATGTGGCCCAGCTGCTCATACTCGAACATAAACCTTTTATACTCTCGTTCCATTTCAGGGTTACTTTTTAGTCGACGTTCTACGCCTAGCAGACGCCGATCCGCAATGTCCTTTGACAATCCCAAGACTCTCTCCGGTTTTTCAGTTCGCGGTAAACACACAACATAGCGACCCTGTGCATTTCGAGTGGTTGTGGTTGCATAATGTTTCTCGCACTTTTGCTCTTCTAATGACATTGCAGGACCTTCTAAGAGGCTCTCAGCCTCCCAAAACCGTTGAAGTAGAGCTTCTATTGCACATTCATTTGCCGCCATATGGCTTAACGTCAAAATGGGCACGGTGCATTGGGAAGTATTCCCGGAGACCGTCCATCCAAATGGGGTTTCTATGAGCCATGGTTTACCATTGCCCAATGATTGTTTCCTTCCAGTGTGCATTTCCCAAAAGGTATCTCCACCAATGACTACGTCTACCTTCCCGGGAATGTGGAAGGTAGGATCCGCTAACCTTACATTCGGGAAGTTCCACGACTGTACGTCTATTGGCGTGGTTGGAATTTCTGATGACGGAGTCTTTAGCACAAGAAATTCCATCGGTGCGGAGAAATCGTTACCCTTTGACTGAACTGTTGCCTTAAGGGAACGCTTCACGTGCTGTCTCGTTTGCCCTATACCTGAGACAACGATGTTCACCCTTGACAGTGGTGCCAATAACCGATGTGCCATACTTTCGGAAATAAAATTGCACATCGATCCCGAATCGAGTAGGGCTCGAGCGTCGAACTTGTTGCCGTAATCATCCACAAGCTGGAGTAAGACCGTTTCCAGCAATACCATTTCCTCCTCAGACTGCGCTGCCATGGTTACTACTGGATTCATGTGGAGTAATGAATGATGTCGTGCCTTGCACGTAGTGCACTTATACGATGAACGACAATCCTTCACATGGTGATTGCGATTCAGACAGTTCCAGCACAACCTTTCACGCGTGGCCATTTCACGTCGTTGGTGTACGTCCTTACTCGCGAATTCAGGACAATTGCGCAAATGGTGACTTTCCGCACAACCCAAAAGACACGATGGCTGTGGTGAAGGAACATTTGGTGCCACTCTTCGTAGTGTCGCTGTGTTACCCACTGCCCTTGGTCTCTGTTCGGATGATCTTTTGCTGCCGCCCACCATTCCCAACCTCCCCTCACCATTATGCGAAAGTTCGCGCGTAGACTTAAGTATTCGAATGCGATCTTGTAAGAAATCTACTAACTCCTTGTACTTATCTTTTGTGTGGTGAGTTGAGTGTTTTTCCCAATCCAAGATGGTCGCAGCGTCTAGTCTTGTCAGCAGGAGGTTAACGAGCGGCGCATCCCAGCAGTCCACAGGTTCGTTGAGTTTCTTCAGCCCGTTCACATAGCGCGTAACATCATTCACCAACTGTGCCAACTCGTCCACACTCTCTCGTTTCATTGCCGGCAGCTGCTGCATTTTCATGTAATACTCGCGTACCAGCATACGTGGGTTGTCGTATCGCTTTAGCAAGGCAGACCACGCAACGTCGTAATTATCTGCTGTCAGGTTGGTATGTTCGAAAAGCAAACCAGCATCGCCTTTCAACGATGACAACAGATATTGCAGCTTCATTATGTTGGGAATGTCAGCAGAGGAATCTATCATCGACACAAATCTGTCCCGGAACGAAAGCCATTTCGTCGAATCACCATCGAATGTAGGTAACTCGATTTTTGGCAATCGCAAATTCACTGCACTCGATCGTCCCGAACTGTTCAACGTGGAATTGGCGATCAACATCGACTCACTTATTACGCCGGGATTGGACGGTTGCCTTCGTAGAAGGAATCCCTTAACGCGTCGGTAACGCGTGTCCATTTCGCAACGGTCCGTTACATACGTCTCCGCCGCATCCTCATCTAGCTCCAACACCTTGGCGTTTGCCTGGAGAAAATCATCGTAATATTTCTCTAATTGTTCTAGGCACACTGGTATTTCGCTCACTTGATCGTCAGTATATTCACTGGTGAATATTTCAATGTTCTTTAACAATTCCACAGCTTGGCGTTTTTTTAGTTGCACCGCTTTCAATTTCTTCTCCATTTTACTTTAAAAATTGGCGCGCAAGCTAATCTTACTCAAGGATCGTGTACAAGCTTGTACGCAAGAACCTATTTCAAATGGCGCAAATTGGAGTAATGGGTGCCGTTACAATGATGGGTGCCGAATTCGAATGGCGTGTTTGGCGTCGGTTTCTTACACTGTCCGAACAAATTGTTTTAGCACTTTCACTCACTTGGTGGCAACACGATAAACCAGACTGATACTTCACAAATGTTCGAGTTACACGTGATAGCGGAACAGTCACATGTGACGCACTGATTAGACACAACGGATTGCGTAGCCTATAACACAACTTAAACGGTTCACGTTAACGGTCACGGAGTGCCGTTTTTCCCAAAATTTGTGATCACGTAGTGACCTGCTGCAAGTTTCACTGCACGTAATGCTTCCTTTCACTAATCCGGTTCGAAGGACCAAAATGTAGAAAATTACACCGGTTGTGAAGAGGAGAAAACTTGTGATATTTTGGGAAAGACCACAGGATACGTCTGAACCAGTTGGCTTACGCTTTTACAATGTTTATTCAACCGTCTATAATTACCATAGTTCATCAACAATGCATCTAAACCTAGCGTCCTGTTTATACTATTAGCTCCTAGTGTTGTCAAGTATCGGTTTAATTCAATTATTATTATTCCATGCAAGATTAATTCATTGTTATTCCTGTAACTCCTTAATTGTATAAATAATTCCTTTACTAAATTCAACAAATAGCAATCAACTTAACTAAAGCGAATTATGAAAATTTGTCTATACAAGTTAAGAAATAATGATTCTCCAAAAACATTTTATCTATATGTGCAATTTTGAATGTTGGAATGCTGGAATCGGTGTCTCTTGTTGGAGACACTTATTTGTTTTCATTACATATGCTGCAATTGGACAATACGGCGTAGAGCCGTCATACTAAAAAATAACTAAATATGCTGCAATTTGAAACAATATGTTTGATTTTGGAGAGCAGCTTCGGAAAATAATATGTACGCAAAATTCTCCAAACTTATTCTCCTTCTACTCCTATTTTCCTTTAGTGAACAGGTCTATCTTTGCCTAATTCACCTTGGGAGAACACAGCTCCAACAGCAAAATCTGAAGCATCGGTAGTCAGAATGAATGGTTTATTGAAATCGGAATAGATAAGAATATCATTTGACGATAATATTTGCTTCATTTTATTGAAACATTCTGCTTCTTGCTGATTTGTTTTGTTTTGATGTGTCAGAACCCTTCCCTCTTAAAATGTTTTCAAAGGTTTTGCGATTTTAACAAAATCTTTGACAAATTGCCGATAATAGCCCATCAATCCCAGAAAAGCACGAAGTTCTTTCATGTTTTTGGGAATGGGGTGTTTAGAAATTACGTCGATTTTATTCTGATAAGGTTTTATTCCGTCAGAGCAAACAACAAAACCGAGAAATTCTACTTCTTTCTTGAAGAATTCTGATTTATCTAATTGAATTTTCAATCCTGCTTGGTTAAGCGTGTTCAAGATGGTGTTCAAATTTTTAAAATGTTTCTCTAAATTCCTGCCAAAAACTTTTACATCGTCTATATCGACATAGCAAATTTTCCCTATAAAATTTCGCAAAACATCATCAATTGCTCTCTAGAAGGTTGCTTGAGCGTTTTTAATTCATATTTACCATTATTAATGGCAAATGCAGTTTTTTCTATGTCCGATTTTTTCATTCTGATTTGGTGGAACCCTGAAGCTATAGATCCAGAGTAGAAAAGGATTGCTGTTCTTTTCTGTCCTGCTGTCGGCTTATTATTGTGTACGCACGCAGTAAAACCGCATGTTTTACTCTGTGACTTCATTCTGCAGTATTCGTTTCTGTCGCTTTTAACCGCCTTTATCTTAACCGTAGATTTCAACTGTTTCTGCTGGTAACCGTCGGTGGTCCCTGATAGTTCACCTCAACTCTTTCCGATCTCAATCAACATCATCTGGACATGGTTAACCCACCCGCTGTTACCATATCAATCTGGCAGTCGTTTCAACCAACGCTTCGAAATGTGACATGACGAAAACCACAACCAACTACGATTCCTCCTGTCTCCATATCATCCTTCAAATTCGATTCTTCAATTCAACCCTGCTGTCGTGTGCCGCAATAATTCTAGTTATAGTGCATAGCGTTGTGTAGTACCGTTAAGTGCTAGCTTAATCGATTATTGATTTTTTTCGTCTCTCCTTAAATCTATCATTCGTAATAATTACTTACGAACTAACTTAATCTAGATACTTTCTTAATACTTTACTTTTCAAACTTTTCCAACCGATTGTTGTGTAATTTGTCCAGCTTTCTTTCCATATTTAACCACGCACGTTTGATCGCTGGGTATTTCTACCACATCATAAGGTTGTTATGTTTGTATAACGTATCTTTATTTCGTGTTTCGCAGGTAACGGACCCGACGTGGCCAGAACCCTGGTGGTTGTGGTATTCTGGAGATCTTTCTCTATTGTCGTCACGATTCGGAATGATCTCCGTGGAGGCTGAGGCTCCTTTTATTCAAGATTTTCTATAGGGGTGTTAGTGAAATCGCTTACCTTATCAACTATGGTTAGTATGCGTAACTAATAACTATTTTCAATACATAACACTTCTCCCAGCTTTAAATGAGACTTTAGATACTCTAACAAACAATGTCAATTACGTTCACAAGCTACTAAAATTAGTTTTTCCTTATCCTGTCCCGTATTCCTTTGGATCTTCTTAATTTAGGAGATTTGGATTCACTTCGTTTTCGTGTCGAACTAACCTTTTGTTTGTCTGTCACCTTTACTGTTGTTTTGTCTTTTCCTACCGGTGCACTGACTATGGGTACTATGGGATGAAATTCATCCGATAGATCGGATGTTCTAGTTTGATTTGTGTGTACTATTCGCACATTTCCGTGAACATTTATCAAGTATCTATTGCTACTTATTTTTTCCAATACTAAGGCTGGAATCCATCTTACCAAATCCTCATGATGATTCCTATACAAAACTTTATCTCCTTTCGCGTGTGATACTGTATCTACTGGCTTGGACACTGGAGGCGGGAGGGGTTTGAGGTTTAGGTTACGTATCTTTCATCATTTTGAATTTCTAATTTAACTGGATTGCTCGTGTTTAGTAATGTTCTTGGTACATAGCAAAAAACTAATGATGAAGGTGTTTTACCTGTAGAAGTAGATGGAGTGTTACGATAATTAAATAATATTTGATTTAATTTGCGCTGTAATGGTATTGGTCTCAATTGTTCATCAATCAAATACTTCTTCAACACTTTCTTAATCGTCTGAACTCCTCTCTCCGCTAATCCATTTGACTGCGGATGATAAGGCGGTGATTTCAACACCTTGATGACATTAGCCTAACATCCTTCCATAAACCCAGAAGAATTGAACGGTGGACCGTGGTCCGAACAAACTTCCGTAGGTAAACCAAAATAAGTATAGTAGAAGTAAGTAAGTAAGTATGAATGAATAAATACTTAAACATATATCAAATAATTTAAAGGATATCTATTTGTGTTGGAAGTAAAGATTTTGTATTTATGGCGTGTTGTATGTTTGGTTATTTTCTTTACAACTCTATGTTGTTTTTCTTGATGTGTTTAAATATTCTTTTAAATGTTTTACCTGATGCCAATTGCCAATCTTTTTTGAGATTTTCTTTGATGATGTTTTTCTCTTTGTTGTATTTTGGACATACAAAGATTTTATGCAATCCGGTGTTTGGTTCGTTGCATATTTCACAGGTACCATTTTGTATTATGCTCATTTTTTCGAACCAGTATTCTGATAGATCATGTCCCGCTAGGATTTTACTTGCTATTTTAACCCGGAACCCGATGGAACTATGAAGCTTGTTTATAAACGAAGCATGGTACTTAATGGAACTGTAAGGTATCTTAAGCAGCACATGGTACTTTACGGAACTTTTTGGTTGCTCAATGGAGAAAAACGGCTTAGGAAATGTTAACCGATAAAAACTAAATTATAGATTATGTTGGAAAATAATAACATAACATAGAATGTATATTTAGCAACGCGACCCGACCGTTCCTTACGAATAAAATATGTTTAATTTTTATTCAACAGTTACATATGACCAATATGTATGATGTATGACCAATATGTTCTGAATTTTTCATGTCTTCAACTAGTGCTAACCACAAATATTCAGATGCAACAGCACACATAAAAATTCACAATCAGAGACGGGTTTACCCATGAGCGAAATGAGCGACCTTCAAGAATTCCGTCGTAAAAAAGAGCAAGCCGAAGGTGCCTCGTCGAATGGTTGCAACATTTTACTAACCTAAGTTGTGTTGTGGTTGTTAATTTGGTAGTGTATGACTTTGGTATATATATATATATATATATATTGAAAAGGGCTGGGGACATGACGTCACCTTGTGGTAGTCCGTCTGTGATAAGTTTTTTGAGGATTGTGTTGTTGCATTCTAATGTTGTGGTTCTGTTTTTTAGGAAAGCGTTTGTCCAATTTGTAATTTCTGATGAGACATTTGATTCTATCATTTTTCCAATCAGGGTTTTTGTGTTGACATTATTGTATGATTTTTCTAGATCGATGAACACGATCCCTGTTTTCATTTCATACATTTCCCTTGCAACTAGTGGCATGCCACCGAGCAAAGACACCAGCCGCTTTTGACGAATTTCTCTTCGTTATGTTTCTGTCTGATCGTTGTGCCCGAACGCATTCGTTATTCATTCTGTTTTTAATGTTATGATAGAACTGACGATATATTTGAAATTTTTAATTCATTGAATTTGATTCGAAAACAAGCATAATGCGTGAAGTAGAAGACGAGAAAAGTCATTCCATAAACGAAATGTGTGGAATAACCGGGCATGCTAGTAGATAACTTACGTGGTAAATTTTAAAATAAATCCAAATAAAATACTAACTGCTGTTGACAATTACAATCTTTGCTCCAAAAACTTGGAAATAAAAAAGTTGGGTGACTTTTGAAAATTCCATATCAATACAAGCAATGAATCAAAACTTATTGTAGTTTTATGTTGAAAGAAATACACGAGTTTTTTGTTGCCTATTTAAGGGTTAACCTTGAATAATCGAGTTTGATGTATTTTAAAACGTCTTATTTCATTTGACGATTACGATTGTCTGCCGCTTGGTTGGTAGCTCTTCGGTTGAATTATCGGCCATGTGCATCCTATTGACCAAATCTGCCAACTCAGGTGTTGTTGAGGCTAATTTGTATCGAAAACTCCCTTATTAGTGGTTGTTAAGGCGATTTTGTCAACAGGGTATTTATCTAAACGCTCATAGAAGAGAGAACAAAAGGCAGCCATTTTGCTAGAGCCAGGTTTTGTGACCTGGCTACCGGTGCAACACGACAGTGTTGCACCGGTATATTATATCGGATAAGCAATTTGAGCAAATTGGTTGTATTGTGGCATTGTAGTGAAGTGAATGTGAAAAATAAATTACCAATCGTTGTGCTTGTGATATGTGTATGAAAATTCGTTCGGTATTGTGGTGTGTTTTTGGGTGGTTTTGAGTTTGTGTTGTGCTAAATGAGAATCAAGTCGTTTTGTGTCGAAGCTTTTATTACGCAGATAGTCACTATTTTCATTTGTTCTTTTGAGGATGCAAAATAGAACATTCCAACTGGCTTGGAAGCTCAGTAGTGATATCATGGAGTAAGCAAATACCGGGGCGTAAGTTGCTTGGTACGTTCGAAGTATCATCATTTGCTTGCATTAACTTACCATCATTATATTTTGCAGATTATGGTAAGATCGATAAATGGAGTATGTGCTAGGAAGCTATGGCACAGTATCGCACAGTGAGTATGTAATGGTTAAGAATGTAATCGAGAAGAATACCCATTAGATCGTGTGATTGGTTCCTAATGCTGTTCGTGTTACGCGAGTTAACCTTTTCTTTCTTGTAGGAAAGAAGGTGTTAGACGATCGATTGCCAAATTGCTTTATTTCTGTTACTTTGAACCGCAGACATTGAACCAACTTGAATTAATTGGGTCAATTCCATGCATTGACCCGAACTGCTGACGACGCTGGTGAGCGGCGATACGGCAACAAATGCTTACTTGGGTAGACACTCAGACTCGTCCAACTCTATGCAGCTAATCGGGAAAATGTATGGGATCAGATTGCCATCCCTGTAACTATTGTTCTTGTGGACTATATATGTGTTGTGAGCCAAATGAACTTTCCCTTGGTGATACAACACAGGATGGAGTCACATATTTCTGAATATTCTGAGGTCAAGGTTCGGGGTCTTAATCAGCAAAACTATCACTCTGTTGATTTTTTCCAGGCGTATGTAAATGTTAATAGAAAAAATTTCGACTGATTCTGATCGGAATTGTTTCATTACTTTGGATGTACTGGAAGCTAAATCTGTTATTTTAATATTGATCCGTGTATTGATGGTTATTTGTTTATTTTTATTATCAACTAAGTCCATTAGCAAGCTATTGATTAGTCGTAGTCGTAGGTCGTTAGCTTAGGAAATTCCTACTAAATATATCCAACCAATTCCTTCTGAGTCCCAACGTTTGAAACGTTTATTGGGCAGAAGTTTCCTAAACAATGAATTTAAATGTTGTAACTGATTTTGTATAATGATGATCAGCTGATTGGTTTCTATTTTTTTTAAATCGATTCTTATCGATTCCGTTTAAATTTTGTATGCTGTAATATTATAATGATAGATGTAATTGTAACTGTCGATCC
This sequence comes from Anopheles maculipalpis, assembly GCF_943734695.1. Taxonomy (NCBI): domain Eukaryota; kingdom Metazoa; phylum Arthropoda; class Insecta; order Diptera; family Culicidae; genus Anopheles; species Anopheles maculipalpis. The sequence goes on along the minus strand of NC_064870.1, from coordinate 20,738,278 downwards.
TAGCTGGGCCTAAATCGATACCTACTATTGGTGGTACCCTGTCTATGGTTGTCCTTTGGCCGTTCATCGAACATACTAAACCTAACAGACTGTAACGAGGAAAATGTTTTTGTTTTTTTTTTGTAATTAGTTTTATTCATAGTATTTTTATCGGATTTTCAAATCGGATTTTTCGAGTGTTGTCAGTAATTACGGTACTTCTATTAATCTGCTTGATTTTGATTTTCTTGTATCTTGGTTTGTATTTTAATCTAGCTCTCGTTTTTTTTTTTTCAAAATTTTTTCTATCTGTTGGAATTGTTTTCTCCTTTATTCCCTTGCTGTAGGCCAAAAGATCATTTGATTGTTTTGATTTGAACTTTTTGTAGACTTGTTCGCAGATTATGGAGGAACGAGTGGATGGTAGGATCACTTCGTACGGAGTATATTTGATAGAGAAATGAATGGGTGAATTATATTTATGTACTAAAGCTTGTATTAAGTCAGGAACGGGTAGGTGCATTTGTTCGAACTTCGTGATACGATACATTTCGATTATGGTTGAATGAAACCTTTGTATCACTCCGTTCATTTCACTACGGCCAGTAGCTGTAAAATAAACTTGAATATGAAGTTTTTACAAAAGTTGGTTAAATTCTGAGTGCCAAATGATTTTTCGCCATTCGTAACAATTATTTTTGGTGGGAGGTATTTTAATAGCAATCAACTTAACTAAAGCGAATTATGAAAATTTGTCTATACAAGTTAAGAAATAATGATTCTCCAAAAACATTTTATCTATATGTGCAATTTTGAATGTTGGAATGCTGGAATCGGTGTCTCTTGTTGGAGACACTTATTTGTTTTCATTACATATGCTGCAATTGGACAATACGGCGTAGAGCCGTCATACTAAAAAATAACTAAATATGCTGCAATTTGAAACAATATGTTTGATTTTGGAGAGCAGCTTCGGAAAATAATATGTACGCAAAATTCTCCAAACTTATTCTCCTTCTACTCCTATTTTCCTTTAGTGAACAGGTCTATCTTTGCCTAATTCACCTTGGGAGAACACAGCTCCAACAGCAAAATCTGAAGCATCGGTAGTCAGAATGAATGGTTTATTGAAATCGGAATAGATAAGAATATCATTTGACGATAATATTTGCTTCATTTTATTGAAACATTCTGCTTCTTGCTGATTTGTTTTGTTTTGATGTGTCAGAACCCTTCCCTCTTAAAATGTTTTCAAAGGTTTTGCGATTTTAACAAAATCTTTGACAAATTGCCGATAATAGCCCATCAATCCCAGAAAAGCACGAAGTTCTTTCATGTTTTTGGGAATGGGGTGTTTAGAAATTACGTCGATTTTATTCTGATAAGGTTTTATTCCGTCAGAGCAAACAACAAAACCGAGAAATTCTACTTCTTTCTTGAAGAATTCTGATTTATCTAATTGAATTTTCAATCCTGCTTGGTTAAGCGTGTTCAAGATGGTGTTCAAATTTTTAAAATGTTTCTCTAAATTCCTGCCAAAAACTTTTACATCGTCTATATCGACATAGCAAATTTTCCCTATAAAATTTCGCAAAACATCATCAATTGCTCTCTAGAAGGTTGCTTGAGCGTTTTTAATTCATATTTACCATTATTATTGGCAAATGCAGTTTTTTCTATGTCCGATTTTTTCATTCTGATTTGGTGGAACCCTGAAGCTATAGATCCAGAGTAGAAAAGGATTGCTGTTCTTTTCTGTCCTGCTGTCGGCTTATTATTGTGTACGCACGCAGTAAAACCGCATGTTTTACTCTGTGACTTCATTCTGCAGTATTCGTTTCTGTCGCTTTTAACCGCCTTTATCTTAACCGTAGATTTCAACTGTTTCTGCTGGTAACCGTCGGTGGTCCCTCATAGTTCACCTCAACTCTTTCCGATCTCAATCAACATCATGTGGACATGGTTAACCCACCCGCTGTTACCATATCAATCTGGCAGTCGTTTCAACCAACGCTTCGAAATGTGACATGACGAAAACCACAACCAACTACGATTCCTCCTGTCTCCATATCATCCTTCAAATTCGATTCTTCAATTCAACCCTGCTGTCGTGTGCCGCAATAATTCTAGTTATAGTGCATAGCGTTGTGTAGTACCGTTAAGTGCTAGCTTAATCGATTATTGATTTTTTTCGTCTCTCCTTAAATCTATCATTCGTAATAATTACTTACGAACTAACTTAATCTAGATACTTTCTTAATACTTTACTTTTCAAACTTTTCCAACCGATTGTTGTGTAATTTGTCCAGCTTTCTTTCCATATTTAACCACGCACGTTTGATCGCTGGGTATTTCTACCACATCATAAGGTTGTTATGTTTGTATAACGTATCTTTATTTCGTGTTTCGCAGGTAACGGACCCGACGTGGCCAGAACCCTGGTGGTTGTGGTATTCTGGAGATCTTTCTTTATTGTCGTCACGATTCGGAATGATCTCCGTGGAGGCTGAGGCTCCTTTTATTCAAGATTTTCTATAGGGGTGTTAGTGAAATCGCTTACCTTATCAACTATGGTTAGTATGCGTACCTAAAAACTATTTTCAATACATAACACTTCTCCCAGCTTTAAATGAGACTTTAGATACTCTAACAAACAATGTCAATCACGTTCACAAGCTACTAAAATTTGTTTTTCCTTATCCTGTCCCGTATTCCTTTGGATCTTCTTAATTTAGGAGATCTGGATTCAATTCGTTTTCGTGTCGAACTAACCTTTTGTTTGTCTGTCACCTTTACTGTTGTTTTGTCTTTTCCTACCGGTGCACTGACTATGGGTACTATGGGATGAAATTCATCCGATAGATCGGATGTTCTAGTTTGATTTGTGTGTACTATTCGCACATTTCCGTGAACATTTATCAAGTATCTATTGCTACTTATTTTTTCCAATACTAAGGCTGGAATCCATCTTACCAAATCCTCATGATGATTCCTATACAAAACTTTATCTCCTTTCGCGTGTGATACTGTATCTACTGGCTTGGACACTGGAGGCGGGAGGGGTTTGAGGTTTAGGTTACGTATCTTTCATCATTTTGAATTTCTAATTTAACTGGATTGCTCGTGTTTAGTAATGTTCTTGGTACATAGCAAAAAACTAATGATGAAGGTGTTTTACCTGTAGAAGTAGATGGAGTGTTACGACAATTAAATAATATTCGATTTAATTTGCGCTGTAATGGTATTGGTCTCAATTGTTCATCAATCAAATACTTCTTCAACACTTTCTTAATCGTCTGAACTCCCCTCTCCGCTAATCCATTTGACTGCGGATGATAAGGCGGTGATTTCAACACCTTGATGACATTAGCCTAACATCCTTCCATAAACCCAGAAGAATTGAACGGTGGACCGTGGTCCGAACAAACTTCCGTAGGTAAACCAAAATAAGTATAGAAGTAAGTAAGTAAGTATGAATGAATAAATACTTAAACATATATCAAATAATTTAAAGGATATCTATTTGTTTTGGAAGTAAAGATTTTGTATTTATGGCGTGTTGTATGTTTGGTTATTTTCTTTACAACTCTATGTTGTTTTTCTTGATGTGTTTAAATATTCTTTTAAATGTTTTACCTGATGCCAATTGCCAATCTTTTTTGAGATTTTCTTTGATGATGTTTTTCTCTTTGTTGTATTTTGGACATACAAAGATTTTATGCAATCCGGTGTTTGGTTCGTTGCATATTTCACAGGTACCATTTTGTATTATGCTCATTTTTTCGAACCAGTATTCTGATAGATCATGTCCCGCTAGGATTTAACTTGCTATTTTATTTGACTTCATGTGCTTTGAGCAGTGTGTCTTTATACCATAGTTTGAATTTGAAATCACTATGTAGTTCTGCAAAAAAAATCCTTTCTCTCTTGTGGATGTGGTGTACCATTCTATAGTTTGTTCCTTCATTTCGTTTTGGAATATTTTTATCAGATCTGTATACCTGTATTTGTTGTTTATCTTATTTTGTGATATGGTTAGGGCTTATGGAGGATATGTGTTATTTTTACTGGCGCATCGTATTTTGAGTACGTTTAGTATTTTGCTTGCATTGATTTTAATGTGTTCTATATGCTTTTTAAATGTCAATTTATTGTCTATTATTGTACCTAAATATTTATATGTGTTCTCTTCGATTCGAGCCCTCTAGCTGTTTGTAGGCTGCTTCAGGAAAAATCGAACTACGGTTGAACTTTGAAGCTTGTTAAAAAAAGGCGTGGAACCCGATGGAACTATGAAGCTTGTTTATAAACGAAGCATGGTACTTAATGGAACTGTAAGGTTTCTTAAGCAGCACATGGTACTTTACGGAACTTTTTGGTTGCTCAATGGAGAAAAACGGCTTAGGAAATGTTTGTCGAACATTTTTACCGATAAAAACTAAATTATAGATTATGTTGGAAAATAATAACATAACATAGAATGTATATTTAGCAACGCGACCCGACCGTTCCTTACGAATAAAATATGTTTATTTTTTATTCAACAGTTACATATGACCAATATGTTCTGAATTTTTCATGTCTTCAACTAGTGCTAACCACAAATATTCAGATGCAACAGCACACATAAAAATTCACAATCAGAGACGGGTTTACCCATGAGCGACCTTCAAGTGTTCCGTCGTAAAAAAGAGCAAGCCGAAGGTGCCTCGTCGAATGGTTGCAACATTTTACTAACCTAAGTTGTGTTGTGGTTGTTAATTTGGTAGTGTATGACTTTGGTATATATATATATATATATATATATATATATATATATATATATATATATATACATATATATATATATATATATATATATATATATATATATATATATATATATATATATATATATATATATGTATATATATATATATATATATATATATATATATATATATATATATATATATTGAAAAGGGCTGGGGACATGACGTCACCTTGTGTTAGTCCGTCTGTGATAAGTTTTTTGAGGATTGTGTTGTTGCATTCTAATGTTGTGGTTCTGTTTTTTAGGAAAGCTTTTGTCCAATTTGTGATTTCTGATGGGACATTTGTTTATTTATTCATAATTAATTATGACGGTCCAGTGCCGTATTGTTCTGATGGGACATTTGATTCTATCATTTTTCCAATCAGGGTTTTTGTTTTGACATTATTGTATGATTTTTCTAGATCGATGAACACGATCCCTGTTTTCATTTCATACATTTCCCTTGCAACTAGTGGCATGCCACCGAGCAAAGACACCAGCCGCTTTTGACGAATTGCTCTTCGTCATGTTTCTGTCTGACCGTTATGCCCGAACGCATTCGTTATTCATTCTGTTTTTAATGTTATGATAGAACTGACGATCCATTTGAAATTTTTAATTCATTGAATTTGATTCGAAAACAAGCATAATGCGTGAAGTAGAAGACGAGAAAAGTCATTCCATAAACGAAACGTGTGGAATAACCGGGCATGCTAGTAGATAACTTACGTGGTAAATTTTAAAATAAATCCAAATAAAATACTAACTGCTGTTGACAATTACAATCTTTGCTCCAAAAACTTGGAAATAAAAAAGTTGGGTGACTTTTGAAAATTCCATATCAATACAAGCAATGAATCAAAACTTATTGTAGTTTTATGTTGAAAGAAATACACGAGTTTTTTGTTGCCTATTTAAGGGTTAACCTTGAATAATCGAGTTTGATGTATTTTAAAACGTCTTATTTCATTTGACGTTTACGATTGTCTGCCGCTTGGTTGGTAGCTCTTCGGTTGAATTATCGGCCATGTGCATCCTATTGACCAAATCTGCCAACTCAGGTGTTGAGGCTAATTTGTATGGTTGTCCTTTGGCCGTTCATCGAACATACTAAACCCTAACAGACTGTAACGAGGAAAATGTTTTTTTTTTTTGTAATTAGTTTTATTCATAGTATTTTTATCGGATTTTCAAATCATTTTTATGGATTTTTCGAGTGTTGTCAGTAATTACGGTACTTCTATTAATCTGCTTGATTTTCATTTTCTTGTATCTTGGTTTGTATTTTAATCTAGCTCTCGTTTTTTTTTCAAATTTGTTTCTGTCTGTTGGAATTGTTTTCTCCTTTATTCCCTTGCTGTAGGCCAAAAGATCATTTGCTTGTTTTTATTTGAAATTTTTGTAGACTTGTTCGCAGATTGTGGAGGAACGAGTGGATGGTAGGATCACTTCGTACGGAGTATATTTGATAGAGAAATGAATGGGTGAATTATATTTATGTACTAAAGCTTGGATTAGGTCAGGAACGGGTAGGTGCAGTTGTTCGAACTTCGTGATACGATACATTTCGATTATGGTTGAATGAAACCTTTGTATCACTCCGTTCATTTCACTACGGCCAGTAGCTGTAAAATAAACTTGAATATGAAGTTTTTACAAAAGTTGGTTAAATTCTGAGTGCCAAATGATTTTTCGCCATTCGTAACAAGTATCTTTGGTGGGAGGTATTTTAATAGCAATCAACTTAACTAAAGCGAATTATGAAAATTTGTCTATACAAGTTAAGAAATAATGATTCTCCAAAAACATTTTATCTATATGTGCAATTTTGAATGTTGGAATGCTGGAATCGGTGTCTCTTGTTGGAGACACTTATTTGTTTTCATTACATATGCTGCAATTGGACAATACGGCGTAGAGCCGTCATACTAAAAAATAACTAAATATGCTGCAATTTGAAACAATATGTTTGATTTTGGAGAGCAGCTTCGGAAAATAATATGTACGCAAAATTCTCCAAACTTATTCTCCTTCTACTCCTATTTTCCTTTAGTGAACAGGTCTATCTTTGCCTAATTCACCTTGGGAGAACACAGCTCCAACAGCAAAATCTGAAGCATCGGTAGTCAGAATGAATGGTTTATTGAAATCGGAATAGATAAGAATATCATTTGACGATAATATTTGCTTCATTTTATTGAAACATTCTGCTTCTTGCTGATTTGTTTTGTTTTGATGTGTCAGAACCCTTCCCTCTTAAAATGTTTTCAAAGGTTTTGCGATTTTAACAAAATCTTTGACAAATTGCCGATAATAGCCCATCAATCCCAGAAAAGCACGAAGTTCTTTCATGTTTTTGGGAATGGGGTGTTTAGAAATTACGTCGATTTTATTCTGATAAGGTTTTATTCCGTCAGAGCAAACAACAAAACCGAGAAATTCTACTTCTTTCTTGAAGAATTCTGATTTATCTAATTGAATTTTCAATCCTGCTTGGTTAAGCGTGTTCAAGATGGTGTTCAAATTTTTAAAATGTTTCTCTAAATTCCTGCCAAAAACTTTTACATCGTCTATATCGACATAGCAAATTTTCCCTATAAAATTTCGCAAAACATCATCAATTGCTCTCTAGAAGGTTGCTTGAGCGTTTTTAATTCATATTTACCATTATTAATGGCAAATGCAGTTTTTTCTATGTCCGATTTTTTCATTCTGATTTGGTGGAACCCTGAAGCTATAGATCCAGAGTAGAAAAGGATTGCTGTTCTTTTCTGTCCTGCTGTCGGCTTATTATTGTGTACGCACGCAGTAAAACCGCATGTTTTACTCTGTGATTTCATTCTGATTCTTGTAGAAAATTACACCGGTTGTGAAGAGGAGAAAACTTGTGATATTTTGGGAAAGACCACAGGATACGTCTGAACCAGTTGGCTTACGCTTTTACAATGTTTATTCAACCGTCTATAATTACCATAGTTCATCAACAATGCATCTAAACCTAGCGTCCTGTTTATACTATTAGCTCCTAGTGTTGTCAAGTATCGGTTTAATTCAATTATTATTATTCCATGCAAGATTAATTCATTGTTATTCCTGTAACTCCTTAATTGTATAAATAATTCCTTTACTAAATTCAACATTCCGGCCACCAAAAGAGAATTCTTTTTAAATGCATGGAAAAACTAACCTACCAAGGTATAGCCATGTAACCCGATTTGACGTAATTCATGTAAACAATGTTTGTTTTCTTACTCCACGTGTATCAGTGTATCTTTCTAACCTTGCTGTTCGATGGGATTGGGGAGTAACGCGATTCTAGTAACAGCTCTAACAAATTCTTTGCCTGTTCCCGCACGTAAAGTGACTACTCTCACTACTCCGTCTTTGCCCGGGTGTAAAGCTGTAATTCGTCCTTTGGGCCAAACTGCAGGTGGGACGTTATCTTCTTTGACGATTACTAACTGATTTATTTCTAGCTTCACCGGTGCGTTGTTCGCATGCTTTGCTCTCGCCTGTATTTGCTGTAAATACTCTGGGTACCACCGCGCCCAAATTTCTTGCATGTGCTTTTGTACGAGTTGGTACTCCTTTAAACGGTTAAACGAAACCTTGCTTAAATCGACATCTGGTATTGCCTGCATACTACTACCTATCAGAAAGTGGCCCGGAGTTAATGCCTCTAAGTCGGCCGGATCATCGGACATGGGTATTAACGGCCGCGAATTAAGACATTGCTCGATTTGAGCCAGAAGGGTAAGCATGTTTTCTGGCGTCACGCTACTAACTCCTATCGTCTTGAGTAGATGCCGTTTAGCTGATTTTACTGCCGCTTCCCATAAACCACCAAAATGAGGTGCACGCGGAGGAATGAACTTCCATACTATTTGGTTCTCTGCGCACCAATCAAATATTTCTCTTCTATCACCCTCATTGATTTTGAGCATCCTATAGATACGATGCAACTCATGCGACGCGCCCTTGAAAGTGGTTGCATTATCCGAATGCAATTCTGCTACTAACCCGCGCCTAGCGACAAAGCGTCTTAGTGCTGACAAAAATGCAGTCGATGTGAGATCACTCACCAGTTCTATATGTACTGCCCTAGTCGCGAAACAGACGAATATTGCGATGTAAGCTTTAGTTGGAGATCGATTACGTACCGTCGACTTTATTAAAAAGGGGCCACAATAGTCAACACCGCTCACCGCAAACGGTCGAGTTGGTGTCACTCGTGATTCAGGCAAGTCTGCTACTGCCTGCTTCACCAAAGTCGGCTTATTCCTGAAGCATATGTGGCATCGATGGTACACGCTCTTCACCAAATTCCGACCTCCAATCAACCAAAATTTCTGCCGGATCGTCGCCAGCATGAATTGTGGTCCTGCATGCATCTTCTGCCGATGGATGTTCTCGGCCAGTAGTGTTGATAACCGATGTGATGCTGCGAGGACAATCGGGTGCTTGGTTGACTCTGGTATGTTGGCGTTACCCAGCCGGCCACCAACGCGTAACACACCCTGTGAATCGAGGTATGGAGACAACCACTTCAGCTTCGACTTCGTGTTCACCTGCTTCCCTCGTTTCAGATCATGCAACTCCTCCTCAAACGAGTCCTGTTGTGCTAGCTGGCACAACCTTAGTTCCGCACTTTGCAACTCCGTCGCTGTAAGCGATGGAACGGAACCCGCTAGCGTCTTTAGCTCTGGTACCTGTTTTACGCGCTCGTCGGGAGATGATTGGCTCGCCCTCAGGTTTGCGTAAAATCGCAAGCAATAGCCTACGACTCTACGCAGCTTGCCGTACGCTGAATATCGTGCGAAGAGTGCATTGCTGAAGTCGCATGTCGTCGAGATAGTAACAATCTTTGACACCGTCAACCGCTCCTCGGTGTCTGCTTCGTTCTCCTTCATCAGTGTTGGTGTTTGAGGCCACTTCTCCTGTCCGTAGGACAACCAGGTTGGTCCTTGCCACCAACGTCTACACTGAGGCAACTCCTCAGGTTCCAACCCGCGCGACAAATCATCCGCTGGGTTATCACTGCCTGGCACGTGACGCCAGCTTGAGATTCGGGTTTCCTCTTGGATTTGTGCCACCCTGTTGGCAACAAATGGTTTCCACCGACGAGGTGATGATTTGAGCCAGTGCAGAACGGTCATGGAATCCGTCCAACAGATTACCGTCGATGATGTGTTGAGTGCGCGAATCACCTTTTGGACCAAATGTACTGCCAAACGTGCAGCACATAATTCCAATCTGGCAATGGACTGTGTGTTTGATAACGATACTACCTTGGACTTAGCTGCTAACAATCTGACCGTCGTGCCCCGTGTCGATTCTGCCCGCACGTAGCAGCATGCTCCGTACGCTTCTTGAGACGCATCAGCAAAGAGATGCAACTGCAGACTTTCGGTACACGATTGTGCCACAAATCGAGGAACTCGTAATTCACGTAGTGAATACAACTTTGCATGGAACTTCCTCCATTCCTCTTGAAGTTCTACCGGTAGTGCTTGATTCCAATCCAACGATTTCCCGTCTTGCTTGATACTCCATATACGTTGAAGAAACATCTTGGCCAGTATTACCGTTGGTCCCAATTGCCCAAGCGGATCGAATATTCTGGCTATGTATGATAACACTAGACTACGTGTTAGCTCATCTGCAGGGGATGGCAGATCCACCCGAAATCGGAACATATCGCTGGATGGTTCCCAAACCAGGCCCAAGGTTGAAACTGCCTGATCTTCTTTCCACTCTAGGAGTGAAATAGCGGCCAAATCCACGCTTGGAACACCCTCGAGCGCTTCTGGGATGTTCGATGCCCATTTTCTCAACGAGAAGCCTGCCGATTCTAGCATTGAGGACACTTGTTTTCGAATCTCGATGGCCGTTGAAACATCATCAGCCCCAGTCAACAAGTCATCCACGTAAAAATCATGAAGTACCGGGTCAACTGCTTTGGGGTACTCCGACTTGTGATCATGTGCAATCTGCTGCAGCGTACGAGTGGCCAAAAATGGGGCCGAAGCCGTGCCGTAAGTCACCGTTTGTAGCTCGTACGTTGATATTGGGTCGGTAGTGTGTCCTCGATAACGAATGCGCAAAAGTTTACGGTCTTTCTCACTATGCAGAATCTGTCTGTACATCTTCTCGACGTCTGCCACCAACGCCACCGAATGTTTTCTGAACCGCAGGATTATAGTGAGGAGATCATCTTGAACTGTTGGGCCAATTAGTAGAGTATCGTTCAATGAGTAGCCCGATGTTGTTCTGCAGGATGCATCAAAAACAACACGAACTTTAGTGGATGAGCTTGTTTCTTTGATCACGGCATGATGAGGAATGTAACAATGCGGTTTACTGTCGTCAACAGGTTCGGTGAGTTTTACCATGTGGCCCAGCTGCTCATACTCGAACATAAACCTTTTATACTCTCGTTCCATTTCAGGGTTACTTTTTAGTCGACGTTCTACGCCTAGCAGACGCCGATCCGCAATGTCCTTTGACAATCCCAAGACTCTCTCCGGTTTTTCAGTTCGCGGTAAACACACAACATAGCGACCCTGTGCATTTCGAGTGGTTGTGGTTGCATAATGTTTCTCGCACTTTTGCTCTTCTAATGACATTGCAGGACCTTCTAAGAGGCTCTCAGCCTCCCAAAACCGTTGAAGTAGAGCTTCTATTGCACATTCATTTGCCGCCATATGGCTTAACGTCAAAATGGGCACGGTGCATTGGGAAGTATTCCCGGAGACCGTCCATCCAAATGGGGTTTCTATGAGCCATGGTTTACCATTGCCCAATGATTGTTTCCTTCCAGTGTGCATTTCCCAAAAGGTATCTCCACCAATGACTACGTCTACCTTCCCGGGAATGTGGAAGGTAGGATCCGCTAACCTTACATTCGGGAAGTTCCACGACTGTACGTCTATTGGCGTGGTTGGAATTTCTGATGACGGAGTCTTTAGCACAAGAAATTCCATCGGTGCGGAGAAATCGTTACCCTTTGACTGAACTGTTGCCTTAAGGGAACGCTTCACGTGCTGTCTCGTTTGCCCTATACCTGAGACAACGATGTTCACCCTTGACAGTGGTGCCAATAACCGATGTGCCATACTTTCGGAAATAAAATTGCACATCGATCCCGAATCGAGTAGGGCTCGAGCGTCGAACTTGTTGCCGTAATCATCCACAAGCTGGAGTAAGACCGTTTCCAGCAATACCATTTCCTCCTCAGACTGCGCTGCCATGGTTACTACTGGATTCATGTGGAGTAATGAATGATGTCGTGCCTTGCACGTAGTGCACTTATACGATGAACGACAATCCTTCACATGGTGATTGCGATTCAGACAGTTCCAGCACAACCTTTCACGCGTGGCCATTTCACGTCGTTGGTGTACGTCCTTACTCGCGAATTCAGGACAATTGCGCAAATGGTGACTTTCCGCACAACCCAAAAGACACGATGGCTGTGGTGAAGGAACATTTGGTGCCACTCTTCGTAGTGTCGCTGTGTTACCCACTGCCCTTGGTCTCTGTTCGGATGATCTTTTGCTGCCGCCCACCATTCCCAACCTCCCCTCACCATTATGCGAAAGTTCGCGCGTAGACTTAAGTATTCGAATGCGATCTTGTAAGAAATCTACTAACTCCTTGTACTTATCTTTTGTGTGGTGAGTTGAGTGTTTTTCCCAATCCAAGATGGTCGCAGCGTCTAGTCTTGTCAGCAGGAGGTTAACGAGCGGCGCATCCCAGCAGTCCACAGGTTCGTTGAGTTTCTTCAGCCCGTTCACATAGCGCGTAACATCATTCACCAACTGTGCCAACTCGTCCACACTCTCTCGTTTCATTGCCGGCAGCTGCTGCATTTTCATGTAATACTCGCGTACCAGCATACGTGGGTTGTCGTATCGCTTTAGCAAGGCAGACCACGCAACGTCGTAATTATCTGCTGTCAGGTTGGTATGTTCGAAAAGCAAACCAGCATCGCCTTTCAACGATGACAACAGATATTGCAGCTTCATTATGTTGGGAATGTCAGCAGAGGAATCTATCATCGACACAAATCTGTCCCGGAACGAAAGCCATTTCGTCGAATCACCATCGAATGTAGGTAACTCGATTTTTGGCAATCGCAAATTCACTGCACTCGATCGTCCCGAACTGTTCAACGTGGAATTGGCGATCAACATCGACTCACTTATTACGCCGGGATTGGACGGTTGCCTTCGTAGAAGGAATCCCTTAACGCGTCGGTAACGCGTGTCCATTTCGCAACGGTCCGTTACATACGTCTCCGCCGCATCCTCATCTAGCTCCAACACCTTGGCGTTTGCCTGGAGAAAATCATCGTAATATTTCTCTAATTGTTCTAGGCACACTGGTATTTCGCTCACTTGATCGTCAGTATATTCACTGGTGAATATTTCAATGTTCTTTAACAATTCCACAGCTTGGCGTTTTTTTAGTTGCACCGCTTTCAATTTCTTCTCCATTTTACTTTAAAAATTGGCGCGCAAGCTAATCTTACTCAAGGATCGTGTACAAGCTTGTACGCAAGAACCTATTTCAAATGGCGCAAATTGGAGTAATGGGTGCCGTTACAATGATGGGTGCCGAATTCGAATGGCGTGTTTGGCGTCGGTTTCTTACACTGTCCGAACAAATTGTTTTAGCACTTTCACTCACTTGGTGGCAACACGATAAACCAGACTGATACTTCACAAATGTTCGAGTTACACGTGATAGCGGAACAGTCACATGTGACGCACTGATTAGACACAACGGATTGCGTAGCCTATAACACAACTTAAACGGTTCACGTTAACGGTCACGGAGTGCCGTTTTTCCCAAAATTTGTGATCACGTAGTGACCTGCTGCAAGTTTCACTGCACGTAATGCTTCCTTTCACTAATCCGGTTCGAAGGACCAAAATGTAGAAAATTACACCGGTTGTGAAGAGGAGAAAACTTGTGATATTTTGGGAAAGACCACAGGATACGTCTGAACCAGTTGGCTTACGCTTTTACAATGTTTATTCAACCGTCTATAATTACCATAGTTCATCAACAATGCATCTAAACCTAGCGTCCTGTTTATACTATTAGCTCCTAGTGTTGTCAAGTATCGGTTTAATTCAATTATTATTATTCCATGCAAGATTAATTCATTGTTATTCCTGTAACTCCTTAATTGTATAAATAATTCCTTTACTAAATTCAACAAATAGCAATCAACTTAACTAAAGCGAATTATGAAAATTTGTCTATACAAGTTAAGAAATAATGATTCTCCAAAAACATTTTATCTATATGTGCAATTTTGAATGTTGGAATGCTGGAATCGGTGTCTCTTGTTGGAGACACTTATTTGTTTTCATTACATATGCTGCAATTGGACAATACGGCGTAGAGCCGTCATACTAAAAAATAACTAAATATGCTGCAATTTGAAACAATATGTTTGATTTTGGAGAGCAGCTTCGGAAAATAATATGTACGCAAAATTCTCCAAACTTATTCTCCTTCTACTCCTATTTTCCTTTAGTGAACAGGTCTATCTTTGCCTAATTCACCTTGGGAGAACACAGCTCCAACAGCAAAATCTGAAGCATCGGTAGTCAGAATGAATGGTTTATTGAAATCGGAATAGATAAGAATATCATTTGACGATAATATTTGCTTCATTTTATTGAAACATTCTGCTTCTTGCTGATTTGTTTTGTTTTGATGTGTCAGAACCCTTCCCTCTTAAAATGTTTTCAAAGGTTTTGCGATTTTAACAAAATCTTTGACAAATTGCCGATAATAGCCCATCAATCCCAGAAAAGCACGAAGTTCTTTCATGTTTTTGGGAATGGGGTGTTTAGAAATTACGTCGATTTTATTCTGATAAGGTTTTATTCCGTCAGAGCAAACAACAAAACCGAGAAATTCTACTTCTTTCTTGAAGAATTCTGATTTATCTAATTGAATTTTCAATCCTGCTTGGTTAAGCGTGTTCAAGATGGTGTTCAAATTTTTAAAATGTTTCTCTAAATTCCTGCCAAAAACTTTTACATCGTCTATATCGACATAGCAAATTTTCCCTATAAAATTTCGCAAAACATCATCAATTGCTCTCTAGAAGGTTGCTTGAGCGTTTTTAATTCATATTTACCATTATTAATGGCAAATGCAGTTTTTTCTATGTCCGATTTTTTCATTCTGATTTGGTGGAACCCTGAAGCTATAGATCCAGAGTAGAAAAGGATTGCTGTTCTTTTCTGTCCTGCTGTCGGCTTATTATTGTGTACGCACGCAGTAAAACCGCATGTTTTACTCTGTGACTTCATTCTGCAGTATTCGTTTCTGTCGCTTTTAACCGCCTTTATCTTAACCGTAGATTTCAACTGTTTCTGCTGGTAACCGTCGGTGGTCCCTGATAGTTCACCTCAACTCTTTCCGATCTCAATCAACATCATCTGGACATGGTTAACCCACCCGCTGTTACCATATCAATCTGGCAGTCGTTTCAACCAACGCTTCGAAATGTGACATGACGAAAACCACAACCAACTACGATTCCTCCTGTCTCCATATCATCCTTCAAATTCGATTCTTCAATTCAACCCTGCTGTCGTGTGCCGCAATAATTCTAGTTATAGTGCATAGCGTTGTGTAGTACCGTTAAGTGCTAGCTTAATCGATTATTGATTTTTTTCGTCTCTCCTTAAATCTATCATTCGTAATAATTACTTACGAACTAACTTAATCTAGATACTTTCTTAATACTTTACTTTTCAAACTTTTCCAACCGATTGTTGTGTAATTTGTCCAGCTTTCTTTCCATATTTAACCACGCACGTTTGATCGCTGGGTATTTCTACCACATCATAAGGTTGTTATGTTTGTATAACGTATCTTTATTTCGTGTTTCGCAGGTAACGGACCCGACGTGGCCAGAACCCTGGTGGTTGTGGTATTCTGGAGATCTTTCTCTATTGTCGTCACGATTCGGAATGATCTCCGTGGAGGCTGAGGCTCCTTTTATTCAAGATTTTCTATAGCGGTGTTAGTGAAATCGCTTACCTTATCAACTATGGTTAGTATGCGTAACTAATAACTATTTTCAATACATAACACTTCTCCCAGCTTTAAATGAGACTTTAGATACTCTAACAAACAATGTCAATTACGTTCACAAGCTACTAAAATTAGTTTTTCCTTATCCTGTCCCGTATTCCTTTGGATCTTCTTAATTTAGGAGATTTGGATTCACTTCGTTTTCGTGTCGAACTAACCTTTTGTTTGTCTGTCACCTTTACTGTTGTTTTGTCTTTTCCTACCGGTGCACTGACTATGGGTACTATGGGATGAAATTCATCCGATAGATCGGATGTTCTAGTTTGATTTGTGTGTACTATTCGCACATTTCCGTGAACATTTATCAAGTATCTATTGCTACTTATTTTTTCCAATACTAAGGCTGGAATCCATCTTACCAAATCCTCATGATGATTCCTATACAAAACTTTATCTCCTTTCGCGTGTGATACTGTATCTACTGGCTTGGACACTGGAGGCGGGAGGGGTTTGAGGTTTAGGTTACGTATCTTTCATCATTTTGAATTTCTAATTTAACTGGATTGCTCGTGTTTAGTAATGTTCTTGGTACATAGCAAAAAACTAATGATGAAGGTGTTTTACCTGTAGAAGTAGATGGAGTGTTACGATAATTAAATAATATTTGATTTAATTTGCGCTGTAATGGTATTGGTCTCAATTGTTCATCAATCAAATACTTCTTCAACACTTTCTTAATCGTCTGAACTCCTCTCTCCGCTAATCCATTTGACTGCGGATGATAAGGCGGTGATTTCAACACCTTGATGACATTAGCCTAACATCCTTCCATAAACCCAGAAGAATTGAACGGTGGACCGTGGTCCGAACAAACTTCCGTAGGTAAACCAAAATAAGTATAGTAGAAGTAAGTAAGTAAGTATGAATGAATAAATACTTAAACATATATCAAATAATTTAAAGGATATCTATTTGTGTTGGAAGTAAAGATTTTGTATTTATGGCGTGTTGTATGTTTGGTTATTTTCTTTACAACTCTATGTTGTTTTTCTTGATGTGTTTAAATATTCTTTTAAATGTTTTACCTGATGCCAATTGCCAATCTTTTTTGAGATTTTCTTTGATGATGTTTTTCTCTTTGTTGTATTTTGGACATACAAAGATTTTATGCAATCCGGTGTTTGGTTCGTTGCATATTTCACAGGTACCATTTTGTATTATGCTCATTTTTTCGAACCAGTATTCTGATAGATCATGTCCCGCTAGGATTTTACTTGCTATTTTAACCCGGAACCCGATGGAACTATGAAGCTTGTTTATAAACGAAGCATGGTACTTAATGGAACTGTAAGGTTTCTTAAGCAGCACATGGTACTTTACGGAACTTTTTGGTTGCTCAATGGAGAAAAACGGCTTAGGAAATGTTAACCGATAAAAACTAAATTATAGATTATGTTGGAAAATAATAACATAACATAGAATGTATATTTAGCAACGCGACCCGACCGTTCCTTACGAATAAAATATGTTTAATTTTTATTCAACAGTTACATATGACCAATATGTATGATGTATGACCAATATGTTCTGAATTTTTCATGTCTTCAACTAGTGCTAACCACAAATATTCAGATGCAACAGCACACATAAAAATTCACAATCAGAGACGGGTTTACCCATGAGCGAAATGAGCGACCTTCAAGAATTCCGTCGTAAAAAAGAGCAAGCCGAAGGTGCCTCGTCGAATGGTTGCAACATTTTACTAACCTAAGTTGTGTTGTGGTTGTTAATTTGGTAGTGTATGACTTTGGTATATATATATATATATATATATATATATTGAAAAGGGCTGGGGACATGACGTCACCTTGTGGTAGTCCGTCTGTGATAAGTTTTTTGAGGATTGTGTTGTTGCATTCTAATGTTGTGGTTCTGTTTTTTAGGAAAGCGTTTGTCCAATTTGTAATTTCTGATGGGACATTTGATTCTATCATTTTTCCAATCAGGGTTTTTGTGTTGACATTATTGTATGATTTTTCTAGATCGATGAACACGATCCCTGTTTTCATTTCATACATTTCCCTTGCAACTAGTGGCATGCCACCGAGCAAAGACACCAGCCGCTTTTGACGAATTGCTCTTCGTCATGTTTCTGTCTGATCGTTGTGCCCGAACGCATTCGTTATTCATTCTGTTTTTAATGTTATGATAGAACTGACGATCCATTTGAAATTTTTAATTCATTGAATTTGATTCGAAAACAAGCATAATGCGTGAAGTAGAAGACGAGAAAAGTCATTCCATAAACGAAACGTGTGGAATAACCGGGCATGCTAGTAGATAACTTACGTGGTAAATTTTAAAATAAATCCAAATAAAATACTAACTGCTGTTGACAATTACAATCTTTGCTCCAAAAACTTGGAAATAAAAAAGTTGGGTGACTTTTGAAAATTCCATATCAATACAAGCAATGAATGAAAACTTATTGTAGTTTTATGTTGAAAGAAATACACGAGTTTTTTGTTGCCTATTTAAGGGTTAACCTTGAATAATCGAGTTTGATGTATTTTAAAACGTCTTATTTCATTTGACGTTTACGATTGTCTGCCGCTTGGTTGGTAGCTCTTCGGTTGAATTATCGGCCATGTGCATCCTATTGACCAAATCTGCCAACTCAGGTGTTGTTGAGGCTAATTTGTATCGAAAACTCCCTTATTAGTGGTTGTTAAGGCGATTTTGTCAACAGGGTATTTATCTAAACGCTCATAGAAGAGAGAACAAAAGGCAGCCATTTCGCTAGAGCCACGTTTTGGACGACAGTGTTGCACCGGTATATTATATCGGATAAGCAATTTGAGCAAATTGGTTGTATTGTGGCATTGTAGTGAAGTGAATGTGAAAAATAAATTACCAATCGTTGTGCTTGTGATATGTGTATGGAAATTCGTTCGGTATTGTGGTGTGTTTTTGGGTGGTTTTGAGTTTGTGTTGTGCCAAATGAGAATCAAGTCGTTTTGTGTCGAAGCTTTTATTACGCAGATAGTCACTATTTTCATTTGTTCTTTTGAGGATGCAAAATAGAACATTCCAACTGGCTTGGAAGCTCAGTAGTGATATCATGGAGTAAGCAAATACCGGGGCGTAAGTTGCTTGGTACGTTCGAAGTATCATCATTTGCTTGCATTAACTTACCATCATTATATTTTGCAGATTATGGTAAGATCGATAAATGGAGTATGTGCTAGGAAGCTATGGCACAGTATCGCACAGTGAGTATGTAATGGTTAAGAATGTAATCGAGAAGAATACCCATTAGATCGTGTGATTGGTTCCTAATGCTGTTCGTGTTACGCGAGTTAACCTTTTCTTTCTTGTAGGAAAGAAGGTGTTAGACGATCGATTGCCAAATTGCTTTATTTCTGTTACTTTGAACCGCAGACATTGAACCAACTTGAATTAATTGGGTCAATTCCATGCATTGACCCGAACTGCTGACGACGCTGGTGAGCGGCGATACGGCAACAAATGCTTACTTGGGTAGACACTCAGACTCGTCCAACTCTATGCAGCTAATCGGGAAAATGTATGGGATCAGATTGCCATCCCTGTAACTATTGTTCTTGTGGACTATATATGTGTTGTGAGCCAAATGAACTTTCCCTTGGTGATACAACACAGGATGGAGTCACATATTTCTGAATATTCTGAGGTCAAGGTTCGGGGTCTTAATCAGCAAAACTATCACTCTGTTGATTTTTTCCAGGCGTATGTAAATGTTAATAGAAAAAATTTCGACTGATTCTGATCGGAATTGTTTCATTACTTTGGATGTACTGGAAGCTAAATCTGTTATTTTAATATTGATCCGTGTATTGATGGTTATTTGTTTATTTTTATTATCAACTAAGTCTATTAGCAAGCTATTGATTAGTCGTAGTCGTAGGTCGTTAGCTTAGGAAATTCCTACTAAATATATCCAACCAATTCCTTCTGAGTCCCAACGTTTGAAACGTTTATTGGGCAGAAGTTTCCTAAACAATGAATTTAAATGTTGTAACTGATTTTGTATAATGATGATCAGCTGATTGGTTTCTATTTTTTTTAAATCGATTCTTATCGATTCCGTTTAAATTTTGTATGCTGTAATATTATAATGATAGATGTAATTGTAACTGTCGATCCTAGCTGGGCCTAAATCGATACCTACTATTGGTGGTACCCTGTCTATGGTTGTCCTTTGGCCGTTCATCGAACATTCTAAACCTAACAGACTGTAACGAGGAAGAGGTTTTTGTTTTTTTTGTAATTAGTTTTATTCATAGTATTTTTATCGGATTTTCAAATCATTTTTATGGATTTTTCGAGTGTTGTCAGTAATTACGGTACTTCTATTAATCTGCTTGATTTTCATTTTCTTGTATCTTGGTTTGTATTTTAATCTAGCTCTCGTTTTTTTTTTTCAAAATTTTTTCTATCTGTTGGAATTGTTTTCTCCTTTATTCCCTTGCTGTAGGCCAAAAGATCATTTGATTGTTTTGATTTGAACTTTTTGTAGACTTGTTCGCAGATTATGGAGGAACGAGTGGATGGTAGGATCACTTCGTACGGAGTATATTTGATAGAGAAATGAATGGGTGAATTATATTTATGTACTAAAGCTTGTATTAAGTCAGGAACGGGTAGGTGCATTTGTTCGAACTTCGTGATACGATACATTTCGATTATGGTTGAATGAAACCTTTGTATCACTCCGTTCATTTCACTACGGCCAGTAGCTGTAAAATAAACTTGAATATGAAGTTTTTACAAAAGTTGGTTAAATTCTGAGTGCCAAATGATTTTTCGCCATTCGTAACAATTATTTTTGGTGGGAGGTATTTTAATAGCAATCAACTTAACTAAAGCGAATTATGAAAATTTGTCTATACAAGTTAAGAAATAATGATTCTCCAAAAACATTTTATCTATATGTGCAATTTTGAATGTTGGAATGCTGGAATCGGTGTCTCTTGTTGGAGACACTTATTTGTTTTCATTACATATGCTGCAATTGGACAATACGGCGTAGAGCCGTCATACTAAAAAATAACTAAATATGCTGCAATTTGAAACAATATGTTTGATTTTGGAGAGCAGCTTCGGAAAATAATATGTACGCAAAATTCTCCAAACTTATTCTCCTTCTACTCCTATTTTCCTTTAGTGAACAGGTCTATCTTTGCCTAATTCACCTTGGGAGAACACAGCTCCAACAGCAAAATCTGAAGCATCGGTAGTCAGAATGAATGGTTTATTGAAATCGGAATAGATAAGAATATCATTTGACGATAATATTTGCTTCATTTTATTGAAACATTCTGCTTCTTGCTGATTTGTTTTGTTTTGATGTGTCAGAACCCTTCCCTCTTAAAATGTTTTCAAAGGTTTTGCGATTTTAACAAAATCTTTGACAAATTGCCGATAATAGCCCATCAATCCCAGAAAAGCACGAAGTTCTTTCATGTTTTTGGGAATGGGGTGTTTAGAAATTACGTCGATTTTATTCTGATAAGGTTTTATTCCGTCAGAGCAAACAACAAAACCGAGAAATTCTACTTCTTTCTTGAAGAATTCTGATTTATCTAATTGAATTTTCAATCCTGCTTGGTTAAGCGTGTTCAAGATGGTGTTCAAATTTTTAAAATGTTTCTCTAAATTCCTGCCAAAAACTTTTACATCGTCTATATCGACATAGCAAATTTTCCCTATAAAATTTCGCAAAACATCATCAATTGCTCTCTAGAAGGTTGCTTGAGCGTTTTTAATTCATATTTACCATTATTAATGGCAAATGCAGTTTTTTCTATGTCCGATTTTTTCATTCTGATTTGGTGGAACCCTGAAGCTATAGATCCAGAGTAGAAAAGGATTGCTGTTCTTTTCTGTCCTGCTGTCGGCTTATTATTGTGTACGCACGCAGTAAAACCGCATGTTTTACTCTGTGATTTCATTCTGCAGTATTCGTTTCTGTCGCTTTTAACCGCCTTTATCTTAACCGTAGATTTCAACTGTTTCTGCTGGTAACCGTCGGTGGTCCCTGATAGTTCACCTCAACTCTTTCCGATCTCAATCAACATCATGTGGACATGGTTAACCCACCCGCTGTTACCATATCAATCTGGCAGTCGTTTCAACCAACGCTTCGAAATGTGACATGACGAAAACCACAACCAACTACGATTCCTCCTGTCTCCATATCATCCTTCAAATTCGATTCTTCAATTCAACCCTGCTGTCGTGTGCCGCAATAATTCTAGTTATAGTGCATAGCGTTGTGTAGTACCGTTAAGTGCTAGCTTAATCGATTATTGATTTTTTTCGTCTCTCCTTAAATCTATCATTCGTAATAATTACTTACGAACTAACTTAATCTAGATACTTTCTTAATACTTTACTTTTCAAACTTTTCCAACCGATTGTTGTGTAATTTGTCCAGCTTTCTTTCCATATTTAACCACGCACGTTTGATCGCTGGGTATTTCTACCACATCATAAGGTTGTTATGTTTGTATAACGTATCTTTATTTCGTGTTTCGCAGGTAACGGACCCGACGTGGCCAGAACCCTGGTGGTTGTGGTATTCTGGAGATCTTTCTCTATTGTCGTCACGATTCGGAATGATCTCCGTGGAGGCTGAGGCTCCTTTTATTCAAGATTTTCTATAGGGGTGTTAGTGAAATCGCTTACCTTATCAACTATGGTTAGTATGCGTAACTAATAACTATTTTCAATACATAACACTTCTCCCAGCTTTAAATGAGACTTTAGATACTCTAACAAACAATGTCAATTACGTTCACAAGCTACTAAAATTAGTTTTTCCTTATCCTGTCCCGTATTCCTTTGGATCTTCTTAATTTAGGAGATTTGGATTCACTTCGTTTTCGTGTCGAACTAACCTTTTGTTTGTCTGTCACCTTTACTGTTGTTTTGTCTTTTCCTACCGGTGCACTGACTATGGGTACTATGGGATGAAATTCATCCGATAGATCGGATGTTCTAGTTTGATTTGTGTGTACTATTCGCACATTTCCGTGAACATTTATCAAGTATCTATTGCTACTTATTTTTTCCAATACTAAGGCTGGAATCCATCTTACCAAATCCTCATGATGATTCCTATACAAAACTTTATCTCCTTTCGCGTGTGATACTGTATCTACTGGCTTGGACACTGGAGGCGGGAGGGGTTTGAGGTTTAGGTTACGTATCTTTCATCATTTTGAATTTCTAATTTAACTGGATTGCTCGTGTTTAGTAATGTTCTTGGTACATAGCAAAAAACTAATGATGAAGGTGTTTTACCTGTAGAAGTAGATGGAGTGTTACGATAATTAAATAATATTTGATTTAATTTGCGCTGTAATGGTATTGGTCTCAATTGTTCATCAATCAAATACTTCTTCAACACTTTCTTAATCGTCTGAACTCCTCTCTCCGCTAATCCATTTGACTGCGGATGATAAGGCGGTGATTTCAACACCTTGATGACATTAGCCTAACATCCTTCCATAAACCCAGAAGAATTGAACGGTGGACCGTGGTCCGAACAAACTTCCGTAGGTAAACCAAAATAAGTATAGTAGAAGTAAGTAAGTAAGTATGAATGAATAAATACTTAAACATATATCAAATAATTTAAAGGATATCTATTTGTGTTGGAAGTAAAGATTTTGTATTTATGGCGTGTTGTATGTTTGGTTATTTTCTTTACAACTCTATGTTGTTTTTCTTGATGTGTTTAAATATTCTTTTAAATGTTTTACCTGATGCCAATTGCCAATCTTTTTTGAGATTTTCTTTGATGATGTTTTTCTCTTTGTTGTATTTTGGACATACAAAGATTTTATGCAATCCGGTGTTTGGTTCGTTGCATATTTCACAGGTACCATTTTGTATTATGCTCATTTTTTCGAACCAGTATTCTGATAGATCATGTCCCGCTAGGATTTTACTTGCTATTTTAACCCGGAACCCGATGGAACTATGAAGCTTGTTTATAAACGAAGCATGGTACTTAATGGAACTGTAAGGTTTCTTAAGCAGCACATGGTACTTTACGGAACTTTTTGGTTGCTCAATGGAGAAAAACGGCTTAGGAAATGTTAACCGATAAAAACTAAATTATAGATTATGTTGGAAAATAATAACATAACATAGAATGTATATTTAGCAACGCGACCCGACCGTTCCTTACGAATAAAATATGTTTAATTTTTATTCAACAGTTACATATGACCAATATGTATGATGTATGACCAATATGTTCTGAATTTTTCATGTCTTCAACTAGTGCTAACCACAAATATTCAGATGCAACAGCACACATAAAAATTCACAATCAGAGACGGGTTTACCCATGAGCGAAATGAGCGACCTTCAAGAATTCCGTCGTAAAAAAGAGCAAGCCGAAGGTGCCTCGTCGAATGGTTGCAACATTTTACTAACCTAAGTTGTGTTGTGGTTGTTAATTTGGTAGTGTATGACTTTGGTATATATATATATATATATTGAAAAGGGCTGGGGACATGACGTCACCTTGTGGTAGTCCGTCTGTGATAAGTTTTTTGAGGATTGTGTTGTTGCATTCTAATGTTGTGGTTCTGTTTTTTAGGAAAGCGTTTGTCCAATTTGTAATTTCTGATGAGACATTTGATTCTATCATTTTTCCAATCAGGGTTTTTGTGTTGACATTATTGTATGATTTTTCTAGATCGATGAACACGATCCCTGTTTTCATTTCATACATTTCCCTTGCAACTAGTGGCATGCCACCGAGCAAAGACACCAGCCGCTTTTGACGAATTGCTCTTCGTCATGTTTCTGTCTGATCGTTATGCCCGAACGCATTCGTTATTCATTCTGTTTTTAATGTTATGATAGAACTGACGATCCATTTGAAATTTTTAATTCATTGAATTTGATTCGAAAACAAGCATAATGCGTGAAGTAGAAGACGAGAAAAGTCATTCCATAAACGAAACGTGTGGAATAACCGGGCATGCTAGTAGATAACTTACGTGGTAAATTTTAAAATAAATCCAAATAAAATACTAACTGCTGTTGACAATTACAATCTTTGCTCCAAAAACTTGGAAATAAAAAAGTTGGGTGACTTTTGAAAATTCCATATCAATACAAGCAATGAATCAAAA
The DNA here is from genome assembly GCF_943734695.1 of Anopheles maculipalpis. Lineage (NCBI taxonomy): Eukaryota > Metazoa > Arthropoda > Insecta > Diptera > Culicidae > Anopheles > Anopheles maculipalpis. The sequence continues at coordinate 20,713,240 of NC_064870.1, read as the reverse complement.
CTTATTGTAGTTTTATGTTGAAAGAAATACACGAGTTTTTTGTTGCCTATTTAAGGGTTAACCTTGAATAATCGAGTTTGATGTATTTTAAAACGTCTTATTTCATTTGACGTTTACGATTGTCTGCCGCTTGGTTGGTAGCTCTTCGGTTGAATTATCGGCCATGTGCATCCTATTGACCAAATCTGCCAACTCAGGTGTTGTTGAGGCTAATTTGTATCGAAAACTCCCTTATTAGTGGTTGTTAAGGCGATTTTGTCAACAGGGTATTTATCTAAACGCTCATAGAAGAGAGAACAAAAGGCAGCCATTTTGCTAGAGCCAGGTTTTGGACGACAGTGTTGCACCGGTATATTATATCGGATAAGCAATTTGAGCAAATTGGTTGTATTGTGGCATTGTAGTGAAGTGAATGTGAAAAATAAATTACCAATCGTTGTGCTTGTGATATGTGTATGAAAATTCGTTCGGTATTGTGGTGTGTTTTTGGGTGGTTTTGAGTTTGTGTTGTGCCAAATGAGAATCAAGTCGTTTTGTGTCGAAGCTTTTATTACGCAGATAGGCACTATTTTCATTTGTTCTTTTGAGGATGCAAAATAGAACATTCCAACTGGCTTGGAAGCTCAGTAGTGATATCATGGAGTAAGCAAATACCGGGGCGTAAGTTGCTTGGTACGTTCGAAGTATCATCATTTGCTTGCATTAACTTACCATCATTATATTTTGCAGATTATGGTAAGATCGATAAATGGAGTATGTGCTAGGAAGCTATGGCACAGTATCGCACAGTGAGTATGTAATGGTTAAGAATGTAATCGAGAAGAATACCCATTAGATCGTGTGATTGGTTCCTAATGCTGTTCGTGTTACGCGAGTTAACCTTTTCTTTCTTGTAGGAAAGAAGGTGTTAGACGATCGATTGCCAAATTGCTTTATTTCTGTTACTTTGAACCGCAGACATTGAACCAACTTGAATTAATTGGGTCAATTCCATGCATTGACCCGAACTGCTGACGACGCTGGTGAGCGGCGATACGGCAACAAATGCTTACTTGGGTAGACACTCAGACTCGTCCAACTCTATGCAGCTAATCGGGAAAATGTATGGGATCAGATTGCCATCCCTGTAACTATTGTTCTTGTGGACTATATATGTGTTGTGAGCCAAATGAACTTTCCCTTGGTGATACAACACAGGATGGAGTCACATATTTCTGAATATTCTGAGGTCAAGGTTCGGGGTCTTAATCAGCAAAACTATCACTCTGTTGATTTTTTCCAGGCGTATGTAAATGTTAATAGAAAAAATTTCGACTGATTCTGATCGGAATTGTTTCATTACTTTGGATGTACTGGAAGCTAAATCTGTTATTTTAATATTGATCCGTGTATTGATGGTTATTTGTTTATTTTTATTATCAACTAAGTCCATTAGCAAGCTATTGATTAGTCGTAGTCGTAGGTCGTTAGCTTAGGAAATTCCTACTAAATATATCCAACCAATTCCTTCTGAGTCCCAACGTTTGAAACGTTTATTGGGCAGAAGTTTCCTAAACAATGAATTTAAATGTTGTAACTGATTTTGTATAATGATGATCAGCTGATTGGTTTCTATTTTTTTTAAATCGATTCTTATCGATTCCGTTTAAATTTTGTATGCTGTAATATTATAATGATAGATGTAATTGTAACTGTCGATCCTAGCTGGGCCTAAATCGATACCTACTATTGGTGGTACCCTGTCTATGGTTGTCCTTTGGCCGTTCATCGAACATACTAAACCTAACAGACTGTAACGAGGAAAATGTTTTTGTTTTTTTTTTGTAATTAGTTTTATTCATAGTATTTTTATCGGATTTTCAAATCATTTTTATGGATTTTTCGAGTGTTGTCAGTAATTACGGTACTTCTATTAATCTGCTTGATTTTGATTTTCTTGTATCTTGGTTTGTATTTTAATCTAGCTCTCGTTTTTTTTTTTCAAAATTTTTTCTATCTGTTGGAATTGTTTTCTCCTTTATTCCCTTGCTGTAGGCCAAAAGATCATTTGATTGTTTTGATTTGAACTTTTTGTAGACTTGTTCGCAGATTATGGAGGAACGAGTGGATGGTAGGATCACTTCGTACGGAGTATATTTGATAGAGAAATGAATGGGTGAATTATATTTATGTACTAAAGCTTGTATTAAGTCAGGAACGGGTAGGTGCATTTGTTCGAACTTCGTGATACGATACATTTCGATTATGGTTGAATGAAACCTTTGTATCACTCCGTTCATTTCACTACGGCCAGTAGCTGTAAAATAAACTTGAATATGAAGTTTTTACAAAAGTTGGTTAAATTCTGAGTGCCAAATGATTTTTCGCCATTCGTAACAATTATTTTTGGTGGGAGGTATTTTAATAGCAATCAACTTAACTAAAGCGAATTATGAAAATTTGTCTATACAAGTTAAGAAATAATGATTCTCCAAAAACATTTTATCTATATGTGCAATTTTGAATGTTGGAATGCTGGAATCGGTGTCTCTTGTTGGAGACACTTATTTGTTTTCATTACATATGCTGCAATTGGACAATACGGCGTAGAGCCGTCATACTAAAAAATAACTAAATATGCTGCAATTTGAAACAATATGTTTGATTTTGGAGAGCAGCTTCGGAAAATAATATGTACGCAAAATTCTCCAAACTTATTCTCCTTCTACTCCTATTTTCCTTTAGTGAACAGGTCTATCTTTGCCTAATTCACCTTGGGAGAACACAGCTCCAACAGCAAAATCTGAAGCATCGGTAGTCAGAATGAATGGTTTATTGAAATCGGAATAGATAAGAATATCATTTGACGATAATATTTGCTTCATTTTATTGAAACATTCTGCTTCTTGCTGATTTGTTTTGTTTTGATGTGTCAGAACCCTTCCCTCTTAAAATGTTTTCAAAGGTTTTGCGATTTTAACAAAATCTTTGACAAATTGCCGATAATAGCCCATCAATCCCAGAAAAGCACGAAGTTCTTTCATGTTTTTGGGAATGGGGTGTTTAGAAATTACGTCGATTTTATTCTGATAAGGTTTTATTCCGTCAGAGCAAACAACAAAACCGAGAAATTCTACTTCTTTCTTGAAGAATTCTGATTTATCTAATTGAATTTTCAATCCTGCTTGGTTAAGCGTGTTCAAGATGGTGTTCAAATTTTTAAAATGTTTCTCTAAATTCCTGCCAAAAACTTTTACATCGTCTATATCGACATAGCAAATTTTCCCTATAAAATTTCGCAAAACATCATCAATTGCTCTCTAGAAGGTTGCTTGAGCGTTTTTAATTCATATTTACCATTATTAATGGCAAATGCAGTTTTTTCTATGTCCGATTTTTTCATTCTGATTTGGTGGAACCCTGAAGCTATAGATCCAGAGTAGAAAAGGATTGCTGTTCTTTTCTGTCCTGCTGTCGGCTTATTATTGTGTACGCACGCAGTAAAACCGCATGTTTTACTCTGTGATTTCATTCTGCAGTATTCGTTTCTGTCGCTTTTAACCGCCTTTATCTTAACCGTAGATTTCAACTGTTTCTGCTGGTAACCGTCGGTGGTCCCTGATAGTTCACCTCAACTCTTTCCGATCTCAATCAACATCATGTGGACATGGTTAACCCACCCGCTGTTACCATATCAATCTGGCAGTCGTTTCAACCAACGCTTCGAAATGTGACATGACGAAAACCACAACCAACTACGATTCCTCCTGTCTCCATATCATCCTTCAAATTCGATTCTTCAATTCAACCCTGCTGTCGTGTGCCGCAATAATTCTAGTTATAGTGCATAGCGTTGTGTAGTACCGTTAAGTGCTAGCTTAATCGATTATTGATTTTTTTCGTCTCTCCTTAAATCTATCATTCGTAATAATTACTTACGAACTAACTTAATCTAGATACTTTCTTAATACTTTACTTTTCAAACTTTTCCAACCGATTGTTGTGTAATTTGTCCAGCTTTCTTTCCATATTTAACCACGCACGTTTGATCGCTGGGTATTTCTACCACATCATAAGGTTGTTATGTTTGTATAACGTATCTTTATTTCGTGTTTCGCAGGTAACGGACCCGACGTGGCCAGAACCCTGGTGGTTGTGGTATTCTGGAGATCTTTCTCTATTGTCGTCACGATTCGGAATGATCTCCGTGGAGGCTGAGGCTCCTTTTATTCAAGATTTTCTATAGGGGTGTTAGTGAAATCGCTTACCTTATCAACTATGGTTAGTATGCGTAACTAATAACTATTTTCAATACATAACACTTCTCCCAGCTTTAAATGAGACTTTAGATACTCTAACAAACAATGTCAATTACGTTCACAAGCTACTAAAATTAGTTTTTCCTTATCCTGTCCCGTATTCCTTTGGATCTTCTTAATTTAGGAGATTTGGATTCACTTCGTTTTCGTGTCGAACTAACCTTTTGTTTGTCTGTCACCTTTACTGTTGTTTTGTCTTTTCCTACCGGTGCACTGACTATGGGTACTATGGGATGAAATTCATCCGATAGATCGGATGTTCTAGTTTGATTTGTGTGTACTATTCGCACATTTCCGTGAACATTTATCAAGTATCTATTGCTACTTATTTTTTCCAATACTAAGGCTGGAATCCATCTTACCAAATCCTCATGATGATTCCTATACAAAACTTTATCTCCTTTCGCGTGTGATACTGTATCTACTGGCTTGGACACTGGAGGCGGGAGGGGTTTGAGGTTTAGGTTACGTATCTTTCATCATTTTGAATTTCTAATTTAACTGGATTGCTCGTGTTTAGTAATGTTCTTGGTACATAGCAAAAAACTAATGATGAAGGTGTTTTACCTGTAGAAGTAGATGGAGTGTTACGATAATTAAATAATATTTGATTTAATTTGCGCTGTAATGGTATTGGTCTCAATTGTTCATCAATCAAATACTTCTTCAACACTTTCTTAATCGTCTGAACTCCTCTCTCCGCTAATCCATTTGACTGCGGATGATAAGGCGGTGATTTCAACACCTTGATGACATTAGCCTAACATCCTTCCATAAACCCAGAAGAATTGAACGGTGGACCGTGGTCCGAACAAACTTCCGTAGGTAAACCAAAATAAGTATAGTAGAAGTAAGTAAGTAAGTATGAATGAATAAATACTTAAACATATATCAAATAATTTAAAGGATATCTATTTGTGTTGGAAGTAAAGATTTTGTATTTATGGCGTGTTGTATGTTTGGTTATTTTCTTTACAACTCTATGTTGTTTTTCTTGATGTGTTTAAATATTCTTTTAAATGTTTTACCTGATGCCAATTGCCAATCTTTTTTGAGATTTTCTTTGATGATGTTTTTCTCTTTGTTGTATTTTGGACATACAAAGATTTTATGCAATCCGGTGTTTGGTTCGTTGCATATTTCACAGGTACCATTTTGTATTATGCTCATTTTTTCGAACCAGTATTCTGATAGATCATGTCCCGCTAGGATTTTACTTGCTATTTTAACCCGGAACCCGATGGAACTATGAAGCTTGTTTATAAACGAAGCATGGTACTTAATGGAACTGTAAGGTTTCTTAAGCAGCACATGGTACTTTACGGAACTTTTTGGTTGCTCAATGGAGAAAAACGGCTTAGGAAATGTTAACCGATAAAAACTAAATTATAGATTATGTTGGAAAATAATAACATAACATAGAATGTATATTTAGCAACGCGACCCGACCGTTCCTTACGAATAAAATATGTTTAATTTTTATTCAACAGTTACATATGACCAATATGTATGATGTATGACCAATATGTTCTGAATTTTTCATGTCTTCAACTAGTGCTAACCACAAATATTCAGATGCAACAGCACACATAAAAATTCACAATCAGAGACGGGTTTACCCATGAGCGAAATGAGCGACCTTCAAGAATTCCGTCGTAAAAAAGAGCAAGCCGAAGGTGCCTCGTCGAATGGTTGCAACATTTTACTAACCTAAGTTGTGTTGTGGTTGTTAATTTGGTAGTGTATGACTTTGGTATATATATATATATATATTGAAAAGGGCTGGGGACATGACGTCACCTTGTGGTAGTCCGTCTGTGATAAGTTTTTTGAGGATTGTGTTGTTGCATTCTAATGTTGTGGTTCTGTTTTTTAGGAAAGCGTTTGTCCAATTTGTAATTTCTGATGAGACATTTGATTCTATCATTTTTCCAATCAGGGTTTTTGTGTTGACATTATTGTATGATTTTTCTAGATCGATGAACACGATCCCTGTTTTCATTTCATACATTTCCCTTGCAACTAGTGGCATGCCACCGAGCAAAGACACCAGCCGCTTTTGACGAATTGCTCTTCGTCATGTTTCTGTCTGATCGTTGTGCCCGAACGCATTCGTTATTCATTCTGTTTTTAATGTTATGATAGAACTGACGATCCATTTGAAATTTTTAATTCATTGAATTTGATTCGAAAACAAGCATAATGCGTGAAGTAGAAGACGAGAAAAGTCATTCCATAAACGAAACGTGTGGAATAACCGGGCATGCTAGTAGATAACTTACGTGGTAAATTTTAAAATAAATCCAAATAAAATACTAACTGCTGTTGACAATTACAATCTTTGCTCCAAAAACTTGGAAATAAAAAAGTTGGGTGACTTTTGAAAATTCCATATCAATACAAGCAATGAATCAAAACTTATTGTAGTTTTATGTTGAAAGAAATACACGAGTTTTTTGTTGCCTATTTAAGGGTTAACCTTGAATAATCGAGTTTGATGTATTTTAAAACGTCTTATTTCATTTGACGTTTACGATTGTCTGCCGCTTGGTTGGTAGCTCTTCGGTTGAATTATCGGCCATGTGCATCCTATTGACCAAATCTGCCAACTCAGGTGTTGTTGAGGCTAATTTGTATCGAAAACTCCCTTATTAGTGGTTGTTAAGGCGATTTTGTCAACAGGGTATTTATCTAAACGCTCATAGAAGAGAGAACAAAAGGCAGCCATTTTGCTAGAGCCAGGTTTTGGACGACAGTGTTGCACCGGTATATTATATCGGATAAGCAATTTGAGCAAATTGGTTGTATTGTGGCATTGTAGTGAAGTGAATGTGAAAAATAAATTACCAATCGTTGTGCTTGTGATATGTGTATGAAAATTCGTTCGGTATTGTGGTGTGTTTTTGGGTGGTTTTGAGTTTGTGTTGTGCCAAATGAGAATCAAGTCGTTTTGTGTCGAAGCTTTTATTACGCAGATAGGCACTATTTTCATTTGTTCTTTTGAGGATGCAAAATAGAACATTCCAACTGGCTTGGAAGCTCAGTAGTGATATCATGGAGTAAGCAAATACCGGGGCGTAAGTTGCTTGGTACGTTCGAAGTATCATCATTTGCTTGCATTAACTTACCATCATTATATTTTGCAGATTATGGTAAGATCGATAAATGGAGTATGTGCTAGGAAGCTATGGCACAGTATCGCACAGTGAGTATGTAATGGTTAAGAATGTAATCGAGAAGAATACCCATTAGATCGTGTGATTGGTTCCTAATGCTGTTCGTGTTACGCGAGTTAACCTTTTCTTTCTTGTAGGAAAGAAGGTGTTAGACGATCGATTGCCAAATTGCTTTATTTCTGTTACTTTGAACCGCAGACATTGAACCAACTTGAATTAATTGGGTCAATTCCATGCATTGACCCGAACTGCTGACGACGCTGGTGAGCGGCGATACGGCAACAAATGCTTACTTGGGTAGACACTCAGACTCGTCCAACTCTATGCAGCTAATCGGGAAAATGTATGGGATCAGATTGCCATCCCTGTAACTATTGTTCTTGTGGACTATATATGTGTTGTGAGCCAAATGAACTTTCCCTTGGTGATACAACACAGGATGGAGTCACATATTTCTGAATATTCTGAGGTCAAGGTTCGGGGTCTTAATCAGCAAAACTATCACTCTGTTGATTTTTTCCAGGCGTATGTAAATGTTAATAGAAAAAATTTCGACTGATTCTGATCGGAATTGTTTCATTACTTTGGATGTACTGGAAGCTAAATCTGTTATTTTAATATTGATCCGTGTATTGATGGTTATTTGTTTATTTTTATTATCAACTAAGTCCATTAGCAAGCTATTGATTAGTCGTAGTCGTAGGTCGTTAGCTTAGGAAATTCCTACTAAATATATCCAACCAATTCCTTCTGAGTCCCAACGTTTGAAACGTTTATTGGGCAGAAGTTTCCTAAACAATGAATTTAAATGTTGTAACTGATTTTGTATAATGATGATCAGCTGATTGGTTTCTATTTTTTTTAAATCGATTCTTATCGATTCCGTTTAAATTTTGTATGCTGTAATATTATAATGATAGATGTAATTGTAACTGTCGATCCTAGCTGGGCCTAAATCGATACCTACTATTGGTGGTACCCTGTCTATGGTTGTCCTTTGGCCGTTCATCGAACATACTAAACCTAACAGACTGTAACGAGGAAAATGTTTTTGTTTTTTTTTTGTAATTAGTTTTATTCATAGTATTTTTATCGGATTTTCAAATCATTTTTATGGATTTTTCGAGTGTTGTCAGTAATTACGGTACTTCTATTAATCTGCTTGATTTTGATTTTCTTGTATCTTGGTTTGTATTTTAATCTAGCTCTCGTTTTTTTTTTTCAAAATTTTTTCTATCTGTTGGAATTGTTTTCTCCTTTATTCCCTTGCTGTAGGCCAAAAGATCATTTGATTGTTTTGATTTGAACTTTTTGTAGACTTGTTCGCAGATTATGGAGGAACGAGTGGATGGTAGGATCACTTCGTACGGAGTATATTTGATAGAGAAATGAATGGGTGAATTATATTTATGTACTAAAGCTTGTATTAAGTCAGGAACGGGTAGGTGCATTTGTTCGAACTTCGTGATACGATACATTTCGATTATGGTTGAATGAAACCTTTGTATCACTCCGTTCATTTCACTACGGCCAGTAGCTGTAAAATAAACTTGAATATGAAGTTTTTACAAAAGTTGGTTAAATTCTGAGTGCCAAATGATTTTTCGCCATTCGTAACAATTATTTTTGGTGGGAGGTATTTTAATAGCAATCAACTTAACTAAAGCGAATTATGAAAATTTGTCTATACAAGTTAAGAAATAATGATTCTCCAAAAACATTTTATCTATATGTGCAATTTTGAATGTTGGAATGCTGGAATCGGTGTCTCTTGTTGGAGACACTTATTTGTTTTCATTACATATGCTGCAATTGGACAATACGGCGTAGAGCCGTCATACTAAAAAATAACTAAATATGCTGCAATTTGAAACAATATGTTTGATTTTGGAGAGCAGCTTCGGAAAATAATATGTACGCAAAATTCTCCAAACTTATTCTCCTTCTACTCCTATTTTCCTTTAGTGAACAGGTCTATCTTTGCCTAATTCACCTTGGGAGAACACAGCTCCAACAGCAAAATCTGAAGCATCGGTAGTCAGAATGAATGGTTTATTGAAATCGGAATAGATAAGAATATCATTTGACGATAATATTTGCTTCATTTTATTGAAACATTCTGCTTCTTGCTGATTTGTTTTGTTTTGATGTGTCAGAACCCTTCCCTCTTAAAATGTTTTCAAAGGTTTTGCGATTTTAACAAAATCTTTGACAAATTGCCGATAATAGCCCATCAATCCCAGAAAAGCACGAAGTTCTTTCATGTTTTTGGGAATGGGGTGTTTAGAAATTACGTCGATTTTATTCTGATAAGGTTTTATTCCGTCAGAGCAAACAACAAAACCGAGAAATTCTACTTCTTTCTTGAAGAATTCTGATTTATCTAATTGAATTTTCAATCCTGCTTGGTTAAGCGTGTTCAAGATGGTGTTCAAATTTTTAAAATGTTTCTCTAAATTCCTGCCAAAAACTTTTACATCGTCTATATCGACATAGCAAATTTTCCCTATAAAATTTCGCAAAACATCATCAATTGCTCTCTAGAAGGTTGCTTGAGCGTTTTTAATTCATATTTACCATTATTAATGGCAAATGCAGTTTTTTCTATGTCCGATTTTTTCATTCTGATTTGGTGGAACCCTGAAGCTATAGATCCAGAGTAGAAAAGGATTGCTGTTCTTTTCTGTCCTGCTGTCGGCTTATTATTGTGTACGCACGCAGTAAAACCGCATGTTTTACTCTGTGATTTCATTCTGCAGTATTCGTTTCTGTCGCTTTTAACCGCCTTTATCTTAACCGTAGATTTCAACTGTTTCTGCTGGTAACCGTCGGTGGTCCCTGATAGTTCACCTCAACTCTTTCCGATCTCAATCAACATCATGTGGACATGGTTAACCCACCCGCTGTTACCATATCAATCTGGCAGTCGTTTCAACCAACGCTTCGAAATGTGACATGACGAAAACCACAACCAACTACGATTCCTCCTGTCTCCATATCATCCTTCAAATTCGATTCTTCAATTCAACCCTGCTGTCGTGTGCCGCAATAATTCTAGTTATAGTGCATAGCGTTGTGTAGTACCGTTAAGTGCTAGCTTAATCGATTATTGATTTTTTTCGTCTCTCCTTAAATCTATCATTCGTAATAATTACTTACGAACTAACTTAATCTAGATACTTTCTTAATACTTTACTTTTCAAACTTTTCCAACCGATTGTTGTGTAATTTGTCCAGCTTTCTTTCCATATTTAACCACGCACGTTTGATCGCTGGGTATTTCTACCACATCATAAGGTTGTTATGTTTGTATAACGTATCTTTATTTCGTGTTTCGCAGGTAACGGACCCGACGTGGCCAGAACCCTGGTGGTTGTGGTATTCTGGAGATCTTTCTCTATTGTCGTCACGATTCGGAATGATCTCCGTGGAGGCTGAGGCTCCTTTTATTCAAGATTTTCTATAGGGGTGTTAGTGAAATCGCTTACCTTATCAACTATGGTTAGTATGCGTAACTAATAACTATTTTCAATACATAACACTTCTCCCAGCTTTAAATGAGACTTTAGATACTCTAACAAACAATGTCAATTACGTTCACAAGCTACTAAAATTAGTTTTTCCTTATCCTGTCCCGTATTCCTTTGGATCTTCTTAATTTAGGAGATTTGGATTCACTTCGTTTTCGTGTCGAACTAACCTTTTGTTTGTCTGTCACCTTTACTGTTGTTTTGTCTTTTCCTACCGGTGCACTGACTATGGGTACTATGGGATGAAATTCATCCGATAGATCGGATGTTCTAGTTTGATTTGTGTGTACTATTCGCACATTTCCGTGAACATTTATCAAGTATCTATTGCTACTTATTTTTTCCAATACTAAGGCTGGAATCCATCTTACCAAATCCTCATGATGATTCCTATACAAAACTTTATCTCCTTTCGCGTGTGATACTGTATCTACTGGCTTGGACACTGGAGGCGGGAGGGGTTTGAGGTTTAGGTTACGTATCTTTCATCATTTTGAATTTCTAATTTAACTGGATTGCTCGTGTTTAGTAATGTTCTTGGTACATAGCAAAAAACTAATGATGAAGGTGTTTTACCTGTAGAAGTAGATGGAGTGTTACGATAATTAAATAATATTTGATTTAATTTGCGCTGTAATGGTATTGGTCTCAATTGTTCATCAATCAAATACTTCTTCAACACTTTCTTAATCGTCTGAACTCCTCTCTCCGCTAATCCATTTGACTGCGGATGATAAGGCGGTGATTTCAACACCTTGATGACATTAGCCTAACATCCTTCCATAAACCCAGAAGAATTGAACGGTGGACCGTGGTCCGAACAAACTTCCGTAGGTAAACCAAAATAAGTATAGTAGAAGTAAGTAAGTAAGTATGAATGAATAAATACTTAAACATATATCAAATAATTTAAAGGATATCTATTTGTGTTGGAAGTAAAGATTTTGTATTTATGGCGTGTTGTATGTTTGGTTATTTTCTTTACAACTCTATGTTGTTTTTCTTGATGTGTTTAAATATTCTTTTAAATGTTTTACCTGATGCCAATTGCCAATCTTTTTTGAGATTTTCTTTGATGATGTTTTTCTCTTTGTTGTATTTTGGACATACAAAGATTTTATGCAATCCGGTGTTTGGTTCGTTGCATATTTCACAGGTACCATTTTGTATTATGCTCATTTTTTCGAACCAGTATTCTGATAGATCATGTCCCGCTAGGATTTTACTTGCTATTTTAACCCGGAACCCGATGGAACTATGAAGCTTGTTTATAAACGAAGCATGGTACTTAATGGAACTGTAAGGTTTCTTAAGCAGCACATGGTACTTTACGGAACTTTTTGGTTGCTCAATGGAGAAAAACGGCTTAGGAAATGTTAACCGATAAAAACTAAATTATAGATTATGTTGGAAAATAATAACATAACATAGAATGTATATTTAGCAACGCGACCCGACCGTTCCTTACGAATAAAATATGTTTAATTTTTATTCAACAGTTACATATGACCAATATGTATGATGTATGACCAATATGTTCTGAATTTTTCATGTCTTCAACTAGTGCTAACCACAAATATTCAGATGCAACAGCACACATAAAAATTCACAATCAGAGACGGGTTTACCCATGAGCGAAATGAGCGACCTTCAAGAATTCCGTCGTAAAAAAGAGCAAGCCGAAGGTGCCTCGTCGAATGGTTGCAACATTTTACTAACCTAAGTTGTGTTGTGGTTGTTAATTTGGTAGTGTATGACTTTGGTATATATATATATATATATATATATATATATATATATATATATATATATTGAAAAGGGCTGGGGACATGACGTCACCTTGTGTTAGTCCGTCTGTGATAAGTTTTTTGAGGATTGTGTTGTTGCATTCTAATGTTGTGGTTCTGTTTTTTAGGAAAGCGTTTGTCCAATTTGTAATTTCTGATGAGACATTTGATTCTATCATTTTTCCAATCAGGGTTTTTGTGTTGACATTATTGTATGATTTTTCTAGATCGATGAACACGATCCCTGTTTTCATTTCATACATTTCCCTTGCAACTAGTGGCATGCCACCGAGCAAAGACACCAGCCGCTTTTGACGAATTGCTCTTCGTCATGTTTCTGTCTGATCGTTGTGCCCGAACGCATTCGTTATTCATTCTGTTTTTAATGTTATGATAGAACTGACGATCCATTTGAAATTTTTAATTCATTGAATTTGATTCGAAAACAAGCATAATGCGTGAAGTAGAAGACGAGAAAAGTCATTCCATAAACGAAACGTGTGGAATAACCGGGCATGCTAGTAGATAACTTACGTGGTAAATTTTAAAATAAATCCAAATAAAATACTAACTGCTGTTGACAATTACAATCTTTGCTCCAAAAACTTGGAAATAAAAAAGTTGGGTGACTTTTGAAAATTCCATATCAATACAAGCAATGAATCAAAACTTATTGTAGTTTTATGTTGAAAGAAATACACGAGTTTTTTGTTGCCTATTTAAGGGTTAACCTTGAATAATCGAGTTTGATGTATTTTAAAACGTCTTATTTCATTTGACGTTTACGATTGTCTGCCGCTTGGTTGGTAGCTCTTCGGTTGAATTATCGGCCATGTGCATCCTATTGACCAAATCTGCCAACTCAGGTGTTGTTGAGGCTAATTTGTATCGAAAACTCCCTTATTAGTGGTTGTTAAGGCGATTTTGTCAACAGGGTATTTATCTAAACGCTCATAGAAGAGAGAACAAAAGGCAGCCATTTTGCTAGAGCCAGGTTTTGGACGACAGTGTTGCACCGGTATATTATATCGGATAAGCAATTTGAGCAAATTGGTTGTATTGTGGCATTGTAGTGAAGTGAATGTGAAAAATAAATTACCAATCGTTGTGCTTGTGATATGTGTATGAAAATTCGTTCGGTATTGTGGTGTGTTTTTGGGTGGTTTTGAGTTTGTGTTGTGCCAAATGAGAATCAAGTCGTTTTGTGTCGAAGCTTTTATTACGCAGATAGGCACTATTTTCATTTGTTCTTTTGAGGATGCAAAATAGAACATTCCAACTGGCTTGGAAGCTCAGTAGTGATATCATGGAGTAAGCAAATACCGGGGCGTAAGTTGCTTGGTACGTTCGAAGTATCATCATTTGCTTGCATTAACTTACCATCATTATATTTTGCAGATTATGGTAAGATCGATAAATGGAGTATGTGCTAGGAAGCTATGGCACAGTATCGCACAGTGAGTATGTAATGGTTAAGAATGTAATCGAGAAGAATACCCATTAGATCGTGTGATTGGTTCCTAATGCTGTTCGTGTTACGCGAGTTAACCTTTTCTTTCTTGTAGGAAAGAAGGTGTTAGACGATCGATTGCCAAATTGCTTTATTTCTGTTACTTTGAACCGCAGACATTGAACCAACTTGAATTAATTGGGTCAATTCCATGCATTGACCCGAACTGCTGACGACGCTGGTGAGCGGCGATACGGCAACAAATGCTTACTTGGGTAGACACTCAGACTCGTCCAACTCTATGCAGCTAATCGGGAAAATGTATGGGATCAGATTGCCATCCCTGTAACTATTGTTCTTGTGGACTATATATGTGTTGTGAGCCAAATGAACTTTCCCTTGGTGATACAACACAGGATGGAGTCACATATTTCTGAATATTCTGAGGTCAAGGTTCGGGGTCTTAATCAGCAAAACTATCACTCTGTTGATTTTTTCCAGGCGTATGTAAATGTTAATAGAAAAAATTTCGACTGATTCTGATCGGAATTGTTTCATTACTTTGGATGTACTGGAAGCTAAATCTGTTATTTTAATATTGATCCGTGTATTGATGGTTATTTGTTTATTTTTATTATCAACTAAGTCCATTAGCAAGCTATTGATTAGTCGTAGTCGTAGGTCGTTAGCTTAGGAAATTCCTACTAAATATATCCAACCAATTCCTTCTGAGTCCCAACGTTTGAAACGTTTATTGGGCAGAAGTTTCCTAAACAATGAATTTAAATGTTGTAACTGATTTTGTATAATGATGATCAGCTGATTGGTTTCTATTTTTTTTAAATCGATTCTTATCGATTCCGTTTAAATTTTGTATGCTGTAATATTATAATGATAGATGTAATTGTAACTGTCGATCCTAGCTGGGCCTAAATCGATACCTACTATTGGTGGTACCCTGTCTATGGTTGTCCTTTGGCCGTTCATCGAACATACTAAACCTAACAGACTGTAACGAGGAAAATGTTTTTGTTTTTTTTTTGTAATTAGTTTTATTCATAGTATTTTTATCGGATTTTCAAATCATTTTTATGGATTTTTCGAGTGTTGTCAGTAATTACGGTACTTCTATTAATCTGCTTGATTTTGATTTTCTTGTATCTTGGTTTGTATTTTAATCTAGCTCTCGTTTTTTTTTTCAAAATTTTTTCTATCTGTTGGAATTGTTTTCTCCTTTATTCCCTTGCTGTAGGCCAAAAGATCATTTGATTGTTTTGATTTGAACTTTTTGTAGACTTGTTCGCAGATTATGGAGGAACGAGTGGATGGTAGGATCACTTCGTACGGAGTATATTTGATAGAGAAATGAATGGGTGAATTATATTTATGTACTAAAGCTTGTATTAAGTCAGGAACGGGTAGGTGCATTTGTTCGAACTTCGTGATACGATACATTTCGATTATGGTTGAATGAAACCTTTGTATCACTCCGTTCATTTCACTACGGCCAGTAGCTGTAAAATAAACTTGAATATGAAGTTTTTACAAAAGTTGGTTAAATTCTGAGTGCCAAATGATTTTTCGCCATTCGTAACAATTATTTTTGGTGGGAGGTATTTTAATAGCAATCAACTTAACTAAAGCGAATTATGAAAATTTGTCTATACAAGTTAAGAAATAATGATTCTCCAAAAACATTTTATCTATATGTGCAATTTTGAATGTTGGAATGCTGGAATCGGTGTCTCTTGTTGGAGACACTTATTTGTTTTCATTACATATGCTGCAATTGGACAATACGGCGTAGAGCCGTCATACTAAAAAATAACTAAATATGCTGCAATTTGAAACAATATGTTTGATTTTGGAGAGCAGCTTCGGAAAATAATATGTACGCAAAATTCTCCAAACTTATTCTCCTTCTACTCCTATTTTCCTTTAGTGAACAGGTCTATCTTTGCCTAATTCACCTTGGGAGAACACAGCTCCAACAGCAAAATCTGAAGCATCGGTAGTCAGAATGAATGGTTTATTGAAATCGGAATAGATAAGAATATCATTTGACGATAATATTTGCTTCATTTTATTGAAACATTCTGCTTCTTGCTGATTTGTTTTGTTTTGATGTGTCAGAACCCTTCCCTCTTAAAATGTTTTCAAAGGTTTTGCGATTTTAACAAAATCTTTGACAAATTGCCGATAATAGCCCATCAATCCCAGAAAAGCACGAAGTTCTTTCATGTTTTTGGGAATGGGGTGTTTAGAAATTACGTCGATTTTATTCTGATAAGGTTTTATTCCGTCAGAGCAAACAACAAAACCGAGAAATTCTACTTCTTTCTTGAAGAATTCTGATTTATCTAATTGAATTTTCAATCCTGCTTGGTTAAGCGTGTTCAAGATGGTGTTCAAATTTTTAAAATGTTTCTCTAAATTCCTGCCAAAAACTTTTACATCGTCTATATCGACATAGCAAATTTTCCCTATAAAATTTCGCAAAACATCATCAATTGCTCTCTAGAAGGTTGCTTGAGCGTTTTTAATTCATATTTACCATTATTAATGGCAAATGCAGTTTTTTCTATGTCCGATTTTTTCATTCTGATTTGGTGGAACCCTGAAGCTATAGATCCAGAGTAGAAAAGGATTGCTGTTCTTTTCTGTCCTGCTGTCGGCTTATTATTGTGTACGCACGCAGTAAAACCGCATGTTTTACTCTGTGACTTCATTCTGCAGTATTCGTTTCTGTCGCTTTTAACCGCCTTTATCTTAACCGTAGATTTCAACTGTTTCTGCTGGTAACCGGCGGTGGTCCCTGATAGTTCACCTCAACTCTTTCCGATCTCAATCAACATCATGTGGACATGGTTAACCCACCCGCTGTTACCATATCAATCTGGCAGTCGTTTCAACCAACGCTTCGAAATGTGACATGACGAAAACCACAACCAACTACGATTCCTCCTGTCTCCATATCATCCTTCAAATTCGATTCTTCAATTCAACCCTGCTGTCGTGTGCCGCAATAATTCTAGTTATAGTGCATAGCGTTGTGTAGTACCGTTAAGTGCTAGCTTAATCGATTATTGATTTTTTTCGTCTCTCCTTAAATCTATCATTCGTAATAATTACTTACGAACTAACTTAATCTAGATACTTTCTTAATACTTTACTTTTCAAACTTTTCCAACCGATTGTTGTGTAATTTGTCCAGCTTTCTTTCCATATTTAACCACGCACGTTTGATCGCTGGGTATTTCTACCACATCATAAGGTTGTTATGTTTGTATAACGTATCTTTATTTCGTGTTTCGCAGGTAACGGACCCGACGTGGCCAGAACCCTGGTGGTTGTGGTATTCTGGAGATCTTTCTCTATTGTCGTCACGATTCGGAATGATCTCCGTGGAGGCTGAGGCTCCTTTTATTCAAGATTTTCTATAGGGGTGTTAGTGAAATCGCTTACCTTATCAACTATGGTTAGTATGCGTAACTAATAACTATTTTCAATACATAACACTTCTCCCAGCTTTAAATGAGACTTTAGATACTCTAACAAACAATGTCAATTACGTTCACAAGCTACTAAAATTAGTTTTTCCTTATCCTGTCCCGTATTCCTTTGGATCTTCTTAATTTAGGAGATTTGGATTCACTTCGTTTTCGTGTCGAACTAACCTTTTGTTTGTCTGTCACCTTTACTGTTGTTTTGTCTTTTCCTACCGGTGCACTGACTATGGGTACTATGGGATGAAATTCATCCGATAGATCGGATGTTCTAGTTTGATTTGTGTGTACTATTCGCACATTTCCGTGAACATTTATCAAGTATCTATTGCTACTTATTTTTTCCAATACTAAGGCTGGAATCCATCTTACCAAATCCTCATGATGATTCCTATACAAAACTTTATCTCCTTTCGCGTGTGATACTGTATCTACTGGCTTGGACACTGGAGGCGGGAGGGGTTTGAGGTTTAGGTTACGTATCTTTCATCATTTTGAATTTCTAATTTAACTGGATTGCTCGTGTTTAGTAATGTTCTTGGTACATAGCAAAAAACTAATGATGAAGGTGTTTTACCTGTAGAAGTAGATGGAGTGTTACGATAATTAAATAATATTTGGTTTAATTTGCGCTGTAATGGTATTGGTCTCAATTGTTCATCAATCAAATACTTCTTCAACACTTTCTTAATCGTCTGAACTCCTCTCTCCGCTAATCCATTTGACTGCGGATGATAAGGCGGTGATTTCAACACCTTGATGACATTAGCCTAACATCCTTCCATAAACCCAGAAGAATTGAACGGTGGACCGTGGTCCGAACAAACTTCCGTAGGTAAACCAAAATAAGTATAGTAGAAGTAAGTAAGTAAGTATGAATGAATAAATACTTAAACATATATCAAATAATTTAAAGGATATCTATTTGTGTTGGAAGTAAAGATTTTGTATTTATGGCGTGTTGTATGTTTGGTTATTTTCTTTACAACTCTATGTTGTTTTTCTTGATGTGTTTAAATATTCTTTTAAATGTTTTACCTGATGCCAATTGCCAATCTTTTTTGAGATTTTCTTTGATGATGTTTTTCTCTTTGTTGTATTTTGGACATACAAAGATTTTATGCAATCCGGTGTTTGGTTCGTTGCATATTTCACAGGTACCATTTTGTATTATGCTCATTTTTTCGAACCAGTATTCTGATAGATCATGTCCCGCTAGGATTTTACTTGCTATTTTAACCCGGAACCCGATGGAACTATGAAGCTTGTTTATAAACGAAGCATGGTACTTAATGGAACTGTAAGGTTTCTTAAGCAGCACATGGTACTTTACGGAACTTTTTGGTTGCTCAATGGAGAAAAACGGCTTAGGAAATGTTAACCGATAAAAACTAAATTATAGATTATGTTGGAAAATAATAACATAACATAGAATGTATATTTAGCAACGCGACCCGACCGTTCCTTACGAATAAAATATGTTTAATTTTTATTCAACAGTTACATATGACCAATATGTATGATGTATGACCAATATGTTCTGAATTTTTCATGTCTTCAACTAGTGCTAACCACAAATATTCAGATGCAACAGCACACATAAAAATTCACAATCAGAGACGGGTTTACCCATGAGCGAAATGAGCGACCTTCAAGAATTCCGTCGTAAAAAAGAGCAAGCCGAAGGTGCCTCGTCGAATGGTTGCAACATTTTACTAACCTAAGTTGTGTTGTGGTTGTTAATTTGGTAGTGTATGACTTTGGTATATATATATATATATATATATATATATATATATATATATATATATATATATATATATATATATATATATATATATATATATTGAAAAGGGCTGGGGACATGACGTCACCTTGTGGTAGTCCGTCTGTGATAAGTTTTTTGAGGATTGTGTTGTTGCATTCTAATGTTGTGGTTCTGTTTTTTAGGAAAGCGTTTGTCCAATTTGTAATTTCTGATGAGACATTTGATTCTATCATTTTTCCAATCAGGGTTTTTGTGTTGACATTTTTGTATGATTTTTCTAGATCGATGAACACGATCCCTGTTTTCATTTCATACATTTCCCTTGCAACTAGTGGCATGCCACCGAGCAAAGACACCAGCCGCTTTTGACGAATTGCTCTTCGTCATGTTTCTGTCTGATCGTTGTGCCCGAACGCATTCGTTATTCATTCTGTTTTTAATGTTATGATAGAACTGACGATCCATTTGAAATTTTTAATTCATTGAATTTGATTCGAAAACAAGCATTATGCGTGAAGTAGAAGACGAGAAAAGTCATTCCATAAACGAAACGTGTGGAATAACCGGGCATGCTAGTAGATAACTTACGTGGTAAATTTTAAAATAAATCCAAATAAAATACTAACTGCTGTTGACAATTACAATCTTTGCTCCAAAAACTTGGAAATAAAAAAGTTGGGTGACTTTTGAAAATTCCATATCAATACAAGCAATGAATCAAAACTTATTGTAGTTTTATGTTGAAAGAAATACACGAGTTTTTTGTTGCCTATTTAAGGGTTAACCTTGAATAATCGAGTTTGATGTATTTTAAAACGTCTTATTTCATTTGACGTTTACGATTGTCTGCCGCTTGGTTGGTAGCTCTTCGGTTGAATTATCGGCCATGTGCATCCTATTGACCAAATCTGCCAACTCAGGTGTTGTTGAGGCTAATTTGTATCGAAAACTCCCTTATTAGTGGTTGTTAAGGCGATTTTGTCAACAGGGTATTTATCTAAACGCTCATAGAAGAGAGAACAAAAGGCAGCCATTTCGCTAGAGCCACGTTTTGGACGACAGTGTTGCACCGGTATATTATATCGGATAAGCAATTTGAGCAAATTGGTTGTATTGTGGCATTGTAGTGAAGTGAATGTGAAAAATAAATTACCAATCGTTGTGCTTGTGATATGTGTATGGAAATTCGTTCGGTATTGTGGTGTGTTTTTGGGTGGTTTTGAGTTTGTGTTGTGCCAAATGAGAATCAAGTCGTTTTGTGTCGAAGCTTTTATTACGCAGATAGGCACTATTTTCATTTGTTCTTTTGAGGATGCAAAATAGAACATTCCAACTGGCTTGGAAGCTCAGTAGTGATATCATGGAGTAAGCAAATACCGGGGCGTAAGTTGCTTGGTACGTTCGAAGTATCATCATTTGCTTGCATTAACTTACCATCATTATATTTTGCAGATTATGGTAAGATCGATAAATGGAGTATGTGCTAGGAAGCTATGGCACAGTATCGCACAGTGAGTATGTAATGGTTAAGAATGTAATCGAGAAGAATACCCATTAGATCGTGTGATTGGTTCCTAATGCTGTTCGTGTTACGCGAGTTAACCTTTTCTTTCTTGTAGGAAAGAAGGTGTTAGACGATCGATTGCCAAATTGCTTTATTTCTGTTACTTTGAACCGCAGACATTGAACCAACTTGAATTAATTGGGTCAATTCCATGCATTGACCCGAACTGCTGACGACGCTGGTGAGCGGCGATACGGCAACAAATGCTTACTTGGGTAGACACTCAGACTCGTCCAACTCTATGCAGCTAATCGGGAATATGTATGGGA
The DNA here is from genome assembly GCF_943734695.1 of Anopheles maculipalpis. NCBI lineage: Eukaryota > Metazoa > Arthropoda > Insecta > Diptera > Culicidae > Anopheles > Anopheles maculipalpis. The sequence goes on along the minus strand of NC_064870.1, from coordinate 20,691,892 downwards.
TCAGATTGCCATCCCTGTAACTATTGTTCTTGTGGACTATATATGTGTTGTGAGCCAAATGAACTTTCCCTTGGTGATACAACACAGGATGGAGTCACATATTTCTGAATATTCTGAGGTCAAGGTTCGGGGTCTTAATCAGCAAAACTATCACTCTGTTGATTTTTTCCAGGCGTATGTAAATGTTAATAGAAAAAATTTCGACTGATTCTGATCGGAATTGTTTCATTACTTTGGATGTACTGGAAGCTAAATCTGTTATTTTAATATTGATCCGTGTATTGATGGTTATTTGTTTATTTTTATTATCAACTAAGTCCATTAGCAAGCTATTGATTAGTCGTAGTCGTAGGTCGTTAGCTTAGGAAATTCCTACTAAATATATCCAACCAATTCCTTCTGAGTCCCAACGTTTGAAACGTTTATTGGGCAGAAGTTTCCTAAACAATGAATTTAAATGTTGTAACTGATTTTGTATAATGATGATCAGCTGATTGGTTTCTATTTTTTTTAAATCGATTCTTATCGATTCCGTTTAAATTTTGTATGCTGTAATATTATAATGATAGATGTAATTGTAACTGTCGATCCTAGCTGGGCCTAAATCGATACCTACTATTGGTGGTACCCTGTCTATGGTTGTCCTTTGGCCGTTCATCGAACATACTAAACCTAACAGACTGTAACGAGGAAGATGTTTTTGTTTTTTTTTGTAATTAGTTTTATTCATAGTATTTTTATCGGATTTTCAAATCATTTTTATGGATTTTTCGAGTGTTGTCAGTAATTACGGTACTTCTATTAATCTGCTTGATTTTGATTTTCTTGTATCTTGGTTTGTATTTTAATCTAGCTCTCGTTTTTTTTTTTTTTCAAAATTTTTTCTATCTGTTGGAATTGTTTTCTCCTTTATTCCCTTGCTGTAGGCCAAAAGATCATTTGATTGTTTTGATTTGAACTTTTTGTAGACTTGTTCGCAGATTATGGAGGAACGAGTGGATGGTAGGATCACTTCGTACGGAGTATATTTGATAGAGAAATGAATGGGTGAATTATATTTATGTACTAAAGCTTGGATTAGGTCAGGAACGGGTAGGTGCATTTGTTCGAACTTCGTGATACGATACATTTCGATTATGGTTGAATGAAACCTTTGTATCACTCCGTTCATTTCACTACGGCCAGTAGCTGTAAAATAAACTTGAATATGAAGTTTTTACAAAAGTTGGTTAAATTCTGAGTGCCAAATGATTTTTCGCCATCCGTAACAAGTATCTTTGGTGGGAGGTATTTTAATAGCAATCAACTTCACTAAAGCGAATTATGAAAATTTGTCTATACAAGTTAAGAAATAATGATTCTCCAAAAACATTTTATCTATATGTGCAATTTTGAATGTTGGAATGCTGGAATCGGTGTCTCTTGTTGGAGACACTTATTTGTTTTCATTACATATGCTGCAATTGGACAATACGGCGTAGAGCCGTCATACTAAAAAATAACTAAATATGCTGCAATTTGAAACAATATGTTTGATTTTGGAGAGCAGCTTCGGAAAATAATATGTACGCAAAATTCTCCAAACTTATTCTCCTTCTACTCCTATTTTCCTTTAGTGAACAGGTCTATCTTTGCCTAATTCACCTTGGGAGAACACAGCTCCAACAGCAAAATCTGAAGCATCGGTAGTCAGAATGAATGGTTTATTGAAATCGGAATAGATAAGAATATCATTTGACGATAATATTTGCTTCATTTTATTGAAACATTCTGCTTCTTGCTGATTTGTTTTGTTTTGATGTGTCAGAACCCTTCCCTCTTAAAATGTTTTCAAAGGTTTTGCGATTTTAACAAAATCTTTGACAAATTGCCGATAATAGCCCATCAATCCCAGAAAAGCACGAAGTTCTTTCATGTTTTTGGGAATGGGGTGTTTAGAAATTACGTCGATTTTATTCTGATAAGGTTTTATTCCGTCAGAGCAAACAACAAAACCGAGAAATTCTACTTCTTTCTTGAAGAATTCTGATTTATCTAATTGAATTTTCAATCGTGCTTGGTTAAGCGTGTTCAAGATGGTGTTCAAATTTTTAAAATGTTTCTCTAAATTCCTGCCAAAAACTTTTACATCGTCTATATCGACATAGCAAATTTTCCCTATAAAATTTCGCAAAACATCATCAATTGCTCTCTAGAAGGTTGCTTGAGCGTTTTTAATTCATATTTACCATTATTAATGGCAAATGCAGTTTTTTCTATGTCCGATTTTTTCATTCTGATTTGGTGGAACCCTGAAGCTATAGATCCAGAGTAGAAAAGGATTGCTGTTCTTTTCTGTCCTGCTGTCGGCTTATTATTGTGTACGCACGCAGTAAAACCGCATGTTTTACTCTGTGACTTCATTCTGCAGTATTCGTTTCTGTCGCTTTTAACCGCCTTTATCTTAACCGTAGATTTCAACTGTTTCTGCTGGTAACCGTCGGTGGTCCCTGATAGTTCACCTCAACTCTTTCCGATCTCAATCAACATCATGTGGACATGGTTAACCCACCCGCTGTTACCATATCAATCTGGCAGTCGTTTCAACCAACGCTTCGAAATGTGACATGACGAAAACCACAACCAACTACGATTCCTCCTGTCTCCATATCATCCTTCAAATTCGATTCTTCAATTCAACCCTGCTGTCGTGTGCCGCAATAATTCTAGTTATAGTGCATAGCGTTGTGTAGTACCGTTAAGTGCTAGCTTAATCGATTATTGATTTTTTTCGTCTCTCCTTAAATCTATCATTCGTAATAATTACTTACGAACTAACTTAATCTAGATACTTTCTTAATACTTTACTTTTCAAACTTTTCCAACCGATTGTTGTGTAATTTGTCCAGCTTTCTTTCCATATTTAACCACGCACGTTTGATCGCTGGATATTTCTACCACATCATAAGGTTGTTATGTTTGTATAACGTATCTTTATTTCGTGTTTCGCAGGTATCGGACCCGACGTGGCCAGAACCCTGGTGGTTGTGGTATTCTGGAGATCTTTCTTTATTGTCGTCACGATTCGGAATGATCTCCGTGGAGGCTGAGGCTCCTTTTATTCAAGATTTTCTATAGGGGTGTTAGTGAAATCGCTTACCTTATCAACTATGGTTAGTATGCGTAACTAATAACTATTTTCAATACATAACACTTCTCCCAGCTTTAAATGAGACTTTAGATACTCTAACAAACAATGTCAATTACGTTCACAAGCTACTAAAATTAGTTTTTCCTTATCCTGTCCCGTATTCCTTTGGATCTTCTTAATTTAGGAGATTTGGATTCACTTCGTTTTCGTGTCGAACTAACCTTTTGTTTGTCTGTCACCTTTACTGTTGTTTTGTCTTTTCCTACCGGTGCACTGACTATGGGTACTATGGGATGAAATTCATCCGATAGATCGGATGTTCTAGTTTGATTTGTGTGTACTATTCGCACATTTCCGTGAACATTTATCAAGTATCTATTGCTACTTATTTTTTCCAATACTAAGGCTGGAATCCATCTTACCAAATCCTCATGATGATTCCTATACAAAACTTTATCTCCTTTCGCGTGTGATACTGTATCTACTGGCTTGGACACTGGAGGCGGGAGGGGTTTGAGGTTTAGGTTACGTATCTTTCATCATTTTGAATTTCTAATTTAACTGGATTGCTCGTGTTTAGTAATGTTCTTGGTACATAGCAAAAAACTAATGATGAAGGTGTTTTACCTGTAGAAGTAGATGGAGTGTTACGATAATTAAATAATATTTGATTTAATTTGCGCTGTAATGGTATTGGTCTCAATTGTTCATCAATCAAATACTTCTTCAACACTTTCTTAATCGTCTGAACTCCTCTCTCCGCTAATCCATTTGACTGCGGATGATAAGGCGGTGATTTCAACACCTTGATGACATTAGCCTAACATCCTTCCATAAACCCAGAAGAATTGAACGGTGGACCGTGGTCCGAACAAACTTCCGTAGGTAAACCAAAATAAGTATAGAAGTAAGTAAGTAAGTATGAATGAATAAATACTTAAACATATATCAAATAATTTAAAGGATATCTATTTGTGTTGGAAGTAAAGATTTTGTATTTATGGCGTGTTGTATGTTTGGTTATTTTCTTTACAACTCTATGTTGTTTTTCTTGATGTGTTTAAATATTCTTTTAAATGTTTTACCTGATGCCAATTGCCAATCTTTTTTGAGATTTTCTTTGATGATGTTTTTCTCTTTGTTGTATTTTGGACATACAAAGATTTTATGCAATCCGGTGTTTGGTTCGTTGCATATTTCACAGGTACCATTTTGTATTATGCTCATTTTTTCGAACCAGTATTCTGATAGATCATGTCCCGCTAGGATTTTACTTGCTATTTTAACCCGGAACCCGATGGAACTATGAAGCTTGTTTATAAACGAAGCATGGTACTTAATGGAACTGTAAGGTTTCTTAAGCAGCACATGGTACTTTACGGAACTTTTTGGTTGCTCAATGGAGAAAAACGGCTTAGGAAATGTTAACCGATAAAAACTAAATTATAGATTATGTTGGAAAATAATAACATAACATAGAATGTATATTTAGCAACGCGACCCGACCGTTCCTTACGAATAAAATATGTTTAATTTTTATTCAACAGTTACATATGACCAATATGTATGATGTATGACCAATATGTTCTGAATTTTTCATGTCTTCAACTAGTGCTAACCACAAATATTCAGATGCAACAGCACACATAAAAATTCACAATCAGAGACGGGTTTACCCATGAGCGAAATGAGCGACCTTCAAGAATTCCGTCGTAAAAAAGAGCAAGCCGAAGGTGCCTCGTCGAATGGTTGCAACATTTTACTAACCTAAGTTGTGTTGTGGTTGTTAATTTGGTAGTGTATGACTTTGGTATATATATATATATATATATATATATATATTGAAAAGGGCTGGGGACATGACGTCACCTTGTGGTAGTCCGTCTGTGATAAGTTTTTTGAGGATTGTGTTGTTGCATTCTAATGTTGTGGTTCTGTTTTTTAGGAAAGCGTTTGTCCAATTTGTAATTTCTGATGGGACATTTGATTCTATCATTTTTCCAATCAGGGTTTTTGTGTTGACATTATTGTATGATTTTTCTAGATCGATGAACACGATCCCTGTTTTCATTTCATACATTTCCCTTGCAACTAGTGGCATGCCACCGAGCAAAGACACCAGCCGCTTTTGACGAATTGCTCTTCGTCATGTTTCTGTCTGATCGTTGTGCCCGAACGCATTCGTTATTCATTCTGTTTTTAATGTTATGATAGAACTGACGATCCATTTGAAATTTTTAATTCATTGAATTTGATTCGAAAACAAGCATAATGCGTGAAGTAGAAGACGAGAAAAGTCATTCCATAAACGAAACGTGTGGAATAACCGGGCATGCTAGTAGATAACTTACGTGGTAAATTTTAAAATAAATCCAAATAAAATACTAACTGCTGTTGACAATTACAATCTTTGCTCCAAAAACTTGGAAATAAAAAAGTTGGGTGACTTTTGAAAATTCCATATCAATACAAGCAATGAATCAAAACTTATTGTAGTTTTATGTTGAAAGAAATACACGAGTTTTTTGTTGCCTATTTAAGGGTTAACCTTGAATAATCGAGTTTGATGTATTTTAAAACGTCTTATTTCATTTGACGTTTACGATTGTCTGCCGCTTGGTTGGTAGCTCTTCGGTTGAATTATCGGCCATGTGCATCCTATTGACCAAATCTGCCAACTCAGGTGTTGTTGAGGCTAATTTGTATCGAAAACTCCCTTATTAGTGGTTGTTAAGGCGATTTTGTCAACAGGGTATTTATCTAAACGCTCATAGAAGAGAGAACAAAAGGCAGCCATTTCGCTAGAGCCACGTTTTGGACGACAGTGTTGCACCGGTATATTATATCGGATAAGCAATTTGAGCAAATTGGTTGTATTGTGGCATTGTAGTGAAGTGAATGTGAAAAATAAATTACTAATCGTTGTGCTTGTGATATGTGTATGAAAATTCGTTCGGTATTGTGGTGTGTTTTTGGGTGGTTTTGAGTTTGTGTTGTGCCAAATGAGAATCAAGTCGTTTTGTGTCGAAGCTTTTATTACGCAGATTGTCACTATTTTCAATTGTTCTTTTGAGGATGCAAAATAGAACATTCCAACTGGCTTGGAAGCTCAGTAGTGATATCATGGAGTAAGCAAATACCGGGGCGTAAGTTGCTTGGTACGTTCGAAGTATCATCATTTGCTTGCATTAACTTACCATCATTATATTTTGCAGATTATGGTAAGATCGATAAATGGAGTATGTGCTAGGAAGCTATGGCACAGTATCGCACAGTGAGTATGTAATGGTTAAGAATGTAATCGAGAAGAATACCCATTAGATCGTGTGATTGGTTCCTAATGCTGTTCGTGTTACGCGAGTTAACCTTTTCTTTCTTGTAGGAAAGAAGGTGTTAGACGATCGATTGCCAAATTGCTTTATTTCTGTTACTTTGAACCGCAGACATTGAACCAACTTGAATTAATTGGGTCAATTCCATGCATTGACCCGAACTGCTGACGACGCTGGTGAGCGGCGATACGGCAACAAATGCTTACTTGGGTAGACACTCAGACTCGTCCAACTCTATGCAGCTAATCGGGAAAATGTATGGGATCAGATTGCCATCCCTGTAACTAATGTTCTTGTGGACTATATATGTGTTGTGAGCCAAATGAACTTTCCCTTGGTGATACAACACAGGATGGAGTCACATATTTCTGAATATTCTGAGGTCAAGCTTCGGGGTCTTAATCAGCAAAACTATCACTCTGTTGATTTTTTCCAGGCGTATGTAAATGTTAATAGAAAAAATTTCGACTGATTCTGATCGGAATTGTTTCATTACTTTGGATGTACTGGAAGCTAAATCTGTTATTTTAATATTGATCCGTGTATTGATGGTTATTTGTTTATTTTTATTATCAACTAAGTCCATTAGCAAGCTATTGATTAGTCGTAGGTCGTTAGCTTAGGAAATTCCTACTAAATATATCCAACCAATTCCTTCTGAGTCCCAACGTTTGAAACGTTTATTGGGCAGAAGTTTCCTAAACAATGAATTTAAATGTTGTAACTGATTTTGTATAATGATGATCAGCTGATTGGTTTCTATTTTTTTTAAATCGATTCTTATCGATTCCGTTTAAATTTTGTATGCTGTAATATTATAATGATAGATGTAATTGTAACTGTCGATCCTAGCTGGGCCTAAATCGATACCTACTATTGGTGGTACCCTGTCTATGGTTGTCCTTTGGCCGTTCATCGAACAAACTAAACCTAACAGACTGTAACGAGGAAAATGTTTTTGTTTTTTTTTTTGTAATTAGTTTTATTCATAGTATTTTTATCGGATTTTCAAATCATTTTTATGGATTTTTCGAGTGTTGTCAGTAATTACGGTACTTCTATTAATCTGCTTGATTTTCATTTTCTTGTATCTTGGTTTGTATTTTAATCTAGCTCTCGTTTTTTTTTTTTCAAAATTTTTTCTATCTGTTGGAATTGTTTTCTCCTTTATTCCCTTGCTGTAGGCCAAAAGATCATTTGATTGTTTTGATTTGAACTTTTTGTAGACTTGTTCGCAGATTATGGAGGAACGAGTGGATGGTAGGATCACTTCGTACGGAGTATATTTGATAGAGAAATGAATGGGTGAATTATATTTATGTACTAAAGCTTGGATTAGGTCAGGAATGGGTAGGTGCATTTGTTCGAACTTCGTGATACGATACAATTCGATTATGGTTGAATGAAACCTTTGTATCACTCCGTTCATTTCACTACGGCCAGTAGCTGTAAAATAAAATTGAATATGAAGTTTTTACAAAAGTTGGTTAAATTCTCCAAAAACATTTTATCTATATGTGCAATTTTGAATGTTGGAATGCTGGAATCGGTGTCTCTTGTTGGAGACACTTATTTATTTTCATTACATATGCTGCAATTGGACAATACGGCGTAGAGCCGTCATACTAAAAAATAACTAAATATGCTGCAATTTGAAACAATATGTTTGATTTTGGAGAGCAGCTTCGGAAAATAATATGTACGCAAAATTCTCCAAACTTATTCTCCTTCTACTCCTATTTTCTTTTAGTGAACAGGTCTATCTTTGCCTAATTCACCTTGGGAGAACACAGCTCCAACAGCAAAATCTGAAGCATCGGTAGTCAGAATGAATGGTTTATTGAAATCGGAATAGATAAGAATATCATTTGACGATAATATTTGCTTCATTTTATTGAAACATTCTGCTTCTTGCTGATTTGTTTTGTTTTGATGTGTCAGAACCCTTCCCTCTTAAAATGTTTTCAAAGGTTTTGCGATTTTAACAAAATCTTTGACAAATTGCCGATAATAGCCCATCAATCCCAGAAAAGTACGAAGTTCTTTCATGTTTTTGGGAATGGGGTGTTTAGAAATTACGTCGATTTTATTCTGATAAGGTTTTATTCCGTCAGAGCAAACAACAAAACCGAGAAATTCTACTTCTTTCTGGAAGAATTCTGATTTATCTAATTGAATTTTCAATCCTGCTTGGTTAAGCGTGTTCAAGATGGTGTTCAAATTCTTAAAATGTTTCTCTAAATTCCTGCCAAAAACTTTTACATCGTCTATATCGACATAGCAAATTTTCCCTATAAAATTTCGCAAAACATCATCAATTGCTCTCTAGAAGATTGCTTGAGCGTTTTTAATTCATATTTACCATTATTAATGGCAAATGCAGTTTTTTCTATGTCCGATTATTTCATTCTGATTTGGTGGAACCCTGAAGCTATAGATCCAGAGTAGAAAAGGATTGCTGTTCTTTTCTGTCCTGCTGTCAGCTTATTATTGTGTACGCACGCAGTAAAACCGCATGTACTCTGTGACTTCATTCTGCAGTATTCGTTTCTGTCGCTTTTAACCGCCTTTATCTTAACCGTAGATTTCAACTGTTTCTGCTGGTAACCGTCGGTGGTCCCTCATAGTTCACCTCAACTCTTTCCGATCTCAATCAACATCATGTGGACATGGTTAACCCACCCGCTGTTACCATATCAATCTGGCAGTCGTTTCAACCAACGCTTCGAAATGTGACATGACGAAAACCACAACCAACTACGATTCCTCCTGTCTCCATATCATCCTTCAAATTCGATTCTTCAATTCAACCCTGCTGTCGTGTGCCGCAATAATTCTAGTTATAGTGCATAGCGTTGTGTAGTACCGTTAAGTGCTAGCTTAATCGATTATTGATTTTTTTCGTCTCTCCTTAAATCTATCATTCGTAATAATTACTTACGAACTAACTTAATCTAGATACTTTCTTAATACTTTACTTTTCAAACTTTTCCAACCGATTGTTGTGTAATTTGTCCAGCTTTCTTTCCATATTTAACCACGCACGTTTGATCGCTGGGTATTTCTACCACATCATAAGGTTGTTATGTTTGTATAACGTATCTTTATTTCGTGTTTCGCAGGTAACGGACCCGACGTGGCCAGAACCCTGGTGGTTGTGGTATTCTGGAGATCTTTCTCTATTGTCGTCACGATTCGGAATGATCTCCGTGGAGGCTGAGGCTCCTTTTATTCAAGATTTTCTATAGGGGTGTTAGTGAAATGGCTTACCTTATCAACTATGGTTAGTATGCGTAACTAATAACTATTTTCAATACATAACACTTCTCCCAGCTTTAAATGAGACTTTAGATACTCTAACAAACAATGTCAATTACGTTCACAAGCTACTAAAATTAGTTTTTCCTTATCCTGTCCCGTATTCCTTTGGATCTTCTTAATTTAGGAGATTTGGATTCACTTCGTTTTCGTGTCGAACTAACCTTTTGTTTGTCTGTCACCTTTACTGTTGTTTTGTCTTTTCCTACCGGTGCACTGACTATGGGTACTATGGGATGAAATTCATCCGATAGATCGGATGTTCTAGTTTGATTTGTGTGTACTATTCGCACATTTCCGTGAACATTTATCAAGTATCTATTGCTACTTATTTTTTCCAATACTAAGGCTGGAATCCATCTTACCAAATCCTCATGATGATTCCTATACAAAACTTTATCTCCTTTCGCGTGTGATACTGTATCTACTGGCTTGGACACTGGAGGCGGGAGGGGTTTGAGGTTTAGGTTACGTATCTTTCATCATTTTGAATTTCTAATTTAACTGGATTGCTCGTGTTTAGTAATGTTCTTGGTACATAGCAAAAAACTAATGATGAAGGTGTTTTACCTGTAGAAGTAGATGGAGTGTTACGATAATTAAATAATATTCGATTTAATTTGCGCTGTAATGGTATTGGTCTCAATTTTTCATCAATCAAATACTTCTTCAACACTTTCTTAATCGTCTGAACTCCCCTCTCCGCTAATCCATTTGACTGCGGATGATAAGGCGGTGATTTCAACACCTTGATGACATTAGCCTAACATCCTTCCATAAACCCAGAAGAATTGAACGGTGGACCGTGGTCCGAACAAACTTCCGTAGGTAAACCAAAATAAGTATAGAAGTAAGTAAGTAAGTATGAATGAATAAATACTTAAACATATATCAAATAATTTAAAGGATATCTATTTGTGTTGGAAGTAAAGATTTTGTATTTATGGCGTGTTGTATGTTTGGTTATTTTCTTTACAACTCTATGTTGTTTTTCTTGATGTGTTTAAATATTCTTTTAAATGTTTTACCTGATGCCAATTGCCAATCTTTTTTGAGATTTTCTTTGATGATGTTTTTCTCTTTGTTGTATTTTGGACATACAAAGATTTTATGCAATCCGGTGTTTGGTTCGTTGCATATTTCACAGGTACCATTTTGTATTATGCTCATTTTTTCGAACCAGTATTCTGATAGATCATGTCCCGCTAGGATTTTACTTGCTATTTTAACCCGGAACCCGATGGAACTATGAAGCTTGTTTATAAACGAAGCATGGTACTTAATGGAACTGTAAGGTTTCTTAAGCAGCACATGGTACTTTACGGAACTTTTTGGTTGCTCAATGGAGAAAAACGGCTTAGGAAATGTTAACCGATAAAAACTAAATTATAGATTATGTTGGAAAATAATAACATAACATAGAATGTATATTTAGCAACGCGACCCGACCGTTCCTTACGAATAAAATATGTTTAATTTTTATTCAACAGTTACATATGACCAATATGTATGATGTATGACCAATATGTTCTGAATTTTTCATGTCTTCAACTAGTGCTAACCACAAATATTCAGATGCAACAGCACACATAAAAATTCACAATCAGAGACGGGTTTACCCATGAGCGAAATGAGCGACCTTCAAGAATTCCGTCGTAAAAAAGAGCAAGCCGAAGGTGCCTCGTCGAATGGTTGCAACATTTTACTAACCTAAGTTGTGTTGTGGTTGTTAATTTGGTAGTGTATGACTTTGGTATATATATATATATATATATATATATATATATTGAAAAGGGCTGGGGACATGACGTCACCTTGTGGTAGTCCGTCTGTGATAAGTTTTTTGAGGATTGTGTTGTTGCATTCTAATGTTGTGGTTCTGTTTTTTAGGAAAGCGTTTGTCCAATTTGTAATTTCTGATGGGACATTTGATTCTATCATTTTTCCAATCAGGGTTTTTGTGTTGACATTATTGTATGATTTTTCTAGATCGATGAACACGATCCCTGTTTTCATTTCATACATTTCCCTTGCAACTAGTGGCATGCCACCGAGCAAAGACACCAGCCGCTTTTGACGAATTGCTCTTCGTCATGTTTCTGTCTGATCGTTGTGCCCGAACGCATTCGTTATTCATTCTGTTTTTAATGTTATGATAGAACTGACGATCCATTTGAAATTTTTAATTCATTGAATTTGATTCGAAAACAAGCATTATGCGTGAAGTAGAAGACGAGAAAAGTCATTCCATAAACGAAACGTGTGGAATAACCGGGCATGCTAGTAGATAACTTACGTGGTAAATTTTAAAATAAATCCAAATAAAATACTAACTGCTGTTGACAATTACAATCTTTGCTCCAAAAACTTGGAAATAAAAAAGTTGGGTGACTTTTGAAAATTCCATATCAATACAAGCAATGAATCAAAACTTATTGTAGTTTTATGTTGAAAGAAATACACGAGTTTTTTGTTGCCTATTTAAGGGTTAACCTTGAATAATCGAGTTTGATGTATTTTAAAACGTCTTATTTCATTTGACGTTTACGATTGTCTGCCGCTTGGTTGGTAGCTCTTCGGTTGAATTATCGGCCATGTGCATCCTATTGACCAAATCTGCCAACTCAGGTGTTGTTGAGGCTAATTTGTATCGAAAACTCCCTTATTAGTGGTTGTTAAGGCGATTTTGTCAACAGGGTATTTATCTAAACGCTCATAGAAGAGAGAACAAAAGGCAGCCATTTCGCTAGAGCCACGTTTTGGACGACAGTGTTGCACCGGTATATTATATCGGATAAGCAATTTGAGCAAATTGGTTGTATTGTGGCATTGTAGTGAAGTGAATGTGAAAAATAAATTACTAATCGTTGTGCTTGTGATATGTGTATGAAAATTCGTTCGGTATTGTGGTGTGTTTTTGGGTGGTTTTGAGTTTGTGTTGTGCCAAATGAGAATCAAGTCGTTTTGTGTCGAAGCTTTTATTACGCAGATTGTCACTATTTTCAATTGTTCTTTTGAGGATGCAAAATAGAACATTCCAACTGGCTTGGAAGCTCAGTAGTGATATCATGGAGTAAGCAAATACCGGGGCGTAAGTTGCTTGGTACGTTCGAAGTATCATCATTTGCTTGCATTAACTTACCATCATTATATTTTGCAGATTATGGTAAGATCGATAAATGGAGTATGTGCTAGGAAGCTATGGCACAGTATCGCACAGTGAGTATGTAATGGTTAAGAATGTAATCGAGAAGAATACCCATTAGATCGTGTGATTGGTTCCTAATGCTGTTCGTGTTACGCGAGTTAACCTTTTCTTTCTTGTAGGAAAGAAGGTGTTAGACGATCGATTGCCAAATTGCTTTATTTCTGTTACTTTGAACCGCAGACATTGAACCAACTTGAATTAATTGGGTCAATTCCATGCATTGACCCGAACTGCTGACGACGCTGGTGAGCGGCGATACGGCAACAAATGCTTACTTGGGTAGACACTCAGACTCGTCCAACTCTATGCAGCTAATCGGGAAAATGTATGGGATCAGATTGCCATCCCTGTAACTATTGTTCTTGTGGACTATATATGTGTTGTGAGCCAAATGAACTTTCCCTTGGTGATACAACACAGGATGGAGTCACATATTTCTGAATATTCTGAGGTCAAGCTTCGGGGTCTTAATCAGCAAAACTATCACTCTGTTGATTTTTTCCAGGCGTATGTAAATGTTAATAGAAAAAATTTCGACTGATTCTGATCGGAATTGTTTCATTACTTTGGATGTACTGGAAGCTAAATCTGTTATTTTAATATTGATCCGTGTATTGATGGTTATTTGTTTATTTTTATTATCAACTAAGTCCATTAGCAAGCTATTGATTAGTCGTAGGTCGTTAGCTTAGGAAATTCCTACTAAATATATCCAACCAATTCCTTCTGAGTCCCAACGTTTGAAACGTTTATTGGGCAGAAGTTTCCTAAACAATGAATTTAAATGTTGTAACTGATTTTGTATAATGATGATCAGCTGATTGGTTTCTATTTTTTTTAAATCGATTCTTATCGATTCCGTTTAAATTTTGTATGCTGTAATATTATAATGATAGATGTAATTGTAACTGTCGATCCTAGCTGGGCCTAAATCGATACCTACTATTGGTGGTACCCTGTCTATGGTTGTCCTTTGGCCGTTCATCGAACAAACTAAACCTAACAGACTGTAACGAGGAAAATGTTTTTGTTTTTTTTTTTGTAATTAGTTTTATTCATAGTATTTTTATCGGATTTTCAAATCATTTTTATGGATTTTTCGAGTGTTGTCAGTAATTACGGTACTTCTATTAATCTGCTTGATTTTCATTTTCTTGTATCTTGGTTTGTATTTTAATCTAGCTCTCGTTTTTTTTTTTTCAAAATTTTTTCTATCTGTTGGAATTGTTTTCTCCTTTATTCCCTTGCTGTAGGCCAAAAGATCATTTGATTGTTTTGATTTGAACTTTTTGTAGACTTGTTCGCAGATTATGGAGGAACGAGTGGATGGTAGGATCACTTCGTACGGAGTATATTTGATAGAGAAATGAATGGGTGAATTATATTTATGTACTAAAGCTTGGATTAGGTCAGGAATGGGTAGGTGCATTTGTTCGAACTTCGTGATACGATACAATTCGATTATGGTTGAATGAAACCTTTGTATCACTCCGTTCATTTCACTACGGCCAGTAGCTGTAAAATAAAATTGAATATGAAGTTTTTACAAAAGTTGGTTAAATTCTCCAAAAACATTTTATCTATATGTGCAATTTTGAATGTTGGAATGCTGGAATCGGTGTCTCTTGTTGGAGACACTTATTTATTTTCATTACATATGCTGCAATTGGACAATACGGCGTAGAGCCGTCATACTAAAAAATAACTAAATATGCTGCAATTTGAAACAATATGTTTGATTTTGGAGAGCAGCTTCGGAAAATAATATGTACGCAAAATTCTCCAAACTTATTCTCCTTCTACTCCTATTTTCTTTTAGTGAACAGGTCTATCTTTGCCTAATTCACCTTGGGAGAACACAGCTCCAACAGCAAAATCTGAAGCATCGGTAGTCAGAATGAATGGTTTATTGAAATCGGAATAGATAAGAATATCATTTGACGATAATATTTGCTTCATTTTATTGAAACATTCTGCTTCTTGCTGATTTGTTTTGTTTTGATGTGTCAGAACCCTTCCCTCTTAAAATGTTTTCAAAGGTTTTGCGATTTTAACAAAATCTTTGACAAATTGCCGATAATAGCCCATCAATCCCAGAAAAGTACGAAGTTCTTTCATGTTTTTGGGAATGGGGTGTTTAGAAATTACGTCGATTTTATTCTGATAAGGTTTTATTCCGTCAGAGCAAACAACAAAACCGAGAAATTCTACTTCTTTCTGGAAGAATTCTGATTTATCTAATTGAATTTTCAATCGTGCTTGGTTAAGCGTGTTCAAGATGGTGTTCAAATTCTTAAAATGTTTCTCTAAATTCCTGCCAAAAACTTTTACATCGTCTATATCGACATAGCAAATTTTCCCTATAAAATTTCGCAAAACATCATCAATTGCTCTCTAGAAGATTGCTTGAGCGTTTTTAATTCATATTTACCATTATTAATGGCAAATGCAGTTTTTTCTATGTCCGATTATTTCATTCTGATTTGGTGGAACCCTGAAGCTATAGATCCAGAGTAGAAAAGGATTGCTGTTCTTTTCTGTCCTGCTGTCAGCTTATTATTGTGTACGCACGCAGTAAAACCGCATGTACTCTGTGACTTCATTCTGCAGTATTCGTTTCTGTCGCTTTTAACCGCCTTTATCTTAACCGTAGATTTCAACTGTTTCTGCTGGTAACCGTCGGTGGTCCCTCATAGTTCACCTCAACTCTTTCCGATCTCAATCAACATCATGTGGACATGGTTAACCCACCCGCTGTTACCATATCAATCTGGCAGTCGTTTCAACCAACGCTTCGAAATGTGACATGACGAAAACCACAACCAACTACGATTCCTCCTGTCTCCATATCATCCTTCAAATTCGATTCTTCAATTCAACCCTGCTGTCGTGTGCCGCAATAATTCTAGTTATAGTGCATAGCGTTGTGTAGTACCGTTAAGTGCTAGCTTAATCGATTATTGATTTTTTTCGTCTCTCCTTAAATCTATCATTCGTAATAATTACTTACGAACTAACTTAATCTAGATACTTTCTTAATACTTTACTTTTCAAACTTTTCCAACCGATTGTTGTGTAATTTGTCCAGCTTTCTTTCCATATTTAACCACGCACGTTTGATCGCTGGGTATTTCTACCACATCATAAGGTTGTTATGTTTGTATAACGTATCTTTATTTCGTGTTTCGCAGGTAACGGACCCGACGTGGCCAGAACCCTGGTGGTTGTGGTATTCTGGAGATCTTTCTCTATTGTCGTCACGATTCGGAATGATCTCCGTGGAGGCTGAGGCTCCTTTTATTCAAGATTTTCTATAGGGGTGTTAGTGAAATGGCTTACCTTATCAACTATGGTTAGTATGCGTAACTAATAACTATTTTCAATACATAACACTTCTCCCAGCTTTAAATGAGACTTTAGATACTCTAACAAACAATGTCAATTACGTTCACAAGCTACTAAAATTAGTTTTTCCTTATCCTGTCCCGTATTCCTTTGGATCTTCTTAATTTAGGAGATTTGGATTCACTTCGTTTTCGTGTCGAACTAACCTTTTGTTTGTCTGTCACCTTTACTGTTGTTTTGTCTTTTCCTACCGGTGCACTGACTATGGGTACTATGGGATGAAATTCATCCGATAGATCGGATGTTCTAGTTTGATTTGTGTGTACTATTCGCACATTTCCGTGAACATTTATCAAGTATCTATTGCTACTTATTTTTTCCAATACTAAGGCTGGAATCCATCTTACCAAATCCTCATGATGATTCCTATACAAAACTTTATCTCCTTTCGCGTGTGATACTGTATCTACTGGCTTGGACACTGGAGGCGGGAGGGGTTTGAGGTTTAGGTTACGTATCTTTCATCATTTTGAATTTCTAATTTAACTGGATTGCTCGTGTTTAGTAATGTTCTTGGTACATAGCAAAAAACTAATGATGAAGGTGTTTTACCTGTAGAAGTAGATGGAGTGTTACGATAATTAAATAATATTCGATTTAATTTGCGCTGTAATGGTATTGGTCTCAATTTTTCATCAATCAAATACTTCTTCAACACTTTCTTAATCGTCTGAACTCCTCTCTCCGCTAATCCATTTGACTGCGGATGATAAGGCGGTGATTTCAACACCTTGATGACATTAGCCTAACATCCTTCCATAAACCCAGAAGAATTGAACGGTGGACCGTGGTCCGAACAAACTTCCGTAGGTAAACCAAAATAAGTATAGTAGAAGTAAGTAAGTAAGTATGAATGAATAAATACTTAAACATATATCAAATAATTTAAAGGATATCTATTTGTGTTGGAAGTAAAGATTTTGTATTTATGGCGTGTTGTATGTTTGGTTATTTTCTTTACAACTCTATGTTGTTTTTCTTGATGTGTTTAAATATTCTTTTAAATGTTTTACCTGATGCCAATTGCCAATCTTTTTTGAGATTTTCTTTGATGATGTTTTTCTCTTTGTTGTATTTTGGACATACAAAGATTTTATGCAATCCGGTGTTTGGTTCGTTGCATATTTCACAGGTACCATTTTGTATTATGCTCATTTTTTCGAACCAGTATTCTGATAGATCATGTCGCGCTAGGATTTTACTTGCTATTTTAACCCGGAACCCGATGGAACTATGAAGCTTGTTTATAAACGAAGCATGGTACTTAATGGAACTGTAAGGTTTCTTAAGCAGCACATGGTACTTTACGGAACTTTTTGGTTGCTCAATGGAGAAAAACGGCTTAGGAAATGTTAACCGATAAAAACTAAATTATAGATTATGTTGGAAAATAATAACATAACATAGAATGTATATTTAGCAACGCGACCCGACCGTTCCTTACGAATAAAATATGTTTAATTTTTATTCAACAGTTACATATGACCAATATGTATGATGTATGACCAATATGTTCTGAATTTTTCATGTCTTCAACTAGTGCTAACCACAAATATTCAGATGCAACAGCACACATAAAAATTCACAATCAGAGACGGGTTTACCCATGAGCGAAATGAGCGACCTTCAAGAATTCCGTCGTAAAAAAGAGCAAGCCGAAGGTGCCTCGTCGAATGGTTGCAACATTTTACTAACCTAAGTTGTGTTGTGGTTGTTAATTTGGTAGTGTATGACTTTGGTATATATATATATATATATATATATATATATATATATATATATATATATATATATATATATATATATATATATATATATATATATATATATATATATATATTGAAAAGGGCTGGGGACATGACGTCACCTTGTGGTAGTCCGTCTGTGATAAGTTTTTTGAGGATTGTGTTGTTGCATTCTAATGTTGTGGTTCTGTTTTTTAGGAAAGCGTTTGTCCAATTTGTAATTTCTGATGGGACATTTGATTCTATCATTTTTCCAATCAGGGTTTTTGTGTTGACATTATTGTATGATTTTTCTAGATCGATGAACACGATCCCTGTTTTCATTTCATACATTTCCCTTGCAACTAGTGGCATGCCACCGAGCAAAGACACCAGCCGCTTTTGACGAATTGCTCTTCGTCATGTTTCTGTCTGATCGTTGTGCCCGAACGCATTCGTTATTCATTCTGTTTTTAATGTTATGATAGAACTGACGATCCATTTGAAATTTTTAATTCATTGAATTTGATTCGAAAACAAGCATTATGCGTGAAGTAGAAGACGAGAAAAGTCATTCCATAAACGAAACGTGTGGAATAACCGGGCATGCTAGTAGATAACTTACGTGGTAAATTTTAAAATAAATCCAAATAAAATACTAACTGCTGTTGACAATTACAATCTTTGCTCCAAAAACTTGGAAATAAAAAAGTTGGGTGACTTTTGAAAATTCCATATCAATACAAGCAATGAATCAAAACTTATTGTAGTTTTATGTTGAAAGAAATACACGAGTTTTTTGTTGCCTATTTAAGGGTTAACCTTGAATAATCGAGTTTGATGTATTTTAAAACGTCTTATTTCATTTGACGTTTACGATTGTCTGCCGCTTGGTTGGTAGCTCTTCGGTTGAATTATCGGCCATGTGCATCCTATTGACCAAATCTGCCAACTCAGGTGTTGTTGAGGCTAATTTGTATCGAAAACTCCCTTATTAGTGGTTGTTAAGGCGATTTTGTCAACAGGGTATTTATCTAAACGCTCATAGAAGAGAGAACAAAAGGCAGCCATTTCGCTAGAGCCACGTTTTGGACGACAGTGTTGCACCGGTATATTATATCGGATAAGCAATTTGAGCAAATTGGTTGTATTGTGGCATTGTAGTGAAGTGAATGTGAAAAATAAATTACCAATCGTTGTGCTTGTGATATGTGTATGGAAATTCGTTCGGTATTGTGGTGTGTTTTTGGGTGGTTTTGAGTTTGTGTTGTGCCAAATGAGAATCAAGTCGTTTTGTGTCGAAGCTTTTATTACGCAGATTGTCACTATTTTCAATTGTTCTTTTGAGGATGCAAAATAGAACATTCCAACTGGCTTGGAAGCTCAGTAGTGATATCATGGAGTAAGCAAATACCGGGGCGTAAGTTGCTTGGTACGTTCGAAGTATCATCATTTGCTTGCATTAACTTACCATCATTATATTTTGCAGATTATGGTAAGATCGATAAATGGAGTATGTGCTAGGAAGCTATGGCACAGTATCGCACAGTGAGTATGTAATGGTTAAGAATGTAATCGAGAAGAATACCCATTAGATCGTGTGATTGGTTCCTAATGCTGTTCGTGTTACGCGAGTTAACCTTTTCTTTCTTGTAGGAAAGAAGGTGTTAGACGATCGATTGCCAAATTGCTTTATTTCTGTTACTTTGAACCGCAGACATTGAACCAACTTGAATTAATTGGGTCAATTCCATGCATTGACCCGAACTGCTGACGACGCTGGTGAGCGGCGATACGGCAACAAATGCTTACTTGGGTAGACACTCAGACTCGTCCAACTCTATGCAGCTAATCGGGAAAATGTATGGGATCAGATTGCCATCCCTGTAACTATTGTTCTTGTGGACTATATATGTGTTGTGAGCCAAATGAACTTTCCCTTGGTGATACAACACAGGATGGAGTCACATATTTCTGAATATTCTGAGGTCAAGCTTCGGGGTCTTAATCAGCAAAACTATCACTCTGTTGATTTTTTCCAGGCGTATGTAAATGTTAATAGAAAAAATTTCGACTGATTCTGATCGGAATTGTTTCATTACTTTGGATGTACTGGAAGCTAAATCTGTTATTTTAATATTGATCCGTGTATTGATGGTTATTTGTTTATTTTTATTATCAACTAAGTCCATTAGCAAGCTATTGATTAGTCGTAGTCGTAGGTCGTTAGCTTAGGAAATTCCTACTAAATATATCCAACCAATTCCTTCTGAGTCCCAACGTTTGAAACGTTTATTGGGCAGAAGTTTCCTAAACAATGAATTTAAATGTTGTAACTGATTTTGTATAATGATGATCAGCTGATTGGTTTCTATTTTTTTTAAATCGATTCTTATCGATTCCGTTTAAATTTTGTATGCTGTAATATTATAATGATAGATGTAATTGTAACTGTCGATCCTAGCTGGGCCTAAATCGATACCTACTATTGGTGGTACCCTGTCTATGGTTGTCCTTTGGCCGTTCATCGAACAAACTAAACCTAACAGACTGTAACGAGGAAAATGTTTTTGTTTTTTTTTTTGTAATTAGTTTTATTCATAGTATTTTTATCGGATTTTCAAATCATTTTTATGGATTTTTCGAGTGTTGTCAGTAATTACGGTACTTCTATTAATCTGCTTGATTTTCATTTTCTTGTATCTTGGTTTGTATTTTAATCTAGCTCTCGTTTTTTTTTTTTTCAAAATTTTTTCTATCTGTTGGAATTGTTTTCTCCTTTATTCCCTTGCTGTAGGCCAAAAGATCATTTGATTGTTTTGATTTGAACTTTTTGTAGACTTGTTCGCAGATTATGGAGGAACGAGTGGATGGTAGGATCACTTCGTACGGAGTATATTTGATAGAGAAATGAATGGGTGAATTATATTTATGTACTAAAGCTTGGATTAGGTCAGGAATGGGTAGGTGCATTTGTTCGAACTTCGTGATACGATACAATTCGATTATGGTTGAATGAAACCTTTGTATCACTCCGTTCATTTCACTACGGCCAGTAGCTGTAAAATAAAATTGAATATGAAGTTTTTACAAAAGTTGGTTAAATTCTCCAAAAACATTTTATCTATATGTGCAATTTTGAATGTTGGAATGCTGGAATCGGTGTCTCTTGTTGGAGACACTTATTTATTTTCATTACATATGCTGCAATTGGACAATACGGCGTAGAGCCGTCATACTAAAAAATAACTAAATATGCTGCAATTTGAAACAATATGTTTGATTTTGGAGAGCAGCTTCGGAAAATAATATGTACGCAAAATTCTCCAAACTTATTCTCCTTCTACTCCTATTTTCTTTTAGTGAACAGGTCTATCTTTGCCTAATTCACCTTGGGAGAACACAGCTCCAACAGCAAAATCTGAAGCATCGGTAGTCAGAATGAATGGTTTATTGAAATCGGAATAGATAAGAATATCATTTGACGATAATATTTGCTTCATTTTATTGAAACATTCTGCTTCTTGCTGATTTGTTTTGTTTTGATGTGTCAGAACCCTTCCCTCTTAAAATGTTTTCAAAGGTTTTGCGATTTTAACAAAATCTTTGACAAATTGCCGATAATAGCCCATCAATCCCAGAAAAGTACGAAGTTCTTTCATGTTTTTGGGAATGGGGTGTTTAGAAATTACGTCGATTTTATTCTGATAAGGTTTTATTCCGTCAGAGCAAACAACAAAACCGAGAAATTCTACTTCTTTCTGGAAGAATTCTGATTTATCTAATTGAATTTTCAATCGTGCTTGGTTAAGCGTGTTCAAGATGGTGTTCAAATTCTTAAAATGTTTCTCTAAATTCCTGCCAAAAACTTTTACATCGTCTATATCGACATAGCAAATTTTCCCTATAAAATTTCGCAAAACATCATCAATTGCTCTCTAGAAGATTGCTTGAGCGTTTTTAATTCATATTTACCATTATTAATGGCAAATGCAGTTTTTTCTATGTCCGATTATTTCATTCTGATTTGGTGGAACCCTGAAGCTATAGATCCAGAGTAGAAAAGGATTGCTGTTCTTTTCTGTCCTGCTGTCGGCTTATTATTGTGTACGCACGCAGTAAAACCGCATGTACTCTGTGACTTCATTCTGCAGTATTCGTTTCTGTCGCTTTTAACCGCCTTTATCTTAACCGTAGATTTCAACTGTTTCTGCTGGTAACCGTCGGTGGTCCCTCATAGTTCACCTCAACTCTTTCCGATCTCAATCAACATCATGTGGACATGGTTAACCCACCCGCTGTTACCATATCAATCTGGCAGTCGTTTCAACCAACGCTTCGAAATGTGACATGACGAAAACCACAACCAACTACGATTCCTCCTGTCTCCATATCATCCTTCAAATTCGATTCTTCAATTCAACCCTGCTGTCGTGTGCCGCAATAATTCTAGTTATAGTGCATAGCGTTGTGTAGTACCGTTAAGTGCTAGCTTAATCGATTATTGATTTTTTTCGTCTCTCCTTAAATCTATCATTCGTAATAATTACTTACGAACTAACTTAATCTAGATACTTTCTTAATACTTTACTTTTCAAACTTTTCCAACCGATTGTTGTGTAATTTGTCCAGCTTTCTTTCCATATTTAACCACGCACGTTTGATCGCTGGGTATTTCTACCACATCATAAGGTTGTTATGTTTGTATAACGTATCTTTATTTCGTGTTTCGCAGGTAACGGACCCGACGTGGCCAGAACCCTGGTGGTTGTGGTATTCTGGAGATCTTTCTCTATTGTCGTCACGATTCGGAATGATCTCCGTGGAGGCTGAGGCTCCTTTTATTCAAGATTTTCTATAGGGGTGTTAGTGAAATCGCTTACCTTATCAACTATGGTTAGTATGCGTAACTAATAACTATTTTCAATACATAACACTTCTCCCAGCTTTAAATGAGACTTTAGATACTCTAACAAACAATGTCAATTACGTTCACAAGCTACTAAAATTAGTTTTTCCTTATCCTGTCCCGTATTCCTTTGGATCTTCTTAATTTAGGAGATTTGGATTCACTTCGTTTTCGTGTCGAACTAACCTTTTGTTTGTCTGTCACCTTTACTGTTGTTTTGTCTTTTCCTACCGGTGCACTGACTATGGGTACTATGGGATGAAATTCATCCGATAGATCGGATGTTCTAGTTTGATTTGTGTGTACTATTCGCACATTTCCGTGAACATTTATCAAGTATCTATTGCTACTTATTTTTTCCAATACTAAGGCTGGAATCCATCTTACCAAATCCTCATGATGATTCCTATACAAAACTTTATCTCCTTTCGCGTGTGATACTGTATCTACTGGCTTGGACACTGGAGGCGGGAGGGGTTTGAGGTTTAGGTTACGTATCTTTCATCATTTTGAATTTCTAATTTAACTGGATTGCTCGTGTTTAGTAATGTTCTTGGTACATAGCAAAAAACTAATGATGAAGGTGTTTTACCTGTAGAAGTAGATGGAGTGTTACGATAATTAAATAATATTCGATTTAATTTGCGCTGTAATGGTATTGGTCTCAATTTTTCATCAATCAAATACTTCTTCAACACTTTCTTAATCGTCTGAACTCCCCTCTCCGCTAATCCATTTGACTGCGGATGATAAGGCGGTGATTTCAACACCTTGATGACATTAGCCTAACATCCTTCCATAAACCCAGAAGAATTGAACGGTGGACCGTGGTCCGAACAAACTTCCGTAGGTAAACCAAAATAAGTATAGAAGTAAGTAAGTAAGTATGAATGAATAAATACTTAAACATATATCAAATAATTTAAAGGATATCTATTTGTGTTGGAAGTAAAGATTTTGTATTTATGGCGTGTTGTATGTTTGGTTATTTTCTTTACAACTCTATGTTGTTTTTCTTGATGTGTTTAAATATTCTTTTAAATGTTTTACCTGATGCCAATTGCCAATCTTTTTTGAGATTTTCTTTGATGATGTTTTTCTCTTTGTTGTATTTTGGACATACAAAGATTTTATGCAATCCGGTGTTTGGTTCGTTGCATATTTCACAGGTACCATTTTGTATTATGCTCATTTTTTCGAACCAGTATTCTGATAGATCATGTCCCGCTAGGATTTTACTTGCTATTTTAACCCGGAACCCGATGGAACTATGAAGCTTGTTTATAAACGAAGCATGGTACTTAATGGAACTGTAAGGTTTCTTAAGCAGCACATGGTACTTTACGGAACTTTTTGGTTGCTCAATGGAGAAAAACGGCTTAGGAAATGTTAACCGATAAAAACTAAATTATAGATTATGTTGGAAAATAATAACATAACATGTATATTTAGCAACGCGACCCGACCGTTCCTTACGAATAAAATATGTTTATTTTTTATTCAGCAGTTACATATGACCAATATGTTCTGAATTTTTCATGTCTTCAACTAGTGCTAACCACAAATATTCAGATGCAACAGCACACATAAAAATTCACAATCAGAGACGGGTTTACCCATGAGCGAAATGAGCGACCTTCAAGAATTCCGTCGTAAAAAAGAGCAAGCCGAAGGTGCCTCGTCGAATGGTTGCAACATTTTACTAACCTAAGTTGTGTTGTGGTTGTTAATTTGGTAGTGTATGACTTTGGTATATATATATATATATATATATATATATATATATATATATATATATATATATATATATATATATATATATATATATATATTGAAAAGGGCTGGGGACATGACGTCACCTTGTGGTAGTCCGTCTGTGATAAGTTTTTTGAGGTTTGTGTTGTTGCATTCTAATGTTGTGGTTCTGTTTTTTAGGAAAGCGTTTGTCCAATTTGTAATTTCTGATGGGACATTTGATTCTATCATTTTTCCAATCAGGGTTTTTGTGTTGACATTATTGTATGATTTTTCTAGATCGATGAACACGATCCCTGTTTTCATTTCATACATTTCCCTTGCAACTAGTGGCATGCCACCGAGCAAAGACACCAGCCGCTTTTGACGAATTGCTCTTCGTCATGTTTCTGTCTGATCGTTGTGCCCGAACGCATTCGTTATTCATTCTGTTTTTAATGTTATGATAGAACTGACGATCCATTTGAAATTTTTAATTCATTGAATTTGATTCGAAAACAAGCATTATGCGTGAAGTAGAAGACGAGAAAAGTCATTCCATAAACGAAACGTGTGGAATAACCGGGCATGCTAGTAGATAACTTACGTGGTAAATTTTAAAATAAATCCAAATAAAATACTAACTACTGTTGACAATTACAATCTTTGCTCCAAAAACTTGGAAATAAAAAAGTTGGGTGACTTTTGAAAATTCCATATCAATACAAGCAATGAATCAAAACTTATTGTAGTTTTATGTTGAAAGAAATACACGAGTTTTTTGTTGCCTATTTAAGGGTTAACCTTGAATAATCGAGTTTGATGTATTTTAAAACGTCTTATTTCATTTGACGTTTACGATTGTCTGCCGCTTGGTTGGTAGCTCTTCGGTTGAATTATCGGCCATGTGCATCCTATTGACCAAATCTGCCAACTCAGGTGTTGTTGAGGCTAATTTGTATCGAAAACTCCCTTATTAGTGGTTGTTAAGGCGATTTTGTCAACAGGGTATTTATCTAAACGCTCATAGAAGAGAGAACAAAAGGCAGCCATTTCGCTAGAGCCACGTTTTGGACGACAGTGTTGCACCGGTATATTATATCGGATAAGCAATTTGAGCAAATTGGTTGTATTGTGGCATTGTAGTGAAGTGAATGTGAAAAATAAATTACCAATCGTTGTGCTTGTGATATGTGTATGGAAATTCGTTCGGTATTGTGGTGTGTTTTTGGGTGGTTTTGAGTTTGTGTTGTGCCAAATGAGAATCAAGTCGTTTTGTGTCGAAGCTTTTATTACGCAGATTGTCACTATTTTCAATTGTTCTTTTGAGGATGCAAAATAGAACATTCCAACTGGCTTGGAAGCTCAGTAGTGATATCATGGAGTAAGCAAATACCGGGGCGTAAGTTGCTTGGTACGTTCGAAGTATCATCATTTGCTTGCATTAACTTACCATCATTATATTTTGCAGATTATGGTAAGATCGATAAATGGAGTATGTGCTAGGAAGCTATGGCACAGTATCGCACAGTGAGTATGTAATGGTTAAGAATGTAATCGAGAAGAATACCCATTAGATCGTGTGATTGGTTCCTAATGCTGTTCGTGTTACGCGAGTTAACCTTTTCTTTCTTGTAGGAAAGAAGGTGTTAGACGATCGATTGCCAAATTGCTTTATTTCTGTTACTTTGAACCGCAGACATTGAACCAACTTGAATTAATTGGGTCAATTCCATGCATTGACCCGAACTGCTGACGACGCTGGTGAGCGGCGATACGGCGACAAATGCTTACTTGGGTAGACACTCAGACTCGTCCAACTCTATGGAGCTAATCGGGAAAATGTATGGGATCAGATTGCCATCCCTGTAACTAATGTTCTTGTGGACTATATATGTGTTGTGAGCCAAATGAACTTTCCCTTGGTGATACAACACAGGATGGAGTCACATATTTCTGAATATTCTGAGGTCAAGCTTCGGGGTCTTAATCAGCAAAACTATCACTCTGTTGATTTTTTCCAGGCGTATGTAAATGTTAATAGAAAAAATTTCGACTGATTCTGATCGGAATTGTTTCATTACTTTGGATGTACTGGAAGCTAAATCTGTTATTTTAATATTGATCCGTGTATTGATGGTTATTTGTTTATTTTTATTATCAACTAAGTCCATTAGCAAGCTATTGATTAGTCGTAGTCGTAGGTCGTTAGCTTAGGAAATTCCTACTAAATATATCCAACCAATTCCTTCTGAGTCCCAACGTTTGAAACGTTTATTGGGCAGAAGTTTCCTAAACAATGAATTTAAATGTTGTAACTGATTTTGTATAATGAT
Organism: Anopheles maculipalpis; assembly: GCF_943734695.1. Classification (NCBI taxonomy): domain Eukaryota; kingdom Metazoa; phylum Arthropoda; class Insecta; order Diptera; family Culicidae; genus Anopheles; species Anopheles maculipalpis. The sequence goes on along the minus strand of NC_064870.1, from coordinate 20,664,796 downwards.
GATCAGCTGATTGGTTTCTATTTTTTTTAAATCGATTCTTATCGATTCCGTTTAAATTTTGTATGCTGTAATATTATAATGATAGATGTAATTGTAACTGTCGATCCTAGCTGGGCCTAAATCGATACCTACTATTGGTGGTACCCTGTCTATGGTTGTCCTTTGGCCGTTCATCGAACATACTAAACCTAACAGGCTAAAAAATAACTAAATATGCTGCAATTTGAAACAATATGTTTGATTTTGGAGAGCAGCTTCGGAAAATAATATGTACGCAAAATTCTCCAAACTTATTCTCCTTCTACTCCTATTTTCCTTTAGTGAACAGGTCTATCTTTGCCTAATTCACCTTGGGAGAACACAGCTCCAACAGCAAAATCTGAAGCATCGGTAGTCAGAATGAATGGTTTATTGAAATCGGAATAGATAAGAATATCATTTGACGATAATATTTGCTTCATTTTATTGAAACATTCTGCTTCTTGCTGATTTGTTTTGTTTTGATGTGTCAGAACCCTTCCCTCTTAAAATGTTTTCAAAGGTTTTGCGATTTTAACAAAATCTTTGACAAATTGCCGATAATAGCCCATCAATCCCAGAAAAGCACGAAGTTCTTTCATGTTTTTGGGAATGGGGTGTTTAGAAATTACGTCGATTTTATTCTGATAAGGTTTTATTCCGTCAGAGCAAACAACAAAACCGAGAAATTCTACTTCTTTCTGGAAGAATTCTGATTTATCTAATTGAATTTTCAATCCTGCTTGGTTAAGCGTGTTCAAGATGGTGTTCAAATTCTTAAAATGTTTCTCTAAATTCCTGCCAAAAACTTTTACATCGTCTATATCGACATAGCAAATTTTCCCTATAAAATTTCGCAAAACATCATCAATTGCTCTCTAGAAGGTTGCTTGAGCGTTTTTAATTCATATTTACCATTATTAATGGCAAATGCAGTTTTTTCTATGTCCGATTATTTCATTCTGATTTGGTGGAACCCTGAAGCTATAGATCCAGAGTAGAAAAGGATTGCTGTTCTTTTCTGTCCTGCTGTCGGCTTATTATTGTGTACGCACGCAGTAAAACCGCATGTACTCTGTGACTTCATTCTGCAGTATTCGTTTCTGTCGCTTTTAACCGCCTTTATCTTAACCGTAGATTTCAACTGTTTCTGCTGGTAACCGTCGGTGGTCCCTCATAGTTCACCTCAACTCTTTCCGATCTCAATCAACATCATGTGGACATGGTTAACCCACCCGCTGTTACCATATCAATCTGGCAGTCGTTTCAACCAACGCTTCGAAATGTGACATGACGAAAACCACAACCAACTACGATTCCTCCTGTCTCCATATCATCCTTCAAATTCGATTCTTCAATTCAACGCTGCTGTCGTGTGCCGCAATAATTCTAGTTATAGTGCATAGCGTTGTGTAGTACCGTTAAGTGCTAGCTTAATCGATTATTGATTTTTTTCGTCTCTCCTTAAATCTATCATTCGTAATAATTACTTACGAACTAACTTAATCTAGATACTTTCTTAATACTTTACTTTTCAAACTTTTCCAACCGATTGTTGTGTAATTTGTCCAGCTTTCTTTCCATATTTAACCACGCACGTTTGATCGCTGGGTATTTCTACCACATCATAAGGTTGTTATGTTTGTATAACGTATCTTTATTTCGTGTTTCGCAGGTAACGGACCCGACGTGGCCAGAACCCTGGTGGTTGTGGTATTCTGGAGATCTTTCTTTATTGTCGTCACGATTCGGAATGATCTCCGTGGAGGCTGAGGCTCCTTTTATTCAAGATTTTCTATAGGGGTGTTAGTGAAATCGCTTACCTTATCAACTATGGTTAGTATGCGTAACTAATAACTATTTTCAATACATAACACTTCTCCCAGCTTTAAATGAGACTTTAGATACTCTAACAAACAATGTCAATTACGTTCACAAGCTACTAAAATTAGTTTTTCCTTATCCTGTCCCGTATTCCTTTGGATCTTCTTAATTTAGGAGATTTGGATTCACTTCGTTTTCGTGTCGAACTAACCCTTTGTTTGTCTGTCACCTTTACTGTTGTTTTGTCTTTTCCTACCGGTGCACTGACTATGGGTACTATGGGATGAAATTCATCCGATAGATCGGATGTTCTAGTTTGATTTGTGTGTACTATTCGCACATTTCCGTGAACATTTATCAAGTATCTATTGCTACTTATTTTTTCCAATACTAAGGCTGGAATCCATCTTACCAAATCCTCATGATGATTCCTATACAAAACTTTATCTCCTTTCGCGTGTGATACTGTATCTACTGGCTTGGACACTGGAGGCGGGAGGGGTTTGAGGTTTAGGTTACGTATCTTTCATCATTTTGAATTTCTAATTTAACTGGATTGCTCGTGTTTAGTAATGTTCTTGGTACATAGCAAAAAACTAATGATGAAGGTGTTTTACCTGTAGAAGTAGATGGAGTGTTACGATAATTAAATAATATTTGATTTAATTTGCGCTGTAATGGTATTGGTCTCAATTGTTCATCAATCAAATACTTCTTCAACACTTTCTTAATCGTCTGAACTCCCCTCTCCGCTAATCCATTTGACTGCGGATGATAAGGCGGTGATTTCAACACCTTGATGACATTAGCCTAACATCCTTCCATAAACCCAGAAGAATTGAACGGTGGACCGTGGTCCGAACAAACTTCCGTAGGTAAACCAAAATAAGTATAGTAGAAGTAAGTAAGTAAGTATGAATGAATAAATACTTAAACATATATCAAATAATTTAAAGGATATCTATTTGTGTTGGAAGTAAAGATTTTGTATTTATGGCGTGTTGTATGTTTGGTTATTTTCTTTACAACTCTATGTTGTTTTTCTTGATGTGTTTAAATATTCTTTTAAATGTTTTACCTGATGCCAATTGCCAATCTTTTTTGAGATTTTCTTTGATGATGTTTTTCTCTTTGTTGTATTTTGGACATACAAAGATTTTATGCAATCCGGTGTTTGGTTCGTTGCATATTTCACAGGTACCATTTTGTATTATGCTCATTTTTTCGAACCAGTATTCTGATAGATCATGTCCCGCTAGGATTTTACTTGCTATTTTATTTGACTTCATGTGCTTTGAGCAGTGTGTCTTTATACCATAGTTTGAATTTGAAATCACTATGTAGTTCTGCAAAAAAAATCCTTTCTCTCTTGTGGATGTGGTGTACCATTCTATAGTTTGTTCCTTCATTTCGTTTTGGAATATTTTTATCAGATCTGTATACCTGTATTTGTTGTTTATCTTATTTTGTGATATGGTTAGGGCTTATGGAGGATATGTGTTATTTTTACTGGCGCATCGTATTTTGAGTACGTTTAGTATTTTGCTTGCATTGATTTTAATGTGTTCTATATGCTTTTTAAATGTCAATTTATTGTCTATTATTGTACCTAAATATTTATATATGTCCTCTTCGATTCGAGCCCTCTAGCTGTTTGTAGGCTGCTTCAGGAAAAATCGAACTACGGTTGAACTTTGAAGCTTGTTAAAATAAGGCGTGGAACCCGATGGAACTATGAAGCTTGTTTATAAACGAAGCATGGTACTTAATGGAACTGTAAGGTTTCTTAAGCAGCACATGGTACTTTACGGAACTTTTTGGTTGCTCAATGGAGAAAAACGGCTTAGGAAATGTTTGTCGAACATTTTTACCGATAAAAACTAAATTATAGATTATGTTGGAAAATAATAACATAACATGTATATTTAGCAACGCGACCCGACCGTTCCTTACGAATAAAATATGTATATTTTTTATTCAGCAGTTACATATGACCAATATGTTCTGAATTTTTCATGTCTTCAACTAGTGCTAACCACAAATATTCAGATGCAACAGCACACATAAAAATTCACAATCAGAGACGGGTTTACCCATGAGCGAAATGAGCGACCTTCAAGTGTTCCGTCGTAAAAAAGAGCAAGCCGAAGGTGCCTCGTCGAATGGTTGCAACATTTTACTAACCTAAGTTGTGTTGTGGTTGTTAATTTGGTAGTGTATGACTTTGGTATATATATTGAAAAGGGCTGGGGACATGACGTCACCTTGTGTTAGTCCGTCTGTGATAAGTTTTTTGAGGATTGTGTTGTTGCATTCTAATGTTGTGGTTCTGTTTTTTAGGAAAGCTTTTGTCCAATTTGTGATTTCTGATGGGACATTTGTTTATTTATTCATAATTAATTATGACGGTCCAGTGCCGTATTGTTCTGATGGGACATTTGATTCTATCATTTTTTCAATCAGGGTTTTTGTTTTGACATTATTGTATGATTTTTCTAGATCGATGAACACGATCCCTGTTTTCATTTCATACATTTCCCTTGCAACTAGTGGCATGCCACCGAGCAAAGACACCAGCCGCTTTTGACGAATTGCTCTTCGTCATGTTTCTGTCTGACCGTTATGCCCGAACGCATTCGTTATTCATTCTGTTTTTAATGTTATGATAGAACTGACGATCCATTTGAAATTTTTAATTCATTGAATTTGATTCGAAAACAAGCATAATGCGTGAAGTAGAAGACGAGAAAAGTCATTCCATAAACGAAATGTGTGGAATAACCGGGCATGCTAGTAGATAACTTACGTGGTAAATTTTAAAATAAATCCAAATAAAATACTAACTGCTGTTGACAATTACAATCTTTGCTCCAAAAACTTGGAAATAAAAAAGTTGGGTGACTTTTGAAAATTCCATATCAATACAAGCAATGAATCAAAACTTATTGTAGTTTTATGTTGAAAGAAATACACGAGTTTTTTGTTGCCTATTTAAGGGTTAACCTTGAATAATCGAGTTTGATGTATTTTAAAACGTCTTATTTCATTTGACGATTACGATTGTCTGCCGCTTGGTTGGTAGCTCTTCGGTTGAATTATCGGCCAAGTGCATCCTATTGACCAAATCTGCCAACTCAGGTGTTGTTGAGGCTAATTTGTATCGAAAACTCCCTTATTAGTGGTTGTTAAGGCGATTTTGTCAACAGGGTATTTATCTAAACGCTCATAGAAGAGAGAACAAAAGGCAGCCATTTTGCTAGAGCCAGGTTTTGGACGACAGTGTTGCACCGGTATATTATATCGGATAAGCAATTTGAGCAAATTGGTTGTATTGTGGCATTGTAGTGAAGTGAATGTGAAAAATAAATTACCAATCGTTGTGCTTGTGATATGTGTATGGAAATTCGTTCGGTATTGTGGTGTGTTTTTGGGTGGTTTTGAGTTTGTGTTGTGCCAAATGAGAATCAAGTCGTTTTGTGTCGAAGCTTTTATTACGCAGATAGTCACTATTTTCATTTGTTCTTTTGAGGATGCAAAATAGAACATTCCAACTGGCTTGGAAGCTCAGTAGTGATATCATGGAGTAAGCAAATACCGGGGCGTAAGTTGCTTGGTACGTTCGAAGTATCATCATTTGCTTGCATTAACTTACCATCATTATATTTTGCAGATTATGGTAAGATCGATAAATGGAGTATGTGCTAGGAAGCTATGGCACAGTATCGCACAGTGAGTATGTAATGGTTAAGAATGTAATCGAGAAGAATACCCATTAGATCGTGTGATTGGTTCCTAATGCTGTTCGTGTTACGCGAGTTAACCTTTTCTTTCTTGTAGGAAAGAAGGTGTTAGACGATCGATTGCCAAATTGCTTTATTTCTGTTACTTTGAACCGCAGACATTGAACCAACTTGAATTAATTGGGTCAATTCCTGCTGACTGCTGACGACGCTGGTGAGTGGCGATACGGCAACAAATGCTTACTTGGGTAGACGCTCAGACTCGTCCAACTCTATGCAGCTAATCGGGAAAATGTATGGGATCAGATTGCCATCCCTGTAACTATTGTTCTTGTGGACTATATATGTGTTGTGAGCCAAATGAACTTTCCCTTGGTGATACAACACAGGATGGAGTCACATATTTCTGAATATTCTGAGGTCAAGGTTCGGGGTCTTAATCAGCAAAACTATCACTCTGTTGATTTTTTCCAGGCGTATGTAAATGTTAATAGAAAAAATTTCGACTGATTCTGATCGGAATTGTTTCATTACTTTGGATGTACTGGAAGCTAAATCTGTTATTTTAATATTGATCCGTGTATTGATGGTTATTTGTTTATTTTTATTATCAACTAAGTCCATTAGCAAGCTATTGATTAGTCGTAGTCGTAGGTCGTTAGCTTAGGAAATTCCTACTAAATATATCCAACCAATTCCTTCTGAGTCCCAACGTTTGAAACGTTTATTGGGCAGAAGTTTCCTAAACAATGAATTTAAATGTTGTAACTGATTTTGTATAATGATGATCAGCTGATTGGTTTCTATTTTTTTTAAATCGATTCTTATCGATTCCGTTTAAATTTTGTATGCTGTAATATTATAATGATAGATGTAATTGTAACTGTCGATCCTAGCTGGGCCTAAATCGATACCTACTATTGGTGGTACCCTGTCTATGGTTGTCCTTTGGCCGTTCATCGAACATACTAAACCTAACAGACTGTAACGAGGAAAATGTTTTTGTTTTTTTTTGTAATTAGTTTTATTCATAGTATTTTTATCGGATTTTTCGAGTGTTGTCAGTAATTACGGTACTTCTATTAATCTGCTTGATTTTGATTTTCTTGTATCTTGGTTTGTATTTTAATCTAGCTCTCGTTTTTTTTTTTTTTTCAAAATTTTTTCTATCTGTTGGAATTGTTTTCTCCTTTATTCCCTTGCTGTAGGCCAAAAGATCATTTGATTGTTTTGATTTGAACTTTTTGTAGACTTGTTCGCAGATTATGGAGGAACGAGTGGATGGTAGGATCACTTCGTACGGAGTATATTTGATAGAGAAATGAATGGGTGAATTATATTTATGTACTAAAGCTTGGATTAGGTCAGGAACGGGTAGGTGCATTTGTTCGAACTTCGTGATACGATACATTTCGATTATGGTTGAATGAAACCTTTGTATCACTCCGTTCATTTCACTACGGCCAGTAGCTGTAAAATAAACTTGAATATGAAGTTTTTACAAAAGTTGGTTAAATTCTGAGTGCCAAATGATTTTTCGCCATTCGTAACAAGTATCTTTGGTGGGAGGTATTTTAATAGCAATCAACTTAACTAAAGCGAATTATGAAAATTTGTCTATACAAGTTAAGAAATAATGATTCTCCAAAAACATTTTATCTATATGTGCAATTTTGAATGTTGGAATGCTGGAATCGGTGTCTCTTGTTGGAGACACTTATTTGTTTTCATTACATATGCTGCAATTGGACAATACGGCGTAGAGCTGTCATACTAAAAAATAACTAAATATGCTGCAATTTGAAACAATATGTTTGATTTTGGAGAGCAGCTTCGGAAAATAATATGTACGCAAAATTCTCCAAACTTATTCTCCTTCTACTCCTATTTTCCTTTAGTGAACAGGTCTATCTTTGCCTAATTCACCTTGGGAGAACACAGCTCCAACAGCAAAATCTGAAGCATCGGTAGTCAGAATGAATGGTTTATTGAAATCGGAATAGATAAGAATATCATTTGACGATAATATTTGCTTCATTTTATTGAAACATTCTGCTTCTTGCTGATTTGTTTTGTTTTGATGTGTCAGAACCCTTCCCTCTTAAAATGTTTTCAAAGGTTTTGCGATTTTAACAAAATCTTTGACAAATTGCCGATAATAGCCCATCAATCCCAGAAAAGCACGAAGTTCTTTCATGTTTTTGGGAATGGGGTGTTTAGAAATTACGTCGATTTTATTCTGATAAGGTTTTATTCCGTCAGAGCAAACAACAAAACCGAGAAATTCTACTTCTTTCTTGAAGAATTCTGATTTATCTAATTGAATTTTCAATCCTGCTTGGTTAAGCGTGTTCAAGATGGTGTTCAAATTTTTAAAATGTTTCTCTAAATTCCTGCCAAAAACTTTTACATCGTCTATATCGACATAGCAAATTTTCCCTATAAAATTTCGCAAAACATCATCAATTGCTCTCTAGAAGGTTGCTTGAGCGTTTTTAATTCATATTTACCATTATTAATGGCAAATGCAGTTTTTTCTATGTCCGATTATTTCATTCTGATTTGGTGGAACCCTGAAGCTATAGATCCAGAGTAGAAAAGGATTGCTGTTCTTTTCTGTCCTGCTGTCGGCTTATTATTGTGTACGCACGCAGTAAAACCGCATGTTTTACTCTGTGACTTCATTCTGCAGTATTCGTTTCTGTCGCTTTTAACCGCCTTTATCTTAACCGTAGATTTCAACTGGTTCTGCTGGTAACCGTCGGTGGTCCCTGATAGTTCACCTCAACTCTTTCCGATCTCAATCAACATCATGTGGACATGGTTAACCCACCCGCTGTTACCATATCAATCTGGCAGTCGTTTCAACCAACGCTTCGAAATGTGACATGACGAAAACCACAACCAACTACGATTCCTCCTGTCTCCATATCATCCTTCAAATTCGATTCTTCAATTCTACCCTGCTGTCGTGTGCCGCAATAATTCTAGTTATAGTGCATAGCGTTGTGTAGTACCGTTAAGTGCTAGCTTAATCGATTATTGATTTTTTTCGTCTCTCCTTAAATCTATCATTCGTAATAATTACTTACGAACTAACTTAATCTAGATACTTTCTTAATACTTTACTTTTCAAACTTTTCCAACCGATTGTTGTGTAATTTGTCCAGCTTTCTTTCCATATTTAACCACGCACGTTTGATCGCTGGGTATTTCTACCACATGATAAGGTTGTTATGTTTGTATAACGTATCTTTATTTCGTGTTTCGCAGGTAACGGACCCGACGTGGCCAGAACCCTGGTGGTTGTGGTATTCTGGAGATCTTTCTTTATTGTCGTCACGATTCGGAATGATCTCCGTGGAGGCTGAGGCTCGTTTTATTCAAGATTTTCTATAGGGGTGTTAGTGAAATCGCTTACCTTATCAACTATGGTTAGTATGCGTAACTAATAACTATTTTCAATACATAACACTTCTCCCAGCTTTAAATGAGACTTTAGATACTCTAACAAACAATGTCAATTACGTTCACAAGCTACTAAAATTAGTTTTTCCTTATCCTGTCCCGTATTCCTTTGGATCTTCTTAATTTAGGAGATTTGGATTCACTTCGTTTTCGTGTCGAACTAACCTTTTGTTTGTCTGTCACCTTTACTGTTGTTTTGTCTTTTCCTACCGGTGCACTGACTATGGGTACTATGGGATGAAATTCATCCGATAGATCGGATGTTCTAGTTTGATTTGTGTGTACTATTCGCACATTTCCGTGAACATTTATCAAGTATCTATTGCTACTTATTTTTTCCAATACTAAGGCTGGAATCCATCTTACCAAATCCTCATGATGATTCCTATACAAAACTTTATCTCCTTTCGCGTGTGATACTGTATCTACTGGCTTGGACACTGGAGGCGGGAGGGGTTTGAGGTTTAGGTTACGTATCTTTCATCATTTTGAATTTCTAATTTAACTGGATTGCTCGTGTTTAGTAATGTTCTTGGTACATAGCAAAAAACTAATGATGAAGGTGTTTTACCTGTAGAAGTAGATGGAGTGTTACGATAATTAAATAATATTCGATTAAATTTGCGCTGTAATGGTATTGGTCTCAATTGTTCATCAATCAAATACTTCTTCAACACTTTCTTAATCGTCTGAACTCCCCTCTCCGCTAATCCATTTGACTGCGGATGATGAGGCGGTGATTTCAACACCTTGATGACATTAGCCTAACATCCTTCCATAAACCCAGAAGAATTGAACGGTGGACCGTGGTCCGAACAAACTTCCGTAGGTAAACCAAAATAAGTATAGAAGTAAGTAAGTAAGTATGAATGAATAAATACTTAAACATATATCAAATAATTTAAAGGATATCTATTTGTGTTGGAAGTAAAGATTTTGTATTTATGGCGTGTTGTATGTTTGGTTATTTTCTTTACAACTCTATGTTGTTTTTCTTGATGTGTTTAAATATTCTTTTAAATGTTTTACCTGATGCCAATTGCCAATCTTTTTTGAGATTTTCTTTGATGATGTTTTTCTCTTTGTTGTATTTTGGACATACAAAGATTTTATGCAATCCGGTGTTTGGTTCGTTGCATATTTCACAGGTACCATTTTGTATTATGCTCATTTTTTCGAACCAGTATTCTGATAGATCATGTCCCGCTAGGATTTTACTTGCTATTTTATTTGACTTCATGTGCTTTGAGCAGTGTGTCTTTATACCATAGTTTGAATTTGAAATCACTATGTAGTTCTGCAAAAAAAATCCTTTCTCTCTTGTGGATGTGGTGTACCATTCTATAGTTTGTTCCTTCATTTCGTTTTGGAATATTTTTATCAGATCTGTATACCTGTATTTGTTGTTTATCTTATTTTGTGATATGGTTAGGGCTTATGGAGGATATGTGTTATTTTTACTGGCGCATCGTATTTTGAGTACGTTTAGTATTTTGCTTGCATTGATTTTAATGTGTTCTATATGCTTTTTAAATGTCAATTTATTGTCTATTATTGTACCTAAATATTTATATGTGTTCTCTTCGATTCGAGCCCTCTAGCTGTTTGTAGGCTGCTTCAGGAAAAATCGAACTACGGTTGAACTTTGAAGCTTGTTAAAATAAGGCGTGGAACCCGATGGAACTATGAAGCTTGTTTATAAACGAAGCATGGTACTTAATGGAACTGTAAGGTTTCTTAAGCAGCACATGGTACTTTACGGAACTTTTTGGTTGCTCAATGGAGAAAAACGGCTTAGGAAATGTTTGTCGAACTTTTTTACCGAAAAAAACTAAATTATAGATTATGTTGGAAAATAATAACATAACATGTATATTTAGCAACGCGACCCGACCGTTCCTTACGAATAAAATATGTATATTTTTTATTCAGCAGTTACATATGATCAATATGTTCTGAATTTTTCATGTCTTCAACTAGTACTAACCACAAATATTCAGATGCAACAGCACACATAAAAATTCACAATCAGAGACGGGTTTACCCATGAGCGAAATGAGCGACCTTCAAGAATTCCGTCGTAAAAAAGAGCAAGCCGAAGGTGCCTCGTCGAATGGTTGCAACATTTTACTAACCTAAGTTGTGTTGTGGTTGTTAATTTGGTAGTGTATGACTTTGGTATATATATTGAAAAGGGCTGGGGACATGACGTCACCTTGTGTTAGTCCGTCTGTGATAAGTTTTTTGAGGATTGTGTTGTTGCATTCTAATGTTGTGGTTCTGTTTTTTAGGAAAGCGTTTGTCCAATTTGTGATTTCTGATGGGACATTTGTTTATTTATTCATAATTAATTATGACGGTCCAGTGCCGTATTGTTCTGATGGGACATTTGATTCTATCATTTTTTCAATCAGGGTTTTTGTTTTGACATTATTGTATGATTTTTCTAGATCGATGAACACGATCCCTGTTTTCATTTCATACATTTCCCTTGCAACTAGTGGCATGCCACCGAGCAAAGACACCAGCCGCTTTTGACGAATTGCTCTTCGTCATGTTTCTGTCTGACCGTTATGCCCGAACGCATTCGTTATTCATTCTGTTTTTAATGTTATGATAGAACTGACGATCCATTTGAAATTTTTAATTCATTGAATTTGATTCGAAAACAAGCATAATGCGTGAAGTAGAAGACGAGAAAAGTCATTCCATAAACGAAATGTGTGGAATAACCGGGCATGCTAGTAGATAACTTACGTGGTAAATTTTAAAATAAATCCAAATAAAATACTAACTGCTGTTGACAATTACAATCTTTGCTCCAAAAACTTGGAAATAAAAAAGTTGGGTGACTTTTGAAAATTCCATATCAATACAAGCAATGAATCAAAACTTATTGTAGTTTTATGTTGAAAGAAATACACGAGTTTTTTGTTGCCTATTTAAGGGTTAACCTTGAATAATCGAGTTTGATGTATTTTAAAACGTCTTATTTCATTTGACGATTACGATTGTCTGCCGCTTGGTTGGTAGCTCTTCGGTTGAATTATCGGCCAAGTGCATCCTATTGACCAAATCTGCCAACTCAGGTGTTGTTGAGGCTAATTTGTATCGAAAACTCCCTTATTAGTGGTTGTTAAGGCGATTTTGTCAACAGGGTATTTATCTAAACGCTCATAGAAGAGAGAACAAAAGGCAGCCATTTTGCTAGAGCCAGGTTTTGGACGACAGTGTTGCACCGGTATATTATATCGGATAAGCAATTTGAGCAAATTGGTTGTATTGTGGCATTGTAGTGAAGTGAATGTGAAAAATCAATTACCAATCGTTGTGCTTGTGATATGTGTATGGAAATTCGTTCGGTATTGTGGTGTGTTTTTGTGTGGTTTTGAGTTTGTGTTGTGCCAAATGAGAATCAAGTCGTTTTGTGTCGAAGCTTTTATTACGCAGATAGTCACTATTTTCATTTGTTCTTTTGAGGATGCAAAATAGAACATTCCAACTGGCTTGGAAGCTCAGTAGTGATATCATGGAGTAAGCAAATACCGGGGCGTAAGTTGCTTGGTACGTTCGAAGTATCATCATTTGCTTGCATTAACTTACCATCATTATATTTTGCAGATTATGGTAAGATCGATAAATGGAGTATGTGCTAGGAAGCTATGGCACAGTATCGCACAGTGAGTATGTAATGGTTAAGAATATAATCGAGAAGAATACCCATTAGATCGTGTGATTGGTTCCTAATGCTGTTCGTGTTACGCGAGTTAACCTTTTCTTTCTTGTAGGAAAGAAGGTGTTAGACGATCGATTGCCAAATTGCTTTATTTCTGTTACTTTGAACCGCAGACATTGAACCAACTTGAATTAATTGGGTCAATTCCATGCATTGACCCGAACTGCTGACGACGCTGGTGAGCGGCGATACGGCAACAAATGCTTACTTGGGTAGACACTCAGACTCGTCCAACTCTATGCAGCTAATCGGGAAAATGTATGGGATCAGATTGCCATCCCTGTAACTATTGTTCTTGTGGACTATATATGTGTTGTGAGCCAAATGAACTTTCCCTTGGTGATACAACACAGGATGGAGTCACATATTTCTGAATATTCTGAGGTCAAGGTTCGGGGTCTTAATCAGCAAAACTATCACTCTGTTGATTTTTTCCAGGCGTATGTAAATGTTAATAGAAAAAATTTCGACTGATTCTGATCGGAATTGTTTCATTACTTTGGATGTACTGGAAGCTAAATCTGTTATTTTAATATTGATCCGTGTATTGATGGTTATTTGTTTATTTTTATTATCAACTAAGTCCATTAGCAAGCTATTGATTAGTCGTAGTCGTAGGTCGTTAGCTTAGGAAATTCCTACTAAATATATCCAACCAATTCCTTCTGAGTCCCAACGTTTGAAACGTTTATTGGGCAGAAGTTTCCTAAACAATGAATTTAAATGTTGTAACTGATTTTGTATAATGATGATCAGCTGATTGGTTTCTATTTTTTTTAAATCGATTCTTATCGATTCCGTTTAAATTTTGTATGCTGTAATATTATAATGATAGATGTAATTGTAACTGTCGATCCTAGCTGGGCCTAAATCGATACCTACTATTGGTGGTACCCTGTCTATGGTTGTCCTTTGGCCGTTCATCGAACATACTAAACCTAACAGACTGTAACGAGGAAAATGTTTTTGTTTTTTTTTGTAATTAGTTTTATTCATAGTATTTTTATCGGATTTTCAAATCATTTTTATGGATTTTTCGAGTGTTGTCAGTAATTACGGTACTTCTATTAATCTGCTTGATTTTGATTTTCTTGTATCTTGGTTTGTATTTTAATCTAGCTCTCGTTTTTTTTTTCAAAATTTTTTCTATCTGTTGGAATTGTTTTCTCCTTTATTCCCTTGCTGTAGGCCAAAAGATCATTTGATTGTTTTGATTTGAACTTTTTGTAGACTTGTTCGCAGATTATGGAGGAACGAGTGGATGGTAGGATCACTTCGTACGGAGTATATTTGATAGAGAAATGAATGGGTGAATTATATTTATGTACTAAAGCTTGGATTAGGTCAGGAACGGGTAGGTGCATTTGTTCGAACTTCGTGATACGATACAATTCGATTATGGTTGAATGAAACCTTTGTATCACTCCGTTCATTTCACTACGGCCAGTAGCTGTAAAATAAACTTGAATATGAAGTTTTTACAAAAGTTGGTTAAATTCTCCAAAAACATTTTATCTATATGTGCAATTTTGAATGTTGGAATGCTGGAATCGGTGTCTCTTGTTGGAGACACTTATTTGTTTTCATTACATATGCTGCAATTGGACAATACGGCGTAGAGCCGTCATACTAAAAAATAACTAAATATGCTGCAATTTGAAACAATATGTTTGATTTTGGAGAGCAGCTTCGGAAAATAATATGTACGCAAAATTCTCCAAACTTATTATCCTTCTACTCCTATTTTCTTTTAGTGAACAGGTCTATCTTTGCCTAATTCACCTTGGGAGAACACAGCTCCAACAGCAAAATCTGAAGCATCGGTAGTCAGAATGAATGGTTTATTGAAATCGGAATAGATAAGAATATCATTTGACGATAATATTTGCTTCATTTTATTGAAACATTCTGCTTCTTGCTGATTTGTTTTGTTTTGATGTGTCAGAACCCTTCCCTCTTAAAATGTTTTCAAAGGTTTTGCGATTTTAACAAAATCTTTGACAAATTGCCGATAATAGCCCATCAATCCCAGAAAAGCACGAAGTTCTTTCATGTTTTTGGGAATGGGGTGTTTAGAAATTACGTCGATTTTATTCTGATAAGGTTTTATTCCGTCAGAGCAAACAACAAAACCGAGAAATTCTACTTCTTTCTTGAAGAATTCTGATTTATCTAATTGAATTTTCAATCCTGCTTGGTTAAGCGTGTTCAAGATGGTGTTCAAATTCTTAAAATGTTTCTCTAAATTCCTGCCAAAAACTTTTACATCGTCTATATCGACATAGCAAATTTTCCCTATAAAATTTCGCAAAACATCATCAATTGCTCTCTAGAAGGTTGCTTGAGCGTTTTTAATTCATATTTACCATTATTAATGGCAAATGCAGTTTTTTCTATGTCCGATTATTTCATTCTGATTTGGTGGAACCCTGAAGCTATAGATCCAGAGTAGAAAAGGATTGCTGTTCTTTTCTGTCCTGCTGTCGGCTTATTATTGTGTACGCACGCAGTAAAACCGCATGTACTCTGTGACTTCATTCTGCAGTATTCGTTTCTGTCGCTTTTAACCGCCTTTATCTTAACCGTAGATTTCAACTGTTTCTGCTGGTAACCGTCGGTGGTCCCTCATAGTTCACCTCAACTCTTTCCGATCTCAATCAACATCATGTGGACATGGTTAACCCACCCGCTGTTACCATATCAATCTGGCAGTCGTTTCAACCAACGCTTCGAAATGTGACATGACGAAAACCACAACCAACTACGATTCCTCCTGTCTCCATATCATCCTTCAAATTCGATTCTTCAATTCAACGCTGCTGTCGTGTGCCGCAATAATTCTAGTTATAGTGCATAGCGTTGTGTAGTACCGTTAAGTGCTAGCTTAATCGATTATTGATTTTTTTCGTCTCTCCTTAAATCTATCATTCGTAATAATTACTTACGAACTAACTTAATCTAGATACTTTCTTAATACTTTACTTTTCAAACTTTTCCAACCGATTGTTGTGTAATTTGTCCAGCTTTCTTTCCATATTTAACCACGCACGTTTGATCGCTGGGTATTTCTACCACATCATAAGGTTGTTATGTTTGTATAACGTATCTTTATTTCGTGTTTCGCAGGTAACGGACCCGACGTGGCCAGAACCCTGGTGGTTGTGGTATTCTGGAGATCTTTCTTTATTGTCGTCACGATTCGGAATGATCTCCGTGGAGGCTGAGGCTCCTTTTATTCAAGATTTTCTATAGGGGTGTTAGTGAAATCGCTTACCTTATCAACTATGGTTAGTATGCGTAACTAATAACTATTTTCAATACATAACACTTCTCCCAGCTTTAAATGAGACTTTAGATACTCTAACAAACAATGTCAATTACGTTCACAAGCTACTAAAATTAGTTTTTCCTTATCCTGTCCCGTATTCCTTTGGATCTTCTTAATTTAGGAGATTTGGATTCACTTCGTTTTCGTGTCGAACTAACCCTTTGTTTGTCTGTCACCTTTACTGTTGTTTTGTCTTTTCCTACCGGTGCACTGACTATGGGTACTATGGGATGAAATTCATCCGATAGATCGGATGTTCTAGTTTGATTTGTGTGTACTATTCGCACATTTCCGTGAACATTTATCAAGTATCTATTGCTACTTATTTTTTCCAATACTAAGGCTGGAATCCATCTTACCAAATCCTCATGATGATTCCTATACAAAACTTTATCTCCTTTCGCGTGTGATACTGTATCTACTGGCTTGGACACTGGAGGCGGGAGGGGTTTGAGGTTTAGGTTACGTATCTTTCATCATTTTGAATTTCTAATTTAACTGGATTGCTCGTGTTTAGTAATGTTCTTGGTACATAGCAAAAAACTAATGATGAAGGTGTTTTACCTGTAGAAGTAGATGGAGTGTTACGATAATTAAATAATATTTGATTTAATTTGCGCTGTAATGGTATTGGTCTCAATTGTTCATCAATCAAATACTTCTTCAACACTTTCTTAATCGTCTGAACTCCCCTCTCCGCTAATCCATTTGACTGCGGATGATAAGGCGGTGATTTCAACACCTTGATGACATTAGCCTAACATCCTTCCATAAACCCAGAAGAATTGAACGGTGGACCGTGGTCCGAACAAACTTCCGTAGGTAAACCAAAATAAGTATAGTAGAAGTAAGTAAGTAAGTATGAATGAATAAATACTTAAACATATATCAAATAATTTAAAGGATATCTATTTGTGTTGGAAGTAAAGATTTTGTATTTATGGCGTGTTGTATGTTTGGTTATTTTCTTTACAACTCTATGTTGTTTTTCTTGATGTGTTTAAATATTCTTTTAAATGTTTTACCTGATGCCAATTGCCAATCTTTTTTGAGATTTTCTTTGATGATGTTTTTCTCTTTGTTGTATTTTGGACATACAAAGATTTTATGCAATCCGGTGTTTGGTTCGTTGCATATTTCACAGGTACCATTTTGTATTATGCTCATTTTTTCGAACCAGTATTCTGATAGATCATGTCCCGCTAGGATTTTACTTGCTATTTTATTTGACTTCATGTGCTTTGAGCAGTGTGTCTTTATACCATAGTTTGAATTTGAAATCACTATGTAGTTCTGCAAAAAAATTCCTTTCTCTCTTGTGGATGTGGTGTACCATTCTATAGTTTGTTCCTTCATTTCGTTTTGGAATATTTTTATCAGATCTGTATACCTGTATTTGTTGTTTATCTTATTTTGTGATATGGTTAGGGCTTATGGAGGATATGTGTTATTTTTACTGGCGCATCGTATTTTGAGTACGTTTAGTATTTTGCTTGCATTGATTTTAATGTGTTCTATATGCTTTTTAAATGTCAATTTATTGTCTATTATTGTACCTAAATATTTATATGTGTCCTCTTCGATTCGAGCCCTCTAGCTGTTTGTAGGCTGCTTCAGGAAAAATCGAACTACGGTTGAACTTTGCAGCTTGTTAAAATAAGGCGTGGAACCCGATGGAACTATGAAGCTTGTTTATAAACGAAGCATGGTACTTAATGGAACTGTAAGGTTTCTTAAGCAGCACATGGTACTTTACGGAACTTTTTGGTTGCTCAATGGAGAAAAACGGCTTAGGAAATGTTTGTCGAACATTTTTACCGATAAAAACTAAATTATAGATTATGTTGGAAAATAATAACATAACATGTATATTTAGCAACGCGACCCGACCGTTCCTTACGAATAAAATATGTATATTTTTTATTCAGCAGTTACATATGACCAATATGTTCTGAATTTTTCATGTCTTCAACTAGTGCTAACCACAAATATTCAGATGCAACAGCACACATAAAAATTCACAATCAGAGACGGGTTTACCCATGAGCGACCTTCAAGTGTTCCGTCGTAAAAAAGAGCAAGCCGAAGGTGCCTCGTCGAATGGTTGCAACATTTTACTAACCTAAGTTGTGTTGTGGTTGTTAATTTGGTAGTGTATGACTTTGGTATATATATTGAAAAGGGCTGGGGACATGACGTCACCTTGTGTTAGTCCGTCTGTGATAAGTTTTTTGAGGATTGTGTTGTTGCATTCTAATGTTGTGGTTCTGTTTTTTAGGAAAGCTTTTGTCCAATTTGTGATTTCTGATGGGACATTTGTTTATTTATTCATAATTAATTATGACGGTCCAGTGCCGTATTGTTCTGATGGGACATTTGATTCTATCATTTTTTCAATCAGGGTTTTTGTTTTGACATTATTGTATGATTTTTCTAGATCGATGAACACGATCCCTGTTTTCATTTCATACATTTCCCTTGCAACTAGTGGCATGCCACCGAGCAAAGACACCAGCCGCTTTTGACGAATTGCTCTTCGTCATGTTTCTGTCTGACCGTTATGCCCGAACGCATTCGTTATTCATTCTGTTTTTAATGTTATGATAGAACTGACGATCCATTTGAAATTTTTAATTCATTGAATTTGATTCGAAAACAAGCATAATGCGTGAAGTAGAAGACGAGAAAAGTCATTCCATAAACGAAATGTGTGGAATAACCGGGCATGCTAGTAGATAACTTACGTGGTAAATTTTAAAATAAATCCAAATAAAATACTAACTGCTGTTGACAATTACAATCTTTGCTCCAAAAACTTGGAAATAAAAAAGTTGGGTGACTTTTGAAAATTCCATATCAATACAAGCAATGAATCAAAACTTATTGTAGTTTTATGTTGAAAGAAATACACGAGTTTTTTGTTGCCTATTTAAGGGTTAACCTTGAATAATCGAGTTTGATGTATTTTAAAACGTCTTATTTCATTTGACGATTACGATTGTCTGCCGCTTGGTTGGTAGCTCTTCGGTTGAATTATCGGCCAAGTGCATCCTATTGACCAAATCTGCCAACTCAGGTGTTGTTGAGGCTAATTTGTATCGAAAACTCCCTTATTAGTGGTTGTTAAGGCGATTTTGTCAACAGGGTATTTATCTAAACGCTCATAGAAGAGAGAACAAAAGGCAGCCATTTTGCTAGAGCCAGGTTTTGGACGACAGTGTTGCACCGGTATATTATATCGGATAAGCAATTTGAGCAAATTGGTTGTATTGTGGCATTGTAGTGAAGTGAATGTGAAAAATAAATTACCAATCGTTGTGCTTGTGATATGTGTATGGAAATTCGTTCGGTATTGTGGTGTGTTTTTGGGTGGTTTTGAGTTTGTGTTGTGCCAAATGAGAATCAAGTCGTTTTGTGTCGAAGCTTTTATTACGCAGATAGTCACTATTTTCATTTGTTCTTTTGAGGATGCAAAATAGAACATTCCAACTGGCTTGGAAGCTCAGTAGTGATATCATGGAGTAAGCAAATACCGGGGCGTAAGTTGCTTGGTACGTTCGAAGTATCATCATTTGCTTGCATTAACTTACCATCATTATATTTTGCAGATTATGGTAAGATCGATAAATGGAGTATGTGCTAGGAAGCTATGGCACAGTATCGCACAGTGAGTATGTAATGGTTAAGAATGTAATCGAGAAGAATACCCATTAGATCGTGTGATTGGTTCCTAATGCTGTTCGTGTTACGCGAGTTAACCTTTTCTTTCTTGTAGGAAAGAAGGTGTTAGACGATCGATTGCCAAATTGCTTTATTTCTGTTACTTTGAACCGCAGACATTGAACCAACTTGAATTAATTGGGTCAATTCCTGCTGACTGCTGACGACGCTGGTGAGTGGCGATACGGCAACAAATGCTTACTTGGGTAGACGCTCAGACTCGTCCAACTCTATGCAGCTAATCGGGAAAATGTATGGGATCAGATTGCCATCCCTGTAACTATTGTTCTTGTGGACTATATATGTGTTGTGAGCCAAATGAACTTTCCCTTGGTGATACAACACAGGATGGAGTCACATATTTCTGAATATTCTGAGGTCAAGGTTCGGGGTCTTAATCAGCAAAACTATCACTCTGTTGATTTTTTCCAGGCGTATGTAAATGTTAATAGAAAAAATTTCGACTGATTCTGATCGGAATTGTTTCATTACTTTGGATGTACTGGAAGCTAAATCTGTTATTTTAATATTGATCCGTGTATTGATGGTTATTTGTTTATTTTTATTATCAACTAAGTCCATTAGCAAGCTATTGATTAGTCGTAGTCGTAGGTCGTTAGCTTAGGAAATTCCTACTAAATATATCCAACCAATTCCTTCTGAGTCCCAACGTTTGAAACGTTTATTGGGCAGAAGTTTCCTAAACAATGAATTTAAATGTTGTAACTGATTTTGTATAATGATGATCAGCTGATTGGTTTCTATTTTTTTTAAATCGATTCTTATCGATTCCGTTTAAATTTTGTATGCTGTAATATTATAATGATAGATGTAATTGTAACTGTCGATCCTAGCTGGGCCTAAATCGATACCTACTATTGGTGGTACCCTGTCTATGGTTGTCCTTTGGCCGTTCATCGAACATACTAAACCTAACAGACTGTAACGAGGAAAATGTTTTTGTTTTTTTTGTAATTAGTTTTATTCATAGTATTTTTATCGGATTTTTCGAGTGTTGTCAGTAATTACGGTACTTCTATTAATCTGCTTGATTTTGATTTTCTTGTATCTTGGTTTGTATTTTAATCTAGCTCTCGTTTTTTTTTTTTTTTCAAAATTTTTTCTATCTGTTGGAATTGTTTTCTCCTTTATTCCCTTGCTGTAGGCCAAAAGATCATTTGATTGTTTTGATTTGAACTTTTTGTAGACTTGTTCGCAGATTATGGAGGAACGAGTGGATGGTAGGATCACTTCGTACGGAGTATATTTGATAGAGAAATGAATGGGTGAATTATATTTATGTACTAAAGCTTGGATTAGGTCAGGAACGGGTAGGTGCATTTGTTCGAACTTCGTGATACGATACATTTCGATTATGGTTGAATGAAACCTTTGTATCACTCCGTTCATTTCACTACGGCCAGTAGCTATAAAATAAACTTGAATATGAAGTTTTTACAAAAGTTGGTTAAATTCTGAGTGCCAAATGATTTTTCGCCATTCGTAACAAGTATCTTTGGTGGGAGGTATTTTAATAGCAATCAACTTAACTAAAGCGAATTATGAAAATTTGTCTATACAAGTTAAGAAATAATGATTCTCCAAAAACATTTTATCTATATGTGCAATTTTGAATGTTGGAATGCTGGAATCGGTGTCTCTTGTTGGAGACACTTATTTGTTTTCATTACATATGCTGCAATTGGACAATACGGCGTAGAGCTGTCATACTAAAAAATAACTAAATATGCTGCAATTTGAAACAATATGTTTGATTTTGGAGAGCAGCTTCGGAAAATAATATGTACGCAAAATTCTCCAAACTTATTCTCCTTCTACTCCTATTTTCCTTTAGTGAACAGGTCTATCTTTGCCTAATTCACCTTGGGAGAACACAGCTCCAACAGCAAAATCTGAAGCATCGGTAGTCAGAATGAATGGTTTATTGAAATCGGAATAGATAAGAATATCATTTGACGATAATATTTGCTTCATTTTATTGAAACATTCTGCTTCTTGCTGATTTGTTTTGTTTTGATGTGTCAGAACCCTTCCCTCTTAAAATGTTTTCAAAGGTTTTGCGATTTTAACAAAATCTTTGACAAATTGCCGATAATAGCCCATCAATCCCAGAAAAGCACGAAGTTCTTTCATGTTTTTGGGAATGGGGTGTTTAGAAATTACGTCGATTTTATTCTGATAAGGTTTTATTCCGTCAGAGCAAACAACAAAACCGAGAAATTCTACTTCTTTCTGGAAGAATTCTGATTTATCTAATTGAATTTTCAATCCTGCTTGGTTAAGCGTGTTCAAGATGGTGTTCAAATTTTTAAAATGTTTCTCTAAATTCCTGCCAAAAACTTTTACATCGTCTATATCGACATAGCAAATTTTCCCTATAAAATTTCGCAAAACATCATCAATTGCTCTCTAGAAGGTTGCTTGAGCGTTTTTAATTCATATTTACCATTATTAATGGCAAATGCAGTTTTTTCTATGTCCGATTATTTCATTCTGATTTGGTGGAACCCTGAAGCTATAGATCCAGAGTAGAAAAGGATTGCTGTTCTTTTCTGTCCTGCTGTCGGCTTATTATTGTGTACGCACGCAGTAAAACCGCATGTTTTACTCTGTGACTTCATTCTGCAGTATTCGTTTCTGTCGCTTTTAACCGCCTTTATCTTAACCGTAGATTTCAACTGGTTCTGCTGGTAACCGTCGGTGGTCCCTGATAGTTCACCTCAACTCTTTCCGATCTCAATCAACATCATGTGGACATGGTTAACCCACCCGCTGTTACCATATCAATCTGGCAGTCGTTTCAACCAACGCTTCGAAATGTGACATGACGAAAACCACAACCAACTACGATTCCTCCTGTCTCCATATCATCCTTCAAATTCGATTCTTCAATTCAACCCTGCTGTCGTGTGCCGCAATAATTCTAGTTATAGTGCATAGCGTTGTGTAGTACCGTTAAGTGCTAGCTTAATCGATTATTGATTTTTTTCGTCTCTCCTTAAATCTATCATTCGTAATAATTACTTACGAACTAACTTAATCTAGATACTTTCTTAATACTTTACTTTTCAAACTTTTCCAACCGATTGTTGTGTAATTTGTCCAGCTTTCTTTCCATATTTAACCACGCACGTTTGATCGCTGGGTATTTCTACCACATCATAAGGTTGTTATGTTTGTATAACGTATCTTTATTTCGTGTTTCGCAGGTAACGGACCCGACGTGGCCAGAACCCTGGTGGTTGTGGTATTCTGGAGATCTTTCTTTATTGTCGTCACGATTCGGAATGATCTCCGTGGAGGCTGAGGCTCGTTTTATTCAAGATTTTCTATAGGGGTGTTAGTGAAATCGCTTACCTTATCAACTATGGTTAGTATGCGTAACTAATAACTATTTTCAATACATAACACTTCTCCCAGCTTTAAATGAGACTTTAGATACTCTAACAAACAATGTCAATTACGTTCACAAGCTACTAAAATTAGTTTTTCCTTATCCTGTCCCGTATTCCTTTGGATCTTCTTAATTTAGGAGATTTGGATTCACTTCGTTTTCGTGTCGAACTAACCTTTTGTTTGTCTGTCACCTTTACTGTTGTTTTGTCTTTTCCTACCGGTGCACTGACTATGGGTACTATGGGATGAAATTCATCCGATAGATCGGATGTTCTAGTTTGATTTGTGTGTACTATTCGCACATTTCCGTGAACATTTATCAAGTATCTATTGCTACTTATTTTTTCCAATACTAAGGCTGGAATCCATCTTACCAAATCCTCATGATGATTCCTATACAAAACTTTATCTCCTTTCGCGTGTGATACTGTATCTACTGGCTTGGACACTGGAGGCGGGAGGGGTTTGAGGTTTAGGTTACGTATCTTTCATCATTTTGAATTTCTAATTTAACTGGATTGCTCGTGTTTAGTAATGTTCTTGGTACATAGCAAAAAACTAATGATGAAGGTGTTTTACCTGTAGAAGTAGATGGAGTGTTACGATAATTAAATAATATTCGATTAAATTTGCGCTGTAATGGTATTGGTCTCAATTGTTCATCAATCAAATACTTCTTCAACACTTTCTTAATCGTCTGAACTCCCCTCTCCGCTAATCCATTTGACTGCGGATGATGAGGCGGTGATTTCAACACCTTGATGACATTAGCCTAACATCCTTCCATAAACCCAGAAGAATTGAACGGTGGACCGTGGTCCGAACAAACTTCCGTAGGTAAACCAAAATAAGTATAGAAGTAAGTAAGTAAGTATGAATGAATAAATACTTAAACATATATCAAATAATTTAAAGGATATCTATTTGTGTTGGAAGTAAAGATTTTGTATTTATGGCGTGTTGTATGTTTGGTTATTTTCTTTACAACTCTATGTTGTTTTTCTTGATGTGTTTAAATATTCTTTTAAATGTTTTACCTGATGCCAATTGCCAATCTTTTTTGAGATTTTCTTTGATGATGTTTTTCTCTTTGTTGTATTTTGGACATACAAAGATTTTATGCAATCCGGTGTTTGGTTCGTTGCATATTTCACAGGTACCATTTTGTATTATGCTCATTTTTTCGAACCAGTATTCTGATAGATCATGTCCCGCTAGGATTTTACTTGCTATTTTATTTGACTTCATGTGCTTTGAGCAGTGTGTCTTTATACCATAGTTTGAATTTGAAATCACTATGTAGTTCTGCAAAAAAATTCCTTTCTCTCTTGTGGATGTGGTGTACCATTCTATAGTTTGTTCCTTCATTTCGTTTTGGAATATTTTTATCAGATCTGTATACCTGTATTTGTTGTTTATCTTATTTTGTGATATGGTTAGGGCTTATGGAGGATATGTGTTATTTTTACTGGCGCATCGTATTTTGAGTACGTTTAGTATTTTGCTTGCATTGATTTTAATGTGTTCTATATGCTTTTTAAATGTCAATTTATTGTCTATTATTGTACCTAAATATTTATATGTGTCCTCTTCGATTCGAGCCCTCTAGCTGTTTGTAGGCTGCTTCAGGAAAAATCGAACTACGGTTGAACTTTGAAGCTTGTTAAAATAAGGCGTGGAACCCGATGGAACTATGAAGCTTGTTTATAAACGAAGCATGGTACTTAATGGAACTGTAAGGTTTCTTAAGCAGCACATGGTACTTTACGGAACTTTTTGGTTGCTCAATGGAGAAAAACGGCTTAGGAAATGTTTGTCGAACATTTTTACCGATAAAAACTAAATTATAGATTATGTTGGAAAATAATAACATAACATGTATATTTAGCAACGCGACCCGACCGTTCCTTACGAATAAAATATGTATATTTTTTATTCAGCAGTTACATATGACCAATATGTTCTGAATTTTTCATGTCTTCAACTAGTGCTAACCACAAATATTCAGATGCAACAGCACACATAAAAATTCACAATCAGAGACGGGTTTACCCATGAGCGAAATGAGCGACCTTCAAGTGTTCCGTCGTAAAAAAGAGCAAGCCGAAGGTGCCTCGTCGAATGGTTGCAACATTTTACTAACCTAAGATGTGTTGTGGTTGTTAATTTGGTAGTGTATGACTTTGGTATATATATTGAAAAGGGCTGGGGACATGACGTCACCTTGTGTTAGTCCGTCTGTGATAAGTTTTTTGAGGATTGTGTTGTTGCATTCTAATGTTGTGGTTCTGTTTTTTAGGAAAGCTTTTGTCCAATTTGTGATTTCTGATGGGACATTT
This sequence comes from Anopheles maculipalpis, assembly GCF_943734695.1. Lineage (NCBI taxonomy): Eukaryota > Metazoa > Arthropoda > Insecta > Diptera > Culicidae > Anopheles > Anopheles maculipalpis. Next base: position 20,639,206 of record NC_064870.1, on the reverse strand, counting down.
GTTTATTTATTCATAATTAATTATGACGGTCCAGTGCCGTATTGTTCTGATGGGACATTTGATTCTATCATTTTTTCAATCAGGGTTTTTGTTTTGACATTATTGTATGATTTTTCTAGATCGATGAACACGATCCCTGTTTTCATTTCATACATTTCCCTTGCAACTAGTGGCATGCCACCGAGCAAAGACACCAGCCGCTTTTGACGAATTGCTCTTCGTCATGTTTCTGTCTGACCGTTATGCCCGAACGCATTCGTTATTCATTCTGTTTTTAATGTTATGATAGAACTGACGATCCATTTGAAATTTTTAATTCATTGAATTTGATTCGAAAACAAGCATAATGCGTGAAGTAGAAGACGAGAAAAGTCATTCCATAAACGAAATGTGTGGAATAACCGGGCATGCTAGTAGATAACTTACGTGGTAAATTTTAAAATAAATCCAAATAAAATACTAACTGCTGTTGACAATTACAATCTTTGCTCCAAAAACTTGGAAATAAAAAAGTTGGGTGACTTTTGAAAATTCCATATCAATACAAGCAATGAATCAAAACTTATTGTAGTTTTATGTTGAAAGAAATACACGAGTTTTTTGTTGCCTATTTAAGGGTTAACCTTGAATAATCGAGTTTGATGTATTTTAAAACGTCTTATTTCATTTGACGATTACGATTGTCTGCCGCTTGGTTGGTAGCTCTTCGGTTGAATTATCGGCCAAGTGCATCCTATTGACCAAATCTGCCAACTCAGGTGTTGTTGAGGCTAATTTGTATCGAAAACTCCCTTATTAGTGGTTGTTAAGGCGATTTTGTCAACAGGGTATTTATCTAAACGCTCATAGAAGAGAGAACAAAAGGCAGCCATTTTGCTAGAGCCAGGTTTTGGACGACAGTGTTGCACCGGTATATTATATCGGATAAGCAATTTGAGCAAATTGGTTGTATTGTGGCATTGTAGTGAAGTGAATGTGAAAAATCAATTACCAATCGTTGTGCTTGTGATATGTGTATGGAAATTCGTTCGGTATTGTGGTGTGTTTTTGTGTGGTTTTGAGTTTGTGTTGTGCCAAATGAGAATCAAGTCGTTTTGTGTCGAAGCTTTTATTACGCAGATAGTCACTATTTTCATTTGTTCTTTTGAGGATGCAAAATAGAACATTCCAACTGGCTTGGAAGCTCAGTAGTGATATCATGGAGTAAGCAAATACCGGGGCGTAAGTTGCTTGGTACGTTCGAAGTATCATCATTTGCTTGCATTAACTTACCATCATTATATTTTGCAGATTATGGTAAGATCGATAAATGGAGTATGTGCTAGGAAGCTATGGCACAGTATCGCACAGTGAGTATGTAATGGTTAAGAATGTAATCGAGAAGAATACCCATTAGATCGTGTGATTGGTTCCTAATGCTGTTCGTGTTACGCGAGTTAACCTTTTCTTTCTTGTAGGAAAGAAGGTGTTAGACGATCGATTGCCAAATTGCTTTATTTCTGTTACTTTGAACCGCAGACATTGAACCAACTTGAATTAATTGGGTCAATTCCATGCATTGACCCGAACTGCTGACGACGCTGGTGAGCGGCGATACGGCAACAAATGCTTACTTGGGTAGACACTCAGACTCGTCCAACTCTATGCAGCTAATCGGGAAAATGTATGGGATCAGATTGCCATCCCTGTAACTATTGTTCTTGTGGACTATATATGTGTTGTGAGCCAAATGAACTTTCCCTTGGTGATACAACACAGGATGGAGTCACATATTTCTGAATATTCTGAGGTCAAGGTTCGGGGTCTTAATCAGCAAAACTATCACTCTGTTGATTTTTTCCAGGCGTATGTAAATGTTAATAGAAAAAATTTCGACTGATTCTGATCGGAATTGTTTCATTACTTTGGATGTACTGGAAGCTAAATCTGTTATTTTAATATTGATCCGTGTATTGATGGTTATTTGTTTATTTTTATTATCAACTAAGTCCATTAGCAAGCTATTGATTAGTCGTAGTCGTAGGTCGTTAGCTTAGGAAATTCCTACTAAATATATCCAACCAATTCCTTCTGAGTCCCAACGTTTGAAACGTTTATTGGGCAGAAGTTTCCTAAACAATGAATTTAAATGTTGTAACTGATTTTGTATAATGATGATCAGCTGATTGGTTTCTATTTTTTTTAAATCGATTCTTATCGATTCCGTTTAAATTTTGTATGCTGTAATATTATAATGATAGATGTAATTGTAACTGTCGATCCTAGCTGGGCCTAAATCGATACCTACTATTGGTGGTACCCTGTCTATGGTTGTCCTTTGGCCGTTCATCGAACATACTAAACCTAACAGACTGTAACGAGGAAAATGTTTTTGTTTTTTTTTGTAATTAGTTTTATTCATAGTATTTTTATCGGATTTTCAAATCATTTTTATGGATTTTTCGAGTGTTGTCAGTAATTACGGTACTTCTATTAATCTGCTTGATTTTGATTTTCTTGTATCTTGGTTTGTATTTTAATCTAGCTCTCGTTTTTTTTTTCAAAATTTTTTCTATCTGTTGGAATTGTTTTCTCCTTTATTCCCTTGCTGTAGGCCAAAAGATCATTTGATTGTTTTGATTTGAACTTTTTGTAGACTTGTTCGCAGATTATGGAGGAACGAGTGGATGGTAGGATCACTTCGTACGGAGTATATTTGATAGAGAAATGAATGGGTGAATTATATTTATGTACTAAAGCTTGGATTAGGTCAGGAACGGGTAGGTGCATTTGTTCGAACTTCGTGATACGATACAATTCGATTATGGTTGAATGAAACCTTTGTATCACTCCGTTCATTTCACTACGGCCAGTAGCTGTAAAATAAACTTGAATATGAAGTTTTTACAAAAGTTGGTTAAATTCTCCAAAAACATTTTATCTATATGTGCAATTTTGAATGTTGGAATGCTGGAATCGGTGTCTCTTGTTGGAGACACTTATTTGTTTTCATTACATATGCTGCAATTGGACAATACGGCGTAGAGCCGTCATACTAAAAAATAACTAAATATGCTGCAATTTGAAACAATATGTTTGATTTTGGAGAGCAGCTTCGGAAAATAATATGTACGCAAAATTCTCCAAACTTATTATCCTTCTACTCCTATTTTCTTTTAGTGAACAGGTCTATCTTTGCCTAATTCACCTTGGGAGAACACAGCTCCAACAGCAAAATCTGAAGCATCGGTAGTCAGAATGAATGGTTTATTGAAATCGGAATAGATAAGAATATCATTTGACGATAATATTTGCTTCATTTTATTGAAACATTCTGCTTCTCTCTTAAAATGTTTTCAAAGGTTTTGCGATTTTAACAAAATCTTTGACAAATTGCCGATAATAGCCCATCAATCCCAGAAAAGCACGAAGTTCTTTCATGTTTTTGGGAATGGGGTATTTAGAAATTACGTCGATTTTATTCTGATAAGGTTTTATTCCGTCAGAGCAAACAACAAAACCGAGAAATTCTACTTCTTTCTTGAAGAATTCTGATTTATCTAATTGAATTTTCAATCGTGCTTGGTTAAGCGTGTTCAAGATGGTGTTCAAATTTTTAAAATGTTTCTCTAAATTCCTGCCAAAAACTTTTACATCGTCTATATCGACATAGCAAATTTTCCCTATAAAATTTCGCAAAACATCATCAATTGCTCTCTAGAAGATTGCTTGAGCGTTTTTAATTCATATTTACCATTATTAATGGCAAATGCAGTTTTTTCTATGTCCGATTATTTCATTCTGATTTGGTGGAACCCTGAAGCTATAGATCCAGAGTAGAAAAGGATTGCTGTTCTTTTCTGTCCTGCTGTCGGCTTATTATTGTGTACGCACGCAGTAAAACCGCATGTACTCTGTGACTTCATTCTGCAGTATTCGTTTCTGTCGCTTTTAACCGCCTTTATCTTAACCGTAGATTTCAACTGTTTCTGCTGGTAACCGTCGGTGGTCCCTGATAGTTCACCTCAACTCTTTCCGATCTCAATCAACATCATGTGGACATGGTTAACCCACCCGCTGTTACCATATCAATCTGGCAGTCGTTTCAACCAACGCTTCGAAATGTGACATGACGAAAACCACAACCAACTACGATTCCTCCTGTCTCCATATCATCCTTCAAATTCGATTCTTCAATTCAACCCTGCTGTCGTGTGCCGCAATAATTCTAGTTCTAGTGCATAGCGTTGTGTAGTACCGTTAAGTGCTAGCTTAATCGATTATTGATTTTTTTCGTCTCTCCTTAAATCTATCATTCGTAATAATTACTTACGAACTAACTTAATCTAGATACTATCTTAATACTTTACTTTTCAAACTTTTCCAACCGATTGTTGTGTAATTTGTCCAGCTTTCTTTCCATATTTAACCACGCACGTTTGATCGCTGGGTATTTCTACCACATCATAAGGTTGTTATGTTTGTATAACGTATCTTTATTTTGTGTTTCGCAGGTAACGGACCCGACGTGGCCAGAACCCTGGTGGTTGTGGTATTCTGGAGATCTTTCTTTATTGTCGTCACGATTCGGAATGATCTCCGTGGAGGCTGAGGCTCCTTTTATTCAAGATTTTCTATAGGGGTGTTAGTGAAATCGCTTACCTTATCAACTATGGTTAGTATGCGTAACTAATAACTATTTTCAATACATAACACTTCTCCCAGCTTTAAATGAGACTTTAGATACTCTAACAAACAATGTCAATTACGTTCACAAGCTACTAAAATTAGTTTTTCCTTATCCTGTCCCGTATTCCTTTGGATCTTCTTAATTTAGGAGATTTGGATTCACTTCGTTTTCGTGTCGAACTAACCTTTTGTTTGTCTGTCACCTTTACTGTTGTTTTGTCTTTTCCTACCGGTGCACTGACTATGGGTACTATGGGATGAAATTCATCCGATAGATCGGATGTTCTAGTTTGATTTGTGTGTACTATTCGCACATTTCCGTGAACATTTATCAAGTATCTATTGCTACTTATTTTTTCCAATACTAAGGCTGGAATCCATCTTACCAAATCCTCATGATGATTCCTATACAAAACTTTATCTCCTTTCGCGTGTGATACTGTATCTACTGGCTTGGACACTGGAGGCGGGAGGGGTTTGAGGTTTAGGTTACGTATCTTTCATCATTTTGAATTTCTAATTTAACTGGATTGCTCGTGTTTAGTAATGTTCTTGGTACATAGCAAAAAACTAATGATGAAGGTGTTTTACCTGTAGAAGTAGATGGAGTGTTACGATAATTAAATAATATTCGATTTAATTTGCGCTGTAATGGTATTGGTCTCAATTGTTCATCAATCAAATACTTCTTCAACACTTTCTTAATCGTCTGAACTCCCCTCTCCGCTAATCCATTTGACTGCGGATGATAAGGCGGTGATTTCAACACCTTGATGACATTAGCCTAACATCCTTCCATAAACCCAGAAGAATTGAACGGTGGACCGTGGTCCGAACAAACTTCCGTAGGTAAACCAAAATAAGTATAGAAGTAAGTAAGTAAGTATGAATGAATAAATACTTAAACATATATCAAATAATTTAAAGGATATCTATTTGTGTTGGAAGTAAAGATTTTGTATTTATGGCGTGTTGTATGTTTGGTTATTTTCTTTACAACTCTATGTTGTTTTTCTTGATGTGTTTAAATATTCTTTTAAATGTTTTACCTGATGCCAATTGCCAATCTTTTTTGAGATTTTCTTTGATGATGTTTTTCTCTTTGTTGTATTTTGGACATACAAAGATTTTATGCAATCCGGTGTTTGGTTCGTTGCATATTTCACAGGTACCATTTTGTATTATGCTCATTTTTTCGAACCAGTATTCTGATAGATCATGTCCCGCTAGGATTTTACTTGCTATTTTAACCCGGAACCCGATGGAACTATGAAGCTTGTTTATAAACGAAGCATGGTACTTAATGGAACTGTAAGGTTTCTTAAGCAGCACATGGTACTTTACGGAACTTTTTGGTTGCTCAATGGAGAAAAACGGCTTAGGAAATGTTAACCGATAAAAACTAAATTATAGATTATGTTGGAAAATAATAACATAACATAGAATGTATATTTAGCAACGCGACCCGACCGTTCCTTACGAATAAAATATGTTTAATTTTTATTCAACAGTTACATATGACCAATATGTATGATGTATGACCAATATGTTCTGAATTTTTCATGTCTTCAACTAGTGCTAACCACAAATATTCAGATGCAACAGCACACATAAAAATTCACAATCAGAGACGGGTTTACCCATGAGCGAAATGAGCGACCTTCAAGAATTCCGTCGTAAAAAAGAGCAAGCCGAAGGTGCCTCGTCGAATGGTTGCAACATTTTACTAACCTAAGTTGTGTTGTGGTTGTTAATTTGGTAGTGTATGACTTTGGTATATATATATATATATTGAAAAGGGCTGGGGACATGACGTCACCTTGTGGTAGTCCGTCTGTGATAAGTTTTTTGAGGATTGTGTTGTTGCATTCTAATGTTGTGGTTCTGTTTTTTAGGAAAGCGTTTGTCCAATTTGTAATTTCTGATGGGACATTTGATTCTATCATTTTTCCAATCAGGGTTTTTGTGTTGACATTATTGTATGATTTTTCTAGATCGATGAACACGATCCCTGTTTTCATTTCATACATTTCCCTTGCAACTAGTGGCATGCCACCGAGCAAAGACACCAGCCGCTTTTGACGAATTGCTCTTCGTCATGTTTCTGTCTGATCGTTGTGCCCGAACGCATTCGTTATTCATTCTGTTTTTAATGTTATGATAGAACTGACGATCCATTTGAAATTTTTAATTCATTGAATTTGATTCGAAAACAAGCATTATGCGTGAAGTAGAAGACGAGAAAAGTCATTCCATAAACGAAACGTGTGGAATAACCGGGCATGCTAGTAGATAACTTACGTGGTAAATTTTAAAATAAATCCAAATAAAATACTAACTGCTGTTGACAATTACAATCTTTGCTCCAAAAACTTGGAAATAAAAAAGTTGGGTGACTTTTGAAAATTCCATATCAATACAAGCAATGAATCAAAACTTATTGTAGTTTTATGTTGAAAGAAATACACGAGTTTTTTGTTGCCTATTTAAGGGTTAACCTTGAATAATCGAGTTTGATGTATTTTAAAACGTCTTATTTCATTTGACGTTTACGATTGTCTGCCGCTTGGTTGGTAGCTCTTCGGTTGAATTATCGGCCATGTGCATCCTATTGACCAAATCTGCCAACTCAGGTGTTGTTGAGGCTAATTTGTATCGAAAACTCCCTTATTAGTGGTTGTTAAGGCGATTTTGTCAACAGGGTATTTATCTAAACGCTCATAGAAGAGAGAACAAAAGGCAGCCATTTCGCTAGAGCCACGTTTTGGACGACAGTGTTGCACCGGTATATTATATCGGATAAGCAATTTGAGCAAATTGGTTGTATTGTGGCATTGTAGTGAAGTGAATGTGAAAAATAAATTACCAATCGTTGTGCTTGTGATATGTGTATGGAAATTCGTTCGGTATTGTGGTGTGTTTTTGGGTGGTTTTGAGTTTGTGTTGTGCCAAATGAGAATCAAGTCGTTTTGTGTCGAAGCTTTTATTACGCAGATTGTCACTATTTTCATTTGTTCTTTTGAGGATGCAAAATAGAACATTCCAACTGGCTTGGAAGCTCAGTAGTGATATCATGGAGTAAGCAAATACCGGGGCGTAAGTTGCTTGGTACGTTCGAAGTATCATCATTTGCTTGCATTAACTTACCATCATTATATTTTGCAGATTATGGTAAGATCGATAAATGGAGTATGTGCTAGGAAGCTATGGCACAGTATCGCACAGTGAGTATGTAATGGTTAAGAATGTAATCGAGAAGAATACCCATTAGATCGTGTGATTGGTTCCTAATGCTGTTCGTGTTACGCGAGTTAACCTTTTCTTTCTTGTAGGAAAGAAGGTGTTAGACGATCGATTGCCAAATTGCTTTATTTCTGTTACTTTGAACCGCAGACATTGAACCAACTTGAATTAATTGGGTCAATTCCATGCATTGACCCGAACTGCTGACGACGCTGGTAAGCGGCGATACGGCGACAAATGCTTACTTGGGTAGACACTCAGACTCGTCCAACTCTATGGAGCTAATCGGGAAAATGTATGGGATCAGATTGCCATCCCTGTAACTAATGTTCTTGTGGACTATATATGTGTTGTGAGCCAAATGAACTTTCCCTTGGTGATACAACACAGGATGGAGTCACATATTTCTGAATATTCTGAGGTCAAGCTTCGGGGTCTTAATCAGCAAAACTATCACTCTGTTGATTTTTTCCAGGCGTATGTAAATGTTAATAGAAAAAATTTCGACTGATTCTGATCGGAATTGTTTCATTACTTTGGATGTACTGGAAGCTAAATCTGTTATTTTAATATTGATCCGTGTATTGATGGTTATTTGTTTATTTTTATTATCAACTAAGTCCATTAGCAAGCTATTGATTAGTCGTAGTCGTAGGTCGTTAGCTTAGGAAATTCCTACTAAATATATCCAACCAATTCCTTCTGAGTCCCAACGTTTGAAACGTTTATTGGGCAGAAGTTTCCTAAACAATGAATTTAAATGTTGTAACTGATTTTGTATAATGATGATCAGCTGATTGGTTTCTATTTTTTTTAAATCGATTCTTATCGATTCCGTTTAAATTTTGTATGCTGTAATATTATAATGATAGATGTAATTGTAACTGTCGATCCTAGCTGGGCCTAAATCGATACCTACTATTGGTGGTACCCTGTCTATGGTTGTCCTTTGGCCGTTCATCGAACATACTAAACCTAACAGACTGTAACGAGGAAGATGTTTTTGTTTTGTTTTGTAATTAGTTTTATTCATAGTATTTTTATCGGATTTTCAAATCATTTTTATGGATTTTTCGAGTGTTGTCAGTAATTACGGTACTTCTATTAATCTGCTTGATTTTGATTTTCTTGTATCTTGGTTTGTATTTTAATCTAGCTCTCGTTTTTTTTTTTTTTTTTTTCAAAATTTTTTCTATCTGTTGGAATTGTTTTCTCCTTTATTCCCTTGCTGTAGGCCAAAAGATCATTTGATTGTTTTGATTTGAACTTTTTGTAGACTTGTTCGCAGATTATGGAGGAACGAGTGGATGGTAGGATCACTTCGTACGGAGTATATTTGATAGAGAAATGAATGGGTGAATTATATTTATGTACTAAAGCTTGGATTAGGTCAGGAACGGGTAGGTGCATTTGTTCGAACTTCGTGATACGATACAATTCGATTATGGTTGAATGAAACCTTTGTATCACTCCGTTCATTTCACTACGGCCAGTAGCTGTAAAATAAACTTGAATATGAAGTTTTTACAAAAGTTGGTTAAATTCTGAGTGCCAAATGATTTTTCGCCATCCGTAACAAGTATCTTTGGTGGGAGGTATTTTAATAGCAATCAACTTAACTAAAGCGAATTATGAAAATTTGTCTATACAAGTTAAGAAATAATGATTCTCCAAAAACATTTTATCTATATGTGCAATTTTGAATGTTGGAATGCTGGAATCGGTGTCTCTTGTTGGAGACACTTATTTGTTTTCATTACATATGCTGCAATTGAACAATACGGCGTAGAGCCGTCATACTAAAAAATAACTAAATATGCTGCAATTTGAAACAATATGTTTGATTTTGGAGAGCAGCTTCGGAAAATAATATGTACGCAAAATTCTCCAAACTTATTCTCCTTCTACTCCTATTTTCCTTTAGTGAACAGGTCTATCTTTGCCTAATTCACCTTGGGAGAACACAGCTCCAACAGCAAAATCTGAAGCATCGGTAGTCAGAATGAATGGTTTATTGAAATCGGAATAGATAAGAATATCATTTGACGATAATATTTGCTTCATTTTATTGAAACATTCTGCTTCTTGCTGATTTGTTTTGTTTTGATGTGTCAGAACCCTTCCCTCTTAAAATGTTTTCAAAGGTTTTGCGATTTTAACAAAATCTTTGACAAATTGCCGATAATAGCCCATCAATCCCAGAAAAGCACGAAGTTCTTTCATGTTTTTGGGAATGGGGTGTTTAGAAATTACGTCGATTTTATTCTGATAAGGTTTTATTCCGTCAGAGCAAACAACAAAACCGAGAAATTCTACTTCTTTCTGGAAGAATTCTGATTTATCTAATTGAATTTTCAATCGTGCTTGGTTAAGCGTGTTCAAGATGGTGTTCAAATTCTTAAAATGTTTCTCTAAATTCCTGCCAAAAACTTTTACATCGTCTATATCGACATAGCAAATTTTCCCTATAAAATTTCGCAAAACATCATCAATTGCTCTCTAGAAGATTGCTTGAGCGTTTTTAATTCATATTTACCATTAATAATGGCAAATGCAGTTTTTTCTATGTCCGATTATTTCATTCTGATTTGGTGGAACCCTGAAGCTATAGATCCAGAGTAGAAAAGGATTGCTGTTCTTTTCTGTCCTGCTGTCGGCTTATTATTGTGTACGCACGCAGTAAAACCGCATGTACTCTGTGACTTCATTCTGCAGTATTCGTTTCTGTCGCTTTTAACCGCCTTTATCTTAACCGTAGATTTCAACTGTTTCTGCTGGTAACCGTCGGTGGTCCCTGATAGTTCACCTCAACTCTTTCCGATCTCAATCAACATCATGTGGACATGGTTAACCCACCCGCTGTTACCATATCAATCTGGCAGTCGTTTCAACCAACGCTTCGAAATGTGACATGACGAAAACCACAACCAACTACGATTCCTCCTGTCTCCATATCATCCTTCAAATTCGATTCTTCAATTCAACCCTGCTGTCGTGTGCCGCAATAATTCTAGTTATAGTGCATAGCGTTGTGTAGTACCGTTAAGTGCTAGCTTAATCGATTATTGATTTTTTTCGTCTCTCCTTAAATCTATCATTCGTAATAATTACTTACGAACTAACTTAATCTAGATACTATCTTAATACTTTACTTTTCAAACTTTTCCAACCGATTGTTGTGTAATTTGTCCAGCTTTCTTTCCATATTTAACCACGCACGTTTGATCGCTGGGTATTTCTACCACATCATAAGGTTGTTATGTTTGTATAACGTATCTTTATTTCGTGTTTCGCAGGTAACGGACCCGACGTGGCCAGAACCCTGGTGGTTGTGGTATTCTGGAGATCTTTCTTTATTGTCGTCACGATTCGGAATGATCTCCGTGGAGGCTGAGGCTCGTTTTATTCAAGATTTTCTATAGGGGTGTTAGTGAAATCGCTTACCTTATCAACTATGGTTAGTATGCGTAACTAATAACTATTTTCAATACATAACACTTCTCCCAGCTTTAAATGAGACTTTAGATACTCTAACAAACAATGTCAATTACGTTCACAAGCTACTAAAATTAGTTTTTCCTTATCCTGTCCCGTATTCCTTTGGATCTTCTTAATTTAGGAGATTTGGATTCACTTCGTTTTCGTGTCGAACTAACCTTTTGTTTGTCTGTCACCTTTACTGTTGTTTTGTCTTTTCCTACCGGTGCACTGACTATGGGTACTATGGGATGAAATTCATCCGATAGATCGGATGTTCTAGTTTGATTTGTGTGTACTATTCGCACATTTCCGTGAACATTTATCAAGTATCTATTGCTACTTATTTTTTCCAATACTAAGGCTGGAATCCATCTTACCAAATCCTCATGATGATTCCTATACAAAACTTTATCTCCTTTCGCGTGTGATACTGTATCTACTGGCTTGGACACTGGAGGCGGGAGGGGTTTGAGGTTTAGGTTACGTATCTTTCATCATTTTGAATTTCTAATTTAACTGGATTGCTCGTGTTTAGTAATGTTCTTGGTACATAGCAAAAAACTAATGATGAAGGTGTTTTACCTGTAGAAGTAGATGGAGTGTTACGATAATTAAATAATATTCGATTAAATTTGCGCTGTAATGGTATTGGTCTCAATTGTTCATCAATCAAATACTTCTTCAACACTTTCTTAATCGTCTGAACTCCCCTCTCCGCTAATCCATTTGACTGCGGATGATGAGGCGGTGATTTCAACACCTTGATGACATTAGCCTAACATCCTTCCATAAACCCAGAAGAATTGAACGGTGGACCGTGGTCCGAACAAACTTCCGTAGGTAAACCAAAATAAGTATAGAAGTAAGTAAGTAAGTATGAATGAATAAATACTTAAACATATATCAAATAATTTAAAGGATATCTATTTGTGTTGGAAGTAAAGATTTTGTATTTATGGCGTGTTGTATGTTTGGTTATTTTCTTTACAACTCTATGTTGTTTTTCTTGATGTGTTTAAATATTCTTTTAAATGTTTTACCTGATGCCAATTGCCAATCTTTTTTGAGATTTTCTTTGATGATGTTTTTCTCTTTGTTGTATTTTGGACATACAAAGATTTTATGCAATCCGGTGTTTGGTTCGTTGCATATTTCACAGGTACCATTTTGTATTATGCTCATTTTTTCGAACCAGTATTCTGATAGATCATGTCCCGCTAGGATTTTACTTGCTATTTTATTTGACTTCATGTGCTTTGAGCAGTGTGTCTTTATACCATAGTTTGAATTTGAAATCACTATGTAGTTCTGCAAAAAAATTCCTTTCTCTCTTGTGGATGTGGTGTACCATTCTATAGTTTGTTCCTTCATTTCGTTTTGGAATATTTTTATCAGATCTGTATACCTGTATTTGTTGTTTATCTTATTTTGTGATATGGTTAGGGCTTATGGAGGATATGTGTTATTTTTACTGGCGCATCGTATTTTGAGTACGTTTAGTATTTTGCTTGCATTGATTTTAATGTGTTCTATATGCTTTTTAAATGTCAATTTATTGTCTATTATTGTACCTAAATATTTATATGTGTTCTCTTCGATTCGAGCCCTCTAGCTGTTTGTAGGCTGCTTCAGGAAAAATCGAACTACGGTTGAACTTTGAAGCTTGTTAAAATAAGGCGTGGAACCCGATGGAACTATGAAGCTTGTTTATAAACGAAGCATGGTACTTAATGGAACTGTAAGGTTTCTTAAGCAGCACATGGTACTTTACGGAACTTTTTGGTTGCTCAATGGAGAAAAACGGCTTAGGAAATGTTTGTCGAACATTTTTACCGATAAAAACTAAATTATAGATTATGTTGGAAAATAATAACATAACATGTATATTTAGCAACGCGACCCGACCGTTCCTTACGAATAAAATATGTATATTTTTTATTCAGCAGTTACATATGACCAATATGTTCTGAATTTTTCATGTCTTCAACTAGTGCTAACCACAAATATTCAGATGCAACAGCACACATAAAAATTCACAATCAGAGGCGGGTTTACCCATGAGCGAAATGAGCGACCTTCAAGTGTTCCGTCGTAAAAAAGAGCAAGCCGAAGGTGCCTCGTCGAATGGTTGCAACATTTTACTAACCTAAGATGTGTTGTGGTTGTTAATTTGGTAGTGTATGACTTTGGTATATATATTGAAAAGGGCTGGGGACATGACGTCACCTTGTGTTAGTCCGTCTGTGATAAGTTTTTTGAGGATTGTGTTGTTGCATTCTAATGTTGTGGTTCTGTTTTTTAGGAAAGCTTTTGTCCAATTTGTGATTTCTGATGGGACATTTGTTTATTTATTCATAATTAATTATGACGGTCCAGTGCCGTATTGTTCTGATGGGACATTTGATTCTATCATTTTTTCAATCAGGGTTTTTGTTTTGACATTATTGTATGATTTTTCTAGATCGATGAACACGATCCCTGTTTTCATTTCATACATTTCCCTTGCAACTAGTGGCATGCCACCGAGCAAAGACACCAGCCGCTTTTGACGAATTGCTCTTCGTCATGTTTCTGTCTGACCGTTATGCCCGAACGCATTCGTTATTCATTCTGTTTTTAATGTTATGATAGAACTGACGATCCATTTGAAATTTTTAATTCATTGAATTTGATTCGAAAACAAGCATAATGCGTGAAGTAGAAGACGAGAAAAGTCATTCCATAAACGAAATGTGTGGAATAACCGGGCATGCTAGTAGATAACTTACGTGGTAAATTTTAAAATAAATCCAAATAAAATACTAACTGCTGTTGACAATTACAATCTTTGCTCCAAAAACTTGGAAATAAAAAAGTTGGGTGACTTTTGAAAATTCCATATCAATACAAGCAATGAATCAAAACTTATTGTAGTTTTATGTTGAAAGAAATACACGATTTTTTGTTGCCTATTTAAGGGTTAACCTTGAATAATCGAGTTTGATGTATTTTAAAACGTCTTATTTCATTTGACGTTTACGATTGTCTGCCGCTTGGTTGGTAGCTCTTCGGTTGAATTATCGGCCATGTGCATCCTATTGACCAAATCTGCCAACTCAGGTGTTGTTGAGGCTAATTTGTATCGAAAACTCCCTTATTAGTGGTTGTTAAGGCGATTTTGTCAACAGGGTATTTATAACAGGGTATTATTTTGCTAGAGCCAGGTTTTGGACGACAGTGTTGCACCGGTATATTATATCGGATAAGCAATTTGAGCAAATTGGTTGTATTGTGGCATTGTAGTGAAGTGAATGTGAAAAATAAATTACCAATCGTTGTGCTTGTGATATGTGTATGGAAATTCGTTCGGTATTGTGGTGTGTTTTTGGGTGGTTTTGAGTTTGTGTTGTGCCAAATGAGAATCAAGTCGTTTTGTGTCGAAGCTTTTATTACGCAGATAGTCACTATTTTCATTTGTTCTTTTGAGGATGCAAAATAGAACATTCCAACTGGCTTGGAAGCTCAGTAGTGATATCATGGAGTAAGCAAATACCGGGGCGTAAGTTGCTTGGTACGTTCGAAGTATCATCATTTGCTTGCATTAACTTACCATCATTATATTTTGCAGATTATGGTAAGATCGATAAATGGAGTATGTGCTAGGAAGCTATGGCACAGTATCGCACAGTGAGTATGTAATGGTTAAGAATGTAATCGAGAAGAATACCCATTAGATCGTGTGATTGGTTCCTAATGCTGTTCGTGTTACGCGAGTTAACCTTTTCTTTCTTGTAGGAAAGAAGGTGTTAGACGATCGATTGCCAAATTGCTTTATTTCTGTTACTTTGAACCGCAGACATTGAACCAACTTGAATTAATTGGGTCAATTCCATGCATTGACCCGAACTGCTGACGACGCTGGTGAGCGGCGATACGGCAACAAATGCTTACTTGGGTAGACACTCAGACTCGTCCAACTCTATGCAGCTAATCGGGAAAATGTATGGGATCAGATTGCCATCCCTGTAACTATTGTTCTTGTGGACTATATATGTGTTGTGAGCCAAATGAACTTTCCCTTGGTGATACAACACAGGATGGAGTCACATATTTCTGAATATTCTGAGGTCAAGGTTCGGGGTCTTAATCAGCAAAACTATCACTCTGTTGATTTTTTCCAGGCGTATGTAAATGTTAATAGAAAAAATTTCGACTGATTCTGATCGGAATTGTTTCATTACTTTGGATGTACTGGAAGCTAAATCTGTTATTTTAATATTGATCCGTGTATTGATGGTTATTTGTTTATTTTTATTATCAACTAAGTCCATTAGCAAGCTATTGATTAGTCGTAGTCGTAGGTCGTTAGCTTAGGAAATTCCTACTAAATATATCCAACCAATTCCTTCTGAGTCCCAACGTTTGAAACGTTTATTGGGCAGAAGTTTCCTAAACAATGAATTTAAATGTTGTAACTGATTTTGTATAATGATGATCAGCTGATTGGTTTCTATTTTTTTTAAATCGATTCTTATCGATTCCGTTTAAATTTTGTATGCTGTAATATTATAATGATAGATGTAATTGTAACTGTCGATCCTAGCTGGGCCTAAATCGATACCTACTATTGGTGGTACCCTGTCTATGGTTGTCCTTTGGCCGTTCATCGAACATACTAAACCTAACAGACTGTAACGAGGAAGATGTTTTTGTTTTTTTTTTGTAATTAGTTTTATTCATAGTATTTTTATCGGATTTTTCGAGTGTTGTCAGTAATTACGGTACTTCTATTAATCTGCTTGATTTTGATTTTCTTGTATCTTGGTTTGTATTTTAATCTAGCTCTCGTTTTTTTTTTTTTTTTTCAAAATTTTTTCTATCTGTTGGAATTGTTTTCTCCTTTATTCCCTTGCTGTAGGCCAAAAGATCATTTGATTGTTTTGATTTGAACTTTTTGTAGACTTGTTCGCAGATTATGGAGGAACGAGTGGATGGTAGGATCACTTCGTACGGAGTATATTTGATAGAGAAATGAATGGGTGAATTATATTTATGTACTAAAGCTTGGATTAGGTCAGGAACGGGTAGGTGCATTTGTTCGAACTTCGTGATACGATACATTTCGATTATGGTTGAATGAAACCTTTGTATCACTCCGTTCATTTCACTACGGCCAGTAGCTGTAAAATAAACTTGAATATGAAGTTTTTACAAAAGTTGGTTAAATTCTGAGTGCCAAATGATTTTTCGCCATTCGTAACAATTATTTTTGGTGGGAGGTATTTTAATAGCAATCAACTTAACTAAAGCGAATTATGAAAATTTGTCTATACAAGTTAAGAAATAATGATTCTCCAAAAACATTTTATCTATATGTGCAATTTTGAATGTTGGAATGCTGGAATCGGTGTCTCTTGTTGGAGACACTTATTTGTTTTCATTACATATGCTGCAATTGGACAATACGGCGTAGAGCCGTCATACTAAAAAATAACTAAATATGCTGCAATTTGAAACAATATGTTTGATTTTGGAGAGCAGCTTCGGAAAATAATATGTACGCAAAATTCTCCAAACTTATTCTCCTTCTACTCCTATTTTCCTTTAGTGAACAGGTCTATCTTTGCCTAATTCACCTTGGGAGAACACAGCTCCAACAGCAAAATCTGAAGCATCGGTAGTCAGAATGAATGGTTTATTGAAATCGGAATAGATAAGAATATCATTTGACGATAATATTTGCTTCATTTTATTGAAACATTCTGCTTCTTGCTGATTTGTTTTGTTTTGATGTGTCAGAACCCTTCCCTCTTAAAATGTTTTCAAAGGTTTTGCGATTTTAACAAAATCTTTGACAAATTGCCGATAATAGCCCATCAATCCCAGAAAAGCACGAAGTTCTTTCATGTTTTTGGGAATGGGGTGTTTAGAAATTACGTCGATTTTATTCTGATAAGGTTTTATTCCGTCAGAGCAAACAACAAAACCGAGAAATTCTACTTCTTTCTGGAAGAATTCTGATTTATCTAATTGAATTTTCAATCGTGCTTGGTTAAGCGTGTTCAAGATGGTGTTCAAATTTTTAAAATGTTTCTCTAAATTCCTGCCAAAAACTTTTACATCGTCTATATCGACATAGCAAATTTTCCCTATAAAATTTCGCAAAACATCATCAATTGCTCTCTAGAAGGTTGCTTGAGCGTTTTTAATTCATATTTACCATTATTAATGGCAAATGCAGTTTTTTCTATGTCCGATTATTTCATTCTGATTTGGTGGAACCCTGAAGCTATAGATCCAGAGTAGAAAAGGATTGCTGTTCTTTTCTGTCCTGCTGTCGGCTTATTATTGTGTACGCACGCAGTAAAACCGCATGTTTTACTCTGTGACTTCATTCTGCAGTATTCGTTTCTGTCGCTTTTAACCGCCTTTATCTTAACCGTAGATTTCAACTGGTTCTGCTGGTAACCGTCGGTGGTCCCTGATAGTTCACCTCAACTCTTTCCGATCTCAATCAACATCATGTGGACATGGTTAACCCACCCGCTGTTACCATATCAATCTGGCAGTCGTTTCAACCAACGCTTCGAAATGTGACATGACGAAAACCACAACCAACTACGATTCCTCCTGTCTCCATATCATCCTTCAAATTCGATTCTTCAATTCAACCCTGCTGTCGTGTGCCGCAATAATTCTAGTTATAGTGCATAGCGTTGTGTAGTACCGTTAAGTGCTAGCTTAATCGATTATTGATTTTTTTCGTCTCTCCTTAAATCTATCATTCGTAATAATTACTTACGAACTAACTTAATCTAGATACTTTCTTAATACTTTACTTTTCAAACTTTTCCAACCGATTGTTGTGTAATTTGTCCAGCTTTCTTTCCATATTTAACCACGCACGTTTGATCGCTGGGTATTTCTACCACATCATAAGGTTGTTATGTTTGTATAACGTATCTTTATTTCGTGTTTCGCAGGTAACGGACCCGACGTGGCCAGAACCCTGGTGGTTGTGGTATTCTGGAGATCTTTCTTTATTGTCGTCACGATTCGGAATGATCTCCGTGGAGGCTGAGGCTCCTTTTATTCAAGATTTTCTATAGGGGTGTTAGTGAAATCGCTTACCTTATCAACTATGGTTAGTATGCGTAACTAATAACTATTTTCAATACATAACACTTCTCCCAGCTTTAAATGAGACTTTAGATACTCTAACAAACAATGTCAATTACGTTCGCAAGCTACTAAAATTAGTTTTTCCTTATCCTGTCCCGTATTCCTTTGGATCTTCTTAATTTAGGAGATTTGGATTCACTTCGTTTTCGTGTCGAACTAACCTTTTGTTTGTCTGTCACCTTTACTGTTGTTTTGTCTTTTCCTACCGGTGCACTGACTATGGGTACTATGGGATGAAATTCATCCGATAGATCGGATGTTCTAGTTTGATTTGTGTGTACTATTCGCACATTTCCGTGAACATTTATCAAGTATCTATTGCTACTTATTTTTTCCAATACTAAGGCTGGAATCCATCTTACCAAATCCTCATGATGATTCCTATACAAAACTTTATCTCCTTTCGCGTGTGATACTGTATCTACTGGCTTGGACACTGGAGGCGGGAGGGGTTTGAGGTTTAGGTTACGTATCTTTCATCATTTTGAATTTCTAATTTAACTGGATTGCTCGTGTTTAGTAATGTTCTTGGTACATAGCAAAAAACTAATGATGAAGGTGTTTTACCTGTAGAAGTAGATGGAGTGTTACGATAATTAAATAATATTCGATTAAATTTGCGCTGTAATGGTATTGGTCTCAATTGTTCATCAATCAAATACTTCTTCAACACTTTCTTAATCGTCTGAACTCCCCTCTCCGCTAATCCATTTGACTGCGGATGATGAGGCGGTGATTTCAACACCTTGATGACATTAGCCTAACATCCTTCCATAAACCCAGAAGAATTGAACGGTGGACCGTGGTCCGAACAAACTTCCGTAGGTAAACCAAAATAAGTATAGAAGTAAGTAAGTAAGTATGAATGAATAAATACTTAAACATATATCAAATAATTTAAAGGATATCTATTTGTGTTGGAAGTAAAGATTTTGTATTTATGGCGTGTTGTATGTTTGGTTATTTTCTTTACAACTCTATGTTGTTTTTCTTGATGTGTTTAAATATTCTTTTAAATGTTTTACCTGATGCCAATTGCCAATCTTTTTTGAGATTTTCTTTGATGATGTTTTTCTCTTTGTTGTATTTTGGACATACAAAGATTTTATGCAATCCGGTGTTTGGTTCGTTGCATATTTCACAGGTACCATTTTGTATTATGCTCATTTTTTCGAACCAGTATTCTGATAGATCATGTCCCGCTAGGATTTTACTTGCTATTTTATTTGACTTCATGTGCTTTGAGCAGTGTGTCTTTATACCATAGTTTGAATTTGAAATCACTATGTAGTTCTGCAAAAAAAATCCTTTCTCTCTTGTGGATGTGGTGTACCATTCTATAGTTTGTTCCTTCATTTCGTTTTGGAATATTTTTATCAGATCTGTATACCTGTATTTGTTGTTTATCTTATTTTGTGATATGGTTAGGGCTTATGGAGGATATGTGTTATTTTTACTGGCGCATCGTATTTTGAGTACGTTTAGTATTTTGCTTGCATTGATTTTAATGTGTTCTATATGCTTTTTAAATGTCAATTTATTGTCTATTATTGTACCTAAATATTTATATGTGTTCTCTTCGATTCGAGCCCTCTAGCTGTTTGTAGGCTGCTTCAGGAAAAATCGAACTACGGTTGAACTTTGAAGCTTGTTAAAATAAGGCGTGGAACCCGATGGAACTATGAAGCTTGTTTATAAACGAAGCATGGTACTTAATGGAACTGTAAGGTTTCTTAAGCAGCACATGGTACTTTACGGAACTTTTTGGTTGCTCAATGGAGAAAAACGGCTTAGGAAATGTTTGTCGAACATTTTTACCGATAAAAACTAAATTATAGATTATGTTGGAAAATAATAACATAACATGTATATTTAGCAACGCGACCCGACCGTTCCTTACGAATAAAATATGTTTATTTTTTATTCAGCAGTTACATATGACCAATATGTTCTGAATTTTTCATGTCTTCAACTAGTGCTAACCACAAATATTCAGATGCAACAGCACACATAAAAATTCACAATCAGAGACGGGTTTACCCATGAGCGAAATGAGCGACCTTCAAGTGTTCCGTCGTAAAAAAGAGCAAGCCGAAGGTGCCTCGTCGAATGGTTGCAACATTTTACTAACCTAAGATGTGTTGTGGTTGTTAATTTGGTAGTGTATGACTTTGGTATATATATTGAAAAGGGCTGGGGACATGACGTCACCTTGTGTTAGTCCGTCTGTGATAAGTTTTTTGAGGATTGTGTTGTTGCATTCTAATGTTGTGGTTCTGTTTTTTAGGAAAGCTTTTGTCCAATTTGTGATTTCTGATGGGACATTTGTTTATTTATTCATAATTAATTATGACGGTCCAGTGCCGTATTGTTCTGATGGGACATTTGATTCTATCATTTTTTCAATCAGGGTTTTTGTTTTGACATTATTGTATGATTTTTCTAGATCGATGAACACGATCCCTGTTTTCATTTCATACATTTCCCTTGCAACTAGTGGCATGCCACCGAGCAAAGACACCAGCCGCTTTTGACGAATTGCTCTTCGTCATGTTTCTGTCTGACCGTTATGCCCGAACGCATTCGTTATTCATTCTGTTTTTAATGTTATGATAGAACTGACGATCCATTTGAAATTTTTAATTCATTGAATTTGATTCGAAAACAAGCATAATGCGTGAAGTAGAAGACGAGAAAAGTCATTCCATAAACGAAATGTGTGGAATAACCGGGCATGCTAGTAGATAACTTACGTGGTACATTTTAAAATAAATCCAAATAAAATACTAACTGCTGTTGACAATTACAATCTTTGCTCCAAAAACTTGGAAATAAAAAAGTTGGGTGACTTTTGAAAATTCCATATCAATACAAGCAATGAATCAAAACTTATTGTAGTTTTATGTTGAAAGAAATACACGATTTTTTGTTGCCTATTTAAGGGTTAACCTTGAATAATCGAGTTTGATGTATTTTAAAACGTCTTATTTCATTTGACGTTTACGATTGTCTGCCGCTTGGTTGGTAGCTCTTCGGTTGAATTATCGGCCATGTGCATCCTATTGACCAAATCTGCCAACTCAGGTGTTGTTGAGGCTAATTTGTATCGAAAACTCCCTTATTAGTGGTTGTTAAGGCGATTTTGTCAACAGGGTATTTATAACAGGGTATTATTTTGCTAGAGCCAGGTTTTGGACGACAGTGTTGCACCGGTATATTATATCGGATAAGCAATTTGAGCAAATTGGTTGTATTGTGGCATTGTAGTGAAGTGAATGTGAAAAATAAATTACCAATCGTTGTGCTTGTGATATGTGTATGGAAATTCGTTCGGTATTGTGGTGTGTTTTTGGGTGGTTTTGAGTTTGTGTTGTGCCAAATGAGAATCAAGTCGTTTTGTGTCGAAGCTTTTATTACGCAGATAGTCACTATTTTCATTTGTTCTTTTGAGGATGCAAAATAGAACATTCCAACTGGCTTGGAAGCTCAGTAGTGATATCATGGAGTAAGCAAATACCGGGGCGTAAGTTGCTTGGTACGTTCGAAGTATCATCATTTGCTTGCATTAACTTACCATCATTATATTTTGCAGATTATGGTAAGATCGATAAATGGAGTATGTGCTAGGAAGCTATGGCACAGTATCGCACAGTGAGTATGTAATGGTTAAGAATGTAATCGAGAAGAATACCCATTAGATCGTGTGATTGGTTCCTAATGCTGTTCGTGTTACGCGAGTTAACCTTTTCTTTCTTGTAGGAAAGAAGGTGTTAGACGATCGATTGCCAAATTGCTTTATTTCTGTTACTTTGAACCGCAGACATTGAACCAACTTGAATTAATTGGGTCAATTCCATGCATTGACCCGAACTGCTGACGACGCTGGTGAGCGGCGATACGGCAACAAATGCTTACTTGGGTAGACACTCAGACTCGTCCAACTCTATGCAGCTAATCGGGAAAATGTATGGGATCAGATTGCCATCCCTGTAACTATTGTTCTTGTGGACTATATATGTGTTGTGAGCCAAATGAACTTTCCCTTGGTGATACAACACAGGATGGAGTCACATATTTCTGAATATTCTGAGGTCAAGGTTCGGGGTCTTAATCAGCAAAACTATCACTCTGTTGATTTTTTCCAGGCGTATGTAAATGTTAATAGAAAAAATTTCGACTGATTCTGATCGGAATTGTTTCATTACTTTGGATGTACTGGAAGCTAAATCTGTTATTTTAATATTGATCCGTGTATTGATGGTTATTTGTTTATTTTTATTATCAACTAAGTCCATTAGCAAGCTATTGATTAGTCGTAGTCGTAGGTCGTTAGCTTAGGAAATTCCTACTAAATATATCCAACCAATTCCTTCTGAGTCCCAACGTTTGAAACGTTTATTGGGCAGAAGTTTCCTAAACAATGAATTTAAATGTTGTAACTGATTTTGTATAATGATGATCAGCTGATTGGTTTCTATTTTTTTTAAATCGATTCTTATCGATTCCGTTTAAATTTTGTATGCTGTAATATTATAATGATAGATGTAATTGTAACTGTCGATCCTAGCTGGGCCTAAATCGATACCTACTATTGGTGGTACCCTGTCTATGGTTGTCCTTTGGCCGTTCATCGAACATACTAAACCTAACAGACTGTAACGAGGAAGATGTTTTTGTTTTTTTTTTTGTAATTAGTTTTATTCATAGTATTTTTATCGGATTTTTCGAGTGTTGTCAGTAATTACGGTACTTCTATTAATCTGCTTGATTTTGATTTTCTTGTATCTTGGTTTGTATTTTAATCTAGCTCTCGTTTTTTTTTTTTTTTTTCAAAATTTTTTCTATCTGTTGGAATTGTTTTCTCCTTTATTCCCTTGCTGTAGGCCAAAAGATCATTTGATTGTTTTGATTTGAACTTTTTGTAGACTTGTTCGCAGATTATGGAGGAACGAGTGGATGGTAGGATCACTTCGTACGGAGTATATTTGATAGAGAAATGAATGGGTGAATTATATTTATGTACTAAAGCTTGGATTAGGTCAGGAACGGGTAGGTGCATTTGTTCGAACTTCGTGATACGATACATTTCGATTATGGTTGAATGAAACCTTTGTATCACTCCGTTCATTTCACTACGGCCAGTAGCTGTAAAATAAACTTGAATATGAAGTTTTTACAAAAGTTGGTTAAATTCTGAGTGCCAAATGATTT
The DNA here is from genome assembly GCF_943734695.1 of Anopheles maculipalpis. Classification (NCBI taxonomy): domain Eukaryota; kingdom Metazoa; phylum Arthropoda; class Insecta; order Diptera; family Culicidae; genus Anopheles; species Anopheles maculipalpis. The sequence continues at coordinate 20,615,443 of NC_064870.1, read as the reverse complement.
TTCGCCATTCGTAACAATTATTTTTGGTGGGAGGTATTTTAATAGCAATCAACTTAACTAAAGCGAATTATGAAAATTTGTCTATACAAGTTAAGAAATAATGATTCTCCAAAAACATTTTATCTATATGTGCAATTTTGAATGTTGGAATGCTGGAATCGGTGTCTCTTGTTGGAGACACTTATTTGTTTTCATTACATATGCTGCAATTGGACAATACGGCGTAGAGCCGTCATACTAAAAAATAACTAAATATGCTGCAATTTGAAACAATATGTTTGATTTTGGAGAGCAGCTTCGGAAAATAATATGTACGCAAAATTCTCCAAACTTATTCTCCTTCTACTCCTATTTTCCTTTAGTGAACAGGTCTATCTTTGCCTAATTCACCTTGGGAGAACACAGCTCCAACAGCAAAATCTGAAGCATCGGTAGTCAGAATGAATGGTTTATTGAAATCGGAATAGATAAGAATATCATTTGACGATACTATTTGCTTCATTTTATTGAAACATTCTGCTTCTTGCTGATTTGTTTTGTTTTGATGTGTCAGAACCCTTCCCTCTTAAAATGTTTTCAAAGGTTTTGCGATTTTAACAAAATCTTTGACAAATTGCCGATAATAGCCCATCAATCCCAGAAAAGCACGAAGTTCTTTCATGTTTTTGGGAATGGGGTGTTTAGAAATTACGTCGATTTTATTCTGATAAGGTTTTATTCCGTCAGAGCAAACAACAAAACCGAGAAATTCTACTTCTTTCTGGAAGAATTCTGATTTATCTAATTGAATTTTCAATCGTGCTTGGTTAAGCGTGTTCAAGATGGTGTTCAAATTTTTAAAATGTTTCTCTAAATTCCTGCCAAAAACTTTTACATCGTCTATATCGACATAGCAAATTTTCCCTATAAAATTTCGCAAAACATCATCAATTGCTCTCTAGAAGGTTGCTTGAGCGTTTTTAATTCATATTTACCATTATTAATGGCAAATGCAGTTTTTTCTATGTCCGATTATTTCATTCTGATTTGGTGGAACCCTGAAGCTATAGATCCAGAGTAGAAAAGGATTGCTGTTCTTTTCTGTCCTGCTGTCGGCTTATTATTGTGTACGCACGCAGTAAAACCGCATGTTTTACTCTGTGACTTCATTCTGCAGTATTCGTTTCTGTCGCTTTTAACCGCCTTTATCTTAACCGTAGATTTCAACTGGTTCTGCTGGTAACCGTCGGTGGTCCCTGATAGTTCACCTCAACTCTTTCCGATCTCAATCAACATCATGTGGACATGGTTAACCCACCCGCTGTTACCATATCAATCTGGCAGTCGTTTCAACCAACGCTTCGAAATGTGACATGACGAAAACCACAACCAACTACGATTCCTCCTGTCTCCATATCATCCTTCAAATTCGATTCTTCAATTCAACCCTGCTGTCGTGTGCCGCAATAATTCTAGTTATAGTGCATAGCGTTGTGTAGTACCGTTAAGTGCTAGCTTAATCGATTATTGATTTTTTTCGTCTCTCCTTAAATCTATCATTCGTAATAATTACTTACGAACTAACTTAATCTAGATACTTTCTTAATACTTTACTTTTCAAACTTTTCCAACCGATTGTTGTGTAATTTGTCCAGCTTTCTTTCCATATTTAACCACGCACGTTTGATCGCTGGGTATTTCTACCACATCATAAGGTTGTTATGTTTGTATAACGTATCTTTATTTCGTGTTTCGCAGGTAACGGACCCGACGTGGCCAGAACCCTGGTGGTTGTGGTATTCTGGAGATCTTTCTTTATTGTCGTCACGATTCGGAATGATCTCCGTGGAGGCTGAGGCTCCTTTTATTCAAGATTTTCTATAGGGGTGTTAGTGAAATCGCTTACCTTATCAACTATGGTTAGTATGCGTAACTAATAACTATTTTCAATACATAACACTTCTCCCAGCTTTAAATGAGACTTTAGATACTCTAACAAACAATGTCAATTACGTTCGCAAGCTACTAAAATTAGTTTTTCCTTATCCTGTCCCGTATTCCTTTGGATCTTCTTAATTTAGGAGATTTGGATTCACTTCGTTTTCGTGTCGAACTAACCTTTTGTTTGTCTGTCACCTTTACTGTTGTTTTGTCTTTTCCTACCGGTGCACTGACTATGGGTACTATGGGATGAAATTCATCCGATAGATCGGATGTTCTAGTTTGATTTGTGTGTACTATTCGCACATTTCCGTGAACATTTATCAAGTATCTATTGCTACTTATTTTTTCCAATACTAAGGCTGGAATCCATCTTACCAAATCCTCATGATGATTCCTATACAAAACTTTATCTCCTTTCGCGTGTGATACTGTATCTACTGGCTTGGACACTGGAGGCGGGAGGGGTTTGAGGTTTAGGTTACGTATCTTTCATCATTTTGAATTTCTAATTTAACTGGATTGCTCGTGTTTAGTAATGTTCTTGGTACATAGCAAAAAACTAATGATGAAGGTGTTTTACCTGTAGAAGTAGATGGAGTGTTACGATAATTAAATAATATTCGATTTAATTTGCGCTGTAATGGTATTGGTCTCAATTGTTCATCAATCAAATACTTCTTCAACACTTTCTTAATCGTCTGAACTCCCCTCTCCGCTAATCCATTTGACTGCGGATGATAAGGCGGTGATTTCAACACCTTGATGACATTAGCCTAACATCCTTCCATAAACCCAGAAGAATTGAACGGTGGACCGTGGTCCGAACAAACTTCCGTAGGTAAACCAAAATAAGTATAGAAGTAAGTAAGTAAGTATGAATGAATAAATACTTAAACATATATCAAATAATTTAAAGGATATCTATTTGTGTTGGAAGTAAAGATTTTGTATTTATGGCGTGTTGTATGTTTGGTTATTTTCTTTACAACTCTATGTTGTTTTTCTTGATGTGTTTAAATATTCTCTTAAATGTTTTACCTGATGCCAATTGCCAATCGTTTTTGAGATTTTCTTTGATGATGTTTTTCTCTTTGTTGTATTTTGGACATACAAAGATTTTATGCAATCCGGTGTTTGGTTCGTTGCATATTTCGCAGGTACCATTTTGTATTATGCTCATTTTTTCGAACCAGTATTCTGATAGATCATGTCCCGCTAGGATTTTACTTGCTATTTTATTTGACTTCATGTGCTTTGAGCAGTGTGTCTTTATACCATAGTTTGAATTTGAAATCACTATGTAGTTCTGCAAAAAAAATCCTTTCTCTCTTGTGGATGTGGTGTACCATTCTATAGTTTGTTCCTTCATTTCGTTTTGGAATATTTTTATCAGATCTGTATACCTGTATTTGTTGTTTATCTTATTTTGTGATATGGTTAGGGCTTATGGAGGATATGTGTTATTTTTACTGGCGCATCGTATTTTGAGTACGTTTAGTATTTTGCTTGCATTGATTTTAATGTGTTCTATATGCTTTTTAAATGTCAATTTATTGTCTATTATTGTACCTAAATATTTATATGTGTTCTCTTCGATTCGAGCCCTCTAGCTGTTTGTAGGCTGCTTCAGGAAAAATCGAACTACGGTTGAACTTTGAAGCTTGTTAAAATAAGGCGTGGAACCCGATGGAACTATGAAGCTTGTTTATAAACGAAGCATGGTACTTAATGGAACTGTAAGGTTTCTTAAGCAGCACATGGTACTTTACGGAACTTTTTGGTTGCTCAATGGAGAAAAACGGCTTAGGAAATGTTTGTCGAACATTTTTACCGATAAAAACTAAATTATAGATTATGTTGGAAAATAATAACATAACATGTATATTTAGCAACGCGACCCGACCGTTCCTTACGAATAAAATATGTATATTTTTTATTCAGCAGTTACATATGACCAATATGTTCTGAATTTTTCATGTCTTCAACTAGTGCTAACCACAAATATTCAGATGCAACAGCACACATAAAAATTCACAATCAGAGACGGGTTTACCCATGAGCGAAATGAGCGACCTTCAAGTGTTCCGTCGTAAAAAAGAGCAAGCCGAAGGTGCCTCGTCGAATGGTTGCAACATTTTACTAACCTAAGATGTGTTGTGGTTGTTAATTTGGTAGTGTATGACTTTGGTATATATATTGAAAAGGGCTGGGGACATGACGTCACCTTGTGTTAGTCCGTCTGTGATAAGTTTTTTGAGGATTGTGTTGTTGCATTCTAATGTTGTGGTTCTGTTTTTTAGGAAAGCTTTTGTCCAATTTGTGATTTCTGATGGGACATTTGTTTATTTATTCATAATTAATTATGACGGTCCAGTGCCGTATTGTTCTGATGGGACATTTGATTCTATCATTTTTTCAATCAGGGTTTTTGTTTTGACATTATTGTATGATTTTTCTAGATCGATGAACACGATCCCTGTTTTCATTTCATACATTTCCCTTGCAACTAGTGGCATGCCACCGAGCAAAGACACCAGCCGCTTTTGACGAATTGCTCTTCGTCATGTTTCTGTCTGACCGTTATGCCCGAACGCATTCGTTATTCATTCTGTTTTTAATGTTATGATAGAACTGACGATCCATTTGAAATTTTTAATTCATTGAATTTGATTCGAAAACAAGCATAATGCGTGAAGTAGAAGACGAGAAAAGTCATTCCATAAACGAAATGTGTGGAATAACCGGGCATGCTAGTAGATAACTTACGTGGTAAATTTTAAAATAAATCCAAATAAAATACTAACTGCTGTTGACAATTACAATCTTTGCTCCAAAAACTTGGAAATAAAAAAGTTGGGTGACTTTTGAAAATTCCATATCAATACAAGCAATGAATCAAAACTTATTGTAGTTTTATGTTGAAAGAAATACACGATTTTTTGTTGCCTATTTAAGGGTTAACCTTGAATAATCGAGTTTGATGTATTTTAAAACGTCTTATTTCATTTGACGTTTACGATTGTCTGCCGCTTGGTTGGTAGCTCTTCGGTTGAATTATCGGCCATGTGCATCCTATTGACCAAATCTGCCAACTCAGGTGTTGTTGAGGCTAATTTGTATCGAAAACTCCCTTATTAGTGGTTGTTAAGGCGATTTTGTCAACAGGGTATTTATAACAGGGTATTATTTTGCTAGAGCCAGGTTTTGGACGACAGTGTTGCACCGGTATATTATATCGGATAAGCAATTTGAGCAAATTGGTTGTATTGTGGCATTGTAGTGAAGTGAATGTGAAAAATAAATTACCAATCGTTGTGCTTGTGATATGTGTATGGAAATTCGTTCGGTATTGTGGTGTGTTTTTGGGTGGTTTTGAGTTTGTGTTGTGCCAAATGAGAATCAAGTCGTTTTGTGTCGAAGCTTTTATTACGCAGATAGTCACTATTTTCATTTGTTCTTTTGAGGATGCAAAATAGAACATTCCAACTGGCTTGGAAGCTCAGTAGTGATATCATGGAGTAAGCAAATACCGGGGCGTAAGTTGCTTGGTACGTTCGAAGTATCATCATTTGCTTGCATTAACTTACCATCATTATATTTTGCAGATTATGGTAAGATCGATAAATGGAGTATGTGCTAGGAAGCTATGGCACAGTATCGCACAGTGAGTATGTAATGGTTAAGAATGTAATCGAGAAGAATACCCATTAGATCGTGTGATTGGTTCCTAATGCTGTTCGTGTTACGCGAGTTAACCTTTTCTTTCTTGTAGGAAAGAAGGTGTTAGACGATCGATTGCCAAATTGCTTTATTTCTGTTACTTTGAACCGCAGACATTGAACCAACTTGAATTAATTGGGTCAATTCCATGCATTGACCCGAACTGCTGACGACGCTGGTGAGCGGCGATACGGCAACAAATGCTTACTTGGGTAGACACTCAGACTCGTCCAACTCTATGCAGCTAATCGGGAAAATGTATGGGATCAGATTGCCATCCCTGTAACTATTGTTCTTGTGGACTATATATGTGTTGTGAGCCAAATGAACTTTCCCTTGGTGATACAACACAGGATGGAGTCACATATTTCTGAATATTCTGAGGTCAAGGTTCGGGGTCTTAATCAGCAAAACTATCACTCTGTTGATTTTTTCCAGGCGTATGTAAATGTTAATAGAAAAAATTTCGACTGATTCTGATCGGAATTGTTTCATTACTTTGGATGTACTGGAAGCTAAATCTGTTATTTTAATATTGATCCGTGTATTGATGGTTATTTGTTTATTTTTATTATCAACTAAGTCCATTAGCAAGCTATTGATTAGTCGTAGTCGTAGGTCGTTAGCTTAGGAAATTCCTACTAAATATATCCAACCAATTCCTTCTGAGTCCCAACGTTTGAAACGTTTATTGGGCAGAAGTTTCCTAAACAATGAATTTAAATGTTGTAACTGATTTTGTATAATGATGATCAGCTGATTGGTTTCTATTTTTTTTAAATCGATTCTTATCGATTCCGTTTAAATTTTGTATGCTGTAATATTATAATGATAGATGTAATTGTAACTGTCGATCCTAGCTGGGCCTAAATCGATACCTACTATTGGTGGTACCCTGTCTATGGTTGTCCTTTGGCCGTTCATCGAACATACTAAACCTAACAGACTGTAACGAGGAAGATGTTTTTGTTTTTTTTTGTAATTAGTTTTATTCATAGTATTTTTATCGGATTTTTCGAGTGTTGTCAGTAATTACGGTACTTCTATTAATCTGCTTGATTTTGATTTTCTTGTATCTTGGTTTGTATTTTAATCTAGCTCTCGTTTTTTTTTTTTTTTTTCAAAATTTTTTCTATCTGTTGGAACTGTTTTCTCCTTTATTCCCTTGCTGTAGGCCAAAAGATCATTTGATTGTTTTGATTTGAACTTTTTGTAGACTTGTTCGCAGATTATGGAGGAACGAGTGGATGGTAGGATCACTTCGTACGGAGTATATTTGATAGAGAAATGAATGGGTGAATTATATTTATGTACTAAAGCTTGGATTAGGTCAGGAACGGGTAGGTGCATTTGTTCGAACTTCGTGATACGATACATTTCGATTATGGTTGAATGAAACCTTTGTATCACTCCGTTCATTTCACTACGGCCAGTAGCTGTAAAATAAACTTGAATATGAAGTTTTTACAAAAGTTGGTTAAATTCTGAGTGCCAAATGATTTTTCGCCATTCGTAACAATTATTTTTGGTGGGAGGTATTTTAATAGCAATCAACTTAACTAAAGCGAATTATGAAAATTTGTCTATACAAGTTAAGAAATAATGATTCTCCAAAAACATTTTATCTATATGTGCAATTTTGAATGTTGGAATGCTGGAATCGGTGTCTCTTGTTGGAGACACTTATTTGTTTTCATTACATATGCTGCAATTGGACAATACGGCGTAGAGCCGTCATACTAAAAAATAACTAAATATGCTGCAATTTGAAACAATATGTTTGATTTTGGAGAGCAGCTTCGGAAAATAATATGTACGCAAAATTCTCCAAACTTATTCTCCTTCTACTCCTATTTTCCTTTAGTGAACAGGTCTATCTTTGCCTAATTCACCTTGGGAGAACACAGCTCCAACAGCAAAATCTGAAGCATCGGTAGTCAGAATGAATGGTTTATTGAAATCGGAATAGATAAGAATATCATTTGACGATAATATTTGCTTCATTTTATTGAAACATTCTGCTTCTTGCTGATTTGTTTTGTTTTGATGTGTCAGAACCCTTCCCTCTTAAAATGTTTTCAAAGGTTTTGCGATTTTAACAAAATCTTTGACAAATTGCCGATAATAGCCCATCAATCCCAGAAAAGCACGAAGTTCTTTCATGTTTTTGGGAATGGGGTGTTTAGAAATTACGTCGATTTTATTCTGATAAGGTTTTATTCCGTCAGAGCAAACAACAAAACCGAGAAATTCTACTTCTTTCTGGAAGAATTCTGATTTATCTAATTGAATTTTCAATCGTGCTTGGTTAAGCGTGTTCAAGATGGTGTTCAAATTTTTAAAATGTTTCTCTAAATTCCTGCCAAAAACTTTTACATCGTCTATATCGACATAGCAAATTTTCCCTATAAAATTTCGCAAAACATCATCAATTGCTCTCTAGAAGGTTGCTTGAGCGTTTTTAATTCATATTTACCATTATTAATGGCAAATGCAGTTTTTTCTATGTCCGATTATTTCATTCTGATTTGGTGGAACCCTGAAGCTATAGATCCAGAGTAGAAAAGGATTGCTGTTCTTTTCTGTCCTGCTGTCGGCTTATTATTGTGTACGCACGCAGTAAAACCGCATGTTTTACTCTGTGACTTCATTCTGCAGTATTCGTTTCTGTCGCTTTTAACCGCCTTTATCTTAACCGTAGATTTCAACTGGTTCTGCTGGTAACCGTCGGTGGTCCCTGATAGTTCACCTCAACTCTTTCCGATCTCAATCAACATCATGTGGACATGGTTAACCCACCCGCTGTTACCATATCAATCTGGCAGTCGTTTCAACCAACGCTTCGAAATGTGACATGACGAAAACCACAACCAACTACGATTCCTCCTGTCTCCATATCATCCTTCAAATTCGATTCTTCAATTCAACCCTGCTGTCGTGTGCCGCAATAATTCTAGTTATAGTGCATAGCGTTGTGTAGTACCGTTAAGTGCTAGCTTAATCGATTATTGATTTTTTTCGTCTCTCCTTAAATCTATCATTCGTAATAATTACTTACGAACTAACTTAATCTAGATACTTTCTTAATACTTTACTTTTCAAACTTTTCCAACCGATTGTTGTGTAATTTGTCCAGCTTTCTTTCCATATTTAACCACGCACGTTTGATCGCTGGGTATTTCTACCACATCATAAGGTTGTTATGTTTGTATAACGTATCTTTATTTCGTGTTTCGCAGGTAACGGACCCGACGTGGCCAGAACCCTGGTGGTTGTGGTATTCTGGAGATCTTTCTTTATTGTCGTCACGATTCGGAATGATCTCCGTGGAGGCTGAGGCTCCTTTTATTCAAGATTTTCTATAGGGGTGTTAGTGAAATCGCTTACCTTATCAACTATGGTTAGTATGCGTAACTAATAACTATTTTCAATACATAACACTTCTCCCAGCTTTAAATGAGACTTTAGATACTCTAACAAACAATGTCAATTACGTTCGCAAGCTACTAAAATTAGTTTTTCCTTATCCTGTCCCGTATTCCTTTGGATCTTCTTAATTTAGGAGATTTGGATTCACTTCGTTTTCGTGTCGAACTAACCTTTTGTTTGTCTGTCACCTTTACTGTTGTTTTGTCTTTTCCTACCGGTGCACTGACTATGGGTACTATGGGATGAAATTCATCCGATAGATCGGATGTTCTAGTTTGATTTGTGTGTACTATTCGCACATTTCCGTGAACATTTATCAAGTATCTATTGCTACTTATTTTTTCCAATACTAAGGCTGGAATCCATCTTACCAAATCCTCATGATGATTCCTATACAAAACTTTATCTCCTTTCGCGTGTGATACTGTATCTACTGGCTTGGACACTGGAGGCGGGAGGGGTTTGAGGTTTAGGTTACGTATCTTTCATCATTTTGAATTTCTAATTTAACTGGATTGCTCGTGTTTAGTAATGTTCTTGGTACATAGCAAAAAACTAATGATGAAGGTGTTTTACCTGTAGAAGTAGATGGAGTGTTACGATAATTAAATAATATTCGATTTAATTTGCGCTGTAATGGTATTGGTCTCAATTGTTCATCAATCAAATACTTCTTCAACACTTTCTTAATCGTCTGAACTCCCCTCTCCGCTAATCCATTTGACTGAGGATGATAAGGCGGTGATTTCAACACCTTGATGACATTAGCCTAACATCCTTCCATAAACCCAGAAGAATTGAACGGTGGACCGTGGTCCGAACAAACTTCCGTAGGTAAACCAAAATAAGTATAGAAGTAAGTAAGTAAGTATGAATGAATAAATACTTAAACATATATCAAATAATTTAAAGGATATCTATTTGTGTTGGAAGTAAAGATTTTGTATTTATGGCGTGTTGTATGTTTGGTTATTTTCTTTACAACTCTATGTTGTTTTTCTTGATGTGTTTAAATATTCTTTTAAATGTTTTACCTGATGCCAATTGCCAATCTTTTTTGAGATTTTCTTTGATGATGTTTTTCTCTTTGTTGTATTTTGGACATACAAAGATTTTATGCAATCCGGTGTTTGGTTCGTTGCATATTTCACAGGTACCATTTTGTATTATGCTCATTTTTTCGAACCAGTATTCTGATAGATCATGTCCCGCTAGGATTTTACTTGCTATTTTATTTGACTTCATGTGCTTTGAGCAGTGTGTCTTTATACCATAGTTTGAATTTGAAATCACTATGTAGTTCTGCAAAAAAATTCCTTTCTCTCTTGTGGATGTGGTGTACCATTCTATAGTTTGTTCCTTCATTTCGTTTTGGAATATTTTTATCAGATCTGTATACCTGTATTTGTTGTTTATCTTATTTTGTGATATGGTTAGGGCTTATGGAGGATATGTGTTATTTTTACTGGCGCATCGTATTTTGAGTACGTTTAGTATTTTGCTTGCATTGATTTTAATGTGTTCTATATGCTTTTTAAATGTCAATTTATTGTCTATTATTGTACCTAAATATTTATATGTGTTCTCTTCGATTCGAGCCCTCTAGCTGTTTGTAGGCTGCTTCAGGAAAAATCGAACTACGGTTGAACTTTGAAGCTTGTTAAAAAAAGGCGTGGAACCCGATGGAACTATGAAGCTTGTTTATAAACGAAGCATGGTACTTAATGGAACTGTAAGGTTTCTTAAGCAGCACATGGTACTGTACGGAACTTTTTGGTTGCTCAATGGAGAAAAACGGCTTAGGAAATGTTTGTCGAACATTTTTACCGATAAAAACTAAATTATAGATTATGTTGGAAAAAAATAACATAACATAGAATGTATATTTAGCAACGCGACCCGACCGTTCCTTACGAATAAAATATGTTTATTTTTTATTCAACAGTTACATATGACCAATATGTTCTGAATTTTTCATGTCTTCAACTAGTGCTAACCACAAATATTCAGATGCAACAGCACACATAAAAATTCACAATCAGAGACGGGTTTACCCATGAGCGACCTTCAAGTGTTCCGTCGTAAAAAAGAGCAAGCCGAAGGTGCCTCGTCGAATGGTTGCAACATTTTACTAACCTAAGTTGTGTTGTGGTTGTTAATTTGGTAGTGTATGACTTTGGTATATATATATATATATATATATATATATATATATATATATATATATATATATATATATATATATATATATATATATATATATATATATATATATATATATATATATAACCCATGTCACAAGGTGACATGACGTCACCTTGTGTTAGTCCGTCTGTGATAAGTTTTTTGAGGATTGTGTTGTTGCATTCTAATGTTGTGGTTCTGTTTTTTAGGAAAGCTTTTGTCCAATTTGTGATTTCTGATGGGACATTTGTTTATTTATTCATAATTAATTATGACGGTCCAGTGCCGTATTGTTCTGATGGGACATTTGATTCTATCATTTTTCCAATCAGGGTTTTTGTTTTGACATTATTGTATGATTTTTCTAGATCGATGAACACGATCCCTGTTTTCATTTCATACATTTCCCTTGCAACTAGTGGCATGCCACCGAGCAAAGACACCAGCCGCTTTTGACGAATTGCTCTTCGTCATGTTTCTGTCTGACCGTTATGCCCGAACGCATTCGTTATTCATTCTGTTTTTAATGTTATGATAGAACTGACGATCCATTTGAAATTTTTAATTCATTGAATTTGATTCGAAAACAAGCGTGAAAAACATAATGCGTGAAGTAGAAGACGAGAAAAGTCATTCCATAAACGAAATGTGTGGAATAACCGGGCATGCTAGTAGATAACTTACGTGGTAAATTTTAAAATAAATCCAAATAAAATACTAACTGCTGTTGACAATTACAATCCACAATTGCTCCAAAAACTTGGAAATAAAAAAGTTGGGTGACTTGAAAATTCCATATCAATACAAGCAATGAATCAAAACTTATTGTAGTTTTATGTTGAAAGAAATACACGAGTTTTTTGTTGCCTATTTAAGGGTTAACCTTGAATAATCGAGTTTGATGTATTTTAAAACGTCTTATTTCATTTGACGTTTACGATTGTCTGCCGCTTGGTTGGTAGCTCTTCGGTTGAATTATCGGCCATGTGCATCCTATTGACCAAATCTGCCAACTCAGGTGTTGTTGAGGCTAATTTGTATCGAAAACTCCCTTATTAGTGGTTGTTAAGGCGATTTTGTCAACAGGGTATTTATCTAAACGCTCATAGAAGAGAGAACAAAAGGCAGCCATTTTGCTAGAGCCAGGTTTTGGACGACAGTGTTGCACCGGTATATTATATCGGATAAGCAATTTGAGCAAATTGGTTGTATTGTGGCATTGTAGTGAAGTGAATGTGAAAAATAAATTACCAATCGTTGTGCTTGTGATATGTGTATGAAAATTCGTTCGGTATTGTGGTGTGTTTTTGGGTGGTTTTGAGTTTGTGTTGTGCCAAATGAGAATCAAGTCGTTTTGTGTCGAAGCTTTTATTACGCAGATAGTCACTATTTTCATTTGTTCTTTTGAGGATGCAAAATAGAACATTCCAACTGGCTTGGAAGCTCAGTAGTGATATCATGGAGTAAGCAAATACCGGGGCGTAAGTTGCTTGGTACGTTCGAAGTATCATCATTTGCTTGCATTAACTTACCATCATTATATTTTGCAGATTATGGTAAGATCGATAAATGGAGTATGTGCTAGGAAGCTATGGCACAGTATCGCACAGTGAGTATGTAATGGTTAAGAATGTAATCGAGAAGAATACCCATTAGATCGTGTGATTGGTTCCTAATGCTGTTCGTGTTACGCGAGTTAACCTTTTCTTTCTTGTAGGAAAGAAGGTGTTAGACGATCGATTGCCAAATTGCTTTATTTCTGTTACTTTGAACCGCAGACATTGAACCAACTTGAATTAATTGGGTCAATTCCATGCATTGAACCGAACTGCTGACGACGCTGGTGAGCGGCGATACGGCAACAAATGCTTACTTGGGTAGACACTCAGACTCGTCCAACTCTATGCAGCTAATCGGGAAAATGTATGGGATCAGATTGCCATCCCTGTAACTATTGTTCTTGTGGACTATATATGTGTTGTGAGCCAAATGAACTTTCCCTTGGTGATACAACACAGGATGGAGTCACATATTTCTGAATATTCTGAGGTCAAGGTTCGGGGTCTTAATCAGCAAAACTATCACTCTGTTGATTTTTTCCAGGCGTATGTAAATGTTAATAGAAAAAATTTCGACTGATTCTGATCGGAATTGTTTCATTACTTTGGATGTACTGGAAGCTAAATCTGTTATTTTAATATTGATCCGTGTATTGATGGTTATTTGTTTATTTTTATTATCAACTAAGTCCATTAGCAAGCTATTGATTAGTCGTAGGAAATTCCTACTAAATATATCCAACCAATTCCTTCTGAGTCCCAACGTTTGAAACGTTTATTGGGCAGAAGTTTCCTAAACAATGAATTTAAATGTTGTAACTGATTTTGTATAATGATGATCAGCTGATTGGTTTCTATTTTTTTTAAATCGATTCTTATCTATTCCGTTTAAATTTTGTATGCTGTAATATTATAATGATAGATGTAATTGTAACTGTCGATCCTAGCTGGGCCTAAATCGATACCTACTATTGGTGGTACCCTGTCTATGGTTGTCCTTTGGCCGTTCATCGAACATACTAAACCTAACAGACTGTAACGAGGAAGATGTTTTTGTTTTTTTTTTTGTAATTAGTTTTATTCATAGTATTTTTATCGGATTTTCAAATCATTTTTATGGATTTTTCGAGTGTTGTCAGTAATTACGGTACTTCTATTAATCTGCTTGATTTTGATTTTCTTGTATCTTGGTTTGTATTTTAATCTAGCTCTCGTTTTTTTTTTCAAAATTTTTTCTATCTGTTGGAATTGTTTTCTCCTTTATTCCCTTGCTGTAGGCCAAAAGATCATTTGATTGTTTTGATTTGAACTTTTTGTAGACTTGTTCGCAGATTATGGAGGAACGAGTGGATGGTAGGATCACTTCGTACGGAGTATATTTGATAGAGAAATGAATGGGTGAATTATATTTATGTACTAAAGCTTGGATTAGGTCAGGAACGGGTAGGTGCATTTGTTCGAACTTCGTGATACGATACATTTCGATTATGGTTGAATGAAACCTTTGTATCACTCCGTTCATTTCACTACGGCCAGTAGCTGTAAAATAAAATTGAATATGAAGTTTTTACAAAAGTTGGTTAAATTCTGAGTGCCAAATGATTTTTCGCCATCCGTAACAAGTATCTTTGGTGGGAGGTATTTTAATAGCAATCAACTTCACTAAAGCGAATTATGAAAATTTGTCTATACAAGTTAAGAAATAATGATTCTCCAAAAACATTTTATCTATATGTGCAATTTTGAATGTTGGAATGCTGGAATCGGTGTCTCTTGTTGGAGACACTTATTTGTTTTCATTACATATGCTGCAATTGGACAATACGGCGTAGAGCCGTCATACTAAAAAATAACTAAATATGCTGCAATTTGAAACAATATGTTTGATTTTGGAGAGCAGCTTCGGAAAATAATATGTACGCAAAATTCTCCAAACTTATTCTCCTTCTACTCCTATTTTCCTTTAGTGAACAGGTCTATCTTTGCCTAATTCACCTTGGGAGAACACAGCTCCAACAGCAAAATCTGAAGCATCGGTAGTCAGAATGAATGGTTTATTGAAATCGGAATAGATAAGAATATCATTTGACGATACTATTTGCTTCATTTTATTGAAACATTCTGCTTCTTGCTGATTTGTTTTGTTTTGATGTGTCAGAACCCTTCCCTCTTAAAATGTTTTCAAAGGTTTTGCGATTTTAACAAAATCTTTGACAAATTGCCGATAATAGCCCATCAATCCCAGAAAAGCACGAAGTTCTTTCATGTTTTTGGGAATGGGGTGTTTAGAAATTACGTCGATTTTATTCTGATAAGGTTTTATTCCGTCAGAGCAAACAACAAAACCGAGAAATTCTACTTCTTTCTTGAAGAATTCTGATTTATCTAATTGAATTTTCAATCCTGCTTGGTTAAGCGTGTTCAAGATGGTGTTCAAATTTTTAAAATGTTTCTCTAAATTCCTGCCAAAAACTTTTACATCGTCTATATCGACATAGCAAATTTTCCCTATAAAATTTCGCAAAACATCATCAATTGCTCTCTAGAAGGTTGCTTGAGCGTTTTTAATTCATATTTACCATTATTAATGGCAAATGCAGTTTTTTCTATGTCCGATTTTTTCATTCTGATTTGGTGGAACCCTGAAGCTATAGATCCAGAGTAGAAAAGGATTGCTGTTCTTTTCTGTCCTGCTGTCGGCTTATTATTGTGTACGCACGCAGTAAAACCGCATGTTTTACTCTGTGACTTCATTCTGCAGTATTCGTTTCTGTCGCTTTTAACCGCCTTTATCTTAACCGTAGATTTCAACTGGTTCTGCTGGTAACCGTCGGTGGTCCCTGATAGTTCACCTCAACTCTTTCCGATCTCAATCAACATCATGTGGACATGGTTAACCCACCCGCTGTTACCATATCAATCTGGCAGTCGTTTCAACCAACGCTTCGAAATGTGACATGACGAAAACCACAACCAACTACGATTACTCCTGTCTCCATATCATCCTTCAAATTCGATTCTTCAATTCAACCCTGCTGTCGTGTGCCGCAATAATTCTAGTTCTAGTGCATAGCGTTGTGTAGTACCGTTAAGTGCTAGCTTAATCGATCATTGATTTTTTTCGTCTCTCCTTAAATCTATCATTCGTAATAATTACTTACGAACTAACTTAATCTAGATACTATCTTAATACTTTACTTTTCAAACTTTTCCAACCGATTGTTGTGTAATTTGTCCAGCTTTCTTTCCATATTTAACCACGCACGTTTGATCGCTGGGTATTTCTACCACATGATAAGGTTGTTATGTTTGTATAACGTATCTTTATTTCGTGTTTCGCCGGTAACGGACCCGACGTGGCCAGAACCCTGGTGGTTGTGGTATTCTGGAGATCTTTCTTTATTGTCGTCACGATTCGGAATGATCTCCGTGGAGGCTGAGGCTCCTTTTATTCAAGATTTTCTATAGGGGTGTTAGTGAAATCGCTTACCTTATCAACTATGGTTAGTATGCGTAACTAATAACTATTTTCAATACATAACACTTCTCCTAGCTTTAAATGAGACTTTAGATACTCTAACAAACAATGTCAATTACGTTCACAAGCTACTAAAATTAGTTTTTCCTTATCCTGTCCCGTATTCCTTTGGATCTTCTTAATTTAGGAGATTTGGATTCACTTCGTTTTCGTGTCGAACTAACCTTTTGTTTGTCTGTCACCTTTACTGTTGTTTTGTCTTTTCCTACCGGTGCACTGACTATGGGTACTATGGGATGAAATTCATCCGATAGATCGGATGTTCTAGTTTGATTTGTGTGTACTATTCGCACATTTCCGTGAACATTTATCAAGTATCTATTGCTACTTATTTTTTCCAATACTAAGGCTGGAATCCATCTTACCAAATCCTCATGATGATTCCTATACAAAACTTTATCTCCTTTCGCGTGTGATACTGTATCTACTGGCTTGGACACTGGAGGCGGGAGGGGTTTGAGGTTTAGGTTACGTATCTTTCATCATTTTGAATTTCTAATTTAACTGGATTGCTCGTGTTTAGTAATGTTCTTGGTACATAGCAAAAAACTAATGATGAAGGTGTTTTACCTGTAGAAGTAGATGGAGTGTTACGATAATTAAATAATATTCGATTTAATTTGCGCTGTAATGGTATTGGTCTCAATTGTTCATCAATCAAATACTTCTTCAACACTTTCTTAATCGTCTGAACTCCCCTCTCCGCTAATCCATTTGACTGAGGATGATAAGGCGGTGATTTCAACACCTTGATGACATTAGCCTAACATCCTTCCATAAACCCAGAAGAATTGAACGGTGGACCGTGGTCCGAACAAACTTCCGTAGGTAAACCAAAATAAGTATAGAAGTAAGTAAGTAAGTATGAATGAATAAATACTTAAACATATATCAAATAATTTAAAGGATATCTATTTGTGTTGGAAGTAAAGATTTTGTATTTATGGCGTGTTGTATGTTTGGTTATTTTCTTTACAACTCTATGTTGTTTTTCTTGATGTGTTTAAATATTCTTTTAAATGTTTTACCTGATGCCAATTGCCAATCTTTTTTGAGATTTTCTTTGATGATGTTTTTCTCTTTGTTGTATTTTGGACATACAAAGATTTTATGCAATCCGGTGTTTGGTTCGTTGCATATTTCACAGGTACCATTTTGTATTATGCTCATTTTTTCGAACCAGTATTCTGATAGATCATGTCCCGCTAGGATTTTACTTGCTATTTTATTTGACTTCATGTGCTTTGAGCAGTGTGTCTTTATACCATAGTTTGAATTTGAAATCACTATGTAGTTCTGCAAAAAAATTCCTTTCTCTCTTGTGGATGTGGTGTACCATTCTATAGTTTGTTCCTTCATTTCGTTTTGGAATATTTTTATCAGATCTGTATACCTGTATTTGTTGTTTATCTTATTTTGTGATATGGTTAGGGCTTATGGAGGATATGTGTTATTTTTACTGGCGCATCGTATTTTGAGTACGTTTAGTATTTTGCTTGCATTGATTTTAATGTGTTCTATATGCTTTTTAAATGTCAATTTATTGTCTATTATTGTACCTAAATATTTATATGTGTTCTCTTCGATTCGAGCCCTCTAGCTGTTTGTAGGCTGCTTCAGGAAAAATCGAACTACGGTTGAACTTTGAAGCTTGTTAAAATAAGGCGTGGAACCCGATGGAACTATGAAGCTTGTTTATAAACGAAGCATGGTACTTAATGGAACTGTAAGGTTTCTTAAGCAGCACATGGTACTTTACGGAACTTTTTGGTTGCTCAATGGAGAAAAACGGCTTAGGAAATGTTTGTCGAACATTTTTACCGATAAAAACTAAATTATAGATTATGTTGGAAAATAATAACATAACATGTATATTTAGCAACGCGACCCGACCGTTCCTTACGAATAAAATATGTTTATTTTTTATTCAGCAGTTACATATGACCAATATGTTCTGAATTTTTCATGTCTTCAACTAGTGCTAACCACAAATATTCAGATGCAACAGCACACATAAAAATTCACAATCAGAGACGGGTTTACCCATGAGCGAAATGAGCGACCTTCAAGTGTTCCGTCGTAAAAAAGAGCAAGCCGAAGGTGCCTCGTCGAATGGTTGCAACATTTTACTAACCTAAGTTGTGTTGTGGTTGTTAATTTGGTAGTGTATGACTTTGGTATATATATTGAAAAGGGCTGGGGACATGACGTCACCTTGTGTTAGTCCGTCTGTGATAAGTTTTTTGAGGATTGTGTTGTTGCATTCTAATGTTGTGGTTCTGTTTTTTAGGAAAGCTTTTGTCCAATTTGTGATTTCTGATGGGACATTTGTTTATTTATTCATAATTAATTATGACGGTCCAGTGCCGTATTGTTCTGATGGGACATTTGATTCTATCATTTTTTCAATCAGGGTTTTTGTTTTGACATTATTGTATGATTTTTCTAGATCGATGAACACGATCCCTGTTTTCATTTCATACATTTCCCTTGCAACTAGTAGCATGCCACCGAGCAAAGACACCAGCCGCTTTTGACGAATTGCTCTTCGTCATGTTTCTGTCTGACCGTTATGCCCGAACGCATTCGTTATTCATTCTGTTTTTAATGTTATGATAGAACTGACGATCCATTTGAAATTTTTAATTCATTGAATTTGATTCGAAAACAAGCATAATGCGTGAAGTAGAAGACGAGAAAAGTCATTCCATAAACGAAATGTGTGGAATAATCGGGCATGCTAGTAGATAACTTACGTGGTAAATTTTAAAATAAATCCAAATAAAATACTAACTGCTGTTGACAATTACAATCCACAATTGCTCCAAAAACTTGGAAATAAAAAAGTTGGGTGACTTTTGAAAATTCCATATCAATACAAGCAATGAATCAAAGCTTATTGTAGTTTTATGTTGAAAGAAATACACGAGTTTTTTGTTGCCTATTTAAGGGTTAACCTTGAATAATCGAGTTTGATGTATTTTAAAACGTCTTATTTCATTTGACGTTTACGATTGTCTGCCGCTTGGTTGGTAGTTCTTCGGTTGAATTATCGGCCATGTGCATCCTATTGACCAAATCTGCCAACTCAGGTGTTGTTGAGGCTAATTTGTATCGAAAACTCCCTTATTAGTGGTTGTTAAGGCGATTTTGTCAACAGGGTATTTATCTAAACGCTCATAGAAGAGAGAACAAAAGGCAGCCATTTTGCTAGAGCCAGGTTTTGGACGACAGTGTTGCACCGGTATATTATATCGGATAAGCAATTTGAGCAAATTGGTTGTATTGTGGCATTGTAGTGAAGTGAATGTGAAAAATAAATTACCAATCGTTGTGCTTGTGATATGTGTATGAAAATTCGTTCGGTATTGTGGTGTGTTTTTGGGTGGTTTTGAGTTTGTGTTGTGCTAAATGAGAATCAAGTCGTTTTGTGTCAAAGCTTTTATTACGCAGATAGTCACTATTTTCATTTGTTCTTTTGAGGATGCAAAATAGAACATTCCAACTGGCTTGGAAGCTCAGTAGTGATATCATGGAGTAAGCAAATACCGGGGCGTAAGTTGCTTGGTACGTTCGAAGTATCATCATTTGCTTGCATTAACTTACCTTCATTATATTTTGCAGAGTATGGTAAGATCGATAAATGGAGTATGTGCTAGGAAGCTATGGCACAGTATCGCACAGTGAGTATGTAATGGTTAAGAATGTAATCGAGAAGAATACCCATTAGATCGTGTGATTGGTTCCTAATGCTGTTCGTGTTACGCGAGTTAACCTTTTCTTTCTTGTAGGAAAGAAGGTGTTAGACGATCGATTGCCAAATTGCTTTATTTCTGTTACTTTGAACCGCAGACATTGAACCAACTTGAATTAATTGGGTCAATTCCATGCATTGACCCGAACTGCTGACGACGCTGGTGAGCGGCGATACGGCAACAAATGCTTACTTGGGTAGACACTCAGACTCGTCCAACTCTATGCAGCTAATCGGGAAAATGTATGGGATCAGATTGCCATCCCTGTAACTATTGTTCTTGTGGACTATATATGTGTTGTGAGCCAAATGAACTTTCGCTTGGTGATACAACACAGGATGGAGTCACATATTTCTGAATATTCTGAGGTCAAGGTTCGGGGTCTTAATCAGCAAAACTATCACTCTGTTGATTTTTTCCAGGCGTATGTAAATGTTGATAGAAAAAATTTCGACTGATTCTGATCGGAATTGTTTCATTACTTTGGATGTACTGGAAGCTAAATCTGTTATTTTAATATTGATCCGTGTATTGATGGTTATTTGTTTATTTTTATTATCAACTAAGTCCATTAGCAAGCTATTGATTAGTCGTAGGTCGTTAGCTTAGGAAATTCCTACTAAATATATCCAACCAATTCCTTCTGAGTCCCAACGTTTGAAACGTTTATTGGGCAGAAGTTTCCTAAACAATGAATTTAAATGTTGTAACTGATTTTGTATAATGATGATCAGCTGATTGGTTTCTATTTTTTTTAAATCGATTCTTATCGATTCCGTTTAAATTTTGTATGCTGTAATATTATAATGATAGATGTAATTGTAACTGTCGATCCTAGCTGGGCCTAAATCGATACCTACTATTGGTGGTACCCTGTCTATGGTTGTCCTTTGGCCGTTCATCGAACATACTAAACCCTAACAGACTGTAACGAGGAAAATGTTTTTTTTTTTTGTAATTAGTTTTATTCATAGTATTTTTATCGGATTTTTCGAGTGTTGTCAGTAATTACGGTACTTCTATTAATCTGCTTGATTTTCATTTTCTTGTATCTTGGTTTGTATTTTAATCTAGCTCTCGTTTTTTTTTTTTCAAAATTTTTTCTATCTGTTGGAATTGTTTTCTCCTTTATTCCCTTGCTGTAGGCCAAAAGATCATTTGATTGTTTTGATTTGAACTTTTTGTAGACTTGTTCGCAGATTATGGAGGAACGAGTGGATGGTAGGATCACTTCGTACGGAGTATATTTGATAGAGAAATGAATGGGTGAATTATATTTATGTACTAAAGCTTGTATTAAGTCAGGAACGGGTAGGTGCATTTGTTCGAACTTCGTGATACGATACATTTCGATTATGGTTGAATGAAACCTTTGTATCACTCCGTTCATTTCACTACGGCCAGTAGCTGTAAAATAAACTTGAATATGAAGTTTTTACAAAAGTTGGTTAAATTCTGAGTGCCAAATGATTTTTCGCCATTCGTAACAAGTATCTTTGGTGGGAGGTATTTTAATAGCAATCAACTTAACTAAAGCGAATTATGAAAATTTGTCTATACAAGTTAAGAAATAATGATTCTCCAAAAACATTTTATCTATATGTGCAATTTTGAATGTTGGAATGCTGGAATCGGTGTCTCTTGTTGGAGACACTTATTTGTTTTCATTACATATGCTGCAATTGGACAATACGGCGTAGAGCCGTCATACTAAAAAATAACTAAATATGCTGCAATTTGAAACAATATGTTTGATTTTGGAGAGCAGCTTCGGAAAATAATATGTACGCAAAATTCTCCAAACTTATTCTCCTTCTACTCCTATTTTCCTTTAGTGAACAGGTCTATCTTTGCCTAATTCACCTTGGGAGAACACAGCTCCAACAGCAAAATCTGAAGCATCGGTAGTCAGAATGAATGGTTTATTGAAATCGGAATAGATAAGAATATCATTTGACGATACTATTTGCTTCATTTTATTGAAACATTCTGCTTCTTGCTGATTTGTTTTGTTTTGATGTGTCAGAACCCTTCCCTCTTAAAATGTTTTCAAAGGTTTTGCGATTTTAACAAAATCTTTGACAAATTGCCGATAATAGCCCATCAATCCCAGAAAAGCACGAAGTTCTTTCATGTTTTTGGGAATGGGGTGTTTAGAAATTACGTCGATTTTATTCTGATAAGGTTTTTTTCCGTCAGAGCAAACAACAAAACCGAGAAATTCTACTTCTTTCTTGAAGAATTCTGATTTATCTAATTGAATTTTCAATCCTGCTTGGTTAAGCGTGTTCAAGATGGTGTTCAAATTTTTAAAATGTTTCTCTAAAAATTCTCTAAATTTCGCAAAACATCATCAATTGCTCTCTAGAAGGTTGCTTGAGCGTTTTTAATTCATATTTACCATTATTAATGGCAAATGCAGTTTTTTCTATGTCCGATTATTTCATTCTGATTTGGTGGAACCCTGAAGCTATAGATCCAGAGTAGAAAAGGATTGCTGTTCTTTTCTGTCCTGCTGTCGGCTTATTATTGTGTACGCACGCAGTAAAACCGCATGTTTTACTCTGTGACTTCATTCTGCAGTATTCGTTTCTGTCGCTTTTAACCGCCTTTATCTTAACCGTAGATTTCAACTGGTTCTGCTGGTAACCGTCGGTGGTCCCTGATAGTTCACCTCAACTCTTTCCGATCTCAATCAACATCATGTGGACATGGTTAACCCACCCGCTGTTACCATATCAATCTGGCAGTCGTTTCAACCAACGCTTCGAAATGTGACATGACGAAAACCACAACCAACTACGATTCCTCCTGTCTCCATATCATCCTTCAAATTCGATTCTTCAATTCAACCCTGCTGTCGTGTGCCGCAATAATTCTAGTTATAGTGCATAGCGTTGTGTAGTACCGTTAAGTGCTAGCTTAATCGATCATTGATTTTTTTCGTCTCTCCTTAAATCTATCATTCGTAATAATTACTTACGAACTAACTTAATCTAGATACTTTCTTAATACTTTACTTTTCAAACTTTTCCAACCGATTGTTGTGTAATTTGTCCAGCTTTCTTTCCATATTTAACCACGCACGTTTGATCGCTGGGTATTTCTACCACATCATAAGGTTGTTATGTTTGTATAACGTATCTTTATTTCGTGTTTCGCAGGTAACGGACCCGACGTGGCCAGAACCCTGGTGGTTGTGGTATTCTGGAGATCTTTCTTTATTGTCGTCACGATTCGGAATGATCTCCGTGGAGGCTGAGGCTCCTTTTATTCAAGATTTTCTATAGGGGTGTTAGTGAAATCGCTTACCTTATCAACTATGGTTAGTATGCGTAACTAATAACTATTTTCAATACATAACACTTCTCCCAGCTTTAAATGAGACTTTAGATACTCTAACAAACAATGTCAATTACGTTCACAAGCTACTAAAATTTGTTTTTCCTTATCCTGTCCCGTATTCCTTTGGATCTTCTTAATTTAGGAGATTTGGATTCACTTCGTTTTCGTGTCGAACTAACCTTTTGTTTGTCTGTCACCTTTACTGTTGTTTTGTCTTTTCCTACCGGTGCACTGACTATGGGTACTATGGGATGAAATTCATCCGATAGATCGGATGTTCTAGTTTGATTTGTGTGTACTATTCGCACATTTCCGTGAACATTTATCAAGTATCTATTGCTACTTATTTTTTCCAATACTAAGGCTGGAATCCATCTTACCAAATCCTCATGATGATTCCTATACAAAACTTTATCTCCTTTCGCGTGTGATACTGTATCTACTGGCTTGGACACTGGAGGCGGGAGGGGTTTGAGGTTTAGGTTACGTATCTTTCATCATTTTGAATTTCTAATTTAACTGGATTGCTCGTGTTTAGTAATGTTCTTGGTACATAGCAAAACACTAATGATGAAGGTGTTTTACCTGTAGAAGTAGATGGAGTGTTACGATAATTAAATAATATTCGATTTAATTTGCGCTGTAATGGTATTGGTCTCAATTGTTCATCAATCAAATACTTCTTCAACACTTTCTTAATCGTCTGAACTCCCCTCTCCGCTAATCCATTTGACTGCGGATGATAAGGCGGTGATTTCAACACCTTGATGACATTAGCCTAACATCCTTCCATAAACCCAGAAGAATTGAACGGTGGACCGTGGTCCGAACAAACTTCCGTAGGTAAACCAAAATAAGTATAGAAGTAAGTAAGTAAGTATGAATGAATAAATACTTAAACATATATCAAATAATTTAAAGGATATCTATTTGTGTTGGAAGTAAAGATTTTGTATTTATGGCGTGTTGTATGTTTGGTTATTTTCTTTACAACTCTATGTTGTTTTTCTTGATGTGTTTAAATATTCTTTTAAATGTTTTACCTGATGCCAATTGCCAATCTTTTTTGAGATTTTCTTTGATGATGTTTTTCTCTTTGTTGTATTTTGGACATACAAAGATTTTATGCAATCCGGTGTTTGGTTCGTTGCATATTTCACAGGTACCATTTTGTATTATGCTCATTTTTTCGAACCAGTATTCTGATAGATCATGTCCCGCTAGGATTTTACTTGCTATTTTATTTGACTTCATGTGCTTTGAGCAGTGTGTCTTTATACCATAGTTTGAATTTGAAATCACTATGTAGTTCTGCAAAAAAATTCCTTTCTCTCTTGTGGATGTGGTGTACCATTCTATAGTTTGTTCCTTCATTTCGTTTTGGAATATTTTTATCAGATCTGTATACCTGTATTTGTTGTTTATCTTATTTTGTGATATGGTTAGGGCTTATGGAGGATATGTGTTATTTTTACTGGCGCATCGTATTTTGAGTACGTTTAGTATTTTGCTTGCATTGATTTTAATGTGTTCTATATGCTTTTTAAATGTCAATTTATTGTCTATTATTGTACCTAAATATTTATATGTGTTCTCTTCGATTCGAGCCCTCTAGCTGTTTGTAGGCTGCTTCAGGAAAAATCGAACTACGGTTGAACTTTGAAGCTTGTTAAAATAAGGCGTGGAACCCGATGGAACTATGAAGCTTGTTTATAAACGAAGCATGGTACTTAATGGAACTGTAAGGTTTCTTAAGCAGCACATGGTACTTTACGGAACTTTTTGGTTGCTCAATGGAGAAAAACGGCTTAGGAAATGTTTGTCGAACATTTTTACCGATAAAAACTAAATTATAGATTATGTTGGAAAATAATAACATAACATGTATATTTAGCAACGCGACCCGACCGTTCCTTACGAATAAAATATGTTTATTTTTTATTCAGCAGTTACATATGACCAATATGTTCTGAATTTTTCATGTCTTCAACTAGTGCTAACCACAAATATTCAGATGCAACAGCACACATAAAAATTCACAATCAGAGACGGGTTTACCCATGAGCGAAATGAGCGACCTTCAAGTGTTCCGTCGTAAAAAAGAGCAAGCCGAAGGTGCCTCGTCGAATGGTTGCAACATTTTACTAACCTAAGTTGTGTTGTGGTTGTTAATTTGGTAGTGTATGACTTTGGTATATATATTGAAAAGGGCTGGGGACATGACGTCACCTTGTGTTAGTCCGTCTGTGATAAGTTTTTTGAGGATTGTGTTGTTGCATTCTAATGTTGTGGTTCTGTTTTTTAGGAAAGCTTTTGTCCAATTTGTGATTTCTGATGGGACATTTGTTTATTTATTCATAATTAATTATGACGGTCCAGTGCCGTATTGTTCTGATGGGACATTTGATTCTATCATTTTTTCAATCAGGGTTTTTGTTTTGACATTATTGTATGATTTTTCTAGATCGATGAACACGATCCCTGTTTTCATTTCATACATTTCCCTTGCAACTAGTAGCATGCCACCGAGCAAAGACACCAGCCGCTTTTGACGAATTGCTCTTCGTCATGTTTCTGTCTGACCGTTATGCCCGAACGCATTCGTTATTCATTCTGTTTTTAATGTTATGATAGAACTGACGATCCATTTGAAATTTTTAATTCATTGAATTTGATTCGAAAACAAGCATAATGCGTGAAGTAGAAGACGAGAAAAGTCATTCCATAAACGAAATGTGTGGAATAATCGGGCATGCTAGTAGATAACTTACGTGGTAAATTTTAAAATAAATCCAAATAAAATACTAACTGCTGTTGACAATTACAATCCACAATTGCTCCAAAAACTTGGAAATAAAAAAGTTGGGTGACTTTTGAAAATTCCATATCAATACAAGCAATGAATCAAAACTTATTGTAGTTTTATGTTGAAAGAAATACACGAGTTTTTTGTTGCCTATTTAAGGGTTAACCTTGAATAATCGAGTTTGATGTATTTTAAAACGTCTTATTTCATTTGACGTTTACGATTGTCTGCCGCTTGGTTGGTAGCTCTTCGGTTGAATTATCGGCCATGTGCATCCTATTGACCAAATCTGCCAACTCAGGTGTTGTTGAGGCTAATTTGTATCGAAAACTCCCTTATTAGTGGTTGTTAAGGCGATTTTGTCAACAGGGTATTTATCTAAACGCTCATAGAAGAGAGAACAAAAGGCAGCCATTTTGCTAGAGCCAGGTTTTGGACGACAGTGTTGCACCGGTATATTATATCGGATAAGCAATTTGAGCAAATTGGTTGTATTGTGGCATTGTAGTGAAGTGAATGTGAAAAATAAATTACCAATCGTTGTGCTTGTGATATGTGTATGAAAATTCGTTCGGTATTGTGGTGTGTTTTTGGGTGGTTTTGAGTTTGTGTTGTGCTAAATGAGAATCAAGTCGTTTTGTGTCAAAGCTTTTATTACGCAGATAGTCACTATTTTTATTTGTTCTTTTGAGGATGCAAAATAGAACATTCCAACTGGCTTGGAAGCTCAGTAGTGATATCATGGAGTAAGCAAATACCGGGGCGTAAGTTGCTTGGTACGTTCGAAGTATCATCATTTGCTTGCATTAACTTACCATCATTATATTTTGCAGAGTATGGTAAGATCGATAAATGGAGTATGTGCTAGGAAGCTATGGCACAGTATCGCACAGTGAGTATGTAATGGTTAAGAATGTAATCGAGAAGAATACCCATTAGATCGTGTGATTGGTTCCTAATGCTGTTCGTGTTACGCGAGTTAACCTTTTCTTTCTTGTAGGAAAGAAGGTGTTAGACGATCGATTGCCAAATTGCTTTATTTCTGTTACTTTGAACCGCAGACATTGAACCAACTTGAATTAATTGGGTCAATTCCATGCATTGACCC
This sequence comes from Anopheles maculipalpis, assembly GCF_943734695.1. Lineage (NCBI taxonomy): Eukaryota > Metazoa > Arthropoda > Insecta > Diptera > Culicidae > Anopheles > Anopheles maculipalpis. The sequence continues at coordinate 20,588,076 of NC_064870.1, read as the reverse complement.
GAACTGCTGACGACGCTGGTGAGCGGCGATACGGCAACAAATGCTTACTTGGGTAGACACTCAGACTCGTCCAACTCTATGCAGCTAATCGGGAAAATGTATGGGATCAGATTGCCATCCCTGTAACTATTGTTCTTGTGGACTATATATGTGTTGTGAGCCAAATGAACTTTCGCTTGGTGATACAACACAGGATGGAGTCACATATTTCTGAATATTCTGAGGTCAAGGTTCGGGGTCTTAATCAGCAAAACTATCACTCTGTTGATTTTTTCCAGGCGTATGTAAATGTTAATAGAAAAAATTTCGACTGATTCTGATCGGAATTGTTTCATTACTTTGGATGTACTGGAAGCTAAATCTGTTATTTTAATATTGATCCGTGTATTGATGGTTATTTGTTTATTTTTATTATCAACTAAGTCCATTAGCAAGCTATTGATTAGTCGTAGTCGTAGGTCGTTAGCTTAGGAAATTCCTACTAAATATATCCAACCAATTCCTTCTGAGTCCCAACGTTTGAAACGTTTATTGGGCAGAAGTTTCCTAAACAATGAATTTAAATGTTGTAACTGATTTTGTATAATGATGATCAGCTGATTGGTTTCTATTTTTTTTAAATCGATTCTTATCGATTCCGTTTAAATTTTGTATGCTGTAATATTATAATGATAGATGTAATTGTAACTGTCGATCCTAGCTCGGCCTAAATCGATACCTACTATTGGTGGTACCCTGTCTATGGTTGTCCTTTGGCCGTTCATCGAACATACTAAACCTAACAGACTGTAACGAGGAAGATGTTTTTGTTTTTTTTTTTGTAATTAGTTTTATTCATAGTATTTTTATCGGATTTTTCGAGTGTTGTCAGTAATTACGGTACTTCTATTAATCTGCTTGATTTTCATTTTCTTGTATCTTGGTTTGTATTTTAATCTAGCTCTCGTTTTTTTTTTTTCAAAATTTTTTCTATCTGTTGGAATTGTTTTCTCCTTTATTCCCTTGCTGTAGGCCAAAAGATCATTTGATTGTTTTGATTTGAACTTTTTGTAGACTTGTTCGCAGATTATGGAGGAACGAGTGGATGGTAGGATCACTTCGTACGGAGTATATTTGATAGAGAAATGAATGGGTGAATTATATTTATGTACTAAAGCTTGTATTAAGTCAGGAACGGGTAGGTGCATTTGTTCGAACTTCGTGATACGATACATTTCGATTATGGTTGAATGAAACCTTTGTATCACTCCGTTCATTTCACTACGGCCAGTAGCTGTAAAATAAACTTGAATATGAAGTTTTTACAAAAGTTGGTTAAATTCTGAGTGCCAAATGATTTTTCGCCATTCGTTTCAAGTATCTTTGGTGGGAGGTATTTTAATAGTGTAGCATATCTGCTAAACATCTCACTAGAGCATAGATTATCTCGCATATGACAAGCGTTACATAACAACATGCGGTGAACAAAAGATCAATAATTCGACAAACAACTTGCATTAACCAAGAGCGCAAGAAATGCACATCTAGCAGTTTGACCAAGCGCACGCTTAAAACAAAACAACCAAACATTGACCAGCGCACCCAGCTATCGCGTAACGCTATGCAATACGATATTGATTCAAAAACGTCTAGACACTCACCTTGGCGAGTACAGACAGTGGTCAGCAATTAAACACCAAATAGATAACTTTAGGCATACCCAATGTGAATTTATTGGCGACACATTTTATGCAAGCGAAGCAATCAACCGCACCGCTGTTCAAACACATTACGTGCAAACGTAGCACTTCTCACAATAGCAATTCTCACAACTCATGACAAACAAGTAACAAATAACACACTAGCAATGAGACCCCAAAAACAGGAAAGAACGTCTCCAAATACAACTTATTGCTAACGCTGAACCAAACTCGTCATGTTGGTTCCCACGCCGAACCGACTTTAATCAAATTACCAAATTGAACGGACGTCGACAGAAAACAAATAATTATTTCAACCCTATTTTTTATAACAAGAAAATTGTCAAAAAAAACCCAACAAAATTATGGTATAAATAAAAGCGAAATAGTTTTGGACGAGGATGTTCGATCGGACCGCCAAGACTAGAACAACCTATCCACAAAATAATTGCGTTTTAGTTCATGAGCTTCGAGAGTCCCCCTACCCAAGGTAAGGCCTCGATGTCTCCAACAATCCAGTAAGGGAAATCTCTTCCAGATTTCTATGATCGCCTGGACGATCAAAGGCGATACCGATTCGAAAGTTTCCACCTTGATTTCGGGAGAACGGACGTTCCCTACTCGAGCAAAGTGACCGCGCATGCAGCCGATGCAGTCCGACAGTGCGTGTGTGCGTGATCATATTACAATAGCAATCAACTTAACTAAAGCGAATTATGAAAATTTGTCTATACAAGTTAAGAAATAATGATTCTCCAAAAACATTTTATCTATATGTGCAATTTTGAATGTTGGAATGCTGGAATCGGTGTCTCTTGTTGGAGACACTTATTTGTTTTCATTACATATGCTGCAATTGGACAATACGGCGTAGAGCCGTCATACTAAAAAATAACTAAATATGCTGCAATTTGAAACAATATGTTTGATTTTGGAGAGCAGCTTCGGAAAATAATATGTACGCAAAATTCTCCAAACTTATTCTCCTTCTACTCCTATTTTCCTTTAGTGAACAGGTCTATCTTTGCCTAATTCACCTTGGGAGAACACAGCTCCAACAGCAAAATCTGAAGCATCGGTAGTCAGAATGAATGGTTTATTGAAATCGGAATAGATAAGAATATCATTTGACGATAATATTTGCTTCATTTTATTGAAACATTCTGCTTCTTGCTGATTTGTTTTGTTTTGATGTGTCAGAACCCTTCCCTCTTAAAATGTTTTCAAAGGTTTTGCGATTTTAACAAAATCTTTGACAAATTGCCGATAATAGCCCATCAATCCCAGAAAAGCACGAAGTTCTTTCATGTTTTTGGGAATGGGGTGTTTAGAAATTACGTCGATTTTATTCTGATAAGGTTTTATTCCGTCAGAGCAAACAACAAAACCGAGAAATTCTACTTCTTTCTTGAAGAATTCTGATTTATCTAATTGAATTTTCAATCCTGCTTGGTTAAGCGTGTTCAAGATGGTGTTCAAATTTTTAAAATGTTTCTCTAAAAATTCTCTAAATTTCGCAAAACATCATCAATTGCTCTCTAGAAGGTTGCTTGAGCGTTTTTAATTCATATTTACCATTATTAATGGCAAATGCAAATTTTTCTATGTCCGATTTTTTCATTCTGATTTGGTGGAACCCTGAAGCTATAGATCCAGAGTAGAAAAGGATTGCTGTTCTTTTCTGTCCTGCTGTCGGCTTATTATTGTGTACGCACGCAGTAAAACCGCATGTTTTACTCTGTGACTTCATTCTGCAGTATTCGTTTCTGTCGCTTTTAACCGCCTTTATCTTAACCGTAGATTTCAACTGGTTCTGCTGGTAACCGTCGGTGGTCCCTGATAGTTCACCTCAACTCTTTCCGATCTCAATCAACATCATGTGGACATGGTTAACCCACCCGCTGTTACCATATCAATCTGGCAGTCGTTTCAACCAACGCTTCGAAATGTGACATGACGAAAACCACAACCAACTACGATTCCTCCTGTCTCCATATCATCCTTCAAATTCGATTCTTCAATTCAACCCTGCTGTCGTGTGCCGCAATAATTCTAGTTATAGTGCATAGCGTTGTGTAGTACCGTTAAGTGCTAGCTTAATCGATCATTGATTTTTTTCGTCTCTCCTTAAATCTATCATTCGTAATAATTACTTACGAACTAACTTAATCTAGATACTTTCTTAATACTTTACTTTTCAAACTTTTCCAACCGATTGTTGTGTAATTTGTCCAGCTTTCTTTCCATATTTAACCACGCACGTTTGATCGCTGGGTATTTCTACCACATCATAAGGTTGTTATGTTTGTATAACGTATCTTTATTTCGTGTTTCGCAGGTAACGGACCCGACGTGGCCAGAACCCTGGTGGTTGTGGTATTCTGGAGATCTTTCTTTATTGTCGTCACGATTCGGAATGATCTCCGTGGAGGCTGAGGCTCCTTTTATTCAAGATTTTCTATAGGGGTGTTAGTGAAATCGCTTACCTTATCAACTATGGTTAGTATGCGTAACTAATAACTATTTTCAATACATAACACTTCTCCCAGCTTTAAATGAGACTTTAGATACTCTAACAAACAATGTCAATTACGTTCACAAGCTACTAAAATTAGTTTTTCCTTATCCTGTCCCGTATTCCTTTGGATCTTCTTAATTTAGGAGATTTGGATTCACTTCGTTTTCGTGTCGAACTAACCTTTTGTTTGTCTGTCACCTTTACTGTTGTTTTGTCTTTTCCTACCGGTGCACTGACTATGGGTACTATGGGATGAAATTCATCCGATAGATCGGATGTTCTAGTTTGATTTGTGTGTACTATTCGCACATTTCCGTGAACATTTATCAAGTATCTATTGCTACTTATTTTTTCCAATACTAAGGCTGGAATCCATCTTACCAAATCCTCATGATGATTCCTATACAAAACTTTATCTCCTTTCGCGTGTGATACTGTATCTACTGGCTTGGACACTGGAGGCGGGAGGGGTTTGAGGTTTAGGTTACGTATCTTTCATCATTTTGAATTTCTAATTTAACTGGATTGCTCGTGTTTAGTAATGTTCTTGGTACATAGCAAAACACTAATGATGAAGGTGTTTTACCTGTAGAAGTAGATGGAGTGTTACGATAATTAAATAATATTCGATTTAATTTGCGCTGTAATGGTATTGGTCTCAATTGTTCATCAATCAAATACTTCTTCAACACTTTCTTAATCGTCTGAACTCCCCTCTCCGCTAATCCATTTGACTGCGGATGATAAGGCGGTGATTTCAACATCTTGATGACATTAGCCTAACATCCTTCCATAAACCCAGAAGAATTGAACGGTGGACCGTGGTCCGAACAAACTTCCGTAGGTAAACCAAAATAAGTATAGAAGTAAGTAAGTAAGTATGAATGAATAAATACTTAAACATATATCAAATAATTTAAAGGATATCTATTTGTGTTGGAAGTAAAGATTTTGTATTTATGGCGTGTTGTATGTTTGGTTATTTTCTTTACAACTCTATGTTGTTTTTCTTGATGTGTTTAAATATTCTTTTAAATGTTTTACCTGATGCCAATTGCCAATCTTTTTTGAGATTTTCTTTGATGATGTTTTTCTCTTTGTTGTATTTTGGACATACAAAGATTTTATGCAATCCGGTGTTTGGTTCGTTGCATATTTCACAGGTACCATTTTGTATTATGCTCATTTTTTCGAACCAGTATTCTGATAGATCATGTCCCGCTAGGATTTTACTTGCTATTTTATTTGACTTCATGTGCTTTGAGCAGTGTGTCTTTATACCATAGTTTGAATTTGAAATCACTATGTAGTTCTGCAAAAAAATTCCTTTCTCTCTTGTGGATGTGGTGTACCATTCTATAGTTTGTTCCTTCATTTCGTTTTGGAATATTTTTATCAGATCTGTATACCTGTATTTGTTGTTTATCTTATTTTGTGATATGGTTAGGGCTTATGGAGGATATGTGTTATTTTTACTGGCGCATCGTATTTTGAGTACGTTTAGTATTTTGCTTGCATTGATTTTAATGTGTTCTATATGCTTTTTAAATGTCAATTTATTGTCTATTATTGTACCTAAATATTTATATGTGTTCTCTTCGATTCGAGCCCTCTAGCTGTTTGTAGGCTGCTTCAGGAAAAATCGAACTACGGTTGAACTTTGAAGCTTGTTAAAAAAAGGCGTGGAACCCGATGGAACTATGAAGCTTGTTTATAAACGAAGCATGGTACTTAATGGAACTGTAAGGTTTCTTAAGCAGCACATGGTACTTTACGTAACTTTTTGGTTGCTCAATGGAGAAAAACGGCTTAGGAAATGTTTGTCGAACATTTTTACCGATAAAAACTAAATTATAGATTATGTTGGAAAATAATAACATAACATGTATATTTAGCAACGCGACCCGACCGTTCCTTACGAATAAAATATGTTTATTTTTTATTCAGCAGTTACATATGACCAATATGTTCTGAATTTTTCATGTCTTCAACTAGTGCTAACCACAAATATTCAGATGCAACAGCACACATAAAAATTCACAATCAGAGACGGGTTTACCCATGAGCGAAATGAGCGACCTTCAAGAATTCCGTCGTAAAAAAGTGCAAGCCGAAGGTGCCTCGTCGAATGGTTGCAACATTTTACTAACCTAAGTTGTGTTGTGGTTGTTAATTTGGTAGTGTATGACTTTGGTATATATATATATATATATATATATATTGAAAAGGGCTGGGGACATGACGTCACCTTGTGGTAGTCCGTCTGTGATAAGTTTTTTGAGGATTGTGTTGTTGCATTCTAATGTTGTGGTTCTGTTTTTTAGGAAAGCGTTTGTCCAATTTGTAATTTCTGATGGGACATTTGATTCTATCATTTTTCCAATCAGGGTTTTTGTGTTGACATTATTGTATGATTTTTCTAGATCGATGAACACGATCCCTGTTTTCATTTCATACATTTCCCTTGCAACTAGTGGCATGCCACCGAGCAAAGACACCAGCCGCTTTTGACGAATTGCTCTTCGTCATGTTTCTGTCTGATCGTTGTGCCCGAACGCATTCGTTATTCATTCTGTTTTTAATGTTATGATAGAACTGACGATCCATTAGAAATTTTTAATTCATTGAATTTGATTCGAAAACAAGCATAATGCGTGAAGTAGAAGACGAGAAAAGTCATTCCATAAACGAAATGTGTGGAATAACCGGGCATGCTAGTAGATAACTTACGTGGTAAATTTTAAAATAAATCCAAATAAAATACTAACTGCTGTTGACAATTACAATCTTTGCTCCAAAAACTTGGAAATAAAAAAGTTGGGTGACTTTTGAAAATTCCATATCAATACAAGCAATGAATGAAAACTTATTGTAGTTTTATGTTGAAAGAAATACACGAGTTTTTTGTTGCCTATTTAAGGGTTAACCTTGAATAATCGAGTTTGATGTATGTAGAAAACACAGATAAAAAAAGTTTATAATTAGTTAGGAACGCTATTTTAGAGGAGCGAACCAAAAAATTAGTTTGATTTATTTTCTGGTTTTCTAGCGGTGCTAATGCCGCTCACGCGTTGTTCCGCCCTTTTATAAACCTATTTCTCGTCCTGGCCCTTCACTCACCGCGGAACTCAGTTATCCCGACCGCGAAGCTTTTTTCCGACAACTTCGTAAATACGAATTAAATTCCGACAATGACAGCAGCGGTCGGTGTAAACACCGCTTGTTTACAACATTGCCTCCCGCAGTGAGACAACTAGATTTTCGTCCTGCATCTGTCTCACTCTACTTCCTGCTGCTGTTTGCTGTCACTTTACCATGCGCCGCACTATGTTTACTACTCCTAGCTCACGCAGGTAAGTTTCCTTGCTGTACATCTAATAACGCAATCTTTGTCGCAGGTCGTTTATAAATCCCACGGGCGGTTTGGACACTTGCCTGCCTTACTTGACCGTCCTGGGCCCTAACTACCTCGATTACGCGTCCCTTCGGCCAACTGTTCCGCGGCAAACAATTGTCAACGATAACTACTAAGTCTCCCACCTGAATCGGCCGCACCGACTCAAACCACTTCGATCGGCGGGTCAGCGTGGGGAGATATTCCGATACCCATCTCCTCCGGAATACGTCTGCGTTGCGTTGGGCGGCTCTCCATGCTGTTTTAACGGCGGTACTACTGTCGTCAAATACGGCGGGCGGCTTGCACCCGTTGGAGCTTCCGAGTAGTAGATGGTTTGGTGTGATCGGTGTGTCCATCTCGTCGTCCAATGGCACGTAGGTAAGTGGTCTCGAGTTGATGATGAGCTCGATTTCCGTCAGCGTCGACATCAGCACCTCGTCCGTCGGCTTTCGTGGCAGCTCAAATTGACTCAGCACTTTCTTTACAGACCGGACCAGTCTCTCCGAGCATCCGCCGAAATGTGGTGCAGCTGGCGGATTAAAGCTCCATTTCATCTCGGGCCCAACGAATTCGTCCATCATCGCGTCAACGTCGACGGCCTGCAAGGCTTCCTCCAGCTCCCGAGCCGACCCGACGAAATTGGTTCCCCTATCGCTGATCATCTCTAACGGTTTTCCGCGCCTAGCGATGAAGCACCGAATCGCCATAATGCAGGACGCCGTTGTGAGAGAGTGAGCCATCTCCAAATGGATAGCTCTGGACGTCAGGCAGGTGAATATGACTCCCCATCTTTTTTCTACTCGTCTTCCTACGGCAACCAGCAGGGGTCCAAAATAGTCCACGCCTGTGAATGAGAAAGCTCGTTGCCCGACCGCAACTCGTTGGAATGGAACGTTTCCCATCGAGGGAGGCTCCGGAGTGGCTCCATCTATTTTGCATCGCTGGCAGGACTTACGTACACGGTTGTACTCACCCAGGACCCGTGGTATATAAAACCGAGCTCGCAGCTCACTAACAACCGTGCGGTGGTTACAGTGCTTGTATCGTTCGTGGTAGCTGAGTATTAGCAACTCTGTTCCACGATGCTTCCGAGGGAGGATGATAGGTTGCTGCAGTGTTTCGCTGACCGACAACGTCCCAGCCAGGCGCCCTCGCATCCTCACTATTCCGTGTTCGTCTAGTACCGGCGACAATTTGTAGAGAGGACTGCTCTTCTCCACCCTGCTCTTCCACGGCTGCAACAGAGAGGGATCCTTCTTCAAAGAGCGTATTTCACACGCATACACGTCCGCCTGTATTTGGGTGATGATGATCTTCTCGGCCCGTGCCAGCTCTTCTTGTGTCAGCGGTTCACCTAAAATGACATCTTTCCTGATGGCTCGACGGACATTAGTGACAAATCTCACCACATACGCAACTGCCCGCAGAAGCCTTCTCCATTTCGAGAAACGATGAAAATTAATGAGAGGCTCCTGCACCGTATGATGCAACACGTTGGGACGTAGTTCTTCAGGGGTGTCTGTGGATGGTGCTTCGGCGGCGGGCCAGAGTGATTCAGGGCCCCATAAGAACCTCGGACCGTTGAACCAGCGACTAGTAGGCGATAGATCCGGTGTTTTCGTCCACTTCGTCCCGTCATCGGCTACGTTCCATTTCGTTGGGATCCAACGCCATTGCTCAACCTCCGTTGTTTCGAGCAGCTCTCCGACTCGAAATGCTACAAATTGATTGTAGCGCCGATGATCAGAACACAACCAACTCAACACGTTCCGCGAGTCTGTCCAAAACACCGTGCGCGAGATGTTTAATCGATGTGAGTTGACGATCGTAGCCGCTAATCGGGCACCAATCACCGCCGCTTGCAGCTCTAGTCGCGGGATCGAGATGAAACGCATCGGAGCCACACGAGTTTTCGATCCAACGAGAGAACATTCTACAACTCCATCTTCTTCGAACCTATAATAAGCGACTGCGGCCATCCCATTCTCACTTGCGTCGCAAAACACATGCAGCTCTACTCCGGCGCGAATCGACGTGACCGCTCGATAACATCTTCTGACTCTCACCTTATCGACATCAGGGAGCACTCGTTGCCAAATTAACCACTTTTCCGCCAGTTGGTCATGCAGCTCCTGATCCCATCCTATTCCGGAACGCCATACCTCTTGCAGGAGAACTTTCAAATACATCAGAAACTGCCCGAGCAAACCCATGGGATCGTAGATGCTCATCAGGATCCGGAGTAGGTTACGCTTCGTTGTGCACGACTTGCCCGCCTGTAGTTTTTCAGTAAGCTGCGTTGAAAGCCGGAAAGTAAACGTATCGGAAGCCGTGTCCCACCACATGCCGAGCACCTTTTCCGTTGCTAAACCGTAGCCGATATCGATGCTTTTCTGATGTTCCGCTTGTATCTGCAGTTGCCTCACCACCTCTAATGAGTTAGATACCCAATTCCGGATTTCGAATCCTCCTTTGCCGTGCACCTCCCGAACCTCTTTCGCTAGGCGTACAGCCTCTTCCTCCGTTTCCACACTCACGAGCATATCGTCCACGTAGTGCTCGTCTTTGATGCATTTTGCCGCACGCGGGAACTCTTTCTCGAATCGCTCTGCGTTGAGATTCTTCACGAACTGTGCGCTGCTCGGCGAACAAGCAGCGCCAAACGTCATCACGGTTACCACGTACACGGCCGGATCGCCGTGTTGATCGTTTCCATCCCAAAAGATCATCTGGCTCCGCTGGTCTTCCCTTCGCATCAACACCTGATGGAACATTTCACGAATGTCCCCCACGACAGCGACACGAAACTCTCGGAACTTAAAGAGAACGGAAAGGAGCCCGGCAAGCAAATCGGGTCCCGCTAAAAGGAAGGAATTAAGGCTGACTCCTCTCACCTTTGCCGCCGCATCAAAAACCATGCGAATTTTTCCCGGTTTATTTGGGTTGGTAACCGGGAAAATAGGTAGAAACCAGTCGTTCGGTCGTTTGTCCTCCGCTTCACTCGCTGACAAACGTCGAATGTAGCCCTTTTGGATGTAGTCTCTCATCTTCTGATTTACCGCCGCAGCTAACTCCGGATCTTTACTCATTTTTCTTTTTAGAAGCTCGTACCTTTTCAACGCTGCAGCTTTGTTACATGGCAAACGGATGTCATCATATTTCCAGAGTAAGCCCGTTTCAAATCGGTCGCCTTGCAATTTGGTCTCTCGGTTAAGTATCGCCAATGCGCGTTCGTCGTCCTTGGATTTGAGTAGGTGTGATGGCTTAGTGATGCCCAGTGAATCCAACGAGAAGAACGCCTTGACCTCGCTTGTGAGTACACCATCGACGTTACCTTCGCAGCTGCAGATGTGAAAACTTCCGTGTCCTCCTGTTACACTAGCGGTTGCAATAGGACACGGTCCGTATATCATCCAGCCCAGTCTAGTTTTCGATGCGATTGGTTCATTAACGCGTCCTTCTGTACATTTTAGCGGCTTTCCCAAACGACAATTGTCTACACCAATTAGAACACGAGGTACAGCATCGACGTAGGAGGTTAACGGCAAACCCTTAAGATGTGGATACGCAGTTTCCAGTTGTTTGCAATCGATCGTCTGCGCGGGCAAAGCTAGATTGCTGACCGTGTGTACCTTCGTCAGCTCATGCACTGGAGCCCCTTCGTAGGCACCTGAAATTCGCACCGCCAGCTGGACAGAAGCCTTTTCTTCTCTGGTAGTATCTCCGGTCCACTTGAGACACAGCGGCCGTGACGTTCCGATCAACCCTAATTCATCCATCAAGCTATGATCGATGAAGGTTGATGACGAACCTTCGTCGAGAAAGGCGTACGTTCGAACAGTCCTGCCATCCTTCCCATACATCGTTACCGGTACGTAACGGAACAAAGTGCGATCGTTCGAGCCGGAATGCGTGAGACAATGCTTCTCTGTGTTGGTGGTCGTACTCAAAGCACCATGTAGCAACCTGTGGTGCAATGCCTCGCACCCATTGGATCCGCAAACTGTTTTAAGGTGACACCACCCCTTGTGATACTTAAGGCATTTTCGGCACAGCTTCTTATCCCTTACGTGTTCCTTCCTTTCAGCGACGGTCATCGATTGGAAACGTTGGCACGTATCCAGTGCGGCACAATCCCCCTGGCAGGCTGAACATTTAGTAACATTCGTTGGTGAGTACTTACCGCTCGTGGTGGCGGCGTGCATGTGCAAACGTGCGGTGGTGGGCTGGCGCTGATCTAGTCGTACCGGCTTCGCACTGCTCCGACGATCCGAGTCTCCAGATCCACTGCGGTCGAAACGTTCGCTCTTCACCGGAACTACCCTGCTGAGTGCTGCAGCCAATTCGCCGATCCACCTTCCGAAGTCCGACAACGTAACGGAGGGCAGCTGCTGTTGGTGCCTCGCCCATTCGATGCACGTGGCCGACGGCAGCTTCACGATCAACTCCTTCAGCAGGATAACGTTGCAGGTATATTCCGGTAGCCCAGATGCTCGGATGGTCGCACACAGGTTCCTCACCGCGAATCCGAACTCCACCAGAGTTTCCAGCCGATCCGCTCGTGGTGCTGGCATACGTCTCACTTTCTCCATCAAATTTTCTACAATCACCTCCGGCCTTCCAAACCGTAGCTTGAGCACTTCTATTGCTTCCTTTAGCCCGGAAGGCAACAACAACAGCGAGCTGACCGCTTCCAGCGCAGCTCCCTTCAACGCCTTCTGTAGCCTCAGCAGGTTCTCGTAGTCAGAGTACCCGCAAATGGCTGTTGAGTGCTCGTAGCTGGAGATGAAGAGCGGCCACTGTTCCGCGGAACCCGAAAACGTCGGCAACTCTCGTCCACTGGCTTTCCGCGCTGCGATTTGTGATTGACTTAGGAAAGTCGATCCCAAGCTTCCGAATGTTCCCGCATGCCTATCGGCGAAGGCATTGTGCGGGTACGTTGCTGGCGCGCTCGTGCGCGGTAGGGCAAAAGTGCTGTTCGCCTCTCCAAGTCCGCGGGGCGGTATAAACGTGTAATAACCGTGATCGAGTCCGTGGGGCGGGGCATGTCCGTATCGGTTTTTGTGTGTGTATGTTGACGTGCTGTGTCCGAAATCGTGTCCGTGTGCGGGTGCTGAAGTGTCGTTATCGGTTGCGTGCGGTTGTGCCAAAGTGCTGTGTCCAAAATCGTGTCCGTGTGCGGGTGCTGAAGTGTCGTTATCGGTTGCGTGCGGTTGTGCCAAAGTGCTGTGTCCAAAATCGTGTCCGGGTCGGTGCGTTAATACATCTGTGCGACGAGGATCTCGCGACATGAGATCCTCCATCGCGCTTTGCCACTCTCGAAATTCCGCGTCACGTTTCGCGGTGTCGTTCACTGGCCACGTCGGGAGGTGAGTAGGTGCATATTTGCTGCTGGCCACGGTAGGGTTGTCCTCATATCGGAAGTGTTCCGTGCTGATCCCAACACGCCTTCCAGCAGCATCAAGGGAACCACCATTTTCTCGATGCAGTAGCCAAGCACTCGCCTTTTCCAACTCGCATTGCGATTCGCGCGCAATATCACACTCCTTTTTAGAAAACTCCAACTCGCGCTCGCGGAGTTCAAGTTTTCGTTGTTGCAGCTCGATCCTTAAACGCTCGAGTTCGAGCTGCTTCTTCCGATGTTCCCGGTTAGGGTTAATGAACCCTTCAGGGGTTGTTGACCGGTGCGCGGTCGCCATCGCCGAGTTTGATGCGCCATCGGTGACGCGTCCCAAACCCTCCGGTTGCGTGTGGCCATTTTGTGCGTGCGTGTGATAAAGGGAAGGCCGGGCTGCTTCTGGTGTCGCGTCCAGCGCGATGGCATTCCTGTGCCTCACCGGAAAGTATCCCCACGGAGTCTGCATCGTCTGCTCGCCCCGGTGGCTCAAAATCCCTTCGCTCTGGGACGATCCTCGTACGGCCACGGGCGATTGAGCCGAACAGGATGGCGTCGCATTCGTCGCGACTACGCTTTCGCGTTCAGCCGTCTGTTCCTGCGAGGGAAATTCACGATCCTCTCGCTGGCTCGTCTGCTGCCCTTCTCGCACCGTGTGATCGCCGTGTTCCATCTCGCGAATCACTCTTAATACGCGCGCACTGTATACAGGTTACACTACCGTTCGTTTCGCGATCGCGATTATCCTCGGTGGATAATTTACTTTCGACTTTCGAAGTAAACGCGCACTAAAATTAGCTTTGCGAAGCAAATATTCTTGCAAACTATCGCAAACTTGTTGAAATTTTAGAATTTCCAACAGACTAATTTTTGGTATTTCCAACAGACTAATTTTTTGGAATTTCCAACAAACTAATTTTTTGGAATGTAGAAAACACAGATAAAAAAAGTTTATAATTAGTTAGGAACGCTATTTTAGAGGAGCGAACCAAAAAATTAGTTTGATTTATTTTCTGGTTTTCTAGCGGTACTAATGCCGCTCACGCGTTGTTCCGCCCTTTTATAAACCTATTTCTCGTCCTGGCCCTTCACTCACCGCGGAACTCAGTTATCCCGACCGCGAAGCTTTTTTCCGACAACTTCGTAAATACGAATTAAATTCCGACAATGACAGCAGCGGTCGGTGTAAACACCGCTTGTTTACAACAATGTATTTTAAAACGTCTTATTTCATTTGACGTTTACGATTGTCTGCCGCTTGGTTGGTAGCTCTTCGGTTGAATTATCGGCCATGTGCATCCTATTGACCAAATCTGCCAACTCAGGTGTTGTTGAGGCTAATTTGTATCGAAAACTCCCTTATTAGTGGTTGTTAAGGCGATTTTGTCAACAGGGTATTTATCTAAACGCTCATAGAAGAGAGAACAAAAGGCAGCCATTTCGCTAGAGCCACGTTTTGGACGACAGTGTTGCACCGGTATATTATATCGGATAAGCAATTTGAGCAAATTGGTTGTATTGTGGCATTGTAGTGAAGTGAATGTGAAAAATAAATTACCAATCGTTGTGCTTGTGATATGTGTATGGAAATTCGTTCGGTATTGTGGTGTGTTTTTGGGTGGTTTTGAGTTTGTGTTGTGCCAAATGAGAATCAAGTCGTTTTGTGTCGAAGCTTTTATTACGCAGATTGTCACTATTTTCAATTGTTCTTTTGAGGATGCAAAATAGAACATTCCAACTGGCTTGGAAGCTCAGTAGTGATATCATGGAGTAAGCAAATACCGGGGCGTAAGTTGCTTGGTACGTTCGAAGTATCATCATTTGCTTGCATTAACTTACCATCATTATATTTTGCAGATTATGGTAAGATCGATAAATGGAGTATGTGCTAGGAAGCTATGGCACAGTATCGCACAGTGAGTATGTAATGGTTAAGAATGTAATCGAGAAGAATACCCATTAGATCGTGTGATTGGTTCCTAATGCTGTTCGTGTTACGCGAGTTAACCTTTTCTTTCTTGTAGGAAAGAAGGTGTTAGACGATCGATTGCCAAATTGCTTTATTTCTGTTACTTTGAACCGCAGACATTGAACCAACTTGAATTAATTGGGTCAATTCCATGCATTGACCCGAACTGCTGACGACGCTGGTGAGCGGCGATACGGCAACAAATGCTTACTTGGGTAGACACTCAGACTCGTCCAACTCTATGCAGCTAATCGGGAAAATGTATGGGATCAGATTGCCATCCCTGTAACTATTGTTCTTGTGGACTATATATGTGTTGTGAGCCAAATGAACTTTCCCTTGGTGATACAACACAGGATGGAGTCACATATTTCTGAATATTCTGAATTTCTGGGGTCTTAATCAGCAAAACTATCACTCTGTTGATTTTTTCCAGGCGTATGTAAATGTTAATAGAAAAAATTTCGACTGATTCTGATCGGAATTGTTTCATTACTTTGGATGTACTGGAAGCTAAATCTGTTATTTTAATATTGATCCGTGTATTGATGGTTATTTGTTTATTTTTATTATCAACTAAGTCCATTAGCAAGCTATTGATTAGTCGTAGGTCGTTAGCTTAGGAAATTCCCACTAAATATATCCAACCAATTCCTTCTGAGTCCCAACGTTTGAAACGTTTATTGGGCAGAAGTTTCCTAAACAATGAATTTAAATGTTGTAACTGATTTTGTATAATGATGATCAGCTGATTGGTTTCTATTTTTTTTAAATCGATTCTTATCGATTCCGTTTAAATTTTGTATGCTGTAATATTATAATGATAGATGTAATTGTAACTGTCGATCCTAGCTGGGCCTAAATCGATACCTACTATTGGTGGTACCCTGTCTATGGTTGTCTTTTGGCCGTTCATCGAACATACTAAACCTAACAGACTGTAACGAGGAAAATGTTTTTGTTTTTTTTTTTGTAATTAGTTTTATTCATAGTATTTTTATCGGATTTTTCGAGTGTTGTCAGTAATTACGGTACTTCTATTAATCTGCTTGATTTTGATTTTCTTGTATCTTGGTTTGTATTTTAATCTAGCTCTCGTTTTTTTTTTCAAAATTTTTTCTATCTGTTGGAACTGTTTTCTCCTTTATTCCCTTGCTGTAGGTCAAAAGATCATTTGATTGTTTTGATTTGAACTTTTTGTAGACTTGTTCGCAGATTATGGAGGAACGAGTGGATGGTAGGATCACTTCGTACGGAGTATATTTGATAGAGAAATGAATGGGTGAATTATATTTATGTACTAAAGCTTGGATTAGGTCAGGAACGGGTAGGTGCATTTGTTCGAACTTCGTGATACGATACATTTCGATTATGGTTGAATGAAACCTTTGTATCACTCCGTTCATTTCACTACGGCCAGTAGCTGTAAAATAAACTTGAATATGAAGTTTTTACAAAAGTTGGTTAAATTCTGAGTGCCAAATGATTTTTCGCCATTCGTAACAAGTATCTTTGGTGGGAGGTATTTTAATAGCAATCAACTTAACTAAAGCGAATTATGAAAATTTGTCTATACAAGTTAAGAAATAATGATTCTCCAAAAACATTTTATCTATATGTGCAATTTTGAATGTTGGAATGCTGGAATCGGTGTCTCTTGTTGGAGACACTTATTTGTTTTCATTACATATGCTGCAATTGAACAATACGGCGTAGAGCCGTCATACTAAAAAATAACTAAATATGCTGCAATTTGAAACAATATGTTTGATTTTGGAGAGCAGCTTCGGAAAATAATATGTACGCAAAATTCTCCAAAGTTATTCTCCTTCTACTCCTATTTTCCTTTAGTGAACAGGTCTATCTTTGCCTAATTCACCTTGGGAGAACACAGCTCCAACAGCAAAATCTGAAGCATCGGTAGTCAGAATGAATGGTTTATTGAAATCGGAATAGATAAGAATATCATTTGACGATAATATTTGCTTCATTTTATTGAAACATTCTGCTTCTTGCTGATTTGTTTTGTTTTGATGTGTCAGAACCCTTCCCTCTTAAAATGTTTTCAAAGGTTTTGCGATTTTAACAAAATCTTTGACAAATTGCCGATAATAGCCCATCAATCCCAGAAAAGCACGAAGTTCTTTCATGTTTTTGGGAATTGGGTGTTTAGAAATTACGTCGATTTTATTCTGATAAGGTTTTATTCCGTCAGAGCAAACAACAAAACCGAGAAATTCTACTTCTTTCTGGAAGAATTCTGATTTATCTAATTGAATTTTCAATCGTGCTTGGTTAAGCGTGTTCAAGATGGTGTTCAAATTCTTAAAATGTTTCTCTAAATTCCTGCCAAAAACTTTTACATCGTCTATATCGACATAGCAAATTTTCCCTATAAAATTTCGCAAAACATCATCAATTGCTCTCTAGAAGATTGCTTGAGCGTTTTTAATTCATATTTACCATTATTAATGGCAAATGCAGTTTTTTCTATGTCCGATTCTTTCATTCTGATTTGGTGGAACCCTGAAGCTATAGATCCAGAGTAGAAAAGGATTGCTGTTCTTTTCTGTCCTGCTGTCGGCTTATTATTGTGTACGCACGCAGTAAAACCGCATGTACTCTGTGACTTCATTCTGCAGTATTCGTTTCTGTCGCTTTTAACCGCATTTATCTTAACCGTAGATTTCAACTGTTTCTGCTGGTAACCGTCGGTGGTCCCTGATAGTTCACCTCAACTCTTTCCGATCTCAATCAACATCATGTGGACATGGTTAACCCACCCGCTGTTACCATATCAATCTGGCAGTCGTTTCAACCAACGCTTCGAAATGTGACATGACGAAAACCACAACCAACTACGATTACTCCTGTCTCCATATCATCCTTCAAATTCGATTCTTCAATTCAACCCTGCTGTCGTGTGCCGCAATAATTCTAGTTCTAGTGCATAGCGTTGTGTAGTACCGTTAAGTGCTAGCTTAATCGATTATTGATTTTTTTCGTCTCTCCTTAAATCTATCATTCGTAATAATTACTTACGAACTAACTTAATCTAGATACTATCTTAATACTTTACTTTTCAAACTTTTCCAACCGATTGTTGTGTAATTTGTCCAGCTTTCTTTCCATATTTAACCACGCACGTTTGATCGCTGGGTATTTCTACCACATCATAAGGTTGTTATGTTTGTATAACGTATCTTTATTTCGTGTTTCGCCGGTAACGGACCCGACGTGGCCAGAACCCTGGTGGTTGTGGTATTCTGGAGATCTTTCTTTATTGTCGTCACGATTCGGAATGATCTCCGTGGAGGCTGAGGCTCCTTTTATTCAAGATTTTCTATAGGGGTGTTAGTGAAATCGCTTACCTTATCAACTATGGTTAGTATGCGTAACTAATAACTATTTTCAATACATAACACTTCTCCTAGCTTTAAATGAGACTTTAGATACTCTAACAAACAATGTCAATTACGTTCACAAGCTACTAAATTTAGTTTTTCTTTATCCTGTCCCGTATTCTTTTGGATCTTCTTAATTTAGGAGATTTGGATTCACTTCGTTTTCGTGTCGAACTAACCTTTTGTTTGTCTGTCACCTTTACTGTTGTTTTGTCTTTTCCTACCGGTGCACTGACTATGGGTACTATGGGATGAAATTCATCCGATAGATCGGATGTTCTAATTTGATTTGTGTGTATTATTCGCACATTTCCGTGAACATTTATCAAGTATCTATTGCTACTTATTTTTTCCAATACTAAGGCTGGAATCCATCTTACCAAATCCTCATGATGATTCCTATACAAAACTTTATCTCCTTTCGCGTGTGATACTGTATCTACTGTCTTGGACACTGGAGGCGGGAGGGGTTTGAGGTTTAGGTTACGTATCTTTCATCATTTTGAATTTCTAATTTAACTGGATTGCTCGTGTTTAGTAATGTTCTTGGTACATAGCAAAAAACTAATGATGAAGGTGTTTTACCTGTAGAAGTAGATGGAGTGTTACGATAATTAAATAATATTCGATTTAATTTGCGCTGTAATGGTATTGGTCTCAATTGTTCATCAATCAAATACTTCTTCAACACTTTCTTAATCGTCTGAACTCCCCTCTCCGCTAATCCATTTGACTGCGGATGATAAGGCGGTGATTTCAACACCTTGATGACATTAGCCTAACATCCTTCCATAAACCCAGAAGAATTGAACGGTGGACCGTGGTCCGAACAAACTTCCGTAGGTAAACCAAAATAAGTATAGAAGTAAGTAAGTAAGTATGAATGAATAAATACTTAAACATATATCAAATAATTTAAAGGATATCTATTTGTGTTGGAAGTAAAGATTTTGTATTTATGGCGTGTTGTATGTTTGGTTATTTTCTTTACAACTCTATGTTGTTTTTCTTGATGTGTTTAAATATTCTTTTAAATGTTTTACCTGATGCCAATTGCCAATCTTTTTTGAGATTTTCTTTGATGATGTTTTTCTCTTTGTTGTATTTTGGACATACAAAGATTTTATGCAATCCGGTGTTTGGTTCGTTGCATATTTCACAGGTACCATTTTGTATTATGCTCATTTTTTCGAACCAGTATTCTGATAGATCATGTCCCGCTAGGATTTTACTTGCTATTTTAACCCGGAACCCGATGGAACTATGAAGCTTGTTTATAAACGAAGCATGGTACTTAATGGAACTGTAAGGTTTCTTAAGCAGCACATGGTACTTTACGGAACTTTTTGGTTGCTCAATGGAGAAAAACGGCTTAGGAAATGTTAACCGATAAAAACTAAATTATAGATTATGTTGGAAAATAATAACATAACATAGAATGTATATTTAGCAACGCGACCCGACCGTTCCTTACGAATAAAATATGTTTAATTTTTATTCAACAGTTACATATGACCAATAAGTATGATGTATGACCAATATGATCTGAATTTTTCATGTCTTCAACTATTGCTAACCACAAATATTCAGATGCAACAGCACACATAAAAATTCACAATCAGAGACGGGTTTACCCATGAGCGAAATGAGCGACCTTCAAGTGTTCCGTCGTAAAAAAGAGCAAGCCGAAGGTGCCTCGTCGAATGGTTGCAACATTTTACTAACCTAAGTTGTGTTGTGGTTGTTAATTTGGTAGTGTATGACTTTGGTATATATATTGAAAAGGGCTGGGGACATGACGTCACCTTGTGTTAGTCCGTCTGTGATAAGTTTTTTGAGGATTGTGTTGTTGCATTCTAATGTTGTGGTTCTGTTTTTTAGGAAAGCGTTTGTCCAATTTGTAATTTCTGATGGGACATTTGATTCTATCATTTTTCCAATCAGGGTTTTTGTGTTGACATTATTGTATGATTTTTCTAGATCGATGAACACGATCCCTGTTTTCATTTCATACATTTCCCTTGCAACTAGTGGCATGCCACCGAGCAAAGACACCAGCCGCTTTTGACGAATTGCTCTTCGTCATGTTTCTGTCTGATCGTTGTGCCCGAACGCATTCGTTATTCATTCTGTTTTTAATGTTATGATAGAACTGACGATCCATTTGAAATTTTTAATTCATTGAATTTGATTCGAAAACAAGCATAATGCGTGAAGTAGAAGACGAGAAAAGTCATTCCATAAACGAAACGTGTGGAACAACCGGGCATGCTAGTAGATAACTTACGTGGTAAATTTTAAAATAAATCCAAATAAAATACTAACTGCTGTTGACAATTACAATCTTTGCTCCAAAAACTTGGAAATAAAAAAGTTGGGTGACTTTTGAAAATTCCATATCAATACAAGCAATGAATCAAAACTTATTGTAGTTTTATGTTGAAAGAAATACACGAGTTTTTTGTTGCCTATTTAAGGGTTAACCTTGAATAATCGAGTTTGATGTATTTTAAAACGTCTTATTTCATTTGACGTTTACGATTGTCTGCCGCTTGGTTGGTAGCTCTTCGGTTGAATTATCGGCCATGTGCATCCTATTGACCAAATCTGCCAACTCAGGTGTTGTTGAGGCTAATTTGTATCGAAAACTCCCTTATTAGTGGTTGTTAAGGCGATTTTGTCAACAGGGTATTTATCTAAACGCTCATAGAAGAGAGAACAAAAGGCAGCCATTTTGCTAGAGCCAGGTTTTGGACGACAGTGTTGCACCGGTATATTATATCGGATAAGCAATTTGAGCAAATTGGTTGTATTGTGGCATTGTAGTGAAGTGAATGTGAAAAATAAATTACCAATCGTTGTGCTTGTGATATGTGTATGGAAATTCGTTCGGTATTGTGGTGTGTTTTTGGGTGGTTTTGAGTTTGTGTTGTGCCAAATGAGAATCAAGTCGTTTTGTGTCGAAGCTTTTATTACGCAGATAGTCACTATTTTCATTTGTTCTTTTGAGGATGCAAAATAGAACATTCCAACTGGCTTGGAAGCTCAGTAGTGATATCATGGAGTAAGCAAATACCGGGGCGTAAGTTGCTTGGTACGTTCGAAGTATCATCATTTGCTTGCATTAACTTACCATCATTATATTTTGCAGATTATGGTAAGATCGATAAATGGAGTATGTGCTAGGAAGCTATGGCACAGTATCGCACAGTGAGTATGTAATGGTTAAGAATGTAATCGAGAAGAATACCCATTAGATCGTGTGATTGGTTCCTAATGCTGTTCGTGTTACGCGAGTTAACCTTTTCTTTCTTGTAGGAAAGAAGGTGTTAGACGATCGATTGCCAAATTGCTTTATTTCTGTTACTTTGAACCGCAGACATTGAACCAACTTGAATTAATTGGGTCAATTCCATGCATTGACCCGAACTGCTGACGACGCTGGTGAGCGGCGATACGGCGACAAATGCTTACTTGGGTAGACACTCAGACTCGTCCAGCTCTATGGAGCTAATCGGGAAAATGTATGGGATCAGATTGCCATCCCTGTAACTAATGTTCTTGTGGACTATATATGTGTTGTGAGCCAAATGAACTTTCCCTTGGTGATACAACACAGGATGGAGTCACATATTTCTGAATATTCTGAGGTCAAGCTTCGGGGTCTTAATCAGCAAAACTATCACTCTGTTGATTTTTTCCAGGCGTATGTAAATGTTAATAGAAAAAATTTCGACTGATTCTGATCGGAATTGTTTCATTACTTTGGATGTACTGGAAGCTAAATCTGTTATTTTAATATTGATCCGTGTATTGATGGTTATTTGTTTATTTTTATTACCAACTAAGTCCATTAGCAAGCTATTGATTAGTCGTAGGTCGTTAGCTTAGGAAATACCTACTAAATATATCCAACCAATTCCTTCTGAGTCCCAACGTTTGAAACGTTTATTGGGCAGAAGTTTCCTAAACAATGAATTTAAATGTTGTAACTGATTTTGTATAATGATGATCAGCTGATTGGTTTCTATTTTTTTTAAATCGATTCTTATCGATTCCGTTTAAATTTTGTATGCTGTAATATTATAATGATAGATGTAATTGTAACTGTCGATCCTAGCTGGGCCTAAATCGATACCTACTATTGGTGGTACCCTGTCTATGGTTGTCCTTTGGCCGTTCATCGAACATACTAAACCTAACAGACTGTAACGAGGAAGATGTTTTTGTTTTTTTTTGTAATTAGTTTTATTCATAGTATTTTTATCGGATTTTCAAATCATTTTTATGGATTTTTCGAGTGTTGTCAGTAATTACGGTACTTCTATTAATCTGCTTGATTTTGATTTTCTTGTATCTTGGTTTGTATTTTAATCTAGCTCTCGTTTTTTTTTTTCAAAATTTTTTCTATCTGTTGGAATTGTTTTCTCCTTTATTCCCTTGCTGTAGGTCAAAAGATCATTTGATTGTTTTGATTTGAACTTTTTGTAGACTTGTTCGCAGATTATGGAGGAACGAGTGGATGGTAGGATCACTTCGTACGGAGTATATTTGATAGAGAAATGAATGGGTGAATTATATTTATGTACTAAAGCTTGTATTAAGTCAGGAACGGGTAGGTGCATTTGTTCGAACTTCGTGATACGATACATTTCGATTATGGTTGAATGAAACCTTTGTATCACTCCGTTCATTTCACTACGGCCAGTAGCTGTAAAATAAACTTGAATATGAAGTTTTTACAAAAGTTGGTTAAATTCTGAGTGCCAAATGATTTTTCGCCATCCGTAACAAGTATCTTTGGTGGGAGGTATTTTAATAGCAATCAACTTAACTAAAGCGAATTATGAAAATTTGTCTATACAAGTTAAGAAATAATGATTCTCCAAAAACATTTTATCTATATGTGCAATTTTGAATGTTGGAATGCTGGAATCGGTGTCTCTTGTTGGAGACACTTATTTGTTTTCATTACATATGCTGCAATTGGACAATACGGCGTAGAGCCGTTATACTAAAAAATAACTAAATATGCTGCAATTTGAAACAATATGTTTGATTTTGGAGAGCAGCTTCGGAAAATAATATGTACGCAAAATTCTCCAAAGTTATTCTCCTTCTACTCCTATTTTCCTTTAGTGAACAGGTCTATCTTTGCCTAATTCACCTTGGGAGAACACAGCTCCAACAGCAAAATCTGAAGCATCGGTAGTCAGAATGAATGGTTTATTGAAATCGGAATAGATAAGAATATCATTTGACGATAATATTTGCTTCATTTTATTGAAACATTCTGCTTCTTGCTGATTTGTTTTGTTTTGATGTGTCAGAACCCTTCCCTCTTAAAATGTTTTCAAAGGTTTTGCGATTTTAACAAAATCTTTGACAAATTGCCGATAATAGCCCATCAATCCCAGAAAAGCACGAAGTTCTTTCATGTTTTTGGGAATGGGGTGTTTAGAAATTACGTCGATTTTATTCTGATAAGGTTTTATTCCGTCAGAGCAAACAACAAAACCGAGAAATTCTACTTCTTTCTGGAAGAATTCTGATTTATCTAATTGAATTTTCAATCGTGCTTGGTTAAGCGTGTTCAAGATGGTGTTCAAATTCTTAAAATGTTTCTCTAAATTCCTGCCAAAAACTTTTACATCGTCTATATCGACATAGCAAATTTTCCCTATAAAATTTCGCAAAACATCATCAATTGCTCTCTAGAAGATTGCTTGAGCGTTTTTAATTCATATTTACCATTATTAATGGCAAATGCAGTTTTTTCTATGTCCGATTCTTTCATTCTGATTTGGTGGAACCCTGAAGCTATAGATCCAGAGTAGAAAAGGATTGCTGTTCTTTTCTGTCCTGCTGTCGGCTTATTATTGTGTACGCACGCAGTAAAACCGCATGTACTCTGTGACTTCATTCTGCAGTATTCGTTTCTGTCGCTTTTAACCGCATTTATCTTAACCGTAGATTTCAACTGTTTCTGCTGGTAACCGTCGGTGGTCCCTGATAGTTCACCTCAACTCTTTCCGATCTCAATCAACATCATGTGGACATGGTTAACCCACCCGCTGTTACCATATCAATCTGGCAGTCGTTTCAACCAACGCTTCGAAATGTGACATGACGAAAACCACAACCAACTACGATTACTCCTGTCTCCATATCATCCTTCAAATTCGATTCTTCAATTCAACCCTGCTGTCGTGTGCCGCAATAATTCTAGTTCTAGTGCATAGCGTTGTGTAGTACCGTTAAGTGCTAGCTTAATCGATTATTGATTTTTTTCGTCTCTCCTTAAATCTATCATTCGTAATAATTACTTACGAACTAACTTAATCTAGATACTATCTTAATACTTTACTTTTCAAACTTTTCCAACCGATTGTTGTGTAATTTGTCCAGCTTTCTTTCCATATTTAACCACGCACGTTTGATCGCTGGGTATTTCTACCACATCATAAGGTTGTTATGTTTGTATAACGTATCTTTATTTCGTGTTTCGCCGGTAACGGACCCGACGTGGCCAGAACCCTGGTGGTTGTGGTATTCTGGAGATCTTTCTTTATTGTCGTCACGATTCGGAATGATCTCCGTGGAGGCTGAGGCTCCTTTTATTCAAGATTTTCTATAGGGGTGTTAGTGAAATCGCTTACCTTATCAACTATGGTTAGTATGCGTAACTAATAACTATTTTCAATACATAACACTTCTCCTAGCTTTAAATGAGACTTTAGATACTCTAACAAACAATGTCAATTACGTTCACAAGCTACTAAATTTAGTTTTTCTTTATCCTGTCCCGTATTCTTTTGGATCTTCTTAATTTAGGAGATTTGGATTCACTTCGTTTTCGTGTCGAACTAACCTTTTGTTTGTCTGTCACCTTTACTGTTGTTTTGTCTTTTCCTACCGGTGCACTGACTATGGGTACTATGGGATGAAATTCATCCGATAGATCGGATGTTCTAATTTGATTTGTGTGTATTATTCGCACATTTCCGTGAACATTTATCAAGTATCTATTGCTACTTATTTTTTCCAATACTAAGGCTGGAATCCATCTTACCAAATCCTCATGATGATTCCTATACAAAACTTTATCTCCTTTCGCGTGTGATACTGTATCTACTGGCTTGGACACTGGAGGCGGGAGGGGTTTGAGGTTTAGGTTACGTATCTTTCATCATTTTGAATTTCTAATTTAACTGGATTGCTCGTGTTTAGTAATGTTCTTGGTACATAGCAAAAAACTAATGATGAAGGTGTTTTACCTGTAGAAGTAGATGGAGTGTTACGATAATTAAATAATATTCGATTTAATTTGCGCTGTAATGGTATTGGTCTCAATTGTTCATCAATCAAATACTTCTTCAACACTTTCTTAATCGTCTGAACTCCCCTCTCCGCTAATCCATTTGACTGCGGATGATAAGGCGGTGATTTCAACACCTTGATGACATTAGCCTAACATCCTTCCATAAACCCAGAAGAATTGAACGGTGGACCGTGGTCCGAACAAACTTCCGTAGGTAAACCAAAATAAGTATAGAAGTAAGTAAGTAAGTATGAATGAATAAATACTTAAACATATATCAAATAATTTAAAGGATATCTATTTGTGTTGGAAGTAAAGATTTTGTATTTATGGCGTGTTGTATGTTTGGTTATTTTCTTTACAACTCTATGTTGTTTTTCTTGATGTGTTTAAATATTCTTTTAAATGTTTTACCTGATGCCAATTGCCAATCTTTTTTGAGATTTTCTTTGATGATGTTTTTCTCTTTGTTGTATTTTGGACATACAAAGATTTTATGCAATCCGGTGTTTGGTTCGTTGCATATTTCACAGGTACCATTTTGTATTATGCTCATTTTTTCGAACCAGTATTCTGATAGATCATGTCCCGCTAGGATTTTACTTGCTATTTTAACCCGGAACCCGATGGAACTATGAAGCTTGTTTATAAACGAAGCATGGTACTTAATGGAACTGTAAGGTTTCTTAAGCAGCACATGGTACTTTACGGAACTTTTTGGTTGCTCAATGGAGAAAAACGGCTTAGGAAATGTTAACCGATAAAAACTAAATTATAGATTATGTTGGAAAATAATAACATAACATAGAATGTATATTTAGCAACGCGACCCGACCGTTCCTTACGAATAAAATATGTTTAATTTTTATTCAACAGTTACATATGACCAATAAGTATGATGTATGACCAATATGTTCTGAATTTTTCATGTCTTCAACTAGTGCTAACCACAAATATTCAGATGCAACAGCACACATAAAAATTCACAATCAGAGACGGGTTTACCCATGAGCGAAATGAGCGACCTTCAAGTGTTCCGTCGTAAAAAAGAGCAAGCCGAAGGTGCCTCGTCGAATGGTTGCAACATTTTACTAACCTAAGTTGTGTTGTGGTTGTTAATTTGGTAGTGTATGACTTTGGTATATATATTGAAAAGGGCTGGGGACATGACGTCACCTTGTGTTACTCCGTCTTTGATAAGTTTTTTGAGGATTGTGTTGTTGCATTCTAATGTTGTGGTTCTGTTTTTTAGGAAAGCTTTTGTCCAATTTGTGATTTCTGATGGGACATTTGTTTATTTATTCATAATTAATTATGACGGTCCAGTGCCGTATTGTTCTGATGGGACATTTGATTCTATCATTTTTTCAATCAGGGTTTTTGTTTTGACATTATTGTATGATTTTTCTAGATCGATGAACACGATCCCTGTTTTCATTTCATACATTTCCCTTGCAACTAGTGGCATGCCACCGAGCAAAGACACCAGCCGCTTTTGACGAATTGCTCTTCGTCATGTTTCTGTCTGATCGTTGTGCCCGAACGCATTCGTTATTCATTCTGTTTTTAATGTTATGATAGAACTGACGATCCATTTGAAATTTTTAATTCATTGAATTTGATTCGAAAACAAGCATTATGCGTGAAGTAGAAGACGAGAAAAGTCATTCCATAAACGAAACGTGTGGAATAACCGGGTATGCTAGTAGATAACTTACGTGGTAAATTTTAAAATAAATCCAAATAAAATACTAACTGCTGTTGACAATTACAATCTTTGCTCCAAAAACTTGGAAATAAAAAAGTTGGGTGACTTTTGAAAATTCCATATCAATACAAGCAATGAATCAAAACTTATTGTAGTTTTATGTTGAAAGAAATACACGAGTTTTTTGTTGCCTATTTAAGGGTTAACCTTGAATAATCGAGTTTGATGTATTTTAAAACGTCTTATTTCATTTGACGTTTACGATTGTCTGCCGCTTGGTTGGTAGCTCTTCGGTTGAATTATCGGCCATGTGCATCCTATTGACCAAATCTGCCAACTCAGGTGTTGTTGAGGCTAATTTGTATCGAAAACTCCCTTATTAGTGGTTGTTAAGGCGATTTTGTCAACAGGGTATTTATCTAAACGCTCATAGAAGAGAGAACAAAAGGCAGCCATTTTGCTAGAGCCAGGTTTTGGACGACAGTGTTGCACCGGTATATTATATCGGATAAGCAATTTGAGCAAATTGGTTGTATTGTGGCATTGTAGTGAAGTGAATGTGAAAAATAAATTACCAATCGTTGTGCTTGTGATATGTGTATGAAAATTCGTTCGGTATTGTGGTGTGTTTTTGGGTGGTTTTGAGTTTGTGTTGTGCTAAATGAGAATCAAGTCGTTTTGTGTCTAAGCTTTTATTACGCAGATAGTCACTATTTTCATTTGTTCTTTTGAGGATGCAAAATAGAACATTCCAACTGGCTTGGAAGCTCAGTAGTGATATCATGGAGTAAGCAAATACCGGGGCGTAAGTTGCTTGGTACGTTCGAAGTATCATCATTTGCTTGCATTAACTTACCATCATTATATTTTGCAGATTATGGTAAGATCGATAAATGGAGTATGTGCTAGGAAGCTATGGCACAGTATCGCACAGTGAGTATGTAATGGTTAAGAATGTAATCGAGAAGAATACCCATTAGATCGTGTGATTGGTTCCTAATGCTGTTCGTGTTACGCGAGTTAACCTTTTCTTTCTTGTAGGAAAGAAGGTGTTAGACGATCGATTGCCAAATTGCTTTATTTCTGTTACTTTGAACCGCAGACATTGAACCAACTTGAATTAATTGGGTCAATTCCATGCATTGACCCGAACTGCTGACGACGCTGGTGAGCGGCGATACGGCAACAAATGCTTACTTGGGTAGACACTCAGACTCGTCCAACTCTATGCAGCTAATCGGGAAAATGTATGGGATCAGATTGCCATCCCTGTAACTATTGTTCTTGTGAACTATATATGTGTTGTGAGCCAAATGAACTTTCCCTTGGTGATACAACACAGGATGGAGTCACATATTTCTGAATATTCTGAGGTCAAGGTTCGGGGTCTTAATCAGCAAAACTATCACTCTGTTGATTTTTTCCAGGCGTATGTAAATGTTAATAGAAAAAATTTCGACTGATTCTGATCGGAATTGTTTCATTACTTTGGATGTACTGGAAGCTAAATCTGTTATTTTAATATTGATCCGTGTATTGATGGTTATTTGTTTATTTTTATTATCAACTAAGTCCATTAGCAAGCTATTGATTAGTCGTAGTCGTAGGTCGTTAGCTTAGGAAATTCCTACTAAATATATCCAACCAATTCCTTCTGAGTCCCAACGTTTGAAACGTTTATTGGGCAGAAGTTTCCTAAACAATGAATTTAAATGTTGTAACTGATTTTGTATAATGATGATCAGCTGATTGGTTTCTATTTTTTTTAAATCGATTCTTATCGATTCCGTTTAAATTTTGTATGCTGTAATATTATAATGATAGATGTAATTGTAACTGTCGATCCTAGCTGGGCCTAAATCGATACCTACTATTGGTGGTACCCTGTCTATGGTTGTCCTTTGGCCGTTCATCGAACATACTAAACCTAACAGACTGTAACGAGGAAAATGTTTTTGTTTTTTTGTAATTAGTTTTATTCATAGTATTTTTATCGGATTTTTCGAGTGTTGTCAGTAATTACGGTACTTCTATTAATCTGCTTGATTTTGATTTTCTTGTATCTTGGTTTGTATTTTAATCTAGCTCTCGTTTTTTTTTTTCAAAATTTTTTCTATCTGTTGGAATTGTTTTCTCCTTTATTCCCTTGCTGTAGGCCAAAAGATCATTTGATTGTTTTGATTTGAACTTTTTGTAGACTTGTTCGCAGATTATGGAGGAACGAGTGGATGGTAGGATCACTTCGTACGGAGTATATTTGATAGAGAAATGAATGGGTGAATTATATTTATGTACTAAAGCTTGTATTAAGTCAGGAACGGGTAGGTGCATTTGTTCGAACTTCGTGATACGATACATTTCGATTATGGTTGAATGAAACCTTTGTATCACTCCGTTCATTTCACTACGGCCAGTAGCTGTAAAATAAACTTGAATATGAAGTTTTTACAAAAGTTGGTTAAATTCTGAGTGCCAAATGATTTTTCGCCATTCGTAACAATTATTTTTGGTGGGAGGTATTTTAATAGCAATCAACTTAACTAAAGCGAATTATGAAAATTTGTCTATACAAGTTAAGAAATAATGATTCTCCAAAAACATTTTATCTATATGTGCAATTTTGAATGTTGGAATGCTGGAATCGGTGTCTCTTGTTGGAGACACTTATTTGTTTTCATTACATATGCTGCAATTGGACAATACGGCGTAGAGCCGTTATACTAAAAAATAACTAAATATGCTGCAATTTGAAACAATATGTTTGATTTTGGAGAGCAGCTTCGGAAAATAATATGTACGCAAAATTCTCCAAAGTTATTCTCCTTCTACTCCTATTTTCCTTTAGTGAACAGGTCTATCTTTGCCTAATTCACCTTGGGAGAACACAGCTCCAACAGCAAAATCTGAAGCATCGGTAGTCAGAATGAATGGTTTATTGAAATCGGAATAGATAAGAATATCATTTGACGATAATATTTGCTTCATTTTATTGAAACATTCTGCTTCTTGCTGATTTGTTTTGTTTTGATGTGTCAGAACCCTTCCCTCTTAAAATGTTTTCAAAGGTTTTGCGATTTTAACAAAATCTTTGACAAATTGCCGATAATAGCCCATCAATCCCAGAAAAGCACGAAGTTCTTTCATGTTTTTGGGAATGGGGTGTTTAGAAATTACGTCGATTTTATTCTGATAAGGTTTTATTCCGTCAGAGCAAACAACAAAACCGAGAAATTCTACTTCTTTCTTGAAGAATTCTGATTTATCTAATTGAATTTTCAATCCTGCTTGGTTAAGCGTGTTCAAGATGGTGTTCAAATTTTTAAAATGTTTCTCTAAATTCCTGCCAAAAACTTTTACATCGTCTATATCGACATAGCAAATTTTCCCTATAAAATTTCGCAAAACATCATCAATTGCTCTCTAGAAGGTTGCTTGAGCGTTTTTAATTCATATTTACCATTATTAATGGCAAATGCAGTTTTTTCTATGTCCGATTTTTTCATTCTGATTTGGTGGAACCCTGAAGCTATAGATCCAGAGTAGAAAAGGATTGCTGTTCTTTTCTGTCCTGCTGTCGGCTTATTATTGTGTACGCACGCAGTAAAACCGCATGTTTTACTCTGTGACTTCATTCTGCAGTATTCGTTTCTGTCGCTTTTAACCGCCTTTATCTTAACCGTAGATTTCAACTGGTTCTGCTGGTAACCGTCGGTGGTCCCTGATAGTTCACCTCAACTCTTTCCGATCTCAATCAACATCATGTGGACATGGTTAACCCACCCGCTGTTACCATATCAATCTGGCAGTCGTTTCAACCAACGCTTCGAAATGTGACATGACGAAAACCACAACCAACTACGATTCCTCCTGTCTCCATATCATCCTTCAAATTCGATTCTTCAATTCAACCCTGCTGTCGTGTGCCGCAATAATTCTAGTTCTAGTGCATAGCGTTGTGTAGTACCGTTAAGTGCTAGCTTAATCGATTATTGATTTTTTTCGTCTCTCCTTAAATCTATCATTCGTAATAATTACTTACGAACTAACTTAATCTAGATACTTTCTTAATACTTTACTTTTCAAACTTTTCCAACCGATTGTTGTGTAATTTGTCCAGCTTTCTTTCCATATTTAACCACGCACGTTTGATCGCTGGGTATTTCTACCACATCATAAGGTTGTTATGTTTGTATAACGTATCTTTATTTCGTGTTTCGCAGGTAACGGACCCGACGTGGCCAGAACCCTGGTGGTTGTGGTATTCTGGAGATCTTTCTTTATTGTCGTCACGATTCGGAATGATCTCCGTGGAGGCTGAGGCTCCTTTTATTCAAGATTTTCTATAGGGGTGTTAGTGAAATCGCTTACCTTATCAACTATGGTTAGTATGCGTAACTAATAACTATTTTCAATACATAACACTTCTCCCAGCTTTAAATGAGACTTTAGATACTCTAACAAACAATGTCAATTACGTTCACAAGCTACTAAAATTAGTTTTTCCTTATCCTGTCCCGTATTCTTTTGGATCTTCTTAATTTAGGAGATTTGGATTCACTTCGTTTTCGTGTCGAACTAACCTTTTGTTTGTCTGTCACCTTTACTGTTGTTTTGTCTTTTCCTACCGGTGCACTGACTATGGGTACTATGGGATGAAATTCATCCGATAGATCGGATGTTCTAATTTGATTTGTGTGTACTATTCGCACATTTCCGTGAACATTTATCAAGTATCTATTGCTACTTATTTTTTCCAATACTAAGGCTGGAATCCATCTTACCAAATCCTCATGATGATTCCTATACAAAACTTTATCTCCTTTCGCGTGTGATACTGTATCTACTGTCTTGGACACTGGAGGCGGGAGGGGTTTGAGGTTTAGGTTACGTATCTTTCATCATTTTGAATTTCTAATTTAACTGGATTGCTCGTGTTTAGTAATGTTCTTGGTACATAGCAAAAAACTAATGATGAAGGTGTTTTACCTGTAGAAGTAGATGGAGTGTTACGATAATTAAATAATATTCGATTTAATTTGCGTTGTAATGGTATTGGTCTCAATTGTTCATCAATCAAATACTTCTTCAACACTTTCTTAATCGTCTGAACTCCCCTCTCCGCTAATCCATTTGACTGCGGATGATAAGGCGGTGATTTCAACACCTTGATGACATTAGCCTAACATCCTTCCATAAACCCAGAAGAATTGAACGGTGGACCGTGGTCCGAACAAACTTCCGTAGGTAAACCAAAATAAGTATAGAAGTAAGTAAGTAAGTATGAATGAATAAATACTTAAACATATATCAAATAATTTAAAGGATATCTATTTGTGTTGGAAGTAAAGATTTTGTATTTATGGCGTGTTGTATGTTTGGTTATTTTCTTTACAACTCTATGTTGTTTTTCTTGATGTGTTTAAATATTCTTTTAAATGTTTTACCTGATGCCAATTGCCAATCTTTTTTGAGATTTTCTTTGATGATGTTTTTCTCTTTGTTGTATTTTGGACATACAAAGATTTTATGCAATCCGGTGTTTGGTTCGTTGCATATTTCACAGGTACCATTTTGTATTATGCTCATTTTTTCGAACCAGTATTCTGATAGATCATGTCCCGCTAGGATTTTACTTGCTATTTTATTTGACTTCATGTGCTTTGAGCAGTGTGTCTTTATACCATAGTTTGAATTTGAAATCACTATGTAGTTCTGCAAAAAAATTCCTTTCTCTCTTGTGGATGTGGTGTACCATTCTATAGTTTGTTCCTTCATTTCGTTTTGGAATATTTTTATCAGATCTGTATACCTGTATTTGTTGTTTATCTTATTTTGTGATATGGTTAGGGCTTATGGAGGATATGTGTTATTTTTACTGGCGCATCGTATTTTGAGTACGTTTAGTATTTTGCTTGCATTGATTTTAATGTGTTCTATATGCTTTTTAAATGTCAATTTATTGTCTATTATTGTACCTAAATATTTATATGTGTTCTCTTCGATTCGAGCCCTCTAGCTGTTTGTAGGCTGCTTCAGGAAAAATCGAACTACGGTTGAACTTTGAAGCTTGTTAAAATAAGGCGTGGAACCCGATGGAACTATGAAGCTTGTTTATAAACGAAGCATGGTACTTAATGGAACTGTAAGGTTTCTTAAGCAGCACATGGTACTTTACGGAACTTTTTGGTTGCTCAATGGAGAAAAACGGCTTAGGAAATGTTTGTCGAACATTTTTACCGATAAAAACTAAATTATAGATTATGTTGGAAAATAATAACATAACATGTATATTTAGCAACGCGACCCGACCGTTCCTTACGAATAAAATATGTTTATTTTTTATTCAGCAGTTACATATGACCAATATGTTCTGAATTTTTCATGTCTTCAACTAGTGCTAACCACAAATATTCAGATGCAACAGCACACATAAAAATTCACAATCAGAGACGGGTTTACCCATGAGCGAAATGAGCGACCTTCAAGTGTTCCGTCGTAAAAAAGAGCAAGCCGAAGGTGCCTCGTCGAATGGTTGCAACATTTTACTAACCTAAGTTGTGTTGTGGTTGTTAATTTGGTAGTGTATGACTTTGGTATATATATTGAAAAGGGCTGGGGACATGACGTCACCTTGTGTTAGTCCGTCTGTGATAAGTTTTTTGAGGATTGTGTTGTTGCATTCTAATGTTGTGGTTCTGTTTTTTAGGAAAGCTTTTGTCCAATTTGTGATTTCTGATGGGACATTTGTTTATTTATTCATAATTAATTATGACGGTCCAGTGCCGTATTGTTCTGATGGGACATTTGATTCTATCATTTTTTCAATCAGGGTTTTTGTTTTGACATTATTGTATGATTTTTCTAGATCGATGAACACGATCCCTGTTTTCATTTCATACATTTCCCTTGCAACTAGTAGCATGCCACCGAGCAAAGACACCAGCCGCTTTTGACGAATTGCTCTTCGTCATGTTTCTGTCTGACCGTTATGCCCGAACGCATTCGTTATTCATTCTGTTTTTAATGTTATGATAGAACTGACGATCCATTTGAAATTTTTAATTCATTGAATTTGATTCGAAAACAAGCATAATGCGTGAAGTAGAAGACGAGAAAAGTCATTCCATAAACGAAATGTGTGGAATAACCGGGCATGCTAGTAGATAACTTACGTGGTAAATTTTAAAATAAATCCAAATAAAATACTAACTGCTGTTGACAATTACAATCCACAATTGCTCCAAAAACTTGGAAATAAAAAAGTTGGGTGACTTTTGAAAATTCCATATCAATACAAGCAATGAATCAAAACTTATTGTAGTTTTATGTTGAAAGAAATACACGAGTTTTTTGTTGCCTATTTAAGGGTTAACCTTGAATAATCGAGTTTGATGTATTTTAAAACGTCTTATTTCATTTGACGATTACGATTGTCTGCCGCTTGGTTGGTAGCTCTTCGGTTGAATTATCGGCCATGTGCATCCTATTGACCAAATCTGCCAACTCAGGTGTTGTTGAGGCTAATTTGTATCGAAAACTCCCTTATTAGTGGTTGTTAAGGCGATTTTGTCAACAGGGTATTTATCTAAACGCTCATAGAAGAGAGAACAAAAGGCAGCCATTTTGCTAGAGCCAGGTTTTGGACGACAGTGTTGCACCGGTATATTATATCGGATAAGCAATTTGAGCAAATTGGTTGTATTGTGGCATTGTAGTGAAGTGAATGTGAAAAATAAATTACCAATCGTTGTGCTTGTGATATGTGTATGAAAATTCGTTCGGTATTGTGGTGTGTTTTTGGGTGGTTTTGAGTTTGTGTTGTGCCAAATGAGAATCAAGTCGTTTTGTGTCGAAGCTTTTATTACGCAGATAGTCACTATTTTCATTTGTTCTTTTGAGGATGCAAAATAGAACATTCCAACTGGCTTGGAAGCTCAGTAGTGATATCATGGAGTAAGCAAATACCGGGGCGTAAGTTGCTTGGTACGTTCGAAGTATCATCATTTGCTTGCATTAACTTACCATCATTATATTTTGCAGATTATGGTAAGATCGATAAATGGAGTATGTGCTAGGAAGCTATGGCACAGTATCGCACAGTGAGTATGTAATGGTTAAGAATGTAATCGAGAAGAATACCCATTAGATCGTGTGATTGGTTCCTAATGCTGTTCGTGTTACGCGAGTTAACCTTTTCTTTCTTGTAGGAAAGAAGGTGTTAGACGATCGATTGCCAAATTGCTTTATTTCTGTTACTTTGAACCGCAGACATTGAACCAACTTGAATTAATTGGGTCAATTCCATGCATTGACCCGAACTGCTGACGACGCTGGTGAGCGGCGATACGGCAACAAATGCTTACTTGGGTAGACACTCAGACTCGTCCAACTCTATGCAGCTAATCGGGAAAATGTATGGGATCAGATTGCCATCCCTGTAACTATTGTTCTTGTGGACTATATATGTGTTGTGAGCCAAATGAACTTTCCCTTGGTGATACAACACAGGATGGAGTCACATATTTCTGAATATTCTGAGGTCAAGGTTCGGGGTCTTAATCAGCAAAACTATCACTCTGTTGATTTTTTCCAGGCGTATGTAAATGTTAATAGAAAAAATTTCGACTGATTCTGATCGGAATTGTTTCATTACTTTGGATGTACTGGAAGCTAAATCTGTTATTTTAATATTGATCCGTGTATTGATGGTTATTTGTTTATTTTTATTATCAACTAAGTCCATTAGCAAGCTATTGATTAGTCGTAGTCGTAGGTCGTTAGCTTAGGAAATTCCTACTAAATATATCCAACCAATTCCTTCTGAGTCCCAACGTTTGAAACGTTTATTGGGCAGAAGTTTCCTAAACAATGAATTTAAATGTAGTAACTGATTTTGTATAATGATGATCAGCTGATTGGTTTCTATTTTTTTTAAATCGATTCTTATCGATTCCGTTTAAATTTTGTATGCTGTAATATTATAATGATAGATGTAATTGTAACTGTCGATCCTAGCTGGGCCTAAATTGATACCTACTATTGGTGGTACCCTGTCTATGGTTGTCCTTTGGCCGTTCATCGAACATACTAAACCTAACAGACTGTAACGAGGAAGATGTTTTTGTTTTTTTTTGTAATTAGTTTTATTCATAGTATTTTTATCGGATTTTCAAATCATTTTTATGGATTTTTCGAGTGTTGTCAGTAATTACGGTACTTCTATTAATCTGCTTGATTTTGATTTTCTTGTATCTTGGTTTGTATTTTAATCTAGCTCTCGTTTTTTTTTCAAAATTTTTTCTATCTGTTGGAATTGTTTTCTCCTTTATTCCCTTGCTGTAGGCCAAAAGATCATTTGATTGTTTTGATTTGAACTTTTTGTAGACTTGTTCGCAGATTATGGAGGAACGAGTGGATGGTAGGATCACTTCGTACGGAGTATATTTGATAGAGAAATGAATGGGTGAATTATATTTATGTACTAAAGCTTGGATTAGGTCAGGAACGGGTAGGTGCATTTGTTCGAACTTCGTGATACGATACATTTCGATTATGGTTGAATGAAACCTTTGTATCACTCCGTTCATTTCACTACGGCCAGTAGCTGTAAAATAAACTTGAATATGAAGTTTTTACAAAAGTTGGTTAAATTCTGAGTGCCAAATGATTTTTCGCCATTCGTAACAATTATTTTTGGTGGGAGGTATTTTAATAGCAATCAACTTAACTAAAGCGAATTATGAAAATTTGTCTATACAAGTTAAGAAATAATGATTCTCCAAAAACATTTTATCTATATGTGCAATTTTGAATGTTGGAATGCTGGAATCGGTGTCTCTTGTTGGAGACACTTATTTGTTTTCATTACATATAATTACAATTTATTTATTAACTAAATTGTTTTACATCTAAACTAACCTAAACCTAACCTAAAAGAAACCTAATTAATGCAAAATATTCCTCACGAAGTGTACCGCACGAGAGTTGAGAGCAAAGAGAGCGAGCTCGCCCGTTCTGTCGACCTCGAAGGCTGTGAAAGATTCTGGCCGTGTTGCCAGAATCGCTGCAGTAGTGTTTTATAATAATTATTATTATTAGTTATCGTTCACAACGTAATTCCTCCCGGGGGTAAAGGAAGGTCGTCCCCGGCCGTATGATTGTTTTCGAGTTTGTCTATACAGTTTACGAAATTCTCCTTCTGTTGATCTTATTTTTGTGACGTTTGACTTTTCGTGTGTTTTCGAATGTTCTGTCTTTTATGTTATGAGCAGTTGTTCTGATAGCACGTGGGTCCAACTTCTTTCGAATATTGGGTTTAACGTAAACCTCTTCCCCATCATTTATTATTGGAGGATCCTCTTTCTTATGATTACTTCTGGTCTGTGCTTGAAGTGATCTGTTCAGATTTACTTTGACGTTGTTGAAAATGTTCTGTGCTTGCCTATTTATCTCTTCCGGATTCGTTATATTGCATTGGTTAAACACGATCTCATTTGGCGTATAGCCTGTCGAGGAATGTACCGTATTGTTGTATAACGCGATGCATATTGGTATCATATTAACCGTGTTCGTATCGGGAAATTTGTGCTTATTCGTGTTATACATTTCTATTACAGTAGAATGTGTCTTTTCCACTTGTCCGTTGCTCTCGGAAGACGATGCGTATTTAAGCGACGTGCCTAAGTTGCTTAGGAATTGTTTCAGTTGAATAGATCGGAACGTAGTTTCATGATCGGTAATTATTTCTGTCGGTGTTCCGAAATTACTAAAATATTTCGCTAACGCATTTTTGACGTCAATGAGGCTTTTGGATTCTATTGGGACCATTTGTGCGAATTTTGAAAATGCATCCACTAATGACAGAAAACTATTCGAGTTTATGGAGAAAATATCCATGTGGACGCGTTCCATTGGTCGATCTGTTACAGGTCTAGGAGATATTTTGATATTGTAGGGTTTGCGATCGTACTTGTGAGTGTTGCAAATTGTGCAAGTTCTAACTGCTGCTGCGATCTTGTTGTACATTTTCGGGAAGAAATATGCCCTTTTTAGTTGATTTTCTACTTCGGCCACGCCTCTATGAGCTCTTTCGTGTTCTTTCGTAATCAATGAGTCTTGCTGTTCCTCGCTCGGTACATCTTTTACTTGTAAGTGTGTAATTATGAAATATCCGCTACTAGTGAAATACTTTCTGTAAGATTCTTGTATCAAACCTAATATTTCTTCTGGGGCTAAAATAGCTGTCTGTTTTCCATTGTGATATTTTCTGATTGTATGTTCTATTATTTTTTCGTTATAATATTGCCTAGTGACTACTGTTCTTTTATAGTTTTTAAACGGCAATTCTTCGATATCGTTTTCTGATTGTGACACTCGGAAAATAATTTGGTTTTTATAATAATTTATAGGTCTTTCGGTTGATTTGATATAGAAGCTATCTGAAGTGTCTGCTGAGTGTGTTGTTTCTAAGTTTGTGGTGTCGTGGATGTTAATGTCAGCCGTATCATTAGTTTTTCGACTTAGCGCATCTGCTACTACATTTGCCTTGCCTTGTTTGTAATCTACTGTGTATTGAAAGTTTTCGAGTTCTAATCTCCAATGTAATATTCTATTATTTTTGAGAGATGTTTTAATAAACGTGAGAGGTTTATGATCAGTATAAAGCTTAAATTCTCTACCAAATAAATATGGCTTGTATTTTCTGATAGCCCAAATGATTGCTAGTGCCTCCTTTTCAATGGTAGAATAATTTTCCTCTGCTTTGTTGAGTGTTCTGCTTCCAAACGCAATAGGACGCTCTACATTATTTTGGATTTGCGAGAGAACCGCTCCGATTGCATAGTCGCTAGCATCGGTTGTTAATATGAAGGGGATAGTAAAGTCAGGGTAAGCTAATACTTGATCAGATGCTATAATCTGTTTCAATTTAGAAAATGCTTCAACGTACTCTGCGTCGTTTGGGTTTACTTTTTGTCCTTTTTTCAGATATTTTGTGAAAGGTTTAGTGATTCTTGAATAATCTCTAATGAAACGACGGTAATAGCCAGATAGTCCTAGGAATTGTCTTATTTGTTTTTCGTTTTCTGGTAATTTCCAATCCAAAATCTTTTTAACTTTGTCTGGATTTGGTTTTATACCTTCAGGAGAAATTACGTGTCCTAAAAATTCCGTTTCGCGTTTTAGAAATTCACATTTATCTACTTGTATTTTCAGGTTAAAGTCAGAAAGTCGTTTCAGTATTTTGGAAAGATTATCTAAATGATTTTCGAGATTATTCCCAACAATTATGATATCATCAAGATAAACGTAACAGATATTGCCGATGTATTCTGATAAGATATTGTTCATAGCCCGTTGGAAAGTGGCCGGTGCATTTTTTAGCCCGAATGGCATTCTTGTGAATTCAAAGTGGCCTTGATTAGTTGAAAATGCAGTTTTTTCCTGATCTTCCGGATGCATTTCGATCTGGTGGAATCCAGATTTCAGATCCAACGTAGTGAAATAACTTGATTTTCCGAGGCTATCCAAAATGTCTTCAATTTCTGGTATGGGATATTTATCACCTACCGTTTTCTCGTTCAATTTACGGAAATCAATAACTACTCTAACCTTTTGTAAGCCAGATGCATCTTTTCGTTTTGGCACTACCCAAATTGGAGAAGCGTAAGGGCTTTTTGATGGTTTTATAATATTTGCTTCCAGCATTTCTTTTATTTGATCTTCGACGTCTTGTTTGAAGATGTGTGGATATCTATAGCTCTTAGTAAATACTGGCTCATTATCTTTTGTGTTAATTCTGTGTTTTATAATTGTTGTGCTAGTAAGTTTTTCGTTGTTCTTCAATAGTACGTTATGATGGTCAATAAGAGTTTCAATTAATTTTTCCTTTTCATAAGCTGATAAATGCTCAGTTCGTATAAGTTGTTGAATTAATTCTTTGTTTGGCACGGTATTAGAATCAGCTGGAATTGGTGCCAGAATTTTAAAATTATTGACAATTATATTTAATTTGGGGATTTCAGGAGTAATTTTACTTGTTGTTAATACGTTTATAGTTGATCTATTATTTTGTGATGAGTAAACACCTGGTTCAATTAGCGTATCATTACTTAGGCGCTGGTAGGTTGGGACAAACCAATCTCCACAACGATCAGTTATAACTG
The DNA here is from genome assembly GCF_943734695.1 of Anopheles maculipalpis. Taxonomy (NCBI): domain Eukaryota; kingdom Metazoa; phylum Arthropoda; class Insecta; order Diptera; family Culicidae; genus Anopheles; species Anopheles maculipalpis. Next base: position 20,547,522 of record NC_064870.1, on the reverse strand, counting down.
TGACAGTATGACAAAAATATTTTCCAGTGTAGTATTTGTGGAATTGTGTTTCAACACCCTGAATAGTGATAGTATTAGCAGCATAATTTATAATGGTGTCGGTTTCAGCCATAAATTTTGATCCTATAAGGCCGTCGAAAAAGTTATGGAAATCAAAAATGTAATAAACTTGCTCCTTAAATGTAGGTCCTAATAGGTTACATTTAATTTTTTTATTAGTTGTTTGTTTACCAAAAATATTTTCAATGTTCGCATTACAACACATTTCGTTATTTGAAATAATGCCTGGCTTAAGTATGTTTTTATTTGCTCCACTGTCAATCAACAAACGTATTGATTTGTCTTTGGAGCTATCATACACGATTAAGTATGGCAAGAAGTCTAACGAATTGATCATGTCGGGTTTTCGGTTGAATTGCCCAGACGAAAATTTGTATTGTTCTCTTTACATGCAGTGATTTCGGTGTTATTGATAGTTCTGTTATTTGAAGTGAATTTACTTCTTTGTGAAGAATCAACTTCCATCGGCGTAGGATATTGTTTATCAGATTTATCCACATTCGTATAACGTATTCGTGAGGAGTTTCCAAAATTTGTTTTACTCTGTTCATTTTTACTATAAGATGGGTTATGATTAATAGGTGGTTGACCATTCATTTTATGTGAATTAAACTCTTGTGCTTTAATTTTGCATAGGAAATTATAAGCATCCTCAATATCTTTTGGCCGTGCTGCTTGCACATAACCGAAATATGGTTTTTTCAAACCAGCTATAAAAGCGGCTAATCCATCCTCATCTATAAACTTACTGATTGCTGTCCAACTATCCCTGTAATCCTGATCTTGTTTTGCAATAGATTTTATATTTTGAATTATTTCCTTAGATTTTTGATAATATTTATGTATGGTCATACCTTCCGTCATTGTATTTTGCCACAATTGGCATTTAAAGGTGGAAAGTTCTCTTCTATCGCCTATGGCGTCGATCAAAATTTCCTTTACTTCATCAAAAGTTTTTGGATTGCCAGCAACACAAAGAACGTCCTTGGCCTTTCCTTCTATTTTGTTTAAAACTGCGGTTACGTATACATCGTAAAGTTCTCTGTCTACTCTCTCTTTAAATAGGTTCAAAGTACTATCAGCTGTTTCAAGCCACGCTGATAATTGTTTTTTATTACCATCGTATTTCGGTAGCGATTTTATCGGGTCGGGTATCTTAAATAAATCTTCTACCTTGATACCCGTCTTAGATTCCACGTGTTCTTTGATGTCACTTTGAACAATTATTTGTTCTTGTGTAAACTTAATTGCTTGTTCTTGCACATTTAATCTTTCGTTTATGGCTAACAAGCCAGTGCTTAACTGTTTGAGTTGATCCAAAATTTGCGATTCCATTGTATCTGCGTTTACTAAACTCTCCGAAGCCGAATCTGTATGAAAAAGTTGTATTCGAACGCTAGGTGCTGCGTTGATCCAAATTCTCTTTCTCTTTTACACTCTCGCTTGGCAGTAACTCTCAAATTTGATAACAGTATCAACGTCCTATCAACCTATCTGGTAGTGTTGATTGGATGTATGTGTGATGCGTGACTCGATACAAGGTCTCACACCACGTGCTCTCAGTGAAAGTAAAAACACTGCTACGCACTTTTGCTAAAATCGGCCTATCTGGTAGTGTCAATTTAGCGAACGTAAAACTTAATATAAAAAAAGTTTTACTTACGTGTGGTAATAGTTTAAGGTTGTGCCGGGGGGTCCTCGAACCAAACAACGGATGTAATCCTTTAGCTGCCGGTGCAAAATGCGGGAACCACTTAAGAATGGATTATTAATCCAAATCTTTTCCACTGTATTTAAGCACTTCCTCAACTGTCTACAGCGCCAATTACAATTTATTTATTAACTAAATTGTTTTACATCTAAACTAACCTAAACCTAACCTAAAAGAAACCTAATTAATGCAAAATATTCCTCACGAAGTGTACCGCACGAGAGTTGAGAGCAAAGAGAGCGAGCTCGCCCGTTCTGTCGACCTCGAAGGCTGTGAAAGATTCTGGCCGTGTTGCCAGAATCGCTGCAGTAGTGTTTTATAATAATTATTATTATTAGTTATCGTTCACAACGTAATTATATGCTGCAATTGGACAATACGGCGTAGAGCCGTTATACTAAAAAATAACTAAATATGCTGCAATTTGAAACAATATGTTTGATTTTGGAGAGCAGCTTCGGAAAATAATATGTACGCAAAATTCTCCAAACTTATTCTCCTTCTACTCCTATTTTCCTTTAGTGAACAGGTCTATCTTTGCCTAATTCACCTTGGGAGAACACAGCTCCAACAGCAAAATCTGAAGCATCGGTAGTCAGAATGAATGGTTTATTGAAATCGGAATAGATAAGAATATCATTTGACGATAATATTTGCTTCATTTTATTGAAACATTCTGCTTCTTGCTGATTTGTTTTGTTTTGATGTGTCAGAACCCTTCCCTCTTAAAATGTTTTCAAAGGTTTTGCGATTTTAACAAAATCTTTGACAAATTGCCGATAATAGCCCATCAATCCCAGAAAAGCACGAAGTTCTTTCATGTTTTTGGGAATGGGGTGTTTAGAAATTACGTCGATTTTATTCTGATAAGGTTTTATTCCGTCAGAGCAAACAACAAAACCGAGAAATTCTACTTCTTTCTTGAAGAATTCTGATTTATCTAATTGAATTTTCAATCCTGCTTGGTTAAGCGTGTTCAAGATGGTGTTCAAATTTTTAAAATGTTTCTCTAAATTCCTGCCAAAAACTTTTACATCGTCTATATCGACATAGCAAATTTTCCCTATAAAATTTCGCAAAACATCATCAATTGCTCTCTAGAAGGTTGCTTGAGCGTTTTTAATTCATATTTACCATTATTAATGGCAAATGCAGTTTTTTCTATGTCCGATTTTTTCATTCTGATTTGGTGGAACCCTGAAGCTATAGATCCAGAGTAGAAAAGGATTGCTGTTCTTTTCTGTCCTGCTGTCGGCTTATTATTGTGTACGCACGCAGTAAAACCGCATGTTTTACTCTGTGACTTCATTCTGCAGTATTCGTTTCTGTCGCTTTTAACCGCCTTTATCTTAACCGTAGATTTCAACTGGTTCTGCTGGTAACCGTCGGTGGTCCCTGATAGTTCACCTCAACTCTTTCCGATCTCAATCAACATCATGTGGACATGGTTAACCCACCCGCTGTTACCATATCAATCTGGCAGTCGTTTCAACCAACGCTTCGAAATGTGACATGACGAAAACCACAACCAACTACGATTCCTCCTGTCTCCATATCATCCTTCAAATTCGATTCTTCAATTCAACCCTGCTGTCGTGTGCCGCAATAATTCTAGTTATAGTGCATAGCGTTGTGTAGTACCGTTAAGTGCTAGCTTAATCGATTATTGATTTTTTTCGTCTCTCCTTAAATCTATCATTCGTAATAATTACTTACGAACTAACTTAATCTAGATACTATCTTAATACTTTACTTTTCAAACTTTTCCAACCGATTGTTGTGTAATTTGTCCAGCTTTCTTTCCATATTTAACCACGCACGTTTGATCGCTGGGTATTTCTACCACATGATAAGGTTGTTATGTTTGTATAACGTATCTTTATTTCGTGTTTCGCCGGTAACGGACCCGACGTGGCCAGAACCCTGGTGGTTGTGGTATTCTGGAGATCTTTCTTTATTGTCGTCACGATTCGGAATGATCTCCGTGGAGGCTGAGGCTCCTTTTATTCAAGATTTTCTATAGGGGTGTTAGTGAAATCGCTTACCTTATCAACTATGGTTAGTATGCGTAACTAATAACTATTTTCAATACATAACACTTCTCCCAGCTTTAAATGAGACTTTAGATACTCTAACAAACAATGTCAATTACGTTCACAAGCTACTAAAATTAGTTTTTCCTTATCCTGTCCCGTATTCTTTTGGATCTTCTTAATTTAGGAGATTTGGATTCACTTCGTTTTCGTGTCGAACTAACCTTTTGTTTGTCTGTCACCTTTACTGTTGTTTTGTCTTTTCCTACCGGTGCACTGACTATGGGTACTATGGGATGAAATTCATCCGATAGATCGGATGTTCTAATTTGATTTGTGTGTACTATTCGCACATTTCCGTGAACATTTATCAAGTATCTATTGCTACTTATTTTTTCCAATACTAAGGCTGGAATCCATCTTACCAAATCCTCATGATGATTCCTATACAAAACTTTATCTCCTTTCGCGTGTGATACTGTATCTACTGTCTTGGACACTGGAGGCGGGAGGGGTTTGAGGTTTAGGTTACGTATCTTTCATCATTTTGAATTTCTAATTTAACTGGATTGCTCGTGTTTAGTAATGTTCTTGGTACATAGCAAAAAACTAATGATGAAGGTGTTTTACCTGTAGAAGTAGATGGAGTGTTACGATAATTAAATAATATTCGATTTAATTTGCGCTGTAATGGTATTGGTCTCAATTGTTCATCAATCAAATACTTCTTCAACACTTTCTTAATCGTCTGAACTCCCCTCTCCGCTAATCCATTTGACTGCGGATGATAAGGCGGTGATTTCAACACCTTGATGACATTAGCCTAACATCCTTCCATAAACCCAGAAGAATTGAACGGTGGACCGTGGTCCGAACAAACTTCCGTAGGTAAACCAAAATAAGTATAGAAGTAAGTAAGTAAGTATGAATGAATAAATACTTAAACATATATCAAATAATTTAAAGGATATCTATTTGTGTTGGAAGTAAAGATTTTGTATTTATGGCGTGTTGTATGTTTGGTTATTTTCTTTACAACTCTATGTTGTTTTTCTTGATGTGTTTAAATATTCTTTTAAATGTTTTACCTGATGCCAATTGCCAATCTTTTTTGAGATTTTCTTTGATGATGTTTTTCTCTTTGTTGTATTTTGGACATACAAAGATTTTATGCAATCCGGTGTTTGGTTCGTTGCATATTTCACAGGTACCATTTTGTATTATGCTCATTTTTTCGAACCAGTATTCTGATAGATCATGTCCCGCTAGGATTTTACTTGCTATTTTATTTGACTTCATGTGCTTTGAGCAGTGTGTCTTTATACCATAGTTTGAATTTGAAATCACTATGTAGTTCTGCAAAAAAATTCCTTTCTCTCTTGTGGATGTGGTGTACCATTCTATAGTTTGTTCCTTCATTTCGTTTTGGAATATTTTTATCAGATCTGTATACCTGTATTTGTTGTTTATCTTATTTTGTGATATGGTTAGGGCTTATGGAGGATATGTGTTATTTTTACTGGCGCATCGTATTTTGAGTACGTTTAGTATTTTGCTTGCATTGATTTTAATGTGTTCTATATGCTTTTTAAATGTCAATTTATTGTCTATTATTGTACCTAAATATTTATATGTGTTCTCTTCGATTCGAGCCCTCTAGCTGTTTGTAGGCTGCTTCAGGAAAAATCGAACTACGGTTGAACTTTGAAGCTTGTTAAAATAAGGCGTGGAACCCGATGGAACTATGAAGCTTGTTTATAAACGAAGCATGGTACTTAATGGAACTGTAAGGTTTCTTAAGCAGCACATGGTACTTTACGGAACTTTTTGGTTGCTCAATGGAGAAAAACGGCTTAGGAAATGTTTGTCGAACATTTTTACCGATAAAAACTAAATTATAGATTATGTTGGAAAATAATAACATAACATGTATATTTAGCAACGCGACCCGACCGTTCCTTACGAATAAAATATGTTTATTTTTTATTCAGCAGTTACATATGACCAATATGTTCTGAATTTTTCATGTCTTCAACTAGTGCTAACCACAAATATTCAGATGCAACAGCACACATAAAAATTCACAATCAGAGACGGGTTTACCCATGAGCGAAATGAGCGACCTTCAAGTGTTCCGTCGTAAAAAAGAGCAAGCCGAAGGTGCCTCGTCGAATGGTTGCAACATTTTACTAACCTAAGTTGTGTTGTGGTTGTTAATTTGGTAGTGTATGACTTTGGTATATATATATATATTGAAAAGGGCTGGGGACATGACGTCACCTTGTGTTAGTCCGTCTGTGATAAGTTTTTTGAGGATTGTGTTGTTGCATTCTAATGTTGTGGTTCTGTTTTTTAGGAAAGCTTTTGTCCAATTTGTGATTTCTGATGGGACATTTGTTTATTTATTCATAATTAATTATGACGGTCCAGTGCCGTATTGTTCTGATGGGACATTTGATTCTATCATTTTTTCAATCAGGGTTTTTGTTTTGACATTATTGTATGATTTTTCTAGATCGATGAACACGATCCCTGTTTTCATTTCATACATTTCCCTTGCAACTAGTAGCATGCCACCGAGCAAAGACACCAGCCGCTTTTGACGAATTGCTCTTCGTCATGTTTCTGTCTGACCGTTATGCCCGAACGCATTCGTTATTCATTCTGTTTTTAATGTTATGATAGAACTGACGATCCATTTGAAATTTTTAATTCATTGAATTTGATTCGAAAACAAGCATAATGCGTGAAGTAGAAGACGAGAAAAGTCATTCCATAAACGAAATGTGTGGAATAACCGGGCATGCTAGTAGATAACTTACGTGGTAAATTTTAAAATAAATCCAAATAAAATACTAACTGCTGTTGACAATTACAATCCACAATTGCTCCAAAAACTTGGAAATAAAAAAGTTGGGTGACTTTTGAAAATTCCATATCAATACAAGCAATGAATCAAAACTTATTGTAGTTTTATGTTGAAAGAAATACACGAGTTTTTTGTTGCCTATTTAAGGGTTAACCTTGAATAATCGAGTTTGATGTATTTTAAAACGTCTTATTTCATTTGACGTTTACGATTGTCTGCCGCTTGGTTGGTAGCTCTTCGGTTGAATTATCGGCCATGTGCATCCTATTGACCAAATCTGCCAACTCAGGTGTTGTTGAGGCTAATTTGTATCGAAAACTCCCTTATTAGTGGTTGTTAAGGCGATTTTGTCAACAGGGTATTTATCTAAACGCTCATAGAAGAGAGAACAAAAGGCAGCCATTTTGCTAGAGCCAGGTTTTGGACGACAGTGTTGCACCGGTATATTATATCGGATAAGCAATTTGAGCAAATTGGTTGTATTGTGGCATTGTAGTGAAGTGAATGTGAAAAATAAATTACCAATCGTTGTGCTTGTGATATGTGTATGAAAATTCGTTCGGTATTGTGGTGTGTTTTTGGGTGGTTTTGAGTTTGTGTTGTGCCAAATGAGAATCAAGTCGTTTTGTGTCGAAGCTTTTATTACGCAGATAGTCACTATTTTCATTTGTTCTTTTGAGGATGCAAAATAGAACATTCCAACTGGCTTGGAAGCTCAGTAGTGATATCATGGAGTAAGCAAATACCGGGGCGTAAGTTGCTTGGTACGTTCGAAGTATCATCATTTGCTTGCATTAACTTACCATCATTATATTTTGCAGATTATGGTAAGATCGATAAATGGAGTATGTGCTAGGAAGCTATGGCACAGTATCGCACAGTGAGTATGTAATGGTTAAGAATGTAATCGAGAAGAATACCCATTAGATCGTGTGATTGGTTCCTAATGCTGTTCGTGTTACGCGAGTTAACCTTTTCTTTCTTGTAGGAAAGAAGGTGTTAGACGATCGATTGCCAAATTGCTTTATTTCTGTTACTTTGAACCGCAGACATTGAACCAACTTGAATTAATTGGGTCAATTCCATGCATTGACCCGAACTGCTGACGACGCTGGTGAGCGGCGATACGGCAACAAATGCTTACTTGGGTAGACACTCAGACTCGTCCAACTCTATGCAGCTAATCGGGAAAATGTATGGGATCAGATTGCCATCCCTGTAACTATTGTTCTTGTGGACTATATATGTGTTGTGAGCCAAATGAACTTTCCCTTGGTGATACAACACAGGATGGAGTCACATATTTCTGAATATTCTGAGGTCAAGGTTCGGGGTCTTAATCAGCAAAACTATCACTCTGTTGATTTTTTCCAGGCGTATGTAAATGCTAATAGAAAAAATTTCGACTGATTCTGATCGGAATTGTTTCATTACTTTGGATGTACTGGAAGCTAAATCTGTTATTTTAATATTGATCCGTGTATTGATGGTTATTTGTTTATTTTTATTATCAACTAAGTCCATTAGCAAGCTATTGATTAGTCGTAGTCGTAGGTCGTTAGCTTAGGAAATTCCTACTAAATATATCCAACCAATTCCTTCTGAGTCCCAACGTTTGAAACGTTTATTGGGCAGAAGTTTCCTAAACAATGAATTTAAATGTTGTAACTGATTTTGTATAATGATGATCAGCTGATTGGTTTCTATTTTTTTTAAATCGATTCTTATCGATTCCGTTTAAATTTTGTATGCTGTAATATTATAATGATAGATGTAATTGTAACTGTCGATCCTAGCTGGGCCTAAATCGATACCTACTATTGGTGGTACCCTGTCTATGGTTGTCCTTTGGCCGTTCATCGAACATACTAAACCTAACAGACTGTAACGAGGAAAATGATTTTGTTTTTTTTTGTAATTAGTTTTATTCATAGTATTTTTATCGGATTTTTCGAGTGTTGTCAGTAATTACGGTACTTCTATTAATCTGCTTGATTTTGATTTTCTTGTATCTTGGTTTGTATTTTAATCTAGCTCTCTTTTTTTTTTCAAAATTTTTTCTATCTGTTGGAATTGTTTTCTCCTTTATTCCCTTGCTGTAGGCCAAAAGATCATTTGATTGTTTTGATTTGAACTTTTTGTAGACTTGTTCGCAGATTATGGAGGAACGAGTGGATGGTAGGATCACTTCGTACGGAGTATATTTGATAGAGAAAAAAATGGGTGAATTATATTTATGTACTAAAGCTTGTATTAAGTCAGGAACGGGTAGGTGCATTTGTTCGAACTTCGTGATACGATACATTTCGATTATGGTTGAATGAAACCTTTGTATCACTCCGTTCATTTCACTACGGCCAGTAGCTGTAAAATAAACTTGAATATGAAGTTTTTACAAAAGTTGGTTAAATTCTGAGTGCCAAATGATTTTTCGCCATTCGTAACAATTATTTTTGGTGGGAGGTATTTTAATAGCAATCAACTTAACTAAAGCGAATTATGAAAATTTGTCTATACAAGTTAAGAAATAATGATTCTCCAAAAACATTTTATCTATATGTGCAATTTTGAATGTTGGAATGCTGGAATCGGTGTCTCTTGTTGGAGACACTTATCTGTTTTCATTACATATGCTGCAATTGGACAATACGGCGTAGAGCCGTTATACTAAAAAATAACTAAATATGCTGCAATTTGAAACAATATGTTTGATTTTGGAGAGCAGCTTCGGAAAATAATATGTACGCAAAATTCTCCAAACTTATTCTCCTTCTACTCCTATTTTCCTTTAGTGAACAGGTCTATCTTTGCCTAATTCACCTTGGGAGAACACAGCTCCAACAGCAAAATCTGAAGCATCGGTAGTCAGAATGAATGGTTTATTGAAATCGGAATAGATAAGAATATCATTTGACGATAATATTTGCTTCATTTTATTGAAACATTCTGCTTCTTGCTGATTTGTTTTGTTTTGATGTGTCAGAACCCTTCCCTCTTAAAATGTTTTCAAAGGTTTTGCGATTTTAACAAAATCTTTGACAAATTGCCGATAATAGCCCATCAATCCCAGAAAAGCACGAAGTTCTTTCATGTTTTTGGGAATGGGGTGTTTAGAAATTACGTCGATTTTATTCTGATAAGGTTTTATTCCGTCAGAGCAAACAACAAAACCGAGAAATTCTACTTCTTTCTTGAAGAATTCTGATTTATCTAATTGAATTTTCAATCCTGCTTGGTTAAGCGTGTTCAAGATGGTGTTCAAATTTTTAAAATGTTTCTCTAAATTCCTGCCAAAAACTTTTACATCGTCTATATCGACATAGCAAATTTTCCCTATAAAATTTCGCAAAACATCATCAATTGCTCTCTAGAAGGTTGCTTGAGCGTTTTTAATTCATATTTACCATTATTAATGGCAAATGCAGTTTTTTCTATGTCCGATTTTTTCATTCTGATTTGGTGGAACCCTGAAGCTATAGATCCAGAGTAGAAAAGGATTGCTGTTCTTTTCTGTCCTGCTGTCGGCTTATTATTGTGTACGCACGCAGTAAAACCGCATGTTTTACTCTGTGACTTCATTCTGCAGTATTCGTTTCTGTCGCTTTTAACCGCCTTTATCTTAACCGTAGATTTCAACTGGTTCTGCTGGTAACCGTCGGTGGTCCCTGATAGTTCACCTCAACTCTTTCCGATCTCAATCAACATCATGTGGACATGGTTAACCCACCCGCTGTTACCATATCAATCTGGCAGTCGTTTCAACCAACGCTTCGAAATGTGACATGACGAAAACCACAACCAACTACGATTCCTCCTGTCTCCATATCATCCTTCAAATTCGATTCTTCAATTCAACCCTGCTGTCGTGTGCCGCAATAATTCTAGTTCTAGTGCATAGCGTTGTGTAGTACCGTTAAGTGCTAGCTTAATCGATTATTGATTTTTTTCGTCTCTCCTTAAATCTATCAATCGTAATAATTACTTACGAACTAACTTAATCTAGATACTTTCTTAATACTTTACTTTTCAAACTTTTCCAACCGATTGTTGTGTAATTTGTCCAGCTTTCTTTCCATATTTAACCACGCACGTTTGATCGCTGGGTATTTCTACCACATCATAAGGTTGTTATGTTTGTATAACGTATCTTTATTTCGTGTTTCGCAGGTAACGGACCCGACGTGGCCAGAACCCTGGTGGTTGTGGTATTCTGGAGATCTTTCTTTATTGTCGTCACGATTCGGAATGATCTCCGTGGAGGCTGAGGCTCCTTTTATTCAAGATTTTCTATAGGGGTGTTAGTGAAATCGCTTACCTTATCAACTATGGTTAGTATGCGTAACTAATAACTATTTTCAATACATAACACTTCTCCCAGCTTTAAATGAGACTTTAGATACTCTAACAAACAATGTCAATTACGTTCACAAGCTACTAAAATTAGTTTTTCCTTATCCTGTCCCGTATTCTTTTGGATCTTCTTAATTTAGGAGATTTGGATTCACTTCGTTTTCGTGTCGAACTAACCTTTTGTTTGTCTGTCACCTTTACTGTTGTTTTGTCTTTTCCTACCGGTGCACTGACTATGGGTACTATGGGATGAAATTCATCCGATAGATCGGATGTTCTAGTTTGATTTGTGTGTACTATTCGCACATTTCCGTGAACATTTATCAAGTATCTATTGCTACTTATTTTTTCCAATACTAAGGCTGGAATCCATCTTACCAAATCCTCATGATGATTCCTATACAAAACTTTATCTCCTTTCGCGTGTGATACTGTATCTACTGTCTTGGACACTGGAGGCGGGAGGGGTTTGAGGTTTAGGTTACGTATCTTTCATCATTTTGAATTTCTAATTTAACTGGATTGCTCGTGTTTAGTAATGTTCTTGGTACATAGCAAAAAACTAATGATGAAGGTGTTTTACCTGTAGAAGTAGATGGAGTGTTACGATAATTAAATAATATTCGATTTAATTTGCGCTGTAATGGTATTGGTCTCAATTGTTCATCAATCAAATACTTCTTCAACACTTTCTTAATCGTCTGAACTCCCCTCTCCGCTAGTCCATTTGACTGCGGATGATAAGGCGGTGATTTCAACACCTTGATGACATTAGCCTAACATCCTTCCATAAACCCAGAAGAATTGAACGGTGGACCGTGGTCCGAACAAACTTCCGTAGGTAAACCAAAATAAGTATAGAAGTAAGTAAGTAAGTATGAATGAATAAATACTTAAACATATATCAAATAATTTAAAGGATATCTATTTGTGTTGGAAGTAAAGATTTTGTATTTATGGCGTGTTGTATGTTTGGTTATTTTCTTTACAACTCTATGTTGTTTTTCTTGATGTGTTTAAATATTCTTTTAAATGTTTTACCTGATGCCAATTGCCAATCTTTTTTGAGATTTTCTTTGATGATGTTTTTCTCTTTGTTGTATTTTGGACATACAAAGATTTTATGCAATCCGGTGTTTGGTTCGTTGCATATTTCACAGGTACCATTTTGTATTATGCTCATTTTTTCGAACCAGTATTCTGATAGATCATGTCCCGCTAGGATTTTACTTGCTATTTTATTTGACTTCATGTGCTTTGAGCAGTGTGTCTTTATACCATAGTTTGAATTTGAAATCACTATGTAGTTCTGCAAAAAAATTCCTTTCTCTCTTGTGGATGTGGTGTACCATTCTATAGTTTGTTCCTTCATTTCGTTTTGGAATATTTTTATCAGATCTGTATACCTGTATTTGTTGTTTATCTTATTTTGTGATATGGTTAGGGCTTATGGAGGATATGTGTTATTTTTACTGGCGCATCGTATTTTGAGTACGTTTAGTATTTTGCTTGCATTGATTTTAATGTGTTCTATATGCTTTTTAAATGTCAATTTATTGTCTATTATTGTACCTAAATATGTATATGTGTTCTCTTCGATTCGAGCCCTCTAGCTGTTTGTAGGCTGCTTCAGGAAAAATCGAACTACGGTTGAACTTTGAAGCTTGTTAAAATAAGGCGTGGAACCCGATGGAACTATGAAGCTTGTTTATAAACGAAGCATGGTACATAATGGAACTGTAAGGTTTCTTAAGCAGCACATGTTACTTTACGGAACTTTGTGGTTGTTCAATGGAGAAAAACGGCTTAGGAAATGTTTGTCGAACATTTTTACCGATAAAAACTAAATTATAGATTATGTTGGAAAATAATAACATAACATAGAATGTATATTTAGCAACGCGATCCGGCCGTTCCTTACGAATAAAATATGTTAATTTTTTATTCAACAGTTACAAATGACCAATATGTATGATGTATGACCAATATGTTCTGAATTTTTTGTGTCTTCAACTAGTGCTAACCACAAATATTCAGATGCAACAGCACACATAAAAATTCACAATCAGAGACGGGTTTACCCATGAGCGAAATGAGCGACCTTCAAGTGTTCCGTCGTAAAAAAGAGCAAGCCGAAGGTGCCTCGTCAAATGGTTGCAACATTTTACTAACCTAAGTTGTGTTGTGGTTGTTAATATGGTAGTGTATGACTTTGGTATATATATTGAAAAGGGCTGGGGACATGACGTCACCTTGTGGTAGTCCGTCTGTGATAAATTTTTTGAGGATTGTGTTGTTGCATTCTAATGTTGTGGTTCTGTTTTTTAGGAAAGCGTTCTATCATTTTTCCAATCAGGGTTTTTGTTTTGACATTCGACTAGATCGATGAACACGATCCCTGTTTTCATTTCATACATTTCCCTTGCAACTAGTGGCATGCCACCGAGCAATGACACCAGCCGCTTTTGAAGAATTGCTCTTCGTCATGTTTCTGTCTGACCGTTGTGCCCGAACGCATTCGTTATTCATTCTGTTTTTAATGTTATGATAGAACTGACGATCCATTTGAAATTTTTAATGCATTGAATTTGATTCAATTCAATTCAATTTTGAAAACAAGCATAATGCGTGAAGTAGAAGACGAGAAAAGTCATTCCATAAACGAAATGTGTGGAATTACCGGGCATGCTAGTAGATAACTTACGAGGTAAATTTTAAAATAAATCCAAATAAAATACTAACTGCTGTTGACAATTACAATCTTTGCTCCAAAAACTTGGAAATAAAAAAGTTGGGTGACTTTTGAAAATTCCATATCAATACAAGCAATGAATCAAAACTTATTGTAGTTTTATGTTGAAAGAAATACACGAGTTTTTTGTTGGCTATTTAAGGGTTAACCTTGAATAATCGAGTTTGATGTATTTTGAAAAGTCTTATTTCATTTGACGTTTACGATTGTCTGCCGCTTGGTTGGTAGCTCTTCGGTTGAATTATCGGCCATGTGCAGCCCCATCCCGCAAGGATGAGTGAGTTACGATTTGATGGTATGTGTGAGAACCCCCCGAATGCAATTTCACGGGGGGTCCAGCTGTTACCAGTGAACAATGGTTTGCCACTGGTCATGAGGAAATTGACATTTAAGACAATGGAAAAATACATTCAAACGAAGCCAAAAAAAAAAATGTGTTCCTATGACGATTATGAATGTGTGGGTGTTTATTTCCTTAGAAAAAAAAAACTTATGGGGCTTTTGCTCGTAGGTGAAGCTTAACTCCATATCTCCATCTGTATAATTTTGCACTGGCGGTGGGAATTTATAAACTTGTGATATTGGCGGTTGTAAAATGATGTTTCACGCTAGGCTTCTCTTTTGCTACTGTTTATCCCTTTGTCCGTTTTAGTTCATTTTTACAAGTTCATTCGTGTTCATGCAACTTATCTTACCATAGTTCATATGCCTAAGATTTTGCGTTCAGACTTTAGAATACTTTGCTCTAGCTTGAAGTTGTTGCAAGTATTCTGGGTACCATCGTGTCCAAATTGATTGCACCTGTTTCTGAACGAGCTGATATTGTGTCAAGCGATTATTTGGAATATTAGTAAGATCGACCTCTGGTACCGCTTGCATATTAGATCCTACTAGAAAATGACCGGGAGTCAACGTTTCTAAATCAGTCGGTTCATCGGACAATGGTATCAATGGACGCGAATTTAAACATTGTTCGACCTGTGCCAAAAGGGTAAGCATATTTTCTTGTGTAATGCTGCTAACTCCTATCGTTTTAGTGATATGCCTTTTTGCTGACTTTACTGCTGCCTCCCAAAGTCCTCCGAAATGAGGCGCCCTTGGAGGAATGAATTTCCAACTTATTTCATTGTTCGCACACCAATCAAATATCAATCTCCTATCACTATCGTCGGTTTTCAACATTTTGTAAATGCGATTCAGTTGGTGAACTGCTCCTTTGAACGTAGTCGCATTGTCCGAGTGTAACTCGATTATCTTGCCTCTGCGAGCAACAAATCGACGTAATGCTGCTAAAAACGCCGTCGTGGTGAGATCGCTCACCAACTCGATATGTACGGCCCGTGTCGCGAAACAGACAAAAATCGCGATATACGCCTTTACTGGACTTCGATTGCGGATCGTTGATTTCAGAAGAAATGGTCCGCAGTAGTCCACACCGCTAACGACAAACGGCCTCGTTGGTGTTACTCGGGATTCTGGCAAGTCTGCTACCGCTTGTTTCACCAATACCGGTTTGTGCTTGAAGCAAGTGTGGCATCGGTGATAGACACTCCTCGTAAGATTTCGACCACCAATCAACCAAAAACGTTGTCGAATCGTTGCTAACATCAGCTGCGGTCCAGCATGAAGTAACTGCAGATGGTAGGCTGTTACTAACAGTGTGGCTAAGTAATGCGATGCGGCAATGATGATGGGATGCTTTGAATCATTGGAAATGTGTGCATTTCCAAGCCGGCCACCGATGCGTAGAATGCCCATTTCATCAAGGTACGGTGACAACCACTTTAACTTCGATTTTTCACTAACGTGTTTCCCTCCTTTCAGTTCGTTAAGCTCTTCCGTGAATGAATCCTGTTGTGCTAGCTGGCACAACCTTAGTTCTGCACTTCGCAGTTCCGTCGCCGTAAGTGGTGGAACAGCATTCTCCAGCTGCTTGATAGGCAACAGCTTCTTACTCGATGATAACTCGCTGATGCTTGCTCGGCAGCTCTTGATGAAGCGTAGGCAATATCCCATAACTCGTCTCAACTTACTGTACGATGAAAATCGTTCGAAAAGTTTGACACGGAACTCACACTTCGTTGAGACAATCAGTGACACCTTTGCTCGCTCTTCGATGTCTCCTTTGTCCTTGATGGGACAAAGTGGCCACTCATCCTTACCAAGAGCCAGCCAATGAGGTCCATGCCACCAACAATCACTTTTCAACAAATTGTCTGGTTTCAGACCCCGTGAGATGTCAATTGCAGGGTTGTCAAAGCCTGGAACATGACGCCAGGCTGTGACTCTCGTCTCCTCCTGTATTTGGGCCACCCTATTGGCCACAAATGGTTTCCATCGACGTGGAGGAGAATTCAGCCAGTACATCACTGTCATTGAGTCGGTCCAACAGATGGTCATCGTAGATGACGTTATCGCTCGACTGGCTTTCTGGAATAGTTGGACCGCTAGTCGCGCGGCGCACAACTCCAACCTGGCAATTGCATGTGTGTTTGCCAAGGCTACGACTTTGGATTTGGCAGTCAACAGTTGTACCATTGTTGACCCCATGGACTCTGCACGTACATAAGCAAGCACCGTATGCATTTTGCGAAGCATCCGCAAACATGTGTAATTGCAGGCTGACCGCTTCCGACTGGGATACGAAACGCGGTACTCGTAATTTGCGTAGCAAATATAGAGTTGAATGGAAGCTTCTCCACTCTTCCTGAAGTTCACCTGGCAATGCACGATCCCAATCCCAAGCCTTTCCATCGTGCTTTAAGCTCCATAAACGTTGCAGGAAAATCTTGGCCAGAATGATTGTCGGACCCAATAACCCGAGAGGGTCGAATATACTTGCTGTGTACGACAATACCAGACTTCTCGTCAATACTTCAGCGGGTGGTGGAAGATCGACTTTGAAGCGAAACGAATCATTGGTTGGTGCCCAAACCAACCCCAACGTTGATACTGCCTGGCCATCCTTCCATTCGTGTAACGATTGGATAGCAAGATCTTCACGCGGAACATCTCGTAGAGAACATTTCATGCCCACTTCTTCAGTGCAAAGCCCGCCGAATCTAGCATTTGCGAAATTTGATTCCGCACTTCGATGGCCTCTTCCAAATCTGCTGCACCGGTTAATAGGTCATCCACATAGAAATCGTGCAGAACAGGATCTACCGCTTTAGGATAACGGCTCTTCTGGTCATGCGCTATCTGTTGTAACGTACGAGTGGCCAAGAATGGCGCTGATGCAGTACCGTAGGTCACTGTCTGTAGTTCGTACGTTGCTATCGGATCGGTGAACCGTTCTCGGTAACGTATTCGTAGAAGTTTGTGATAACTTTCACAATGGCGCACTTGCCGATACATCTTTTCGACGTCTGCTACTAAGGCTATGGCGTGCTTTCTGAACCTTTAGAATGATCGTGAACAGATCATCCTGTACCGTAGGGCCTATGAGCAGAGTATCGTTCAACGAGTACCCAGATGTTGTCTTGCAGGAAGCATCGAAGACAACACGTACCTTGGTGGTCGTACTCGTTTCTTTAACCACTGCATGGTGAGGGATATAATAGTGCGGTATGCTATGATCAACAGGTTCGGTAAGCTTTCGCATATGTCCCAAACTTTCATACTCCGAAATAAACTTTTTGTATTCTAGATCCATTTCAGGATTGCCCATCAGCCGACGCTCGACAGCTACAAGCCGTCTATCTGCTATCATTCTTGAGAGACCGAGGACAATCTCAGAATTCGTTTTACGGGGCAAGCTTACGATGTATCGACCTTGTTCATCGCGTTTTGTAGTTGCAGTGTAGTGTCTTTCACATTGCTCTTCTTCTAGCGATAATGCGGGACCTTCTAGGATCGATTCTGTTTCCCAAAAGCGTTGCACGATTGTTTCTAGTGACTCTTGAGCAACGGTTGTGAGGCAAGACCGTTGGCTGGAAGCCGATGTCTGGGAAGTATTCCCAGAGATTGTCCACCCGAAGGAAGTCTCTACAAACCATGGTCTGCCTTTGCCCAATCCACGCTTTCTTCCAGTATGCATTTCCCAATATGCATAACTACCGATGACAATATCGACCTTGCTTGGGACGAATCTGCTAATGTGACGTTCGGAATCTTCCATGAAGTGATGTCGATCGGTATTGTGGGAATATCAGCAGACGGTGTATTTAAAATCAGAAACTCCATAGGAGTAGACACCTGTTCTGATTTGCTCTGCACTATAGCATCGATAGAGCCCTTAGCCTGCTGTATCGCTTGACCGATACCTACTATCGAAACATCGACCTTCGACCGAGTTGTTAACAACTTTCGTGCTAAGGATTCCGACATGAAATTGCACATGGATCCTGAATCCAAAAGTGCTCGAGCTTCGTGTCGAATACCATGGTCGTCGACCACCCAAAGTAGCACGGTTTCGAGAAACACCATTTCTTGGTCCGAATTTGCCGCCATTGACACTTTCGGACGCGTGTTGTCATGTAGCAGGCTATGATGTCTGGCATTGCACGTAATACAACGATTCACGGACTTACATGACTTCACCTGATGGTTGTGGCTCAAGCAGTTGTAGCACAGTCGATTTTTCGTCACCAGCTCTCGTCGATGTTCGATATCCTCCTTCAAGAACTCTGGGCAGCTCCGAAGATTATTCGTCTCTACGCATCCCAATGGACACGAAGGCTGCATGGCGTTTGACTGGCCATGCGTCGTGTGCCGTGTTGTAGCTGCGTGTGCGGTGTGTCTCGGTCTGACCTTCTGCTCGCTGCCGGCCACCGTTCTCCCATACGTCTCGATGTCTTGCGTGAACTTCCGAGTTGACCTGAGAATAACGATGCGATCTTGTAAGAAATCGATAAGATCCTTATACTTATCTCTCGGTGCTTGTGACGAATGCTTTTCCCAAGCCAGCATTGTCGAAGGATGTAGCTTGAAGAACATCAAAGTGGTGAGCGGAGAGTCCCAATTGTCGACAGGTTCTTTTAGCTTTTGTAGGCCGTGCACATTCCGCTTAAACTCGTCGACGATTTGTGCCAACTCATCGACAGATTCCGATTTCAGCGCAGGGAGATGGTGAATGTTGCGCAGATAGTTCCGAATCAGCATGCGCGGGTTGTCGAACCGTTTCAGCAACGCAGCCCATGTGACTGCATAATTATCTGCTACCAGCGTAGTGTGCTCAAAGAGCAGCGCGGCATCCCCCTTCAGCGATGACAGCAGATACTGTAGCTTCATGATCGGTGGAATCTCAGCTGACGAATCGATCATCGACACAAACCGATCACGGAACGTAAGCCACTTAGTTGAATCGCCATCGAAAGTTGGCAACTCAATTTTCGGGAGTCGTAGACTTGGTCCCGAATTACCCGATGCACTAACACTTGTGTTCGCATACAGCACCGAAGCATTAAGCGGATTAGCGTCACAAGGTTTCTTTTGTAGCAAGAAACCTTTCACTTTGCGATAAACGCTGTCCAATTCACACCTTTCTTGCAAACACGTTTCCTGTGCCTCTACTGATTCATCGTATTCCTCTATTTTAGCGATTGCGCTCATGAAATCGTCCTTGTATTGCTCCAACTGTTCTAAACACACTGGGACTTCATGAGCATCACTATCCGAATAGTTCAGTTTGAATTGCTCAATGTTCTTTATGAGCATCTGCGCTTGGCGCTTTTTTAATTTTTTTCTCCATCTTAATCTCACTCCACTAATACTTTGGCACACCTGTAAGGTCGTTACCAGATTGCGATGTTGCACGAGTTAGCGAAACTATCACTTCGGATTGTAGAGAAGTTAAGAGAAACGAAAGCTTCCTTCTTCTAAGGCGGTTAGGCTGAGAGTGCCGTCCTTTTGCTTTATTCCGATTTAAATATAAGTTTCGTGTTCAAAAGGGATCGGGTGATGAAAGGAAGGATTTAGAGAAAGGACGTAGATAACGGTGATCGTCCGGATGACGATCTTGTGTTGGTTTAGGGCTGATACCGTTGAAGGGATCCTGAATCAGGTACGGACGCTCGATATGTTGGTTTAGGGCTGATACCGTTGTAGGGATGCAGAATCAGGTTCGGACGCTCGATCGACCGGATGACGATGCTGTGTTGGTTTGGGACTGATACCGATCGACCGGATGACGATGCTGTGTTGGTTTGGGACTGATACCGTTGAACAGTTTTGATAACTGTATCTATGATTCTGGGTTGTTCCGATAACTCACGCAAGTTGTTCAAACTGATGGCGCGATCGAATGTTCGTTAAGATGGTCACGTTTCGCGATGGCGTATCCTTACGACGACGCTTCACTGTTCAGGACGCTTAGCGGATGACGCCGTATAATTGGTGCGGAGCAACAACTCACAATTCTCACTAAACGTGCAATAACGAAGCACAATCACGGAACAGGAACAAAATTGTCTCTAAGCAACGGATACGTAGTACACGTTTCAACTTATTTCGCGCCTGTGGTGCAAGGCAACGATCGTTGTGCTTCACTGTACTAACACAACTATAGCAAGCCAAAATCAATTTACGCCACAATTCACGTAGTGAAATTGTTCAATATCACAATCAACTGATGAATTCCACCCAATCCGGTTCGAAGGACCAAAAAATGTATAATTTTGCACTGGCGGTGGGAATTTATAAACTTGTGATATTGGCGGTTGTAAAATGATGTTTCACGCTTGGCTTCTCTTTTGCTACTGTTTATTCCTTTGTCCGTTTTAATTCATTTTTACAAGTTCATTCGTGTTCATGCAACTTATCTTACCACAGTTCATATGCCTAAGATTTTGTGTTCAGTTAACATGTAGTTAACAGCTATACATTAACATGTATAGCTCCTACGGTTGTCAAGTACGAAACGTAAACAAAACAATTACTTGACATATTTCTAACTGTGAATTAATCCCTAGAAATCCAACACCATCTTCTTTACACCTATGTGAACGTGTATCTATCTTATCTTAGTCAGTGTCAGCGTTACTGTTCCGTGCATACATTCGCGCCTTTTCTCAGTCAGTTTGATACTTGTACATAGAGTAACTGTGAAGTATGAAAGATTTTTTTTTTCAAGTGAGTATTAGACACAGCTTACCTGGGCTAGATCTAAGTCATGATGCGTGTTAGATTGACCATATCGCCATATGACTATATCGTGAGGCCAGAGCAATGCAGGATTTTCTTCAACATAAACTTTCTGTTTAGGGAGCAATGGAACCGGTTCAAAATCGATCGATGGACCCTAAGATTGCTGCAAATCCGCCGGTGGTGCCAAGAGCATTCTCGACCCAACTTAATCCTGCTTTAGGAACAAATACAATAATTCCCACATCAGACTTCACACCAAATCCTGTTCCATCACCACACTGACGAACATCATACGTACGACAGATTCCTGGGGTTAAAATTATTTCCCAAGTAATTATCCCTGCAATTTCTACGGCATCAGACCCTTCTCCACCACTGTACCCATGGTCAACATCCCTTCAGCAGGATCCTACTGCACATCCCAACTCCGTTACAATAATCCCTTCATCTACTAAAACATATATCGACCCTGCACCGCCGTTGTACCCACGATCATCATCCCTTCAGCATTCCATTGCACATCCAAACTCCAGCACAACAATCCCTTCACTGCCTGGAACATGTATCGATCCTGCACCTCCGTTGTACCCACGATCATCATCCCTTCAGCAGCATCTTACTGCACATCCCAACTCCGTTACAATATTCCCTTCATCTACTAAAACATATATCGATCCTGCACCTCCGTTGTACTCACGATCATCATCCCTTCGACACATTCCCATTGCGCTAGGTACCTCCCACACAGATTTACCATCGTCATCATACCTATCAGCTCCTTCTATACCTGTTATCCCAGATCCATCCGCTTCACTTCCTGCAAAGTTGGACCCAACCGTTGCCCAATACCGATTGAGAGTAAAATAGACACACTTATAAAGGGCAATCTAAAAGTAGCTGCAGAAATACATCTTGTTTTCAACACGCTGTACAAAAGAAATGGTGTACTAAATGAGTACACTATTCAAAAAATGGCATCCAAGGATGATTTGGATGCTTTTAATGCCAAACTAGGAGGAGATAATATTTTTTTGGCGGAAAATGTTTGTTTAATAATTAGGGCACTACATCAAACGAGCGATGTTGAAATGAGACTAAGTATTATAATCGATCTGTTGTTCGAAAGGCAGTTAATTGCCCAGTGTAGTTGGACAGGAAGAGGATATCCCGACCCTTAAATAGTTTTCTCAATACATACATATAATAACATTGATAAAACTCGCAGGAGGCAACAATTTGAACGGCCTGACAATTGAAAACGTAAAACAATTTTTACAAAAAAAAAAAAAATGCATCATGGTAAAGGTCGATGCGAAGTAAAAACGTTACGGCAAATGGGGTTGAAGCGACAAAAGCCAGACACCGAGCAGCAGTCGCAAATTTAAAGGCATGCGTTTAATGTTATGAGTAGACCCAGACCGTTTTATGGTTGTAGTGCCAGATAAATGCCTTGGTCTCTTTGGCTTTAAGTCTACCAGGCATGCATACATGTGGCATACAATGACTCACTAGACCTAGTTTTGTCCAGAAATAGAATAGTTAGGTTGAATTCAAAGTGATCTCTACTGCGTGATGAATATTATTTAGTGAATAAATTAGTTGTATAGTGCACGTTTTTACGAAGAAAATCGTTACTAACATACGACTGAACATGAAGCTTTTTTTCTAAATGTTTAATTGTACATTCATTTATTTTGTTTTAAGTATAAATTTTCTAGAAGCGTTGAAAACAAAGTTTAAAATAAACTGAACACATCTTTATTATATTGAAAAACTATCTTCAATCACAATTCAGTATCACTTGGAAAAAGGAAGAAAGCATACATGTTGTACATATACACTTCTTGAAAAAGTTCGTATTATATCCCATGATCGCTGCTGTCTATATAATTTGGTCTGTTACAAACATAGTTTTTATTTATATTATTAGTTAAGCGTGTGAAGGAGAGGAGCAAAATGAAAGGTGCATCCCTGATCTATTGAAGCGGCTACCATTTTACATTTTATGTTTTCAATGGGAATTATGTTTATAGTAGAAGATAAATCTTTTATGTCTCCATAATAGTTAAAGATTATGTCCGAGCTGCATGGATAAGTAAAAGCTGGAGATAATTTTATCATAGGATAGCCTTCAATTACTAATGTTTCTGACGGATTGATCACACCATTGTATTTAACAATTAGACCATAACGTGTTAAAAACCAACCGTCTCGATTTCTCTCCTTTAGCATAAAGCTGGAAGTAACATTAACAATAGTTTTTCCCTTTCTCATGGATGTTGTAGGAAATCCGTGATCCTGACTCTCGGAAGCATATTTAATTTCTCCATACTCTGTTAATCTCCCTATCAATTGATGTAAAAATTCACTTCCACCTCGTATACAATCTTTAATTAACTTTAACTTGTTTTCAAAAGGGTACATAGAAAAGGTAGATAGTGGTCCAAACCTATTTACTTCTGCTGCAATATGTAAAAGGTTGTGCACATTGCTGGTTACATGACCTGCACCATAAACTTTACTGAACTCTTCAACAAACTGTTTAAGTAGTTCTCCAGCATACGTATAATACTGCTTGTAAACCTTGGAAGAGAGCAGTGTAATGGCTACATAGTACAATGTGAAATGATAGAAAGCTTTTTCTGAAATTCTGCCTTTTAAAATTGGAATTCTAGCATAATGCAAAAATATACTAAACTCGCTTCCTTTCCAGAATGTTAGATGTTTTAGAGTCCGTAGCTTACGGTGTATCTCTCCTGGTATTTCTATTTTGCTAAGAAGAAATGAAATTTCTTCTTGTTCGTAAGAAGACCATTTAGGAAATGGTGGTAAAAATCCTAATACTAAACCCTTTAACAATTTTTTTGTAACATCTAAATCGATTGCGTGAAGTCTGTCACCTACAACTATGTCTAGTATTACATTTAAATCATAAAATTCCGATACAGGTGATGGCCGTTTCTGATGTCCTCCAGCGTAGATTCCGCTTCTAAATTCTGCATCCGTTCTGTCTCTTCCTACTCCTTCAAATGTTACCTTTCTTGCGAATTTGTCATGCGTTCCAATCAAAGTGCATTTTGAGCAACCGTGCGCTGCATTGAAATAATCTGTTCCTGAAAATAAGAGATTAAATTGACATATTTGATATTTATGTTGAACACCAGGGACATTAGGGCGTAGATACCCTTCAGCGTTTTCCGGCTTTGATGTTCCACAGTATGCTCCAAGTACTAAAACTTCAGCTTTAGGATCATTATGTACTTGCATCAATATTGGCCAGAATTGCGTTCCTCCGCTGTTGTGAAGAGGTAGACCATCCATCGACAAATTGATTTTAAAAGCGTCCAAAGCGGGCGTTACTTCTCTATAAAAAATCACATCATATATTAACAAACTGATAGAAAATAGACACATGAAATACTTACTGATAATAATTTCTTAATGCATTCTGGATCCCCTGGTACCAATGCTGTCCACCAGCAATGCTGAAAATCTCTTTTCCTACTTGAAGCGGTGTTTTCAGCAGCGTTCTGGAATCCAACGGCAGGTAAATTTCGGTGTTTTCTCGCACCAGATGCAACAACTTGTTCAGAGTGGCGTGAGGCACTTTGCAAGATAATGCTCAGTTTCTTAAAGCGTCACAAAATGACTGGTTTCTGTCGGCATTATGCTCATCGTTATCTTCATTAATGTATTCGTCAGCCTCATCCTCATCGTCTTCCAAAATGTAGTCAAAAGGCATATTTTCGAAACACGCATCCCCTTCGACATTGATGTTAGCGCTTCCTGTACCTAAAAGCGCGAACTCTGTTTTAGTAATTTCTAGCGAGGAAAACCATTTCTAATACAGTGAAGCAAAGCTTCGGATACATAAGTTGCATTTTCACCTTTTGAATCCGGCCAGAGACATGAGCTTTGTTCTGAAGCAGCACCACTCGTTTCAGTAAGGTTTTTTTCTTCCCTTTCCTCTTGATACTGCTTCCATAATTGTTTTCCCAGCCTGCTAACCGTCGCACTGGTTTTTCCTCGTTTCGAGTTCATAATATAGAACCGAAGGCGTTAAAACTGACGTGAAATAGTTCGGAATGCTATGGCGGTTATTATTTGTAAACAACGACCGATCAAATTAGGATTTAAGCACGGATACTTCCTTATCAGTGGTCTACCTCGGTCGACGTACAGGAAAGCAGAGAGCCTCGACATTCCTGTATCGGTTTTATTAAAGTGATCTTCAACGTTCGATCAGATATCATTAGATCATTTTCGGATGGGTGCGTTTACAATAGTCGCTTGGTGTGTTAACCGTGACACCCTTACAGTGAGGTTGGAGAGCATCATTTAATCCCGTTGAGTAGTCTCCGCATATACGAATGCATCCGTTCGCCTTGCGCACCACCACTATAGGCGCTGCCCAAGCCGAGAAATTGCGGGTTATTATGCCTTCTTTTTCTAGCCGGTCTAACTCCTCGTCGACAACGGATCGCATTGCATAAGAAATCGGGCGTTTTGGTCGAAATACTGGGACCACATTCTTCTTCAGCTCCATCCTCACTGTTGCCTTCGTGCAATGTCCCAGCTCGTGGGAGAATAACGCTTCAAACTCCTTTTTTACTGCATGTAGACTTTTTTGTGCCACACACACACGATTACATACCGACGCCAGTGGAACGTTCCACAATCCAAAAATTTCCATCAAATCAGCGCCCAGTAACATTAGCGGCTCTTCAGTGACTCGCACCATGCACGGTTTCAGCTGTTGCTTCAAAGCAATGTGTGCACAGAATTCTCCAAATATTTTCAGCTGGCTGCCCGACGCTGTTTTTATCTTCACGGATGGCGGACATAATGGAGGCTGTCCTATTTTCCTCCATTGCTTCAACGATATTATCGAAATATCCGCACCAGTATCCACCATCATTCTCATAGGTTCGCCATTTAGAATCACATTCACGTGACCTTTGCCGTTACTGCTGATCATATTTACTAGGACCGTTCTTACTCTGCTATTTGTTTTCGATGCTGAGAACCGTGCCGCTGCATTACAATGCCCTTCTTTATGACCATACTTGTGACAATGGTTGCACTTATAGTTCCTATACGTGCATTTTCGAGCATAATGCCCTTCACCACAAAGCCAACATTTTGTGGTAGATTTGGCCGGATGCGTATCACGCTGCTCTCCTACATTTCGGCGGTTCATTTGCCATTTCGGACCAGGTCGATCGAACTCTTCCCATCATTCCCGACGTTTATCTGCTTCTCACTTTCAATCATAACGGTGTCTCTCTTCAGCGTTACCATCTTTTGGCACGTTTCCATTAACTGCGTTAACGTGGTCACCTCGTTGTTCGTTGGTGACTCATTATGCAGCGTGTATTGAGCTTGCTGCGCCTGATGCACCTGCAGCGCCAGCTAACATATGTTTTGGTTTTTCCCGAGCATAATTTTAGGCAATAAACACTGCTTTAAATACTGATGCATTTTGTCAACAGATTTCAAATTCGATTCGTGTTTCTGCACGTCAAGTTCATTTTTCGAGTGATATTGTAATTTGTGAACATACGTAATATGTCGAACCTTAAACGTGCTCGTCAAACTGGTGGTTTCTATCGCCGTGTAGATAAGTTATTGAGACCAAACTCTGCGGATGAGGATGCTACAGAAGCAGGACCGAGTGGACAAGGATTGTCGCAAGAGTCCGAAGTTAAAGATTCACCTGTAGAGCTAGAACACCTGCAAGAGGATGTGGATTTTGAACAACTTGAAGGAGAAGATACGGCGAGCATAAACTACATCGATATCGACGACGATTTTTCCGACGACAGCGATGTGGAAGATGAAACTACCCTAACCGTCGAGAAACTTTCCATCGTAGACGGCATCCGTTTCTGGGCATTATCGACTAATGCTACTCATACTTCGATCAACTTGATTCTGCGAGTATTTAAAAGAGCTAACGTCAAAGAGCCTGCAACAGCAAAAACATTATTGAAGACTAAACGTAATGTTTCTTCTGAGATAACCGAGCTCGGCGGAGGACAATTTTGGTACCATGGTGTTAAAAATCACCTTTTGAAATATTTCTGGTAAGTAAAGTGTATGTGCTGTTTCAGAACAACGATTCATTTATTCATTTTATTTCTGCAGCACAAAAAAGCCGCCATCTAAGCAGCTGTCCTTGAATCTGTCGATAGATGGACTTCCTTTGCACAACAATAGCACAATGCAGTTTTGGCCGATAATGTTTTCGATACACGAAATTCCACGAGCACCTGTTATGACTGCTGGCATCTTCTGTGGCTTGAAGAAACCGGAAAACTTAGAAGAGTTTCTGCGCCCTATCGTCGAGGAATTGAATTCCTTATCGGATGGCGTCACAATTCAGGGTGAAAATGTTGCCGTGAAGATTAGGACCATCGTTGCAGACACACCAGCTAGAGCATTCATCAAAGGTAAAACATTAGATAAGATATTACCACTTCCATAATTCCTGATATAGTTCACATTCACTGAATGCACTTTGTTTTATGTTCTTTTTACACTAGGAGTCACAGGCCATACAGGATATGGAGCGTGTTTGAAATACACTATTCCCGGCGAATACAATAGCGCATCGCGTACTGTAACTTTCCCTGGTGTTAATTATCCTAAACGTACCGACGAAGGATTTAGAAACGATGAGTATCCAGGGCACCGCAAAATAGCGACACCTCTTTTGGATCTGTTGCACTTCAATATGATCGATGACGTGATTGTATCGGACCGATTGCATCTCATCGATCTTGGTGTGGTGAAGCGTCTTTTTCTAGGCTGGCGTGACGGGACCTTGGGCAAGAAACGATGGTCAGCCCAACAACGCATGAAAATTTCAAAAGCTCTGGAAAAGTTGCTTTTACCTTCCGAGATCCATCGAAAAGTGCGCTCCATCGATAGTGCGCATTTCTGGAAAGGATCTGAATACGCTTCTTTTCTCCACTATGCCGCTATAGTGATACTAAAGGAACACCTTCCAGACGACATGTACAAACACTTCAATGTTGCTGTTAATGTTGCTGTTTTGTGCCGTAACGTTGCTGTCATCCACCGTGTACAAGCAGAAGTGGCAGCTGGCAGGGCAGATGCTGGAAAAATTTGTTCAGGATTTTGCCACTGTGTACGGCGGACAGTTCATGAGCAGCAACGTTCATAACCTGCAGCATGTCTATGAAGAAGTGGCCGAAGCCCTAAACGTGAAGAAGGCACGTTTAGGGCCCTTACCCTCCATTTCCACGTATCCTTTCGAAAACGAACTTCAGCACTTGAAGCGTCTGCTGCGAAGTGGATGGAGAAATTTGGAACAGGCCGTTAACCGACTTTCCGAGTTGAGTGAATTCCGAATGCCTCGATCGCAATTTATGAATTATCCAACAATTAAGCAACACGGAAAAACAGTGACTCTCTACCTTCGTCAAAACTTCATGTTGTAAAATACAGAGAGAAACTGCTGGTTTCTACTTAAAGATCAGGAAATCGTGCAGTTCAGTACAGCGACGATAGAATTGAGTGATAGAATCGACAGCCTGTGCATCCGAGGCCGAATGATTAATCTAAAAGTTTTAGTGTTTGACGAACCGTACGAGTCTAGCGAAATGTACATTTACAAAGGATGCGCTAACACTTTAGGAGGAGCGAGCGTGGAAATCCGTTACAATCAAATATTTTGTAAGCTAGTTGCTATACCAACTGGTAACAAAGACGAAATAATATTTATTCCCTTACTGCACACGATAGTACAATAAAACACTAAAAAAAAATTCTTTGCACATCAAAATCTTGTTGGTTGTTTTCTTTATTGAAATATCTTCTTCCAAACAACGCAATGAATCATGGATATTCATATTGTTGGAAATATACATAAAGCGTAAGGAAAATATTTAGAAATTTATCCTGCCATTACACGGGAACATAATTAAAATAGCAAAACTGGACAATTTATTATTAGTTAAGAATCATGAACTCACATACTTCACACAAGTATGAAACAGTAAATGAGTTATGTTCAAATGAACCCTAGGACGTAGGAATAAACAACTGTAAACTGAACCTATGTTGGGTAATAGGTGGAACTTATAATCATTTATTTACTAACAAACTAACTAACTAACTAACTAACTAACTAACTAACTAACTAACTAACTAACTAACTAATTAACTAACTAAGTAACTAACTAACTAACTAACTAATTGATTAGCTAGCTACCTACGTACCTACCTATCTACCAAACTACCTACCTTACCAACAAACTACTTAACTACCAACCTAACTTACTATGTATATCAACCTTCACTTTAACTTACTCATAAAGTAGGTCTATGGCAGGAGGTTTTTTTTAAATTGCTAATATTTATCCTACTTTTAGCGTGGTACATTTTTTTCATTAAGAATTGCTTAACATATTTAGTATCAACGTCTAAATTATTATTGCTACCTATTGTTCTAAATAATCATATAACTTCCGTAAAATTACTTAAAGCTATTTTATTTTCTTCCTTATTCCTACTAACTCCCGTCCAATTTAATTTAGCAAAGAATTGCTTCGTAAAAATAATGTCGATGGCATCGTGCAAACGGTTATCGACATCGGCGCGCGATATTTGAAGCTGCATATATCTAATTACTTTTTTGCTAAAATCGCTATCCTTAAGTTGATTATTAAAATCTATAAGCTGCTGTTCTCCGTTTATAGGTTCAATTTGAAACTCCATCCGAGGGAGAAGACCTTCCCTTGGCCGGCTTGCAATGACTAATTCCTCCACCATGTCCATGTTGGCTGGTTAGACATGATGCTGAAAGTAAAATATTTTTTAAAACAGAAATTACATGAATTCTTTGCACCCGCACGCATGTATCGAATTGCCACCCATTACGTTTCATACATTGATGCTATGCTCGCATTCGATGAAAATGTATTGATGCCAATGCATTGAAACAAAAAAAAAAATTATCAGCGCGCTGGTGACGCGGGACACGCGCGCGCTCTTCGCCTTCGCCTTCTTCCCCCCAACAAGTGTCTCAGACGGAGTAACGCCAGCCGCCGCATATTTATATAGCAATCAAATTGCTAACAAAACCCAATTTTAACACCCGACAGAAGAGAACCATGATAGCTCAATCGTTAGGGGCGTAGACGCAAAACATGGTAACATAAATAACTTTTCACTACATACGTAACTTAAAATCTACTTTCTACTTACCTTTGCAGCGAATATAAAAATTAATCTGGATTCGTACGTTATCACACGGGTGCACACACTAAACACATCCAAACACGATGGGCTCAAGCTAAAGAATGTAGACAGGCGACATATATCATAGACCGGCCCGTATGTTAGAAGAGTAAAGAACACGATAATCTACCGATAATCAATCTATCCGAATGAGATGCAAGAAAGCGAATTACATAGCACACATCAAAAACCGAGTAAAAGTACATACGACCGATGAAATACTAGGAAATGACAAAGAAATGCGAGTGCCGAGTAAGGAGAAGAAGGTGCAAGGCAAAACAGAAAAAAGGGGATCGCACTATCCCTCTAGCCTAATGCGAACAGCTGTTTTTTGGGGGATCTACCTGATATTTTGGAGGATCGTTTCGGGGATCACACATACACACGCATTATATATAACCCTCGTTTATGTGTTGTCTCGTATGCATCCAAGCGGCACTGTATCATAGGGTTTGTGCTCCCCATGTTTTTACTTGCATGTGTGTTAGTATCCTCCAAAAAAGTCTGACTTTGCTTGGAAAAAGCGGGGATTTTTTGTCGACCGAAATTCCTCCAAAAGTTCCTCCAAAAAACAGCTGTTTGCTTACTTGGGTCGTAGGTAGTGTTGTGAGTAGTGTTGGGTCAAGTAGCTCTTTTCAAAGAGCGGAGCGAACCGCTCTCGCTCACCTTAGTGAGCGGTGAGCAAGAGGTAGCTCCGCACAGTGCGAATTGCGCTCCGAAGAGCACAATGTGCGATGAGCGAAATGCGCTCCGAAGAGCGCGATGTGCGATGAGCGAAAAGCGCTCCGAAGAGCGCGATGCGCGGTGAGCGAATAGCACGAGAAAGAGACTGTCGAGCTATGTATATCGCTATGAATAATCTGTGAAATTACAAAATGTAGCGCTATTTGAAAAGTGAAAACAAGATAGTTACTATAATAAATTTCTATAAAAAAATAAACTAAAAACAAAAAACGGACTAATGAACACCATGTTAATTTTGAAACTTTATATCTACAAATACAAAGAAGCTGCGTGTGGTTTTTTATGTAAAACTTATAGTTTTTAAATATATTTTAAAAACTTATGCTATATTTTTATGTTTTTGAAACAAGCTGATCTCTTCTTCTTCTTCTTCTTCTTCTTCTTGTTTTAAATGACTTTTTGGTCATCGATTGGCTTAATAGATTTATTGGTACCATATAGTTGGGACCCACTCGGTACGGTCCGGATTAGAATTGATCCCTGGTCCTGCCGTGTGGAGATCAACGTCGCTATCGCTTCTTCCTACGAACCACCCTAACTGTTACTAATACTTATATTTATTATTTATCAAGACAAAACAATGATATCGCTTAATACATATTTTAACAAATATTTTTAACATTCATCATGTTACGCACTATGGTTAAAAACTGATTTTATGAGATTTATGTACATATTAAATCAAGATTGTAAATCTTTGTTCCTAATGTAAGCCATAAGACTAACCGTGAGAAAAAATTATGAAAATAATGATAATAATAAAATAAAATAATCATACTATGTTCCTGTAATTAGAGATTTTTTTCTATAGTAACGGCCTGGCCGTATTTCTGCTAATAGCTAATATTTTCACGCAATATATGATTTTATATCGAAATTTTAAGTTAATTCTTGACATCCTTGTCTAATTTTTATGTTAACCTATTTTGGTTAATGAATAGTATTTTGTTGATTTTGTTTGGTTTTAATCTGTTTCGTTTGCTTGTCTCTACATCTCCTGCCTTCGAAAACACCCTTTCACAAGGCACGGATGATGCAGGAATACACAAAGTTTCTAACATTAAGCAATGCAGTGTTGGAAACTTATTTTTGTATAGTTTCCACCATTCCAGGGGATCTTCAGTCCTGTGAGTCAAAGGCCCCGATAAATAATTGTCTAACTCTTTTTGGACTTCACTTCTAGAATGTAGCACGACTTGCGATTGATCTTGCTCTGAATCAAAATCAATCCATATACTATTTTTATCATTATTTGATCTCTCAGTGTTTTCCTGCGGTTGTTGATTTTGTGATTCATTATCAATAGCGTTTATGGCATTCATTTTCTCAAGTATAAGTGTGCAGCATTGGTTAAATTCAGTGTCACTATTGAATCCTTTGTGTTTAAATCTTGGATCTAAAACTGTTGCAAGCTGAACTATTTGTGAATCCACGTAACTGAACCTCTGCTGAATTCCATCAAGGAGGCATTTAATTAATGTTTTCGTTTCTTTACAACATGTAGTAATCTGTGAATGAGAATTTAATTTTTTTATCATCAAGCTTGTGATCACTTTTACCTTTGATAAGGTCACAATCTTTTCAGCAGATAATTCTTTTGTTACTAAATCGAAGAAATTTAAAACACTTGATGCTTCACTCATAATTATCCAATCATGTTCATTAAGAGTGTTTCCAAAATTCAACACAGCTAATGATGAAACGATTGGATCTTTGTTTATAGAGAAACGCTCCAACATATAAAATGTCGAATTCCACCTAGTTGGGACGTCTAAAATAAGTTTTTGTTGCACGTGATTTAAAAGCTCTTGAAATTCCCGAAGCTTTACGAATGCTTGGGCACTTTTTAAAAAATATTTTACTATCCGTTTTACTGCAGCTACTGTTAAGTGTATAGAATTGTTTATAGAATGTTGAACTATTAAATTCAGACTGTGAGCAAAACATGAAATATGTTGAATACCAGTTAAACTAACGGCTTTTTTCATGTTTGGTGCGTTATCGGTTACAACACATATTACTTTTTCAGAAATTTGAAATTGTTTCATAATTTTTTCTAGCCATTCCGCAATATTTTCAGATGTATGTTTATGGGGAAATTCTTCACAAGCCAGCATATAGGTTATTAATTTGGACTCACTATTAACAAAATGTACAGTGACTGCGAAGAAACTTTCATTTTGAGGATTAGTCCATCGACGCAGCGTTATCGCATCGATCGGCGCTTGTAGCAGTCCTACTGTGTGTGTGTGTGTGTGTGTGTGTGTGTGTGTGTGTGTGTGTCTGTGAGTGAGTTTGTCTATTTGAGCATCGTGTGTCACGGTAAGTGTTATCCTTCCCTATACGCACCGTTGTCCCCGGCTCTACCATGGCGGTAGAGCAGGATGTCTCTGATTCGGATCGGGAGAATGATTCTTGCAGGGAGGTAAAACGAAAGCCTGGGCGCCCTAAGGCTGCGCCAGCGGCAAAAAAAATAGCGATCGACGAAAGGCCTTCGACATCGAAGGCCGCATGTAGTGGTGCCACTTTGGCAAAGAATACCCAGGTGGCAAAAAGTGCCCCGCTGGTAGCATCCAACGAGCCGCTATCGGAACACCGAGCGCGTGCTTACCCGCCGTCGTGGGAGGGTAAGCCGGTTGTCTATTTTATGCCACGAACAAAACAGCTCGATGTGAGGACGATCGCGGCATCGCTGTTTAAGAAGTACCCGGGCGTTGCCGATGTGTTTCGGATGCGTCCAAATAAGATCAGGGTTACCGCAAAGGACCGGGCTCAAGCCAACGTCATTGCGGCTGATCCAGAGTTTACGGAGCACTACCGGGTTTATATCCCCGGTAGTCTGGTTGAAGTGTCCGGCGTGATCCAGGACTTCGAATATCCTGAAGAGGATATAGTTAAATATGGCGTGGGCGCTTTTCAAGCCCCAGGTACGCCAAAAGCAAAAGTGCTCGAGGCAAAAAAGCTTTTTAAGCTTGACGCCTCAGCGAAGGAGGGGAAAAAATATGTTCCGACCTCCTCAATCAGGATCACGTTTGAGGGTACGGTTCTTCCGCAGGCCCTCATTATTGAAGGTCTCCGGATACCGATCGACCGGCCATACGTGCCAAGGGTGGCCACCTGTTCGAAGTGCAGTCGGATCGGACATGCCGATCCGTTTTGTACTCGCAAAATATGCTGCGGAAAATGCAGAGGGGCGCATGCCACCGAGGAGTGCAAAGCCCCTTCTCAAAAATGCTCGCATTGTCGGGAAGACTGGCATGAGGTAGCCTTATGCCCGGTGTACCGCAAATTGCAAAGGGAACAGACAAAAACGGTAGCTGAGAGGGCACGCGGCTCTTATAGCGACGCCCTTAAAGGTGCGAACGCGTCGAACCCTTTTGCAGTTTTGGATACAGCTGCAAATGGCGAGTCCAACCCAACTGCATCCGAACAGGTGCCATTGAGATCAGCTAAGACCAGAGTATCATACAAAAAGATACAACGGAAGGTCCTAAAAAAAAAAAGTAAACCCTTGGCACAACAGCGTCTTGCTAAAGCAACATCCTCAGTCCCAACTCGAGACGCTGATCCTTCTGCTCCCGCTCCTCAATCTGCCAGGAAGGAGCCCAAGAAGAAGCTATCCCCCCGGACCGAAGCCCCTCTGGAAAGCTTGGCTTTTCCAATCGGGGGTTGTCCGAAAACCCCTACCCCGTCCCTTTCCGAGATCCTAGAGTCCCTCCTCATGACCCTGAACCTCCCGCAGCACCTGCACATGATCGCTACTTGGGCCCTTCCTTTCCTGAAGGGGATGATCAAACAGTGGCTGGCCCAATGGCCATGCTTAAGCATGATGGTCCGATTGGACGATTAATTCCTCCGATTCCCACCATCATACAGTGGAACTGTAGGAGTTTGCTTGGTAAGCTAGACTCCTTTAAAGCATTAGTGGGCGAGCACAACTGTGATGTGTTCGCCCTCTGTGAAACTTGGCTATCGGGAGACATTAATCTTACCTTCCCCGGATATAATATAATCCGTGAAGATCGCATTACAAGGGGTGGAGGGGTACTGATTGGTGTTCGAAAGAGTCACACTTTCACCAGAATACCCACCCCTAGACAAGATATTATTGAAACTGTCGCAGTCAAGGCAAAACTTGGCGATCTTCACGTGACAATTACCTCAATTTATATCCCCCCGATAGCCAACAATGAAAAGGAAAAAATTGAAAAGTTCAAAGAGGATCTTGGAAATTTAGCAGCGGTCTTGCCTGGACCACTTTTGATCCTGGGAGATTTCAACTCTCACGGAGTCGACTGGGGCTGCGATAAGGATGACATTCGCGCTCCTATTATCCGAGACATCTGCGACAGATTTGGGTTTTCAATTCTCAACTCAGGAGAGGCAACTAGGATGCAGACACCTAAGAGTAGGGCGAGTGCACTGGACCTGTCTCTATGTCCATCAGCGATGGCCCTGGATTTTAGTTGGAAGGTGATCCAGGACCCTATCGGCAGTGATCACTTGCCGATAGAAATTTCCTACATCAAGGGAGGATGTCCAGTAGGTGGAATCCCCGTTAAATGTGACTTAACGAGGAACATCGACTGGACAAGATACGGTGAATTAGTAGCCGCTTCGCTCTCTCTTGACTTGGAAGATTTGTCTCCAGTTCAGGAGTACGAAAAACTCGTTTCAATTATAAACAAGTGCGCTCTTGAGGCCCAAACAAGGCGCTCCCACCAAGCAAGGACATTCAAAAAACCTCCCACTCCTTGGTGGGACAAGGATTGCCAAGCGGCTTTTAATAAGAAGCGGGAGGCGTTTAAAGCATTCCGGGACACGGGCTCAAGGTCTTTATATGAAAAATATAAAGGACTGGAGAGATCGTGCAAAAACCTGTTGAAGGCGAAGAAAAAGGGCTATTGGCGTAGATACGCCAATAACCTAGACGTTTCGGCTTCACTTAATTCGCTTTCGAGGATGGCTAGAAGGATGCGAAACAGCAACAACATCTTTCTGCGCAGAACTTTCATCAAAATGCGCCTGGCAGTGACCCTATCATGGACTCACCGTTCACTATGGTTGAGCTATCGCTTGCTCTCCTTTCAAGCAAAAATTCTTCCCCAGGCCTGGATCAGATCAACAGCAAACTGCTGCAAAATCTTCCCGACATGGGCAAGAAACGTCTGTTAAGAATCTTCAACGATATGTTGGAGTTCAACAGCGTCCCGCAAGAATGGAGGGAAGTGAAAGTTGTCACTATTTTGA
Organism: Anopheles maculipalpis; assembly: GCF_943734695.1. Lineage (NCBI taxonomy): Eukaryota > Metazoa > Arthropoda > Insecta > Diptera > Culicidae > Anopheles > Anopheles maculipalpis. The sequence continues at coordinate 20,511,400 of NC_064870.1, read as the reverse complement.
AGCCTGGCAAACCGCCATCAAGACACGATTCATATCGGCCGATATCATTACTTTCGTGTCTGAGAAAACTCCTTGAAAGGATGATTCTTTTACGGTTAGAAGAATGGTTGGAAACCAACAACCTTCTCTCAAGTACTCAGTTTGGTTTTCGTAAAGCCAGAGGTACTAATGACTGTTTAGCGCTTTTGGTGACTGAAATAGAGCTTGCCCGTGCACGCAAGCAGAACATGGGGTCTATCTTCCTTGACATACAGGGGGCATTTGACTCAGTTTCTCCATACAAACTGAGTCAAAAGTTAGAAAATGCGGGCCTGGGACCAAAGTTGAATAACTTATTATTCAACCTTTTGTCGGAAAAAGTTATGAATTTCAACAATGGTCACGTGCAGCTAAAACGAACCAGCTTCCATGGACTAGCACAAGGGTCCTGCTTGAGCCCCCTGTTGTATAACTTTTATGTTAGTGAGATAGACTCTTGTCTAGCGCCAAACTGCAGTCTTAGACAATTGGCAGACGACGGCGTTATATCTGTTGCAAGCAGAGACGCCGACGAAATACAACTGGCTTTACAAACCACTCTGGATAATCTTTCCGAGTGGTCTGAAAACCTTGGTATCAAGTTCTCTGCTACGAAAACTGAGATGGTAGTCTTTTCTCCTTTTAGCGACACGGGAAAAAACAGGGAGAAAAGGCTATATGACCCGAAAATTGATGTCTTTCTGTATGGTGAAAAGATATCAATTACCGACAATTTTCGATACCTTGGTGTATGGTTCAATTCTAGGCTAAACTGGAGTACTCACTTCACCCGTCTGGTGCAAAAATGCAGTAAGAGAATCAACTTTCTAAGGACAGTCACAGGATTCTGGTGGGTCCTGGGACTGTATAAGACGACGGTACTATCCGTATTGGAATATGGAAGCATATGCTTCCATTGGGCATCCAATACGTTGATACTCAAGCTAGAAAGGCTACAGTACCGCTGTCTTAGACTCGCACTAGGGAGCATGAAATCCACACACAACATGTCCCTAGAAGTGATGACTGGAGTGATGCCGCTCAAACTACGTTTTGAAATGCTGTCGCTTCGCCTTCTAGTCCGTTGTTCAGTATCAAATCCCTTGATAATAGAAAATTTTGAAGCGCTTATAGAGACAGGTTCTAAGAGCAAAATCCTCAAGATTTATGAAGATTTTGTTGCCCTACAAGTGCATCCTAGCGCTCCACAGGCATTAAATCGTGCTGCCCTTCCTGAGAACTACAGTTCCATTTTAAAAACAGATTCCTCGATGCGCGAGGAAATTAAGACCATACCTAATGATCTTCGCCCGAGGGTAGTTCCGGGCATTTTCATGAATAAGTATGGTCATTTAGACCAAATAAGCCAGTACTACACTGATGGATCATCCTCTGAGGAGGGCACTGGCTTCGGTGTTTTTAGCGAGTTCACCGAGGCATTTTTCAAATTGAGGCAGCCATGTAGTGTTTACACCGCAGAGCTAGCCGCAATTTTGTACGCACTATCGATGATAGCAGCGAGACCTTCGGACCAGTACTTCATCTTCACTGATAGCCTTAGTGCTATTGAAGCTCTGAGATCTCCGAAGGCTGTTAAGAGTCAGGATTTCCTCACCATAAAAATCATTGAACTGCTTGGCTCAATGTTCGATAAGGCGTATAAGATCTCGCTAATTTGGGTCCCTTCTCATTGTGGAATCCCCGGCAATGAAAAGGCAGACTCACTGGCCAAAACAGGCGTCCAAGAAGGCGCTTTTTACGACCGACCGATCTCGGCCCAGGAGTTCCTTCGTTTCCCACAGCAACTTTTCCTGTCTCGCTGGCAGAGCATGTGGGAGGCGGATGAACTCGGGCGTTTTCTTTTCTCGATCTCTCCGCAAGTGTCCCTGCGGCCTTGGTTCGATGGGCTCTCTGTAGACCGGGCATTCATACGAATGATGTCTCGACTGATGTCGAATCATTTTGCGTTGAATGCTCATCTACAGCGTATAACTCTGGCTCAGACAAAAGTGTGTGGCTGCGGTGACGGATTCCACGATGTGGATCACCTTCTGTGGTCCTGCGTGGAATTTGAAACCGCAAGACCCTCCTTGTTGAGCGCAGTCGGGAATATCGGCAGACGACCGGGTACAGAAATTAGAGAAGTGTTGGCTACCAGGGACCTCCCCTACATGAGGACCATCTTCCGATTCGCCAGAGACAACGGTCTTGTCCTATGATTCCACATCCCAAGTATCCTTCCAATCCTTATTCGTACTTCTCCATTCTTTTTTTGTTAAATGTTGTGTTTTCTATGTCTTAAGTGTATTTTTTGTAGTGCCGCGGGTAATCCGATGACTGGGCAACAGCATTCGAGGGCGATTCCAACACTGCCGTAAAAGGGAGGCAGGCGTTGTTCAAAGTGCAGTGTTCTCCACTCCAGTCCAGTTTTGGCACATTGAGTTTGACAATGTTGGCGTCGGGTTCGGGGTGGTTGGCGGGCTCAGTCTCGGGAGTAGTGAAGTCGCTTTCGCTGCTGCGGGATAGAGCTTGTCGATCATCCTTTGATTGGACGTTGACTAGAGTGAGCTTGGAATGTCATGGCTGGACTGCACTGAAGAACACTGTATGCAGACAAATAAATGTTCGTGCTGTCTTAACAATGTTTATTTGTTTGTTACAGTCGAGACCAAACATCAAATGTCAACAATAGAACAGCCACATCACCACTATAGCCGGAATTCGGATGAAACCAACCACCATCATCACAATAGTCACAGCGATAGTCCCGGACCATCAAAATTCACAACATCCACCACTACATCATCATCATCATCATCATCATCATCATCACCATCACCACAACCATCCACAACCGAGTATGCCCGGGATAAGGCAAAGAATAAGGAGGAAATGCCTTATCAATATAATTGTATTTTTTTTTTCAACACAAGCGGTGTGAACAATACGGCACTGGACCGTCATAATTAATTATAAATAAATAAATAAATAAATAATAGTTTTTCATAACGAATATTTAATAAAGTGTTGCTAAGAGTTTTACGTGATGGAAGCGAATAATTTTGACAGAGCTCTTTAAATAAATCTTTCACATCGTCTGCCTCTACCAGGTGAAAAGGCAGAGCATGACTACAAATAACATTTAGAAGTTTTTCGTCTATAACTTTTTTTCTAGCTGAACTTAAAGATTTTGTTACAGCTACGTGATGCTCAATAGATTGTTGGGTTGATATTTGTGATGTAGTGGAAGTGTTCTCCAGGCAGATATTTGTTGTTGAAGGCTTTTTATCGATGATGTGGATGTAGTCGTTATTCTTTTTGAATCCAGTGTAGGGTGTTTGTTTCTCAGATGACGTTTGAAATTAAAAGATGATTTATTCGATATTGTTAATTTCTCTTTACACATAACGCAGCGCATTTTATTCGCTTCTTCGGTACTTTCAAAATAGCACCATACATCGCCAGTTTTTTTATCTGCCATTGTTTCTGAAAAATCTAAAGTTTTTGTATATTTGAAAGGATTGTAGCGGTTCATGCTCATGCATATTGCATGCAAGAAACAGAAGATTGCACTCGACCCGCAAGCATAAACCAGACCCATCGTCGGCTCTTCGTAATTAGCCAATTTGTGCAATTATAATATTAGGAATAAAAACAGTCTCTTGCTTCTTGACCATCGAACCAACAAGACGTACGTATTACTTCCGAATCCGAAATCTAAACGTCACACTAACCTCCACAAACTGGTGACCCCGATCGTCCGATTGAACGAGCATTTTATCCGAACAAGTGAATTTCGTGCGAGAAAACCAAAAAAACCGCGTAGTGATCGACCGCGATCGCAAAGGACACTTTTTTACGTTTCACAGAACCGTCGCGTTTTTTAAGTGATCCACGAGAATAATAACTCCGTTTACGCGTAATATAACGTATTCTCAACTTTCACGGCCTATTTTTTGCTACAATGATTGAACCAACGGTAACGAAGCCGAAATAGGAGGAAAGTCAGATCGCTGTAACGCATTCAAAAATCAACATTCCGGATTTCGATTCCGAAGACGTCGAGACGTGGTTCGTCTGTTTGGAAGCAGCTTTTTACGTAAATGGCTTCAAGATAGATCGACACAAATTCAACGCAGTAATCGTTGCACTTGGCACCCGCGCGAAGTTTTTTCATTCCGCCATCGCGAAATGCAATAAATCGGAAACGTCCAATAGGTACGACACCATGAAAAATGCCGTCTTGGATTATTTTCGGCCCACAGAAAACCAACGCTTAACTAGTCTACTTTCCGGCGTCTCATTAGGCGATCGGAAACCAAGTATGCTTCTTTCTGAGATGCGCCGTCTTGGCGGAGAAGGATGTTCCGATAATGTCCTTTCTAATATTTGGTTTCGGGCTTTGCCAACCACCGCACGTTCAATCATCGCCGCCATGCCGTCTGTTTCATTAGACGATCAAGCAAAGGTAGCAGACAAAATCCTTGAAGCTCCGAGCAGTGCAACATCCAGTACAAGCGATACGATTGCAAGTGCATGTGCAACCATATGTGCACATTAGAGGCTCGCATCGAAGCTCTCTCCCGACGCTTAGATTAAGTTTTATCAGCTGATCGATGCTGCTCTTTCTCAGACCGAGACACACATACACCATCCCGATCTAGGCAGCGACACGCGTCAGGGTCGAGGCCGTCATGGGACCAACGAACTCCGAGTTCATCACGATCACGCATACCATCGAGAGCACCGCGCCGATGGCTCTGTTGGTTTCACTATCGTCATGGAAACAAGGCCGAAAAGTGCGAGAAAGAACATCCGAACGATACTTCCACTAAGTGCATTTTTTTCGAAGAGCGTCTGCCGGGTTACTCTCGAAAAAAATAGTGCGTTTCTCTCTCCGAGACACCCATTATCCCGACACTCTCACCAATTCATACGATAATACAAGCACCAGCTATAATCGAACGCCACGCATATTGAACCACGAATCACGCACTACACATAGCATCAGCTTACCGAACTCAAGCACTACTCACCATGAGAAAAATACCAGCATCACGCTGAACCATATGTCCCCTGAGCAGAACGAAAATATCGATCGCATTTACGTTAATGATCACAGAACTCACAACAGATTCCTTATCGACACGGGTGCAGAGATTTCTGTTGTTCCACCATCCTACAAAGAAAGGATGAACCCCACGCCGACAAGGAAACTTTTTGCCGCAAATGGTAGCCAGATTACCACTTATGGCACTAAAAATATCACCCTCGATATTGGATTAAAGCAACAGTTCACCTGGCCTTTCACGATCGCAGATGTTGATTCGCACATAATAGGAGCAGACTTCCTAAAACATTTTGACCTGCTGGTTGATATCAAACGCGACAAACTGATTAAGAACACAACAAACACAGCAACGCTCTCCGTAGCCGCATGCAGTACTTCAGATACGTTCACACAAATACTAAGAGAATTCAATGATATTACGGTACTCAATCTGAAGAACCGATCGACAAAATCGAACGTAACTCATCAAATCTTAACGAAAGGTCCACCCATTTTTTGCCAATCTCGTAGATTACCAATAGACAAGCTGCAAGAAGCCCAGACAGAATTTAAATTTATGATGAAAGAAGGTATATGTCAACCTTCTAAAAGCTCATGGGCCAGTCCGTTACACATGGTTAAAAAATCAAATGGGAAGTGGAGACCATGTGGAGATTACAGGAACCTGAACGCAATAACCGAACCGGATAGATACCCGATACCACATATTCAAGACGTCGGCAATATACTACACGGCACAAGCATATTTTCCTGCATAGATCTGCAACGAGCTTATCACCAAATTCCTGTTGCGGAACAGGATATACCGAAGACAGCGATTACCACCCCATTCGGTTTGTTCGAGTTTCGTTATATGACGTTCGGATTAAGAAATGCCGGCCAAACACTACAACGACACCTTCATTCTATTTTTCGAGATCTTCCGTTTGTGTTCCCGTATATCGATGATTTATGTATCGCCTCGTCGAATGAAGAAGAACACAAGATACATCTTCGAACGGTTTTTCAACGATTGAGAGAAAACTGTTTGGCAATCAACGTGGACAAGTGCCAAATAGGGAAATCTTCAGTCATTTTCCTCGGTCACGCGATCACACCCGAGGGTATCAAACCGAATCCAGCGAAAATCCAAGCGATCCTCGATTTTCCACGCCCAAAGGTTGCTGTTAGAAAACGAGCGGCTTCTTTTGCCTCTTCAGTGTACTGAGCTTTCTTTATTGCCAAGCTCTTTGGATACAATAGAGAGAAAGAAAGAAAGAGCCAAAAAATTAGTCCGCTGTTCGCGCGCGCTAATATTAATTTTCCTAACTTTATCCGCTCGTGATACGTTATCGAATGATCGATCGTTCCCTAACTGATCCCGGGGCAGGCTCGTCCTGCCCTTTTCTGATCCTTCTTATTTCTTCTATTCTTCTTCTTGTCTCCTAACTGACAGGGCGTTGAGAACCTTATAAAGTTTCCAACATCGTCCCCCCAAGTGTGCCACGGTTGAATAATTTAATCGTCTACAGCCCGTAAACACTTTAAACGTTTAACCCGCCGTAGTGACCCAACCTTATCTGCGTATCATCTAATCAACTAGAGCCCGTAAACGCTTGAAACGCTTAACCCGCCTTATGTGATGACGCAACCTCTCCTTTCTCTTATCTAAGCTATCAACCGTGGCTTCACTTCCTTTACCCTGTCAGTTATCGCGTGTGTAGTCCTGTCATTTACGTGTCGTGTACGTATGTGTGTTAGTGTTTCGCGTGTTTGTTTGTTTTCCTTGCTCCGTTGGAACCACGCGGTTTTCTACTAGGCTGTAACGTCCAAGACTGCTATTTTGTGTGCAGGTCTTACGTACGTTCCGCTGGTGGTTTCAATTGTCGCCTGTCTGACCTGTCCATCCTTGCCAGGGACAACCGATACAATACGTCCTCTTGGCCAACAATTCCTAGGCAGATTGTTATCCGCTATCACGACCAAATTCCCTATCTCGATTGGCCGTACCGGTTCGAACCACTTGGTCCGACGAGTAAGAGTAGGTAAGTATTCGGAAACCCATTTCTTCCAGAATAAGTCCGCTGCCTGTTGTGCTGCTCTCCACGATGATCTCAAGGCTGCGGGACTGTCGCAGTAAACGGCTGGCGGTTTGCTCCCATCAGAGCTTCCGAGGAGCAGGTGGTTCGGCGTTAAAGGCTCGGCCGTTTCATCTTCCAATGGCACGTAGGTGAGTGGTCTCGAATTAACGATCAGCTCGATTTCCGTGAAGGTTGAAAGGAGTACTTCATCCGTAGGGCGTTTGGGGAATACACATTGGTTCAAAACCTTCTTCACGGAGCGCACCATGCGCTCCCAGCAGCCGCCGAAGTGAGGCGCGCCAGGTGGATTGAACGTCCATTTCATTCGCGGGCCACAAAATTCCGTCATCAACGCGTCGTGGTCAACCTCCTCCAACGCTTCCTTCAGTTCTCGCGAGGCCCCGACGAAGTTTGTACCGCGATCGCTGAATATCTCCAGTGGCATACCGCGTCGTGCGATGAAACGTCGAATCGCCAGTATGCATGACGCTGTGGTGAGGGATGCCGCTATCTCGAGATGGATGGCTCTCGACGTGAGGCAGGTAAGTAAAACTCCCCACCGTTTCTCGACTCTGCGGCCGACGGACACTAAGAACGGGCCGAAATAATCTATACCTGTGAACGAGAAGGCACGCTGAGCAAATGCGACACGCTGTTGCGGTAGGTTACCCATTAGCGGTGGTTCTGGCATCGCGTTGTGCACCCTGCATCTCTGACAGCTTTTCCTCACACGTCGATACTCTCCCAGTAGCTTCGAGATGTGGTACCGCGTCCTCAGTTCGCTCAAGACCGTATAGTGATTTGCGTGCTTGTATCGCTCGTGATACTCCCGAATTATCAGGTCGGTCCCATAATCTTGTCTGGGAAGAATGATCGGGTTCCGGGAGGATTCGTTGATGCCCGAGCACGCTGTCAACCGTCCCCCCACTCTCAGTATCCCTTGGTTGTCCAGGACAGGTGAGAGTTTGTAGATGCTGCTGTTTTTATCGATCCCTTTTCGCCACGGGTGTCTCTGCGTCGATCGTTTTTGCAGACTAGCGATTTCCCGGCCATAAGCTCTGCGCTGTATAGTCCGGATTAACACGTGTTCCGCTTCCGCCAGTTCCTCTTTTGACAGCGGCCCAATCACCGTACCTTCCTTCTTGATGCGGCGACGGCTGTTCGCCACGAAGCGAATCACGTACGCTACGGTCCGTAGCGCCCTATTCCATTTCGAGAACCGCTCGAGGAGAATAAGCGGTTCTACGGCCTGATGATGGTGAACAGTCCTTCGAAGTTCTTCCGTGGTGTCTCGTTCCATTGCGATGCGAGCAGGCCACGCATCCTCCGATTCCCACAGGAACGATGGTCCGCGAAACCAGCGCCCTTGCGCCGAAAGGTCCGGTGTTTTTGTCCATTTGGTTCCATCGTCAGCTACGTTCATTTTCGTGGGTATCCAGCGCCATTGTTCCGCATCCGTGATTTCAAGCAGCTCACCAACCCGAAACGCTACGAACTGATTATACCGCCTGTGGTCCGAGTGTAACCAGCTCAACACGTTGCGCGAATCGGTCCAAAATACGGTGCGACGTACTCCCAGCCGGTGGCTACGACGAATGGTGTCCGCTAAACGCGCTCCTAAGACTACTGCTTGCAGTTCCAGCCTGGGAATAGATAAGAACTTCAGTGGAGCTACACGCGTTCTCGAACCTACCAGGGCGCATTCTACACTCTCGCCCTCTTCAAAGCGAAGGTATGCCACCGCAGCCATCCCGTTTTCGCTAGCGTCGCAGAATATGTGCAATTCCCTTTTCGCGCTCGTCGAGCAAAGATGCCGGTAACATCTCGGCACTGTCACTTCCTTAACCGCAGGGAGTACTCGCAACCATGCAGCCCATTTTTGCGCTATTTCGCCACCCAATACGTGGTCCTAGCTGTATCCACCACGCCAGACCTCTTGGAGTAAGACCTTAAGGTACATTATAAAGTGCCCTAGGAATCCCATCGGGTCGTAGAGACTCATCTGCGTTCTTAGAATCTCCCGTTTCGTAGCGGGTCTTTCACCAGCTAGCAGATCCTCATCGTACTTTGGGGAAAGGCGGAACGTAAATACGTCGGTTGAGGTATTCCACCACATCCCCAGTACCTTTTCCGCTGTGGGTTCGTTTCCCATCTGAATGTCCTTTCCTTTCGTCGGTTCTTCTTGTAGAGAGTTGATTACCGCTTGCGAGTTCGAGGCCCAATTCCGGATCTCGAATCCACCCTGCGCGTGGATAAAACGAACGGTGCTAGCCAGTTCCGCGGCTTCCTCCTCGGTTTCCATGCTGGCGAGCATATCGTCCACGTAGTGTTCTTCTTGTATACATTCCACCGCTCGTGGAAACTCCTTCCGGAAACGTTCCGCATTCCGGTTCTTCACGTACTGTGCGCTTGCAGGCGAACAAGCTGCCCCAAACGTCATTACGGTGACTGCATAGACAGCAGGATCCCCGTGAGGATCGTCGCCGTCCCAGAAGATCATTTCGCTGCGTTGATCTTTTTTCTTAATGCCCACACGATGGAACATCTCGCGGATGTCTCCAACCACCGCAAAGCGAAACTCTCTGAATTTCAGTAGTATTGTAAGTAATCCAGCCAGCATATCCGGTCCAGTAAGGAGAAAAGAGTTCAGGGAAACGCCGCTTACTTTGGCTGCCGCATCGAACACCATGCGAATCTTGCCGGGTTTATTCGGGTTCGTCACCGGGAAGATGGGTAGATACCAGTCATTTTTGTGCCTCTCCGCCGTTTCCGCGCTGCTTAACCGCCGTATGTATCCTTTCGCTTTATACTCTTTCATTTTGGAATTCACAGCACCAGCTAAAATTGGATCCTTTGACATTTTTCGTTTTAGGCATACATACCGCTGCAGCGCTGAGGTTTTGTTGCAAGGTAGTTCAACGCTGTCGTACCGCCATAGGAGTCCGGTCTCGTAGCGCTGTCCGTCGAAGGTGGTCTCGCGCTCCAGTATAGCGAGTGCCCTTTCGTCGTCCTTAGATCGCAACGGCTTTACGGACTTATCAATGCCGATCGATTCCAGATCGAAATATCGTTTCACTGCGGCGGTAAGAATATCGTCCGGCGCAGCGTTACACGAACACACATGGAATGAGTTCCACGTGGATCCTGGTGCGGCACTCGCAACCGAGCAAGGACCGTAGACAACCCATCCCAGGCGGGTTTTCGAAGCGACTGGCTCGTCAAACTTCCCATCCACACTCTTCAACGCTCGGGTGATGTTGCAGTTGTCGATGCCTATGAGGACACGTGGCAAGGCACCGGCGTACGACCTAACGGGAAGACCTCGCAAATGCGCATAGCAGCCAGCCAGTTGAGTCATGTTGACGGACTGCGTTGGAAGGGCAAGCTCTTTGACGGTATGGACCTCAGTCAATTCGTACAGCGTTTGCGACTCGTTTCGGCCCGATATGCGAACTGTCAATCTAACGGAATCCTTTTCTTCTCTGGTTACGTCTCCCGTCCATTGTAGACACAGCGGGTGCGGTGTTCCGGCGATGCCTAGTTCCTGCAGGAGTCCGTCTTCCATGAAGGTGGATGTAGACCCGTCATCCAAGAAGGCGAATGTGTCTACACGTCCGTTGGGTCCATGCAGTGTCACGGGCACGTATTTCAGGAGCGTGCTATCCTTCAGTCCTGAATGGGTGTGAACTTTAGCAATGCTAAGATCTACTCCCTTACCTGAGTCGGCTCGAGGATCGCGCTGGTCGGGGCTAGCAGTTGTCCGATCATCCAGGTGGAGCAACTCGTGGTGCTGCATGGTGCATCCGTTTACGCCACACGGCGTCTTCGCACTGCATCGACCTCCGTGGTACCCAAGACATTTGCGGCATATCCTGCGCTCATTTATGAAGGCCCTCCTGGCGGTAACCGTTGTTCCTCGAAACCGCTTACACTGCGCGAGAGACGAACAGTCCGCGCCGCACAGAAGACAACGGGACAGCAGGGCTGGCGCGTCGATTGACGAAGTTGGGTCCTTCTCGCCTGGGTCCTCTCTCAGCAGAACCGTGGTGTTGCAGTACGCTGGGTGAACATGCCCAGTACCAACAGGTTGCCGTCGATCGGACTGCACTGACGGGAATCGATGGGGCTTGAATCGCTGAGGTTGACCACGGGATGGCTGAGCTTGAGGTTCCGGCTGTCGGCGATTCTGGTCGCTGCTGCTCGTCACGGGGTTTATATCAATAACGCCGCAGAGATCCTCCGCAAGATCTCCGATCCATCGACCAAACTCCACCAGCGTCACCTCCGGTAAGTGTCTCCTAGCACGCGCCCAGTCAATGCATATGACGGGTGGTAACTTCCTAACCAACTCTTTTGGGAAGGCTACGTCGTACATGTAGCCTCGTAGCCCGGACGCCGTCATCGCTCCCACCAAACGCTTCACTGCGAATCCGAAATCCACCACCGTTGTCAACCTGTCAACCTTCGGGGGTGCCATCCTCCTCATCTTCTCGATCATCGATTCGACGATCAAATCGGGTCTTCCGAAACGCGCGTGCAGTGTTGCCATAGCCTCCTTCAAACCACCCGGAAAGGACAAAAGGTGTCCCACAGCTTCGAGTGCTGCTCCTCTCAGCGCATGCTGCAGGCGGCCGATGTTTTCATCATCCGTGTAACCGCAGGAGGCGTTGGTGCGGTTATACGTCGCTATAAAAAGCGGCCAGGCTTCCACGTCTCCTGAAAACATCGGTAAGTCGCGGGGCACCGGTTGGCGAGCTGCTATCTGGCTCTGGCTTAGCATTGTGGCACCAAAATGTGACTGTGTAAATGCGGGTTGTGTTGATGCAGTGTGTGGCGGCAGTGTTTGTGAATATGTGGTGTACGGCGGTAGTGTGTGTGTATGTGCTGTGTAGGCCGGTAGTGTCGCGCATCCTGGTTGTGTCGCGTATCTCTGGTGCGTCGCGTATCCCGTGTGTGCTGCGTAGCCGACATGTGTCGCACAGTGTGTTGGTGTGTGTGTCGCGACGCTACCCTGGTTTGTTATGTTTCTCGGTAGTGTCGCGTGTGCTGATGGTGTCGCGCCGTAATGCCCGAGGTCATGACCTTTAGCCCCGGGGACGTGACCTCGCGAGAAGCCATCTCCATGCAGGTCAGCTGCGCGCACGGACTCATCGAAACCGCGCACCCACTCCGCGAATTCGGGATAACGCGTCCCCCCAGTGCTGCAACTAGGACGCTGAGCGATGGACGATGCGCCATCGTCGTTTTCGGCGTCCATCAGCGTCTGCATCTCGCGCTCAAGCTCTTGCAAACGCGTTCTCCGCGTTTCGCGGGCCTCTTCGTGGCTCACCTGTGTTTGTTCGGACGATGCTGCCGTGCTTAGTGCAGGGATGGTTACGCTCCTCAGGGTGTTTCCTCCCGACGATATAACTCGCCGTGCTCCCGGAGTTGAAGATAATCGGCTTGGCCCGCCGGAAACGTTTCCGCTGTCCTCGCGTTCCATCTCCGGACTCGCCACTAAAGTATCCTCTGCTCGCGGTATACGACTCGGTTTACTCTGCTCCATTTCACTTCACACTTTTTCTCACTCGCGCGCCTAGCTTACTGTACTTTCCGCTCCGCGAAACAAGTGTCACCAGTGCAAGTGAAATTAGCGTCACTACTTTCGTTCACGTTCCTATTATCGAAGTCGGATAATTTTTTGGAATGTTAGAAAACGAGCGGCTTCTTTTGCCTCTTCAGTGTACTGAGCTTTCTTTATTGCCAAGCTCTTTGGATACAATAGAGAGAAAGAAAGAAAGAGCCAAAAAATTAGTCCGCTGTTCGCGCGCGCTAATATTAATTTTCCTAACTTTATCCGCTCGTGATACGTTATCGAATGATCGATCGTTCCCTAACTGATCCCGGGGCAGGCTCGTCCTGCCCTTTTCTGATCCTTCTTATTTCTTCTATTCTTCTTCTTGTCTCCTAACTGACAGGGCGTTGAGAACCTTATAAAGTTTCCAACAGTTGCAAAGCAGTTAAAAACGTTCATTGGAGCGATAAATTTCTATCGACGTTTTATTCCACACGCAGCTAGTAACCAACAACTCCTGCAACAAATGATTCGTGGTAACGTTAAGAATGACCACACACCGCTCAAATGGGATGACGACACTAAAGCAGCCTTTGTGAAATGCAAGGAAGATTTGGCGAATGCGACACTCCTTGCACACCCATCACCCCAAGCAAATCTTTGTTTACACGTAGACGCGTCGAATGTGGCAGTTGGAGGGGCACTACACCAGGTAACCAACAATGGCCTTGAACCCCTAGCCTTTTTTTTTTTCAAAAAAGCTGACACCAACTATGCAGAAGGCTAGCACATACGATCGCGAGCTATATGCAATGTACGAGTCAGTGCGATATTTTAAGGACCTTATCGAAGCACGTGTTTTTTGCATTTACACCGATCATAAGCCACTCGTGACAGCTTTCCTCCAACGACCCGAACGTGCTAACCCTACACAACAGCGTCGATTATGTTTCATAAGCGAATACACGACAGATATTCGTCATATTCCAGGGGAAGGTAACAACGTTGCAGACATGTTAAGCCGGATTGAAGCAATAATTTGCGAACCTATCGACTATGACCAAATGGCTGAGCTGCAACGAACGGATGCTGATATCACCGAGTTTATTCAAAACCCTCCCACAGGCAGTACGATCCGCGTGAAATCTTTCGAACTTCCATCGAGAAAAGGCAAATTGTACTGTGATGTGTCAACCCCTGAAATTCGTCCTTTAGTCCCGAAAACACTTCGCAAGCAAATCATCAGCAAAATGCATAACATTTCGCACCCCGGCGTCAGAGGTACAACACATTTGATCACTAAGCGATATGTTTGGCCATCCATGCGGAAAGATTGCAAGAATTTTGTCACTACCTGTATTCAGTGCCAAAGAAACAAAGTAACAAGGCACAACATCACCAAACCGGAGCAAATCATCGTGCCACAAGAACGTTTCCACCACGTACACATGAACCTGATTGGACCTCTACCTCCTTCGGAAGGCAATTTTTATTGCCTTACAATGATCGACAAATTCACCAGATGGCCGGAGGTAGTCCCCTTCGCACACTGGATTGCGAGATTTGGAGTGCCAGCCAAAATCACCACCGACCGCGGCAGACAGTTTGAAAGCGAACTATTCAAAAAGCTGTCCGAAACACTGGGTATCGACCATTTAAAAACATCTCCTTACCATCCACAGGCAAACAGTCAGATAGAACGTCTTCATCGGCAATTGAAAGCCGCCCTCGTTTCCCATGATCGAACCAGATGGACAGAAGCACTTCCGTTAGTGCTGTTAGGAATGCGCTTCACGATTAAGGACGACCTCGGAGCAACGGTAGCCGAGCAGACATACGGTACCAACTTGCGTTTGCCTGAAGAATACTTCTAAAATAGCGGTACAGTCCCTAATATAACACCTGAATTTGTTACGAATCTGAGAACAATCATGAAGAGAGTGAAACCTACCCAAACGTCCAACCATAACACTAACAGAAAGGCCTTTGTAAATGCTAACCTGCAGTTCTGTAATCACGTTTTTGTACGCGTAGATAACGTCAGACCGTCCCTCACGCCCCCTTATGACGGTCCATACAAAGTGTGTAAAAGAGGAAAAAAGACTTACACAGTAGAAGTTAAGGGTAGGAAAACGGCGATCTCGATAGATCGTCTGAAACCAGCATTCTTAAGTGAACCTAGCGATCCTCCTAAAGACTCAAGTAACGCCCTGCGTCCCGACCAAAAAGTAATAACCCCTAGACAGCCTTCGTACAAAACCCGTTATGGCAGAAATATTTTTCAACCACGAAAAAATTAAAGAAAGGGGGATGTGATGTAGCGGTTCATGCTCATGCATATTGCATGCAAGAAACAGAAGATTGCACTCGACCCGCAAGCATAAACCAGACCCATCGTCGGCTCTTCGTAATTAGCCAATTTGTGCAATTATAATATTAGGAATAAAACCAGTCTCTTGCTTCTTGACCATCGAACCAACCAGACGTACGTATTACTTCCGAATCCGAAATCTAAACGTTACACTAACCTCCACAGGATGTTTAAATTAAATCAAATCAAATTTCCATTGAAAGATACCTACCATTTGTTGTTTCCTAGTAGAAAGTAGAAGTAGTCTTATATTTTGTGTACGTTCTTGAATATCTCTTAGAAATAGGGTCTTTCACTTCAAAGTCCGCTCTTTGCCTTGCTGTTGATTCCTCACCTAAATGTACACGCGAACAAGCATGATTTAATTTGGTTTTTAAAAACTTAGCCAAATAATCCGAGGTTACAACTAAACTCACGTTACTTCCCACGGTTTTAAATAAATCTAACATATTATTAAAACTACGTAACTCTACTTTCCTTTCGTCCTTTGTGCGACTAAGCCCTGTCCAGCTGCATTTAGCAAAAAGGGTCTTGGTAAAAATTAAATCTATCAACACGTGTAATCGTCTTTTTACATTCGATTCTGTAACTTGCGCATGCAACCAACGCACTACATTTTGCCTATAAGTACTGTCTGTTTAGAATTAGTTCATCAAAAATCTTCATCTCTTCCTCGGTTTTCAAAGACTCTAAGGTAAATTCTGTTCTTGGAAGAAGTCCTTCTCTTGGACAGCTAGCTGCCAATACTTCATTCAATGCTTGGGTTTGTCGAGCCGAGTTTTTCAACAGTATATCCATTTTACCGTTAAGCTGCGTTTTCAAAAATTCGACTTCTTGCTCCAATGACTTGATTTGCTGAACGTAAAGATTTGTCATGGCCATAGTCAATCCTTCATCGTTTGTTTCATCTAATAAAGAATTGCTTAATTTTCTCTTTTTGGCATCTGAAAATCAAAATAAGCATAAACAAATTTCCAAAAAAATGCAAGACACAAATACTTACTATTTGATGAAAGAAGCTGTGTTTCGTTGACGGTAGTACTTGCTGTTGTTGTTGTGGATGTTGAAATAGCATTTGAATCTGCAAGTAATAGTTCAACAAGTAAAGATAACAATGAAGTTGAAATGCTTGTTATGCATGATCATTTCATACGTGCCTTGGCGTAACTCTTCCAAACGTTGTCTACATGACCGAAATTGAAACGCTGTCGATGATGTCGAAGCTTGCTGATAATGAATTGTTTCTGTAAATTCATTAACATGTTTCAGTACTAACAAAGTAGTTAATACAATTTTTCCCACGTTAACATACCTTTTGCAATTGGAACAGTATTTTCCTTTCCAGTGTCAGTAGCTAACGCACAAAATTACAATATATTTATAAAAAGCTGTTATATTATAATATATATTATATATTTATAAAAAGTATTAGGATCGAAAGGTAGCATTCAAATTGTAATTTGTTTTGTATGGTTTACAAAATACAATTTGAATGCTACCTTTCGATCCTAATACTTTGACAAATTGGTTGTACTCAGATGAAAACGGCATCCTATCTGTTTCTTTGTCCAGCGGCATTTTGCTTAAGTAGTAAAAGATGATAATGAATAAAGGCGATGCATTACATCACGGTCCACCACGACGATTCTTAACAAAACCATGGATCATTGAAACTCAACAATGATATTCATTATAGTTTGCTAGTTTTGCATTTACCAAATACAAATACAAGAATGTACACAAAAAACACATTTTCTTTAACTTGCGATCCTATATAGCGCATGTAAAACAAAACCTACTCCGATCCACACTAGATTATCACGACTAAAAAGGACCATCGCATCACCATCGCAGCAAATCATATGGTAAATATGCATTATACACTAAGAATCACAGTTCAATTCTCACTTCTCCTGCTCACCTCTAGATATCCTCTCTAGGTACCTTTCGATCCTAATACTTTTTATAAATATATATATATATATATATTAATTAAATATATATATATATATATATATATATATATATATATATATATATATATATATATATATATATATATATATATATATATATATATATATATATATATATATATATATATATATATATATATATATACATATATATATATATATATATATATATATATATATATATATATATTATAATATAACAGCTTTTTATAAATATATTGTAATTTTGTGCGTTAGCTACTGACACTGGAAAGGAAAATACTGTTCCAATTGCAAAAGGTATGTTAACGTGGGAAAAATTGTATTAACTACTTTGTTAGTACTGAAACATGTTAATGAATTTACAGAAACTTATCAGCAAGCTTCGACATCATCGACAGCGTTTCAATGTCGGTCATGTAGACAACGTTTGGAAGAGTTACGTCAAGGCACGTATGAAATGATCATGCATAACAAGCATTTCAACTTCATTGTTATCTTTACTTGTTGAACTATTACTTGCAGATTCAAATGCTATTTCAACATCCACAACAACAACAGCAAGTACTACCGTCAACGAAACACAGCTTCTTTCATCAAATAGTAAGTATTTGTGTCTTGCATTTTTTTGGAAATTTGTTTATGCTTATTTTGATTTTCAGATGCCAAAAAGAGAAAATTAAGCAATTCTTTATTAGATGAAACAAACGATGAAGGATTGACTATGGCCATGACAAATCTTTACGTTCAGCAAATCAAGTCATTGGAGCAAGAAGTCGAATTTTTGAAAACGCAGCTTAACGGTAAAATGGATGTACTGTTGAAAAACTCGGCTCGACAAACCCAAGCATTGAATGAAGTATTGGCAGCTAGCTGTCCAAGAGAAGGACTTCTTCCAAGAACAGAATTTACCTTAGAGTCTTTGAAAACCGAGGAAGAGATGAAGATTTTTGATGAACTAATTCTAAACAGACAGTACTTATAGGCAAAATGTAGTGCGTTGGTTGCATGCGCAAGTTACAGAATCGAATGTAAAAAGACGATTACACGTGTTGATAGATTTAATTTTTACCAAGACCCTTTTTGCTAAATGCAGCTGGACAGGGCTTAGTCGCACAAAGGACGAAAGGAAAGTAGAGTTACGTAGTTTTAATAATATGTTAGATTTATTTAAAACCGTGGGAAGTAACGTGAGTTTAGTTGTAACCTCGGATTATTTGGCTAAGTTTTTAAAAACCAAATTAAATCATGCTTGTTCGCGTGTACATTTAGGTGAGGAATCAACAGCAAGGCAAAGAGCGGACTTTGAAGTGAAAGACCCTATTTCTAAGAGATATTCAAGAACGTACACAAAATATAAGACTACTTCTACTTTCTACTAGGAAACAACAAATGGTAGGTATCTTTCAATGGAAATTTGATTTGATTTAATTTAAACATCCTTTCAAATATACAAAAACTTTAGATTTTTCAGAAACAATGGCAGATAAAAAAACTGGCGGTGCTATTTTGAAAGTACCGAAGAAGCGAATAAAATGCGCTGCGTTATGTGTAAAGAGAAATTAATAGTATCGAATAAATCATCTTTTAATTTCAAACGTCATCTGAGAAACAAACACCCTACACTGGATTCAAAAAGAATAACGACTACATCCACATCATCGATAAAAAGCCTTCAACAACAAATATCTGCCTGGAGAACACTTTCACTACATCACAAATATCAACCCAACAATCTATTGAGCATTACGTAGCTGTAACAAAATCTTTAAGTTCAGCTAGAAAAAAAGTTATAGACGAAAAACTTCTAAATGTTATTTGTAGTCATGCTCTGCCTTTTCACCTGGTAGAGGCAGACGATGTGAAAGATTTATTTAAAGAGCTCTGTCAAAATTATTCGCTTCCATCACGTAAAACTCTTAGCAACACTTTATTAAATATTCGTTATGAAAAACTATTAGAGACTGTTAAAATTCAACTTTGTAATTCTAAGGGAATATGTTTAACCTCTGACGGTTGGACTAATCCTCAAAATGAAAGTTTCTTCGCAGTCACTGTACATTTTGTTAATAGTGAGTCCAAATTAATAACCTATATGCTGGCTTGTGAAGAATTTCCCCATAAACATACATCTGAAAATATTGCGGAATGGCTTGAAAAAATTATGAAACAATTTCAAATTTCTGAAAAAGTAATATGTGTTGTAACCGATAACGCACCAAACATGAAAAAAGCCGTTAGTTTAACTGGTATTCAACATATTTCATGTTTTGCTCACAGTCTGAATTTAATATTTCAACATTCTATAAACAATTCTATACACTTAACAGTAGCTGCAGTAAAACGGATAGTAAAATATTTTTAGAAAAGTGCCCAAGCATTCGTAAAGCTTCGGGAATTTCAAGAGCTTTTAAATCACGTGCAACAAAAACTTATTTTAGACGTCCCAAGTTTCCAGCGTTTCTCTATAAACAAAGATCCAATCGTTTCATCATTAGCTGTGTTGAATTTTGGAAACACTCTTAATGAACATGATTGGATAATTATGAGTGAAGCATCAAGTGTTTTAAATTTCTTCGATTTAGTAACAAAAGAATTATCTGCTGAAAAGATTGTGACCTTATCAAAGGTAAAAGTGATCACAAGCTTGATGATAAAAAAATTAAATTCTCATTCACAGATTACTACATGTTGTAAAGAAACGAAAACATTAATTAAATGCCTCCTTGATGGAATTCAGCAGAGGTTCAGTTACGTGGATTCACAAATAGTTCAGCTTGCAACAGTTTTAGATCCAAGATTTAAACACAAAGGATTCAATAGTGACACTGAATTTAACCAATGCTGCACACTTATACTTGAGAAAATGAATGCCATAAACGCTATTGATAATGAATCACAAAATCAACAACCACAGGAAAACACTGAGAGATCAAATAATGATAAAAATAGTATATGGATTGATTTTGATTCAGAGCAAGATCAATCGCAAGTCGTGCTACATTCTAGAAGTGAAGTCCAAAAAGAGTTAGACAATTATTTATCGGGGCCTTTGACTCACAGGACTGATGATCCCCTGGAATGGTGGAAACTATACAAAAATAAGTTTCCAACACTGCATTGCTTAATGTTAGAAACTTTGTGTATTCCTGCATCATCCGTGCCTTGTGAAAGGGTGTTTTCGAAGGCAGGAGATGTAGAGACAAGCAAACGAAACAGATTAAAACCAAACAAAATCAACAAAATACTATTCATTAACCAAAATAGGTTAAAATAAAAATTAGACAAGGATGTCAAGAATTAACTTAAAATTTCGATATAAAATCATATATTGCGTGAAAATATTAGCTATTAGCAGAAATACGGCCAGGCCGTTACTATAGAAAAAAATCTCTAATTACAGGAACATAGTATGATTATTTTATTTTATTATTATCATTATTTTGATAATTTTTTCTCACGGTTAGTCTTATGGCTTACATTAGGAACAAAGATTTGCAATCTTGATTTAATATGTACATAATTCTCATAAAATCAGTTTTTAACCATAGTGCGTAACATGATGAATGTTAAAAATATTTGTTAAAATATGTATTAAGCGATATCATTGTTTTGTCTTGATAAATAATAAATATAAGTATTATTAACAGTTAGGGTGGTTCGTAGGAAGAAGCGATAGCGACGTTGATCTCCACACGGCAGGACCAGGGATCAATTCTAATCCGGACCGTACCGAGTGGGTCCCAACTATATGGTACCAATAAATCTATTAAGCCAATCGATGACCAAAAAGTCATTTAAAACAAGAAGAAGAAGAAGAAGAAGAAGAAGAGATCAGCTTGTTTCAAAAACATAAAAATATAGCATAAGTTTTTTAAAATATATTTAAAAACTATAAGTTTTACATAAAAAACCACACGCAGCTTCTTTGTATTTGTAGATATAAAGTTTCAAAATTAACATGGTGTTCATTAGTCCGTTTTTTGTTTTTAGTTTATTTTTTTATAGAAATTTATTATAGTAACTATCTTGTTTTCATTTTTCAAATAGCGCTACATTTTGTAATTTCACAGATTATTCATAGCGATATACATATCTCGACAGTCTCTTTCTCGTGCTATTCGATCACCGCGCATCGCGCTCTTCGGTGCGCTTTTCGCTCATCGCACATCGCGCTCTTCGGAGCGCATTTCGCTCATCGCACATTGTGCTCTTCGGAGCGCAATTCGCACTGTGCGGAGCTACCTCTTGCTCACCGCTCACTAAGGTGAGCGAGAGCGGTTCGCTCCGCTCTTTGAAAAGAGCTACTTGACCCAACACTATTCACAACACTACCTACGACCCAAGCACAACAAAATAGGTAAAGTCGTTGCAAGAATGGGGCTAAAATGGGGCCCTACTTTTGTCACGATAATTGTCCCGTAGTCAGAAACGGATGGGGCAATTTTGTTTACCACAAATTATGACGTCACAAAATTTTTGACGTCATGAAGATGTGCAAAAAAATTGATTTGTGTATGCTGTTTTTTTCTCTTTCGCACTGCTTGTTCGTTCTTCCATGCTTTTTGCTCTGTTTCTCTTATGGATCAAGGTAGCTGCTTTTGAGCCTGTGTGTAGAGGAGAGATTGAAATATGCAGTACTGTTTTTTCTGGATATCTAGAGGTGAGCAGGAGAAGTGAGAATTGAACTGTAGAGAGAAGAGATTGAAATATGCAGTACTGTTTTTTCTGGATATCTAGAGGAGAGCAGGAGAAGTGAGAATTGAACTGTGATTCTTAGTGTATAATGCATATTTACCATATGCTTTGCTGCGATGGTGATGCGATGGTCCTTTTTAGTCGTGATAATCTAGTGTGGATCGGAGTAGGTTTTGTTTTACATGCGCTATATAGGATCGCAAGTTAAAGAAAATGTGTTTTTTGTGTACATTCTTGTATTTGTATTTGGTAAATGCAAAACTAGCAAACTATAATGGATATCATTGTTGAGTTTCAATGATCCATGGTTTTGTTAAGAATCGTCGTGGTGGACCGTGATGTAATGCATCGCCTTTATTCATTATCATCTTTTACTATTTAAGCAAAATGCCGCTGGACAAAGAAACAGATGATATGACGTTTTCATCTGAGTACAACCAATTTGTCAAAGTATTAGGATCGAAAGGTAGCATTCAAATTGCATTTTGTATGGTTTAAACAGCTTTTTAAAAATATATTGAAATATTGTGCGTTAGCTACTGACACTGGAAAGGAAAATACTGTTCCGATTGCAAAAGGTATGTTAACGTGGGAAAAATTGTATTAACTACTTTGTTAGCACTGAAGTCCGTCGAAGGATTCCGATTTGTCCACAGCAAAGTTTTAGCGGTTAAAGGAAATTTAACGTTGGCTTTTTTAAAAAGCTTTAAAATTATATTTATGGAGCTATGCGGCGCGTTGGTGGAAAGTGCCCAGTAACGAATTCAATCAACTATTGACATTTTATCGATAATTTGATTGAACGTATCGTCAGTGTTGATTTCATTCTCATCTTCGGAAAAACAGCAATCGATGTAGTCAGCCAATTCGACTTATTCTTCTTCGGTCTGGTTCATATTTGGTACTGGACTTTGTTCTGGGGTTGGCGATGTGAGCTGCATTTCATGGTTTAAATTGCTCGTGGCTATATTTTGGGTATGTTGTAAATTATAATATAACATTAACACTACGATGTAATCGAACTTTATATTCGTTAAACTTGTGTAATAAAGTCAACTAACATGGTTGGCTTGGTCCTGCATCCTGATTATCCTTTTCAGAAGGATCCAGCGCCATATATTCATGGCACCAGAATATTTTTTTCGCTCTCACTTACTCCGCCGTCTGGCGTGATTTCAGACGGTTACGCGTTTAAAGGTACGAGGCGTGTATGTATGCGTTTGTGTGTGAGGTATAGCAGTGCAAGCAAGGTAAAACACCCGGCGTATACACACATGTATCGATACCTTTCAGAACAAAAATTTACTCCGTCTATACTGTCCGTGAGTGCGAGAGGAATGACATACGAGTTTGAGCGAAATGTAAAACCAATGCATCGATACGATCTAGACACAACATCGATATCGTTGGCAAACAAACATTGCTCGGCTTATCTCGTCTGTAAGTGCGAATGAAACAGTTATACGAGTGTGAACGAAACACAGAAGCGTACAGTTACGGCAAATCCAAAGTTCATGACGTCACAGAATACTCGTACATAAGTGTAAACAAGTGAGCTAGACGATTTAGAGCAAGACACACGCTGTTTTGCCCCGTTCGTTTTGGTTGGGGTGGTGCTATTGTAGTTTGTGGTGGCTGATGATTTTGCTCGTGCATAGTTTGTGGTGGGATATGGTCGTGTATCGTTGGTGGTGGGGCGCTAGAAAAATGCGGCGCAGCAGCTGAACGGTGGTCGATGACGAATTCCCGGAAGGCAATTCCTTTATGCCAAGTGGAAGCAGAAAGAGCCTTGTCTTTAAAGTCAAGCGACATTCCGACGTTAAACGACACAAAAGTCAGTGTACTGACTTCCCTGTCACGTGGCAGCAGCCTGTCGATTATGACGTCATCAGTGCCATCAGTTGTTTTGTTACCATATTCCTCATATCCGAATCGGTTACCGAAGCGGCAATACGAGTTAGATAGAGCCAGAACTTCGGCTCGTTGGAATCAATCCATGGATTAGTCGACACGAAATGAGACGGAGGTGTAGCGGGGGCGGTGCCAGTGTGTAACAAAGTGGCTGCGTTTGCATCAGGCGGCGTAAAGTCGACAAGGCTACGTTTAGGCGCGTTGCGAGGGGGGGCATTCCGGGATGCACTGTCGACTTCGCCTAGACGTAAGCTTAGTGGTGTGGTGGTAGTGGTTGTATCCATGACGGGAAGGTGAAGTGTAGCGTTTGATGTAGTAGGCAGTGCTTTAGTATAGATGCGTGTAGATGTATCGATCGCAGTTAAAACGTCCTTCCGGATAGCATCCATAGCTGCGGATAAACGGCAATCAAACTCCCGGAGTAACTCAGATTTTAGATCCGTCAAGGCAGTTGAAAAATTCTTAAGAAGTATGGATTTTCCACCGCGGCGCATGACGCATGCGAATGAGAACCGTCCCGTTTCAACTCCGATACAGCAGCATCACATTATATCGAGGCAAGAAAGATGGTATACAGATTTGCAGTAACCATCACACATATAATTTTCTTCTCTATTTACAGCATTAGAGTACGGGCACGTATCAGACATGATTGAAGATGCACTAAGACACGTTCACTGATATTGATGATGAAGATGATGTTCCAAAATAGACGCCGAACAATAGATATGATTCACAGCGCACAGATGTCACGAGAAGAAATTGTAATATCACCAAACGAATCCCAGATGTAATCCCGTTGCGAAAATAACTACAGTAATACGGTAAGTCAGTGCGAAAACACTCAAAAAACAGTTTTGAAACGGACCTCGAGCAACCAGCACCGTATAAAATTACGTTTGACCATCCTGCGTATGACCATATATATTTTCGAATGGACTTAGTGAATTAGTGGTTATTTTCATAGGTATCTTATTGTATCTATCAATCTTATTTAGTTGACATGATCAGCATCCTTTTACATATTTTTCTATGTTCCTTTCCTGTCCAAAAAAATAACTCCTTGATTCTTTTTTTCATTCTTCTTACTTCCACATGGCCTCCTAAAGAAGCGTCATGAAATTCTTGTAATACAGTCCCTTTTTTTTCCATCGGCTTTATTCCTCTCAGAATCTGATTTGCAGTTTTTGTATTTGTTTTTGGTTGCTTGCTTCATTCTTTTTAAGTTTTCTCGTTTCTTTATTTCACTTGCTCACTTGCTTCGTCCTCTACGTTTATATTTTAGTAATTCTCCCCGGTGATCTTCCTGTTGAGTAGCTTTAGTCTCCTATACTAACTCTTCATTTTTCTTATTTTTTTGTTGAAGGGTGGCAACTGCCATTGTATTATTATGTTTCGCCTCTGGAAGGCGTGATAAGTGTTGGAGTGGAAGTACGAACGAACACACGCGCTTCGGTTGCTGGCTGAACACACTCTAACATTTATTGCACACTTCTATTTGTCAATTCACTTGTTGGCAGTGTTGCCGGAAATACATCATAAAATGTTTTGATATACCAACACTCCTCCTCAATACATTATATTATGGCCGCTCTACTCCATTAAACTCATCGCTTCGACAAACAGTTTCTGCTTTATATGCCCTTACGGTTTAGTAAATATATCTGCGATCATGTTCTCTGACGCACTATAGTGTAGCCCTACCTCTCCTTTGTTACAAAGATCTTTTGTAAAACAGACACATGTGTCGATGTGCTTTGACCGTCGTGATAGTCGTTCTATGGCTACGAAGTTGATGCATCCAGCGTTATCTTTATATACCACCGTAGCATCATACTGCTTTTCGTTCAGTTCTTCCAGAAGCCGTCTCAACCAAATTAGTTCTCGGCACGCTTCCGATAGCGCCACATATTCTGCTTCCATACTTGACAATGAAAAGCATGTTTGCTTTCGATTAGCCCAGCAAACTGTCGCTTTGCTAAGCTGAAATAAGAAACCAGTGTTAGATTTTCCATCAGAAGTATCGCCACTACAATCTGCGTCACTAAGTCCATAAAGCTTTAACGGCTCTTCGCGATTCAATGCCAACGTCAATTTATAGTCCCTGGTCTTCAAAAGATATATGACTACACGTTTCAGTTCTACCATGTCTGCTTCAGTTGGGCTGCTGGCTTGTCTGCTTAGTATGGACACACTCACAGAAATGTCGGGTCGAGTATTCACGGCTATGTATAGTAATGCTCCTATCATACTAAGATACTGCCCATTATTAAGTAGGGAAGCAGTCCCTCGCGAACTCGATAGTAACCGGTGTCCATTGGATTGTTCGATCCGTTCGAATTTTGAAGTCCAAAACGGCTCGCAACCTTCTTTATAAACGTTTCCTGATCCATGGAGTAAAAACCATCTTTGCCTTTTGTCACTCGGATTCCCAAGAAATGGTTTACTTGTCCTAGCGATGTCACCTCAATATGTTTCTGAAGCTCTTTCTCTACTTTCATGATTTCACTCTCACTTGTGCTGGCTGCTAGCATGTCATCCACGTATATTAGTAAATAGACTCGAACTCCTCCAGGTAACATCTTTAAGTACAAACAAGGATCGGATCTGGATTCTTCTTCATAGCTGTCAGAATTTCCCCAAGAGTGTTATGCGATACTCTTGCCGCCTGTTACAAACCATACAAACTACGTTTTAGTTTGCACACAAGCCTCTCCGTCCCTGGTTTTATGAAACCTTTAGGTTGCTTCATGTAGATATCTTCCTTTAGTCTACCGTGCAAATACGCGCCAATATGCCTTACTTTAAGTTGTTTGTATCCGGCAATTGTCAGCAAAATTCTCAGTGTTGTTTGTGTAGCCACTGGCGCGAAAACTGCATCATAATCTTCACCAAAACGCTGTGAATCACATTACCATCACTGTCTTCTTTTTTCTTGTATATCCCTTTGCTTCCTATAGGTACCCGTCCTGATGGCAATTCTACTAAAGTCCAAGTAACGTTCTTTTGTAGAGATTCGTATTCCTCAGCTATTGCTGCTTCCTAAAAAACCTCCTCTGCACCACTGATAGCTTCATCATAGCTGCGGAGTTAATAGCAACTGCTAAATTCACTACATAATCCCTCAAATAATGAAGAAGAACCCCCCTGGTGCTTCGCTTCGAGCTTTGTGGTATTGTCTTACTAGTGCGCTGTTCCTCTGCTGCACTTTCCCAACCACCATCATCGGTGTCATCTTTTGCACTAGTATGGTAAATAACTGCCCCGTTGGGCTGCAACTCAAGTGCATTATCATTTGACTCCTCCTGAACTTCACTACCAAAGTCATTTTGCTCACCGGTATTGAGATTGGAAACAACATAACCATAGTTGACCTTTGGTGTAGTCGTATCATGCTCTATCGAACTGTCTTTCATCTCCAAAAAACGAGCGTCTCGACTGATTGTTATCTGATCGGTTTCAGTATCTAGGAATCGATAAGCCTTTCTCTCGGTGCAATAACCCACAAATGTCAGCTTACGAGAATTTTCATCAAAATTGTGTCTCTTTACGTCTGGTATGTGAACATATGCTGGACTCCCAAAGACTCGCAAATAATCAAGAGCTGGTTTGCTCCCAAACCACAATTCTTAAGGTGTCCGACTGAATTAACGCGACGGCAGTCTATTTTGCAAATAACTTGCGGTCATTATTGCCTCACCCCAATACTTCTTGTCAAGTCCTGCATCTAACAACATACACGTAGCCATTTCCTTTAAAGTATGGTTCGTGCGTTCCGCGACGCCATTCTGCTGAGAAGAGTAAGCCGCGGTGTACTGAACCTGGATTCCCACTGCTTTAGCGATGGGCGCTCCGGGCCGGAATCACCGATCCGATCCGATCCCACCCAAGAGTAGTTCCGATCCGAAAGAATGATTCCGGATGGTTCCGGAATCAAAAACGATTCCGGACCGGTTTTACGTTGCCCGCTCCACGTAGCTATGAAATGTTTGTACCGATTGTGTTATTTCCGATCATTCCTCACTTACTGAAATACACCTAATATAATGCAAAAAACCATATTAAAATCGGTCAATAAATGAGGTAGTTAGCGAAAATAAGGTGCGTGCGCGAGTTAACAAACACGGGGGTTGGGGTTGGATTCTGATTCCTCGGACAGAATAACGTTGTTGTTTAAGAGCTGAACTGAGAGTGGATGTATTTCTAAATTTCGTCCTTAAATATAATAAACTATTTCTATTTCACAATATGAGGAAGCAGGATGGAAGGGTTAAGGATTCGTTGTTTCGCTGGTTGCTCGATGGTGGCTTGGAGTACCTGATGTACGACGGTTTATCAGGGAATTCCAATACGGGTCTAGGGCTGCAAATGTCTGAACAGCCAGGGTACAAATGATCAGGTTAAGGTGCATGGCGATAGTTGGTGAATTGTTTTACAACAGTATGCTGGCTGGATGTGAAGGACATTTTAGGATGTTGATGTCTGGATGATGTTAATGTCTTGCAGCTGAACGGATGCTTATGTATCTGTAGCCTCTTCTTCCGGTAGATATCATAGGAGAGGGTATATCCGGTGGGAGGGTTGTGGCGACGAGCGTTAACTCGCGTAATGAATATGTGGGGGTTAGTGTAACGTTTAGATTTCGGATTCGGAAGTAATACGTACGTCTTGTTGGTTCGATGGTCAAGAAGTAAGAGACTGTTTTTATTCCTAATATTATAATTGCACAAATTGGCTAATTACGAAGAGCCCACGAAGGGTCTGGTTTATGCTCGCGGATCGAGTACAATCTTTTGTTTCTTGCATGCAATATGCATGAGCATGAACCGCTACATCACATCCCCCTTTCTTTAATTTTTTCGTGGTTGGAAAATATTTCTGCCATAACGGGTTTTGTACGAAGGCTGTCTAGGGGTTAATTCTTTTTGGTCGGGACGCAGGGCGTTACTTGAGTCTTTAGGAGGATCGCTAGGTTCACTTAAGAATGCTGGTTTCAGACGATCTATCGAGATCGCCGTTTTCCTACCCTTAACTTCTACTGTGTAAGTCTTTTTTCCTTTTTTACACACTTTGTATGGACCGTCATAAGGGGGCATGAGGGACGGTCTGACGTTATCTACGCGTACAAAAACGTGATTACAGAACTGCAGATTAGCATTTGCAAAGGCCTTTCTGTTAGTGTTATGGTTGGACGTTTGGGTAGGTTTCACTCTCTTCATGATCGTTCTCAGATTTGTAACAAATTCAGGTGTTATATTAGGGACTGTACCGCTATTTTCGAAGTATTCTTCAGGCAAACGCAAGTTGGTACCGTATGTCAGCTCGGCTACCGTTGCTCCGAGGTCGTCCTTATTCGTGGAGCGCATTCCTAACAGCACTAACGGAAGTGCTTCTGTCCATCTGGTTCGATCATGGGAAACGAGGGCGGCTTTCAATTGCCGATGAAGACGTTCTATCTGACCGTTTGCCTGTGGATGGTAAGGAGATGTTTTAAATGGTCGATACCCAGTGTTTCGGACAGCTTTTTGAATAGTTCGCTTTCAAACTGTCTGCCGCGGTCGGTGGTGATTTTGGCTGGCACTCCAAATCTCGCAATCCAGTGTGCGATGAATGCTCGGGACACCGTCTCTGCTGTCATGTTGGGTAAGGGGACTACCTCCGGCCATCTGGTGAATTTGTCGATCATTGTAAGGCAATAAAAATTGCCTTCCGAAGGAGGTAGAGGTCCAATCAGGTCCATGTGTACGTGGTGGAAACGTTCTTGTGGCACGATGATTTGCTCCGGTTTGGTGATGTTGTGCCTTGTTACTTTGTTTCTTTGGCACTGAATACAGGTAGTGACAAAATTCTTGCAATCTTTCCGCATGGATGGCCAAACATATCGCTTAGTGACCAAATGTGTTGTACCTCTGACGCCGGGGTGCGAAATGTTATGCATTTTGCTGATGATTTGCTTGCGAAGTGTTTTCGGGACTAAAGGACGAATTTCAGGGGTTGACACATCACAGTACAATTTGCCTTTTCTCGATGGAAGTTCGAAAGATTTCACGCGGATCGTACTGCCTGTGGGAGGGTTTTGAATAAACTCGGTGATATCAGCATCCGTTCGTTGCAGCTCAGCCATTTGGTCATAGTCGATAGGTTCGCAAATTATTGCTTCAATCCGGCTTAACATGTCTGCAACGTTGTTACCTTCCCCTGGAATATGACGAATATCTGTCGTGTATTCGCTTATGAAACATAATCGACGCTGTTGTGTAGGGTTAGCACGTTCGGGTCGTTGGAGGAAAGCTGTCACGAGTGGCTTATGGTCGGTGTAAATGCAAAAAACACGTGCTTCGATAAGGTCCTTAAAATATCGCACTGACTCGTACATTGCATATAGCTCGCGATCGTATGTGCTAGCCTTCTGCATAGTTGGTGTCAGCTTTTTTGAAAAAAAAAAAAGGCTAGGGGTTCAAGGCCATTGTTGGTTACCTGGTGTAGTGCCCCTCCAACTGCCACATTCGACGCGTCTACGTGTAAACAAAGATTTGCTTGGGGTGATGGGTGTGCAAGGAGTGTCGCATTCGCCAAATCTTCCTTGCATTTCACAAAGGCTGCTTTAGTGTCGTCATCCCATTTGAGCGGTGTGTGGTCATTCTTAACGTTACCACGAATCATTTGTTGCAGGAGTTGTTGGTTACTAGCTGCGTGTGGAATAAAACGTCGAAAGAAATTTATCGTTCCAATGAACGTTTTTAACTGCTTTGCAACCTTGGGGCGTGGAAAATCGAGGATCGCTTGGATTTTCGCTGGATTCGGTGTGATACCCTCGGGTGTGATCGCGTGACCGAGGAAAATGACTGAAGATTTCCCTATTTGGCACTTGTCCACGTTGATTGCCAAACAGTTTTCTCCCAATCGTTGAAAAACGGTTCGAAGATGAATCTTGTGTTCTTCTTCATTCGACGAGGCGATACATAAATCATCGATATACGGGAACACAAACGGAAGATCTCGAAAAATAGAATGAAGGTGTCGTTGTAGTGTTTGGCCGGCGTTTCTTAATCCGAACGTCATATAACGAAACTCGAACAAACCGAATGGGGTGGTAATCGCTGTCTTCGGTATATCCTGTTCCGCAACAGGAATTTGGTGATAAGCTCGTTGCAGATCTATGCAGGAAAATATGCTTGTGCCGTGTAGTATATTGCCGAAGTCTTGAATATGTGGTATCGGGTATCTATCCGGTTCGGTTATTGCGTTCAGGTTCCTGTAATCTCCACATGGTCTCCACTTCCCATTTGATTTTTTAACCATGTGTAACGGACTGGCCCATGAGCTTTTAGAAGGTTGACAGATACCTTCTTTCATCATAAATTTAAATTCTGCTTGGGCTTCTTGCAGCTTGTCTATTGGTAATCTACGAGATTGGCAAAAAATGGGTGGACCTTTCGTTAAGATTTGATGAGTTACGTTCGATTTTGTCGACCGGTTCTTCAGATTGAGTACCGTAATATCATTGGATTCTCTTAGTATTTGTGTGAACGTATCTGAAGTACTGCATGCGGCTACGGAGAGCGTTGCTGTGTTTGTTGTGTTCTTAATCAGTTTGTCGCGTTTGATATCAACCAGCAGGTCAAAATGTTTTAGGAAGTCAAGTAACATCTGCGATCGTGAAAGGCCAGGTGAACTGTTGCTTTAATCCAATATCGAGGGTGATATTTTTAGTGCCATAAGTGGTAATCTGGCTACCATTTGCGGCAAAAAGTTTCCGTGTCGGCGTGGGGTTCATCCTTTCTTTGTAGGATGGTGGAACAACAGAAATCTCTGCACCCGTGTCGATAAGGAATCTGTTGTGAGTCCTGTGATCATTAACGTAAATGCGATCGATATTTTCGTTCTGCTCAGGGGACATATGGTTCAGCGTGATGCTGGTATTTTTCTCATGGTGAGTAGTGCTTGAGTTCGGTAAGCTGGTGCTATGTGTAGTGCGTGATTCGTGGTTCAATATGCGTGGCGTTCGATTATAGCTGGTGCTTGTATTATCGTATGAATTGGTGAGAGTGTCGGGATAATGGGTGTCTCGGAGAGAGAAACGCACTATTTTTTTCGGGAGTAAACCGGCAGACGCTCTTCGAAAAAAATGCACTTAGTGGAAGTATCGTTCGGATGTTCTTTCTCGCACTTTTCGGCCTTGTTTCCATGACGATAGTGAAACCAACAGAGCCATCGGCGCGGTGCTCTCGATGGTATGCGTGATCGTGATGAACTCGGAGTTCGTTGGTCCCATGACGGCCTCGACCCTGACGCGTGTCGCTGCCTAGATCGGGATGGTGTATGTGTGTCTCGGTCTGAGAAAGAGCAGCATCGATCAGCTGATAAAACTGATAAAAGCGTCGGGAGAGAGCTTCGATGCGAGCCTCTAATGTGCACATATGGTTGCACATGCACTTGCAATCGTATCGCTTGTACTGGATGTTGCACTGCTCGGAGCTTCAAGGATTTTGTCTGCTACCTTTGCTTGATCGTCTAATGAAACAGACGGCATGGCGGCGATGATTGAACGTGCGGTGGTTGGCAAAGCCCGAAACCAAATATTAGAAAGGACATTATCGGAACATCCTTCTCCGCCAAGACGGCGCATCTCAGAAAGAAGCATACTTGGTTTCCGATCGCCTAATGAGACGCCGGAAAGTAGACTAGTTAAGCGTTGGTTTTCTGTGGGCCGAAAATAATCCAAGACGGCATTTTTCACGGTGTCGTACCTATTGGACGTTTCCGATTTATTGCATTTCGCGATGGCGGAATGAAAAAACTTCGCGCGTGTGCCAAGTGCAACGATTACTGCGTTGAATTTGTGTCGATCTAGCTTGAAGCCATTTACGTAAAAAGCTGCTTCCAAACAGACGAACCACGTCTCGACGTCTTCGGAATCGAAATCCGGAAAGTTGATTTTTGAATGCGTTACAGCGATCTGACTTTCCTCCTCTTTCGGCTTCGTTACCGTTGGTTCAACCATTGTAGCAAAAAATAGGCCGTGAAAGTTGAGAATACGTTATATTACGCGTAAACGGAGTTATTATTCTCGTGGATCACTTAAAAAACGCGACGGTTCTGTGAAACGTAAAAAAGTGTCCTTTGCGATCGCGGTCGATCACTACGCGGTTCTTTTCGGTTTTCTCGCACGAAATTCACTTGTTCGGATAAAATGCTCGTTCAATCGGACCATCGGGGTCACCAGTTTGTGGAGGTTAGTGTAACGTTTAGATTTCGGATTCGGAAGTAATACGTACGTCTTGTTGGTTCGATGGTCAAGAAGTAAGAGACTGTTTTTATTCCTAATATTATAATTGCACAAATTGGCTAATTACGAAGAGCCCACGAAGGGTCTGGTTTATGCTCGCGGATCGAGTACAATCTTTTGTTTCTTGCATGCAATATGCATGAGCATGAACCGCTACATCACATCCCCCTTTCTTTAATTTTTTCGTGGTTGGAAAATATTTCTGCCATAACGGGTTTTGTACGAAGGCTGTCTAGGGGTTAATTCTTTTTGGTCGGGACGCAGGGCGTTACTTGAGTCTTTAGGAGGATCGCTAGGTTCACTTAAGAATGCTGGTTTCAGACGATCTATCGAGATCGCCGTTTTCCTACCCTTAACTTCTATTGTGTAAGTCTTTTTTCCTTTTTTACACACTTTGTATGGACCGTCATAAGGGGGCGTGAGGGACGGTCTGACGTTATCTACGCGTACAAAAACGTGATTACAGAACTGCAGATTAGCATTTGCAAAGGCCTTTCTGTTAGTGTTATGGTTGGACGTTTGGGTAGGTTTCACTCTCTTCATGATCGTTCTCAGATTTGTAACAAATTCAGGTGTTATATTAGGGACTGTACCGCTATTTTCGAAGTATTCTTCAGGCAAACGCAAGTTGGTACCGTATGTCAGCTCGGCTACCGTTGCTCCGAGGTCGTCCTTAATCGTGAAGCGCATTCCTAACAGCACTAACGGAAGTGCTTCTGTCCATCTGGTTCGATCATGGGAAACGAGGGCGGCTTTCAATTGCCGATGAAGACGTTCTATCTGACCGTTTGCCTGTGGATGGTAAGGAGATGTTTTAAATGGTCGATACCCAGTGTTTCGGACAGCTTTTTGAATAGTTCGCTTTCAAACTGTCTGCCGCGGTCGGTGGTGATTTTGGCTGGCACTCCAAATCTCGCAATCCAGTGTGCGATGAATGCTCGGGACACCGTCTCTGCTGTCATGTTGGGTAAGGGGACTACCTCCGGCCATCTGGTGAATTTGTCGATCATTGTAAGGCAATAAAAATTGCCTTCCGAAGGAGGTAGAGGTCCAATCAGGTCCATGTGTACGTGGTGGAAACGTTCTTGTGGCACGATGATTTGCTCCGGTTTGGTGATGTTGTGCCTTGTTACTTTGTTTCTTTGGCACTGAATACAGGTAGTGACAAAATTCTTGCAATCTTTCCGCATGGATGGCCAAACATATCGCTTAGTGATCAAATGTGTTGTACCTCTGACGCCGGGGTGCGAAATGTTATGCATTTTGCTGATGATTTGCTTGCGAAGTGTTTTCGGGACTAAAGGACGAATTTCAGGGGTTGACACATCACAGTACAATTTGCCTTTTCTCGATGGAAGTTCGAAAGATTTCACGCGGATCGTACTGCCTGTGGGAGGGTTTTGAATAAACTCGGTGATATCAGCATCCGTTCGTTGCAGCTCAGCCATTTGGTCATAGTCGATAGGTTCGCAAATTATTGCTTCAATCCGGCTTAACATGTCTGCAACGTTGTTACCTTCCCCTGGAATATGACGAATATCTGTCGTGTATTCGCTTATGAAACATAATCGACGCTGTTGTGTAGGGTTAGCACGTTCGGGTCGTTGGAGGAAAGCTGTCACGAGTGGCTTATGGTCGGTGTAAATGCAAAAAACACGTGCTTCGATAAGGTCCTTAAAATATCGCACTGACTCGTACATTGCATATAGCTCGCGATCGTATGTGCTAGCCTTCTGCATAGTTGGTGTCAGCTTTTTTGAAAAAAAAAGGCTAGGGGTTCAAGGCCATTGTTGGTTACCTGGTGTAGTGCCCCTCCAACTGCCACATTCGACGCGTCTACGTGTAAACAAAGATTTGCTTGGGGTGATGGGTGTGCAAGGAGTGTCGCATTCGCCAAATCTTCCTTGCATTTCACAAAGGCTGCTTTAGTGTCGTCATCCCATTTGAGCGGTGTGTGGTCATTCTTAACGTTACCACGAATCATTTGTTGCAGGAGTTGTTGGTTACTAGCTGCGTGTGGAATAAAACGTCGAAAGAAATTTATCGTTCCAATGAACGTTTTTAACTGCTTTGCAACCTTGGGGCGTGGAAAATCGAGGATCGCTTGGATTTTCGCTGGATTCGGTGTGATACCCTCGGGTGTGATCGCGTGACCGAGGAAAATGACTGAAGATTTCCCTATTTGGCACTTGTCCACGTTGATTGCCAAACAGTTTTCTCCCAATCGTTGAAAAACGGTTCGAAGATGAATCTTGTGTTCTTCTTCATTCGACGAGGCGATACATAAATCATCGATATACGGGAACACAAACGGAAGATCTCGAAAAATAGAATGAAGGTGTCGTTGTAGTGTTTGGCCGGCGTTTCTTAATCCGAACGTCATATAACGAAACTCGAACAAACCGAATGGGGTGGTAATCGCTGTCTTCGGTATATCCTGTTCCGCAACAGGAATTTGGTGATAAGCTCGTTGCAGATCTATGCAGGAAAATATGCTTGTGCCGTGTAGTATATTGCCGAAGTCTTGAATATGTGGTATCGGGTATCTATCCGGTTCGGTTATTGCGTTCAGGTTCCTGTAATCTCCACATGGTCTCCACTTCCCATTTGATTTTTTAACCATGTGTAACGGACTGGCCCATGAGCTTTTAGAAGGTTGACAGATACCTTCTTTCATCATAAATTTAAATTCTGCTTGGGCTTCTTGCAGCTTGTCTATTGGTAATCTACGAGATTGGCAAAAAATGGGTGGACCTTTCGTTAAGATTTGATGAGTTACGTTCGATTTTGTCGACCGGTTCTTCAGATTGAGTACCGTAATATCATTGGATTCTCTTAGTATTTGTGTGAACGTATCTGAAGTACTGCATGCGGCTACGGAGAGCGTTGCTGTGTTTGTTGTGTTCTTAATCAGTTTGTCGCGTTTGATATCAACCAGCAGGTCAAAATGTTTTAGGAAGTCAAGTAACATCTGCGATCGTGAAAGGCCAGGTGAACTGTTGCTTTAATCCAATATCGAGGGTGATATTTTTAGTGCCATAAGTGGTAATCTGGCTACCATTTGCGGCAAAAAGTTTCCGTGTCGGCGTGGGGTTCATCCTTTCTTTGTAGGATGGTGGAACAACAGAAATCTCTGCACCCGTGTCGATAAGGAATCTGTTGTGAGTCCTGTGATCATTAACGTAAATGCGATCGATATTTTCGTTCTGCTCAGGGGACATATGGTTCAGCGTGATGCTGGTATTTTTCTCATGGTGAGTAGTGCTTGAGTTCGGTAAGTTGATGCTATGTGTAGTGCGTGATTCGTGGTTCAATATGCGTGGCGTTCGATTATAGCTGGTGCTTGTATTATCGTATGAATTGGTGAGAGTGTCGGGATAATGGGTGTCTCGGAGAGAGAAACGCACTATTTTTTTCGGGAGTAAACCGGCAGACGCTCTTCGAAAAAAATGCACTTAGTGGAAGTATCGTTCGGATGTTCTTTCTCGCACTTTTCGGCCTTGTTTCCATGACGATAGTGAAACCAACAGAGCCATCGGCGCGGTGCTCTCGATGGTATGCGTGATCGTGATGAACTCGGAGTTCGTTGGTCCCATGACGGCCTCGACCCTGACGCGTGTCGCTGCCTAGATCGGGATGGTGTATGTGTGTCTCGGTCTGAGAAAGAGCAGCATCGATCAGCTGATAAAACTGATAAAAGCGTCGGGAGAGAGCTTCGATGCGAGCCTCTAATGTGCACATATGGTTGCACATGCACTTGCAATCGTATCGCTTGTACTGGATGTTGCACTGCTCGGAGCTTCAAGGATTTTGTCTGCTACCTTTGCTTGATCGTCTAATGAAACAGACGGCATGGCGGCGATGATTGAACGTGCGGTGGTTGGCAAAGCCCGAAACCAAATATTAGAAAGGACATTATCGGAACATCCTTCTCCGCCAAGACGGCGCATCTCAGAAAGAAGCATACTTGGTTTCCGATCGCCTAATGAGACGCCGGAAAGTAGACTAGTTAAGCGTTGGTTTTCTGTGGGCCGAAAATAATCCAAGACGGCATTTTTCACGGTGTCGTACCTATTGGACGTTTCCGATTTATTGCATTTCGCGATGGCGGAATGAAAAAACTTCGCGCGTGTGCCAAGTGCAACGATTACTGCGTTGCGTTACAGCGATCTGACTTTCCTCCTCTTTCGGCTTCGTTACCGTTGGTTCAACCATTGTAGCAAAAAATAGGCCGTGAAAGTTGAGAATACGTTATATTACGCGTAAACGGAGTTATTATTCTCGTGGATCACTTAAAAAACGCGACGGTTCTGTGAAACGTAAAAAAGTGTCCTTTGCGATCGCGGTCGATCACTACGCGGTTCTTTTCGGTTTTCTCGCACGAAATTCACTTGTTCGGATAAAATGCTCGTTCAATCGGACCATCGGGGTCACCAGTTTGTGGAGGTTAGTGTAACGTTTAGATTTCGGATTCGGAAGTAATACGTACGTCTTGTTGGTTCGATGGTCAAGAAGTAAGAGACTGTTTTTATTCCTAATATTATAATTGCACAAATTGGCTAATTACGAAGAGCCCACGAAGGGTCTGGTTTATGCTCGCGGATCGAGTACAATCTTTTGTTTCTTGCATGCAATATGCATGAGCATGAACCGCTACATCACATCCCCCTTTCTTTAATTTTTTCGTGGTTGGAAAATATTTCTGCCATAACGGGTTTTGTACGAAGGCTGTCTAGGGGTTAATTCTTTTTGGTCGGGACGCAGGGCGTTACTTGAGTCTTTAGGAGGATCGCTAGGTTCACTTAAGAATGCTGGTTTCAGACGATCTATCGAGATCGCCGTTTTCCTACCCTTAACTTCTACTGTGTAAGTCTTTTTTCCTTTTTTACACACTTTGTATGGACCGTCATAAGGGGGCATGAGGGACGGTCTGACGTTATCTACGCGTACAAAAACGTGATTACAGAACTGCAGATTAGCATTTGCAAAGGCCTTTCTGTTAGTGTTATGGTTGGACGTTTGGGTAGGTTTCACTCTCTTCATGATCGTTCTCAGATTTGTAACAAATTCAGGTGTTATATTAGGGACTGTACCGCTATTTTCGAAGTATTCTTCAGGCAAACGCAAGTTGGTACCGTATGTCAGCTCGGCTACCGTTGCTCCGAGGTCGTCCTTATTCGTGGAGCGCATTCCTAACAGCACTAACGGAAGTGCTTCTGTCCATCTGGTTCGATCATGGGAAACGAGGGCGGCTTTCAATTGCCGATGAAGACGTTCTATCTGACCGTTTGCCTGTGGATGGTAAGGAGATGTTTTAAATGGTCGATACCCAGTGTTTCGGACAGCTTTTTGAATAGTTCGCTTTCAAACTGTCTGCCGCGGTCGGTGGTGATTTTGGCTGGCACTCCAAATCTCGCAATCCAGTGTGCGATGAATGCTCGGGACACCGTCTCTGCTGTCATGTTGGGTAAGGGGACTACCTCCGGCCATCTGGTGAATTTGTCGATCATTGTAAGGCAATAAAAATTGCCTTCCGAAGGAGGTAGAGGTCCAATCAGGTCCATGTGTACGTGGTGGAAACGTTCTTGTGGCACGATGATTTGCTCCGGTTTGGTGATGTTGTGCCTTGTTACTTTGTTTCTTTGGCACTGAATACAGGTAGTGACAAAATTCTTGCAATCTTTCCGCATGGATGGCCAAACATATCGCTTAGTGACCAAATGTGTTGTACCTCTGACGCCGGGGTGCGAAATGTTATGCATTTTGCTGATGATTTGCTTGCGAAGTGTTTTCGGGACTAAAGGACGAATTTCAGGGGTTGACACATCACAGTACAATTTGCCTTTTCTCGATGGAAGTTCGAAAGATTTCACGCGGATCGTACTGCCTGTGGGAGGGTTTTGAATAAACTCGGTGATATCAGCATCCGTTCGTTGCAGCTCAGCCATTTGGTCATAGTCGATAGGTTCGCAAATTATTGCTTCAATCCGGCTTAACATGTCTGCAACGTTGTTACCTTCCCCTGGAATATGACGAATATCTGTCGTGTATTCGCTTATGAAACATAATCGACGCTGTTGTGTAGGGTTAGCACGTTCGGGTCGTTGGAGGAAAGCTGTCACGAGTGGCTTATGGTCGGTGTAAATGCAAAAAACACGTGCTTCGATAAGGTCCTTAAAATATCGCACTGACTCGTACATTGCATATAGCTCGCGATCGTATGTGCTAGCCTTCTGCATAGTTGGTGTCAGCTTTTTTGAAAAAAAAAAAAGGCTAGGGGTTCAAGGCCATTGTTGGTTACCTGGTGTAGTGCCCCTCCAACTGCCACATTCGACGCGTCTACGTGTAAACAAAGATTTGCTTGGGGTGATGGGTGTGCAAGGAGTGTCGCATTCGCCAAATCTTCCTTGCATTTCACAAAGGCTGCTTTAGTGTCGTCATCCCATTTGAGCGGTGTGTGGTCATTCTTAACGTTACCACGAATCATTTGTTGCAGGAGTTGTTGGTTACTAGCTGCGTGTGGAATAAAACGTCGAAAGAAATTTATCGTTCCAATGAACGTTTTTAACTGCTTTGCAACCTTGGGGCGTGGAAAATCGAGGATCGCTTGGATTTTCGCTGGATTCGGTTTGATACCCTCAGGTGTGATCGCGTGACCGAGGAAAATGACTGAAGATTTCCCTATTTGGCACTTGTCCACATTGATTGCCAAACAGTTTTCTCTCAATCGTTGAAAAACGGTTCGAAGATGAATCTTGTGTTCTTCTTCATTCGACGAGGCCATACATAAATCATCGATATACGGGAACACAAACGGAAGATCTCGAAAAATAGAATGAAGGTGTCGTTGTAGTGTTTGGCCGGCATTTCTTAATCCGAACGTCATATAACGAAACTCGAACAAACCGAATGGGGTGGTAATCGCTGTCTTCGGTATATCCTGTTCCGCAACAGGAATTTGGTGATAAGCTCGTTGCAGATCTATGCAGGAAAATATGCTTGTGCCGTGTAGTATATTGCCGAAGTCTTGAATATGTGGTATCGGGTATCTATCCGGTTCGGTTATTGCGTTCAGGTTCCTGTAATCTCCACATGGTCTCCACTTCCCATTTGATTTTTTAACCATGTGTAACGGACTGGCCCATGAGCTTTTAGAAGGTTGACAGATACCTTCTTTCATCATAAATTTAAATTCTGCTTGGGCTTCTTGCAGCTTGTCTATTGGTAATCTACGAGATTGGCAAAAAATGGGTGGACCTTTCGTTAAGATTTGATGAGTTACGTTCGATTTTGTCGACCGGTTCTTCAGATTGAGTACCGTAATATCATTGGATTCTCTTAGTATTTGTGTGAACGTATCTGAAGTACTGCATGCGGCTACGGAGAGCGTTGCTGTGTTTGTTGTGTTCTTAATCAGTTTGTCGCGTTTGATATCAACCAGCAGGTCAAAATGTTTTAGGAAGTCAAGTAACATCTGCGATCGTGAAAGGCCAGGTGAACTGTTGCTTTAATCCAATATCGAGGGTGATATTTTTAGTGCCATAAGTGGTAATCTGGCTACCATTTGCGGCAAAAAGTTTCCGTGTCGGCGTGGGGTTCATCCTTTCTTTGTAGGATGGTGGAACAACAGAAATCTCTGCACCCGTGTCGATAAGGAATCTGTTGTGAGTCCTGTGATCATTAACGTAAATGCGATCGATATTTTCGTTCTGCTCAGGGGACATATGGTTCAGCGTGATGCTGGTATTTTTCTCATGGTGAGTAGTGCTTGAGTTCGGTAAGTTGATGCTATGTGTAGTGCGTGATTCGTGGTTCAATATGCGTGGCGTTCGATTATAGCTGGTGCTTGTATTATCGTATGAATTGGTGAGAGTGTCGGGATAATGGGTGTCTCGGAGAGAGAAACGCACTATTTTTTCGGGAGTAAACCGGCAGACGCTCTTCGAAAAAAATGCACTTAGTGGAAGTATCGTTCGGATGTTCTTTCTCGCACTTTTCGGCCTTGTTTCCATGACGATAGTGAAACCAACAGAGCCATCGGCGCGGTGCTCTCGATGGTATGCGTGATCGTGATGAACTCGGAGTTCGTTGGTCCCATGACGGCCTCGACCCTGACGCGTGTCGCTGCCTAGATCGGGATGGTGTATGTGTGTCTCGGTCTGAGAAAGAGCAGCATCGATCAGCTGATAAAACTGATAAAAGCGTCGGGAGAGAGCTTCGATGCGAGCCTCTAATGTGCACATATGGTTGCACATGCACTTGCAATCGTATCGCTTGTACTGGATGTTGCACTGCTCGGAGCTTCAAGGATTTTGTCTGCTACCTTTGCTTGATCGTCTAATGAAACAGACGGCATGGCGGCGATGATTGAACGTGCGGTGGTTGGCAAAGCCCGAAACCAAATATTAGAAAGGACATTATCGGAACATCCTTCTCCGCCAAGACGGCGCATCTCAGAAAGAAGCATACTTGGTTTCCGATCGCCTAATGAGACGCCGGAAAGTAGACTAGTTAAGCGTTGGTTTTCTGTGGGCCGAAAATAATCCAAGACGGCATTTTTCACGGTGTCGTACCTATTGGACGTTTCCGATTTATTGCATTTCGCGATGGCGGAATGAAAAAACTTCGCGCGTGTGCCAAGTGCAACGATTACTGCGTTGAATTTATGTCGATCTAGCTTGAAGCCATTTACGTAAAAAGCTGCTTCCAAACAGACGAACCACGTCTCGACGTCTTCGGAATCGAAATCCGGAAAGTTGATTTTTGAATGCGTTACAGCGATCTGACTTTCCTCCTCTTTCGGCTTCGTTACCGTTGGTTCAACCATTGTAGCAAAAAATAGGCCGTAAAAGTTGAGAATACGTTATATTACGCGTAAACGGAGTTATTATTCTCGTGGATCACTTAAAAAACGCGACGGTTCTGTGAAACGTAAAAAAGTGTCCTTTGCGATCGCGGTCGATCACTACGCGGTTCTTTTCGGTTTTCTCGCACGAAATTCACTTGTTCGGATAAAATGCTCGTTCAATCGGACCATCGGGGTCACCAGTTTGTGGAGGTTAGTGTAACGTTTAGATTTCGGATTCGGAAGTAATACGTACGTCTTGTTGGTTCGATGGTCAAGAAGTAAGAGACTGTTTTTATTCCTAATATTATAATTGCACAAATTGGCTAATTACGAAGAGCCCACGAAGGGTCTGGTTTATGCTCGCGGATCGAGTACAATCTTTTGTTTCTTGCATGCAATATGCATGAGCATGAACCGCTACATCACATCCCCCTTTCTTTAATTTTTTCGTGGTTGGAAAATATTTCTGCCATAACGGGTTTTGTACGAAGGCTGTCTAGGGGTTAATTCTTTTTGGTCGGGACGCAGGGCGTTACTTTAGTCTTTAGGAAGATCGCTAGGTTCACTTAAGAATGCTGGATTCAGACGATCTATCGAGATCGCCGTTTTCCTACCCTTAACTTCTATTGTGTAAGTCTTTTTTCCTTTTTTACACACTTTGTATGGACCGTCATAAGGGGGCGTGAGGGACGGTCTGACGTTATCTACGCGTACAAAAACGTGATTACAGAACTGCAGATTAGCATTTGCAAAGGCCTTTCTGTTAGTGTTATGGTTGGACGTTTGGGTAGGTTTCACTCTCTTCATGATCGTTCTCAGATTTGTAACAAATTCAGGTGTTATATTAGGGACTGTACCGC
Source organism: Anopheles maculipalpis (assembly GCF_943734695.1). NCBI lineage: Eukaryota > Metazoa > Arthropoda > Insecta > Diptera > Culicidae > Anopheles > Anopheles maculipalpis. The sequence continues at coordinate 20,468,765 of NC_064870.1, read as the reverse complement.
TATTTTCGAAGTATTCTTCAGGCAAACGCAAGTTGGTACCGTATGTCAGCTCGGCTACCGTTGCTCCGAGGTCGTCCTTAATCGTGAAGCGCATTCCTAACAGCACTAACGGAAGTGCTTCTGTCCATCTGGTTCGATCATGGGAAACGAGGGCGGCTTTCAATTGCCGATGAAGACGTTCTATCTGACCGTTTGCCTGTGGATGGTAAGGAGATGTTTTAAATGGTCGATACCCAGTGTTTCGGACAGCTTTTTGAATAGTTCGCTTTCAAACTGTCTGCCGCGGTCGGTGGTGATTTTGGCTGGCACTCCAAATCTCGCAATCCAGTGTGCGATGAATGCTCGGGACACCGTCTCTGCTGTCATGTTGGGTAAGGGGACTACCTCCGGCCATCTGGTGAATTTGTCGATCATTGTAAGGCAATAAAAATTGCCTTCCGAAGGAGGTAGAGGTCCAATCAGGTCCATGTGTACGTGGTGGAAACGTTCTTGTGGCACGATGATTTGCTCCGGTTTGGTGATGTTGTGCCTTGTTACTTTGTTTCTTTGGCACTGAATACAGGTAGTGACAAAATTCTTGCAATCTTTCCGCATGGATGGCCAAACATATCGCTTAGTGATCAAATGTGTTGTACCTCTGACGCCGGGGTGCGAAATGTTATGCATTTTGCTGATGATTTGCTTGCGAAGTGTTTTCGGGACTAAAGGACGAATTTCAGGGGTTGACACATCACAGTACAATTTGCCTTTTCTCGATGGAAGTTCGAAAGATTTCACGCGGATCGTACTGCCTGTGGGAGGGTTTTGAATAAACTCGGTGATATCAGCATCCGTTCGTTGCAGCTCAGCCATTTGGTCATAGTCGATAGGTTCGCAAATTATTGCTTCAATCCGGCTTAACATGTCTGCAACGTTGTTACCTTCCCCTGGAATATGACGAATATCTGTCGTGTATTCGCTTATGAAACATAATCGACGCTGTTGTGTAGGGTTAGCACGTTCGGGTCGTTGGAGGAAAGCTGTCACGAGTGGCTTATGGTCGGTGTAAATGCAAAAAACACGTGCTTCGATAAGGTCCTTAAAATATCGCACTGACTCGTACATTGCATATAGCTCGCGATCGTATGTGCTAGCCTTCTGCATAGTTGGTGTCAGCTTTTTTGAAAAAAAAAGGCTAGGGGTTCAAGGCCATTGTTGGTTACCTGGTGTAGTGCCCCTCCAACTGCCACATTCGACGCGTCTACGTGTAAACAAAGATTTGCTTGGGGTGATGGGTGTGCAAGGAGTGTCGCATTCGCCAAATCTTCCTTGCATTTCACAAAGGCTGCTTTAGTGTCGTCATCCCATTTGAGCGGTGTGTGGTCATTCTTAACGTTACCACGAATCATTTGTTGCAGGAGTTGTTGGTTACTAGCTGCGTGTGGAATAAAACGTCGAAAGAAATTTATCGTTCCAATGAACGTTTTTAACTGCTTTGCAACCTTGGGGCGTGGAAAATCGAGGATCGCTTGGATTTTCGCTGGATTCGGTGTGATACCCTCGGGTGTGATCGCGTGACCGAGGAAAATGACTGAAGATTTCCCTATTTGGCACTTGTCCACGTTGATTGCCAAACAGTTTTCTCCCAATCGTTGAAAAACGGTTCGAAGATGAATCTTGTGTTCTTCTTCATTCGACGAGGCGATACATAAATCATCGATATACGGGAACACAAACGGAAGATCTCGAAAAATAGAATGAAGGTGTCGTTGTAGTGTTTGGCCGGCGTTTCTTAATCCGAACGTCATATAACGAAACTCGAACAAACCGAATGGGGTGGTAATCGCTGTCTTCGGTATATCCTGTTCCGCAACAGGAATTTGGTGATAAGCTCGTTGCAGATCTATGCAGGAAAATATGCTTGTGCCGTGTAGTATATTGCCGAAGTCTTGAATATGTGGTATCGGGTATCTATCCGGTTCGGTTATTGCGTTCAGGTTCCTGTAATCTCCACATGGTCTCCACTTCCCATTTGATTTTTTAACCATGTGTAACGGACTGGCCCATGAGCTTTTAGAAGGTTGACAGATACCTTCTTTCATCATAAATTTAAATTCTGCTTGGGCTTCTTGCAGCTTGTCTATTGGTAATCTACGAGATTGGCAAAAAATGGGTGGACCTTTCGTTAAGATTTGATGAGTTACGTTCGATTTTGTCGACCGGTTCTTCAGATTGAGTACCGTAATATCATTGGATTCTCTTAGTATTTGTGTGAACGTATCTGAAGTACTGCATGCGGCTACGGAGAGCGTTGCTGTGTTTGTTGTGTTCTTAATCAGTTTGTCGCGTTTGATATCAACCAGCAGGTCAAAATGTTTTAGGAAGTCAAGTAACATCTGCGATCGTGAAAGGCCAGGTGAACTGTTGCTTTAATCCAATATCGAGGGTGATATTTTTAGTGCCATAAGTGGTAATCTGGCTACCATTTGCGGCAAAAAGTTTCCGTGTCGGCGTGGGGTTCATCCTTTCTTTGTAGGATGGTGGAACAACAGAAATCTCTGCACCCGTGTCGATAAGGAATCTGTTGTGAGTCCTGTGATCATTAACGTAAATGCGATCGATATTTTCGTTCTGCTCAGGGGACATATGGTTCAGCGTGATGCTGGTATTTTTCTCATGGTGAGTAGTGCTTGAGTTCGGTAAGTTGATGCTATGTGTAGTGCGTGATTCGTGGTTCAATATGCGTGGCGTTCGATTATAGCTGGTGCTTGTATTATCGTATGAATTGGTGAGAGTGTCGGGATAATGGGTGTCTCGGAGAGAGAAACGCACTATTTTTTTCGGGAGTAAACCGGCAGACGCTCTTCGAAAAAAATGCACTTAGTGGAAGTATCGTTCGGATGTTCTTTCTCGCACTTTTCGGCCTTGTTTCCATGACGATAGTGAAACCAACAGAGCCATCGGCGCGGTGCTCTCGATGGTATGCGTGATCGTGATGAACTCGGAGTTCGTTGGTCCCATGACGGCCTCGACCCTGACGCGTGTCGCTGCCTAGATCGGGATGGTGTATGTGTGTCTCGGTCTGAGAAAGAGCAGCATCGATCAGCTGATAAAACTGATAAAAGCGTCGGGAGAGAGCTTCGATGCGAGCCTCTAATGTGCACATATGGTTGCACATGCACTTGCAATCGTATCGCTTGTACTGGATGTTGCACTGCTCGGAGCTTCAAGGATTTTGTCTGCTACCTTTGCTTGATCGTCTAATGAAACAGACGGCATGGCGGCGATGATTGAACGTGCGGTGGTTGGCAAAGCCCGAAACCAAATATTAGAAAGGACATTATCGGAACATCCTTCTCCGCCAAGACGGCGCATCTCAGAAAGAAGCATACTTGGTTTCCGATCGCCTAATGAGACGCCGGAAAGTAGACTAGTTAAGCGTTGGTTTTCTGTGGGCCGAAAATAATCCAAGACGGCATTTTTCACGGTGTCGTACCTATTGGACGTTTCCGATTTATTGCATTTCGCGATGGCGGAATGAAAAAACTTCGCGCGTGTGCCAAGTGCAACGATTACTGCGTTGCGTTACAGCGATCTGACTTTCCTCCTCTTTCGGCTTCGTTACCGTTGGTTCAACCATTGTAGCAAAAAATAGGCCGTGAAAGTTGAGAATACGTTATATTACGCGTAAACGGAGTTATTATTCTCGTGGATCACTTAAAAAACGCGACGGTTCTGTGAAACGTAAAAAAGTGTCCTTTGCGATCGCGGTCGATCACTACGCGGTTCTTTTCGGTTTTCTCGCACGAAATTCACTTGTTCGGATAAAATGCTCGTTCAATCGGACCATCGGGGTCACCAGTTTGTGGAGGTTAGTGTAACGTTTAGATTTCGGATTCGGAAGTAATACGTACGTCTTGTTGGTTCGATGGTCAAGAAGTAAGAGACTGTTTTTATTCCTAATATTATAATTGCACAAATTGGCTAATTACGAAGAGCCCACGAAGGGTCTGGTTTATGCTCGCGGATCGAGTACAATCTTTTGTTTCTTGCATGCAATATGCATGAGCATGAACCGCTACATCACATCCCCCTTTCTTTAATTTTTTCGTGGTTGGAAAATATTTCTGCCATAACGGGTTTTGTACGAAGGCTGTCTAGGGGTTAATTCTTTTTGGTCGGGACGCAGGGCGTTACTTGAGTCTTTAGGAGGATCGCTAGGTTCACTTAAGAATGCTGGTTTCAGACGATCTATCGAGATCGCCGTTTTCCTACCCTTAACTTCTATTGTGTAAGTCTTTTTTCCTTTTTTACACACTTTGTATGGACCGTCATAAGGGGGCGTGAGGGACGGTCTGACGTTATCTACGCGTACAAAAACGTGATTACAGAACTGCAGATTAGCATTTGCAAAGGCCTTTCTGTTAGTGTTATGGTTGGACGTTTGGGTAGGTTTCACTCTCTTCATGATCGTTCTCAGATTTGTAACAAATTCAGGTGTTATATTAGGGACTGTACCGCTATTTTCGAAGTATTCTTCAGGCAAACGCAAGTTGGTACCGTATGTCAGCTCGGCTACCGTTGCTCCGAGGTCGTCCTTAATCGTGGAGCGCATTCCTAACAGCACTAACGGAAGTGCTTCTGTCCATCTGGTTCGATCATGGGAAACGAGGGCGGCTTTCAATTGCCGATGAAGACGTTCTATCTGACCGTTTGCCTGTGGATGGTAAGGAGATGTTTTAAATGGTCGATACCCAGTGTTTCGGACAGCTTTTTGAATAGTTCGCTTTCAAACTGTCTGCCGCGGTCGGTGGTGATTTTGGCTGGCACTCCAAATCTCGCAATCCAGTGTGCGATGAATGCTCGGGACACCGTCTCTGCTGTCATGTTGGGTAAGGGGACTACCTCCGGCCATCTGGTGAATTTGTCGATCATTGTAAGGCAATAAAAATTGCCTTCCGAAGGAGGTAGAGGTCCAATCAGGTCCATGTGTACGTGGTGGAAACGTTCTTGTGGCACGATGATTTGCTCCGGTTTGGTGATGTTGTGCCTTGTTACTTTGTTTCTTTGGCACTGAATACAGGTAGTGACAAAATTCTTGCAATCTTTCCGCATGGATGGCCAAACATATCGCTTAGTGACCAAATGTGTTGTACCTCTGACGCCGGGGTGCGAAATGTTATGCATTTTGCTGATGATTTGCTTGCGAAGTGTTTTCGGGACTAAAGGACGAATTTCAGGGGTTGACACATCACAGTACAATTTGCCTTTTCTCGATGGAAGTTCGAAAGATTTCACGCGGATCGTACTGCCTGTGGGAGGGTTTTGAATAAACTCGGTGATATCAGCATCCGTTCGTTGCAGCTCAGCCATTTGGTCATAGTCGATAGGTTCGCAAATTATTGCTTCAATCCGGCTTAACATGTCTGCAACGTTGTTACCTTCCCCTGGAATATGACGAATATCTGTCGTGTATTCGCTTATGAAACATAATCGACGCTGTTGTGTAGGGTTAGCACGTTCGGGTCGTTGGAGGAAAGCTGTCACGAGTGGCTTATGGTCGGTGTAAATGCAAAAAACACGTGCTTCGATAAGGTCCTTAAAATATCGCACTGACTCGTACATTGCATATAGCTCGCGATCGTATGTGCTAGCCTTCTGCATAGTTGGTGTCAGCTTTTTTGAAAAAAAAAAAAGGCTAGGGGTTCAAGGCCATTGTTGGTTACCTGGTGTAGTGCCCCTCCAACTGCCACATTCGACGCGTCTACGTGTAAACAAAGATTTGCTTGGGGTGATGGGTGTGCAAGGAGTGTCGCATTCGCCAAATCTTCCTTGCATTTCACAAAGGCTGCTTTAGTGTCGTCATCCCATTTGAGCGGTGTGTGGTCATTCTTAACGTTACCACGAATCATTTGTTGCAGGAGTTGTTGGTTACTAGCTGCGTGTGGAATAAAACGTCGATAGAAATTTATCGTTCCAATGAACGTTTTTAACTGCTTTGCAACCTTGGGGCGTGGAAAATCGAGGATCGCTTGGATTTTCGCTGGATTCGGTTTGATACCCTCGGGTGTGATCGCGTGACCGAGGAAAATGACTGAAGATTTCCCTATTTGGCACTTGTCCACATTGATTGCCAAACAGTTTTCTCTCATTCGTTGAAAAACGGTTCGAAGATGTATCTTGTGTTCTTCTTCATTCGACGAGGCCATACATAAATCATCGATACACGGGAACACAAACGGAAGATCTCGAAAAATAGAATGAAGGTGTCGTTGTAGTGTTTGGCCGGCGTTTCTTAATCCGAACGTCAAATAACGAAACTCGAACAAACCGAATGGGGTGTTAATCGCTGTCTTCGGTATATCCTGTTCCGCAACAGGAATTTGGTGATAAGCTCGTTGCAGATCTATGCAGGAAAATATGCTTGTGCCGTGTAGTATATTGCCGAAGTCTTGAATATGTGGTATCGGGTATCTATCCGGTTCGGTTATTGCGTTCAGGTTCCTGTAATCTTCACATGGTCTCCACTTCCCATTTGATTTTTTAACCATGTGTAACGGACTGGCCCATGAGCTTTTAGAAGGTTGACAGATACCTTCTTTCATCATAAATTTAAATTCTGCTTGGGCTTCTTGCAGCTTGTCTATTGGTAATCTACGAGATTGGCAAAAAATGGGTGGACCTTTCGTTAAGATTTGATGAGTTACGTTCGATTTTGTCGACCGGTTCTTCAGATTGAGTACCGTAATATCATTGGATTCTCTTAGTATTTGTGTGAACGTATCTGAAGTACTGCATGCGGCTACGGAGAGCGTTGCTGTGTTTGTTGTGTTCTTAATCAGTTTGTCGCGTTTGATATCAACCAGCAGGTCAAAATGTTTTAGGAAGTCAAGTAACATCTGCGATCGTGAAAGGCCAGGTGAACTGTTGCTTTAATCCAATATCGAGGGTGATATTTTTAGTGCCATAAGTGGTAATCTGGCTACCATTTGCGGCAAAAAGTTTCCGTGTCGGCGTGGGGTTCATCCTTTCTTTGTAGGATGGTGGAACAACAGAAATCTCTGCACCCGTGTCGATAAGGAATCTGTTGTGAGTCCTGTGATCATTAACGTAAATGCGATCGATATTTTCGTTCTGCTCAGGGGACATATGGTTCAGCGTGATGCTGGTATTTTTCTCATGGTGAGTAGTGCTTGAGTTCGGTAAGTTGATGCTATGTGTAGTGCGTGATTCGTGGTTCAATATGCGTGGCGTTCGATTATAGCTGGTGCTTGTATTATCGTATGAATTGGTGAGAGTGTCGGGATAATGGGTGTCTCGGAGAGAGAAACGCACTATTTTTTCGGGAGTAAACCGGCAGACGCTCTTCGAAAAAAATGCACTTAGTGGAAGTATCGTTCGGATGTTCTTTCTCGCACTTTTCGGCCTTGTTTCCATGACGATAGTGAAACCAACAGAGCCATCGGCGCGGTGCTCTCGATGGTATGCGTGATCGTGATGAACTCGGAGTTCGTTGGTCCCATGACGGCCTCGACCCTGACGCGTGTCGCTGCCTAGATCGGGATGGTGTATGTGTGTCTCGGTCTGAGAAAGAGCAGCATCGATCAGCTGATAAAACTGATAAAAGCGTCGGGAGAGAGCTTCGATGCGAGCCTCTAATGTGCACATATGGTTGCACATGCACTTGCAATCGTATCGCTTGTACTGGATGTTGCACTGCTCGGAGCTTGAAGGATTTTGTCTGCTACCTTTGCTTGATCGTCTAATGAAACAGACGGCATGGCGGCGATGATTGAACGTGCGGTGGTTGGCAAAGCCCGAAACCAAATATTAGAAAGGACATTATCGGAACATCCTTCTCCGCCAAGACGGCGCATCTCAGAAAGAAGCATACTTGGTTTCCGATCGCCTAATGAGACGCCGGAAAGTAGACTAGTTAAGCGTTGGTTTTCTGTGGGCCGAAAATAATCCAAGACGGCATTTTTCACGGTGTCGTACCTATTGGACGTTTCCGATTTATTGCATTTCGCGATGGCGGAATGAAAAAACTTCGCGCGTGTGCCAAGTGCAACGATTACTGCGTTGAATTTATGTCGATCTAGCTTGAAGCCATTTACGTAAAAAGCTGCTTCCAAACAGACGAACCACGTCTCGACGTCTTCGGAATCGAAATCCGGAAAGTTGATTTTTGAATGCGTTACAGCGATCTGACTTTCCTCCTCTTTCGGCTTCGTTACCGTTGGTTCAACCATTGTAGCAAAAAATAGGCCGTGAAAGTTGAGAATACGTTATATTACGCGTAAACGGAGTTATTATTCTCGTGGATCACTTAAAAAACGCGACGGTTCTGTGAAACGTAAAAAAGTGTCCTTTGCGATCGCGGTCGATCACTACGCGGTTCTTTTCGGTTTTCTCGCACGAAATTCACTTGTTCGGATAAAATGCTCGTTCAATCGGACCATCGGGGTCACCAGTTTGTGGAGGTTAGTGTAACGTTTAGATTTCGGATTCGGAAGTAATACGTACGTCTTGTTGGTTCGATGGTCAAGAAGTAAGAGACTGTTTTTATTCCTAATATTATAATTGCACAAATTGGCTAATTACGAAGAGCCCACGAAGGGTCTGGTTTATGCTCGCGGATCGAGTACAATCTTTTGTTTCTTGCATGCAATATGCATGAGCATGAACCGCTACATCACATCCCCCTTTCTTTAATTTTTTCGTGGTTGGAAAATATTTCTGCCATAACGGGTTTTGTACGAAGGCTGTCTAGGGGTTAATTCTTTTTGGTCGGGACGCAGGGCGTTACTTGAGTCTTTAGGAGGATCGCTAGGTTCACTTAAGAATGCTGGTTTCAGACGATCTATCGAGATCGCCGTTTTCCTACCCTTAACTTCTATTGTGTAAGTCTTTTTTCCTTTTTTACACACTTTGTATGGACCGTCATAAGGGGGCGTGAGGGACGGTCTGACGTTATCTACGCGTACAAAAACGTGATTACAGAACTGCAGATTAGCATTTGCAAAGGCCTTTCTGTTAGTGTTATGGTTGGACGTTTGGGTAGGTTTCACTCTCTTCATGATCGTTCTCAGATTTGTAACAAATTCAGGTGTTATATTAGGGACTGTACCGCTATTTTCGAAGTATTCTTCAGGCAAACGCAAGTTGGTACCGTATGTCAGCTCGGCTACCGTTGCTCCGAGGTCGTCCTTAATCGTGAAGCGCATTCCTAACAGCACTAACGGAAGTGCTTCTGTCCATCTGGTTCGATCATGGGAAACGAGGGCGGCTTTCAATTGCCGATGAAGACGTTCTATCTGACCGTTTGCCTGTGGATGGTAAGGAGATGTTTTTAAATGGTCGATACCCAGTGTTTCGGACAGCTTTTTGAATAGTTCGCTTTCAAACTGTCTGCCGCGGTCGGTGGTGATTTTGGCTGGCACTCCAAATCTCGCAATCCAGTGTGCGATGAATGCTCGGGACACCGTCTCTGCTGTCATGTTGGGTAAGGGGACTACCTCCGGCCATCTGGTGAATTTGTCGATCATTGTAAGGCAATAAAAATTGCCTTCCGAAGGAGGTAGAGGTCCAATCAGGTCCATGTGTACGTGGTGGAAACGTTCTTGTGGCACGATGATTTGCTCCGGTTTGGTGATGTTGTGCCTTGTTACTTTGTTTCTTTGGCACTGAATACAGGTAGTGACAAAATTCTTGCAATCTTTCCGCATGGATGGCCAAACATATCGCTTAGTGATCAAATGTGTTGTACCTCTGACGCCGGGGTGCGAAATGTTATGCATTTTGCTGATGATTTGCTTGCGAAGTGTTTTCGGGACTAAAGGACGAATTTCAGGGGTTGACACATCACAGTACAATTTGCCTTTTCTCGATGGAAGTTCGAAAGATTTCACGCGGATCGTACTGCCTGTGGGAGGGTTTTGAATAAACTCGGTGATATCAGCATCCGTTCGTTGCAGCTCAGCCATTTGGTCATAGTCGATAGGTTCGCAAATTATTGCTTCAATCCGGCTTAACATGTCTGCAACGTTGTTACCTTCCCCTGGAATATGACGAATATCTGTCGTGTATTCGCTTATGAAACATAATCGACGCTGTTGTGTAGGGTTAGCACGTTCGGGTCGTTGGAGGAAAGCTGTCACGAGTGGCTTATGGTCGGTGTAAATGCAAAAAACACGTGCTTCGATAAGGTCCTTAAAATATCGCACTGACTCGTACATTGCATATAGCTCGCGATCGTATGTGCTAGCCTTCTGCATAGTTGGTGTCAGCTTTTTTGAAAAAAAAAAAAAGGCTAGGGGTTCAAGGCCATTGTTGGTTACCTGGTGTAGTGCCCCTCCAACTGCCACATTCGACGCGTCTACGTGTAAACAAAGATTTGCTTGGGGTGATGGGCGTGCAAGGAGTGTCGCATTCGCCAAATCTTCCTTGCATTTCACAAAGGCTGCTTTAGTGTCGTTATCCCATTTGAGCGGTGTGTGGTCATTCTTAACGTTACCACGAATCATTTGTTGCAGGAGTTGTTGGTTACTAGCTGCGTGTGGAATAAAACGTCGATAGAAATTTATCGTTCCAATGAACGTTTTTAACTGCTTTGCAACCTTGGGGCGTGGAAAATCGAGGATCGCTTGGATTTTCGCTGGATTCGGTTTGATACCCTCAGGTGTGATCGCGTGACCGAGGAAAATGACTGAAGATTTCCCTATTTGGCACTTGTCCACATTGATTGCCAAACAGTTTTCTCTCAATCGTTGAAAAACGGTTCGAAGATGAATCTTGTGTTCTTCTTCATTCGACGAGGCCATACATAAATCATCGATATACGGGAACACAAACGGAAGATCTCGAAAAATAGAATGAAGGTGTCGTTGTAGTGTTTGGCCGGCATTTCTTAATCCGAACGTCATATAACGAAACTCGAACAAACCGAATGGGGTGGTAATCGCTGTCTTCGGTATATCCTGTTCCGCAACAGGAATTTGGTGATAAGCTCGTTGCAGATCTATGCAGGAAAATATGCTTGTGCCGTGTAGTATATTGCCGAAGTCTTGAATATGTGGTATCGGGTATCTATCCGGTTCGGTTATTGCGTTCAGGTTCCTGTAATCTTCACATGGTCTCCACTTCCCATTTGATTTTTTAACCATGTGTAACGGACTGGCCCATGAGCTTTTAGAAGGTTGACAGATACCTTCTTTCATCATAAATTTAAATTCTGCTTGGGCTTCTTGCAGCTTGTCTATTGGTAATCTACGAGATTGGCAAAAAATGGGTGGACCTTTCGTTAAGATTTGATGAGTTACGTTCGATTTTGTCGACCGGTTCTTCAGATTGAGTACCGTAATATCATTGGATTCTCTTAGTATTTGTGTGAACGTATCTGAAGTACTGCATGCGGCTACGGAGAGCGTTGCTGTGTTTGTTGTGTTCTTAATCAGTTTGTCGCGTTTGATATCAACCAGCAGGTCAAAATGTTTTAGGAAGTCTGCTCCTATTATGTGCGAATCAACATCTGCGATCGTGAAAGGCCAGGTGAACTGTTGCTTTAATCCAATATCGAGGGTGATATTTTTAGTGCCATAAGTGGTAATCTGGCTACCATTTGCGGCAAAAAGTTTCCGTGTCGGCGTGGGGTTCATCCTTTCTTTGTAGGATGGTGGAACAACAGAAATCTCTGCACCCGTGTCGATAAGGAATCTGTTGTGAGTCCTGTGATCATTAACGTAAATGCGATCGATATTTTCGTTCTGCTCAGGGGACATATGGTTCAGCGTGATGCTGGTATTTTTCTCATGGTGAGTAGTGCTTGAGTTCGGTAAGCTGGTGCTATGTGTAGTGCGTGATTCGTGGTTCAATATGCGTGGCGTTCGATTATAGCTGGTGCTTGTATTATCGTATGAATTGGTGAGAGTGTCGGGATAATGGGTGTCTCGGAGAGAGAAACGCACTATTTTTTTCGGGAGTAAACCGGCAGACGCTCTTCGAAAAAAATGCACTTAGTGGAAGTATCGTTCGGATGTTCTTTCTCGCACTTTTCGGCCTTGTTTCCATGACGATAGTGAAACCAACAGAGCCATCGGCGCGGTGCTCTCGATGGTATGCGTGATCGTGATGAACTCGGAGTTCGTTGGTCCCATGACGGCCTCGACCCTGACGCGTGTCGCTGCCTAGATCGGGATGGTGTATGTGTGTCTCGGTCTGAGAAAGAGCAGCATCGATCAGCTGATAAAACTGATAAAAGCGTCGGGAGAGAGCTTCGATGCGAGCCTCTAATGTGCACATATGGTTGCACATGCACTTGCAATCGTATCGCTTGTACTGGATGTTGCACTGCTCGGAGCTTCAAGGATTTTGTCTGCTACCTTTGCTTGATCGTCTAATGAAACAGACGGCATGGCGGCGATGATTGAACGTGCGGTGGTTGGCAAAGCCCGAAACCAAATATTAGAAAGGACATTATCGGAACATCCTTCTCCGCCAAGACGGCGCATCTCAGAAAGAAGCATACTTGGTTTCCGATCGCCTAATGAGACGCCGGAAAGTAGACTAGTTAAGCGTTGGTTTTCTGTGGGCCGAAAATAATCCAAGACGGCATTTTTCACGGTGTCGTACCTATTGGACGTTTCCGATTTATTGCATTTCGCGATGGCGGAATGAAAAAACTTCGCGCGTGTGCCAAGTGCAACGATTACTGCGTTGAATTTGTGTCGATCTAGCTTGAAGCCATTTACGTAAAAAGCTGCTTCCAAACAGACGAACCACGTCTCGACGTCTTCGGAATCGAAATCCGGAAAGTTGATTTTTGAATGCGTTACAGCGATCTGACTTTCCTCCTCTTTCGGCTTCGTTACCGTTGGTTCAACCATTGTAGCAAAAAATAGGCCGTGAAAGTTGAGAATACGTTATATTACGCGTAAACGGAGTTATTATTCTCGTGGATCACTTAAAAAACGCGACGGTTCTGTGAAACGTAAAAAAGTGTCCTTTGCGATCGCGGTCGATCACTACGCGGTTCTTTTCGGTTTTCTCGCACGAAATTCACTTGTTCGGATAAAATGCTCGTTCAATCGGACCATCGGGGTCACCAGTTTGTGGAGGTTAGTGTAACGTTTAGATTTCGGATTCGGAAGTAATACGTACGTCTTGTTGGTTCGATGGTCAAGAAGTAAGAGACTGTTTTTATTCCTAATATTATAATTGCACAAATTGGCTAATTACGAAGAGCCCACGAAGGGTCTGGTTTATGCTCGCGGATCGAGTACAATCTTTTGTTTCTTGCATGCAATATGCATGAGCATGAACCGCTACATCACATCCCCCTTTCTTTAATTTTTTCGTGGTTGGAAAATATTTCTGCCATAACGGGTTTTGTACGAAGGCTGTCTAGGGGTTAATTCTTTTTGGTCGGGACGCAGGGCGTTACTTGAGTCTTTAGGAGGATCGCTAGGTTCACTTAAGAATGCTGGTTTCAGACGATCTATCGAGATCGCCGTTTTCCTACCCTTAACTTCTATTGTGTAAGTCTTTTTTCCTTTTTTACACACTTTGTATGGACCGTCATAAGGGGGCGTGAGGGACGGTCTGACGTTATCTACGCGTACAAAAACGTGATTACAGAACTGCAGATTAGCATTTGCAAAGGCCTTTCTGTTAGTGTTATGGTTGGACGTTTGGGTAGGTTTCACTCTCTTCATGATCGTTCTCAGATTTGTAACAAATTCAGGTGTTATATTAGGGACTGTACCGCTATTTTCGAAGTATTCTTCAGGCAAACGCAAGTTGGTACCGTATGTCAGCTCGGCTACCGTTGCTCCGAGGTCGTCCTTAATCGTGAAGCGCATTCCTAACAGCACTAACGGAAGTGCTTCTGTCCATCTGGTTCGATCATGGGAAACGAGGGCGGCTTTCAATTGCCGATGAAGACGTTCTATCTGACCGTTTGCCTGTGGATGGTAAGGAGATGTTTTTAAATGGTCGATACCCAGTGTTTCGGACAGCTTTTTGAATAGTTCGCTTTCAAACTGTCTGCCGCGGTCGGTGGTGATTTTGGCTGGCACTCCAAATCTCGCAATCCAGTGTGCGATGAATGCTCGGGACACCGTCTCTGCTGTCATGTTGGGTAAGGGGACTACCTCCGGCCATCTGGTGAATTTGTCGATCATTGTAAGGCAATAAAAATTGCCTTCCGAAGGAGGTAGAGGTCCAATCAGGTCCATGTGTACGTGGTGGAAACGTTCTTGTGGCACGATGATTTGCTCCGGTTTGGTGATGTTGTGCCTTGTTACTTTGTTTCTTTGGCACTGAATACAGGTAGTGACAAAATTCTTGCAATCTTTCCGCATGGATGGCCAAACATATCGCTTAGTGATCAAATGTGTTGTACCTCTGACGCCGGGGTGCGAAATGTTATGCATTTTGCTGATGATTTGCTTGCGAAGTGTTTTCGGGACTAAAGGACGAATTTCAGGGGTTGACACATCACAGTACAATTTGCCTTTTCTCGATGGAAGTTCGAAAGATTTCACGCGGATCGTACTGCCTGTGGGAGGGTTTTGAATAAACTCGGTGATATCAGCATCCGTTCGTTGCAGCTCAGCCATTTGGTCATAGTCGATAGGTTCGCAAATTATTGCTTCAATCCGGCTTAACATGTCTGCAACGTTGTTACCTTCCCCTGGAATATGACGAATATCTGTCGTGTATTCGCTTATGAAACATAATCGACGCTGTTGTGTAGGGTTAGCACGTTCGGGTCGTTGGAGGAAAGCTGTCACGAGTGGCTTATGGTCGGTGTAAATGCAAAAAACACGTGCTTCGATAAGGTCCTTAAAATATCGCACTGACTCGTACATTGCATATAGCTCGCGATCGTATGTGCTAGCCTTCTGCATAGTTGGTGTCAGCTTTTTTGAAAAAAAAAGGCTAGGGGTTCAAGGCCATTGTTGGTTACCTGGTGTAGTGCCCCTCCAACTGCCACATTCGACGCGTCTACGTGTAAACAAAGATTTGCTTGGGGTGATGGGTGTGCAAGGAGTGTCGCATTCGCCAAATCTTCCTTGCATTTCACAAAGGCTGCTTTAGTGTCGTCATCCCATTTGAGCGGTGTGTGGTCATTCTTAACGTTACCACGAATCATTTGTTGCAGGAGTTGTTGGTTACTAGCTGCGTGTGGAATAAAACGTCGATAGAAATTTATCGTTCCAATGAACGTTTTTAACTGCTTTGCAACCTTGGGGCGTGGAAAATCGAGGATCGCTTGGATTTTCGCTGGATTCGGTTTGATACCCTCAGGTGTGATCGCGTGACCGAGGAAAATGACTGAAGATTTCCCTATTTGGCACTTGTCCACATTCATTGCCAAACAGTTTTCTCTCAATCGTTGAAAAACGGTTCGAAGATGAATCTTGTGTTCTTCTTCATTCGACGAGGCCATACATAAATCATCGATATACGGGAACACAAACGGAAGATCTCGAAAAATAGAATGAAGGTGTCGTTGTAGTGTTTGGCCGGCATTTCTTAATCCGAACGTCATATAACGAAACTCGAACAAACCGAATGGGGTGGTAATCGCTGTCTTCGGTATATCCTGTTCCGCAACAGGAATTTGGTGATAAGCTCGTTGCAGATCTATGCAGGAAAATATGCTTGTGCCGTGTAGTATATTGCCGAAGTCTTGAATATGTGGTATCGGGTATCTATCCGGTTCGGTTATTGCGTTCAGGTTCCTGTAATCTCCACATGGTCTCCACTTCCCATTTGATTTTTTAACCATGTGTAACGGACTGGCCCATGAGCTTTTAGAAGGTTGACAGATACCTTCTTTCATCATAAATTTAAATTCTGCTTGGGCTTCTTGCAGCTTGTCTATTGGTAATCTACGAGATTGGCAAAAAATGGGTGGACCTTTCGTTAAGATTTGATGAGTTACGTTCGATTTTGTCGACCGGTTCTTCAGATTGAGTACCGTAATATCATTGGATTCTCTTAGTATTTGTGTGAACGTATCTGAAGTACTGCATGCGGCTACGGAGAGCGTTGCTGTGTTTGTTGTGTTCTTAATCAGTTTGTCGCGTTTGATATCAACCAGCAGGTCAAAATGTTTTAGGAAGTCTGCTCCTATTATGTGCGAATCAACATCTGCGATCGTGAAAGGCCAGGTGAACTGTTGCTTTAATCCAATATCGAGGGTGATATTTTTAGTGCCATAAGTGGTAATCTGGCTACCATTTGCGGCAAAAAGTTTCCGTGTCGGCGTGGGGTTCATCCTTTCTTTGTAGGATGGTGGAACAACAGAAATCTCTGCACCCGTGTCGATAAGGAATCTGTTGTGAGTCCTGTGATCATTAACGTAAATGCGATCGATATTTTCGTTCTGCTCAGGGGACATATGGTTCAGCGTGATGCTGGTATTTTTCTCATGGTGAGTAGTGCTTGAGTTCGGTAAGCTGGTGCTATGTGTAGTGCGTGATTCGTGGTTCAATATGCGTGGCGTTCGATTATAGCTGGTGCTTGTATTATCGTATGAATTGGTGAGAGTGTCGGGATAATGGGTGTCTCGGAGAGAGAAACGCACTATTTTTTTCGGGAGTAAACCGGCAGACGCTCTTCGAAAAAAAATGCACTTAGTGGAAGTATCGTTCGGATGTTCTTTCTCGCACTTTTCGGCCTTGTTTCCATGACGATAGTGAAACCAACAGAGCCATCGGCGCGGTGCTCTCGATGGTATGCGTGATCGTGATGAACTCGGAGTTCGTTGGTCCCATGACGGCCTCGACCCTGACGCGTGTCGCTGCCTAGATCGGGATGGTGTATGTGTGTCTCGGTCTGAGAAAGAGCAGCATCGATCAGCTGATAAAACTGATAAAAGCGTCGGGAGAGAGCTTCGATGCGAGCCTCTAATGTGCACATATGGTTGCACATGCACTTGCAATCGTATCGCTTGTACTGGATGTTGCACTGTTCGGAGCTTCAATGATTTTGTCTGCTACCTTTGCTTGATCGTCTAATGAAACAGACGGCATGGCGGCGATGATTGAACGTGCGGTGGTTGGCAAAGCCCGAAACCAAATATTAGAAAGGACATTATCGGAACATCCTTCTCCGCCAAGACGGCGCATCTCAGAAAGAAGCATACTTGGTTTCCGATCGCCTAATGAGACGCCGGAAAGTAGACTAGTTAAGCGTTGGTTTTCTGTGGGCCGAAAATAATCCAAGACGGCATTTTTCACGGTGTCGTACCTATTGGACGTTTCCGATTTATTGCATTTCGCGATGGCGGAATGAAAAAACTTCGCGCGTGTGCCAAGTGCAACGATTACTGCGTTGAATTTGTGTCGATCTAGCTTGAAGCCATTTACGTAAAAAGCTGCTTCCAAACAGACGAACCACGTCTCGACGTCTTCGGAATCGAAATCCGGAAAGTTGATTTTTGAATGCGTTACAGCGATCTGACTTTCCTCCTCTTTCGGCTTCGTTACCGTTGGTTCAACCATTGTAGCAAAAAATAGGCCGTGAAAGTTGAGAATACGTTATATTACGCGTAAACGGAGTTATTATTCTCGTGGATCACTTAAAAAACGCGACGGTTCTGTGAAACGTAAAAAAGTGTCCTTTGCGATCGCGGTCGATCACTACGCGGTTCTTTTCGGTTTTCTCGCACGAAATTCACTTGTTCGGATAAAATGCTCGTTCAATCGGACCATCGGGGTCACCAGTTTGTGGAGGTTAGTGTAACGTTTAGATTTCGGATTCGGAAGTAATACGTACGTCTTGTTGGTTCGATGGTCAAGAAGTAAGAGACTGTTTTTATTCCTAATATTATAATTGCACAAATTGGCTAATTACGAAGAGCCCACGAAGGGTCTGGTTTATGCTCGCGGATCGAGTACAATCTTTTGTTTCTTGCATGCAATATGCATGAGCATGAACCGCTACATCACATCCCCCTTTCTTTAATTTTTTCGTGGTTGGAAAATATTTCTGCCATAACGGGTTTTGTACGAAGGCTGTCTAGGGGTTAATTCTTTTTGGTCGGGACGCAGGGCGTTACTTGAGTCTTTAGGAGGATCGCTAGGTTCACTTAAGAATGCTGGTTTCAGACGATCTATCGAGATCGCCGTTTTCCTACCCTTAACTTCTATTGTGTAAGTCTTTTTTCCTTTTTTACACACTTTGTATGGACCGTCATAAGGGGGCGTGAGGGACGGTCTGACGTTATCTACGCGTACAAAAACGTGATTACAGAACTGCAGATTAGCATTTGCAAAGGCCTTTCTGTTAGTGTTATGGTTGGACGTTTGGGTAGGTTTCACTCTCTTCATGATCGTTCTCAGATTTGTAACAAATTCAGGTGTTATATTAGGGACTGTACCGCTATTTTCGAAGTATTCTTCAGGCAAACGCAAGTTGGTACCGTATGTCAGCTCGGCTACCGTTGCTCCGAGGTCGTCCTTAATCGTGAAGCGCATTCCTAACAGCACTAACGGAAGTGCTTCTGTCCATCTGGTTCGATCATGGGAAACGAGGGCGGCTTTCAATTGCCGATGAAGACGTTCTATCTGACCGTTTGCCTGTGGATGGTAAGGAGATGTTTTTAAATGGTCGATACCCAGTGTTTCGGACAGCTTTTTGAATAGTTCGCTTTCAAACTGTCTGCCGCGGTCGGTGGTGATTTTGGCTGGCACTCCAAATCTCGCAATCCAGTGTGCGATGAATGCTCGGGACACCGTCTCTGCTGTCATGTTGGGTAAGGGGACTACCTCCGGCCATCTGGTGAATTTGTCGATCATTGTAAGGCAATAAAAATTGCCTTCCGAAAGAGGTAGAGGTCCAATCAGGTCCATGTGTACGTGGTGGAAACGTTCTTGTGGCACGATGATTTGCTCCGGTTTGGTGATGTTGTGCCTTGTTACTTTGTTTCTTTGGCACTGAATACAGGTAGTGACAAAATTCTTGCAATCTTTCCGCATGGATGGCCAAACATATCGCTTAGTGATCAAATGTGTTGTACCTCTGACGCCGGGGTGCGAAATGTTATGCATTTTGCTGATGATTTGCTTGCGAAGTGTTTTCGGGACTAAAGGACGAATTTCAGGGGTTGACACATCACAGTACAATTTGCCTTTTCTCGATGGAAGTTCGAAAGATTTCACGCGGATCGTACTGCCTGTGGGAGGGTTTTGAATAAACTCGGTGATATCAGCATCCGTTCGTTGCAGCTCAGCCATTTGGTCATAGTCGATAGGTTCGCAAATTATTGCTTCAATCCGGCTTAACATGTCTGCAACGTTGTTACCTTCCCCTGGAATATGACGAATATCTGTCGTGTATTCGCTTATGAAACATAATCGACGCTGTTGTGTAGGGTTAGCACGTTCGGGTCGTTGGAGGAAAGCTGTCACGAGTGGCTTATGGTCGGTGTAAATGCAAAAAACACGTGCTTCGATAAGGTCCTTAAAATATCGCACTGACTCGTACATTGCATATAGCTCGCGATCGTATGTGCTAGCCTTCTGCATAGTTGGTGTCAGCTTTTTTGAAAAAAAAAGGCTAGGGGTTCAAGGCCATTGTTGGTTACCTGGTGTAGTGCCCCTCCAACTGCCACATTCGACGCGTCTACGTGTAAACAAAGATTTGCTTGGGGTGATGGGTGTGCAAGGAGTGTCGCATTCGCCAAATCTTCCTTGCATTTCACAAAGGCTGCTTTAGTGTCGTCATCCCATTTGAGCGGTGTGTGGTCATTCTTAACGTTACCACGAATCATTTGTTGCAGGAGTTGTTGGTTACTAGCTGCGTGTGGAATAAAACGTCGAAAGAAATTTATCGTTCCAATGAACGTTTTTAACTGCTTTGCAACCTTGGGGCGTGGAAAATCGAGGATCGCTTGGATTTTCGCTGGATTCGGTGTGATACCCTCGGGTGTGATCGCGTGACCGAGGAAAATGACTGAAGATTTCCCTATTTGGCACTTGTCCACGTTGATTGCCAAACAGTTTTCTCTCAATCGTTGAAAAACGGTTCGAAGATGAATCTTGTGTTCTTCTTCATTCGACGAGGCCATACATAAATCATCGATATACGGGAACACAAACGGAAGATCTCGAAAAATAGAATGAAGGTGTCGTTGTAGTGTTTGGCCGGCATTTCTTAATCCGAACGTCATATAACGAAACTCGAACAAACCGAATGGGGTGGTAATCGCTGTCTTCGGTATATCCTGTTCCGCAACAGGAATTTGGTGATAAGCTCGTTGCAGATCTATGCAGGAAAATATGCTTGTGCCGTGTAGTATATTGCCGAAGTCTTGAATATGTGGTATCGGGTATCTATCCGGTTCGGTTATTGCGTTCAGGTTCCTGTAATCTCCACATGGTCTCCACTTCCCATTTGATTTTTTAACCATGTGTAACGGACTGGCCCATGAGCTTTTAGAAGGTTGACAGATACCTTCTTTCATCATAAATTTAAATTCTGCTTGGGCTTCTTGCAGCTTGTCTATTGGTAATCTACGAGATTGGCAAAAAATGGGTGGACCTTTCGTTAAGATTTGATGAGTTACGTTCGATTTTGTCGACCGGTTCTTCAGATTGAGTACCGTAATATCATTGGATTCTCTTAGTATTTGTGTGAACGTATCTGAAGTACTGCATGCGGCTACGGAGAGCGTTGCTGTGTTTGTTGTGTTCTTAATCAGTTTGTCGCGTTTGATATCAACCAGCAGGTCAAAATGTTTTAGGAAGTCTGCTCCTATTATGTGCGAATCAACATCTGCGATCGTGAAAGGCCAGGTGAACTGTTGCTTTAATCCAATATCGAGGGTGATATTTTTAGTGCCATAAGTGGTAATCTGGCTACCATTTGCGGCAAAAAGTTTCCGTGTCGGCGTGGGGTTCATCCTTTCTTTGTAGGATGGTGGAACAACAGAAATCTCTGCACCCGTGTCGATAAGGAATCTGTTGTGAGTCCTGTGATCATTAACGTAAATGCGATCGATATTTTCGTTCTGCTCAGGGGACATATGGTTCAGCGTGATGCTGGTATTTTTCTCATGGTGAGTAGTGCTTGAGTTCGGTAAGCTGGTGCTATGTGTAGTGCGTGATTCGTGGTTCAATATGCGTGGCGTTCGATTATAGCTGGTGCTTGTATTATCGTATGAATTGGTGAGAGTGTCGGGATAATGGGTGTCTCGGAGAGAGAAACGCACTATTTTTTTCGGGAGTAAACCGGCAGACGCTCTTCGAAAAAAATGCACTTAGTGGAAGTATCGTTCGGATGTTCTTTCTCGCACTTTTCGGCCTTGTTTCCATGACGATAGTGAAACCAACAGAGCCATCGGCGCGGTGCTCTCGATGGTATGCGTGATCGTGATGAACTCGGAGTTCGTTGGTCCCATGACGGCCTCGACCCTGACGCGTGTCGCTGCCTAGATCGGGATGGTGTATGTGTGTCTCGGTCTGAGAAAGAGCAGCATCGATCAGCTGATAAAACTGATAAAAGCGTCGGGAGAGAGCTTCGATGCGAGCCTCTAATGTGCACATATGGTTGCACATGCACTTGCAATCGTATCGCTTGTACTGGATGTTGCACTGCTCGGAGCTTCAATGATTTTGTCTGCTACCTTTGCTTGATCGTCTAATGAAACAGACGGCATGGCGGCGATGATTGAACGTGCGGTGGTTGGCAAAGCCCGAAACCAAATATTAGAAAGGACATTATCGGAACATCCTTCTCCGCCAAGACGGCGCATCTCAGAAAGAAGCATACTTGGTTTCCGATCGCCTAATGAGACGCCGGAAAGTAGACTAGTTAAGCGTTGGTTTTCTGTGGGCCGAAAATAATCCAAGACGGCATTTTTCACGGTGTCGTACCTATTGGACGTTTCCGATTTATTGCATTTCGCGATGGCGGAATGAAAAAACTTCGCGCGTGTGCCAAGTGCAACGATTACTGCGTTGAATTTGTGTCGATCTAGCTTGAAGCCATTTACGTAAAAAGCTGCTTCCAAACAGACGAACCACGTCTCGACGTCTTCGGAATCGAAATCCGGAAAGTTGATTTTTGAATGCGTTACAGCGATCTGACTTTCCTCCTCTTTCGGCTTCGTTACCGTTGGTTCAACCATTGTAGCAAAAAATAGGCCGTGAAAGTTGAGAATACGTTATATTACGCGTAAACGGAGTTATTATTCTCGTGGATCACTTAAAAAACGCGACGGTTCTGTGAAACGTAAAAAAGTGTCCTTTGCGATCGCGGTCGATCACTACGCGGTTCTTTTCGGTTTTCTCGCACGAAATTCACTTGTTCGGATAAAATGCTCGTTCAATCGGACCATCGGGGTCACCAGTTTGTGGAGGTTAGTGTAACGTTTAGATTTCGGATTCGGAAGTAATACGTACGTCTTGTTGGTTCGATGGTCAAGAAGTAAGAGACTGTTTTTATTCCTAATATTATAATTGCACAAATTGGCTAATTACGAAGAGCCCACGAAGGGTCTGGTTTATGCTCGCGGATCGAGTACAATCTTTTGTTTCTTGCATGCAATATGCATGAGCATGAACCGCTACATCACATCCCCCTTTCTTTAATTTTTTCGTGGTTGGAAAATATTTCTGCCATAACGGGTTTTGTACGAAGGCTGTCTAGGGGTTAATTCTTTTTGGTCGGGACGCAGGGCGTTACTTGAGTCTTTAGGAGGATCGCTAGGTTCACTTAAGAATGCTGGTTTCAGACGATCTATCGAGATCGCCGTTTTCCTACCCTTAACTTCTATTGTGTAAGTCTTTTTTCCTTTTTTACACACTTTGTATGGACCGTCATAAGGGGGCGTGAGGGACGGTCTGACGTTATCTACGCGTACAAAAACGTGATTACAGAACTGCAGATTAGCATTTGCAAAGGCCTTTCTGTTAGTGTTATGGTTGGACGTTTGGGTAGGTTTCACTCTCTTCATGATCGTTCTCAGATTTGTAACAAATTCAGGTGTTATATTAGGGACTGTACCGCTATTTTCGAAGTATTCTTCAGGCAAACGCAAGTTGGTACCGTATGTCAGCTCGGCTACCGTTGCTCCGAGGTCGTCCTTAATCGTGAAGCGCATTCCTAACAGCACTAACGGAAGTGCTTCTGTCCATCTGGTTCGATCATGGGAAACGAGGGCGGCTTTCAATTGCCGATGAAGACGTTCTATCTGACCGTTTGCCTGTGGATGGTAAGGAGATGTTTTTAAATGGTCGATACCCAGTGTTTCGGACAGCTTTTTGAATAGTTCGCTTTCAAACTGTCTGCCGCGGTCGGTGGTGATTTTGGCTGGCACTCCAAATCTCGCAATCCAGTGTGCGATGAATGCTCGGGACACCGTCTCTGCTGTCATGTTGGGTAAGGGGACTACCTCCGGCCATCTGGTGAATTTGTCGATCATTGTAAGGCAATAAAAATTGCCTTCCGAAAGAGGTAGAGGTCCAATCAGGTCCATGTGTACGTGGTGGAAACGTTCTTGTGGCACGATGATTTGCTCCGGTTTGGTGATGTTGTGCCTTGTTACTTTGTTTCTTTGGCACTGAATACAGGTAGTGACAAAATTCTTGCAATCTTTCCGCATGGATGGCCAAACATATCGCTTAGTGATCAAATGTGTTGTACCTCTGACGCCGGGGTGCGAAATGTTATGCATTTTGCTGATGATTTGCTTGCGAAGTGTTTTCGGGACTAAAGGACGAATTTCAGGGGTTGACACATCACAGTACAATTTGCCTTTTCTCGATGGAAGTTCGAAAGATTTCACGCGGATCGTACTGCCTGTGGGAGGGTTTTGAATAAACTCGGTGATATCAGCATCCGTTCGTTGCAGCTCAGCCATTTGGTCATAGTCGATAGGTTCGCAAATTATTGCTTCAATCCGGCTTAACATGTCTGCAACGTTGTTACCTTCCCCTGGAATATGACGAATATCTGTCGTGTATTCGCTTATGAAACATAATCGACGCTGTTGTGTAGGGTTAGCACGTTCGGGTCGTTGGAGGAAAGCTGTCACGAGTGGCTTATGGTCGGTGTAAATGCAAAAAACACGTGCTTCGATAAGGTCCTTAAAATATCGCACTGACTCGTACATTGCATATAGCTCGCGATCGTATGTGCTAGCCTTCTGCATAGTTGGTGTCAGCTTTTTTGAAAAAAAAAGGCTAGGGGTTCAAGGCCATTGTTGGTTACCTGGTGTAGTGCCCCTCCAACTGCCACATTCGACGCGTCTACGTGTAAACAAAGATTTGCTTGGGGTGATGGGTGTGCAAGGAGTGTCGCATTCGCCAAATCTTCCTTGCATTTCACAAAGGCTGCTTTAGTGTCGTCATCCCATTTGAGCGGTGTGTGGTCATTCTTAACGTTACCACGAATCATTTGTTGCAGGAGTTGTTGGTTACTAGCTGCGTGTGGAATAAAACGTCGAAAGAAATTTATCGTTCCAATGAACGTTTTTAACTGCTTTGCAACCTTGGGGCGTGGAAAATCGAGGATCGCTTGGATTTTCGCTGGATTCGGTGTGATACCCTCGGGTGTGATCGCGTGACCGAGGAAAATGACTGAAGATTTCCCTATTTGGCACTTGTCCACGTTGATTGCCAAACAGTTTTCTCCCAATCGTTGAAAAACGGTTCGAAGATGAATCTTGTGTTCTTCTTCATTCGACGAGGCGATACATAAATCATCGATATACGGGAACACAAACGGAAGATCTCGAAAAATAGAATGAAGGTGTCGTTGTAGTGTTTGGCCGGCATTTCTTAATCCGAACGTCATATAACGAAACTCGAACAAACCGAATGGGGTGGTAATCGCTGTCTTCGGTATATCCTGTTCCGCAACAGGAATTTGGTGATAAGCTCGTTGCAGATCTATGCAGGAAAATATGCTTGTGCCGTGTAGTATATTGCCGAAGTCTTGAATATGTGGTATCGGGTATCTATCCGGTTCGGTTATTGCGTTCAGGTTCCTGTAATCTTCACATGGTCTCCACTTCCCATATGATTTTTTAACCATGTGTAACGGACTGGCCCATGAGCTTTTAGAAGGTTGACAGATACCTTCTTTCATCATAAATTTAAATTCTGCTTGGGCTTCTTGCAGCTTGTCTATTGGTAATCTACGAGATTGGCAAAAAATGGGTGGACCTTTCGTTAAGATTTGATGAGTTACGTTCGATTTTGTCGACCGGTTCTTCAGATTGAGTACCGTAATATCATTGGATTCTCTTAGTATTTGTGTGAACGTATCTGAAGTACTGCATGCGGCTACGGAGAGCGTTGCTGTGTTTGTTGTGTTCTTAATCAGTTTGTCGCGTTTGATATCAACCAGCAGGTCAAAATGTTTTAGGAAGTCTGCTCCTATTATGTGCGAATCAACATCTGCGATCGTGAAAGGCCAGGTGAACTGTTGCTTTAATCCAATATCGAGGGTGATATTTTTAGTGCCATAAGTGGTAATCTGGCTACCATTTGCGGCAAAAAGTTTCCGTGTCGGCGTGGGGTTCATCCTTTCTTTGTAGGATGGTGGAACAACAGAAATCTCTGCACCCGTGTCGATAAGGAATCTGTTGTGAGTCCTGTGATCATTAACGTAAATGCGATCGATATTTTCGTTCTGCTCAGGGGACATATGGTTCAGCGTGATGCTGGTATTTTTCTCATGGTGAGTAGTGCTTGAGTTCGGTAAGCTGGTGCTATGTGTAGTGCGTGATTCGTGGTTCAATATGCGTGGCGTTCGATTATAGCTGGTGCTTGTATTATCGTATGAATTGGTGAGAGTGTCGGGATAATGGGTGTCTCGGAGAGAGAAACGCACTATTTTTTTCGGGAGTAAACCGGCAGACGCTCTTCGAAAAAAATGCACTTAGTGGAAGTATCGTTCGGATGTTCTTTCTCGCACTTTTCGGCCTTGTTTCCATGACGATAGTGAAACCAACAGAGCCATCGGCGCGGTGCTCTCGATGGTATGCGTGATCGTGATGAACTCGGAGTTCGTTGGTCCCATGACGGCCTCGACCCTGACGCGTGTCGCTGCCTAGATCGGGATGGTGTATGTGTGTCTCGGTCTGAGAAAGAGCAGCATCGATCAGCTGATAAAACTTAATCTAAGCGTCGGGAGAGAGCTTCGATGCGAGCCTCTAATGTGCACATATGGTTGCACATGCACTTGCAATCGTATCGCTTGTACTGGATGTTGCACTGCTCGGAGCTTCAAGGATTTTGTCTGCTACCTTTGCTTGATCGTCTAATGAAACAGACGGCATGGCGGCGATGATTGAACGTGCGGTGGTTGGCAAAGCCCGAAACCAAATATTAGAAAGGACATTATCGGAACATCCTTCTCCGCCAAGACGGCGCATCTCAGAAAGAAGCATACTTGGTTTCCGATCGCCTAATGAGACGCCGGAAAGTAGACTAGTTAAGCGTTGGTTTTCTGTGGGCCGAAAATAATCCAAGACGGCATTTTTCACGGTGTCGTACCTATTGGACGTTTCCGATTTATTGCATTTCGCGATGGCGGAATGAAAAAACTTCGCGCGTGTGCCAAGTGCAACGATTACTGCGTTGCGTTACAGCGATCTGACTTTCCTCCTCTTTCGGCTTCGTTACCGTTGGTTCAACCATTGTAGCAAAAAATAGGCCGTGAAAGTTGAGAATACGTTATATTACGCGTAAACGGAGTTATTATTCTCGTGGATCACTTAAAAAACGCGACGGTTCTGTGAAACGTAAAAAAGTGTCCTTTGCGATCGCGGTCGATCACTACGCGGTTCTTTTCGGTTTTCTCGCACGAAATTCACTTGTTCGGATAAAATGCTCGTTCAATCGGACCATCGGGGTCACCAGTTTGTGGAGGTTAGTGTAACGTTTAGATTTCGGATTCGGAAGTAATACGTACGTCTTGTTGGTTCGATGGTCAAGAAGTAAGAGACTGTTTTTATTCCTAATATTATAATTGCACAAATTGGCTAATTACGAAGAGCCCACGAAGGGTCTGGTTTATGCTCGCGGATCGAGTACAATCTTTTGTTTCTTGCATGCAATATGCATGAGCATGAACCGCTACAAATACATCACCCAAAACCCACCCATCCCACACGAAAAAACAATCTGCGCGTCACCTTAAACGCACGCACATTCAGAGTAGTAGCAAAGAAAGGCGTGGTGATGAAAGGAGAAGAAACAACAGGCGAAGAAAAAAGAGTTTGTGCAACCAAACACCTGAGTAAGAAATCTGCTCAGTACAAATGCACTGCAAATTGATATGTGCATCATCATGTGTGGGAGAGAGACATGAAGCGAGAAGGAAAAATAACAGGACGAGCAAGAAGCAGATCACACATGACCGAGACATTATATGCACAAGAAGGAAGAAAAAAAGAATGACGGTATCCATACGATGACGATGCTGACCACGAACGATCAATACATGCAATGCAATACTTCCAGGAAAATCCGGAACAGAGGCCAGTCCGGATCACTCCGGATCAGAGGTCACTCCGGATCAGAGGTCACTCCGGATTAGAGGGCACTCTGGATCAGAGGTCACTCCGGATTAGAGGTCACTCCAGATCAGAGATCACTCCGGATCAGAGGTCACTCCGAATCAGAGGTCACTCCGGATCAGAGGTCACTCCGGATCAGAGGATTCCGGATTCTCCTGGAAGTATAGCATGTATTGTTCGGTTTGGGTCATTGTTTTGCAACGAATGATGGATGGAATGGAAGCGACGAATGATAGTGCGGTTTTTTTAATTCGGCTAAGCGCTGTCGTAACCTTGCGTGAGAGTGAGCGAAAGTGCACAGGAATACACGCGTGGATGTTTTCTTCTCGTTTTTTCTTTGCCTCGCCTTTCTTTGCTTCTACGTTCAATGTGCGAGCATTTAAGGTGATGCGTAGATTGTTCATTTGTGGAGGATGGGTGGGTTTAGGGTGGTGCATGCATTTCGCGCACGCACTTTATTTTCGCTAACTACCTCATTTCTTGACCGACTTTAATGCGGTTTTTTTGCATTATATTGAGCAAAGTAAACACAATCTGACCAATGAGGGAAAATGGTTTGATTCGACAAAACATTTTTTCTAGCTTAGACAACACTTTTAATTTCTATTTTTTTAAGTGACAATATTTCTCCTGAGTCAGTAGAGTCCAGAGTTTATTTAGCTTTTTTTTTCTTTTTTTTAAGCTTTGAGAGTTTAAGACTACATCCGCCTCTCCTTTGAATTGCTACTTGTGTTTTGCACTTTTTGCCTGAATCATTTCAAGAAGTTGATAATGTGAAGTGATTATGATTTCTTGGCTTGAGCCAATATGAACAGCAGCGCCCTTGATAACGGCACATTTTTAGTTATAGCAAATCGCTGGTAGTTTTCAGTGGTTGTTTAAGCCGCTTGGAAGGTCTTGTAGCTTACCACATTGAATTTGGTTATCGATCTGCTGTGAGTTCACACTTCTTGAGAGTAATTGTACACCCGCGACCGCTCAGCTCGTTTAACGTTAAACCCGTGACTGGTCATATTCGAAACCCTTTTGTATTGTTGTATGAAATGCTTTAAACTCTGTATTGAAATACAGTGAATACAGACACACAAGTAAAATAAATCCCTCTAGGACCGAAAATACACAGGAAGCGGAAAAACCACGCCTGTGGTAAACGCATATACCTCTAATAGAACAAAAATGCTATGACAACGAATACGTTACCTTGGAATTCATTGCAACGACTGAGTTAAACCATGCGTACTGCTGTCAGCTAGTGCGTTCTTGTTCCGCTTTCAGTTTGTTGTCATAATGAGCTATATGGAAAAGGAAGGAAATGTCAAAAATAGATAAACTTTTCCGGTTTTGAATGGAAAAGCATGAGACATGTTTCAATCTTTCAAAATCTTTCAAACGCTTCATCGTTGAAATTGCAACGGCAGTTGCATCGTTGAACTTGCAGCCATGAGTGATGCTGTATCATGAAGAGTTTTACTTTCCAAGCAAGTTTCTACGCTTCGACGGTTGCCGGCCGCTCTAACACATCTGCTGTATCTCCCACGGGTGGTGCTGCACGGCGTGTGTTGGAGTGGAAGTACGAACACACGCGCTTCGGTTGCTGGCTGAACACACTCTGACATTTATTTCACACTTCTATCTGTCAATTCAGTTGTTGGCAGTGTTGCCAGAAATACATCATAAAATGTGTTGATATACCAATAATAAGAAGTCGGCAACTACATTTTCCTTTCCTTTCTTATATCTTATTTCTCATTCCAATCCTTGCAGTCTCAATCTTAATCGAGAATAAATCGGCGAATTTTCCTTAACACTTTGGCTGCCATGGTTATCATTTCTGTGATGTTTCCTGGGTGGCTGTGGCTATCATTTTTTATAGCCACCATACATGATTTTCAAAGTGGCATTTCTTTGGAACTAGAAATCTCATATACTTTCTAGAACTAGAAATCTCATGTATTTCGGTGAAAGTAAAGATTTGTATTTGGTAAACCTTAATTTGGAGTTGGTTAATGCATATATGTGGTAAATGCATTTTTGTGAGACGATTTTCGTTGAGCGATTAGCATGTGAATCGCTTCAACTCTCTCACTCAATGTCAACAATATACATATTTAAGGATGAGACAAATGTAGTATCATAGTAAACCTCTTCTTGAATACAATTTAATACGTTGGATATCGAATAAAATTATTTCAAAATTATGAAAATTTTTCCGTATTATGAATTCCGTACAAATATTTCTGTTTCAAATGTGTACTTATGGTAGTTCCATTAAATCCATCTATTTCAGAAATTTTAACTGTATTTACATTGTTTATAATGAAGTAATTCGAAACAATTACAACACATTTGTGGCTCTCCAGGGCAGCTAACACAGTAAGTGTGTGTCTGCTTTCGGGCATCTTCGCGGCTTTTATTAGTAGATTTTTTTTTTTGCCATCACTATCAACTCTGTCCCACAATTGGTGTTTATTATTACTAAATTTAGGAATGTTTGGAGGAGAAAAATTTAAAAGTTGACTTACTAATTGTTCCTTAAAATTCCTGATTTGAATTTTTTGATTTGTGGCACATTTGTATAGTACCCACGCGTTAACTACTGAAACTCCCAACAGTAGCTCGGGAGCTAGTTTTCGATACCATTTCACTCTTTTTCTAAGGGTTTGTTGCATAGGAGCCCATTTGATCTGATAGGTCTACACCACGCTTTGTTTGGTTGTAGTCCAATACTGCTTGTGGTTTTTCCAAAGCTCTTTTATTTTGACGTGTTGACGATCCTTCGCTATTTTGTGTTTTTTTTGGGTATTTTGTGATTTTGGGTTATTTACTGGAACAATCAGCGGAGCGTGTTTTGTACTTAAAATTCTAACTTCTCGAGTATTTTTCCACTTTAACACCACTAATGCCGTCTTCATTTTCTCTAGCAATCAATTCTCCTCTTTTCAATTTTGCCAGCAGTACATTTTTTGGAATATCTTTCTTGGTTGAACTAAGTGCGTTTTATGAGTCAGAAAGTATTTTGCAATTTCATAGCTAGTATAAAAGTAATCTATATACATAGTTCGAAGTATAACTTTCAACTGAACCTTTACTCCAAAGCGATGGGCCTTGCTTGGAATATATTGTTTAAAAGCTAAACGGCCTCTCCGTGGCACGAGAGTTTCTTCTATAACAAAATCATTTCCTGGTTAGAACATCGATTGAAATTTTCTTTGAAGCATTAAAATTAAAGGTTCTATTTTAAAAAGTCTGTTATTTGGTGCTATTTTTGAGTTATCATTGAAATGAAGCATAGTAAGTAATAAATGAAATCGATTGCGTGACATAACTGATCGTGGTTGCGATAAATTATACACACCGTCTCGTGACCACTAACTCTCTAATCTTCCTAGTGGGACTAAACCAATCCATATCATCAATCCAAAAAAAAAAAATTAATTTCTTCTTGATTTGTATCTCTATCTTGATTTGTATAACCTTGAATGCTTTGATTTTGGTTTGGAATCACTGCACTGAGCTGCATATTTGTTAGCCTTATCAGCAATGGCTAGCGAATATCCATTTGCAGTCCAATCTTGCCAACAAATTCGAAACACTTTGAACGAACACACTGTTTGAACGACACACTGTTTGAACGAAATCGACACATCCGAAAAGTGCGAATGTGTAAGAGAACCACCCGAAAGCTCAGCAAGCTCGTGGTTCATCCTTCTTTTCCACACTCCATGCTCGAACACACCGCCAAAGATGGTCCGGAGGATGCGACGCTCAAACACGCCAAGAACGTTAGCATGCTCCGCTCGGATGGTCAAAGACTCGTGGCCATATAGGACCACCGGGCGAATCAGTGTGCGATATATCTCACATTTCGTGCAGTCTCGAAGTCTTCTGGATCTGAGCTGACGGTGAAAGCCGTAGTAGGCACGATTCCCTTGAACAATGCGTCTCCGGATTTCGCTGCTGACGTCGTTTGCCGAAGTTACGACAGTGCCAAGATAACAGAAATCCGCAACCACCTCGAAGTTGTTGCCGTCGACTAACACGCTGCTTCCCACTCGGGCTCTATCGCGATCAGAGCCTCCGGCAAACAGGTTTTTCTGCGGTCGTACATAACACCCCCACCCGTAATCCTGGTCTTGTATCGACGTAAAGTAACACTGGCCGTGTTACTTTACGTCGACGACCGCTCCTACAGGTCCCTCTCTTAAAAACACCGCTTACCGTCCTCACCAAAGCCTGACGGCATCTTCCGTCTTTGGAAAGTATTGTCTCCTCTAGTATTCCTCTTATCTACTGCTTTCTGTTTTTTCCTTCTACTACGAAAACTATATTCCCCTTTTTCAATGGGTTCGCTTCGTCAAACCACTTAGATCTACTATTTATGTTTGTTTCATACTCTTTTACCCATCTCTGCCAGATCTGTCCTGCGTATAATTGCGATCGCTTATACTTATCTCTAAGAGCTTCCGCCGTATGGGGGGTTGATGGGATAAGAAACGGTTCGTTCGGCGATATTTCACTCACAAAATTATTAGGACATAACGCATCCGACGACGCTTCTGACACGTATGTTAACACTCGCGAGTTTACAAGGTCTTCCGCTTCCCCGATCGAGGTTTGTGGAATTTCGTCTGTAAGCCGCGCTCCTTCTTGAAGAACCGTTAACGCTTCCTTTACCGTCCTCATCATTTGTTCCCATGAGCCGCCAATATGTGGTGTGCCCGGAGGAATAAACGCTGCCAATTGCTTATCCTTTCGTGGGGTACTGGTGCCATTCTGGGAACTGCCGGACGACTCCGTTTGACTTTACACCAAGTGCAGCCACCTACGACTCTTTTCAAAGCTGCGTTCACGTTTACTATGAAATAACGTTGCATCAACTCGTTTTTCACTGCTTCTCTGAACGCTTTTTCGTGTCTTTCATGGTACCACTGAATGATCTTTCCGGTGATGGCATGATCTTTGTGCAAGATGATTGGAAACCTCAGATCAAAGGGAAACGATTCTTAATTAATTTGAACCATACTGATTCCGTATCGAAGCACCAATCTTTACACCTTTTCGTTAGTTTATCTGCAACATTCAAATTCGACGGTACCCATTTCCAGTCCATCACGCTTGAGATTTCGAGTATTTCATCGATCCGAAATGCAACGAATGGTTTATATCGATGCTCTTCAGAGATCGGAGCTACCTTTGACCTACTGATTACTAGTGCGCACTTGATACTATCGACGAAAACTGCTCGGAAATACGCAACACAGCCATATGCAGACTGACTAGCGTCTGTAAATACGTGAATTTGAAGCTCTTGTATCTGGTTTGCCGTGGCACCTGCAAAATAAGCTCGCAGGATTTTTATGGCTTCAATTTTCGGCATCAGTTGTCTCCACCTTTCCCAATTGATCAAAGTTACACAGTCATTGAGCTCGTCCCAATCGCAACCGGTTCTCCATAGCTCTTGAACGAGCATTTTTCCCAGCACTGTAAAGGGTGTCAGATACCCCATCGGATCGAACAGCGGCATCACACAGCTAACTACTAATCTCTTCGATGGATGATTGTACTCGTAAGCCTTGGATGGTGGTGTGAATTGAAATGAATCATCAACTACATTCCACATTATTCCCAACACTCGATCAACCTTCGCTGAACTCTCGGCAAACTTTTCCTTGAACTGGATGGATAAAGCGGGTTCTTGTTCTCCCATCGCTTCGCTAAATTAAACTCCGTTACTGACCCAGTTTCTTACATGGAAACCGCCTTTAGAATGCACGTAGGTGACTTGTTTTGCCAATTGTACTGCTTGTTCCAAATTATCAGTGCTATCATAATAATCAGATTCTTTACTTTCTCGTACGTAGGCAATAGCAATAGCATAATGTTTTTCGTCTAAAGTAAAGTAAAGTATCGTTTTCTGAATAATTAAATATTGTCGTTATCTACACAAAATCATATATTTTTTCAAAGTTGGTACGGGCAAACGTGTTAATGGAATTGACGTGCTTTTTTACATACAAGCTTGTCTCTGTATTCCCGTCCATTTCAATGCATAATCGTTGCTATCAAAATACTGTGTTTGCTCAAATGAACTTACAAAAACTTTTGCTGTGTAAATTAGGTATTTATTCTTGATTCAAATATGATTAAAATTATTCACCAGCGGTTTATGCAGAACAATATTTTTTGCATATTAATACAAATACATAATGTCTTCAAAAGTCATGTAATAAAATCATGAAAGTTATAACAGATAAAAATTAACATAATATAGTAGTTTCAGTCCAGAATTTGTTTTGAAATGATTTCGTGTGGACTGTCCTCAAAAATTGCCTTGACCTGTGCACACTTGTGAAAGGCAACGTTATCCATAATGATAACGGCACTTGCAAATTGATACCGATCTAAGTTTTTCAAATAACTCAGTAAGGAATTCAATAAAGAATTCCTTGTTGATCGCACGGTTTCAAGGCATGTAATGTAGAATGCCTCCTGCGTTCATAGCGCAAACTACTGATATGTTTCTAATACGGATTTGGGACACAACTTTAACCGCTCTACTACCTACGCTCGATCTTCCACGCATCACTCGCATGCTAACTTTAAACCTAACTTCGTCTATGAAGATAAGGCTATTTTCAGGCACACAAGAACGAGCCGCTGTCAAAGATATTGCGTATTCTTTACGGACTACAACATTGTTATCTGCATTGCGTCTCTCTGGGTATAAATAAATCCTTTTCAAGGAATATTTAAAGCCCATTATTTCCTTTGCTACTGTCGACCGACTAACTTGAACTCTATATTTTTCCAGGATGTTTTTAGTGAGCTTTTCAAGAGAGATCGAGCAATCTTCATCAATCCATGCACTTATTTGTTCGCTTATTTCGGGCGTTATTTTTCTAACAGCTACTTTTCCGCGTCTGTCGGCTTCAAATTTCATCGAGCTTTGGTATTTTCTTAAAACGTTGTACACCGTGTGTTGTAAATTTGTAGGATAAATTGTAGACGTAGACAAGACCGTGTGCTTTTACGTGCTTTCTGTCCCGCTTTTATTTTACCATGTGCCTTTTAGGCGGATGTGTATTTGACAGCTGCGGTACTGCCAACAGTGCAGCATCGTTGTTGACGTTTCGACGTTTCGAAACTGAGGTTATTATAGCAAAGATATGACACCGTGGACCGATTGATATTTAGATTATCAGCTATTGTTGCTGCGCTGCTCCCCTTTTCGTACGCTAGTACAATCCGCTCCCGATCTGCATTCGATGTAGTCTTTAATATACGAGATGTCATGATGTATGTGTTTAATTATCTTTTTAAAGTTTTACTTTCCACTCGGCTAGATACTTGTTACCACTTGTTTACGTTTGAAGAAAGTAAACATTCTATTGACAGATGTGAAAAAGTTTGACAAAAGAAGCGGAACAGTAAGAAACAGATTCGGGGTTATACACGCGCACTCCAGTTGGAGATCGCAAATGTTTAGTTACGGTTGGACACTGGCTTGTTTGGCACCAGGTGTTCAGTTGGATGGCGAATGTTTAGTTAAGGTTAACAAGTGGCTAGAAGCATCTGACAACTGTTTAGATGGGCCGGTGTATCGATCCGAAAGTGGCAACATCCATCATATATTATTATTATTATTACACTTTATTCATTGGACAATAATAGTCCGGATGATCGTATCTTAGCCTAGCGTGTACATAAATACTTAATTTTTTTAACACTATTCAATTCGTTCGCCTTGAGAACAGTTGGCCCTTGAAATATTTTATGGAGTTCTGGAAGTCGAATAGTGAGTACACCTCATTGAATGCTCTACACATTGATGTCAGAGGATCGCCTGACCCAAAGTTCGTTCGCCGCCGTGTACTCGCGAGTAGTGGGCGTGTACGTAGCGATGTTGTGGGAGCATATATGTTAAGTTGTTGGAGGAGTGCAGGGGAGTCAATGTTCCCTGTAAGCAGGTTGGCGATGAAGAGTTGCTGGGCAATACGACGTCTCTCTTTCAGCTGGTGCAGGCCAAGGAGCATCAGACGATTTTCGTAAGAGGGATGTTGGCTACCTGTATTCCATGGAAGTAGGTGGATTGCGTACCGGGAGAGCTTACGTTGAATTGATTCAATGCGGTCAGATAGGCGTTGTGTCAATGGGTTCCAAACCACACTAGCATACTCGAGAACTGACCAAACTGTGCTGCAGTAAATGGCTTTAAGACACATGGTCCTTGAGGTCTCTAGACATGCGTAGCACAAATCCAAGAAGTTGATTGCAGCGACTGATGATTTCTTCGGCATGACGGTCAAATGTCAGTTTAGTGTCCAGCACAATACCGAGGTCCCTTACATGTGTTGCTCGTTCAATAGGAGTTCCATTAATATTGTAGCTGTGGTGTTTCGTCTCCCGAGATCTACTGAAAGATATCACCTAACATTTTTCAATGCATATTTTTAGTTGATTCCGCATACACCAGTGGTAGAAGTTATCTAAGTGTTGTTGTAGCTCATGCTGGTCGGAGTCTTTGTGTATTGTCATGAACAATTTAACGTCGTCTGCAAACATGAGGTATT
Organism: Anopheles maculipalpis; assembly: GCF_943734695.1. Classification (NCBI taxonomy): domain Eukaryota; kingdom Metazoa; phylum Arthropoda; class Insecta; order Diptera; family Culicidae; genus Anopheles; species Anopheles maculipalpis. The sequence continues at coordinate 20,432,675 of NC_064870.1, read as the reverse complement.
TATCTGCTGGCAGTACGTAGGCTAGGTCATTCATGAAGAGTGTGAAAAGCAGTGGGCCCAAGTTGCTACCTTGGGGTACACCCGATGTTGCAATGAATGGACGTGATAAGCTATGTGCAAATTCAACAGTGTATGTTCGGCCAACTAAATACGACGTGATCCAGCTTAGCAGCTTTCCCCCAATTCCCAGTTTAGCAAGCGTTGCCAGAAGTATGTTGTGGTCAATGCTGTCGAATGCTGCTTTAATGTCGGTAAATATAGCATCCGTTCGTAGTCGATTATCCATGTTGCGCAAACAGTGCGAAGTGAATGTGACGAGATTGGTGACGGTGGATCGTTTTTGGACAAACCCATGCTGCTGCGAGGTGATGTAGTGACTTGCAGAGACAGTTAGCTTTGTGTGGATAACTTTCTCAAATACCTTGACGCCTGCGCATAGTGTTGTGATACCCCTAAAGTTTGCTCCTTGTGTTTTATCACCCTTTTTGAAGAACGGGATGATTCGAGAACTCTTCCAAATTTCCGGAAAGACACCAAGATGAAGCGAGTAGTTAAAAAGCTTTGTGAGAATAGGTGCAACAGTTTGCTTGCATCGGCTTAATATGAAAGCGGGGATGCCATCAGGCCCTGGTTTTGGTGTAGGCTTCAGTATTTCTAAGGCTTTTAAGACATCGATGGTTGATATTAATGCAAGATTAAAATTCATAACACAGTCTGGTGTATTTTTAAGGGCATCACTGATTTTTTCTACGTCCACAACCGGTGTTGAGTAGGCATCCTTGAATCTAGTCGCAAATATTTGACAGATTTCCGATGCAGTAGAGCCAGTTAGTCCGTTGTAATGAATTACATTAGGTTTTACATTCGTTTTTCGGCTATTATTGACAAAGGCCCAGAATGCTTTAGGGGTTTTGGTCATGTTTCTCTCCAGCCTAGCTAAGTATTCACCGTATCGAGTTCTGTTGTAGCTTCGGTAAATGCGAGAAGTTTCTCTCAAGAAATGCTTGTTGCTCGTGTTTTGCGATTTTGGTTATACTTTCGTAAAGCAGCGTTTTTAACTCTCTTTAGATATTTTAAATGACGATCAGCCCAGGCGAGTCCTTTCTTAGTTCTTGTAGACGGCACACACAAATCAAACGTGGCCAACATGAAACTCGTAAATGTCGCCATGGCCTGGTCAATCGAACTAAACTGTTCCATGTCAAGTTGACGGTCAAAATGAGAAATCATTGCGTCCAGTCGGAAAAAGTCAGTTTTGTAGAAATTTTTTCTCAGATTTGTAGGCTGCGTCGAAGATACTGAAGAACGGTTGGTAGGAACACGAATGGTAATGTCGATGGCCGGATGATGTGGGTCGATTTTAATAATTGGTGATGGGCAGCAGCTAAAATCTACGCAGTACGATGCAGCCGTGGAATTCAGAAATCCCAAATCGAGTTGCCGATTTCGCAGATTTTTTACGTTGCTTACTTGATGAAGACCATTTGCAGAAATATTATCAAGAAATCTAGATCCAAGTGATGAGCATGAATGAGGCACATAGTGTTTGAAATCTAGTGAGTTTCCAAATTCGAGCCCAGGTGCCGACTGAGGTGGAGACCAGTTTATAGATGAGAGGTTGAAATCGCCAAGCAGAATAATCATGTCATTGGGTTTCGATCGATTTGATATCACATTAATACTATCAGTCAATGCTTCAAAGGTACCAGGATCGTTCACTCGATTAGGCGGAATGTAGATAACACCGAGGAAGATCTTGTACGGCGGTGAACGAACAGTTATCCATAGTAGCTCAAGCGAGTTCCCAGTAACAGTGAGTTCCTGAGATACCAGTGTTGATGAGCAAGCGATAAGCACTCCACCACCGCGAGTGTGTTTACTGTTGGCAGGACTACGATCACATCGATATACCGTGTAACTCGAACCAAACAGTAGGGAAGAAGGAATTGTGCTATCTAGCCACGTTTCGGTGATGGCAACTATTTCGTATTCAGTATCCGCTATGTTTAGTGCGAATTCAGTGTGTTTCGTGCGCAGTCCTCTCACATTTTGATAGTACAGTCTAGTGGTGGGCACTCCGGAGTGCACTAACGGCTCCGGAGCCGGCTCCGAACTAACATCTCTGGAGCCGGCTCCGGCTTATAGTCGGAGCCGGCTCCGAACTACCGACTCCGAACTACCGACTCCGAACTAACGGCTCCGAACTACCGACTCCGAACTACCGACTCCGAACTAACGGCTTCGGAAACGGTTCCGAATTGATAGTTGTGAAACCAGGTCCAGAAATCACGTTTACGTGAGAGTTTCGGCATTATTTAACCGTCACCCGTTCAACCGCCTACCCGGATAGTTTTTGGAGTTTTGTTTTGTTCCAACTTTTGATTGGATTGACGTATCGGCATGAAATTTTTGGAATGCCTAGAAAAACTCATTTTCTATCGTTTTGCTTAAGAAAAAAAAAATTCCAAGGAATTTAAAAAAATTTTTTTTTGCGTTTTTCGGTTGATACCCCTCAAACGTTCAACCGGACTATCCGGGTAGTCCATACATTTTGTATGGGAGATTCCGTTTTCCTGTGCTTAAGACTTGATAACTTTTTATCTAGACGTCGAATCGATTTGAAATTTTCAATGAAGATACTTGAGAGTGTTTCCAAAAATATTATATAATTTTTATAACTTTGAAAATTCATTAATTATGTGAATTTGAGGTTCCAAAAAATTTCACCATTCACATTTTTAACCATTTATCTGTGTAGTTCATATATTTGAGAAAGAAGTTTGCTTTTTCTGTATTTTAGTACTGATATATTTGCTCGTAGACACTTAACTACTTGAATTTTTTTGGAAAATTGCATAAAATATTATAAAAATTAATAAACTCTCAGTCGCTTCATGCTATCTCCATGCTTCAACTGGGAACAGTATTTTGTCCGTTATTTAATTTTTTTTTCATCAGAAATGCTGTTCCTAGTAATTCTTCTATAAGTCCGTTCGGTTTTATCTATTCTAAGGATTGATAATTCCCAGAACACTCACTTTTACTTAGCTTTTGTTGTACTTTGAATCACACACTTAGTCGACTAGAAGCGGATTAATAAACGTGTTTGTGGCACACATTTTCTGAACAAATTGATGTGTAGCATACTTGTATTTAATATTAGATTAAGATTTTAATACCTAAACGTAAGGCATAAATGTTTAAATTATCGAATTAGTGTTTTCGAATGAAACAATCCTACTTGAACATTGAACATTTCTAAAACACTTTTGGAAATAAAAATTGAATAATTTTCTAAAAATTTCAAGCAATTCAGCTTCAATTATCAAAGATATGTGTACTGAAATACAGAAAATGGAAACTCCCATCTAAAATGTTGAAGCTACACAGGTTTGGGTCATAGATGTGAAGGGTGAAATTTTTTGGAACCTCAAATTAACATATTTAATGAATTTTTAAAATTATAAAAGTTATTCAATATTTTGAGAAACATCCTCAAGTATCTTCACTGAAATTTTCAAATCGATCCGACGTCTAGATAAAAAGTTATTAAGTCTTAGGTACAGGAAAACGGAGTCTCCCTACGTATGTAGGTTTGGTTGAACGGGTGACGGTTAAAGTGAAAAACCAATATAATAGCCAAAATTGTCTGAAGTTCACAAGTTTTTTTAATTGTATTAAATTTTGATTTTTTTTTTAGTTTTATATATTATATATATGTAGTCGTATGACATCAATGTTTAAAAATTTAAATAAATGTCGTTCCAACTAGGTGTTAACTCGTTCTCTTTTCATCGTTTTTCTTATTTTATAATAATTGATACGATGCATCAGCTTGAAACTTCTACCCGTTCTGTTGGTCGTAGTCCTTAATGCAACAACTATTCCGTTTTGAAACAAGTTATACAAACTTCAATCCGTTGATAAAATTATTCTCATCTTCTATATTATTCTATCTTATTGTTTTTATTTGCTTATAATTGCCATCTGTAACCGTAACTGTAACCGTTTTCTGACTACACTTGCATCGGTCGATTCTTACAGAAAAATCGGGTTTTGACACCTGGACCGCACCAGTTTTTTGGTATCAAAGTTTACTTTTTGTAACCTGACGCGGTATAGCACTGCCACCAGTTCGGAACGGGCTTCGGAGCCGTTAGTTCGAAGCCGGCTCCAAAACCGTCAGTTCGGAGCCGTTAGTTCGGAGTCGTTAGTTCGGAGCCGTTAGTTCGGAGCCGTTAGTTCGGAGCCGTTAGTTCGGAGCCGTTAGTTCGGAGCCGTTAGTTCGGAGCCGTTAGTTCGGAGCCGGTAGTTCGGAGCCGGTAGTTCGGAGCCGTTAGTTCGGAGCCGGTAGTTCGGAGTCGGTAGTTCGGAGTCGGTAGTTCGGAGTCGGTAGTTCGGAGTCGGTAGTTCCGAGCCGGCTCCGGTTGCGGAGCCGATTTTCCCATCACTAGTACAGTCTTAGTTTACGTGATTCAGTTGTTATTGCGGTCTTATTGTTGTTGTTGTTTGCTGTTCTAATAGCGCGGTTAGAAGAAGGATAGGTACCATCTGTTATTTTTGTATCGGTGGTCAGGTGAGTAACATCGCTATTATCATATTCCGATTCAGTATCGAATTCAGTTGAAAAGCGCAATTGAGAAACGTGATTAGAGGTAGCGTTTGATGTGCCAGTGATGTTTGTGCGTAGTCCGAACGATGAGATATCAGGATGCAATGGTTTTGCTCGAGTATGGGTGTGGACGGGAACTGGTGACGTGCGCCTATTGTTGTGTTGGTGGTTTATGCGGGGACTGGTCTGTGAGCATGTTGACATATTCGGTACGGATCGGTAACTCGGAGCTGTGTAGTGGAATCGATGGTGGTGGTGGTGGCATTGGTGATATACGAAAGTTAAAATTGTTATTCAGTCTGCGTTTGTCAATAAAATATGTTTTTTCAATTTCTGGATCTGGAAACAAGAATCTTTGAGCTTGTCGATCCTCTTTTCTAATCATTATTTGGTGGTACATTTATTTGATATCTCCACCAAACCCAATGGGACGTTCTCTAAAAGGACATATTACAGATGGTAGTGAGCAGAACATATCTGGTCCTTTCAATAACTCGACACACGTTAACGGTACACCTCTAACTGTGGCAGCGGCATCCCATACTGATGGCAAATTGCCCGGCTTGTTTGGATTTTTTACAACGTTTAATGGGAGATACCATAACTGCTGCTGGGTCCGTTCCATCCATTTCAGCTTGAGTCGCCTTATGGGCATAATTCTTATCTTCATATTCTCTTATAATCTTTTGAATTGCTAAACCCAGTTATTTATCATTTTGCATCTTCCGTTACAGTCCATCAAAACGCCTTTTTGCCATTTCAAAACATGAAACTTCCGTTCATCGGAACTCCACAGTAGCCCCGTCTCAAATCTGTCACTGATGCGCACCGTTTGTGCTTGCAATATCTCATTTGCTCTGCGATCGTCATGTGATAGTGGCAGTTTGATATGAGAAACGTCCGTGTTTTCCAGCATGTATTGCAATTTTAAGACATCATGCAGCTCCTCATTGGTCACTGGAATGATAGCATGGTAATAAATACGTTCGTTTTGTATGTTTCTTACCGTGTTTTTTGGTCCATAAATTGACCAACCGATTTTACTTTTCACGGCGATCGGTTCTCCAGGCTGGCCAATTTTTGACTCCAATGGGGCGAACAGGTGTAAATTGTCTAGTCCTAACAGGATCCTTAGGGGGTTATTCTCCACGTCCTCGAGTGGCACACCTCTCAGGTGTGGGTATGGCTGTTGCAAATGGCTTTATGACTCCGTTTGAGGAGGAAGTACGAGCTTTTCCACGGTACGTGCTCCTTTCAGAAGAAAACTCTCTGCTGATCCTTTGGTCGTCAACATAACGTTCACCGCACTCCAACTCACCACCAGAAGTTCGCTTGCCAGAGAAAAAATACGGTCGGCCAAGGAAAATTGTTGGAGAATGTTCGTAGAACAACTAAATTCGAGCACTCCTTGTAAAAAAATGTGGAAACGTGTCAACGCCATCAGTGGAAATAAGAGATGCTCCCCACCTAATACTATCCTCCAACATAACTTCTTTTCATTCCGATCCTAAAGTAGTCTCAGAAATCTTTGCAGAGCAATACTTCAATAACTCTGCTACCGCAAAATATTCCTCCAAGTTTATACGTTTACACGTTTATACGGCAACACCTTGTATGTTTAGCGCATCTGCAACCACCTCATCGATAAACGTGCCTGAAGCTCCTTCATCCAAAAAGGCCACTGTTTCGTATGCTCGATCTCCTGCCGAAAGCGTTACCAGCATCGTTCGAAATATAGTAGAGGGACAATTTTTACGATGTGCGTTACAGGCCGCTTCCACTATATGTTGTGTCGACATCTGATGTAGCAAAGGATGGTGACGTTCTTTGCATTCTCCAACACCGCAAACACGCCTGAATCGACAAATAGCCCTTCCATGGTTGTTGAGACAGTTTTTGCACAAACTGTTTTTCTCCACGTGTTCCAGCCGGCTTGCTACGAAAAGATTTCTAAATTCATTACATTCTCTCAACTTCTTCTTTTTTTTTTTGTTAACGGGGAAGGAACCTTCAAAAGGTCCCCATCTCGGAAGGTGGTCTGCGGCTACAGCCCACCAGTTGGGATTATTGAAAGCAGAATTATTAGGAAGTTTATAATTGTGTATTTCTTGTAAAGCGATTAAATCTGGATTGTGTTTTGTTAGAAGAATGCGTAAGTTGTCAATATTGGTTTTTAGGCCTCTTATATTCCATTGTGATATCCTCGAGGCAGGTGTGGCTTGCTCGGTGGTTCAGTTCTATCTGCTCTTTATTTCCCTTAACACTATTGACCTACCCTATCTTTACTAATACTAACGTAATGCGAAATGGTATACTACACCATGATAACGCGAAGTGAGGTTTATTGTTGTTTGAATTACTTTTTGTCGAGAATTTTAATATTTTGAATAACCGTGATGGTTCTGGAGGTGCAAAGAGGCAGGGCGATGAATGATATTGTTGAATGTAGCTGAGCTGACCTTTTCTTCTGTTATAAGCTCTTAGAGATAAAAAAAAACCATAAAATTAGTCTGCTGTTCGCGCGCGCTTATACTCGTTTTTCCGATCTTTACCCGCTCGTGATTGGATTTCGACTGACTCGATCGTTCCCTAACTGATCTCGGGGCAGGCTCGTTCTGCCCTTTTCTGATCCTTCTTATTTCTCCTTTTCTTCTTCGCGCCTCCAAACTGACAGGGCGTTGGGAACCTTATAAAGTTTCCAAAAGGTATTACGAGGGCTGACAATAAAGTAAGGTCTCCAATTTTTTTTTTCATAGAAAATGACATTTATTTACAAAAAGCGATACAACGTTGGAAAGGCCAAGGTCTTGGCTACTTTTCTACATAATCGCCATTTTTTTCCAACACCTTGCGCATCCGCACGATGAACTTGTCTATTCCGGCAGAATACCACTCTCTGTCCGCCTCGCGTAGCCAGGTGTTGACCTCTTTCTGAACCTCCGCGTCACTTTCAAACTTCTTCCCTCCGAGATGTTTTTTCAGGGCGGGGAACATGTGGTAGTCACTTGGGGCCACGTCGGGACTATAGGGAGGGTGATCGATGATGTCCCAGCCAAATTTCTTGAGCAGGTCAAGGGTAACGTTGGATGTGTGCGGGCGCGCGTTGTCGTGGTGAAATTTCACTCCTTTGCTCAGCAATCCCGGGCGTTTGTTTTTTATGGCCTGCAAGTTGCAAGTACTGCAAGTTGTTCACAAGGATATGACGGATTGTTTCGCTGCTACACACTCCTCCAAGCTTCTCTTCCAAATCCCTAATTGTTGCACGGCGGTTTTTGAGCATTTCTGCCTCCACTGCTTGAACAATCGCATCCGAGACCGACGGTCGGCCACTTCTCTCCTCGTCGTGAACATTATTGCGCCTGGAATTGAACTCGCGGCTCTACTTACGCACGTTTTTTTTATGTCCATACACTTTTCCCCGTAAACTTCAACTAGTTGACGATGGATTTCAATAGGTGTCACCTTTTTCGCACTCAAAAAACGTATTACAGAACGCAATTCGCACTTGGACGCTGACGCGAGGGGTACCTCCATCGTTGACGGCTGCTCAGTCAAGACTGAGCGGTCGGGGAAGCCTCACCCAGCAGCAAAGTGGTAGTGGGGGAACCAAGGAACACGGCGGTGTTGCCAGATTTCGCCTAGCGCGTGATCCGGCGAAGTTGCAGCGTTGGAGACCTTACTTTATTGTCAGCCCTCGTATTTACAAAGTGCATGTATTCATTTTTTCTTTTTTGTTTGTTTCGTATTCGAAGATGTGCTTCGGTTGGGTGAAATGATCCGGAAATTTTGATTTGTTTGCTTAGTGGGGAGAGAAATTTCTTCACGAGACGAGTTTGAATTGGATTTGGTATCGCGTTTGCGTTTTCCAGAGGCCGTAGCAGATGTTTGTTCAGTATCCGATACTATGGAGTCGGTTTCAGATTTGCCAATGTCTTCTACATCAGTCTCGGTTGTTTACAACAATTTTGTTTTATGCTCATGTTTTCTATTGTTTCGTTCATTTTGTTGATTTGGGCGTTTAGGTTTTCTATGGTCTTTGTGAGTTTTGCAATGATAGTGTCTTTGTCACTGCTGGGCGGATTGGCTGTGATCTGTGCATAGCTAAGACGGTTTTGTACACTGTGATATGTTTTGATGAATTCACTTGCTTTTTTATGAGATATTTGATTGTCAACTCTATATTTTATTACCTGTTCTTCCTATGTGTATAGTTATGGTTATCTTTCTTTTTGTAATAGAAAAACAGGTTTAATTACAGAAAACAAACTTTTAATATTTTATTGAGAGCTGATACACCTCGGCTGCACGATGGGCGAAGACTGCTAGACTGCGCTAGATGGTTCTCCCGTTGGCCGCTTGTCCCACGGTACCATGTTGCATGCTGATATTCCTGGAGTATCAGATGACATGCTGATGCTCGGAAGTAACGTTGTACAACACGGGACCAAGGTGTCGGATGCAACTCAGCGTGTGAAACATTCCCCGCATAACTCCTCCCCCCTTAAGCGTCGAGCGTCCTCGATCGACTGTTGATCTGGTCAGCAAGGTTCCGAATAGCGAGGCTCAGGTGTTGACCATGGGTATCAGAGCTTGTGGTGGCATCAGGTTGGGCATTTTTGCATTTTTTTATGTAAGCACAAACTGCTCCTATCAGTACGATCATGCTTATTATTATGTGGCTAATGTTGATTTTATTCAACTGTAAGTGGATTTCGTTCTTATTCTTCCATCATTTGATCTCGCCAATGGTTTTCCGTATATTGAGATTGAATATTCCTTTTGAATATTGGTGACTTTCCCAGTGAACATGTAGCGTCTTATCTGCACTGTAGTTTCCCACTTCAATGATCATTGGTACTGATATGCTTTTGGATTCTCCACATGAATCGAATATTCTTGTTTCTGTTTGTGCGTCAATAAGTATTACACCTTCCAATACTTCCTTAACTGACCAACTATTGTTTGTTGTGACAAAAGGGCATTTGGGAGTTCAATGCACGAGAATGTTGTAGATACATTCGTCCTCTATTGGTATGGCTGCGTCGCAAATAGTACATTTTGTGTTTTGGTAATATGCTCTGGTTCCTAACTTTGAGACATATTTTATGTGTGTGTTGATCCTTGAATTATTGATGACCATCGTATGCAGCTCTAAAAGATCAAATGGGTCTTTCTCCAAAATTGGTACTTTAACAAGTATGGCAGCTTCTTGATCTGTAACTGCTAGGGTTCCCGTGCAATAGTTGAAGATTTCATCTACATAGTTTACTATAATATCCTGTGATTTTAACATTTTTTGAATAAATTGCTTTTCAGCTAAAGTTAAGAGGTCCCTGTGCAAAACATTTAAATGTGCCAATTCTATTTGCTCTTCCATAGATGTTAAGATTTGTAGAATTTCGTTTACACTAAATATCATGTTTATAAATTCAAAATCATCCGTTGCAGTTGTTTTAAATTTTAAAATTTTTAACATTTGTTTGTTTAGTGAGCTAGTCATATTTTGTAATTCTTTTTGGAAGAGTTCGTTAATTTCATATTGTTTATTTATGTTTCTACTTATGGCATTTTCCTGAATCTCAAGTAGACCTAAGCTGTGGTAAATTGACTGTAGGTCATCATTTTCTGGGTTTCCAGTAATAAATTTGATAGCTGTGCCGAGTCCATCAATAAGTCCTCTCTTTTGTCTGCTTGGCGTTAGTGCAATAAGTTTTTTGGTTTGTTTTAAGTATCTTGGAGTCTAAAGTCGATTTAAGAGAACCAGTTGTGTTCATTAAATTCGATAGTTTTTCAATATATTCTACATTTTGTTTAAGATTTTTCGAATTTATTTTGTGAATTAACCTATTGAAGCCTATTCTTGTTCTAACTGATTGCAATTTAATGGCTACTAATCCATTGTTGTTTACTTTTTCTTTAAATATGGTCGTTTGGATTAGACTGATAGTCGACAAGGTAACAATTAATTTTGTAATTAACATTTTATCCTCCTTCCTTTTTATTTGTGCAATGTTCCTCAGAAGTGATCTGTAATAAAATCAAGAAGAAAAAATTACGTTGAAGTATTTCGCTTTCGCTTTAATTTTGCTTTGTGAATTTTCCTTCCTCGATCATCTATTATATTCATTTCTTTGTTTTCCAGTACTTGTATTTCTTTGTAGCGTTCTTGATGTTTGAGGTTGTTGCGTTTCCTTTCGTAAACTGTATCATTAGTTGAAAATTGTACAACATCTTCTCTGTTTTTGTTTATTTTATCTAATTGTTTTTTTTTTGTTGTTTCGTATTCTGTGAAAAAATTATGGAATAATTCTTATTTTTGTCTGATTCTTTCATTTAAATCAGTTGGTACTGGATCTTTGTATTTTACTCCGTAAAACAATTCTTTTGGTGTGACATTAGTCTGCGAATGTATTGAATCATTACAAATTGATACTGCTAAATTTATTTTAGAGGTTTCAGAAAGAATATTAGTGGATTTTTTTTGAGGTAATATGTTATGTAATTCCCATAGCGTACGATGAATTATTTCTATGGGTCCGTTTGAACATGATTGTTTTATGCTTGTGAAATGGTATTTAATAAGGTTTTCTTCTAGAAAGTTTCTAATTATCGTTGATTTAAATGTTGGTTCTTGATCCATTATTAGTAATTCGGGTTTCCCTAAGTTTGCTATAAATGTAGTGAATGCTTTTAATATATGAACTGTATTTCTTGTACGAATTGGAATTGCCATTGCTAATCGAGAAAACTTATCGCAAAGTGTAAGATAATGTTTTTCTTTTATGATAGAAATGTCCATATGTACGATTTGTAGTGGTCTGGACGGTGTTTCGGTTAATTGGAATTTTATTTTATATGGATGTCTTTCGTATTTCGATTTTTGACATAATTTACAAATATTAATAAATTTGGCAACTTTTGATTTGATTCCTGGAAAAAAAGTAATCTCTAGCAATGTGCTGTGTGCTGTGTTTGGATTATTTGATTCTGTTCTATTTCTTCAGTTATATCGATGAGTAATTTTTGTGTCCAAAATATTTTTAGGGATTTAGCACGGGAAAAATCGTTATTGTACACATTTTGCATGAGATTTAGGATATCTGTATGACAAAATAATCCATTAACACAAGATGATGTAGCATTTTTTTTTAGAATGTTTGCAAGATCTTCAGGAGAAAAGTCTGTTTTTTTTGATAATTACTCGAGTATATTTAGGAAATATAATGGAATGTTCTTCACTTTGTTCATTAGATTCTTCAATAATTATTTGATTTCGAAATTCGTTTAATGGACGTTCCGTAGACTTTATGTAATCACTATCGTCAGAGTCAGCCGAATGTTGAGTCATGCTTTCATTGGCGGAGTTGTAATTCAAATCTACAGTTTTTATGTCGGGTTCGATTCTTGAGAGTGAATCTGCATTGTTGTTCAAGATGCCTTTTTTGTATTTTATGTCAAATTCGAATTCTTCTAGTTGCAGTTTCCACCTTAGTAATTTACTGTTGAGGTCTTTTTTTGTCTAAGCCAAATGAGAGGTTTATGGTCTGTTCGAATTTCAAATTTAGTACCGTAAACGTATGGTCGGAAGTGTTTAATAGCAAACAATACTCCTAGTAGTTCTTTTTCGGTGCCTGAGTATCTGCACTCGGTGTCGTTCAAGGTTCGCGATGCGTATGCTACTGGATGTTCGTGTCCATCTTCAAATCTCTGGAAGAGTACAGCGCCAAGAGCAAAATCGCTCGCATCAGTTTCTATCAGGAGCTTCTTGTTGAAATCCGGATACCTTAAAATTGGATCGGAAGTTAGTAATTGCTTGCATTCATTAAAACAATTCAAATATTCTTCAGTTAGTTTTATTTCTAAATCTTTTTTCAAGCATTTTGTTAGGGGTTTAGTTAGTTTAGCAAAGTCTTTTATGAATTTTCGGTAATATCCTATTATACCTGAAAATCCTTTAAGTTGTTTTTTAGTTTTCGGAATGGGACAATTAACAATCTTATCAATTTTGTTTGGATTAGGTTTAATTCCTTTTTCGGTAACGATATGCCCAAGAAATTCACATTGTTTGTGTAAAAACTCACACTTGTTGAGCTGAATCTTCAGATTAGCCTCCACAAAACGCTTGAGCACTTTGTTTAAACTGACTGTTGTTGTAGTGAATTACCGAAAACTATTATATCATCGAGATAAACTAAACAGCATTTACCTATTAGTTCTCCGAGGATGTTATTCATGGCCCTTTGAAATTTTTTTATTTATTTATTTATAATTAATAATGACGATCCAGTGCCGTATTGTCAACACCGCTTGTGTTGAGTAAATTTTATAATCATCTTGATAAGGCGTTTCCTCCTTATTCTTTGCCTTATCCCGGGCATACTCGGTTATGGTGATGATGATGGTGATGATGATGATTATGATGATGATGATGATGATGTATTCGTGGCTGATGGTCCGGTTCTATTGCGGTGGCTATTGTAATGATGGTGGTTGGTTGCATCCGAATTCCGGCTATTGTGGTGTTGTGGCTGATCTATTGTTGATCATTTTGCTATGGTCTGGACTGTAACGAACAAATAAACATCGTTAAGACAGCACGAACATTTATTTGTCTGCGTACAGTGCTCTCCAGTGCATTCCAGCAATGACATTCCAAGCTCAATCTAGTTAACGTCCAATCAAAGGATGATCGACAAGCTCTATCCCGCAGCAGCGAAAGCGACTTCACTACTCCCGAGACTGAACCCGCCAAACACCCCGAACCCGACGCCAACGCTGTCAAACTCAATGTGCCAAAACTGGACTGGAGTGGAGAACACTGCACATTCTACAACGCCTGCCTCCCTTTTATGGCAGTGTTTTAATCACCCTCGAGTGCTGTTGTCCAGTCATCAGATCGCCCGTGGCACTACAAAAATATACTTAAAACATAGACAACACAACATTTAACAAAAAAGGAATTGGGGAATACGAATAAGGCCCTTTGAAATGTTGAAGGAGCATTTTTCAAGCCGAAAGGCATTCTGATAAATACAAAATGACCTTTATTGCTACTAAAAGCTGTTTTTGGCCTATCTCTGGGTTCAACTTCTATTTGATGAAAACCAGATTTGAGGTCTAACGTGGTGAAGTAATTACTTCTTCCTAGTCTCTCTAGAATATCTTCTATATTTGGAATGGGAAATTTATCGTCTATTGTTTTCTCGCGTAACTTTCGGTAATCGATTACAATTCGCCATTTTTTAATTCCACTTGCATTAGATTTTTTTTTAACTATCCAAATTGGAGACGTCCATGGTGAAACTGAGTGTTAGATAATACCGTCTTTAAGCATATCATTGATTTGTTTTTCGACTTCTTCTTTATGAATGTGAGGATATCGATACGTTTTAGTGTGTATTGGTATGTCATCAGCAGTGTTAATTTTATGTTTAACAGTTGTTGTGCAAGAAAGTTTTGTGTTTTCATTGTGTATTATTTGAACATTATTATGAAGTATTTTTAAGAGCTTACTTTTCTCTTCGTGATTCCAATGGTTTGATCTGATTAACTCTTCTAAATTGATCGATTTGTTCAATGTTTTGGTAGGCTTCGCGTTCAGTGTGTGTTGGTTCATTTCTAAAATTTCAGATACAGGATAAACAACTTTAGGTTTTGTCCATGTAAAAGAAACTTCATCTCCGAAATTAGTTACGAATGCTTTAATAAAACCATTTTTAGCTTTATAAAGTCCAGCAGGAATGTTTGAGTCTTTGATTTTAATTTCATTTTTCATGAAAACATTTCCGTTGGAGTGAGAAACTGGAATTTTCACTACTTGGCAACTATTTGCTTGTAATTTGATCTCAATGAATAATCTGTGAAATTACAAAATGTAGCGCTATTTGAAAAGTGAAAACAAGATAGTTACTATAATAAATTTCTATAAAAAAATAAAATAAAAACAAAAAAAGGACTAATGAACACCATGTTAATTTTGAAACTTTATATCTACAAATACAAAGTAGCTGCGTGTGGTATTTTATGTAAAACTTATAGTTTTTAAATATATTTTAAAAACTTATGCTATATTTTTATGTTTTTGAAACAAGCTGTTCTCTTCTTCTTCTTCTTCTTCTTGTTTTAAATGACTTTTTGGTCATCGATTGGCTTAATAGATTTATTGGTACCATATAGTTGGGACCCACTCGGTACGGTCCGGATTAGAATTGATCCCTGGTCCTGCCGTGTGGAGACCGACGTCGCTATCGCTTCTTCCTACGAACCACGCTAACTGTTACTAATACTTATATTTATTATTTATCAAGACAAAACAATGATATCGCTTATTACATATTCTAACAAATATTTTTAACATTTATCATGTTACGCACTATGGTTAAAAACTGATTTTATGAGATTTATGTACATATTAAATCAAGATTGCAAATCTTTGTTCCTAATTTAAGCCATAAGACTAACCGTGAGAAAAAATTATCAAAATAATGATGATAATAAAATAAAATAATCATACTATGTTTCTGTAATTAGAGATTTTTTTTCTTTAGTAACGGCCTGGCCGTATTTCTGCTAATAGCTAATATTTTTACGTAATATATGATTTTATATCGAAATTTTAAGTTAATTCTTGACATCCTTATCTAATTTTTATGTTAACCTATTTTGGTTAATGAATAGTATTTTGTTGATTTTGTTTGGTTTTAATCTGTTTCGTTTGCTTGTCTCTACATCTCCTGCCTTCGAAAACACCCTTTCACAAGGCACGGATGATGCAGGAATACACAAAGTTTCTAACATTAAGCAATGCAGTGTTGGAAACTTATTTTTGTATAGTTTCCACCATTCCAGGGGATCATCAGTCCTGTGAGTCAAAGGCTCCGATAAATAATTGTCTAACTCTTTTTGGACTTCACTTCTAGAATGTAGCACGACTTGCGATTGATCTTGCTCTGAATCCAAATCAATCCATATACTATTTTTATCATTATTTGATCTCTCAGTGTTTTCCTGTGGTTGTTGATTTTGTGATTCATTATCAATAGCGTTTATGGCATTCATTTTCTCAAGTATAAGTGTGCAGCATTGGTTAAATTCAGTGTCACTGATTCAATAGTGTGTCTTTGTGTTTAAATCTTGGATCTAAAACTGTTGCAAGCTGAACTATTTGTGAATCCACGTAACTGAACCTCTGCTGAATTCCATCAAGGAGGCATTTAATTAATGTTTTCGTTTCTTTACAACATGTAGTAATCTGTGAATGAGAATTTAATTTTTTTATCATCAAGCTTGTGATCACTTTTACCTTTGATAAGGTCACAATCTTTTCAGCAGATAATTCTTTTGTTACTAAATCGAAGAAATTTAAAACACTTGATGCTTCACTCATAATTATCCAATCATGTTCATTAAGAGTGTTTCCAAAATTCAACACAGCTAATGATGAAACGATTGGATCTTTGTTTATAGAGAAACGCTCCAACATATAAAATGTCGAATTCCACCTAGTTGGGACGTCTAAAATAAGTTTTTGTTGCACGTGATTTAAAAGCTCTTGAAATTCCCGAAGCTTTACGAATGCTTGGGCACTTT
This sequence comes from Anopheles maculipalpis, assembly GCF_943734695.1. Taxonomy (NCBI): domain Eukaryota; kingdom Metazoa; phylum Arthropoda; class Insecta; order Diptera; family Culicidae; genus Anopheles; species Anopheles maculipalpis. Next base: position 20,416,474 of record NC_064870.1, on the reverse strand, counting down.
TCTAAAAATATTTTACTATCCGTTTTACTGCAGCTACTGTTAAGTGTATAGAATTGTTTATAGAATGTTGAACTATTAAATTCAGACTGTGAGCAAAACATGAAATATGTTGAATACCAGTTAAACTAACGGCTTTTTTCATGTTTGGTGCGTTATCGGTTACAACACATATTACTTTTTCAGAAATTTGAAATTGTTTCATAATTTTTTCTAGCCATTCCGCAATATTTTCAGATGTATGTTTATGGGGAAATTCTTCACAAGCCAGCATATAGGTTATTAATTTGGACTCACTATTAACAAAATGTACAGTGACTGCGAAGAAACTTTCATTTTGAGGATTAGTCCCACCGTCAGAGGTTAAACATATTCCCTTAGAATTACAAAGTTGAATTTTAACAGTCTCTAATAGTTTTTCATAACGAATATTTAATAAAGTGTTGCTAAGAGTTTTTCGTGATGGAAGCGAATAATTTTGACAGAGCTCTTTAAATAAATCTTTCACATCGTCTGCCTCTACCAGGTGAAAAGGCAGAGCATGACTACAAATAACATTTAGAAGTTTTTCGTCTATAACTTTTTTTCTAGCTGATCTTAATGATTTTGTTACAGCTACGTAATGCTCAATAGATTGTTGGGTTGATATTTGTGATGTAGTGGAAGTGTTCTCCAGGCAGATATTTGTTGTTGAAGGCTTTTTATCGATGATGTGGATGTAGTCGTTATTCTTTTTGTATCCAGTGTAGGGTGTTTGTTTCTCAGATGACGTTTGAAATTAAAAGATGATTTATTCGATATTGTTAATTTCTCTTTACATATAACGCAGCGCAGTTTTTTTATGTGCCATTGTTTCTGAAAAATCTAAAGTTTTTGTATATTTGAAAGGATGTTTAAATTAAATCAAATCAAATTTCCATTGAAAGATACCTACCATTTGTTGTTTCCTAGTAGAAAGTAGAAGTAGTCTTATATTTTGTGTACGTTCTTGAATATCTCTTAGAAATAGGGTCTTTCACTTTAAAGTCCGCTCTTTGTCTTGCTGTTGATTCAATACCACGACAATATTCTGAAAAGTCTCTGAAGTCAACGAACAAAACGCCTAAGCCAGTCCAATTTACTAAGTTGAAAAAGATTAAATCTTTTGAAAAACCAAACTTCTTATTTCATCCCTTCTACGGTAACAAATGGGAGCATCGCAATCATCTTCTTACTAAACAAAACAATAGACGAATTATCACGCGTGTATCGTAGGTCTTCGGTAATATTATCACGGAAGTTTACGATATATTTTAAATGTTCACAAGCTTTAAACTATTTATTTTCATAGTGCAAATTCTAAACAGATCCTTCACCATGAACAATTAATGGAATCTGCAACAAGAGCTCGCAAACACGTACGATCAAACAATACCAGTGAAATCTAGCATTTTTGACGTCACATAACAGGCTTTTCGCTATAGTGTGAGACCTTGGGTACAAGTTTTTTTTATCCGAAATAAAGTATTTTACAGCTCATGTTTCACTTTTTCAAAACTTCGAACAAAATTGCGACACATATTGTTGCATAAGAGGGAACCCAGCTGTGAAGTATACGATAACTTCAACCAGTTTGAGGCTCAACAAGTCGTCAAACTTGAAGACTTCCACTAAAAACAACGTTCCAGACTTGAGGCTCAACTTGCAAACAGAACAAACCAACTTCACAAGCAATAGTTGTTTACGATCACGAGCCAAAGCTCAAAAATTATTTCGAGCTAATGCGCACACTAATTGAATCAAACAATTTTTCGATCTTCTTCGGCAATATCTGATCAGCTCACGATAGAGACGTATTACAAATATACCCAACATATTTTCTAAAAGTAATATAACGTCCTAACTCTACGTTGTGTAATTTTGTTAAAAGATTGATGAGTCTGATATAAACTGTAGAACTATTTTTTATTTTTGCTATTTAAACTATTCCAAATATGAAAGCATTTATTTACACTTTTCACTATCACTTGCTTCAGGGTCTGGTGAAGTGCTGGTAGGCTGCAGGGCCGACGTCAAACTGTAAGGCTTCTGGATCAATGGACTGCTTGTATTTACGATTTCTGCGTCACGGGTTTGCTGCTGGGCTGATAAAACTTGTGTCGATGATGTTGCTCATATCACAATTCTAATTCGACTGATGATGCGCAAATCGATTGCCGAAGTATAAATAGCCAAAATTTCCATTTCCTCGCATTATGTTGCCTTCTTTCTCTTTCCATCCTGTCCCGTAGCATAGCACTGCTAGAACTTTCGCTCTTTGCTTTAAGCGCAGTTCGTGCACGGTAAAAAAGCATTACCTGCGCGTGCAGTCCGGATGCGCACAATTCTACGCTGGACACATTATGCGTTTCTATGGTGTATGTTCGGAGAAATGGTGATATGGTGTTGCTGTTGCTGCTTTGCATGCTGGCGTATTTACCGAAGCGAATATTCGTCGCTTGCATCGGGTAAACAATTATTGGGAAATTGAACTTGTCTCCTTTATGCGCTGCTTCTAGCCGGTGCGGGTATACGCATGTGCTGAACAAATACCACAAAAACAAATGTATACCTTTGTGGGACACACTAAAAAGGTTATCAAAAAAGAACCCCTATGTCATGAAAAAATGCAAAAGCACATGAGAAATCACTATACACCAACATATGAAAAAAAAAACGTAGCTTCCCTGTAAAAATAATGAATAAAATTGTTTAAGACTATTGTTATGTTAAAAAGGCTTGCCTCAAGTTTAGTAACTTATATTTTTAGATCAATTTTTAAAATCATCACTTTAGACGAGAAAATATTTTCCGTATGTGTTCGTATAGTAATGTTATGTGTAGGAATTTTGCATTACTTCTTTTTCTTCTTGGCTTAACGACCTCCTAGTCATGCCGAACATCATATGGCTTACTAGACTTATTGGTACCATGTTATTGAATAGTCAATCCTCACTACGCAGAGACGGTACAGATGGGATTTGAGCCAGGATCCTGCCGTGTGAAGGCCGGTGCCACAGTCACCTCGACCATCAGACCGCCGCATTACTAGGAATTATAATCAATGTGCTTATAAAATTATAAGCACAGAAAAACGGATAAAAAACATTTTATAATTTATTGAAATTTACTAGAACATTATTTACAGCTATCTCTTCTAGTTTTTATTTTCGTATAGCTCTGTTAAGGACTGTATAACAAAATTATTACTTCAAACTTATACTTTCGGCATGAGTTCACCTTCGCTGGTTGCACTGCTGAATGAATTCAGGAATGTTTAAAAGAATCTGGGAGAAAAGTTAGCTTTTTGACTGAAGTGATAAATAACTACTGGAGTGATAAATGTCAAATGTGATATATTTTTTGTTCTCTCATAAACTGCATTTCTCAAGCCTTCTACTGTTGAGTAAAGTTCTACTTTGCGGCGCACTGCAGTCTTAGCACAGCGTGAGTTAAAAACTTTTGAGGATCGGACACTGACGAAGTAACAAGTCTAGTTCTCTCTGTGGTCAAAATCGGAGTGAGTTTTATTCATTATTCAGTTACATTCGTTTGATGGGAATTGGACGGGGAAAGGAAAGGTATTCGGTTATTGCTGATTTTGCAGTCGGTGTCTACGTTATTGACCCACACTGCTTGCTGAACGACGTTGCTGTTGTTGGGGCGTTTCTGACGTCGGTTAACAACACTGAAAAATGCTGATTGTTAACTTCTCTCCCCTTAAATTTGAGGCTCCGCACGAAAAACTTCCATGATTGTTCGTGGTTTAAAATTTGCGGTGTTCGACTGCTGTTCTCGGGTTTCAATTGACACAGTTCTGGGTCTTGGCTGTTCGTAGATGTTTATGATCGTTCTTTTTCTTTTCCTGATAATGAAGAATACCAAAACAGCGATTGTCAACATTATTGATGTGCTTACTATACCGGTTATAGACCATCCAGTCCAAGTAAAGCTATTGGATTCCAGTCAAATTTGATGCATCTCGTTTCTGAGTTCAGTGTGCATTGTGTGAAGATGTTCAAGGGTGAGATTCAGGACGTTGTTCTGTGACGTGACGTTTATACCGTAGATAGGAAGATTAATCGGTGATCCATACAGTCTGTCTTGTTGCTAGAGATCTCTTCTCCATTCAGGAAGATGTCACATAATTCGTATGACAAAAGAAAGGAGCATGTGAAGTTTCTCTTCGTAAGACCACATGTAGTTTTGATTGTAAATTCTATTGCTGAATTAATCAAAATATGAGTCATATCAAGGTGAATCATTTCCATTTTTGCAGGGTTTGTTATGAAGTCACACGTTGCTTGTTGTCCTCGAAGAAGAGCTGGGACGCATTTACCGTTGTCTTCTTGTAGTTCTTTTGAATCATAGAAAATTTTGATTTTTAATGTCGCTAACTAGCAAATCTATTTCATTCCTATTTAAAATACGAGGGTTTGTTATACCCAGTTTTGCCAAAGCAATGCTTTCAGTTACTAAACCTAATTTTTCAGATAAGTATTTCAAATTAAAGAGAATGTTAAGAGAGAAAAATTCCATCGTAGAATCACGTGAAAGCCTAAGTACGTCTTTGATTTGTTTCAATGTATCTGTTACCTGAAGTGTAAGATCTTCATTTATTTTTACTTGAGCATTGTTGTTAATTATTAATTCGTTTAGCGTAGAATTGATCAATCGTAAATCATTGGCATCTGGACTTCCAGCTATGAATTTCCAAACTGTTCCGATTGAGTCCCATCTTTTAGTTCTATGAATAGGTAATGTATTTTTTACCATTTCATATGCATTCGTAAATTCCTGTTCAATTAAAGTTTAAAATTCATTTTTTTCAAGAGATCTGAATTCAATTTGTAGGAACTTGATTTCGCGTTGTATGCTGGATACGTTGAAATGATAGATATAATAGTTTTTGTCATGTGCTACTCTTGCTTCTCCCCTGTAAAATGCCAATATTGGTATTTAATCCAAGTTAGAAATCGTAATGTTCTGGCTACAGCTGTAACGTAGGCACCTGTGAGAATATAGTTGATGTTAAAATGTTAATATAGTATAAATGTTAAAAGCTATGAAGGTTTAATCTTTAAATCACTCATATGGATCTTCTTTCCTTTCTTTGTTAGAACAGTTGATCTATTAACCTTCTCTATTTCAATCTTTCTAAATGGTTTTGCTTGTTTGAGCCTTCGTTTTGTTTTCATGTATGCTGCAGATTCCTTAGTTATGTTTTTAGCCTTTGCTTTTCTGTTGAAATATTGAATATCCTTATCTTGCTTTATCTTCAGTTTGGCTTGAACTTTACTTAAGATTTCAGGTGTGTTATCGGTGGGAGTTAAATTCAAATGGAGTGAAGGTAGTACAAGAATGAATTGTATTATTGTATTTATGAACTGATATCGTAACTAAATCTAAAACCGATTTGTAAGGGTGTTCAGATTTTGTGATACGATATATTTCAAGAAGGGTAGATTGGAATCTTTCAACTGTACCATTCATTTCACTTCTTCCAGTAGCTGTTAAACATGGTTTAATATTATATGTACTTAAAAAAATTGTGTAATTTCCCTTCAATTAAAAGATTTTTCTCCGTCTATGACAATATTGTCGGGTGGTTTATGTTTGAGAACTACTTCCTTCAATGCTGGTAAAACGTCAACAATAGCTCTTGAGTCAATATTTACTACTTGTGCATATTTAGAAAATTTATCTATGCAGGTTAAAAAGTAATATTTTTCCAAGAAAAGAATGTCGATGTGTAAAATTTCAAATGGTGCACTTGGCAAACGGGTGTTTTGCATAGGTGGCGATATTGGTTTTCTATCATATTTGCATTCATTGCAAATGAGACAAGTCTGTATGAAATTTTTTTTTTGAGCAGACATTTTGGGAAAATAATATCGTTTCAGAATTTGTGCCTTGTTTTCTTCGCATCCCCTATGTGCTCTGTTATGTTCCTTACTAATTTTGTTCATTTGATCTAAAGGAGATTCAATGTCCTCTAAAATTGTTCGAGTGAAACGTATTTTTAAAATATTTTGTCGTCCATAGTGATTTTTATAGGTTTCTTGTATTTTACTAATTAGTGACTCATTAGTATACAATCCATTCAATTTAGACGGATCGAAATGAGTTTTTAAAATATAAAATAGGTTCTCGTCTCTAACGTCGTCTATAGAAATTATAATCCTTTTGAAGTTTGGAAAGGGGTATTCTATGTCTATACCTGGTATACCTTCTTTTATTATGACCTGATGACGAAATGCATTTAGTGGTCCTTCTGTAGAGGGTATGAATAGTGGCTCACTATCATCAGCCAAATGTTGCGTTGCTGTTATTGGACAACACAATCTGCTAAGGGGATCTGCCACAAGGTTTGTTTTTCCTGGTTTATATTCTATTTCGTAGTCATGCTCCTCAAGATAGGACTTCCATCTCTTAAGCTTTGCATTTGTATTTTTTTCGGAAAGGGTAAATGTAAGCGGTTGATGATCAGTCAAGATCTTAAACTTGTTACCATAAAGATAATTCCGAAAAGTTTTCAATGCCCATATAATGGCTAACATTTCTTTCTCTGACGCAGAATAAGCTTCTTCAGTTTTGCTTAAAGAACGAGAAGCAAAATGTATTGGTTTATCCTGCCCTATTTCGCCCTGGGACAATACCGCACCTATGGCATAATTGGAGGCGTCGGTAGTCAACACAAAGGGTTTGTTGTAGTCGGGATAAATTAAAATGTCAGAAGAAGATAAAATGTTCTTCATTTTTTCGAAACATTTTACTTGTTCTGATGATAATGATAATTTCTTCGTAGATGCTATATTTTTATCTCCTCGTAAAATATTGGTTAGAGGTTTTTCTATTCTTGCGAAGTCTGTAATAAACCTCCTATAATAGCTCATCAGCCCTAAAAACGATCTTAATTTCTTTATTGTGTTCGGTTGAGGAAAATTTTTAATGGCTTCTATTTTGTTCATGTTCGGTTTTAATCCTTCATTAGAGATTATATGTCCTAAAAATTCGATTTCCTTATGAAGAAATTCGGATTTGTCTAATTGAACCTTCAAGTTAGAGGCATTCAATGTACACAAAACTATATCTAAGTTACTCAAATGCTCTTCAAGTGTTTTACCGAACAATATTACATCGTCCATGTATATGTAACATATTCGACCTATGTGTTCACGTAGTATATCGAATAAAATATACAAAAATAAAATATACGTAGAAAAATTGCAGGTGCATTTTCAAATCAAACGGCATTCTTGTAAATTCGTATTTACCGTTATTCACTGAAAAGGCAGTTTTTTCAATGTCTTGTGAGCTCATCTGAATTTGATGAAATCCGGAAGCAAGATCGAGATTCGAAAAATATTGTTGACCACGCAGTTGATGTAACACATATGAAATTTCTGGCATCGGATACCTATCGCTTATGGTTTAGTTTCCGATAGTCTATTACCATTCTAAACCTTTTCTTTCCTGAAGCATCAGGTTTCTTTGGAACTATCCATGCAGGAGAAGTCCAAGCTGATCTTGATGGTCTAATTATACCATCCTTTCTAGAATTTTTTGATTTGTTGGTTTACTTCTTCTACATAAGTCGCAGTATAAGGGTATACTCGTTGATGCACTGGAATTTCATCAATGGTGTTTATGGAGTATTTTACATTTGTTGCACAAGTTAGTCTTGAATTAGGTTCGTAAAAAACTGAGTTGTTTTTACGGAGAACTTTGAGCAATTTTTCTTTTGTATCGTTATCTAAATGATCGATACGAAAATCTGTCAAATGGTCACTTCCTTGTCCGTTTTCATACTTTTTCACAGGTATTGTAAAGGACGTGCCATTATCAGCGGTAGCTTCTATTAAATCTGTTTTGAAGCATATATTAGTGTGAAGGTTTTTTAAACTATTGGTACCTATGATTCCAGCAAAAAAGGGATGAAAATCGTGCATTTTGGGGCAAAAAATTGGATATCTATGGCAGTTGAAACATTAATTTTCCGCTAACGGAATTAATATTTTTTGCAGTTATTGTATAAGGACGATTGCCTCTATATCTTGTAGCTAATTTCGTTGAGATAATGTTAATATTAGCTCCTGTGTCAATCAAAAATGGAAACTCTCCCTGGGTTGCTGGCAAATTAATGAATGGGAGAAACGAACTCACCAATTTGCGTTCCACTGTAAAAAATTACTTCCGTAATAAATGTTTTGGTTTTGGTTATTGGTGATTTCTAAATTTTTACCAACCCCTTGATCTTGTGAAATTTCCTTATTGGATTTTAAATATTTTTCATTTGGTATAAAATATGTTTCCTGTAATGATTGAGAACCATTGATATACTCCAGAGGGTCATTAAAAACAGTAGTATTTCCTACAGGTGGTCCATCCATGACATGTGCATTTCCATGTGAGGAAGATGCTCGTGGGCGTTTTGCATTAAAGTTTTGACGGTGATGTGTCTGTATTGAAGGGTCAACCTCCATGGGAACTGGCCTATTTTTAGCTTGTTGTATATTGTTATTATTCTGAGGACGGCGATGTTGAAACATGTTACCCTGTGGATTCATATATCTGGGGGAAAATTGGTGATTGGTATAAGGAACCACGTTTCTTTGTTGATACATCGGTTGAGGTTTATGTATTTTGGGGATAAAAAATATTTCTATTCAATGGTTGCCGAATTATGTTACGGTGATTTTGCGGAATTTGTAAATCTCTTGGTTTAGGAATGCAATTATTAGGTTTATCATGGAATGGAGCAGATCTCATGTCCATATTGTAAAATTCTAAACAGAAATTATAAGCGGAACTCAGACTATTCGGGTTGTAATTTTTTAACAAGAAGCTTAACGGTTTTTCTAAGCCTCGGATAAAGCTGTCCAAAGCTTTTTCTCTAAAATAATTTATATGTGCTTCATGATTGGAAACGTATTTTGGATCTGACTGAATTTGCATTACTATTGCCGTTTGTAAATCATTTACTCGGCTGAAATAACAGCTGAGTGATTCAGACGGTAGCTTTTTAATTAATGACAATTCGTAGTCCAGAGTTTTAAGATCTCTTTTGTCCTTATAATAAAGGAGAAGAGTTCTTTTAATTACGTTCCAGACTGATGTAACACAATTCGAATCTAAAACGTTAGCTGCTTCACCCTGAATTTTTCTTCGGATTTGTTCCGTCCGCAACGGATATTTCAAATCCACAAAAGAACATGTCATCCCCACCGGAACGGAATCATTCCGCTCCCGTTGCCACATAGCGAAGTGGTGTTAGTAGAAGAGTAGAGAGAAAAGATGGAGTGTGATTTCCGAAGCGTCGCAGTGAACACGTGTGTACCGACAGAGCAAAAGAAAGAAAATATAGTCCACAAAAGTAAACCAACTTTATATTTTGTCTAAATGATTTTGGTTCGAACATAAATTTGGTCCGTTCGAACCGGATTGAAGTAGTGAAGACCGCCAACCTCCGGCTCTATGAAGTGTTCTACTGTGACCTGCCATCCTCTGGCTCTATGAAGTGTTCTACTGAAGACCGCCATCCTCCGGCTCTATGAAGTGTTCTACTGTGACTCGCCATCCTCCGGCTTTATAAAGTGTATAAACTGTGTATCCACCATCTACCGGCACCGTGAAGTGTGAATTGTGAAATTATACTTGAAATAGTGAATCCGCTATCCTCCGGCCCTGTGAATAAAGACGCTTCAATCCGATTGCGTCATATTATTGAATCGTGAAAGTGTTGAACCAGAGAATCCGCCATCTTCCGGCTTGTGAATTGTGACGCTGCTTCCCGATTGCGTCATCCCGTCGATTCCTGAATCCTTGTGTTAGCTCGTGATTTTCCAAGATCCTGTGAAAAAGATTATTTGCACGATGCCACCCAAGTTGCAAATCCTCCGCGCACCGCGTACACCCCGTGCGACGCGTGTAGCCCGCCTCCAACGCGCCGCTCCTAGCATGTCCAGCACACCTCTTTCCTCCCGCGTCATACAAGTGGAACCTTCCGTGATTGTCCCTCCAAGTGAAGAATCCAGCGTAGAAAATAATGTTACTGTGAAAGTATCACCGGTGGTAGAATGCAGCGCATACATGTGTGACTTGGCGTTCCAGGAATTGTCACGCATAAACCATGTGCTTTCGCAGAGCAAAGCCGAAAAGACCACGGTATCGTCAGTGAAGTGCAAAGTGTTCCGCAGAAAAATAGATGCATCGTATGATGAATTCGACAAGCACTATGGTGAGTTGGTAAAACGTGTTAGTGTGAGTGAGCGTGCCAAGCATGAACTAAGATTCCGTGAATTCCGATCCATCCACGAAAAGGTCTTGTTGGAATTAGAATGTATTGAGGAAATCCTACTAGAAAAGAAACCAACGCTTGCAGGGTTTTCCAGCAACGCCGTTCCGCCCATTGTAGTCCATGCACCGCTCCCTAGACCGATTCCTTCGTTCAGTGGAAAATATGAAGAATGAGAACGTTTCAAGACCATCTTCAAGGACGTTGTCGATAAATCAAACGATAGTTCACGCATGAAGCTGTATCACCTGGAGAAAGCATTGTGCGGTGAAGCGGCAAAAGTGATCGACGAAAGATCAATCAACGAAGGAAATTACGAATGTGCATGGCAGCTTCTAACCGATCGATACGAAAACAAAAGACGTTTAGTTGATATTCACATCCATGGTCTGTTAAACCTAAAGAAACAGCAGCACGAAAACTACGAAGAACTACGCTCACTAGTGGAAGAGATAGACAGCCATATCGAGAACTTGAAATACCTTGGAGAAGAGTTTACCGGACTTTCCCGTGCAGTGATTGTGTATCTCATCGCTCAAGCTCTTCATCCTGAAACGAAGAAACTTTGGGAAGGTAGTGTCGCCAAGAATGAACAACCCGGCTATGAAAAGACCATGTCCTTTTTGAAAGATCGTGTGTCCGTGTTAGAAAGATGTAAGAACCCTGTTGCAAGCACAAATGTCAGAGAAAATCTGATTAAGAACCCAACAACAAAGAACCATGTTTTTGCTGCAACCGTTTCTGGTCAATGTGAGATTTGCCATGGAAACTATAAGAACGTTCAATGCTCGATTTTAACCAACCTGAATCCTACCCAACGAAATGAACGAGTCCGAGCCACTGGTTTGTGCTTCAACTGCTTGCGAAAAGGCCATCGTATTCGTGATTGTCCGTCCGACAAATCCTGTCGCAAATGCCATCGTAAACACCATACGTTACTCCATAGCGAAACTCAATTCCCGTATGAGAACACAACCCATCCTACGACATCCAGTGTAAACGTGCAACCGAATATGGCATCACAGTCCCGCCCAAATAGAACCATGAATAACCCTACCATCGCAGAGCAACCTGTGCCCTTTACATGCTCATCGAACGTCGCCCAAACTTCCAAGACTGTGTTGTTGCTCACTGCTGTCGTGAATGTGTATGGTAAGTGGAATATGCCGCATCTCTGCCGCGTTCTGTTGGATACTGGCTCACAAGTCAATTTTGTGACCGAAGAGCTAGCTCATCGTCTTCAACTTCCTGTGAAACCAGCTAACGTTCCGATTACGGGTATTAACGCGCTACGCACACTAGCCCGTGATAAAGTGGAGTTGAAAATAAGATCACGTGTCTCCTGCTACGAAGTGAATCTCGAGTGTTTGATAACCCCTAAAGTGACCGGTACCATTCCAACATCCAACGTGAACATCGACCTTTCGCTGTTACCCATCGGAACCATGCTAGCAGACCGAATGTTCTTCAAGCCGCAAAAGGTAGATATGTTGATCGGAGCCGAGTTGTTCTTTGATATCCTGAGGCCGAACCAACTTGAACTTGCAGCCAATATGCCGATGCTACGAGAGACACATTTCGGATGGATTGTGTCAGGAACCGTTGAAGATCCACAGGAACACGTTTCCTCTCAGCGATCCTGTCATGCATCGGTAGAAGATGTCGAAGAAATGATGCAAAGGTTCTGGCAAGTTGAGGAAGTTCCAAGCGCCTCTAAGCTTTCCAAGGAGGAGCTAGATTGTGAAGCACATTTCATATCTACCTACCAACGAGACGAAACCGGCAGATTTATAGTCAGACTACCCTTCAACGAAAGCTTGGATCAACTAGCCGACAGTCGAGCACTCTCCTTAAAACGGTTTCTGATGCAGGAGAAGAGACTGATCAGCAACACTGAGCTACAAGAGCAGTATAAAACGTTCCTTGAAGAATATGAAGCTTTAGAACACTGCCGAGAAGGGCGTGAGGAAAATGATCCTCCAAACCGCCAAGTCTACTATATGCTGCACCACGCAGTTCTCCGTCCATCGAGTTCCAGTACCAAATGCCGCGTCGTGTTTGACGCCAGTGCTAAGCCGTCACCATCCCAACTGTCGTTGAACGATGTACTTCATGTTGGTCCTGTTGTACAGAACGACCTGGTCTCTATCGTACTGCGCTTCAGGAAATTCAGGATTGCCTTTTCTGCCGACATTAGTAAGATGTATCGCCAAATACGCCATGCCGAAGATGACCAACGATTCCTGCGAATTTTTTGGCGAAGTGACCCGGCGCATCCCATGCGAGTTCTTGAACTGTGCACTGTTACCTATGGCACAGCTTCCGCGCCATACCTGGCTACAAGATGTTTGGTACAACTTGTAGAAGAAGATGGTGGTGCCTTTCCTTCAGCGTCCCGAATAGTGAAAGAAGAAACGTACATGGACGATGTACTTTCCGGGGCATCATCAGTGGAAGCTGCAATCGAAGCGCAGCAAGAACTGAAACAACTCCTTCTGCGAGGTGGCTTTCCGATCCACAAGTGGTGTTCCAACTCAACCGAGTTTCTCGAACAAATTCCCGAAGCAGACCGTGAAAAGAAGATCCAGAATGCTGAAAGAGCCATCAATGAGACCATCACGGTGCTAGGTGTGTCTTGGGATCCGAATGCAGACACACTATCCGTAATGCATCCTACCAGCCCGCCAACGCCAACTGATCCTGTGAAGCATCATGTCACCAAGAGAATGCTGTATGCTGCCATAGCCAAGATGTTTGACCCTCTTGGATTAGTATCACCCGCTCTGGTACTAGCCAAGCTTCTGACGCAACGATTGTGGAAACTCAAAATCAGCTGGGACGAGCCGGTCGACGAAGCAACACATCGAGAGTGGCAAGTATTACGAACATCGTTTAATCATTTGAGATACTTTTCTATCCCTAGATGCGTCACGTTTGATGGAGCCTTTGAGTACGAGCTGCATGGATTTTCTGATGCCTCGTATACTGCTTATGGCGCCTGCATCTATGTGAGAAGTATATTCCCAGACAACTCCGCCAAGCTTCAACTACTCACCAGCAAATCGAAGCTTGCGCCGTTATACGACCTTTCCATCCCGAGAAAGGAGTTGTGTGCAGCCCTCTTACTTACTCGGCTCGTGCAGAAGGTGTTACCTGCAATTGATCTACCGTTCCGAAAAAATGTGTTATGGTGTGATAGCACAATTGTATTAGCCTGGATTAAGAAACCACTCCATCAGCTGCAAGTATTTGTAAGAAACCGTATTGCCATCATCCAAGAAAGTACGAAGGAATGTTCCTGGGAATACGTCCGTTCCCAAAACAATCCCGCTGACATCGTGTCCAGAGGTCAGCTTGTTGAATCCCTAATGAACAACGATCTATGGTGGCACGGTCCTGAATATCTCCAAAAAGCTGAATATGAGCTAGAGACGATTGAATATATTCCCGATGATAGCCTGCCAGAGCTAAAAGAAGTAACGGTCACAACCGCTGTGAGGACCGACGTGTTCCCCCTGTGCAAGTACAGCAGTTTTCAAAGGACAAAACGTGTTATGGCCTATGTATTACGATTCATAAGAAATTGTCGTTGTTCGTGTCCGTATGTTTGTATGGGTAGATGGGAGAGTTAGAGAGTGTGTTGGTGTGAGCGGTGACACGACCGGACTCTTGTCAGTCCAGGTTAGTCGATGTCAAACGTTAGAATAAAGCGCACGCTAATATCTGCTTAACAAAAGTTAGAAAAAGTGACTGATTATTGAACTCAAATTAAATATATCACAACGTAGGGTGGTTCGACAGTCACGGGACTCAACATTGGTGCGTAGTGACCAGGATTTTGGTAAATCCTTCGGTTTTTGGTAAAACCGCTTGCGCAGCATTAGCGTGTGGTGTTATTGTGTGAGTGTTGCTGTACTCGGGACCTTAGTGTTTGTGTACGTGAGTTTCCTGATCGAACATGTCGAAACCAGACAAATTGCGCTGCAAGGAGCTCAGACGGAAGCAATATTTGGATTCCATACAGCGCGTGTGTGACTTTATTAAAGGCTATTCTGTAGAATATGAGAATCAAGTCGCTACACGATTAGAGCGGCTCGAAAAGATTTGGGAATCTTTCGAGAGCGTCCAAAATGACATCGAAGATTTGGACTCTTCTGAGGAAGGGACGTCCACGAATCAACGTATCAGAGCGAATACGGAGGAGCTGTACTTGTATGCTAAGTCGCAGCTACAGAGCATGCAGCCCATGGAGACCAAGCCTGTTACCGTGATGCCAGTTGCCGCTGCTGTTCAGTCTTCTTCTTCCAGAGTGAAGCTTCCAACGATAACTCTACCAGAGTTCGGAGGAAACTTCGAAGAGTGGTTGACGTTTCACGACACATTCGTCTCACTCATACACGCATCTACGGACATTACTTCTATTGAAAAGTTCCACTACCTTCGTGCTTCGTTGAAAGGAGAAGCAGCGAATCTCATCCAAGCAATTTCGGTGACGAATGGAAACTATGAATTAGCATGGAACTCGATTGTTAAGCGTTACTCGAACAAAATCATATTGAGAAAGAAGCATATTCGTTCGCTCATCTCGCTTCCAAAGATGAAGGACACCGGAGCAATAGCCCTTAACCGTTTAGTGGATGAATTTCGGCGACATGTTCTTATATTGGAGCAATTACAAGAACCTGTGAAATCGTTCAGTTCGATACTCATCGAATTGATGGCGGATAAGTTGGACGACGAAACTCTGCGTGTGTGGGAAGAATCCCAAGCCGATAAAGATCCTTCATTTACGGAGATGATGGAGTTTTTGGAAAAACGTGTTCGAGTGTTAGAAACATTATCGATGGAAAAATGTGGTTCGGTTTCGAAAAAGCAAGTGAAAGCGAGAGTAGCAGTGCACGCGGCTACTACTCATACCAACATCGCAACAGTGTGTGTAATGTGCAAGAAGAAAGGACACAGTATAGCGACGTGCCAAGTATTCAGAAACACTAACATTCAAGAGCGTGTGAAAGTGATTAGTGAGAAAAGGCTGTGCAGAAATTGTTTGAGCAGTGGACATTTGGCTCATGCATGTTCGTCGAAATACAATTGCCAGCATTGTTCCCAGCGCCACCACACTTTGCTTCATATAGATAGTGGAAACAGTGAAGTATAGTGAGTGACACACCTAGCACCTCTACCATGGCGTTGGCATCGTCGAAGAAATCTGCAGTCAATGCTTTGCTCTCCACAGTGGTATTAGTGGTAGTTGATGCGTACGGTATGGAGCATCTAGCACGAGCATTGCTAGACAACGGGTCACAACCGAACGCGATCAGTGAGCGTCTTTGTCAGATGCTACAACTACCACGAAAGCATGCGAGGATTTCTATCGCTGGTGTAGATTGCACTACTACTAGTGCAAAGTACGTTGTATCAACAGAAGTGAGATCGCGGATCTACAACTACAGTCAAAGTATAGACTTTCTCGTGCTGCAAAAGGTAACGCAGAATATTCCTTCAGCCTCATTTTCCACCTCAGCCGTTGGTGTTCCATCGGGCTATGTCTTAGCTGATCCGGATTTCGGAACAGCACGTCGAGTGGATATGATCATAGGCGCAGCACACTTTTATTCTCTGTTACGTGGTGGTCAAGTGCATTTGCCTGGACAGAGAAATCTCCTGATTGACACGGTATTTGGTTGGATCGTGACAGGAGATACGCCGACCTCTCATGAACCGCGAGATGAAACAGCGTTAAGTTGCCACATGATGGAATCAACAGACAAGATTCAGGAGCAACTAGAGCTGTTCTGGAAGGTCGAAGAGCTTGCTGTATCTAGCTTGTCTCCCAATGAGCAGCATTGTGAGCAGTACTTCAGAGAAACGACCAGCAGAGATGCTACGGGAAGATACATCGTTCGAATGCCAAAGTACCACGACTTTCCTGAAATGCTCGGCGATTCGAAAGCTGCGGCGCAGAAGCGGTTCCGATTGCTGGAAACGAGATTGTCAAAGGACAAACATCTGAAGCAGCAGTACGACGACTTCATGCAAGAGTACTTGTCTCTGGGGCATATGTTTCCAGTTCCCATGGAAACTGATGGTGTGATAGCAGCGCATTACCTTCCGCATCATCCCGTTGTCAAGGAAGCTAGTACGACAACCAAAGTGCGAGTAGTGTTCGACGGGTAGGCGAAGACATCTACAGGGCACTCATTGAACGACGTATTGCTTGTTGGGCCAGTAGTGCAAGACGAGCTGTTGACTCTCGTTGTCCGGTTTCGTAAGTATAAGGTTGCGATTATTGCTGACATCGAGAAGATGTACCGTCAAGTGAGTATGCATCCTGACGATAGAAGTTTGCAACGGATTTTTTGGCGATTTAAGGATACAGAACCCGTGCAAGCTTTCGAGCTGGCTACCGTGACCTATGGGCTAGCTCCATCTTCCTTCCTGGCAACGCGGACGCTTCTTCAGCTGGCTGAGGATGAAGGGGCTCCATTCCCGTTAGCAACCGAAGCGGTAAAGAAGAATCTTTACGTAGATGACCTGATCTCCGGCGCAGAAAATATTCAGCAGGCTGTTCAACTGCGTGATGAGCTGACCTATTTGATGGAGAAGGGAGGTTTTCGTTTTCGCAAATGGTGTTCGAATGACATTGGTGTGCTTGATGGTTTGCCTCCTGAGTTGCTCGGAATGAAATCTTCGCACGAATTCGACGCATCAGCTAGCGTGAAGACGCTAGGCATATCTTGGGAGCCACCGAGTGATATGTTCAGGTTCACTATTTCGTTTCTCTCTGTCCGACCATATACAAAGCGTTCCGTTCTTTCCTCCATCGCTCAGCTGTACGATCCGCTTGGACTAATATCTCCCATCATTGTTCAAGCTAAAATCTTGATGCAGGAACTTTGGGCTCGTAATCTTCATTGGGATGAAGAATTGCCGCGGCAATTGAGCATCAAGTGGGAAGACTTTTGTGGACAGCTTCCCTGCCTAACTCATCTGAGAATCCCTAGATTTGCTCTGACGCCCAACCATTGTTATGCAGAACTGCACTGTTTTGCAGATGCCTCGGAAGCAGCATATGGTGCGTGTGCCTACTTGAGGTCTCGAAGTAACGACGGTATCATTCAGGTTACGCTGCTGGCATCTAAATCGCGAGTAGCTCCGCTGAAGCCACTCACTATTCCTAGGCTGGAACTATGTGCAGCCTTACTAACTACAAGATTGCAGAAAAAACTTTTAGTGGCCCTGGACATGCCAATTAACGAAGTTCACATGTGGTCTGATTCCACTATTACGCTGCAATGGTTAGCTTCTCCACCTCGAACATGGAAAACATTTATCGCGAATAGGGTTGGAGAAATACAAGCAGCTACCAACGGATGCACTTGGCATCATGTACCAGGGACCGAAAACCCAGCTGATATGCTATCCAGAGGCGTGTCTGCGGAGATACTTTTGGAAGGTAAAATGTGGCAACAAGGACCAGATTGGTTGATGCAAGATAAGTCATGTTGGCCTAAAACACCGTTATGCCATAAGAAGTTCACAGACGATGAAATGGAAAGAAAGGGTGATGTCATGTTAGCTGCTCAAGTGGTTGAACCTGATCCTTTATTCCTACGGTACTCTTCGTTTCGAACGCTTGTGAACGTAACAGCGTATTGCCTACGGTTTAGTTACAACATCTGCAACAAGAGTCAGCGTAGAACAGGTTGTCTATCCGTGAGTGAGTTGCAGAATGCAAAATACGTGCTGGCAAAGTTGATGCAGCGAGAAGCATTTCCTAATGAGCTGAAGCAACTCACAAGGGAAAAGAGACTTACTGGCAGATCAGCCCTTAGATTACTCCATCCCTTTGTCGATCCTGAAGGCATCATAAGAGTTGGCGGAAGGCTTCAACATGCTGATTTACCATTCTGCGTGAAGCATCAAATCGTTATGCCTGGATTTCACCCCTTTACCAAATTGTTGATAAGACATCAACATGAGAAGCTGATGCATGGTGGCATCACTGCAACATTATCGGCGATTCGCGAAGAATTTTGGCCATTGAATGGAAGAAGAGCAGTTCGATCCAGCATCCGTGGATGTTTCCGTTGCAGCCGAGCTTCACCAGTTCCAGTTCGACAACCGATGGGCCAGCTACCTCTTCCTAGAGTGACAGCAAATGAGGCGTTTGTCTGTACCGGTATTGATTACTGCGGGCCTGTTTATCTAAAGCCTGTTCACCGAAAGGCTGCTGCTCAAAAGGCATACCTGTGCATTTTCGTTTGCCTAAGCACCAAGGCGGTGCATTTGGAAGTTGTGAGTGATTTGAGCACATCGGGGTTCCTGAAGGCTTTAGACCGTTTCATCTTTCGACGAAATAAGCCACAGCACATCTATTCGGATAATGGCACAAATTTCATCGGCGCAAAGAACGCACTCCACCAGCTGTATCAAATGTTTCACGATGATTCTCAAAACAACCAGGTTTACAGACGTCTCGCAGAGGAGGGAATTGTATGGCATCTCATTCCACCTCGTGCACCAAACTTCGGTGGGCTTTGGGAAGCCGCCGTTAAAGTAGCCAAGAAACTTTTGATCAGACAGCTGGGATCTTCTGTAATCGCCATGTAATCGCTGTGTATGTTGGTCGTGTCATCACCGTAAAATCATAGACCTTCCACTTCGACTCTCGATTATTGAATGTTTGACTTTATTCAGAAAGGTTTAATGCTAACTTAAGTCTACACAATTCTACAAAGTAAGAATGTAAAATATAAGAAGGAGACGCCTGGACTGCGTTTGGGTATTAGTGATTGATATGTACTTGAACTGTAAATAAAGGAATGCAACGTATGCATAAAGCGGTTGCGCTCCCACGGCAGAGTATGGTACAGGCGTGGAGGTCTGTAATATGACCTTCCTGCTAGCATAGGATTGCCGGACGATGCACGCAGTATGGTGCCATCGATTTATGACTGAATGTTACTTAAAATGTATGGTAAGCAGATTTGGTTCAAATGGTTCGTGAGAACCGAACCTCTTTAGAATAATGCTGTTTCTAGGGTAATTCAAATGTGGGAATGGTGATGCGTTTGCATTATGACACTTCATTGCTTTCCTACGAGGATCTAACAACGATCCTAGTAAAGATTGAAGGATGTATGAATTCTCGCCCGCTGACACCTCTATCAGATGATCCGAATGACCTAACAGCCCTTACACCGAACCATTTCCTCATTAAAGGAATGATACGTCCACCTCCTGAAATTGACGTGCGAGAGCTGCCCGCCAACCGTCTCGACCAATTTCAAAGGCTGCAGCAGCATACTCAGCAATTCTGGCGACGATGGCTGTCTGAGTATCTCCATGAATTGAACCAACAACACCAGCGAGATCCATCAGAACATCATGTATCCATTGGGGATATCGTCATCATGAAGGACGAGCAACTCCCTCCTGCTCGTTGGCCGCTTGCTCGTGTGGTAGATACACACCCTGGACAGGATGGAATCGTGCGAGTGGTTACCAATTTCGAAAATCTGTATGCTGGAATGTTCTGGAGAGCGTTGAAAACTAAGTTGTTCAAGGGGGCCGGTATGTTCGTGTCCGTATGTTTGTATGGGTAGATGGGAGAGTTAGAGAGTGTGTTGGTGTGAGCGGTGACACGACCGGACTCTTGTCAGTCCAGGTTAGTCGATGTCAAACGTTAGAATAAAGCGCACGCTAATATCTGCTTAACAAAAGTTAGAAAAAGTGACTGATTATTGAACTCAAATTAAATATATCACAACGTAGGGTGGTTCGACAGTCACGGGACTCAACAGTCGTAAACATTCGAATCAACGTGAATCGTCCCCGTATTTGACCGTCACTGATCTACGCCGATCTACTGAAACGATAATGAAACTGGTCCAACAAATCCATTTTGCTGACGAAATCAAACGTGTGGTTGCCAATGTACCAAGCAAACTATTTCCCAATCTTCGCCCAATATACCACGATGGCCTACTACGAGTGGGAGGTCACCTGGACCGTTCACTACTTCCCTTTGAAGCGCGCCACCCAATTATTCTCCCGAATAACGACCCGCTAGTACACCACCTGATTCGGCAGATGCACAATGAGCTACTGCATGTAGGACAGACCGGGTTAATGAACGCAATGAGGCAGAGATACTGGTTACTCAAGGCTCGTTCCACGATTCGATCCTTCACTCGTACATGTGTGAAATGCTTTAGAGTAAACCCAACCCAAGGCAGCCGGTTGATGGGAAATCTACCAACTTCCAGAATAGTACCTTCACCACCATTTGCCATCACGGGCATCGATTACGTCGGTCCTATTTACATCAATTAAGGTGGACGACGACCTATCTTGATGAAAGCCTACTGTTCACAATAACAAGCGTTTATTGCAGTTACGGCGGGAAGCTGCAATAAAAGCGGTGTTAGTGTGGACGCGTCCGACTTCGTGCCGAAAGAGAGCGAGAGGTCGTGTGAGAGAGGGATAAAATTATTAAGTAATAAATGCGTAAGCTGCCGTACTCGTTTGCTCACGCACTTAAGAACCAAACGATACGGTAAGCGGACGAATTTTTAGCCCCAGCTTAAAAACCGCAAAAACCGTTCTTTGCCAAATATTCGTTAACTTCCCTATCCGAAAAGTTTATGTTGGCTAAGTAGCCAACATTCTAAAAATTCTGGTGTCGTGGCCGGTTTTAATATCGCATTAAAACTGAGATTCGGGACGAAAAAATCAGCCATCGCAAAGTGATCGATACAACAACCCGCGTGTTCGCTGCTGAAGCCGGGCTCATCGACCTCACACTAAAACGACAGCTGATTAGGAGAAGGACAACGAATCCGTGTTTCACCGCATAAGTTTTACCATCGAAAAATAAGTGCAAGTGAATCGCGAGCTCATCTGTCGCACGATATGAAGCCGTCCAGCGTGAACCCTTGTCCCGAGGAGGATAAGTGCGGGGAATGCGACGGAGCGCCGCACGACGATATGGTGCAGTGCGACGGATGCGAATTATGGTTTCACTTCGAGTGTGCGAATGTGTCGGTTGAAACCATTGCAGAAGATTGGCGGTGTCGCTCCTGCCACCCGCGTTGCCCCCTAGTGAATCCTCAAATGCTGAAGATGCGTTTGGAGCCGTGACGCGTGAAATGATCGCCTTGAGACAAGAACTAAAGGATGGTCAAGAGAAGATGCGCCAGGAAAAGGAGGCAATGGAGGCGGAACTAACGCGCTTGTATTCACACCTTTACAAGGACCGCACTTGTGGAAAGTGTGACGAGACGCCGAATGACGAAATGTTGCCATGCGCTATCTGCAAGCGATGGTACCATTTTGTATGTGTAAATGTTACGAAGCAAATGGTGGATAAAAAATGGCAATGCTGCACGTGCCGTCCTCCATCGCGGCCCAACCTAGCTAACAATAGCGAGGAACTAAGCGTGGTTACGCGAGAGGTGAACGCTCTAAGACTGGAGCTAATTAATCAGCAAAAGCAGTTCTACGAGGAACGAAAAACTATGCAGGATGAGATCAGTAGACTGTCCCATCGCCACGTAGACACCTATGATCATCAAGGCCGCATATTTCGTCCAGGGAATCCAGATGCCCATTCAACGACGCGGCATTTTTCATCTCCAGTAGCCGCACACGAACTGACCCGTAGCCAGTTGGCCGCCTGGAACGTGGTCACCGGAAAGCTTCCTACATTTTCAGGAAATCCAGACGAATGGAGTAATTTTAAGAGCCGTTTTGACACGACTACACGTATGTGCGGGTACACGGACGACGAAAACGCATTGCGGTTGCAAGAGTGTCTCACCGGGCGTGCATTAAGAATGGTGATCAATCAGAAACTGGAAAAATTCTTGAAAAAAGGGTACGTAAGACGAATATCGAAAGATGAACTAGCTGCTACTCGTTACCATCCTAGGAAGTGGTATCTGCCAATATTCCCCGTTATCAACCCAAATAAACCCGGGAAGGTGCGCCTGGTGTGGGACGCAGCTGCCGCGGTGAAGGGAACATCTTTAAACACGAGCTTACTATCTGGTCCTGATCTGCTGACACCTTTACCATCAGTGCTTTATCGTTTTCGAGAATACCGTTTCGCTGTCGCTGCTGTTATTAGAGAAATGTACCATCAGGTGGTGATACGCAAGGAAGATGAACATAGTCAGCGCTTCCTTTGGAGATGGGGCGACGCCGAACAAGAGCCAGAAGAGTTCGTGATGACCAGAATGACGTTCGGCGCAACTTGTTCACCAGCCAGCGCACAATACGTAAAGAACGTCAACGCTGATCGATTCATCGAAAAGCTCCCTCAGGCCGTCAGGTGCGTAAAAGAACAACATTACGTGGATGAACTTCTAGTTAGTACTGAATGCGAAGATGATGCCGTACAACTAGCTACAGAGATACAGTACATCCATAGTCAAAGCGGTTTTCAGCTCCACAACTGGTTCTCCAACTCGAATAAGGTCGCAGAAAAGTTTTCGGGAAACATGGTACAGCAACGACACTTCCATTCGGATCCTGTGACCTGCGTGCAAAAAGTGCTCGGGATGTGGTGGAACCAGCAAACAGATACCTTCAGTTTCAAGATGCATCCCAAACGCGACAATGACATCCTGGATGGAGAAACGATACCAACGAAGCGACAAATCTTGCGTGTGCTCATGAGTATGTATGATCCTTTAGGTTTAATCGCTGGATTTCTCTTATACTTGAAGGCAATCTTACAAGAAGTTTGGAGGTCAGGAACTGCTTGGGACGAAGAAATTTCTCAAGATATGTGGCAGAAATGGAAAATATGGCTGACGGGTCTACCTTACGTGCAACAAATCGCCATCCCTCGCTGTTACCGACAAACCGTAAAACTCGATAATGCAAGCATCCAGTTACATGTGTTCGTTGACGCCGGTCTCGACGGGTACGCCGCGGTAGCCTACTTTCGATTCCAACAAGATGAAAACGTGGAAGTTTCGCTGATTGGCGGCAAAGCAAAAGTGGCTCCCTTAAAATACATGTCTACTCCTCGAATGGAGCTTCAAGCTGCGGTTGTAGGATCCAGGTTGGCTAACACAATACAACGAACACATGACGTACCAATACATCAACGTTTCTTATGGACAGACTCGCGAGATGTCATGTGCTGGATTAATTCGAATCATAGAAAATACAGCATCTTCGTAGGCCATCGGGTTGGAGAAATTCTGGAGAACACCAACGCCGAAGAATGGCGATGGATCCCAACGAAGCTTAACGTGGCAGACGAATGCACGAAATGGACGAATTTCCGGCAACATTTAACCTCGAGTCGTTGGTTTACTGGACCAGAATTTCTTAAAGAATCGATGCAAGTGTGGCCAGCAGCAGAAACTATCGCCTACGAAACTACTGAGGAAAAACGACACCATGTGACATTACACCAACTCAGCGAGCAGGTAATCGTTTTCGAACGATTTTCAAGTTGGAGGAAGCTGCTTCGAGCGATCGCCTACATGTGGCGTTTTATATACAACTCCAGAAAACCGACGACAAGACACACCGGAGCACTCACCAGCGTCGAGCTACAGCGAGCGGAAAAACTCATTCTGAGAATTGTACAACAAGAAAACTACCCTGAAGAGTACAACATCCTAAAGGAAGCACTGTCGACGAGGAACCAGCAAGTCCGCATTAAGCGAAGCAGTTCATTATACAAGCGTAGCCCGTACCTTGATGAAGATGGACTCTTACGTGTTAAGGGGAGAATCGATGCCTGCCTGTTCGTCGATTCAGCTGTTAAAAGACCAATAATACTTCCCAAGTCCGGTACAGTCGTAGATTTAATTATAGGAGACTACCATCGGAAACTTCGACACGGACATCATGAAACGGTACTGAACGAAGTACGATCCAGATACGATATCCCCGCTCTACGCAGAGCGTGTCGTCGCGTAACGAACAACTGCTTGTTTTGTCGAATCAGACTGACTAAGACCCGGTCTCCGATGATGAGTCAACTGCCTCCAGCCCGTCTAGCCGCTTACTTGAAACCGTTTTCCTATACTGGGATTGATTATTTCGGTCCAATGGTCGTCTCAACAGGTCGCGGAAAATCTGAAAAAAGGTGGGGCGTATTGTTTACATGCATGACAATACGAGCGATACACATAGAAGTAGCGTATTCTCTCTCCACAGATGCGTGCATACTGGCGCTGAGAAACTTTATGGCACAAAGAGGTACACCTAACGAAATCTTCAGCGACAATGGTACAAACTTTGTCGGAGCTAACAGAGAGTTAGTAGAAGCGACCAGAAGGATCGACACGCAAAGACTCATGGAAGAGATCGATATTCCCGATACAAAATGGACCTTTAATCCGCCGTCTGCACCACACTTCGGAGGTGCATGGGAGAGAATGATAAGAACGGTAAAACGAACGCTCGAGAAAATGCTATTTCGACGAACCCCGACCGATGCAATACTGAACTCTATGCTCATCGAGACCGAAAGCATAATTAATATGCGCCCCTTGACACATGTGCCGGTTGACAGAGGTGAAGACGCACCACTAACCCCAAATCATTTTCTTTTAGGGTCACCGTCTGGTGTGAATCCCCTCCTTCCCTTTGATGATTCCTCTGCCACGCTACGTAACACATGGGCAGCGTCACAGGTATACGCGAACATTTTGTGGAAGAAGTGGTTGAAGGAGTATTTGCCGACGCTCACGAAACGATCCAAGTGGTTCGAGCCATCCCCTCCGATTGTTATAGGCGATCTCGTTTTGATAGTAGATGATAACAGCCCTCGGAACTGTTGGCCACGCGGAAGAGTAATCGAGACGGTACGATCGAAAGACGGAGAAGTGCGACGCGTAATTACTCAGACTGCGAAAGGGACGCGTTTGGAACGACCGTCTGTTAAAGTCGTCGTCTTGGACGTCGGACGGAGTGTAAAGTGCTAAGGCAAACGTACCTTCGCACGAGGGGGAGTGTTCACAATAACAAGCGTTTATTGCAGTTACGGCGGGAAGCTGCAATAAAAGCGGTGTTAGTGTGGACGCGTCCGACTTCGTGCCGAAAGAGAGCGAGAGGTCGTGTGAGAGAGGGATAAAATTATTAAGTAATAAATGCGTAAGCTGCCGTACTCGTTTGCTCACGCACTTAAGAACCAAACGATACGGTAAGCGGACGAATTTTTAGCCCCAGCTTAAAAACCGCAAAAACCGTTCTTTGCCAAATATTCGTTAACTTCCCTATCCGAAAAGTTTATGTTGGCTAAGTAGCCAACATTCTAAAAATTCTGGTGTCGTGGCCGGTTTTAATATCGCATTAAAACTGAGATTCGGGACGAAAAAATCAGCCATCGCAAAGTGATCGATACAACAACCCGCGTGTTCGCTGCTGAAGCCGGGCTCATCGACCTCACACTAAAACGACAGCTGATTAGGAGAAGGACAACGAATCCGTGTTTCACCGCATAAGTTTTACCATCGAAAAATAAGTGCAAGTGAATCGCGAGCTCATCTGTCGCACGATATGAAGCCGTCCAGCGTGAACCCTTGTCCCGAGGAGGATAAGTGCGGGGAATGCGACGGAGCGCCGCACGACGATATGGTGCAGTGCGACGGATGCGAATTATGGTTTCACTTCGAGTGTGCGAATGTGTCGGTTGAAACCATTGCAGAAGATTGGCGGTGTCGCTCCTGCCACCCCCGTTGCCCCCTAGTGAATCCTCAAATGCTGAAGATGCGTTTGGAGCCGTGACGCGTGAAATGATCGCCTTGAGACAAGAACTAAAGGATGGTCAAGAGAAGATGCGCCAGGAAAAGGAGGCAATGGAGGCGGAACTAACGCGCTTGTATTCACACCTTTACAAGGACCGCACTTGTGGAAAGTGTGACGAGACGCCGAATGACGAAATGTTGCCATGCGCTATCTGCAAGCGATGGTACCATTTTGTATGTGTAAATGTTACGAAGCAAATGGTGGATAAAAAATGGCAATGCTGCACGTGCCGTCCTCCATCGCGGCCCAACCTAGCTAACAATAGCGAGGAACTAAGCGTGGTTACGCGAGAGGTGAACGCTCTAAGACTGGAGCTAATTAATCAGCAAAAGCAGTTCTACGAGGAACGAAAAACTATGCAGGATGAGATCAGTAGACTGTCCCATCGCCACGTAGACACCTATGATCATCAAGGCCGCATATTTCGTCCAGGGAATCCAGATGCCCATTCAACGACGCGGCATTTTTCATCTCCAGTAGCCGCACACGAACTGACCCGTAGCCAGTTGGCCGCCTGGAACGTGGTCACCGGAAAGCTTCCTACATTTTCAGGAAATCCAGACGAATGGAGTAATTTTAAGAGCCGTTTTGACACGACTACACGTATGTGCGGGTACACGGACGACGAAAACGCATTGCGGTTGCAAGAGTGTCTCACCGGGCGTGCATTAAGAATGGTGATCAATCAGAAACTGGAAAAATTCTTGAAAAAAGGGTACGTAAGACGAATATCGAAAGATGAACTAGCTGCTACTCGTTACCATCCTAGGAAGTGGTATCTGCCAATATTCCCCGTTATCAACCCAAATAAACCCGGGAAGGTGCGCCTGGTGTGGGACGCAGCTGCCGCGGTGAAGGGAACATCTTTAAACACGAGCTTACTATCTGGTCCTGATCTGCTGACACCTTTACCATCAGTGCTTTATCGTTTTCGAGAATACCGTTTCGCTGTCGCTGCTGTTATTAGAGAAATGTACCATCAGGTGGTGATACGCAAGGAAGATGAACATAGTCAGCGCTTCCTTTGGAGATGGGGCGACGCCGAACAAGAGCCAGAAGAGTTCGTGATGACCAGAATGACGTTCGGCGCAACTTGTTCACCAGCCAGCGCACAATACGTAAAGAACGTCAACGCTGATCGATTCATCGAAAAGCTCCCTCAGGCCGTCAGGTGCGTAAAAGAACAACATTACGTGGATGAACTTCTAGTTAGTACTGAATGCGAAGATGATGCCGTACAACTAGCTACAGAGATACAGTACATCCATAGTCAAAGCGGTTTTCAGCTCCACAACTGGTTCTCCAACTCGAATAAGGTCGCAGAAAAGTTTTCGGGAAACATGGTACAGCAACGACACTTCCATTCGGATCCTGTGACCTGCGTGCAAAAAGTGCTCGGGATGTGGTGGAACCAGCAAACAGATACCTTCAGTTTCAAGATGCATCCCAAACGCGACAATGACATCCTGGATGGAGAAACGATACCAACGAAGCGACAAATCTTGCGTGTGCTCATGAGTATGTATGATCCTTTAGGTTTAATCGCTGGATTTCTCTTATACTTGAAGGCAATCTTACAAGAAGTTTGGAGGTCAGGAACTGCTTGGGACGAAGAAATTTCTCAAGATATGTGGCAGAAATGGAAAATATGGCTGACGGGTCTACCTTACGTGCAACAAATCGCCATCCCTCGCTGTTACCGACAAACCGTAAAACTCGATAATGCAAGCATCCAGTTACATGTGTTCGTTGACGCCGGTCTCGACGGGTACGCCGCGGTAGCCTACTTTCGATTCCAACAAGATGAAAACGTGGAAGTTTCGCTGATTGGCGGCAAAGCAAAAGTGGCTCCCTTAAAATACATGTCTACTCCTCGAATGGAGCTTCAAGCTGCGGTTGTAGGATCCAGGTTGGCTAACACAATACAACGAACACATGACGTACCAATACATCAACGTTTCTTATGGACAGACTCGCGAGATGTCATGTGCTGGATTAATTCGAATCATAGAAAATACAGCATCTTCGTAGGCCATCGGGTTGGAGAAATTCTGGAGAACACCAACGCCGAAGAATGGCGATGGATCCCAACGAAGCTTAACGTGGCAGACGAATGCACGAAATGGACGAATTTCCGGCAACATTTAACCTCGAGTCGTTGGTTTACTGGACCAGAATTTCTTAAAGAATCGATGCAAGTGTGGCCAGCAGCAGAAACTATCGCCTACGAAACTACTGAGGAAAAACGACACCATGTGACATTACACCAACTCAGCGAGCAGGTAATCGTTTTCGAACGATTTTCAAGTTGGAGGAAGCTGCTTCGAGCGATCGCCTACATGTGGCGTTTTATATACAACTCCAGAAAACCGACGACAAGACACACCGGAGCACTCACCAGCGTCGAGCTACAGCGAGCGGAAAAACTCATTCTGAGAATTGTACAACAAGAAAACTACCCTGAAGAGTACAACATCCTAAAGGAAGCACTGTCGACGAGGAACCAGCAAGTCCGCATTAAGCGAAGCAGTTCATTATACAAGCGTAGCCCGTACCTTGATGAAGATGGACTCTTACGTGTTAAGGGGAGAATCGATGCCTGCCTGTTCGTCGATTCAGCTGTTAAAAGACCAATAATACTTCCCAAGTCCGGTACAGTCGTAGATTTAATTATAGGAGACTACCATCGGAAACTTCGACACGGACATCATGAAACGGTACTGAACGAAGTACGATCCAGATACGATATCCCCGCTCTACGCAGAGCGTGTCGTCGCGTAACGAACAACTGCTTGTTTTGTCGAATCAGACTGACTAAGACCCGGTCTCCGATGATGAGTCAACTGCCTCCAGCCCGTCTAGCCGCTTACTTGAAACCGTTTTCCTATACTGGGATTGATTATTTCGGTCCAATGGTCGTCTCAACAGGTCGCGGAAAATCTGAAAAAAGGTGGGGCGTATTGTTTACATGCATGACAATACGAGCGATACACATAGAAGTAGCGTATTCTCTCTCCACAGATGCGTGCATACTGGCGCTGAGAAACTTTATGGCACAAAGAGGTACACCTAACGAAATCTTCAGCGACAATGGTACAAACTTTGTCGGAGCTAACAGAGAGTTAGTAGAAGCGACCAGAAGGATCGACACGCAAAGACTCATGGAAGAGATCGATATTCCCGATACAAAATGGACCTTTAATCCGCCGTCTGCACCACACTTCGGAGGTGCATGGGAGAGAATGATAAGAACGGTAAAACGAACGCTCGAGAAAATGCTATTTCGACGAACCCCGACCGATGCAATACTGAACTCTATGCTCATCGAGACCGAAAGCATAATTAATATGCGCCCCTTGACACATGTGCCGGTTGACAGAGGTGAAGACGCACCACTAACCCCAAATCATTTTCTTTTAGGGTCACCGTCTGGTGTGAATCCCCTCCTTCCCTTTGATGATTCCTCTGCCACGCTACGTAACACATGGGCAGCGTCACAGGTATACGCGAACATTTTGTGGAAGAAGTGGTTGAAGGAGTATTTGCCGACGCTCACGAAACGATCCAAGTGGTTCGAGCCATCCCCTCCGATTGTTATAGGCGATCTCGTTTTGATAGTAGATGATAACAGCCCTCGGAACTGTTGGCCACGCGGAAGAGTAATCGAGACGGTACGATCGAAAGACGGAGAAGTGCGACGCGTAATTACTCAGACTGCGAAAGGGACGCGTTTGGAACGACCGTCTGTTAAAGTCGTCGTCTTGGACGTCGGACGGAGTGTAAAGTGCTAAGGCAAACGTACCTTCGCACGAGGGGGAGTGTTCACAATAACAAGCGTTTATTGCAGTTACGGCGGGAAGCTGCAATAAAAGCGGTGTTAGTGTGGACGCGTCCGACTTCGTGCCGAAAGAGAGCGAGAGGTCGTGTGAGAGAGGGATAAAATTATTAAGTAATAAATGCGTAAGCTGCCGTACTCGTTTGCTCACGCACTTAAGAACCAAACGATACGGTAAGTGGACGAAATTTTGGCCAAAGATAAAAAACCGCAAAAACCGTTCTTTGACAAATATTCCTTAACTTCCCTATCCGAAAAGTTTATGTTGGCTAAGTAGCCAACACCTACATTGCTGTGTACGTGTGCATGGCAACCAAGGCTGTGCACCTAGAAGCTGTTTCCGACCTGTCCACAGATGCCTTCCTGGCATCTCTGAAGCGTTTTATTGGTCGAAGAGGCATGGTACACCAACTCCATTCCGACAATGGGACCAATTTCCGAGGAGCCACGCACGAGCTAAATGAACTCTACCGACAGTTTCAAGGTCAGCAGTTCATCACCAACATCCAAGACTTCTGTCACTCCCGTGAGATTGAGTGGTACTTTATTCCACCTGATGCACCAGAGTTCGGCATACTCTGGGAGGCTGCCGTGAAATCCACCAAGAACCATCTAAAGAAAATAGTCGGAAACGTCAATTTGACATTCGAAGAACTAATGACCGTCCTAGTAGAAATTGAAGCAGTGTTAAATTCCCGACCACTGTTTGCAATTTCGAATGATCCTGCAGATCCTCTGGTTATAACTCCGGCCCATTACCTAATCGGACGCCCGCTAACGGCTCTTGCAGAACCGTCCTTGGAGAATGTTAAGGCATGCCGATTGTCCAGATGGCAACATCTACAACTACTCCGTGAACATTTCTGGCGTGCCTGGAGACAGGAATACTTGAACACCTTGCAACCACGTAAGAAGAATCTTCAAGCAACACCTAACATCCGAAAAGGAATGATCGTACTTCTCCAGGATCGCAACCAGCCACCGATGAAATGGAAGATGGGTAGAGTTACATCCGTCTTCCCTGGTAACGACGGTTTAGTTCGAGCCGTCGATGTGTTCAGCGGAGGATCTACCTATCGTCGCAGCATCAACAAGTTTGCGCTGCTACCAATTGACGATAATACGCCCGTTCCTAACAGCTAGCCATAAGTATTGAGTTACCTCAACGGGGGGTGTATGTTCCGTCCGCAACGGATATTTCAAATCCACAAAAGAACATGTCATCCCCACCGGAACGGAATCATTCCGCTCCCGTTGCCATATAGCGAAGTGGTGTGAGTAGAAGAGTAGAGAGAAAAGATGGAGTGTGATTTCCGAAGCGTCGCAGTGAACACGTGTGTACCGACAGAGCAAAAGAAAGAAAATACAGTCCACAAAAGTAAACCAACTTTATGTTTTGGCTGAATGATTTTGGTCCGAACAGGATTGTTGCCACAATAATGTGGTATTCTATTGAATCATGAGGAAGACGTTCATAAATTTTAAAAATATTTTCCACTTCTAAAATCCATCTTGGAAGGCTAGATCCGTGTCCATGGAATTCTGGTAGATTGTTTACAAAATCTGGCACTTTACCTAACTGAATAAATTCATGATGAGTCATAGCGGGTGCTACGACTGGTATTGAATGAGACTGTTCAGACGGATTCATTTTTCTGTTTTTTTATTGGATTTCAAAACGTCTACCTTTACGGAAAATGATGGAGAAATTTTTTTGCACCTTCAAATCGAAATTCAACTGAGAGAAATCTTACGTAAAGTTCACTCGTTCAAAAACTTTTTCCTTGTATAACTATGTTCACTGTTCACAGGTATCACACCACGTATTCACAATTCTTAAAATTTAAATAATATTATAGTAAATTAAATTGACTCGTAATGACTTACAGTAGCAATATGCAGACTTTGAAGCAAATGCAGCTCATCGTTGTCCACGTAGCGATGTCCACGAAGTAATGCCGACGTAGCGATGTCCACGTAGCGATGTCCACGTAGTGTCTCAAGTAGGAAGGTTGGTGTTGAGATAAAAGCTTGCGGGATGCTCTGGATGGTCCTTTTTGATGATAAATCTACTACGGGTCCTCGGCGTCAATCGCGAGAGATGTCACGATGTGCAGTAACTTCCACTCTTCATGTACCTTGTGCAGGTTTATTTTCGTATTACTTCACCTCACTTTTGTTACACGAAGGTTCCTATTCGGGCGCCAGTTAAAAACTTTTGAGGTTCGGACACTGACGAAGTAACAAGTCTAGTTCTCTCTGTGGTCAAAATCGGAGTGAGTTTTATTCATTATTCAGTTACATTCGTTTGATGGGAATTGGACGGGTAAAGGAAGTGTTCGGACCAAAATCATTCAGCCAAAACATAAAGTTGGTTTACTTTTGTGGACTGTATTTTCTTTCTTTTGCTCTGTCGGTACACACGTGTTCACTGCGACGCTTCGGAAATCACACTCTCACTTTTCTCTCTACTCTTCTACTAACACCACTTCGCTATGTGGCAACGGGAGCGGAATGATTCCGTTCCGGTGGGGATGACATGTTCTTTTGTGGATTTGAAATATCCGTTGCGGACGGAACATACACCCTCCGTTGAGGTAACTCAATACTTAGGGTTGGCTGTTAGGAACGGGCGTATTATCGTCAATTGGTAGCAGCGCAAACTTGTTGATGCTGCGACGATAGGTAGATCCTCCGCTGAACACATCGACGGCTCGAACTAAACCGTCGTTACCAGGGAAGACGGATGTAACTCTACCCATCTTCCATTTCATCGGTGGCTGGTTGCGATCCTGGAGAAGTACGATCATTCCTTTTCGGATGTTAGGTGTTGCTTGAAGATTCTTCTTACGTGGTTGCAAGGTGTTCAAGTATTCCTGTCTCCAGGCACGCCAGAAATGTTCACGGAGTAGTTGTAGATGTTGCCATCTGGACAATCGGCATGCCTTAACATTCTCCAAGGACGGTTCTGCAAGAGCCGTTAGCGGGCGTCCGATTAGGTAATGGGCCGGAGTTATAACCAGAGGATCTGCAGGATCATTCGAAATTGCAAACAGTGGTCGGGAATTTAACACTGCTTCAATTTCTACTAGGACGGTCATTAGTTCTTCGAATGTCAAATTGACGTTTCCGACTATTTTCTTTAGATGGTTCTTGGTGGATTTCACGGCAGCCTCCCAGAGTATGCCGAACTCTGGTGCATCAGGTGGAATAAAGTGCCACTCAATCTCACGGGAGTGACAGAAGTCTTGGATGTTGGTGATGAACTGCTGACCTTGAAACTGTCGGTAGAGTTCATTTAGCTCGTGCGTGGCTCCTCGGAAATTGGTCCCATTGTCGGAATGGAGTTGGTGTGCCATGCCTCTTCGACCAATGAAACGCTTCAGAGATGCCAGGAAGGCATCTGTGGACAGGTCGGAAACAGCTTCTAGGTGCACAGCCTTGGTTGCCATGCACACGTACACAGCAATGCAGGCTTTCATCAAGATAGGTCGTCGTCCACCTTGCTTGATGTAGATAGGACCGACGTAATCGATGCCCGTGATGGCAAATGGTGGTGAAGGTACTATTCTGGAAGTTGGTAGATTTCCCATCAACCGGCTGCCTTGGGTTGGGTTTACTCTAAAGCATTTCACACATGTACGAGTGAAGGATCGAATCGTGGAACGAGCCTTGAGTAACCAGTATCTCTGCCTCATTGCGTTCATTAACCCGGTCTGTCCTACATGCAGTAGCTCATTGTGCATCTGCCGAATCAGGTGGTGTACTAGCGGGTCGTTATTCGGGAGAATAATTGGGTGGCGCGCTTCAAAGGGAAGTAGTGAACGGTCCAGGTGACCTCCCACTCGTAGTAGGCCATCGTGGTATATTGGGCGAAGATTGGGAAATAGTTTGCTTGGTACATTGACAACCACACGTTTGATTTCGTCAGCAAAATGGATTTGTTGGACCAGTTTCATTATCGTTTCAGTAGATCGGCGTAGATCAGTGACGGTCAAATACGGGGACGATTCACGTTGATTCGAATGTTTACGACAATTTCTTATGAATCGTAATACATAGGCCATAACACGTTTTGTCTTTTGAAAACTGCTGTACTTGTACAGGGGGAACACGTCGGTCCTCACAGCGGTTGTGACCGTTACTTCTTTTAGCTCTGGCAGGCTATCATCGGGAATATATTCAATCGTCTCTAGCTCATATTCAGCTTTTTGGAGATATTCAGGACCGTGCCACCATAGATCGTTGTTCATTAGGGATTCAACAAGCTGACCTCTGGACACGATGTCAGCGGGATTGTTTTGGGAACGGACGTATTCCCAGGAACATTCCTTCGTACTTTCTTGGATGATGGCAATACGGTTTCTTACAAATACTTGCAGCTGATGGAGTGGTTTCTTAATCCAGGCTAATACAATTGTGCTATCACACCATAACACATTTTTTCGGAACGGTAGATCAATTGCAGGTAACACCTTCTGCACGAGCCGAGTAAGTAAGAGGGCTGCACACAACTCCTTTCTCGGGATGGAAAGGTCGTATAACGGCGCAAGCTTCGATTTGCTGGTGAGTAGTTGAAGCTTGGCGGAGTTGTCTGGGAATATACTTCTCACATAGATGCAGGCGCCATAAGCAGTATACGAGGCATCAGAAAATCCATGCAGCTCGTACTCAAAGGCTCCATCAAACGTGACGCATCTAGGGATAGAAAAGTATCTCAAATGATTAAACGATGTTCGTAATACTTGCCACTCTCGATGTGTTGCTTCGTCGACCGGCTCGTCCCAGCTGATTTTGAGTTTCCACAATCGTTGCGTCAGAAGCTTGGCTAGTACCAGAGCGGGTGATACTAATCCAAGAGGGTCAAACATCTTGGCTATGGCAGCATACAGCATTCTCTTGGTGACATGATGCTTCACAGGATCAGTTGGCGTTGGCGGGCTGGTAGGATGCATTACGGATAGTGTGTCTGCATTCGGATCCCAAGACACACCTAGCACCGTGATGGTCTCATTGATGGCTCTTTCAGCATTCTGGATCTTCTTTTCACGGTCTGCTTCGGGAATTTGTTCGAGAAACTCGGTTGAGTTGGAACACCACTTGTGGATCGGAAAGCCACCTCGCAGAAGGAGTTGTTTCAGTTCTTGCTGCGCTTCGATTGCAGCTTCCACTGATGATGCCCCGGAAAGTACATCGTCCATGTACGTTTCTTCTTTCACTATTCGGGACGCTGAAGGAAAGGCACCACCATCTTCTTCTACAAGTTGTACCAAACATCTTGTAGCCAGGTATGGCGCGGAAGCTGTGCCATAGGTAACAGTGCACAGTTCAAGAACTCGCATGGGATGCGCCGGGTCACTTCGCCAAAAAATTCGCAGGAATCGTTGGTCATCTTCGGCATGGCGTATTTGGCGATACATCTTACTAATGTCGGCAGAAAAGGCAATCCTGAATTTCCTGAAGCGCAGTACGATAGAGACCAGGTCGTTCTGTACAACAGGACCAACATGAAGTACATCGTTCAACGACAGTTGGGATGGTGACGGCTTAGCACTGGCGTCAAACACGACGCGGCATTTGGTACTGGAACTCGATGGACGGAGAACTGCGTGGTGCAGCATATAGTAGACTTGGCGGTTTGGAGGATCATTTTCCTCACGCACTTCTCGGCAGTGTTCTAAAGCTTCATATTCTTCAAGGAACGTTTTATACTGCTCTTGTAGCTCAGTGTTGCTGATCAGTCTCTTCTCCTGCATCAGAAACCGTTTTAAGGAGAGTGCTCGACTGTCGGCTAGTTGATCCAAGCTTTCGTTGAAGGGTAGTCTGACTATAAATCTGCCGGTTTCGTCTCGTTGGTAGGTAGATATGAAATGTGCTTCACAATCTAGCTCCTCCTTGGAAAGCTTAGAGGCGCTTGGAACTTCCTCAACTTGCCAGAACCTTTGCATCATTTCTTCGACATCTTCTACCGATGCATGACAGGATCGCTGAGAGGAAACGTGTTCCTGTGGATCTTCAACGCTTCCTGACACAATCCATCCGAAATGTGTCTCTCGTAGCATCGGCATATTGGCTGCAAGTTCAAGTTGGTTCGGCCTCAGGATATCAAAGAACAACTCGGCTCCGATCAACATATCTACCTTTTGCGGCTTGAAGAACATTCGGTCTGCTAGCATGGTTCCGATGGGTAACAGCGAAAGGTCGATGTTCACGTTTGATGTTGGAATGGTACCGGTCACTTTAGGGGTTATCAAACACTCGAGATTCACTTCGTAGCAGGAGACACGTGATCTTATTTTCAACTCCACTTTATCACGGGCTAGTGTGCGTAGCGCGTTAATACCCGTAATCGGAACGTTAGCTGGTTTCACAGGAAGTTGAAGACGATGAGCTAGCTCTTCGGTCACAAAATTGACTTGTGAGCCAGTATCCAACAGAACGCGGCAGAGATGCGGCATATTCCACTTACCATACACATTCACGACAGCAGTGAGCAACAACACAGTCTTGGAAGTTTGGGCGACGTTCGATGAGCATGTAAAGGGCACAGGTTGCTCTGCGATGGTAGGGTTATTCTTGGCTCTATTTGGGCGGGACTGTGATGCCATATTCGGTTGCACGTTTACACTGGATGTCGTAGGATGGGTTGTGTTCTCATACGGGAATTGAGTTTCGCTATGGAGTAACGTATGGTGTTTACGATGGCATTTGCGACAGGATTTGTCGGACGGACAATCACGAATACGATGGCCTTTTCGCAAGCAGTTGAAGCACAAACCAGTGGCTCGGACTCGTTCATTTCGTTGGGTAGGATTCAGGTTGGTTAAAATCGAGCATTGAACGTTCTTATAGTTTCCATGGCAAATCTCACATTGATCAGA
Source organism: Anopheles maculipalpis (assembly GCF_943734695.1). NCBI lineage: Eukaryota > Metazoa > Arthropoda > Insecta > Diptera > Culicidae > Anopheles > Anopheles maculipalpis. Next base: position 20,379,666 of record NC_064870.1, on the reverse strand, counting down.
AACGGTTGCAGCAAAAACATGGTTCTTTGTTGTTGGGTTCTTAATCAGATTTTCTCTGACATTTGTGCTTGCAACAGGGTTCTTACATCTTTCTAACACGGACACACGATCTTTCAAAAAGGACATGGTCTTTTCATAGCCGGGTTGTTCATTCTTGGCGACACTACCTTCCCAAAGTTTCTTCGTTTCAGGATGAAGAGCTTGAGCGATGAGATACACAATCACTGCACGGGAAAGTCCGGTAAACTCTTCTCCAAGGTATTTCAAGTTCTCGATATGGCTGTCTATCTCTTCCACTAGTGAGCGTAGTTCATCGTAGTTTTCGTGCTGCTGTTTCTTTAGGTTTAACAGACCATGGATGTGAATATCAACTAAACGTCTTTTGTTTTCGTATCGATCGGTTAGAAGCTGCCATGCACATTCGTAATTTCCTTCGTTGATTGTTCTTTCGTCGATCACTTTTGCCGCTTCACCGCACAATGCTTTCTCCAGGTGATACAGCTTCATGCGTGAACTATCGTTTGATTTATCGACAACGTCCTTGAAGATGGTCTTGAAACGTTCTCATTCTTCATATTTTCCACTGAACGAAGGAATCGGTCTAGGGAGCGGTGCATGGACTACAATGGGCGGAACGGCGTTGCTGGAAAACCCTGCAAGCGTTGGTTTCTTTTCTACCCAACCAAAACGAACGGGGCAAAACAGCGTGTGTCTTGCTCTAAATCGTCTAGCTCACTTGTTTACACTTATGTACGAGTATTCTGTGACGTCATGAGGTTTTGGATTTGCCGTAACCGTACGATTCTGTGTTTCGTTCACACTCGTATAACTGTTTCATTCGCACTTACAGACGAGATAGGCCGAGCAATGTTTGTTTGCCAACGATATCGATGTTGTGTCTAGATCGTATCGATGCATTGGTTTTACATTTCGCTCAAACTCGTATGTCATTCCTCTCGCACTCACGGACAGTATAGACGGAGTAAATTTTTGTTCTGAAAGGTATCGATACATGTGTGTATACGCCGGGTGTTTTCCCTTTCTTGCACTGCTATACCTCACACACAAACGCATACATACACGCCTCGTACCTTTAAACGCGTAACCGTCTGAAATCACGCCAGACGGCGGAGTAAGTGAAAGCGAAAAAAATATTCTGGTGCCATGAAGTTTGTAACTCTTTGATATTAGAAGAAACATATATTTTTTAAATACAGGAAAAATCATTATCTCACAAAGTATTTAGTTGTTCAGTTCAGTTTTAATAGGTGTTTATTTCTTGAGTGTTGGTCCAGCTGAGAGATCTTTGTAAAATAGTGTTATTTGAAAGTGTTGTTACCGTTTTTGTAATGGCTGACTTAAAACGTCTGCGCAAATCTGGCATGTTTTATCGCCAAGCTGCAAAGTATATGGCGCTGGAACCTACGGGAAAGGATAATCAGGATGCAGGACCAAGCCAACCATGTTAGTTGACTTTATTACACAGGTTTAACGAATATAAAGTTCGATTACATCGTAGTGTTAATGTTATATTATTATTTACAACATACCCAAAATATAGCCACGAGCAATTTAAACCATGAAATGCAGCGCACATCGCCAACCCCAGAACAAAGTCCAGTACCAAATATGAACCAGACCGAAGAAGAATATGTCGAATTGGCTGACTACATCGATTGTTGTTCTTCCTGTGAGATGAGAATGAAATCAACACTGACGATACGTTCAATCAAATTATCGATAAAATGTCAATAGTTGATGGAATTCGTTACTGCGCGCTTTCCACCAACGCGTCGCATAGCTCCATAAACATAATTTGAAAGCTTTTTAAAAAAGCCAACGTTAAAGTTCCTTTAACCGCTAAAACTTTTCTGTGGACAAATCGGAATCCTACGACGGACTTTAGTACTAACAAAGTAGTTAATACAATTTTTCCCACGTTAACATACCTTTTGCAATTGGAACAGTATTTTCCTTTCCAGTGTCAGTAGCTAACGCACAATATTTCAATATATTTATAAAAAGCTGTTTAAACCATACATAATGCAATTTGAATGCTACCTTTCGATCGATCCTTGACAAATTGGTTGTACTCAGATGAAAACGTCATATCATCTGTTTCTTTGTCCAGCGGCATTTTGCTTAAATAGTAAAAGATGATAATGAATAAAGGCGATGCATTACATCACGGTCCACCACGACGATTCTTAACAAAACCATGGATCATTGAAACTCAACAATGATATTCATTATAGTTTGCTAGTTTTGCATTTACCAAATACAAATACAAGAATGTACACAAAAAACACATTTTCTTTAACTTGCGATCCTATATAGCGCATGTAAAACAAAACCTACTCCGATCCACACTAGATTATCACGACTAAAAAGGACCATCGCATCACCGCCGCAGCAAATCATATGGTAAATATTCATTATACACTAATAATCACAGTTCAATTCTCACTTCTCCTGCTCACCTCTAGATATCCAGAAAAAACAGTTCTGCATATTTCAATCTCTTCTCTCTACAGTTCAATTCTCACTTCTCCTGCTCACCTCTAGATATCCAGAAAAAACAGTACTGCATATTTCAATCTCTCCTCTACACACAGGCTCAAAAGCAGCTACCTTGATCCATAAGAGAAACAGAGCAAAAAGCATGGAAGAACGAACAAGCAGTGCGAAAGAGAAAAAAACAGCATACACAAATCAATTTTTTTGCACATCTTCATGACGTCAAAAATTTTGTGACGTCATAATTTGTGGTAAACAAAATTGCCCCATCCGTTTCTGACTACGGGGCAATTATCGTGACAAAAGTAGGGCCCCATTTTAGCCCCATTCTTGCAACGACTTTACCTATTTTGTTGTGCTTGGGTAGTAGGATTTCCTCAATACATTCTAATTCCAACAAGACCTTTTCGTGGATGGATCGGAATTCACGGAATCTTAGTTCATGCTTGGCACGCTCACTCACACTAACACGTTTTACCAACTCACCATAGTGCTTGTCGAATTCATCATACGATGCATCTATTTTTCTGCGGAACACTTTGCACTTCACTGACGATACCGTGGTCTTTTCGGCTTTGCTCTGCGAAAGCACATGGTTTATGCGTGACAATTCCTGGAACGCCAAGTCACACATGTATGCGCTGCATTCTACCACCGGTGATACTTTCACAGTAACATTATTTTCTACGCTGGATACTTCACTTGGAGGGACAATCACGGAAGGTTCCACTTGTATGACGCGGGAGGAAAGAGGTGTGCTGGACATGCTAGGAGCGGCGCGTTGGAGGCGGGCTACACGCGTCGCACGGGGTGTACGCGGTGCGCGGAGGATTTGCAACTTGGGTGGCATCGTGCAAATAATCTTTTTCACAGGATCTTGGAAAATCACGAGCTAACACAAGGATTCAGGAATCGACGGGATGACGCAATCGGGAAGCAGCGTCACAATTCACAAGCCGGAAGATGGCGGATTCTCTGGTTCAACACTTTCACGATTCAATAATATGACGCAATCGGATTGAAGCGTCTTTATTCACAGGGCCGGAGGATAGCGGATTCACTATTTCAAGTATAATTTCACAATTCACACTTCACGGTGCCGGTAGATGGCGGATACACAGTTTATACACTTTATAAAGCCGGAGGATGGCGAGTCACAGTAGAACACTTCATAGAGCCGGAGGATGGCGGTCTTCAGTAGAACACTTCATAGAGCCAGAGGATGGCAGGTCACAGTAGAACACTTCATAGAGCCGGAGGTTGGCGGTCTTCACTACTTCAATCCGGTTCGAACGGACCAAATTTATGTTCGAACCAAAATCATTTAGACAAAATATAAAGTTGGTTTACTTTTGTGGACTATATTTTCTTTCTTTTGCTCTGTCGGTACACACGTGTTCACTGCGACGCTTCGGAAATCACACTCCATCTTTTCTCTCTACTCTTCTACTAACACCACTTCGCTATGTGGCAACGGGAGCGGAATGATTCCGTTCCGGTGGGGATGACATGTTCTTTTGTGGATTTGAAATATCCGTTGCGGACGGAACAGAAAGGTATTCGGTTATTGCTGATTTTGCAGTCGGTGTCTACGTTATTGACCCACACTGCTTGCTGAACGACGTTGCTGTTGTTGGGGGCGTTTCTGACGTCGGTTAACAACACTGAAAAATGCTGATTGTTAACTCGCGGACTGTGCGCAGAATACACTGGATGTTAAGCGTACTCTCATGCACATCGCCGTTAGCGCTGTTCTAAGCATCGCACCTCGCGCTCTTCGGAGCGCTTTTCGCTCATCGCATATCGCGCTTCTCGGAGCGCTTTTCGCTCACCGCACATCGCGCTCTTCGGAGCGCTTTTCGCTCACCGCACATCGCGCTCTTCGGAGCGCATTTCGCTCATCGCACATCGCGCTCTTAAGAGCGCTTTTCGCTCAGTGCGGAGCTACCTGATATTTTATAAGGAGCGCACTGTGCGCGCTCAGTAAGGTGAGCGGAGCGATTAAGGTAGCTCTTTCGCTCAAGACACAACACTAGTTGTAAATAACTACCTCAATCTAATGAGCTGAGGAGGAGCAAATGCTCACTCAAGTGAGGCGAGAAAAGAGGTACCTCTTTCCTTAGGAGCTGAGATGGTGTCAAACACATATCCGATTAGCAAAAAAGAGATACCTCAATGAGCTACCTCTTTCTTCACGAGCTGAGATGGTGTCAAACACATATCCGATTAGCAAAAAAGAGATACCTCAATGAGCTACCTCTTTCCTCACGAGCTGAGATGGTGTCAAACACATATCCGAACAGCAAAAAAGAGATACCTCAATGAGCTACCTCTTTCCTCACGGGCTGAGATGGTATCCCACGTACATTCAAACAGTAAAAAAGAGGTACCTCAGTTCACGATGAAAGAGCAGAGTGCTCATTCTTTTTAATGAGGCGAGTGAGTGAGGCTCAGTACTGCTCATTTCACAACACTACTCGTAGGGTAATCACGAACTTTTTTGCCGTTTTCACTAGTTTTTTCTGACACATAATAATTTTTTTACTCGACTTCCATCCGACAATGTCTGCAACACTTTCGAAATCCGCAAGCCACTCGATCACATTACGGGATTAATCATCACCAAACGTCTCTATATCGTCTTCCATATCGCGAAAGGAATATGGATGGACATGTTCTGTTTTTGGCACATAACAGGTTGGCTGATAAGTCCCCGGTCTGACACATAGAATGCGCCGCTAGTATTAAATGCATATTATTTTTGTATAGCACCAACCTTCAAATGATTCGTGTCAAAATTTGACGTCTGTATGTCAATTAGTTTGTGAGACAGAACGTCTTTTGTCAAGCAACTTTTGGTTGCTTGACGAACGAAAAAAGAACGAAGAAGAAAAAAAGTGTTGTTCCACCAAGACAACGCACCGTGCCACAAGTCATTGAGAACGATGGCAAAAATTCATGAATCGGGCTTCGAATTGCTTCCCCACCCACCGTATTCTCCAGAATTGGCCCCCAGCGACTTTTTCTTGTTCTCAGACCTCAAAAGGATGCTCGCAGGGAAAAAATTTGGCTGCAATAAAGAGGTGGTCGCCGAAACTGATGCCTATTTTGAGGCAAAACCGAAGGAGTACTACCAAAATAGTATCAAAAAATTTGGAAGGTCGTTATAATCGTTGTATCGCTCTTGAAGGGAACTATGTTGAATAATAAAAACGAATTTTGACGAAAAAATGTGTTTTTCTTTGTTAGACCGGGGACTTATCAGCCAACCTGTTGTTCAGAACTTTTCGTTGGTGATATTTCGGCGTCAAGGTAGCCGGTTGATTCGAGTAATTCATTCGCATGGTCACTCTCACCAGCATCCATGGCGGCTTCAATCAACCGTCTTGCCAAATCCTCCTTGTTGCCGGTTATTGATAGTCCACCCTTTTCACATTTGCGCGCTAATCCAATGCGCGTGAATTCTTCGATCATCTTGTGCATTTTTTTATCTACAACGCACACATTCATCGCACAAGCGTAACCCAGTATGCACAAACGTACTAACACAATGCACACAGCATTACCTCAAGCGCACACAGCACTACTACAACGCACACAGCGTTAACTTTAGCGCACACAACAGCACTCACACAACGCACACAACAGCATTCACACAACGCACACAGCGTTAACTTTAGCGCACACAGCACTCACACAAAGCACACAGCGTTAACTTTAGCGCACACAGATAGTGTTGTGAAATGAGCAGTACTGAGCCTCACTCACTCGCCTCATTAAAAAGAGTGAGCACTCTGCTCCTTCATCGTGAACTGAGGTACCTCTTTTTTACTGTTTGAATGTACGTGGGATACCATCTCAGCCCGTGAGGAAAGAGGTAGCTCATTGAGGTATCTCTTTTTTGCTAATCGGATATGTGTTTGACACCATCTCAGCTCCTGAGGAATGAGGTACCTCTTTTCTCGTCTCACTTGAGTGAGCATTTGCTCCTCCTCAGCTCATTAGATTGAGGTAGTTATTCACAACACTACACACAACACTCACACAACGCACACAGCGTTAACTTTAGCGCACACAGCACTAACACAATAATTTTTTGGAAATTCTTCCCGGACGAGCCCCCATGTAGGAATACAATGATGATGTCTCAATGGTATCTAGATGGTTACTGCCTTTTATTCTAACTTTCCACTCTTTTATACCAGTCGATGAAACATCGGACGTTTCTTCTCAATCCTACATGCATAAATTGAAATGTTTTTAAACTTAACATCCCGCTTCCTTTTTTATTTGTGCCTGCCTAACCCTAAAAGTTCGTTTAGGGAGCAAACAACGATCCTACTTTAGGTCCTGATACCTGGCCCGAATCTTTACATAGAGTTGCTTTCATCTTAAGTTAGGGCAATTTCAAATTTATTTAATATGTGAGGTTAAATCTGATTTATAGAGACTAGGAATCGTAGCAAAATTCTGAGCTCTCACAAGTCCAAGAACTACTCTTTAACTTTTCTTTAATTTATTTATGTTTGAGTATGGTGGCTTACTGCCGTAGTGTCTCTTTCACTTTTAACTTGTATTAATTTTTTTCGCTCCCGATCTTTTGCAATTTGAAGGCTTTTTTGAAGAACTAAATCTGGATGCATCAGAGGTTTTCGAAATTGGAAAATTTACCAACAAACGATGAAGTCGTAAGCTTACTCCAGCCTCCTTGTTTTGTGTTTTCACGTACTTTGAAAAGTTTTTGGGGATTCGTGGCTCAGTTATAATATGTTCAATGCGAGCGATGATTTAAGCTTTTGAAGGAATCCGTTAGAAGAACATTGTTGTTTTTAGACTTGAGGAGCCATGTAGTCAGACTCTTCAGAGAGGACTCTTGATGAATGATGTTTGGATGACGAGGGCTCTGCGACTTCTAGGTAATAATGCCAGATACTACTACTCAGTGAAGCTTTTGGAGATCAGTAGTCACATTTTATTAAGCCTTTGTTGTTGGCTGTTAGCTCCGAAGGGACATGCCAGTACACCAACAATCCTTGTTGAGACATAAATCTTTGAATGACAAGCTCTGATTTCTCGTTCTTGGCGTAACGAGGCGTAACTTCAATTCTAGGCCATATTAGTTATATGCCGGCATCGTATAAAAAATCAGGAGATGCAGTCCTTGCTTACGGCAAATGGGATTCTATGTGTCCTACACATACTTCACGCTTTGTAGGCTTTCAATAAACGATGTTAGATCACATTCATTGTTCATTTTGCAAAGTAAAAGAGTAGTTCTTGGATAGCTTCAGGTGCCCCTTCTTGGCTGATAGCAACTATAAAGCTTTCGAACAAAAGTATCGGGACAGTTTGTTCAATGTGACCGAATGAGCTACCGCGATTGGCTTTATGATTTGCAGAAGGGACGACAAAACTCTTGGTCTTTTCGTTTTGATCCGAGCCAAACGCGTGAAAGCGTGTGTCTCTCGAAAGAACTGCGCGGTTCGACAACTTGGTTACGCGTTGCGTAGGAATCTTTCAAACGTTTGGAGCGTTTCGTTCCAAGAATTGAAAAGCTATAAACAATCAAGTGTTCTGTGAATATTCAATGTAAAAAAATTCTATGTTTTTACGTGTAGCTGCCGTTTTCGTGTTAGTTAGTTATTATTATTATAATTTCATCATCATCATCATCATCATCAACAATTTTGCCTGCTCTTTTAAAGAGCACGTCGTCATGACATGGCCCGGTCAACAATAGATCCCCAGTTCGGCACGAGGCGTCGGGAAGCACAGCGAGTTCGTTGGCTGGATCAGGTGAAGGGTGACCTGTCGGAGATCGGGTCCCTACACGAATGGGAAGCTGCAGCCAGGGATCGAGTTTCCTGGAAATCTATTGTTGACCGGGTCATGTCACGACGACGTGCTCTTTAAAAGAGCAGGCCATCATGAGAGAGAGAAAGAGATAGGGAGAGAGAGAGAGAGAGAGAGAGAGAGAGAGAGAGAGAGGGAGAGATAGAGAGATAGTGGGAGAGAGAGGGAGAGAGAGGGAGAGAGGGAGAGAGAGAGAGAGAGAGAGAGAGAGAGAGAGAGAGAGAGAGAGAGAGACTATCAAAGAGGGCGAAAAACCTGTGCTTGGGTGGATTATTTTTCTGTAGCACAAGAGACACTTCACACTTTACACTTCTGGAATTTCTGTACGATTACTCTTCACTGCCTTCAGTTTTGATTTTAGTGTTTGGCAAATTCCGCTGATGAAGATTGAGTTCCATTGTCACTAACCAAGACCATAGGAATTCCAAATGCACTGAAAATATCAATGCAGGCATTAATTGTGGTTTCGGTAGTCATTTTGTTGACGACACGGACCTCAGGCCATTTGGAGAAAGCATCCACTAAAATAAAGAAACAGCTTTCCATGAAAGCACCAGTATAATCCACATGTACTCTCTGAAAAGGCCCTTCTGTTTTCTCCCAACAATGTATCGGTGAATAAAGTACCCGGAACTACCCTAGGGCGAAGATCATTCGGTATGGTCTTAATTTCCTCGTGCAATGAGGAATCTGTTATTAAAATGGAACTGTAGTTCGCAGGAAGGGCAGCCCGATTTAATGCCTGTGGAGCGCTAGCATGCACTTGTAGGGCAACAAAATCTTCGTAGATCTTTAAGATTTTGCTCTTAGAACCTGTCTCTAGAAGCGCTTCAAAATTTTCTATTATCAAGGGATTTGATACTGAACAACAGACTAGAAGCCGAAGCGACAGCATTTCAAAACGTAGTTTGAGCGGCATCACTCCGGTCATCACTTCTAGGGACATGTTGTGTGTGTTGGTTTCATGCTCCCTAGTGCGAGTCTAAAACAGCGGTACTGTAGCCTTTCAAGCTTGAGTATCAACGTATTGGATGCCCAATGGAAGCATATGCTTCCATATTCCAATACGGATAGTACCGTCGTCTTATACAGTCCCAGGACCCACCAGAATCCTGTGACTGTCCTTAGAAAGTTGATTCTTTTACTGCATTTTTGCACCAGACGGGTGAAGTGAGTACTCCAGTTTAGCCTTGAATTAAACCATACACCAAGGTATCGAAAATTGTCGGTAGTTGATATCTTTTTACCATACAGAAAGACATCAATTTTCGGGTCATATAGTCTTTTCTCCCTGTTTTTTTCCGTGTCGCTAAAAGAAGAAAAGACTACCATCTCAGTTTTCGTAGCAGAGAACTTGATACCAAGGTTTTCAGACCACTCGGAAAGATTATCCAAAGTGGTTTGTAAAGCCAGTTGTATTTTGTCGGCGTCTCTGCTTGCAACAGATATAACGCCGTCGTCTGCCAATTGTCTAAGACTACAGTTTGGCGCTAAACAAGAGTCTATCTCACTAACATAAAAGTTATATAACAGTGGGCTCAAGCAGGACCCTTGTGCTAGTCCATGGAAACTGGTCCGTTTTAACTGCACGTGACCATTGTTGAAATTCATAGCTTTTTCCGACAAAAGGTTGAACAACAAGTTATTCAACTTTGGTCCCAGGCCCGCATTTTCTAACTTTTGACTCAAATTGTATGGAGAAACTGAGTCAAAAGCCCCCTGTATGTCAAGGAAGATAGACCCCATGTTCTGCTTGCGTGAGTTAACAAACACGGGGGTTGGGGTTGGATTCGGATTCCTCGGACAGAGTAACGTTGTTGTTTAAGAGCTGAACTGAGAGTGAATGTATTTCTAAATGTCGTCCTTAAATATAATAAACTATTTCTATTGCTCAATATGAGGAAGCAGGATGGAAGGGTTAAGGATTCGTTGTTTCGCTGTTTGCTTGATGGTGGCTTGGAGTTCCTGGTGTACGAAGGTTTATCAGCTAATTCCAATACGGGTCTAGGGCTGCATATGTCTGAATAGCCACCATAGAGGGTACAGATGACCAGGTAAAGGTGCATGGCGATATTTGGTGAATTGTTTTACAACAGTATGCTGGTTGGATGTGAAGGACATTTTAGGATGTTGATGTCTGGATGATGTTAATGTCTTGCAGCTGAACGGATGCTTATGTATCTGTAGCCTCTTCTTCCGGTAGATATCATAGGAGAGGGTACATCCGGTGGAAGGGTTGTGGCGACGAGCGTTAACTCGTGCACGGGCAAGCTCTATTTCAGTCACCAAAAGCGCTAAACAGTCATTAGTACCCCTGGCTTTACGAAAACCAAACTGAGTACTTGAGAGAAGGTTGTTGGTTTCCAACCATTCTTCTAACCGTAATAGAATCATTCTTTCAAGGAGTTTCCTCAGACACGAAAGTCACACGAGATATCGGCTGTTTGCGGTTTGCCAGGCTTCAAAATAGTGACAACTTTCACTTCCCTCCATTCTTGCGGGACGCTGTTGAACTCCAACATATCGTTGAAGATTCTTAATTATAGAAGGGGAAGTCGGGAAGATTTTCCAGCAGGTTGCTGTTGGCCTGATCCAGGCCTGGGGAAGAAGTTTTGCTTGAAAGGAGAGCAAGCGATAGCTCAACCATAGTGAACGGTGAGTCCATGATAGTCCATGATTGTGGGCAAATTCATTTAGCCCCTCGGCAGAAAAGCTTTCGCTTTCGTTGATGTTGTTGCTGTTTCGCATCCTTCTAGCCATTCTCCAAAGCGAATTAAGTGAAGCGGAAGGGTCTAGGTTATTGACGTATCTACGCCAATAGCCCTTTTTCTTCGCCTTCAACAGGTTTTTGCACGATCTCTCCAGTCCTTTATATTTTTCATATAAAGACCTTGAGCCCGTGTCTCGGAATGCTTCAAACGCCTCCCGCTTCTTGTTAAAAGCTGCTTGGCATCCTTGTCCTACTAAGGAGTGGGAGGTTTTTTGAATGTCCCTGCTTGGTGGAAGCGCCTTGGTTGGGCCTCAAGAGCGTACTTGTTTATAATTGAACCAAGTTTTTCGTACTCCTGAGCTGGAGACAAATCTTCCAAGTCAAGAGAAAGTGAAGCGGCTACTAATTCACCGTATCTCGTCCAGTCGATGTTCTTCGTTAAGTCACATTTAACGGGGATTCCACCTTCTGGACATCCTCCCTTGATGTAGGAAATTTCTATCGGCAAGTGGTCACTACCGATAGGGTCCTGGATCACCTTCCAACTAAAATCCAGGGCCATCGCTGATGGACATAGAGACAGGTCCAGTGCACTCGCCCTACTCTTCGGTGTCTGCATCCTAGTTGCCTCTCCTGAGTTGAGGATTGAAAACCCAAATCTGTCGCAGATGTCTCGGATAATAGGAGCGCGAATGTCATCCTTATCGCAGCCCCAGTCGACTCCGTGAGAGTTAAAATCTTTTTTTTTTTTTGTTAACGGGAAGGGAACCTTCAAAAGGTCCCCATCTCGGAAGGTGGTCTGCGGCTACAGGCCAACCCTCAAGATGGGGTATGTGGGATTCATCGTGACGCTGGGCCCGTGAAGCGGACCCGGCAGCCGATGCGACCCAACTAAACCACTCCTCGACCTGATCCGAAACCTGCCGATGCGCTGATGTGCGTAGTACTCCATGCAGGTTCGTTTGTGCAATGCACTCATCCCGTTGACGCGCGGATGCTGCGTCATTCGTCCTTGTTGTCTCAGCTGCTGCTTCGTGCCTTCCTTTCCCAGGTGTCGCGGTTGGCACACATTTCCGCCGCCAGATTGTCCATCGTCAGGCGGGTGTGGCTCTGCTGCTGCATCTCATGCTGGATCCGAGCAAACCGTGGACAGTGGAACATTACGTGGTCGACATCTTCCACGTCATGTTCACACACCGGGCAGTTTGGCGAACCGTCGAGGATGCCTTTCTCGACGAAGTAGCTCCGGAGAAACCCATGCCCTGTAAAGAGTTGAGATAGAAAAAAATCAATTTCTCCGTGCTTACGATTTACCCAGGACATAATGTCCGGGATAAGTCTCCTCGTCTTCATCCCCGGCAATCCCTGCTGCTCTGCTCCGGCTGTCCACTGTTGTTGCCAGCGTTCCATGGTCTCCTCTCTGCGTTGCTTTCGTATGTCTGGTCCAGTATATCCCCTCGCTACCTTGTCGTCATGGCAGCGAATGTCCTCCTCTAGGAGGAGGACTAGCGGGATAGTACTTGCGACCACGCAAGCTGCATCGTAGGACACCGTCTGGAAGGCGCTGGCTACTCGGAGTATTCCTGTGCGGTGTGTCCTCTGAACGGTTGTGCGATGAATATCTCTGTGTAGAAGTGTTCGTCTCCACGATGGTGCCGCGTAACGGACAATGCTGTTCCCAACGTTAACCAGGGCTCTCCTTCTGCTGCTTTTGGGGCCACACTTGTTCGGCATCAGAGCGGTCAAGGCATTTGCGATACGCGATGCCTTGGTGCAGACCTTCTCCAAATGCCGGCCGTAGTGCTGCTTGCGGCAGAGCTCGACGCCGAGGTACTTGAGCGATTCCATGGAAGTGATCGTGTGTCCCCCCGCTTGTAGTTGACCTACTTGCGGGTTGTGATGCGTACAGAAGATCATGTAGCCGGTCTTTTGATGGGCCAGCTTCAGACCCACTGCATGCATCCAACGCTCGATCCTCTCCAGGTTCCTCGTAGCATGGTTGCTGATTTCCTGTGGGTCCCTCCCGATAAGGGTGAACGCCACATCATCCGCAAATCCAATAATGTCCGCACGCTTCCCGGACAGCTCCAGACGTAGAAGGTCGTCGTACATGACATTCCACAGTGTTGGCCCTAGAACCGAACCCTGCGGAACACCTGCCGTCACTGGTAGCGAGACCATTCCTTCGTCCGTCTCGTAGTGGTGCGTGCGATTGACGAAGTAGTTCCGCAGCAACGCCTGGAGGTACAATGGCGTGTTTCTTTGCTGCAGAGCTGCTCCAATCTCTGTCCAGTTGGCCGTGTTGAAGGCGTTCTTCACGTCGATTGTCACCATTGCACACAGTCGGTCGCCCTTGCGCTTTTTATCCAGCGCAACCTTTCCGTTGGCGATCACCCTGTTGATGGCGTCGATAGTAGAGCGTCCTTTCCGGAATCCGTATTGGGCATCAGCGAGACCGCCCGTCGCATCGAGATGCTTCGTAAGTCTGCGCTGTATAAGTCGCTCCAACACTTTTCCCAGGACGCTCAGCAGGCAGATCGGCCGGTACGACGATGATTCACCCGGTGGTTTCCCGGCCTTCGAGAACAGCACCAACGGTTGCCTCTTCCACTCATCGGGGAAGTGGCCGGAATTGATGTAGTGCTGGAACGTTCTCGAGAAGACGCGTGGAAATGCCGTCATCGCCGCTGTCAAGGCCACGTTTGGGATATTATCGTCTCCAGGGGCACGCTGTGGGTTGAGTGATTTTGCAATGCCCAACAGCTCGTCCTCGGTGACTGAATCCCTAGCCGTGTCCTCGTCCGTCCGTCCTGTCTCTGCTTCTATTGCGGGCCACTCCATGGGCGGTTGCACCGGAAACAGTTCCCCGACGATGTGCTGTAACTTCGCTGGGTCCCGTTCCATCGGTACGCGGGCACCTTCCCACGCCTGCTTCTGAATTTTGTAGCCTGGTCCAAATCCGTGAGGACCCAGCTGTTCCGGAAGTTGTTCAGCGTGCTCTTTTTTGCTCCGCTTAACCGCTTGTTCCAGAGCTGCTCTCGCCGCTGTGTATGCTGGCCGCCGATCCTGTCTCTGTTCGTCCGTTGCCGATCCCGATGTAAGTACGGCGTAGCTGGGAAATCACACTGTTCCACCAGTATACCGATCGTCGTCCTCCTCGTGCTGCGGGCAGTCTCGACATTGTCGCGTCGCAAGCAGTGGCCATTGCCTGCGTCAGCTCGTCCGCCAAGAGGGTGCGGTTATGGATGTCCAACGACCCGAACATTTCAATAAACAGTTCTTTGTTGAAAAACCGGGTCGCCCATCTACTCTCCGTTGTTTGTTGTCTGTCGTTCTGTCCCTGGTTGCGCTGCGCCGTCGTCCTTCCGACCGAAAACTTGATGGTGTTGTGGTCGCTCGGATTTTCATCGCAAACTCGCCAGTTGTTGTCCCCCAGGAGCGATGGGCTGCAGAAGGAAACGTCGACGATGGAGCTACGGCCATTGTTGCTGCACCAGGTTGGTCGGTTACCCCGGTTCAACAAGACCAGCCCCAGCGAAGCCATAGCGTCCATCACCACTCCCGCTCCCCGATGGAGAACGAGTGCTCCCCTATGCACTCGTTCTCCATCGTTGTGCCTGCGTTCCATTCCCCATGCTCCAGACCAGGCGTTGACATCCCCGCCGATCACGGTGTCCCGGTTCCGTGGAATAACTGACGCAATCTCGGTCCATTTGCGTCTGAAGTCTTCCACTATCGAATCGGGACCCACTGGAGGTAGGTACACGGAGCAGAACACAATCCCGCGCAACTCGACCACAACGAAACAGTCTCGCCGATTCTCGATGATGCGCTGGATGGGGTATCGTCCTGTCGATACTGCCGCAACTTTACTCGTCGGGTCCGCTACCCAGTTGCCGTTGTTCTCCGAGATCCGATATGGATCGGAGATCAGCACCAGGTCGCATCCTTCCTGCCGGGCGGTTTTCAGCAGCATGTCCTGTGCCAACCGGCAGTGGTTGACGTTCTGCTGGAGTATACTATTTTTGAGGAGGCCGCATACTTATTCCAACTACTTGACGGCAGCTGCGCTGTCCAAACGAGTGGCCAATTGCTTTCGGGTCCTTGTAGACGAGGCACTTCCGCTCCTCAGTGCATGGTCCTGTGTGCTTCAGCTCCGCACACCGAGGACACCTGCTGGACCGGTCCTTTCCGCGGCATTTCATGGCGATGTGGCCAAACTCGTAGCACCGGTAGCACTGTCGTTTGGCTTCCACCTTCTTCAGCCTGCAACACTGGCTGAGACCGACTACATGCTGCTTGAGCAGTACGTCGTCGGTCACGGCCACCTCAGGGCAACCGAAGAATGCGACCAGCGTGCCGTAGTTGGTTTTTACGGTCGTGATCTGGTCGGCATCAATCGCCACTCCCAGGGCTGTGCTCAGGTCCGTCGCAATCTCTTCACTGGTGCAGCTTGGGGGAATATTGGTACAAGTGAGGCGAGTTGTGGGGGTCCGTGGTCGGGCTTTTGCCTTGCCCTCCAGTAGGCTGGAGTTCACAGTTGAGTTCCAGTAGGAGGTTCCCCTGGAAGTTCATCCGAGCGCGCTGCACCTTTTTCTTGTCGTCCCCCAGCTTCCTGTTGACGATGCGCAGTATCTCGCCCAGTGTCGCGTCGTTAGTTGTTTCCAACTCCAACGCGTTCTGGACTCGATGTGCGCGTTGCTTCGGTTGTTTCGGTGGCTGCGGTTGATTCGGCTGCTGCTGCTGCTGCTGCTGGTTTGCGTCAAGTGCTGCTGCCTCCTGCTTCCGCTGCTTCTTCCGTGCCCGTCGGTTTGCCGACTTACTAATCACCTTCGTCCATTCGGGTGTCGGTTCCTGTAGTTTGTCCTGGTCCTGTCCGTTGTCCGTGGTCTTCTGTTTGTTTGGTTTACGTTGACGTTTGCGTTTGTTGGTCTTTTTGTTTGGCTGTGTGTTTGTGTGTTGGTCTGTCGCGTTGTTGGTGGGGGGCAGGGTCGAGGGTGTGTCCGTGATCGTGGCGGTGTCCTTTTGACTGTCACATGTCGTTGTGGTCTTTGTGGTTGTTTGTGTTTTGGTATTTGTTTCCGTTTGTGTCTTTGTCATTTTGTTTGCGATTGTCGAGAGAGTGTCTGTGTCTGTATTTTGTGTGTTTTTTGGTTTGTTTGTGAGTGTAGTTTGTCTTGTTTCTGGGTTGTCTAACGCTGTTTCCGTCTGTGTCTGTCCATGTTCGATTTCCTTGGTCATTGTAGTGTAGGCTTCCCACTTCAGCAATAGCTGCTTGTTGACCTCCAAGAGCAGTGCCGTCATGTGCACCAGTTCCTCAGCCTTCGCATCGGTGGTTCCGGGAGACAGCTGCGTTTCGGGAGATTGGGGGGATGGCTGGGTCTCCACGAGGGAGGACCCTGCCACTTCGCCCTCACTACCCGCAAGCTGCCGCTCAACCGGTTCGGCCGTGGGGCCTCGAGGTTCGTCTGCACATGGCGGTGACTTGGGAATGTCCGTCGTTGCCGTAGCATCTTTGTCGTGCGTCACGTTGTCAGTTACCGTTGCGAGCGTATTCAGGACCTTTCTGATGACAGGCTCCCAGTTCCTCGGCAGAGCAGACTGGCCTCTAGTCTTCTGTCCATCGCGTATTGTACAGACGAAGCCGGTCAGCGTCGCGATCGCCCTCTCCACCGGGTCAACGGGGCTAGCACCAGCAGGGTACCGCTCGAGGAAGGCCTCCAAGCTGCGACCAGCCACGGACGCAATTAACGGCCCTGTTCCCCTCTCCATAACCGGCTCAAAACTCGCCTGCCCTGCCAGGCCCCATCCAACCTTTGACGTTTTCAAAGGTGCGGTAGCTTCCGCTATTGGTAGGGCTGGCACGGCCGGCAAGGAGCTTCTAGTCATGCGTCTGGTGAGCAGGACCTCTTGTCTGGCTGACATCATCGGGACCGTCGCGCCTGAGCTGAGCCGTCCTCTGGTAGTTACCCGGATGGAGCCCGATAGTCGCTTTGGGGATGCGGTTAGAAGCGACTTGGAGTTGCTGCGTGTCATTGGAGGCATTGTGTATGAAACGAGAGGAGGGAAAAGTGTAGTACCGTTTGATTGGTGGGGGAGGGAGGGATTTTCCTGGAATTAAAGGAGTAGAGGGAGAGTGTAGTATTGTTTGGTTGGGGTGGGTTTTGGTTGGTGTCGTTTGTGGAGGAAGGAATGGAGCTGGATAAAAGGCGAAAGAAACAAGCAAGAGAGGAAGAGTTAAGTGGAGATTTGGTCTGCAATGAGAAGAGCGGAAAGAGAGTGTAGTATTGCTTGGGGTGAGGATGGGTTTGGGTGGTTTGCTGGAAGAGAGAGTAAAGAAAAGATGTTCTGAAAGAAGAGGAGAAGAAGGAGAGTGTAGTATTGCTTGGGTTGGGATTGGTTAGTATATGGCTGAAAGACGGAAGAAGTAAGGAAGAAAGATGTTCTGGAATAAAGGAGAAGAAGGAGAGTGTAGTATTGCTTTGTTTGGGATGGGCTTAGAGTGAAGGGGATTATAGCTGAAGGACGGGAGAAGAAAGCGAGAATTAGAAAAAAGTAAGGAAAGAGTTGTTCTGAAATAAAAGAGAAAAGGGAGAGTGTAGTATTGCTTGGGTATGGATTGGTTTGGATAAATTGAGAGAAAGAAGAGAAAATAGAGGTGGTGGGGCCGTAGGGGGAACGAGGCGGAGAGAGAGATCGGGAGAGAGTAGGAGAGAGTGGTGAAAAGTTTGTTCCGAGATAGGAGAGAAAGGGAGAGTGTAATAATGCTTGTGTTGGGATAGGTTTGGTTGGTTCTCCAGTAAAAATAGTGCTGGCTGATAGAAGAGGCAAGCACGAAGGAGAGGAGAAAGTGTATGTTTTATATAGAGTGGGATGTGGTTGGAAATACAGAGGGCGATTAGATATGCTATTTGATTTAGCGGCAATTTAGATTAATTGATCAAATTAATTATGCCAACGGGAATTAAATGAAAGTATGAAATTAATAATGCTCCGTAGGCAAGTTAGTCACCGAGGGAAACTTTGCAATATCAAGATAAAAAATCGAATCAATTATTGATTACTTTCGTACGCAAGGGTGACTTAAGGTGCCGCAGGAATATTACAAAAAACTAAATATTGTTAAATGATATGTTATGTAGTTAATTGGAATTGGTGATTAGAATCTAAGGTGATGTCTACTGATACTTTGCTGTATGAATTAGCGATAAACAATTAGACTGTCTTTGGCAGGAGAAAGCCGTTGGGGGGGGCGAAAGAGATAGTGGTATTGTTATGGTTGCAGCGTGTGCAAAGGAAGGTCTATGTGAATGTGATGGTGCTATGGTTTCAACTGTGGTTATGGGTTATACGGTAAAAAAAAGGCGTGGGGTGCCAGAGGGAGATAGTGATAAATGGGAGAATACAGGAGAAGCAAGAATTGCAGAAAAGTGCGTACGTGATCTGGCGAGCAGGTGTTACGGGTATAGGATAGCGTAGACGAGAAAAAGGGGGTTTGGTGCGTAAAATAAATATTATTTAACAGGTGCACTGTATGAGTTTTCCGTTTAGGTAAAAGGTACGTGCGCTAGCGAGCAGGTGTAGGGATTTTTTCCCCTTTACCTACGATGAAGGAAACGGGTACGTGCGCTAACAGGCAGGTGGTGTTGGATTTTCCCGTTGGGTTTTTTCCCTTGGGCTGTAGTGTGCGTGTGTGAAGGGGGTTATGTGTGTGCAAAAATAATTATTTCAGAGGATTGTGAAATAATCTACGGGAAGTAAAATAAAACGTGCGACCAAGAAGGGGTTTTTTTATGATGAAATGGTTGCAGAGTTAATAACGGGGTTGCGAAATTATTGGCTTTTAGCGGAAAAGGAATTTTGGTAAGTGGAGATGGGTTTTGTTTTATGGTTTTTTTAATTGTGTTGTTTTAAATTTAGAGAAGCAAGATATGGTGAGCATGCAAATGAATTTAATGGGAATGTTGTGTTATGGTTCAATTTCAACGGATTAGTAATAAATGAAGGGTTGGGATACTTTGGTTTGAATCTACGCCGATGCTTGTAGGATGCTTCGTCGTTTGAAGAACAAATCTCCGCAGCATACACACACACACAAACACAAGCACAAGCACCAGGATAATTGAGATGGGATTGGTTTGGCAGAAGGCCGCAGCCTGAATAGGTCGTTGATCCGCGTATTTATTGTAGAGGACAATGAATCAAGACGGTTATCAAAAACTCGGTTACCTCCCAATTATCCTCAATTATCCGTGGATTTAAAACACTGGCACTAACACTGTGGGACTGGTTTAGCAAAAGGCCTTACCAACTTGGGGTGTCGACGCCGTCCGTAGAAAACCGTCAATTAATTGTAGAAGACAATAAACAAATATGGCAATCAACAGACGCGAACACCTCCCACTTGCACTAATCTTACACTTAAATACGAGCACTGTGCCACCGAGGGCGAATTAAAAAGCCGATGAGATAACAAAGCGGACAATTACACAACAATTGGCACAACAATAAAATTATTTTGATTAATAAACTGTACGCAGAAGGCGATTTAAAAACCGTTCAGGAACAATTTAAATTAAACGGTAACTGAAAAACCATAAATCAACTGTAAATGATGACGGTAGGAAAAGCACGGAGATTTTGTCACAGAAGGCAACTGATCACAACAAAAATATTTTATTTAATTGACTATACGCAGAAGGCGATTAAAAACACCGTTGAGGAATAATTAAAATAAACGGTAACTGAGAGAACCAAAAAAGAAAAGATTTTAATGCAGAAGGTGAAAGAAGGACGGCGTTTTAGTTTAACAAGAACGCCGTCAGCAAGTTTGTCAAAGAAGGCAACTAATCACCACAATAAAATTATTTTGATTATTAAACTGTACGCAGAAGTCGATAAAAACACCGTTGAGCAATAATTAAAATAGACGGTAACTGAGAAAACCAAAGAATATTTAAATGCCGAGGGTGAAAAAGGACAGATTTTGAAATTTAGCAGGGACGCCGTCGGCAAGTTTGTCGCAGAATGCAACTGAACACCACAAAATTTGATTAATTAACTGTACGCAGAAGGCGATTTAAAAACCGTTGCAAGAAAATATTTATAATTACGGCAATTGAAAAAACCAAAGAAAATTTAAATGCCGGCGGTAACACGAGAACAAAAAAAGTTTAACAAAAAACACTGTCGGCAAGTTTGTCGCAGAAGGCAACTTAATTCAAAAAAACCAATAAAAATGGGCAAAACGACACGGTATTCACACGGAAATCACTCGTATTTACAAAGGACACTTTGATGCTGGCAGGATATACGCTCGCTGGGATCACAAAACACAACACATAAAGAAACACAATTTTCAAGCACAGAGCACTATGAAACACGATGCCAATTCACTGTTGTTCACACGATCACACAAACAAGCACAATATTCCACTTCACGATTCGCTGATTTTACACTTGCTACGAGCACCCCACTAATTTCTCCCTAAGGCAAGCCGAGCTAAGCCGAAGCAAAGCCAAGCATACAGCCGAAGGAAGAAAAAGCTCTGTAGAACTCTGGTACCGAGGCGAGAGCGGAGTGTAAACACGTCTGCTCCGTTCGGCTGTTCGCAAGCGTATATCTAGAGTTAAAATCTTCCAGGATCAAAAGTGGTCCAGGCAAGACCGCTGCTAAATTTCCAAGATCCTCTTTGAACTTTTCAATTTTTTCCTTTTCATTGTTGGCTATCGGTGGGATATAAATTGAGGTAATTGTCACGTGAAGATCGCCAAGTTTTGCCTTTACTGCGACAGTTTCAATAATATCTTGTCTAGGGGTGGGTATTCTGGTGAAAGTGTGACTCTTTCGAACACCAATCAGTACCCCTCCACCCCTTGTAATGCGATCTTCACGGATTATATTATATCCGGGGAAGGTAAGATTAATGTCTCCCGATAGCCAAGTGCTGCGGGAGGTTTAGGGTCATGAGGAGGGACTCTAGGATCTCTGAAAGGAATCGGGGGGAACGCTTCTTCTTGGGCTCCTTCTTGGCAGTTTGAGGAGCGGGAGCAGAAGGATCAGCGTCTCGATTTGGGACTGAGGATGTTGCTTTAGCAAGACGCTGTTGTGCCAAAGGTTTACTTTTATTTTAGGACCTTCCGTTGTACCTTTTTGTATGATACTCTGGTCTTAGCTGATCTCAATGGCACCTGTTCGGGTGCAGCTGGGTTGGACTCGCCATTTGCAGCTGTCCAAAACTGCAAAAGGGTTCGACGCGTTCGCACCCGTACCTGTAAGGGCGTTGCTATAAGAGCCGCGTGCCCTCTCAGCTACCGTTTTTGTCTGTTCCCTTTGCAATTTTCGGTACACCGGGCACAAGGCTACCTCATGCCAGTCCTCCCGACAATGCGAGCATTTTTTAGAAGGGGCCCCTCTGCATTTTCCGCAGCATATTTTGCGAGTACAAAACGGATCGGCATGTCCGATCCGACTGCACTTCGAACAGGTTGCCACCCTTGGCACGTATGGCCGGTCGATCGGTATCCGGAGACCTTCAATAATGAGGGCCTGCGAAAGAACCGTACCCTCAAACGTGATCCTGATTGAGGAGGTCGGAACATATTTTTTTCCCTCCTTCGCTGAGGCGTCAAGCTTAAAAAGCTTTTTTAAGCCTCGAGCAATTTTACTTTTGGCGTACCATGAATTCTTTTGAGCTTATGTGCTATGTCTTCGACACATTTGCATACTTCACAATTGTGATTTTGGGTGATTTTAGATCTGTATTTCATTTCTTGAGTGTAAACTTTTTCGTTTACCAACATATATAACGTGCTTTTTTGCATGGAACTAAGTTTTATTTCGTTAATATTTTTCCATATTCTATCCCATTGCAATGTTGGATGTTTTTTGATGATTGATGGTGGCGCTATTGAATTGTTCATTGATTTTTGAATATTTTTTGAATTTATGTTATTTACTGCTTCATTCGATAGATAAGCCATTTCAATACGAATAGTTTTTGATGCAAGGGTTGGATTGTGGAATGTCTGCTATGTTTGGTGGATTTTGTACTTCCCTGATGTAATTTTTGGTGTATGGAATATATTCTATTTCTTTTATGTGTCTGTGCATAACTAATGCTTTAAGCTTAATTTCTGGTATCAGACCTCCTTGTTTTTTGGGTAGTGCTAATTGTCGTATTGCGATCCTTGGACCTCCTTTTGACCATATAAATGTCCCTAGTTTAGAAGTAATATTTTCCAAAAGTTTGTTGTTAATTGACAGAACTGAGCCAATAAACCATAACTTAGACGTAAGATACGTATTGGCCACTATTATTTTTTGGTGCAGGTTTAAATCTCTTCCCATGTGATGCCAAACTAACTGTGCAAATTTGTGGGATGTTGCTTCCCAGCTTAGCTTGATTGTAAGTCTCAACGAATTAGTAAAAAATATTCCTAAAATTTTGATTTTATCTTTGTTGGCTAGCCAATCCACTGTAATCCTGTTCCTGTCCGTTAGGTACCCGATGTCAATTGATCTAGATTTACTAGTGTTTAGTCTAGCACCCGAGTCAATTTCAAATTCTTTGAATATAATTTTAATTTTTTCCAATCTCATACTGTCTGTTGTTACTACCGAGATGTCTGCGCACGCATTTAATAAATCACCTGAATTGTTGCAAATTTCGTCTAATTTTTCTAACAATGGATTTATGTATATGGTAAATAGTACCATTGCTAATGGATCTCCTTGTCTAACAGATCGTGTTATTTGAATTTCTGGTAGGAGCGTACCATAAAGGTATACCCTAGATGACGATTTCTTATGAATTTTACTTATGATTTCTATTAATTTGCGTTTTACTTATGTTTTCTATTAATTTGCGAACGTCTTCTCTACGTCAAAGGAGATGAGCTTGCCAACTAATTTTTTTTTTCGCCTGACTCCATAATTTTATCCTTTATAGATAATATGGCTTGAAAAATGTTTTTGTTTTTCTTGCAACATCTCTGAGATTCATTGAGCAAATTGTTCTCTTCCAAGATTCCTGATATTCTAAACTTCAGAATGCGGCTAAAAATTTTATAGTCGCAATTTAGCAGCGTGATTGGCCGAAACATATGAATTGTTTCATTTTGCGATGATTCTAAGTTG
Source organism: Anopheles maculipalpis (assembly GCF_943734695.1). Classification (NCBI taxonomy): domain Eukaryota; kingdom Metazoa; phylum Arthropoda; class Insecta; order Diptera; family Culicidae; genus Anopheles; species Anopheles maculipalpis. The sequence goes on along the minus strand of NC_064870.1, from coordinate 20,356,447 downwards.
TGCTTGGGTACCAGAACAATTACACCTTCAACAAACAGAGAGGGAATTTGTAACGTCAGTGCTTCATTCATAATCAGATTGATTTCTTTATGTATGACATCAAAAAATATTTCATAGAATTCATACGGAAGTCCGTCCAACCCAGGGCTTTTGTTCTTTGTAGCAGTTCTAATTGCATTGAATATTTCTTTTGTTGTTATTTCATCTACTACAGTTCTATTCAGTTCACAATTTATGTCTATCCTTGATTTTACTTTCGATTGAACCTTTACGATGCAATTCGTCGTTTTGAAATAGGTCTCTAAAGTGGTTATTCACAAATATCTGGATATCATTTTCATTTTCAATTATTTTGTCTTGGTCTACGATTTTTTTAATGAAATTTGTTTTCTTCCTTCTTGAGCTAAGATGTATTGTGGACAGAGGTTCTCCAGCAATATAGTTGGTACTAGATCTTACATAGTTTAGAGTTTGTTCTCTTTGTAAAGTTAAGATTTCAGCTTTTATCCTATTGATGTTAACTTTTTCGTTAGGATTGTTAACATAATTTGAATACGCATCGTTTAGTTCCTTTTGCAATCTTTCGTATCTTTCATTAGTTCTTGAGTATGATAGCTTATTTTTCCATCTGAAGAAATTTTTTATTTTTGTTTTTGCCAACTTTGTCCACCATTCCATCCAGCTGTTATAATTCCTTTTTTGTCTTGTCCATTCGTTCCAGTTTTCATTAAATTCATCACATATCTCTTTCGTTATTAAATGTTTTTTGAACGGCCACATTTTTTTCTGAAAATGTGTTGATTTGTGCTGTTTGGAAGTGCTATCCTGAATGGATACGCTCTGTGGTCGCTAAAGGAAACACTTTGAATGTCTACCGTTCTTAGATTATCTTTAAGATTGTGTGATATATAAATCCTGTCAATTCCGGATGCTGTATTCGTGGTTATGTATGTGTAATCAATAGTTTTTTTTAAGAATGTTCCATGTATCTACAACTTGCACGTGATTGGTTGCATTTTTTAAGGCATAACTAAAGTTTGAACTTCCCACCGCATCTTTCTTGTCAATTACGCAATTAAAATCTCCGGCGATTATGATATTGTCTGTTGGATGTCTTAAGTGATGCGCTAACGTATGTTGGAAGAATAACTCTCTTACGTTCCTGTTCTGAATACCTGATGGTGCGTAAAGATTTATCAGTTTGGTTGTGTCGTTGATACTCATCGATATCATCCGTCCATCTACGCTTTTGTCAATGTATGTGTATTTGATTTCTTGCCGTATCGCGATTGCTGTTCCTCTCTCTCTTTCATCTATGTTGATAATAATATCATAGCCATATAATGAGTTTAGTTCGCTGATGGATCGGTTACATTCTTGCATACATATTATGTCCAAGTCTGACTTTAGAATAAACGATTTTAATGCATCAAATTTTGTTGGGTTTGAAATGTTTGCTATATTGATGGACCCGATTTTGCCGGACGTATAACAATTTTGTGGTTTCTTAGTATTCATTTTGACGTATGTAACCTTCCCCTCTCATCAATATCGGGTTTTGTCACATATCGTGTTCTGCCCCGTTTAGATTCGATACTCACTGTGTCCGTGATCAGCCTCTCAGCTTGTCGTTTGGCCGATGTCGATCGATCTCTTCCGTTGATTTTCTGCTTGTTTGGTGGTGGCTTGCTCTTGCTCTTCCTTCTTATATGGCTGGCGCTCGCTCTCATATTAACACGTCCCTGCCGCATGTTGTATTGGTGGTGATATCGTATCATTTCTCTTCTTATCATTCTGTATAGGATCTTTTTGTGGTGTGGCAGTAACATCTGCGTAGGATACGTTTAGCCGATCGTTCTCCTTTGATTTTTGACCAACTAGACGCCTATTTTGATTGCATGTCATTCCATGGTGTACATGGAGCTCACAGTAACGACATGTGGGCTTTTGACCTCGATGTGTTGCCAGAGTGGTTTCGCCTTTGATTTGTACAAAGGATGGAATAGGTTTGCTTGTTACCATCCGTACAAAGCGGTGTCCGTTGGGAAGGCCTGCAAAAGGGCTTGCGTCTCCCCATGTACCTTCCTATACATTTTACATTTTACATTTATTACTTATTTATTACATACCCAGAAAAGTATTTGGTTATTTCACTGTCGTTGATTCTGTTCGACAGGTCGTGCAGCTTAATCAGCACGGATCTATCATCCATAGCGATGGGAATTGTAAATTCCTTCCCTTGGCAAAGCATTGTGTGCTTTCCATCGTTTTCTTCAACGATCTTCAGAGCAATGCTCTGGTCCTTTACGTCAATAAAGGCGTTTACGCTTGTAGTGCGTAAGTGTATCCGCGACACTTGATCCTGCTTAACTTGCAGCTTTGAGGAGATAAATTCCATCACCTCTTTCACTGGTGGCCTAATAGGCAAATTTGAGAAGTCTACTCTCAGAGTAGCCTCTCTCGTTTCCATGGCAATACTCTTTTTTTTTGTACACTCTAATCTCACGTCCGTTCGCTTCGAGGTTTAGAGCCAGACTGACGCGTGCAAAAGATCGTAAAAACTCGTGTATAGAACAGAGCATATGTAACAAGTGTTGCGGGTAAACACAAGCGATAACTACATGGGCATCTTGAAGGTACCACCATGAAATGACTAAATGGGCGTTGCGAGTGTATCTGCACGACTCTCTCTCTCTCTCTCTCTCTCTCTCTCTCTCTCTCTCTCTCTCTCTCTATCTCTCTCTCCCCCCTCTCTCTCCCTCTCTCTATCTCTCTCTCTCTCTCTCTCTCCGTTTAACGAGCGTGTGATTTAAACATTATTAATCGATTTTATGTTTGTTTGCCCTATAGCTCCCGCGGTTTAAACACAAAACAAAAAACAAACGGCAAATTTTGGTCACAGCGCAGTTCTATCTGTTTGTTTGTGTGTGTGTGTGTTTTTTTTTACAAGGAGTTGAAAATCTTCATTAAGACACCCAATGAGGCGACATGGGATTTATACCCAGTAAAAAACTCTCCTTGGACCCTATGCACCCTCCCACGGGATCACCTCGCGGTATTACTTCATGGGAGGGGCAGTTAGTCTGTCTAACTGCCCCTCCCCTGCCCCTGTGCACTTAGTTTGTCTAATACGCACTAGCAACAATAACACTCTCGTTCACTACACAAACGTTCACAGACATTTACGGACATTCACTATACAAACAGCACACCATTTAACACTGAACGCTTAACGCTTAGGCACGACCATGTAGCTGGTCGTCTTTCCACCTCTGCTGCAGTTTGGACGTTATCAGCCGCATCGTTGTTGACGCTGCTTCCCATAACTCACTGCTCTGCAACATCAGCTGCACCAGGTTCGACTGGTTCACCTCTGTACCGCATATGCCATTCAGCTGCTGACGTTCTGCGCTGAATCTTGGGCATGTTCTGCCGTCTCGTCTGCATCCGGACACGCTGGGCATTGAGGTGAAGACGTGTGCCGACACCTGTACAGGTAGTTCCTAAAACAGCCATGGCCAGAAAGTATCTGGGTGACAAAGAAGTCCACGTCACCGTGCTTCCTGTCCAACCATGCTGCTACATCAGGGATCAGCGTGTGTGTCCACCTACCGTTCACAGCGTTGGACCAGCTGGTCTGCCACATCCTGATGGAGTTCGCCCTCGCAGCCTTTCTAGCAGCTCCCGCGTTGGGTTCCCCCGTACGTGCAATTTGGAAGCACTCTGAGTCCTCCTTGAGCGTTATGCACACAGGCGTCAACCCAGCAATCACGCAAACTGCTTCGTACGAGATCGTACGATAGGCACTAGCGACTCGCATAGCCAGCCGCCTATGTATTTTGTTCACTGCGTCTTGGTGCTGCTTCTGCTGCAAAATGTGCGCCCAAACTGGCGCACCATATCTCAACACTGAAGTGGCTACGTTGCAATGACGTCGCCTTATTCTGCTGCTTGCTCCTCCAATATTGGGCATGAAGGACGCCAACGCGTTGAATATTTTCATCGCCTTCGTGCAGGACTCCTCAAGGTGTTTCTTGAAGTTTAAACGATCATCGATGGTAACTCCAAGGTACCTGAGGTATCGTACAGATTCGATGTTGCTCGAGCCAACTCGTATCGTTGCCTTCTGCACTTCTTTATGGCTGCTTTGTCTTCGAGTCTTCGAGTGAGCTATCTGGAAATGAGCCTCCCGCATCCATGCATCGATCATACCGACCGCGTCAGTAGCCAACACTTCAACCTCTTCTATCGGCTCCCCGGTGACTTTCAGTGCGATGTCGTCCGCAAATCCGGTGAGCTCTGCTCCGGGCGGGAGTGAGAGAGTAAGCACTGCGTCATACATGGCGTTCCATAGAGTGGGACCGAGAACTGAGCCCTGCGGAACGCCAGCGGTTATTTTGGCTGTTTTCGGCCCTTCTTCCGTGTCGTACAGCAGAACTCGTTCGTCGAGATAACTCCTTAACAGCCTACACAGGTACGGGGGAACCTTCATGCGATCCAGCGCCATCGCAATTGCTGCCCAGCTTGCACTGTTGAAGGCATTCTTAGCATCAATTGTGATAACGGCACAGTAGCGAGCTCCACTTCTCTTCCGTTTGAACGCGGCCTCGCCTTTTTTCAGCACAGCTAACATGGCGTCAACCGTTGACATCCCCTTCCGAAATCCGTACTGCCTCTCTACTACGTACTGCCTCGTACTGCCTGTGGATGTGGGTGTGGGTGTGGGTGTGGGTGTGGGTGTGGGTGTGGGTGTGGGTGTGGGTGTGGGTGTGGGTGTGGGTGTGGGTGTGGGTGTGGGTGTGGGTGTGGGTGTGGGTGTGGGTGTGGGTGTGGGTGTGGGTGTGGGTGTGGGTGTGGGTGTGGGTGTGGGTGTGGGTGTGGGTGTGGGTGTGGGTGTGGGTGTGGGTGTGGGTGTGGGTGTGGGTGTGGGTGTGGGTGTGGGTGTGGGTGTGGGTGTGGGTGTGGGTGTGGGTGTGGGTGTGGGTGTGGGTGTGGGTGTGGGTGTGTGTTCGTGTTTTTGTGTATTATTTGATATTAAAAATTCATCTTCAGTGAATACAGGCCTTTCTCGCATACGCTACTACACACCTGCACACACACACATACACACACACGATTACTAAAACATCATATCATATGCTTTCGTTTCTTTCTTTCTTTTCCTCGTATCAAAATCCACTCACGCACACGCTCACAGTCACCCTCGTCCTCGCAAATATCATCTTTCTTTCTTTCTGTCTAACTACACATAGTTACTGCACTACGCGCGTTCTGTAAAGCTTTTTTCTTCTTTTGTTTCTTTAAATATGCTTAAATATGTGTGTCGTCTGGTAAATAGGGGCGGGGCCCGGTGGTTTAGGTGACAGCGGCGCCGGTCTTCAAACGGCAGGACCGGGGTTCAAATCCCATCCGGGCCGTCCCCCCGTAGTGAGGACAGACCAACTACGTGGTATCGGCAGTCTAGAAAGCCATTTCGATGGCCGGCATGACCTTAGAGGTCGTTACGCCAAGAAGAAAAAGAAGATGTGTGTCGGCAGGGTCGCTTGCAAACAAAAAACTTCTTCTTGCTTTTCTTCTGCTAAGAGAGGGAGGGGAGAGCAGGGAAGTGGAAAGGAAAGGAAAACGCTACTTTTCTTCATCATGATGGCTCTGTTAACTCTTTTAAAAACAAATGCATTCGAATACTTCTGCTTTGCTTGCTTGCGTACATAAATTCACAAGAGAAGAAGAAAGATTTCTTAATACACATATAGACAAAAGAGGGATAGATAAACATAAGAACTATCGAAGAGGATACATAATTTAAACGATCGATGATCATCCTTCAACATTAATAGTGGGTCGAAAGATAACCTTTCGTGTATTCCTCCTCCCGGGGGCCTCCTCCAGGCTTGTTCCTTCCAGCAATGGCGAACGATGAAGGAAGACGAAACTGATGACGAGTAGAGGATATAATTATAGATTTATTTAATACATTTACTTACTACTACATCTAACCTAACTGAACCGAACCTTATAAACCCTAATTAGAAAAAGAAAAATGGAAAGAAATAGATCCGTACTGCCAGAGAGTTAGCGGAGAAAGAGGTCGTGCCCGTTCGTTGTACCGAACTCGAAGCCTCTGGTGGTTCAACCCAGTGTTGCCAGAAACTCTTTTATGGCAACATTATCTACTGTTATTATTTCAGTTCAGTTCAGTTCAATTTTCATGTCTTACTTAAGAGTTTAACCTTATTTTTGTGACGTTTTACATTACGAGAATTCATAAATGTTCTATCTTGCACATTGCGAGCTTGCATTTGATATCTAGCATCTTCCTTATGTTTGGTCTTACGTAAACGTCTTGACCTTCGTGAATGAATGGTTGATCTTCCTTTCTGACATTCCCTTTCCTTTGATTTTGCCTAGACAACTCAATATTTGATTACAAATATTTTTTTCGCTTGCTCATTTACATTCAGTGGATCCATCTCATTTGTTTGGTTGAACGAAATCTCGTTAGGTGTGAAACCTGTAACTGAATGAACCGTTGCATTATACAATGATATTGCTATGGGAATAAGGTCTTGTGTGTTCATATTGATGAACTTGTGCTTATTTGTGTTATAAATTTCGATTATGGTCGAATGTGTCTTCTCTACTTGTCCATTACTTTCTGAAGATGATGCGTAAGTAAGTGAGCATCCTAAGTTGCACAAGAACTCTTTGAGTTGAATAGAGCTAAACGTTGTTTCGTGATCGGTAACTATTTGTTCAGGGATCCCAAAAGCACTGAAGTATTTAGCTAACGCATTCCTAGTTTTTCGTATCGATTGGAATCATTTGCGCCAATTTAGAGAACGAATCTACCATGGACAGAAAGTTTTTGAAGTTTATGGAGAAAATATCCATATGGACGCGTTCCATTGGTTTTGCAGTAGCTGGTCTCGATGATATTTTAATGTTGTACGGTTTTCGTTCGTACTTGTGTATGTTCCATACTGTACACGTGTTGACGGCAGCTTTGATTCTTTGATGCATCTTGGGTAAAAAGTACGCTCTCTTCAGTTGGTTTTCGATCTCATTGATACCTTGATGGGCTCTTTCGTGTTCTCTTGTGATAAGCTGGTTTTGTTCTTCTTTGGATAACACATTTTTCACTTGGAAGTGTGTTATAATCATGAAACCGCTGCAGCTAAAACGATTCTTGAAAGAGTTTTGAATTTGTTGGATTAGATTTTGAGGAGCTAAAATAGCCGTTTGTGGTATTTCTTTAGGATATCTAATATAATGAGTTCATCGTAAACCGTTCTATGATCCTGATCAGGATCGTATACCATGATCCTGATTAGACAACCGAAAAATAATTTGGTTGTGATAGTAATTTAGCGACTTTTCACTTGACTTGATGAAAAACTCGTCTGACGTGCTTCCTGAATGATTTTTAGCGAGAGTAGTTGTATTGTTAGAATTAATTTCGTTTGGAGCTTCAATTTTCCTGCTAAGAGCGTCTGCTACTACGTTAGCTCTTCCTTGTTTGTACTCGACTGTGTATTGTTAATTTTCTAGTTCAGGCCTCCAATTTAGAATTCTATCGTTCTTTAAAGAAGTTTTGATAAATGTTAGGGGTTCATGATCAGTAAACAATTTAAACTCATACCCATATAGGTATGGTTTATATTTACGGATAGCCCAAATAATTGCGAGTGCCTCTTTTTCGATAGTGGAATAATTAGTTTCTGCCTTATTTAACGTTCTGCTGCCAAACGCAATGAGTCTTTCAATTTTATTTTGTACTTGAAAAAGTACTGCCCCCAAAGCAAAATTACTCGCGTCAGTTATAAGTATGGACGGCAAATTGAAGTCAGGGTATGACAGTATCTGATCTGACGCTATCGTTTCTTTTAATTCAAGAAAGGAATTAATGTAATCTGTATCGTTGATATTGATGTTCTGGTCTTTTTTTTTAATATTTAGTAAATGGCTTTGTAATTTTGGAGTAGTGTTTAATAAATCGACGATTATAGCCGGATAGTCCCAGAAATTGTCCTATTTGTTTTTTATTTTTTGGAAGTGACCAGTCTAAGATTTTCTTTACTTTATCTGGGTTTGGTTTTATCCCGTCAGGAGAAATAGTGTGTCCGAGGAACTCGGTTTCTCTTTTTAAGAACTCGCACTTGTTTAACTGGATTTTTAAATTGAATTGTGCCAATCGTTCTAGTACCGATGAGACGTTTTCCAGATGAGTTTATAATTTTTTTCCAACTAGTACGATATCGTCTAAGTAAACATAACAAATTGTACCGATGAGCTTTGCCAGAATATTATTCATTGTGCGCTGAAATGAAGCTGGCGCATTTTTCAGTCCAAATGGCATTCCATTAAACTCGAAATGGCCATAACTTGTGGAAAATGCTGTTTTTTCTTGATGGTCGGGATGCATTTCGATCTGGTAGAAACCAGATTTTAGATCCAAAATCCTAAAATATTGCGATTTACTCAAGCTATCCAGGATATCTTCAATTTCAGGTATAGGAAATTTATCGCTGATAGTCTTTTCATTAAGCTTTCGAAAATCGATTACAACTCTAACCTTTTGAATTCCTGATGCATCTTTTCGTTTTGGTACAACCCAAATTGGAGATGCGTAAGGACTTTTTGAAGGTTTAATTGTGCCCGTTTCTAGCTTTTCTTTTATTTGAGCTTCTACGTCTTGTTTGTATACGTGTGTATACAGGAACATCATCTTTTGTATTTATTTTATGCTTTACCACGGTTGTACTCGTGAGCTTTTCGTTACTTTTTAGGAGTACTTGATGATGTTTCAACATAATCTTGATAAGTTGTTCTCTTTCAAAATTCGATAAATGATCAGTTCTAATTAAATTTTCAGTCATCTCTTAGTATTACAATCGAACGGGATAGGTGAAATTGTATCAAGATTATTAACAGTTATATTTAGATTTGCAATTTGTGGAGCGATTTTACTGGATGTTAACTCATTAATGGTTGATTTATTAATCAGTGAAGAATAAATGCCAGGTTCTATGAGAGTGTCTTGGTTAAGTTGTTGAAAAGTTGGCACAAACCAGTCTCCATTGCAGTCAGTTGCGACTGTTACAGTTTGATGAAAGTATTTGTTAGCATAATATTTTTTGAATTCAGTTTCTACACCTTCAATAGTAATAGTATTATTACGATAATTTATGATGGTATTAGTTTCGGCCATAAACTTTGAACCTATAAGTCCGTCAAAATAAGTGTGAAAATCGTAAATAAAGTAAGTTTGTGGCTAGATTTGCTGTCCTAACAATTTGCATGTCACTTTCGTACTTGTAGTATGATTTCCGGAATTTCCGATATTTTATTTATTTATTTATTTACAATTGATTATGACGGTTCAGTGCCGTATTGTCAACACCCCTTGTATTGAAAAAAAAAATACAATCATATTGATAAGGCGTTTCCTCCTTATTCTATGCCTTATCCCGGGCATACTCGGTTATGGATGGTTGTGGTGATGGTGATGATGATGATGTATTGGTGGATGATGTGCGTTCTGATGGTCCGGTACTATTGCTGTGGCTATTGTAATGATGATGGTTGGTTACATCCGAATTCCGGCTATTGTGGTGTTGTGGCTGTTCTATTGTTGATCATTTTGCTATGGTCTGGACTGCAACAAACAAATAAACATTGTTAATACAGCACGAACATTTATTTGTCTGCGTACAGTGTTCTCCAGTGCATTCCAGCAATGACAATCCAAGCTCAATCTAGTCAAAGTCCAATCAAAGGATGATCGACAAGCTCTATCCCGCAGCAGCGAAAGCGGCATCACTACTCTCGAGACTGAACCCGCCAAACACCCAGAACCCGACGCCAACGTTGTCAAACTCAATGTGCCAAAACTGGACTGGAGTGGAGAACACTGTACGTTCAACAATGCCTGCCTCGGCAAAACTGAACAATGCGCCGGAGAGCTTTTTTCCGTAACGCTTCTCTGAACTTTCACGGTGAGACGACGACATGATCACGCTCTCTCGGCCGTTAAATTCGGGAGAGTGAAATGTTGCATCGTATCTTTTCGCGCAGCTCACACGATCGTTTCGAAGGTATGCAATGCAATGGGTTGATTGTTCGTTTCACGAGAGCGAATCGCGGACGTTCACCGCCATGTCAGCGGACGTTCACCGCCAATGGTTGACGGTAATTTTTCGTTCTCGTTTTGTTTTTTTATTAATGAATGATTGAATAAAATAAATCAATTAGGATTCGGAGATAAGGTGGCCTTTCACGGTTTGCAGAAGGAAATGTCTCCAAACCAATATGATTAGTAACTAACAATTTGCATCAGCAATTTATTTTTGCGATAGGTAGAATTGATTAAAATTAATGTACAATAACGAAAAGTTTTTCAAGACATCCGCATGCCCCAATATCCTCTAAAATATCCCGCACATTTACCGCTAATCGGAAAACACTGTCCCCGTGTCATTATGCGCGCCAATTTGACTACCACACACAAAGCTTTTTGGGCGGCACTAATCATTCTTACTCGATCGTTCGGAGTGTACAAAGTGTTTGGTGTGGTTAAGTGCAGTGAAGTAAAAAGTATCTCGTGATGTGCAATATAGTAAATGTGCAGTGCGTCGACGACTTGATCGTGTTAGCTCAGGACAAGGAGAAGTTAGCTAGGGCTATGATTGAGGTAGGGCTTTTGCGTCCTGTGCAGTCGTGCGAGTACTGCGGGCACGATGGAGACAAGGGTGTCGCCTAGGCGGGATCAATTAAAATGGATTTGTGTCTACCGAATGCACTATCCGCAACGGTAGTGCATTTGAAAACTCAAATCTATCGTTGGCACAAATCGTGCGTTTTCTTTTCGAGTGGGCTCGCAACTCACACACTACACACAAATGCCAGGACGCGAAAATATCAGACCACACGGCGCACAAATGGAATAGGTTAGTTCAGGATAAGTGTAGGGCATTTTTTGAAAAAAATGTAAAGCCTATTGGTGGCGACGGACTGACGGTCGAAATAGACGAGTCCGTCGTCACCAAACGGAAGTATAATCGAGGTAGGGTATCCGAGAATAATCAGGTTTGGGTAGTAGGGGGTGTATGTAGGGAAACGAAGGATATGTTTATAGAAATAGTAGAGAAGCGAGATAGGGAAACACTGCACGCCGTAATCCTGAAGCACGTTAGGCAAGGATCCACAATCGTGACAGATTGCTGGAGAGCTTACAGCGGTATCCAGGATTACGGATACCAACACAAAACGGTCGACCACTCAGAGAATTTTGTTAATCCGTTAGATAGGGATGCTAGAACACAGAATATAGAGGGTGCGTGGAAGTTGTTGAAGAAGTTTTTTTTAGCTAGTAAGGGAACGAACAAGGTAGGTCTAATTGGGTACATCCGGGAGTACCAATTCAGACGGCAGTATTATAGTAATATTTTCGAAGCTACGATACTTGCTTTAAAAGCTGAGTAGGCCCAGCTTAGATAGGCCCAGAACATAGGAGCACAGGAAGTGGTTGACAGCTAGGGCCAGGGAAAGAACATTATAGGAGCCCAGATAGTTGATAGGTATAGTGGGTTTAGCGAGCTTGGACAGGTTCAAGGCCCCACTTTTAGTATCAAAGGTTAGATAGGCAGGTTTAGTAGGGACTGTTAGTTCGGCGGCAGGCTGTCAAGTGTTTGTCAAGTGATGGTTCCAGCAACACCGGTACAACAGCAGAGACTAAGTATTAATTTCGTTCCTTTTACTATTTTTATACCGTTATATGCTTTAATTAATTATTTTCTTAGGTGGCTGACAAACGCTGAAGTGTGCGCGACATTAAGATGCCAAAAGAAATGCTATTAAAAAAATAGCAACTAATGCGCGTGCAGCTTCAGAACTCCTATCTCTTACCTCCACGTGGTGTCAGCTGGAATGTGGACGTTATGCTTTTTGTGTAACGTTCATGTACAGAAAGAGACGTGGGATGATTTTCAATCTTTTCAGAAACATAGCAACAATAGTATACTTCCCAACGCAGCAGGCATGATGCGGGCATTTAGCACTTCAATCGAACGGTAAGTTACACACAGAACAGTCACCACTGTGCAATACAACTTTCTAACACAAACTTTACGCAATTTTCTTGTAGGGACCTACAAATCCACTAGGTAGGGTAGGTGTGCTACACTTTTCCCGGTAGAAGGTGAGAAGGTGCATGTGCAATGTGCGTGTCCTGGTTGGTGCGAGCTGCATGTGATACGCTTGAGCTGGCGGACCCGGTAAGATTAGGTATGTAGATTTTTTTTACCGGCTTTAAACAACCGAGATTAGCTAGGTTAAAATCTCGGTTATAAATAAAAATGTCAGCTTAGCACGATCAGCTGACGGGTACATCATCATCCGAACCCGCGTAAGGACCTAACAGTCGCTAGCGTTTTTCAAGAAGCACGCGTTTAACTTTTTGTTTTTATTAATCAGAAGAACTTTTTCGCTGCGGACTGGAGTGCTTTAAAACATATAGCGAACATATAGCATTGTGGGAACATATAGCGGAACGAGAGCAAGGAGAGATGGCGCGTCGGTGACTCCAAAAAGCAGACCAGCAATAAAAGCGGTTTCAGCCTGGGATCTTCTGTATTCCTGCGCGCTGTTAGCTTTAACATTTGACACCGAGTTGAGTACATACACACTAATAACTAGGTACGTTTAAAACTACCACATCATCGTGTGTATGACATCCGACACAGTTTCGTAGAGAAGTAGTTTATCTAAGCGTACCACCTTGCTCTTGCTGACAATTTATCTGCCGCTTTACATCCAGAATACCAGTTGATAGTTGAAAAAAATTGATTGTAGAAATAGAGTAATATATATAAAGTTAAGTGTGCAGGCGAAAGTCTACTATTCTTTAACAGCTGGTTCTTGTGCGAATACCGTACAAAGAGAAAATTACTGGATGATTAATTTTTTTATTTATTTACAATTGATTATGACGGTCCAGTGCCGTATTGTCAACACCACTTGTGTTGAAAAAAAAAAATACAATTATATTGATGAGGCATTTCCTCCTTATTCTTTGCCTTATCCCGGGCATACTCGGTTATGGTTGTGGTGATGGTGATGATGATGATGATGATGATGATGATGATGATGATGATGATGATGATGAACATGTATTCGTGGATGATGGTCCGGTTCTATTGCTGTGGCTATTGTAATGATGGTGGTTGGTTGCATCCAAATTCCGGCTATTGTGGTGTTGTGGCCGTTCTATTGTTGTCCTTTGTGGATTGGTCTGGACTGCAACAAACAAACCAATATTGTTAAGACAGCACATTTATTTGTCTTCGTACAGTGTTATCCAGTGCAGTCCAGCAATGACATTCCAAGCTCGCTCTAGTCAACGTCCAGTCCTGTTGTTACTGTTTCGCATCCTTCTAGCCATCCTCCAAAGCGAATTAAGTGAAGCGGAAGGGTCTAGGTTATTGACGTATCTACGCCAATAGCCCTTTTTCTTCGCCTTCAACAGGTTTTTGCACGATCTCTCCAGTCCTTTATATTTTTCATATAAAGACCTTGAGCCCGTGTCCCGGAATGCTTTAAACGCCTCCCGCTTCTTGTTAAAAGCCGCTTGGCAATCCTTGTCCCACCAAGGAGTGGGAGGTTTTTTGAATGTCCTTGCTTGGTGGGAGCGCCTTGTTTGGGCTTCAAGAGCGCACTTGTTTATAATGGAAACAAGTTTTTCGTACTCCTGAGCTGGAGACAAATCTTCCAAGTCAAGAGAAAGTGAAGCGGCTACTAATTCACCGTATCTCGTCCAGTCGATGTTCTTCGTTAAGTCACATTTAACGGGGATTCCACCTTCTGGACATCCTCCCTTGATGTAGGAAATTTCTATCGGCAAGTGGTCACTACCGATAGGGTCCTGGATCACCTTCCAACTAAAATCCAGTGCCATCGCTGATGGACATAGAGACAAGTCCAGTGCACTCGCCCTACTCTTCGGTGTGTGCATCCTAGTTGCCTCTCCTGAGTTGAGGATTGAAAACCCGAATCTGTCGCAGATGTCTCGGATAATTGGAGCGCGAATGTCATCCTTATCGCAGCCCCAGTCGATTCCATGGGAGTTGAAATCTCCCAGGATCAAAAGTGGTCCAGGCAAGACCGCTGCTAAATTTCCAAGATCCTCTTTGAACTTTTGAATTTTTTCTTTTTCATTGTTGGCTATCGGGGGGATATAAATGGATGCAATTGTCACGTGAAGATCGCCAATTTTTGCCTTTACTGCGACAGTTTCAATAATATCTTGTCTAGGGGTGGGTATTCTGGTGAAAGTGTGACTCTTTCGAACACCAATCAGTACCCCTCCACCCCTTGTAATGCGATCTTCACGGATTATATTATATCCGGGGAAGGTAAGATTAATGTCTCCCGATAGCCAAGTTTCACAGAGGGCGAACACATCGCAGTTGTGCTCGCCCACTAATGCTTTAAAGGAGTCTAGCTTACCAAGCAAACTCCTACAGTTCCACTGTAAGATGGTAGCCCTTGGAGGAATTAATCGTCCAATCGGACCATCATGCTTAAGCATGGCCATTGGGCCAGCCACTGTTTGATCATCCCCTTCAGGAAAGGAAGGGCCCAAGTAGCGATCATGTGCAGGTGCTGCGGGAGGTTGAGGGTCATGAGGAGGGACTCTAGGATCTCGGAAAGGGACGGGGTAGGGGTTTTCGGAGAACCCCCGATTGGAAAAGCCAAGCTTTCCAGAGGGGCTTCGGTCCGGGGGGATCGCTTTTTCTTGGGCTCCTTCCTGGCAGTTTGGGGAGCGGGAATGGGTTGTTCAGCATCTCGTTTCTGGACTGGGGTGGAAGCTTTAGCTTTGGCGAGACGCTGTTTTGCCATGGATTTAGTTTTTGTCCTTAGGACTTTCCTTTGTACCTTTTTATAAGGTACTCTCTTCACTGGTCTCAATGGCACCTGTTCGAGTGCAGTCGGGCTGGACTTGTCATTTGCATCTGTACCCAAAACAGCAAAAGGGTTTGATGCGTTTGCTCCCTTTAGAGCATCGCTGTACGATCCGCGTGCCCTCTCGGAAATTGTTTTCGTCTGCTCCTTTTGGAATTTTCGGTACACGGGGCACAAAGCTACCTCATGCCACTGTACTGGATGATTAATATTGTTCAATAAATTTTACACCAAACTATAGTTCTGAAAAATGTGCTTCAATCCACTATTTACCAAACTTAATGTTCTCAAACGAATCATAGAAATAAAAGGATAAATATCTAAACTTTATGAACTAACTAATGGAGTAATCGGTTTCAGTTTAAAATGTATGTATGAGCCATATGTTCAAAAGATTGTTGCCAATTTTAAAGTCCCTCACCTTTAGTTCTATAAATCAGTACCAATATGCTGTGGAAATAGCTATGATTTTGATTCTAATAAAAGGGCACACTGAAATATTGTTCAAACACGAGTTCCATTAATCAAACAATGAACGAATGTTGAACGCGTGTAAGTAACTGTAAGTAACTTACAGGACTTAGTCCGGTTCTATCATATCATCCATAGACGCTGCCTCTGTTTCGTGTATGGGTCTACCGTTTATTTCCTCTTTGACTTCATTTATGCCTCGCAGGATAAGGTCCGGATGGATTTTGTGTTGGCCATACAGGATGGGTCTCTTTTTTTCTGCATTATCGAACTGTTGAAGCTAATCCCAAATACGTTGCTAAATCTCCACACGTGACATAATACAATCCACGATACAATCGAGTGAGATGTCTTACCGCAAAGAAACACTTTTATGCTGATCGATCCCTAGGTTTGAATTTTCTTTTGGCTATACAGTAATGTCCTGAGTTTTTTAAGTAATGTCGTGTGGTTTAATTTATCCCTAATTATATGTTTGGATTTCTATACAAGGCACAGGATCCAGTCAAGTGAGATATCTTAACGCTAATAAATTATTTCCTGTCGATCAGTCCTACGTCTTCAAAATTAAAAAAAAGTTCTGCATTATTTTATTTTTTTCTACCCAACAAACAATTATACGACCTTTCAAAACCACCTGTGTTGTTGAAAAATAGTACTGCTAAGAAGTTTTAGTCAACCGAGTATGCCCGGGATAAGGCAAAGAATAAGGAGGAAATGCCTTATCAATATGTGAAAATCTACTCAACACAACGGTGTTGACAATACGGCACGGGACCGTAATAATTAAATGTAAATAAAAAAAAAGAAGTTTTAGTCGCCAAACATTGTAATTGTAGAATTGTGCGTTCGTATTTTGTTCGTGAGGGGTAAAAAACAAGATTTAGAAAACCTGAAAACATCATACATAAATTAAAAAGTATCTAAAATTAATCTTACTTATTCATCAAAATGGCATTAAAGCAGTTTTTCAAGTATAATAAAAAAATATAAACATTGTTTTTTATTTTTTACAAAAGAGCATCGTGAAAATGAAAATCTTTGGCAAGAAGGTAATTCCGCTGTTCCTGGGGCTGGATATGAATTTTATTTTGAGAATGAATTAGATTCTTATTTAAACGTATGCCATGCTTTAATTGTAGAATTTGCGTTGATACCGGTTCTCATGTTTCTAAGTATAAACAAAACGATAACTGATTGGTGTTTTTGTATATATTTTTAAGTGATGATTTTTTATCTGGGAGATACACCATTCTACAATACGGCCAGGCAGTTCTTATTGAATAAAAAAATAAATAAATAAATAAAATACACCGTTTTTACAAACGGGTACAACAAGGGAAATAAGGAAATGCCTTATTTTTTATTATTAATTAATTTAATCAGCACAAGCTGCGCTGAAAATACGGCATTGAGCCGTCATAATGGATATTAAATAAAAATATACCGTTTGTATGAACTAGCAATGGGGACCGGTTTTGCGTCCTGACTTATTTTTAGTCCCGATTTATTTTTGTTCACCTCGTCACCTCGCCGAAAAAGCTTAATTAAGGGAGGGTTAGTAATGTCTCGTTGCGTTCTGGGCACCAATTATTAAATAAAATTACATTATTTTCTAGAATTCACATTGTAACGTTGCTCGCTCCACGAAAATATTAAATGTTTGTACCGGTGGTGTTAATTCCGATCATTCCTCACTAACTGAAATACACCTAATATGCTGCAAAAAACCGCACTAAAATCGGTGTATAAATGAGGTAGTTAGCGAAAATAAAGTGCGTGCGCGAAATACATACACCACCCAAAACCCACCCATCCTCCACAAATGAACAATCTACGCATCACCTTAAATGCACGCACATTGAACGTAGAAGCAAAGAAAGGCGAGGCGAAAAAAGGAGAAGAAAACATCTACGCGTGTATTCCTGTGCGCTTTCGCTCACTCTCACGCAAGGTTACGACAGCGCTTAGCCGAATTAAAAAAAAAAAACAGCAATATTATTCGTCGCGCAACACAATGACCTAAACCGAACAATACAGTCTTTACTTCCAGGAGAATCTGGAGTGGCCTCTGATCCGGATCTTTTGAATCCAGATGTTCCTGGAAGTGTAGCATTGCATGTATTGATCGCTCGTGGTCAGCATTGTCATCGTATGGATACCGTCATTCTTTTTTGCTTCCTTCTTGTTCATATAATGTCTCGGTCGGGGAAAATATTATTTAATTAGTTGAGACATTGGGATCGTCCACTTCCATTCCTACATAGCATTCTTAAACGGCGCATGATTAGACTGAAGATGTTGTATTGAGTGTACGGAGTCGATTGCACAAAGAACGGTGCTTCATATTCGGCCGTATCACCGTTTGAAGTTGTACCAAAAGACTATAACGATGCAGCAACGGCTAAACAATTCGTGACGCACGGATAAGCTGATGAGATCGATACGTTTGATGTTTTGCTGCCTGCTGGAAAGGATCACCGTTCTGAACGTACAACGTGATCGTCGAAGCTACGGCAGACGATATAGAGATGGCAGCTGAACATGCATTAACCTGGACTACGATATCAAGGAACTAGAACAGATTTCAGTGTCGCAGTGTCGCGACAATATCCATGAATGTTCTTTTTCTTTGGCCTGCTCAAGATTGAGCACGCCGTGTCGACATGGCCAGGTCTCCAATCAGTTTCCAAGAAACTCGATCTAGGGCTGCAGTCCTCCATCCACGGCTGCATCCGATCTCCGAAAGATTAGAATCCACTTGATCCAGCCAACGAGCTCGCTGTGCTCCTCTACGCCTCGTGCCGAACGGGTCGCTGACGCGCACTTTCTTAGTGGGACATGAGTCCGGCATCCTCATCACGTGTCCAAGCCAGCGTATCCTTCCGGCTTTGACTACCGTCAGGATATCAGCACTGCCAAACAGCTCAACTAGCTCGTGGTTCATTCTCCTTCGCCACACGCTCTGCTCGCACACACCCCCAAAGATAGTCCTTAACACCCGCCGTTCGAAAATGGCGAGTGCATTGGCGTCCTCCGTCAGCATAGTCCAAGACTCGTACCCGTAGAGGACTACCGGACGTATCAAGGTGCGGTAAATCGTGCATCTCGTGTGTTGTTGGAGTCTTCTGGATCGCAAGAGTTTGTGGAGTCCGTAGTAGGCCCGATTTCCCTGAACAATGTGCCTTCGTATTTCGCTGCTTACGTTATTGTCCGAAGTTACGATCGTACCAATGTAGCAGAACTCCTCTACCACCTCGAGATCGTCGCCGTCAACTGAAACTCTGCTTCCGAGTCGGGCTCAATCACGGTCAGAGCCTCCGGCAAGCAGGAATTTTGTCTTCGTCGCAATGATGCTCAATCCAATTCTATTGGCCTCGCATTTCAGTCAGGTGCACGCCTCGCACGCCGCCACAGTTGTCCGTCCGATGATTTCGATGTCATCCGCGAAGCCAAGGAATTGGAGAGATCGGGTGAAAATCGTGCGCCGGATGTCGAAGCCCGCGCTTCGCATGACACCCTCCAGAGCGATGTTGAACAACAAACAGGAGAGTCGGTCTCCTAGCCTCAGACCCCGGTGAGATTCGAATGATTCCAACAGCATGCTCGAAACTCTCACCTTGCACTGCACCATAGTGGCCTTTAGCAGCCGTGCCAGCTTCCCAGGGAATCCGTACTGCTGCATGGTGTTCCATAGTTTGGTTCGATCTATGGTATCGTAGGTCGCCTTGAAGTCAATAAACAGGCGGTGCGTAAGGATCTGGTGCTCCCGGCATTTTTGGAGGATCTGCCGTAGAGTGAAGATTTGGTTGGTTCTCGATTTGCCTCCAACAAATCCAGCTTGATAGCTTCCGACGAAATCTGTAGCAGGGGCTCCAGTCTGCAGAAGAGTATTCGGGACAGGATCTTAAAGGCAACATTCAGGCCTGTGATGGCCCGGAAGCTAGCACAGTCCATCCTGTCGCCTTTTTTGTACACCGGGTGTATAACACCCAGTTTCCTTTCATCCGGTAGTTCTTAACAGTCAGCTGATGCATGATGGTGGAAATCCTCTCCGGACCCATCTTGAACAGTTCGGCCACCAGCCCATCGCTGCCAGCTGATTTGTTGCATTTCAGCTGTTTGATGGCGCTGATGACTTCGTCCAGGGATGGCGGGGGTACCTCGTCATTGTCTAGCTGGCTGTCGTAGTTCTGCACTCCTCTGCTTCCTGCGCCTAGTTCGGTGCCTCCTGCATCTGCTCCGTTAAGTTGTCTGTCGAGTAGCACTTCCACCTGTTGATCACCTCTCGCTCGTTCGACAGGATATCTCCTTCCTCGCTGCGGCACATAGCGATCATGGGAGTAAAACCGTCCCGTGCCGCATTCAACATCGTGTAGAACTTGCGAGTTTCCCCCGACTGGGATAATTGCTGCATCAGTTGCTCGTCCGACTCTTCGAAACTCCGCTTTTATCCTGGAAGAGCCGGATCTGCTGCCGCCTCAGTCGTCTGTAGTGTTCCACGTTCCGCCGGGTCTCGCGCTGGAGCATTCGGGTACGCGCTGCATTCATCTCGGATAGTGCTCGTCCGCACTCATCATCAAACTATTCCTTCCTCTGGTTGCGTGTCACGCGGCCTATTGTTCGCTCGGCTATGTTGTTGATGGCTTCCTCCACCATACGCCAGTGGTCATTGAGGGACATCCCCTCAGTGGTGGTGTCCTCCGGCAGCGCTTCCCCAAGCGCATTTGAAAAGTCCCTTGCCACATCAGCTTATCTCAGCCGATCTATGTTGAGCCTTGGGGTAGGCTGAAAGCGCAGCTTATTGGCGACGCAGAGTTTTTGGCTTAACCATAACCAGGAATGGATCTTGTAATATGATCGCGCACACACGCACTGTCGGACTGCATCGGCTGCATGCGCGGTCACATTGCTCGAGTAGGGAATGTCCGTTCTCTCGAAATCAAGGTGGAAACTTTCGAATCGGTATCGCCTTTGATCGTCCAGGCGATCATAGAAATCTGGAAGAGATTTCCCTTACTGGATTGTTGGAGACATCGAGGCCTTACCTTGGGTAGGGGGACTCTCGAAGCTCATGAACTAAAACGCAATTATTTTGTGGATAGGTTGTTCTAGTCTTGGAGGTCCGATCGAACATCGTCGTCCAAAACATTTTCGCTTTTATTTATACCATAATTTTGTTGGGTTTTTTTTTTGACAATTTTCTTGTTATAAAAAATAGGGTTGAAATAATTGTTTGTTTTCTGTCGACGTCCGTTCAATTTGGTAATTTGATTAAAGTCGGTTCGGCGTGAGAACCAACATGACGATTTTGGTTCAGCGTCAGCAATAAGTTGTATTTGGAGACGTTCTTTCCTGTTTTGGGGTCTCATTGCTAGTGTGTTATTTGTTACTTGTTTGTCATGAGTTGTGAGAAGTGCTATTGTGAGAAGTGCTACGTTTGCACGTAATGTGTTTGAACAGCGGTGCGGTTGATTGCTTCGCTTGCATAAAATGTGTCGCCAATAAATTCACATTGGGTATGCCTAAAGTTATCTATTTGGTGTTTAATTGCTGACCACTGTCTGTACTCGCCAAGGTGAGTGTCTAGACGTTTTTGAATAAATATCGTATTGCATAGCGTTACGCGATAGCTGGGTGCGCTGGTCAATGTTTGGTTGTTTTGTTTTAAGCGTGCGCTTGGTCAAACTGCTAGATGTGCATTTCTTGCGCTCTTGGTTAATGCAAGTTGTTTGTTGAATTGTTGATCTTTTGTTCACCGCATGTTGTTATGTAACGCTTGTCATATGCGAGATAATCTATGCTCTAGTGAGATGTTTAGCAGATATGCTACAATCTGAGTCAACGTTTGCTCCTCTATAGGTCCTTACGTCGATGGTATCCGAGAAGTGCCTTCCATCGATAAGAACGTGGTCAATCTGGGAATATGTCTGCTGTGGTGATCTCCAGGTGTAACTGAAACGAGGTGCGTGCTGGAAGAAGGCTGTGCTTGGAGGAGGCAAAGTTCACGAGCCGAAGCCCGTTGTCATTCGTCAGCTGGTAGGCACTGAAACATCCTATCGTTGATTTAAACACCTCCTCCCGTCCGACCTGATCGTTGAAATCTCCGATGACAATTTTGACGTCGTGTTGTGGACAGCGTTCGTACTCCCTCTCCAACTGCGTATAAAAACTGTCTTTATTGTCATCGGTGCTTCCAGGGTGCGTACTATGCACATTGATTATGCTCAGAATGAAGAACCTTCCGGGGATCCTCAACCTGTACATCCGATGATTGATCGGCCATCACCCGATCATTCGCTTTCGCATCTCACCTATGACCAGGAACGCCGTACCGAGTTCATGCTTTTCTATACCACTTTGGTAGATCATGAAATCATTGCGGTAGGGACGTTCCGTTACTCCTTTCCAGCGCACCTCCTGAAGTGCTACTACTCCGAAGCCGCGGGCCCTTACTTCGTCCGAAAGAATGCGGATGCTTCCGGGCGATGAGAGGGAGCTGCAGTTCCATGTCCCGAGATTCCATTCCAATCGTAGTCCTTATTCCGTGGCGTGGGTCTGTATCTGTTGATCCGATTCGAAATTTGTTGGTTCCCTTTCATTGCAATGGTATTGGGGGTGGCTTGCAAGGCCTCTCCCCCAGCCCCCTGTATCGTCAGAGGCCCTTCGTATCCTAGCTGATTAAAGTCCCGTAGGATGCCAAGACAGAAGAACAACCAGCCGCCCCTAACATGGAGAATAGACGCTAGTTAACGGTAGATGCGTTATTTTCAAGGACCATTGAGAACGGATAAGGAATTTCGCCGCAAAACCGCATCATCAACACTTAGCTCCTACCCAAACTGCTCTAAGGCATCGAGAATGTTTCACGCGAGCGAGCAACCTTCGAGAACAGACCCGCTTACCACACAGCCTATCCTATATGCCACTGATGCATTCGTCACCAGCCCGGTTAACTCCCTCCTATGCGAAAGCGGCTTCCTTCCTATGCAACACATCATCACCAACCGACTAGTCGTAGCTGCAGCTCGGATCCTTGAGAAAGGTTTTCGACGCAACTGCAATCACCAGAGTCCCCAGAACAAACGCAGAACCAGAGCAAACGCAGAACTACAGACACTCACCAACCAACAGTCACCATCGATCATCCAATCCACCCGCCGGGGAATTCGTCCCTGCTACCTCCCATAGACTGGGAACTCAATTGTTCATTAATGATGTCTACTCTGTCCTTCCTTATGACTGTTTCTTTTGTTATGCAGATGATTTGAAAATTTTCAATTCACCTGAACACCTGACCACACCACAAAATCACCTGATCCTCTTCACTGCCTGGTGTTCGTCTAACCATCTAACGTTATGTCCTGAAAAGTGCAACGTCATGTGCTTTAGTCGATTTTGTGTTCCTATTGCCAATAAATACAATTTAAATAGTGTTGCAATAAACCGTATGCATACCGTTAAGGATCTTGGTATTACATTAGACAGCAGATTAACGTTCCTTGAACATATTGATGTCACAGTAAAAAAAGCGCGTAAGATTATCGGTCTAATTGAAAACCCATTGTAGAACACTGCTTTGTTGTCTGGAGTCCGAGTTGTAGTTCATCGGTTGAATGCATTGAAAGGGTTCAGCGATCGTTTACTCGGTATACTAGGTGTTGTTTAGTTGTTTATTGTTGTTCGCCGATGGATTTATTTTTTCTCTCTACTTCCACATGTTTATAACCATATTAAGGTTAAGTTTAAGGCATACTGTGTTGTTAAGAGTAAATCAGACAACATTAAACTGAATAAATTATGAAATTATGAAAATTGTTATGGCTATGTTTATTTTTTTTTTGAACTACTTGTTTTATTTATTGACTGTTAAAATAGGGTTTTGCATTGTTTTGTGGCTGTTGCTGATAGAATTGAAAAGGTAACAATAATAATATTGTATTAACTTATTTTATGCATATTTATTACTCTTTGTCAGTGTAAGATAATCAGAAAATATCTCAATGAACGAAAATTATTACAACCGAGATTAAATCTTGATTATGATTTTTTTTTATTGACTCCTCGTTATGCTGTGGTTCGCCATAGTTATTGGAAAATATTGATAATTTGCAGTATACGAATTTAAATTATGTTATTTTACATGCGACGACTGCTGCGCGTGCCAGCTTAGATATAACTTTTACAGCTTACACTGTGTTTGCTAACTTGATATTTGTAGCTGATTGTTGATGTTTATTCACGGAGCTGATATCGGTCCTGTTTGTTGACGTCATGAAATTCACAGCGTTTTTCAAAACTTGACTTTTCACAAAATCAGTGGTGCTAGTGCTAATGTTGGCTGTTGCTCCAAAGTTGCACTTAACATATCCATATAGATTTGCTCCATTTAAGACAAGCGCAATAACAACCAGTAGCTGTAACGGGAAAATATTCAAAAATTTAGATAAGTATTAAACAAATATAAAAAAAGTCTTGTTATTATAGTTACACGATCATTGTATGTAATGTGGCATAAAAAAGAGGTATTACACTCTTATTATTTTTACCGTGCTTTTGTACAAATGAGCGCTTGTTTATGACATTGGTGATTCTTTTTCACTAAAAATCCACTTTAGAAATAAAGTTGACTGCCTGCTTCATAAATCCTAGATTTGCGGTACAAACTAACTGTAATATCAGCAAAATTTAAAAACTTCTTTTTTGTTATCCGAAATTGTGCATCTTGTGTGCAAATTGTGCGAAATTGTGCCGATGAATCAAATGCCTTTTTAGTGGTTTTAAAACATGATATGTCCAACAATAGTTTTGGTAAAATTGGCATATATGCTGTTAAAAAAACGTACATAGATATAAACTTCAGATCTTCAACACAAACAATCATTTTTCTTCAACAGAATAAGCGACTGGAAGTAAGTACTGTAAGCTAAAATGGAAATTTGCATAATCCATACTTGCTTAACTGGATATCTTTACTTTCACCTCCTTCAACGTGTCAGCAAGCTACTCCATTCTCAGAACACTAATGAGACTAATTTGTGTGCAATCACTTCTACGAAGTACCTAAGCATTGAAACGAATATTATAAAATAATCTCAGACTACATTATAACATGACAATACGGTGACGTGCCATCATAATTAATAATAAATAATTAATTCGTTATAATGATTTTTTAGAAAGCTGAGATCATTTACGGCAACTTTCAAACATGTATAGGCAGAAAAAACAAGGACGATAAGAAAAGAAAACATGTATCTTAATATACTCATTCAATATACGTACCAACCACTTGAATTTCAAACCAAACAAAGCGGTAATGAAGAAAAATGTCCATATGATTGGAGTCGTCAACAGCGCAACCCAGAACACACGTTTTTCAAGGTTATTGATTTTCGTTGAGTGAGCTGCATCTTTTGATTCAAATATCCAGTGGGAAACTCCATTGTCATCCACATAATTCCACCAACGTAATCCGACAAGTAGCCGGCCGGTTATATTCTTCACTGTCCAAAAATCAGCAGACAACAGCAAAGTCACGAATACAAAACTGGTTATAAAACTATCACTAAACCAACCACAAAACAAGTAAGTTACTACAGCCGCCGATCGGAATGCAATGTGGAATGATGTCACGTATCCATGCCTGAGAAATGAAACATGAAAATAAGACGTTTGATCTATGTTCTTAAGCTCTTCTACTATATCTGGTTTACGTACACAAAACCATTTGTCTCCCCATTTTTGTGATTTACATCGTCTTCTTCGAAAGGAACAGTTTCCTCCAGTAAGGGAGCCTACAAAGCAATAGTTCGTCAAACTGGTTACAGTACTGAGAAAAGAATAGTTACCGTTGCTACAGCCATTGAAGCCAAATGATAGTTTTACACAGGACTACGTGTAGCTTTGGTTTTTCGTAAACAGAATTTATTTCCAGTATAATTTGACAAATGTATTGACTTTTCGATCAAAGTTTATCGAGACCAGGTGGTCTCATATCAAGGTGTATACATAATAGAAGCCCCTATTGACAAAATTGCCTTAATAACCACTGCGAAAAATGCCTGGCTAAAGAGTAATAAAGGTCAAAAAGCTGTAAGAGATTCATATCTACATGCATATCTACATTCATACATACATACATACATACATCATACATACATACATACAGAAAACAAACTTTCTACTTAAATCATGTTTAGTTATTTTTTTTTTTCGTAAAATGAGTCATTTATAATGAAAATATGGCTCAGTATAGAATTGTTTAAAATACAGTATGAACAGGCTCGTTTAAATGATTAAACTATTTAGGTAAACTTTTTCATAAATTAATCTTATACATAAGCCAACTTTTGCTACACTAAACAATAATTTCAAACAACATTCCTCATTTCAATGATAATTTATTTAAATAATAGTTTTAAACGCATTATAGTCAGAATCTACCGTGATTTTTACCCAACTGGCAATTGACAGCTATCTTGTGGGCAAAGGGGGTGATGATGGAAGATAAACAACTGGGAGAAGGACAATGGTGTGTTGAACCGCGAGATTAACCTGTGGGGAGAAAGCGATAGCATCTGGAGAGAACGAGAGAGCATGAAAACAGCTGATCGGCCTTCAATAGGATTTCAAAACAAAACCAAACTGTTCTAATGTTAGGAAAACATTTATCGAAATGTGATAGTTTTAAGTGATAAATGCGTGCAATATTGAAATTGCAGAATGCGCGAGGAATGCTGAGCAAGCTGGGAGAGCCGATGAAGAACAAATCGGCCGGGAACGAGAAGCGGAAAGTCAACCCGGAACCAGTAGACAACAACATTAATCAGACAACCGTTGTAGGCGTTGTTGGTAAATGTTTCACGTTTGGTATACCTCGGAGCTGGAACGTGAAGTGAGCACGTATAGCGCAGTGGTTAGAAATGCGCCAAAACAACATCTTCAAACTCTTAAAATAAACCGGATTTAATAACCATCCACATACACCAGAACATTTATTAGTTGAAAGAATCTACCGGTCTACAATCCGAATGAAAAGTGTATCTTGCCGGTGGCTTCCTTCCACCTGGGAAAGATGAATGGGACAAGGATAAGTTGGTTTGGACAGTACGGACCACCAGCTGCGGATCACATGAATGCGCGAGGCTGTATGGAATCTGCTTAACAGATTGTTTGGGGCTGAACCAGGGACGGAAGTGGACTTTTCGTAGCCGTTTTTCATCAAATCTGTTCAGATTGGTATGATAAGAGCAACGAAAAGAAATGTACGGTTATTTGGAAGGGCTTGCGAACTTGAGCCCCCGAGGCCGCTCAATTCACTTACCGGTAAACCCGCCACTACGGATCAGGACAATCAAACCTGAGAGAACCGGGTAAGAATCAGTGGCAGATGGTTGTATAGAACTAAAGCCCAGCGCTGGCAACAGTTCAGTAGAGTGGTTCCCCGATGATGCCATGCAATTGCAATGCCAATTGTCTTAACGCCCCCCCCCCCCCAACTCCTCGTACGAGCTGACCTTGACGGGAGCTACTTATCAAATATATATCAAGCACATAAAACTATTCCGCATTTGTGCCCGACGGGTGAGAAAACATATAGTATCTCATATAGATACTAGAAACATATAGTATAGGTTTGAACTCTTCATATCGCCGGACTAATCCCCACCACTGGTGTCATCAGGCTATGTTGCAAGACACGGGGAGAGAGGACCTTCGAAGAAGACATTTGCCCCTTTCAGTGAAACGCAACTTTATTAACATGTTCACACATATCATGTTTCCCACATGAGTGGGAAGGAGATCCGGAAAGAGATCACTGATTCGACTCAACTCGCTGCCCTCGGCTGACGCTCATTCTGGTCAACGTAAGATCCACCTGCATCTGAAGCTTTGATGTATGTACATATTTTACGATGTTGGTTGATACATTTACAACCCAAATCACCATCCTCCTTTCCTGAAATATAAAAATCCTTTAGCAAAGTTGTACAACCAGCAACACAAATCAACATACGCGAGCCACTGCAAAATTTCTCCTGTTGATGTTGTTCTTGTTCTTGCTGAGATGCTCCCCGCCTGCAAATGGAACAAACAATCTTGTCATGAATGATCATCTCTCATCACATGCACTACTGGTCGAAATAAGGAAAGATCATGCTCACCAGAAGTACACCGAAGCAGCACGGAGCCAGAAGAATGAAGCAGCAAGCAATAGGTATTTGTTCAAATCCTCTTATATCCTAGACTTTATACACAGAGCCAGCCACTAATCGATTCACGCCGCAGAATGAGACGATATGCTGACGTAGCAAACTCCCGCAACAAGTATGATGAAACAGAGAATGGAATACAATAACAATACTTCGGCAGGACAAAGATGACAAATAGTTAGCAGCACACATGTGAACCAAGACGACGGAGCACGTTCAACGTTGTTGAACGTGTGTGTTTGAACGTGGAGCACGTTCAACATTTTTTTGAACGTCAACCAATTTTTTCGGACCATTTTGAAATGCCAAACCAATCGACCTTCGGGCACAAACATGAACCGACCTTCCCTCTAAATCCTGCGATTGAGGGGTCAAGGTTAATTTAACCGTGGTGAATTGCCGCATGGGTTTCCTGCTAATGAGAAATTTGACACAAGCAGTGCTACCAGTTCCGTTCAAAAACGGTTGTCATTTTTCGCATTTCTCGGGCTGCCTGGGAGCACTCTATAGTGAGTTGAGAGGAGGTGTCGGAATAGCTCTATTTGGGTATGCCATCTTGGGAAAAAAATTGAAAGTTAGTTGACTGGAAGGTAAACAAACTTCGGTCAAGCAGTTGTAAACACACAGATTTTCGGTTAATTTTCCGTAAGGAGATTAAGAGATGTTCTTGTCCACCGGTTTATTCTATTCTCCCTCTTTTTGACAGCTTGCACACTGTCTCTTCTTCGGTCATCGTATGTGTCAAAAAACCAAGATGCTCACAACCCAAGGTTATTGTAACCTCAAGATGTTTACACAGTCTTCTGTTGATCAGACACTTGAAATCGGTAACGGATTGTTTCATCCTAAATTTAAAAAAATAATTTACATGTTTTAACAAATAAATAAGTTAGAAAGTGTATTGTTTAAGATAATATGTGGGCTGTAGCACAATCAAATTGTGTTCGGGGCATAAAATCGAGAGAATTATGCGTTATATCTTTTATACAATCCACGCTCATCCAAAGGTGATTTTGGCGCCAAAATGTAAAAGTGGAAAGAGGAAAAAAGTGGTGAAGATGAGTGTTCAGAGTTAATAGATAACTGCATTATGAACCGCAAAACAATTACAATACAATATTTTTATGTTAAGTACGAGTGTTATGCGTGTTATTTTGTTATCGCTTTTACTGATCCGTTCATCCAAATGCGATTTTGGACGCAAACACAAAGGTGGAAAATAATGGTTAAGATGAATGTTGAGCGTCAATAGATAGTAATACATAGTATAGTAATAATACATAGCATAGAATAGTAATACAGTGTGTACAACAACTTATTAAATTGTTACTTGCATGTGTAATAATCACTTTCTTTCACTAAACTGTTCATATGTATGTTTTCCTTTTGCTATCCCTATGCTATACTCATTGTCATATACAGCAACAATACAAGGTTGAAAAACACCTTAAATTATACTGAGCCAGATCATCATCCCTTTTACAATGCTTTTTAAGACCTATCCTAAGCATATTTATCAGCAGGAGAGAGGAAAACGGTAGAAGACTAGAGAAGGCACCCCCTAGAATATTTTTTGTACAGCACTGTGAGATTTCAATTTTATTGCACAGTGTGTTTTGGTTGTGGTCAAAAGAGATAGAATAAATATGATGTCTCTGAAAAAAGCGGGTTGTTGCTAGATTGACCATTCACAAAACAAAAAGCAAAATACTTTCCTGACCCTACCGCACTGCATACGGACCATTACCACCAACATCTAACATGCGTGGTATTTACGCATCAGCATCAGCCCGAGTTTCCTGTCGATTCATAATTTTCACTTTTACATGCACATCCTAATGCCACCCACAAATGTACGCATCAGCTGGTGTTGAAATTCAACAACAAAGCAAAAATGGTGACTATCCTACCCCCTTGGTCTGTAAACAAGCCCATCATATTTATTCTATCTATTTTGACCACCACCAAAAATACACTGTGCAATAAAATTGAAATCTCACAGTGCTGTACACAAAATATTCTAGGGAGAGCCTTCTTTAGTCTTTTACCAGGAAAACGTATCACTAATTCACTTTTTTGCACTGTAAATAAAAAAAAATTAAACGTTAAATCAGCTGATTCGTTTCGGTCAAGTAAACGTCATATACTTCTGGCATACTTCTTCTTTCTACTTGTCAAAACGGGGTTTTTACGACACCTCCTCTCAACTCACTTTGTAGCACTCTATAGCGAACAGACTACTGTCATCGTGCATTCCCTGGCGGCACAAAAACTTTAAAAGTACACCGATTAGGGCAATTAAAAGTTGTACGTTTAGGCGTACGAATAAGAAGACCTATTCGTACAATTGAGCTGTCAAACGCCGTACTCAAGGTAATCAATGTTCAAGATATGTATAGGAATTTTTTTTCAAAAATTCAAGGTACGTAATAAAAAAATATATATTTAAGGACCTTTTGCAATTGACTTAGACCTTTGCTTTACATACTGTGATTTTATTTTATTGCTGTTATTTCGCTCTACGCCGGTTGTCAGGCCTCATACGCTGCGGAAGAGTGAAGAAGAGAACATTACTTGTGTTATAGCATATGGAGTTTTTTTTTACCTGTTTTACCGTTGTGAATTCGATCCATCGTCGTTTGGGGTACAGTAACTAAGTCCTTCGCATTGCGCCTCCGGCTGTATCGATTAATAACAGATTATTTCGACGTTTTTAGAATCTTGCAACTCACTTTCATCATGAAATGGACAACTGTTCTACAGGCGCTTAAAATCAACACAAAAGATGTGTTGGTTAACGAACACAGTAATCCCATGCCAAGCACGTAACCGAATTCCGAGAATATCAATCCGTGTTCTACGATTACTGTATCGAAAGGATGGCAGCAAGCAAAATCTGCAGCAACCGTTGCCCTTCAGCCGGATGTATCGATGGTTCCGAACTTGTGACCTACTGCAAAATCCTACGCCAAGCCATCCGCGTTATGTTATTATCAGTGTGCCAAAAGGATGGCAACAAGGAAAATCCGCTGCACCTGTAACACTCCGTCCGTTTACTTCTACATCATCTTTCATTCAGCAATCATCGTCCAGTCAACACATAAATGTGCCACAAATTGAACAATTTGCTGCCGTAACCATTTGACCATTTCCATCTACATCACCTCTCCTTCTGCAATCATCAACTAGTCCAGTTTCCAATGACCTTCCCACAACGGTCAATCGTACTAAAAGGAAATGTGATTACCAAGCAGAAATAGATGAGCTCAAGGAAGGCATGAAAAAAATGAAAAAAGAGATAGCAAATCTTTCTAAACAAGTTACACATTTACGAACAACAGGTGATATTTTGAAAAACAGTCCCAATAGTCCAAATTTACCATTCTTCGATTTTAAGCCATTAGAAAGTAAAGAGAAGCTAGACAGTTTCGAATCGAAGCTAGAGGATTTGGAATTTAAGAACATTATGTAAAGATGGCTGGCATCTCACACGGTATCAATAGACCATACCAATAGGATGCATGCACATGGGCATACTCGAAAGAGGATATAATACCATTAATAATTTATTTGAGATTTATAAATTTAATCACCATAGCTGCTAATACGGATGATGGCAATGAAAATAATGAAACCATAACAAAAGATTTCATGAAGAAAAAATTACGACATGCAGCGGAGAGAGCAAAACATTTCAAAGGTTTTCGCAAGTCATCATGCCATTTTAAAACACACCTATCGCGTGAATAAATAATACTGTAATACTTTCAGTAAAACTTCAGACCTTTAATTGAAACACCGGGAAAAAATTAGTTATATAAAAGGTTATTATATATGTATCATTTTAGTCTTGTCTGTAACCTATCTTATCTGGAGCTAAAACCTTAATTTACAATTTATTTCAGTCGTTTGTTAAAGTATGCAAAAGAGGAACAAACAGCATTTGTCCTTGCTCTTCTAGGGTCAATGCTACATATTTACATTTGATTTCGCTTGGATGGAATTCTTTTTCTAAGTCAAGTGTTCTTAAGTTTGCAGTATTATATTGAAACCAGTCGAGGGAAATTCATTGTCAAAATAATTTGTGGCTTCTTTTAAAGATTTTCCTCTTATTATGAAGGAGGTACCTGAACTGCTGGCTGATATATACTGTACCAGTTCTAATTTTTCGGTAAGAAACCATCCGTCTCGATTTCCACTACGTAAAATAGAATCAGGAAATATTACTTTAACTCCTTTTTCTGTTTCTTCCATGAAAGGCTCAGTATTACGATCCACGCGTAGCTTTACAATATGAGCGTTTTCAAATTCTAATAATCGTTTTGCCACTTGCTCTAAGCTTTTGTATCCGCTTCTCTGTAACTTTTTTATATGCTGCATTTCATTTTCAAAAGGATACGCCGATATAGAAAATAAAGGGCCAAATTTAAAAACTTCGTTATAGACATAGAGTAAGTTGTGTATGTTGGCAGTTACATAGTGTATGTTGGCCATACACCGAATCGAACTGAGTAACAAACTTGTATAATAATTGACCAGCGTATGCCCAATATTCTTCATATGCTCTAGACGATAATATTGTTACTGCACAGAATAGTAACAAAAAATGATCGAAAGTTTTCTTGCTCAAGTTATCCTTAAGAACTACAAGGCTAGCATAATGAAGGAAACTGCTGTATTCTGTCCCTTTCAAATATTTAAGATGTTAAAGGCTACGCATACATCGATGTATCTCTGAAGGCAACTGCATATTTTCCAGTGTCATTGATATTCGACTACACTGTGCAGACGTCTATTTATCCTCAACCCCGAACGTTCCATGCAACCAAGCATTTAGTAATCGCCTCATCACACCAAGATCGATGAGATGCAGGCGATCTGCTACCACAATATTCTAAATAATTGATCGGTACGCTTCAGTACATCGCTGTCCCAATAGAAAGTGGTGCGAGATATAGAGCTTTGTTCGCCGACGGTGTAGCATTTCAAACATCCATGTTTTGCGTTGAAATACATGACGCCTAAAACAAAAAACATGATTCAACAATAATTATGCTTTAAGTTATATAAAGAAACTAGAGAACTTACCTTTGATTTATGCTCTTGCCGGAGCATCGCATATAAATGCGCGCAAAGCCACATGAACTATTTGGTTGTTGATTTGGATACCGTTTTCGATAACATCATTCATCTCCTTAACAAACGGTGCAAGAAACTCCTGTAGCTGTGGAGGTTTCGTAATGCCGTGGAACATTGCCACTATCATAGGCGAAAGAAACGGTATCTCAAGAACGTTGATTAATATTGGCAAAAATAAAGAAGGAGATCCTTTGAACAACGGCAATCCATCGATAGATACATTAATACTAATGTTTTCTGGAACATTCACATGCCTGTAAAGAAAAATGGGTGCATGTTTTATGAAAAAGCCGTGCAGCCGTTTATGACAAACAACTCACTCAAGGCGATTTATCAAGCAATGGTTTACTCCATTGTACAAATATCTGCCACCTTCAATTGCACTGATGTTCAAAGGTGTTCGTGAAGTCTGCTGTTCGGGCATCATGTTTACCGATGATCGCGATTGGTAGTTGGTGAGCGCCCAATATTGCAAAGCTTCTTTTAATTCCATGTTCTGAAACTGAGACACTCCGCCGGAAGATATTATCTCTTCACCATCCTCATCGTCATGATCATCATTTTCATCATAATCATCTTGACTCATCCAATCATTATCTTCGTCGAGACACGATGCTTCATACGTATTGCCGGTACAACCATCCGATGTTTCAATAATCAGTACATCATCGATTGTTTGGATGTTTTCTGTGTCTTCTAAGTGTATGGTTGTCTGAAATGGATGGCATGAAAGTGTAATCCTTAACACAGTAAGGAGCTACGAATTCACTCGTTTCTTTCGTTCCTATAATTACTTACCGAAAGTAAACAATCAACCGTTTACTTTTGGTAAACAATCAACCGTAGATTCAGGATCAGCATTCTCGGATTGTTGTTCCATAGACTTTTCCAATGCTTTCCTTCGAGCCGACATTTTGTACAGTTGACCCGTAACACGCAATTTATGAAAATGCGAAGAGTTACGTTTCATTTTCATGTTTTTTGTTAAAAAGAACACAAACTAAACCAGATTGTTCACTGCTATCAAAGAATGTTTATGTAGCTTTGCACGCCAAATAACGCTAGGTACAAAACCAAACAAGGCAAATATGCGATGACAACTTGTCGACACACACACTCGTGGCGAAGCACATATCCTCACAAGGAAAGCATAGGCTGATGTGTTTGACAGCTTGCTTATTCGTACAATTTGGCCCAGTGGGTTGTTTCCATTCCGCTTTTAGACTCGCTCTGCGCAAAACTCAATTTCAAGTGTTCTTATACCGGCCCGGAAGATTCTCCAAAGACAACAGAGCCGCGTTGGTGATGGTCATTTGTCAGGAAACAAAAAATATGTTACCAATCGCATACTGGCGCAGTATGCGTTAAACTTAAAAAATGCGTGAGCCAAAACGGCACACGATGCGTGTACCTGTGTGTGTATTCTTTTACCGTACTGGAAGATGCTCCTGAGATGATCACGACGCTGTTGTGATGTTTCAATATCAATCGAGAGTAACAATATCGGCCTGCTATGCGTAAAGCGAAACTGCTTTCGAAAAAGGTAATACGCGGCATTGCCTACATCATGATCGTTTCGTACCGGTGTTTGGGTGTAGAAATACCTGTGAAAGTGTATGTTTGTGAATGAATCTTCCGTACGTGTGTTAGACATATGCTAAATCAAAACGATTTTGCCTTTGTTTTATTATTTGCATAGCCATCTAAGTGCGTTACGAAAAAAACATGATCCATGCTAATAATACGTTTCATTTTACAGATCCAACTCTCCGAGGATGCGCACCTGGGATTAGAGACTCGTTACAGCTGGTGGAGAGTTCTGGTACAAAGGAATAAAGAAAAAATTGTCCAACTACGTACGTCCGGTACGTAATATTTTTGTGCTCAATTTTGTCGGTATAATAAATCTCTGATTTCATATTTCAGGTCAACTGTACCGTCAATCGATACATTATCGATACAGCTGTCGGGCTTCCACTCCATAGAAGTGGATCAACATAGCTCTGGCCCATTTAAAAGAAGGTTGTTGAAATACTCGCAACTCGTGTCATGATGGTCACGGTGTTTCGTGGACGGTCCAAACCAACCAACCTGGAAGCGTATTTGAGTCGTGGACGGTCCAAACCAACCAACCTGGAAGCGTATTTGAGACCATCGTTAACATAGGCAAATGAACTTTAAAGTCATGGACTGCAAATTGATGAAAGAGTGTTACAGCTTAGGGTATCCAGTGTGATTGCAGATTCAAAAGCGCGAAAATTTTTAAAGGGTATGTAAATTGAATATTGTTTATCCCATCGAACCAATATTTTCATCGTTGCAGCAACGACCAATTTTACGGGTACCATGACTACACGAATTGTAGATGTGTAAAAGAATATTTAACATGGAATAGGAAAATGATTTTCGATTCATTTGGCGCGCCTTCAGGAACGGATGCTGGTTTTCGAGCGAGAGAATGTCCATTCCATCACCAAGCTTGCCGGTCGCCATTCGAAGCTTGCCGTTATTGGACACGAGCAGAGGAATTTTTGAACAGTTTTGTGAAAAATGTTGATAAAGTGTAAGTTTGTGAGTACTTAACGAGCAACGTTCACAATCCTCAGCCTATTACTCAAGATATTTTTAAGAATGGTTCTTTGGCCAGGTTTTCCTCATACTGTTTCGAAAATCATCTGCAGGCGTTGAAACGTTTGGTGCGATATGGTTTTCGACGTTGAATTCAAGTAGCAGCACCCTCAGATAACCGAGCTACAATTACTGTGGCAGACGCTATCACAAACCTAGGCTTTCCCCGCCTGACTAATAATGCAAAACGAATCTTTTTGGCATCAAACTTTGTTTTGCGTCTTTTGGAAAGAGATCAAAGTTTAAGTCTTTTGGAAAGAGTTTCAAAACTTATGCTCTAAAAGGTAAACGATAATGAATAGTCAAATTTCTGAAAGTCAAACTTAAATGGGGAAATTTTTCAGTGACCGTGACAGTAACTGAAAAACACAGTTTGAAACTAGCTTTAATTGGTTTGATTTGTTCTTTTCTAATGCACGAGCATTATCCGGAATCGATATTTTCGTCTTCAGACAATCTCATACATCAAACAGTAGAAAACATTCCGCTTTTGAAGTAAAAGTATCGTTAGTTGATGTTAGGTGTAAACTTGTACCCGGTCATCCGCCAACTAAACCCGTTATTATTGTGTTTTAGCCTCTTTTGCACACCCTTCCATCTTAATGCGAGAATGTAGTCTTTTTTACACTGTATTATACCTATATGCATTACATTATGCCTATGACTTTCTAGACTGCCATCGAAATACATACTCAAACGCGTTTGCACGGGAAAGTGGTGGAGATTTTTTTAATTAATTTACATTTGATTTGACGGCACTGGACCCAGTGCCGTATTGTCTGGTGGGGATTTTATAATCATAATTTTCATCATTCTGTTTCCGTTTAATATAACACATCTTCATGTCGTACGAAAAAATTGTCGTTTTCTCCTATTGACTTGAACAACTATATAAAATTTACATTTTGGATCATAGGAATCTTCGGTCCATTTCTGCAACCGCATAGACAACTACATTGCCTGATGAAAGATTTAGTAAACAAAACTTTAAAACTATCGTGCAATCTTGTTTTAGCGTCCGGCGTGTCATTATTGAATCTATCAAATGATGCAGCACTTTTTGGAAATAGTCTTGATCGCCTAGATGCTCTTTAAAACCCTTTAGCTCAGCTTCAGTTGTAATGTGTGTGCATTGCGAATGATGGCGAGTTATCTTGTTCCTTTATTGCAGACGATCTACATCGGTGGTATGTTAGACAATCCATCATTGCACCAACATCAGGCATCTGTCAATTCGACTGATCGGTTGTGTCTACCTACGCTCTGATTTTTTCATCGCTTTAATACGTGTAAATCGTGTTCTATCGTTTTCTGTCTACGTACATTAGCCGGACTATGCACTTGTGACCATTTCAGAGATATTGTAAAGTGAAGTCCTGTGAAGATCATCGGGCTGTTCGTGCTCGTTTATCGTTTATCGTTCCTGTCTGCGTCATCCGCTATTGCCGTTCGCTATGGCCGTATCCTGTCCTTCGTGCCTGCAATCTGTAAAGGATGAAGATGTTTATATGTGTGCCGGACTGTGTAATGACACCTACCATCATACCTGCCTAGGGGTTTCGGACTAGGTCTTAACCGAGATTCTGAGACCTGGCTCGCAATCGTCGTGGTCTTGTGCAAGCTGTACTAGCCTCCGTCGCTGTAAAGCGATGTCAAAGATAAAAAGAGATCTAAACATACGGCCCGCGAGGTCTTTGAATCCGGCCCGCAAAAGAATAACGAGAACATCGATTACGGATAAATTGAATTGAGGTCGAGCCGAGAAAATTGAACAATAATTTGTATTTGTAGCATTTAAGGAACCTTCGGCCATTACCACTGAATATCATTAATGTGAACAAAAAATTATACATAGAGAAAATTTATGAGCTGACAATAGAGTTTCAAAAATCTCTTTTCGAAAAATTTCAAAAACGTATACAAAGTAGAGTTCAGTATTATTTGTTCACCGTTCCAAATAGATCCCTCAATTGTTCCTGAAAAATATCAACTAGAACTCATAGATTTGCAAAGTGATACGAACCTTGAAGAGAAATTTATTTTACTTGACGTGCATGAATTTTTCCTGTATTTGGTACCAAAATATCCTCATTTATCTGAACTAGCTGGTAAAATATTTTCAATGTTTGGTACAACACATGTTTGCGAACAACTTTTTTCGGAAATGAATAATAATAAAAACAAAATGCGGTCCGGACTATCACAAAATCATCTCAATAGTGTATTCAAAGTTGCTTGCACCCACACAATGAAACCTAATATTCAAAAGTTAAGAGAAAGCAGGTGTCAAATCAGGAAATTTATAATTTACATTTACATACGGAAACGTAAAATTTTTAAAGTTCTTTACTGTTACTGATACTATAATACGACTGAATTAAATTTTCTTACTAACTTCTATAAAACTTAGTTACTATGTTTCTAAGAAACATAGTAACTTAGATCATAGGAATTTGGAATTTGAATGTCTTTGCATGAGTGTTATGTACATAAATATTAAGTATATTCAAATATAATGAAATATGAACTATGCCGTGTGTAACTATTATTTTAAATTAAAAAAATGTCCTGGTTGGATGCATGTAAAGTAAATATTCAGCCAGGTTTTGCAACACAGAAGTGATATTTTTAGAGTTGGCCCGTAAGACCATTTTTGTTAGCAAACCGGCCCGCAAGCCAAAATGAGTTTGACATCACTGCTGTAAAGCTTCGATGCTGGATGATTCCGCGACTATCTTGGCCAACTTTAAAACGGTGTTATTGAACGAATTTGATCGTCGCCTGAATGGTGCATTTGCTGCCATAAAAAGTGATATTTTTTTTGGCGTCAACAAACGGGACGCCAAAACGCACACTAGTATGAACTCGTTAACGACAAACGCTCAGCTGTTGGATATGCAACCGTCAGTTATCAACACCATCACACCGCTAAGCACAAGTAATAGTGACACCATTCGCACATCAAGAAATGCACTGAAACGCAAAGCGTCTAAACGTAGGCTCGTCGACTACACTCCGCCAAAAACAGTGCCTACCGACTCTGCCGCACTATTGCTTTTCGGCACGGCACCAATTTCAACACCGTCTCGTGCCCTACCTACGGTTCCTCCAAAGGAACCCAAATATTGGTTATATTTGACCCGTATTCCACCAACGGCTTCAGACGCTGATGTTAAAGCACTGGTCACTCACCAGTTAGGCATTGAAAACGTCACAGTCATAAAGCTGCTGCCTCGGAATCGCGATATGAGCACTCTCACCTTTATCTCATTCAAGGTGGGCTTGTAGCTGACGGTGGCGACAACAACGACGGCGAAACACGGAACAAACAAGGCAGCAACAGCTGCCGCCGTTACCGCCCACAAAGGACTACAACGACAACTGAAGCAGCAGCAGCAGCGACGACTAACCAGAGCAGCAGCAGGAGCTTAGACACAACCGGGAGTAACGGCTACGGATCGACTGATCTGAGCAGCAGCAGCGGAAAGGAAGGCACAAAGCAGCAGCAGCAGCTGAGACAACAAGGACGAATGACGCAGCAACTGCGCGTCAACTGGACGAGTGCATCGCACAAACGATCCTGCACGGAGTACTTCGCACATCAGCGCATCGGCAGGTTTCGGATCATGACGAAGAGTGTTTTAGTTGGGTCTCATCCCAACCCCAACCCCATCTCGAGTGTTGGTCTGTACCCGCAGACCACCTTCCGAGATGGGGACCTTTTGAAGGTTCCCTCCCCGTGAACAAAAAAAAAAAGTGCTGGGGTTGTCGCTTACGCACAAAAGCAAGGCATTATCTTCTACTTGGCCGTCCGGCTTGGCATTTTGTGAATTCGCCAATCGACACTGAAATGTGCAAAAATTTTGGTATCCTTCAACTCAAATTCCACCACGCGACCTGCCAATGGAGATTGTTGTAAACACGCACACAATTTCACCCGAAGCCGATACCACATCACGCACCGAGCATCAAATGACACTACTCACCGAACCCACAACACACACCGTACCACAAATGACAACATCGCAAATGCTACAGATGATGCACCTATAACTAACCGAACGTTGTATGACACTACTCACCGATCCCTCAACACACATCTGACCACAAACGACAGTATCGCGGATGTAATAGACGAAGCACCTATAACCAACCGAACATCGTATGACACTACTCACCGTGATGCACTTATAACCACACGTGTTTTATCAAAACGTAAGAGGACTACGAACTAAACTCGACAACCTTCGTATGGCTAATGTTGAGTTCGATCACGATATAATCGTGCTATCGGAAACCTGGCTGGATGACACTATTCCATCTTCGCTTATTGCTGACAAAAACTACACCATCTACCGTTGTGATCGAAACGCTGATAACAGCCTTTGTTCCCGTGGCGGAGGAGTATTGATTGCGTGTTCTGCTAAGTTTAACACTTCGGCATTTACACACACCTTCACATCGTTGGAATTGACTTGGGTATGCGTCAAGATGAACCCAGTATCTTTATTTATTGGTGCGTATATATTGCCTGTTGTGAGAACCGTGAACCGTGAATCCATCATGCATGCCATACACGAGAGTGTTAGTGTAATTTTGGAATGCATGAAACCATCAGACCTGTTATTGCTGTTTGGCGATTTCAACTCTCCATCTCTCACTTGGAAAGCAGTGAAAAAAAATCTCTCGGGAGTGAAAAACGAAATAAATCGCATACTAGACCTCATTTTCGCAAATCCGTTAGCCATGTCATCCAGCTCTACAGTTTACGAATCCTCATCACCGTTGATCCACCTGGACAAATATTATCCTTCATTCGAAATGAAGCTATCGTTTCCTTTAACCACAACGATCTCTAACGGTCAAAACCATAGGAACTTGGGTAGAAACGAAATCAGACGCTATAATTTTCGAAGACTTGACTATTCTGGACTTGAACGAATCTTAGCGAACGTGGACCTACATTTCATCGAATCTGTCCCTACAATTGACGACGCTGTTACTCAACTGAACAATGTTATCCTTACATCCTTTTCCTCGTGCTGTCCTCTCTTGCCTCCTTCTCCCAATCCGGTTTGGTCTAACAGATCCCTAAAAGCTCTTAAAGCCGACAAGAAGCGCGCCCTTCGTGCTTTTAGGCACACTCGTTCATCGCATGCCATGCGCGTGAACAAATACGCTTCCACGGCATACCGTATCTACGAGAGCTGACAATAAAGTAAGGTCTCCAACTTGCAACTTCGCCGGATTACGCACTAGGCGAAATCTGGCAACACCGCCGTGTTCCTTGGTTCCCCCACTACCACTTTGCTGCTGGGTGAGGCTACCCCGACCGCTCAGTCTTGGCTGAGCAGCAGTCAACGATGGAGGTACTACTCGCGTCAGCGTCCAAGTGCGAATTGCGTTCTGTAATACGTTTTTTGAGTGCGAAAAAAGTTACACCTATTGAAATCCATCGTCAACTAGTTGAAGTTTACGGGGAAAAGTGTATGGACATAAAAAAACGTGCGTAAGTGGAGCCGCGAGTTCAATTCCGGGCGCACTAATGTTCACGACGAGGAGAGAAGTGGCCGACCGTCGGTCTCGGATGCGATTGTTCAAGCAGTGGAGGCAGAAATGCTCAAAAACCGCCGTGCGACAATTAGGGACTTGGAAGAGAAGCTTGGAGGAGTGTGTAGCAGCGAAACAATCCGTCATATCCTTGTGAACAACTTGCAGTATCACAAAGTTTCTGCCTGATGGGTGCCGAAACAGCTCAGAAAGAGGTCAACACCTGGCTGCGCGAGGCGGACGGAGAGTGGTATTCTGCCGGCATAGACAAGTTCATCGTGAGGATGCGCAAGGTGTTGGAAAAAAATGGCGATTATGTAGAAAAGTAGCCAAGACCTTGGCCTTTCCAACGGTGTATCGCTTTTTGTAAATAAATGTCGTTTTCTATGAAAAAAAAATTGGAGACCTTACTTTATTGTCAGCCCTCGTATAATAGGGCATGTTATAGATCTTACCTAGTGCGCCTTCAAACTAAATTTGCCTCTGACCCTCGATCATTCTGGCGTTTTACCAATACCCATCGCAAATCCAATAGCATTCCCTCCTCAATCTCTTTAAGCGATGATTCGGCTGATACGCTCGCTGGCTGTAGTGAACTATTCGCGAGACATTTTTCAGGCGTGTTCGTTGATCCATGTACAGTATCTCTCCCCGATGCATTGGCCTACACGCCTAGTAACACCTAGCTGCAACACCGTAGAAATAGATGAAAATGCGGTTTCAAAGACTCTAAAGAAACTAAAATTATCTTTCTCTCCCGGGCCAGATGGCATACCGTGACGTGTCTTGAAGAAATGTCAAATTTTCGTCAAAATTCTGTTTCGTCTTTTTTCAAGATCGCTCAGAGAGGGAAGTTTTCCAGCCATCTGGAAATAGGCCTGGATCTGTCCAATTTTTAAAAAGGGAAACCTTTCAGTCGCGTCCCATTTCCGTGGTGTTACCATCCTCTGGGCTATGTCCATCTCTCTGTGCTAAAGTGTGTGAATCCCTTGTTAAATCCTTTATCCTTCCCGTAGTGTCTAATTGCATTTCTCCGCACCAGCATGGCTTTATGCTCAAACGTTGTACTT
Source organism: Anopheles maculipalpis (assembly GCF_943734695.1). NCBI lineage: Eukaryota > Metazoa > Arthropoda > Insecta > Diptera > Culicidae > Anopheles > Anopheles maculipalpis. The sequence continues at coordinate 20,314,416 of NC_064870.1, read as the reverse complement.
CGACAAATCTTATGTTTTTTGTGTCTGTTATTATGTCCAACATTGTATGTAAACGTCAAGTAGACACTTTCTGTTTTGTGTCTGTTATTATGTCCAACATTGTATGTAAACGTCAAGTTTACTGACTTCAAAGCAGGTTTTGATAGTTTGCCACATGACCTACTGCTTGCAAAATTGGAGAAACTTGTGGACATCGTTCCTGAGCCCTCATATTCTCTGCGCTGCCATATGTTGGGTTTAATAGATATTAGATCCCGCCATTGGTACGCGCAGTCCTACTTCATCGCATGTATCCTTTCCTCTGAACTCCACGTTCCTCACTTCTATTTTCTATATCCTTGTTTGTCCATTCTCGTCGACTTCGTCATAGCTGTTCGACTTCAACTTTCCTAATTCCTACTTCCGAACCCGCCTTCTAGAGTCCACTACCTTTACTCCATAAAAAATCATTTACCTGTAATGACTCCTCATCATCGGAGCGTGCTGCTACGTCCGAAGTGTTTCGAACAGGGGAGGGGTGTTAGTACGCTTGATGATATCAAAATCCAAGGTAACACCTTTATCGCAGCGATTGACCATTGCACGACTAGAACTGTGTGGCTCAGTACTTGCAAGAAGGCTATACGAGCAAGTAAAAAGAGCGTTAGGTCGATAGCCACGTTCATGTTGACCGATTCAATGACTACGTGGCTTTAGATACATTCAACACCAAGCCGATGGAAGATCTTTGTTGCGAATCGTGTTCCCAAGATTCAAGGTCTTACAGAAGGTGCTTGCTGGAGACACGTCCCAGGAGTGATGAATCCCGCCGATGTAGTGTCTAGAGGTTGCGATGCAGCAACTTTTTTTGAGTTGACGTCATGATGGTCGGGGTCCGAATGGTTAACATCGTCAGAAAAATCATGGCCACCAGTACCAGAGTCTAAAGCGCTAGAGACGGGTGAAGAACGTTCTACGGAGTCAATACTTTCTTCACTGATTGGAGATAGCTTTATTGATAACTTGTTCGCCCTTCACAACTCATACTCCAAGTTGCGCATGTAAGTGGGATACTGTTTGCGGTTCGTACAAGCATTACGAATGCGAATAAGTACACCGAAGATTCGGCCTGAATTTTCTGAAGGTCTTTCTGCAAAGGAATTGCAACTGGCAGAATGAAAATTGTGTACGTTAGCTCAGCAGCCTCGTTTGGCAGAGAGTGGAAAGGTTTAACAGCTAAGAAGGCAATACATAGAAACAAAATACTTATTTTATTCTATGGAATAAAGTGCCACCACACCACCCGAATGCGCGCTTCGCTGGCTGATCTTCGACTGCCTCTCTCACGCACCCCGATCCCGTATCGAGATAACGATCTCTCAGGACACTCGTGTTCATCAACCGGCGAGAGGCTTCTCGTGGAGAGGGCGCGTGAGTGTCTCCGGCGTACGCACGCAACTTTAGCGTTCTTAGTATTAGTGTTAGGGATAGCCCAGACAGTGTAAGAGACAATGTTGTAATAGAGAAATCAACTAAAAACCAAGCTATCTGGACGTACCCCTGACGAACCACCTGAGCTATCCGAACACTTACAGTTGTTATTGGGGTGGTTAAAACTTATTTTGTTAATTAAGTTAAAAATATCACAGTTTTCTTTAAATATATTTTCAATGGCCGAAAGTCTTTGGTTGTGGCTTGGGTCAGGTACTTTAGCTAGATAATGAGTTATTTTTGATGGAAAAGCTATATTTTTGGCCAGTTGTTTAGCGATTAGAAATTTGCTCCTGGGGAGGCCCGGTGGTGCCGGCGACAGCGGGACCGGTCTTCAAACGGCAGGACCGGAGTTCAAATCCCATCCGGACCGTCCCCCCGTAGTGAAGACTGACATACCTCACTACGTGGTATTCATAAGTCAATACGGCCAGGCCGTTCTTACGAACAAAAAAAAAAGAAATTTGCTCCTAATTGCGAAAGGGATTTCTGTTGCGATTGCTAGTAAAGTATTGATAGGATTGGGATGGATGGGATAGGATTGGGATGGGATGGAATCCTTGGGGATGGATTAAGGATTGTATGTATGGTTTTTTAATTTGGTTTTAGTTGCATTGAGACTAAAGGCGATGCCGTATTCCATTCTTCCCAAGTCATGTAATATTCGAGCCACCCAGTGAGATAAATCTGCTTGAATAACCATTAAACTGCCGTTAAATAGCCGGGTAGGCCGGTAACAAGGCCAGTTGAGCAGTGTTACTTGTCAAACCAAAAAAAAAGTTCTATCGATTTGTTGTTGCTGTTTTTGGCTTGTTGGTTGAACACAGCAGAAGAAACGCTTGGAACTTTTGAAAATATCGTAAATACCGGCACACATTTTTCGGATGTACTTGACAGCCGTGTTACATAAAATAGAAGGATATGGAAATGACATTTCGAGCGTGAAAGGTAAACCCTCGAGCTTTAGTGAAGTTAGAGAAATACTGAGCGAATCATTGGGTAATAAGAAGGAATTATCTTCATACAATTGTGGATTAATCGCATGGAAGGTAATATTGAGGGACACTATAGGAAAACGAATACAATCTGGCGGCGTACATAAGTGGTTTACAAAAACCTTATTATGGATACGCACAAGCTGCTCGCCCTAAAAGTATAGAAAAAGCACATGCTTTCCTTTGAACGTTTACTTCAATCGAGAGTAATAGGCATTTGGATACAGCTATAGGTTCAATTAGGGTCAATTCACATCAAACGATAAAGCGATAAAAAAGCAAGGGCTAGCTCACTTAAAAAAAAATCAAATACCTTGCTTGCGGTTCGTTCAACCACAAGCAAGGTACTTGAAAAATTAATCAATCGTAGATTTTGAAAAAGATGAAAAAGATGATAAGAAAAGATTGAACGAACTCAAAAACATTATATCATCAGACGAAGTATTGGCATATCCGGACTTCATACAAGCGTTCATTCTAACAACTGAACTTGCATCAGTTGTCAGTTGAACGATTTGACTCTCGGAGCAGTTCTGTCTCAAATACAAGAAGGGAAAAAAAAAAACAACAGCGTTTGTGTCGCAGAACTCTTAACGAAACGGAATCAAAATAAACATCCACAGAAAAGAACCATCCACAGATTGGGCCATAGTACGGGCAGTAGGATAATGCAAGCCTTACCTGTACGGAAGGAAATTTACATTGGTCACTGATCATAAGCCGTTAATATTCATCAAATCAACCAAGAACTCTAAAATACTGCGCTGGCGTTAGAAAAATACGAGTACAAAGTAAAATACAGAGAGCGAAAAACGAGTGTCGTTGCAGACGCACTCAGTAGAAAACAACACCAAGAAATTCAGGTCAATTACTTCATCCGCATGACAAAGAAGTCGATCAACTACCACCGAAATCAAATAATTTTCAAAATGCCAAATAACGTAACATATACAATACGGCGGTGAGCCGTAATAAATAAAAAATATAAATATAAATAAAAAAATAGCGCAACAATCGCTATGGAAATGCCATTCGCAAATTTCAACAGAGTGACTATAACTCAAAGCAGCTTTGACCAGACGGATGTAGTAAGGCACTTAAAAAATGTTTCAGAATGGCGAAAATCTGTTAAAGGATGTTTTAGAAAATAATGTTTCGGTTAAAGGTCACTTTGTTACATTTGCCAAAAGCTGTTTGAACGGATTATATAGCTTTTAAAATCAGACCTTACCCATTACAATCTGGAGCTTAAAATCATAGCAGCAGCAGATGCGGCTAATAGTGCTATCGGCGCAACAATCAGACACAAGTTCCTGTATAAGAGTGAAAAAATCGTTCAGCACGCTTTACGATCTTTGGCACCAGCTTAACAAAAGTACGGTCAAATAGACAAGGAAGCATTGGCTCTGGTTTACGCTGTGACGAAGATTCACATGATGATTATTGGCAGGCGGTTTGGAAACGGATCATCAACCACTACTTCGCATTTTCGGCTCTCAAAATGGCGTAACAACACATACATCAAACCGATTGCAGCGATTTGGATTAACATTGATGTGTTATGATTTTGAGCTGCGGTACATCTCAACAACAAAGTTTAGTTATGCAGATGTTCTGTCAAGGCTGATCAACAACAACAATAAGGCAGAGGAAGAATACATAATCGCTTCAGTCTATTTGGAAAAAGAAATGACAGCAGTGCTTCAGGATTCAGCCGGCAAAATGCCGATCATATCCTTGATGATTGCAAAAGCAACAAAACATGACCGTGTTCTTAAGCGTATCATATCATTTAGGCAACGGATGGCCAAACAGCTGAACATGAAGAAGATGCAGCTTTTTACCGACAAAAAGGAGGTTTGTCTATTGTCCAAGGATGCATTCTATTTGAAGAACGATGTTTCATCAAGGCCATCCAGACATAGTCAGAATGAAAAGTATGGCTAGAAGTGCAGTTTATTGGACGAATATCAACAAACAAAATGAAGAGGAAATTAAACAGTGCGCAAGCTGTGCCTTAGTAGCCAAATCACCACCACATGCACCACCAGAGGCTTGGCCAACACCCACAGGTCCGTGGTAAAGACTACATGTACATTACGCCGGAACATTTCAAAGCCAACACTTCTTCCTTATAGGCAATGCGAATTCTCGATGGCCGGAAATTTTCACTACAATGTCTATAGCCGTAAGCGTCCCTTTCGCCCCGTGAGATAATTTCTTCTGGTTTCTCGTAGTTTCTGCTACCGTTTTGCTTGCCAAAGTTACTCATCTTTCGGGCTTAGAAGGGCCACGCTGCTTGTATGCAAGAGGTTTTATTAATTTATATAATTATTATCTTCTAATAAACCGTTAGTAAACCCCAAATAAATCTGACAAGTTTGTATGGGATCGTATATAATCTTTTCCCCTGGAAACCTTCAAACACACTAAAAGACATTTCACAATAATTAAACGATAAATTATTTATTTATTTATTTATTTATTTATTATTAAGTGTGACGGCTTTATTAATAAGGCATTTTCTCCATATTTTTTGGCTGATCCCGGGCATGCTCGATTGTGGATGTGTGGTTGTTGTCCAGGTCTATTGGTCGTTGTGTGTTGTAATCCCCAGGTAGATGTCGTTGTTTTGTTTCTGGTACTATTGGTGTAAATATTATAGCGATGGAATTTGAATGCATCTGGGTTGCCTATTGTGGTTGGATGACTACTGTGAATCTCTCTAGGCGTTGGAATGTAACAAACAAAAACTTTGTTATGGTAGCACAAACAATTATTTGCGTGCAGTGTTCATCAAACAGTCCAGCAGTAACAGTTCCAGGTTTACCGGGTCAGCATCGGATACAAAATCGGCAAGCCCCGTCTCGCAGCAGCAAGAGCGACTTCGCTGCTCTCTAGAGTGAACCCGCGATGCACTCTCGAACCCAACGCCAACTCAGCCGAACTAGTTGTGTCAAGGTTGGGCTGATTTGGAGAACACTGTACTGTAGGATACGCATGTCTCCCTTTTACGGTAGAGTTGGAATTGGCCCCGAACGCTGCTGCCTCGTCATCGGATTACCCGTGGCATTATAAAAACACTTAAGACAAAGGCAACATATAATAATACAAGAATGGTGGAAAACGAATAATGATTCGAAGGATATAATGTTCCTCCGGTCACAGGACAAGTGTATCCACGTTTAAAAAAATAGCGATTTACAGAGGACAAACAATCCGGCCGATCCGGCGGCGTCTTATCATTCAAACTAAAATCCCCCACTGTTTCCAACATGAAACCACCTGCTCTATGACCTGAGAAACACTGCAATTGGGACGTGGAATCATAGGGCAAGATCGTTGCCTTTGGCGAATCAGTGAATAAGATAAACGATAAATTACTTACTATATTTATTTCGATTACAATTTATACAATACTTGACTATTTCGACGTTATTTCATATTTAAGCCAACATTTTTATATTATTCTTCTTGTGTGTTTGATTATACACATACTGTGATATTGAGATATTTTTTTATTTTGTTAAATAAAGTGAGTGTCTCGTTGAATCTAATTAAAACAACTTAATTGATTTGAGAAATAATAAAATCGAAACCGTTTGGGTTCTGGAAAACTATGACATAATCTCATTACATATAGTCAACATGCTTTAATATGAATAGGGTGCAGACACTCATAGATGCGGAAAAATAACTTTCGTTTTGCTGGTTTCAAATAAGTTTTAGATTTGAAGCTTAACTGAGACTTGTCTATTGAAATCTTTGACTCTTAGATTACTATTTATTTTAGTACGACGGCTATACGCCGTATTGTCAACTCCTAGATTATTATTAAATATATTTGTACATCGCGTCATGAAAACATCAACAACTTTAAACATGTCACAAAAACTATCAGGTTAGTTTTACAATAGTTATAAAATCCATGTTTACAAAACCGTTTCCATTTCGGCTATCTCTGTTTTGTAAGACCAACGATAAAGATCTTGTGCACTTTCTCCTAAGCTTAAGTTACCAAAAAAATGAGATTGTTGGCACACATCAACAATTTGACCTCGTGTGCTTGCCGATCCTGTTATGCCAATTATATCATTCGTCGATCCCATTTTAAGTTGAGGAGGTTTAATACCATGCGCATGCATCGTTTTCTCAAGATGTTGATTACGTAAACGGCTCATGTCAAGCTCATGTTTTACTTTCCAAAGATGTGTATCGCAGATTGGGTCATTACATCTATGACGACGCAGTATTTCCGTTGCCTCATAAACCGCTCCACGAAACGTAAGCGATTTACCCATGCTAAGCGAAATTAAAGCACAACAACCGCCACGATCTTTTTTAGCTAATCGTTTTCGAAAATACTTAAAATAAAGATGTTCTAGCAGAAGCAGTAATGCAGCAAGCAAAATACCAGCCATCAGTAATAAAAATGCAGACAGAAACTGCTCGAGTGCAAGTGGATCAGACGACTTATGTTCTTGTTTCCCTGGGCGACAAGTGCCAGTCATCCAAAAGCGGCGCAGTCGTTCGAGATCGCCATTTGCGCGAAACTCTAAAAGTCTTTTGTTAAACATACCGACATATTTAGAGTTTCGACTAAATGCCAAACCGTAGCCGGTCATAGCATACCATTGACCAACAGTGAGCAATCTACAATCCTCGTCTTGCTGTACCAGATAATCCAGAACTGTTCCATCATAAATAAATGCATCAAGATGACCGCTGAGCACAGCCGTAACACCATCAGCTACACTTGATCGATTGTATTGTTTCATGTAGTAATGCATTTCTTTGAAATATTTTGATATTGTCGAGTCAGTGTGACTCCACGGAATTGTACCAAACTTTATTGTTGGTTTATGAGAAAAAGGATGTGACAGGCGGGAGTCATCCAACCCCGTAAATTCATGAAATTCTTCTCGAGTAATCATGAAAGCAGCTAAATTTGCGGTATATATAGCGAGAAACACAACTGCAAACATAGCCCATACATTTGTCATGAAGCGTGAAGTGAAACCGCGAGGCGAATCAACATGAACTGCAGCCTGAAAAAGGACAGCCCACACTAACCAATAAGTACGAAACAAAGAAAACCGGTAAGGAGTCGATTGACCGTTTTGTAAAACTGTTTTCATATCGTACCCGCTGGGTGACAACCACTCGAATAGGAATATCATGAAAGTAGCAGCCTGTATGGCAAAAATTCCCACCAGCATCCATGAAGCTGTATCAAAAGGCTCTAGAAAAGCCGTTGGAGATATTATACCAGTTCTTTTAGCCACAACAATAGCAATTCCTGTTTCCATAAAAGGTTCACTGAAGTCCACAACTGCTTCACGTTCAGCATTTATCATTAATGAAGTTAGCACCATATCTGTTTTTCGATTGACTAGCTCATGTATCAAACCGTTCCATTTGCCATTTTCTAGTGTACCCCATTTGCCATCTTCAACGCGTACTAGTTCGTAGGTAAATCCTAGTTCTTCTGCAAATTTCTCTAACAGATCTATACAAAATCCACTACAACACTGGTAGAAAGATCCATTCTTATGTGCCTGGCCCATGTCGATGTCGGTCATCTCATGGTCTGCAGCAACTCTACATAGGACTCCTCGGTCCATCAGGCATTTACCACTGATCGGATCGGCTGGAGAAAGATTGATGTACGGGGCCTCTTCTAAAAAAGTTATTTTAAGGTGAAATTTTTCAGGAACACCTTGTGGTGGTGTATGGGAGTTTCCTGGCCATGCGATATCACGAATATCCAGTTTTTGTTGTTGCCATGATTTCCAAACACCGATTTCTTCCCACACTAGTCCTTTACTGTTAACACTTGGTCGTAAATTCATGATTTTCAGCTCTGCAGACTTTAAATCGCCGTCGGCAGTAAACTCGATATTAGGTTTATTTGATTCACTTTCTAGCGAGACGTTTCGTAGATACTTGAAAAATACTTCACCGCTATCCCACCGACCTCGACCTTGATCTTCACAAGAAAGCTGATGAGTATCCAGCCGGCGTCCCGTATTTTTGACATCATTTAAGTAATATTCCACACCGTACGCGTATACACGAATAGCAGTCGCTATTTCATTAACCAGGGCCCCAGACGATGTGTCGAAATGAACGCCCAGCATACCCACTGGAAACTGAGGATGTGTTTGGGTATTTTCGATTACACTTTGAGTGACTACCCACACATAATTTTCACCTGTTATTTGTAGTTCTTCTGCAGCGTGTAGAATTTCTATTGCCTCACTTTTCGTGCAGTAAAGTAACATGACCCGAGCCTCGCTGTTGACCAACTCTAGGAGATCACTTGGACGAGTTACGATTATGGAATTAAGTATCGTAAATTTGAAATGGTCCTATTGAAAGAGAAAAAGAAAGTAAATAAAAGAGAAATATAATACGATATCAATGCAAAACAAACTGTTTAGGTAACTCATAACATTTGTAACATTTGGTAAGCGTTGCGATATTTTGGCGTTGATAGCATCGACGGTTGCTTGGAGGAAAAGTATACCATAAGGGTGTGGTTGCAAGGCTGTGGTCCACAGGAAATTAACGACCTTAATATTCCCTCTACAAGGACAAGGATTATTATCTGGTTTTGATTGATCCTGGGCTTATCACTAGCTGTTTAATACCCTTTGGTTAGTAATTGTTGTTGTTGTTTTTATTAAAGAGCATCTAAACGGCTGGTCGAATTACTGTGCTTTTAGAACTATTGAAAATTCTTCTTCTCGGCCTGCATAGGGTGCATTGGCGTCCTCCGGTTTCATTGACCTTTGCTAATTCAAGATCGTAGTCTTAACTGACAGGTTCAGGTACAAAGCAAACAGGTACTTTGTCTATGACTTATTAAACAACTCTTATTCACATCGGAGCAATACTTCATTTCATTGACACGTTGTCGTAATTTAATGTTGTAATTTACGTAAATGCATAATGCAGATTGTATAAACTGTTTGCACCCAAGGAATTCTAACTAAGTTGGGCTTACAGACTTTACTAGGTTGCGGTTGCTATTGTTAGCAGGAAATTTTATAACCTGGTTTGTTAACAATAGTTCTCGAGAGTGTACTTTAAAAACGCACCACTATTTTTACTTTGTCATTTTGACCAAAGAAAATAGATGAACGCAAAAAGACCCAGTTAAAATATTTTTATGTTGATTTGTTAATTGTTTAGGTGAGTCCAATTTGCATACAGTTCCTTGCTTACACTTAAATCATTTTTCGGATTAAAAAATCATTTATCAAATAAACGAAGTAGTAAACATTTGATACATAAAACAGGCAAAAAAAATAAACACTATAGGAATTTTGTTTTTGGAATGGGTTTTTGGATTGATTTTCGGTAATCAAAAAAACACAACCGAAATAGGAACTGACTCTACTCTGACCGACTTTGAAGACTCGGCCTCCACCACCTCCTCCTCCTCTACCATCCGCAGGCGAACCCGCGAGAATAAGGGTTCCCCCTCCTCGGTCCTTCTACAGGCAAAGGAACCATCCTTGATTTCTGTGCAGTGTCATCTTCCATGACACCACATTTCCGCGTTGACGTAGACAAAGACACTCACAACAGCGACCATCTCCCACTTTTCATCCACAGTAATTTTTGCTCTCAACCATCCCTTGTACGACCTCGCTGGAAGTATGAGGAGGCTGATTGGGAAAAATATCCAAGCGAAATACGTTTCAACCTCCCCCTTGACGAAATCCCACCCATCTCCCGCTTTGAAGAAATCAGAGAAATAGCAGCTTCACTTAGTATTCCCCGTACCAAAGATAACACATCCTGCAGTAGAAATGTTCCCTGGTGGCATGAGACAGTTGCATGGGCCATTAAAGCCCGTCGCGCTGCCCTACGCCGATTCCGCCGGGCTAATCTAATCCCTGATAATTTTATAACCCTCATCCTAGCGGATCGGTACCGAGAGGCCAATCGCCTCGCCAAAGAAGCTATCCGCGCAGCGAAAGAGAGTAGTTCGAATCAGTTTGTAACTGATGTCAACCCTCTCTTGACCTGTAAGGAGCTTTGGCGGCGGGTGAGTGTGCTCTCGGTCCGTAACAAACGCTCTCATGCATCTATCATTCTTAATAAACCCTCCGATCTCTCTACTACCATTCTACAAATTGAAGTAGCTGAAACATTTGCAAAACACTTTGCAAATGTTTCAGCTACAGACAACTTTTCTCTATAGTTCCGCAGGCACAAACTCAAATCAGACTCAGAAAACATCCCAATTCGTACATCCCAAGTAGATGCAACTAACCATATATACAATAGACCATAGAAAAATTTCCCATAGTTGAACTGAACTGGGCACTTAGAAAATGTCAGGGCAAATCTTCAGGACCTGACAATATAGGTTATCCTTTGCTTCAAAATCTTCCTCCACATGTCAAATTAACACTCCTCAATATTTACAATCTGGTCCACTGGGAATATTCCGGCAGATTGGAAATCTAGCATAACATTACCAATTCCCAAACCCAAAAAACCCACTAATGAAATAGATAGTTACCGTCCGATTTCGCTCCTTAACTGTATGGTTAAGGTGCTCCAAAGGATGGTAAGTCGTAGACTTACACAGGAATTAGAAGATTTTTTTATAAAACATTTATTAGAAAAAACATAAAAAACCTTAAATTCTAGTTTACAATTTTAAGAAAACAAAAACTGGATATGAAAAACAACTACAAGGGTTACAATGAACATTTAAGGACTTCTACATCAATCACAGCATTGTTGTTTCCAACAATGTGGATGATGTAGTTAGCAAGCAAACGTAGGATTGGGATCCGCTTACTTTTACTAACATTTGTTAGAACAGGTAAGCGGAGGGATTGGAATGTGGGAGTAAGGGAGGGCTCAACGTTTTGGATAGCTTGCATCAGAATACTCCAGGCTGTCGACACTCTGGAACACAAAGCAAATTTGTGTTCAATTGTATCCACCTGGGAGCACTCTGCGCAAGCGATTCATCCTGGAAAATAGCTCTCCGTGAGTTATTTTATTGTGTGCCAGCAAGTAAAAGACTGATCTCTGTTTGGAAGACAGCCGTTGCGAACCGATGTTGCCCCACACTAGTCGCCAGTTTACGTTTACAGTTTACGCCAGATTCCTGCTCGACCTTTGTGTCGGGAAGCCTCTCAACTAACATCCGACGAATCGCTAGGGCGGTGATCTTATTTGTTGTGGTTGGAATGTAACAGTGTAGCATATCTGCTAAACATCTCACTAGAGTATACATTATTTCGCATACAACAAGCCTTACGTAGCATTATACGGTGAGCAGAAAATCACCAATTTAACAAATAACCTGCATTAGCCAAGAACGTAAGAAATGTACATTCAGCTATTTTGATCACGCGCACGCCTTAACATGAACATTCAAACACTTACCAGCGCACCCGGCTAGCGAGCGACGCAATGCAATATGATATCAGTTCAAAACAACCAGCGAGTCTAGACAGTGGTCAGCAACACAAAACAACAAAACACAAACAAGTAACTTCATGCATAGCAAGCATATAGATCCAACGACAAATGATATCCGACACATTTCTTGCAAGTGCAGCAATCAATCGCACCGTGACACATTTCATGCTTACGTAAATATTTTTGTACTAAATGCAATAGCAATAAGAACAACCACTAAGAAACAATATTGGTTACAAAAACGACCAAAAACTATTGTAAGATTGGGTATAAATAAAGCGGTCTTGGAAGCCTTCGACACACACAGACATACAGGCTGAGAGAAGGTACAACAAGCTAAACCTTGCGTTCAATTCTTTCTAGAGGTTTGAGTGTCCCCCTACCCAAGGTAAGGCCTCAAACCTCCAACATGCCAGTAAAGGATATTCTTCTGAACATCCAAAGTCGCCTGGCCGACTTGCTCCGCCGATGAGCATCGAGAGTCCCCCTACCAAAGGTAAGGCCTCGATGTCTCCAACTTTCCTGTAAGGAAGATTCTCATCTAGAATCTTCAGACTGCCTGGACAGTCAGATGAAAGAAAGATATTGGTCCGCACAGTTAGCAATCATGTTGTTCTGTTCTCGTCGCGATTATAAGTCCGAGTTTATTCTTCTCCACCACATGGCGACAGTGAATCTCTTCTTCCCACCACATGGCGACTGAGAACACAATTATTCTTCTTCCCACCACAACAGGTTGGCTGGTAAGTCCCTGGTCTAACAAAGAAAAACACATTTTTTTGTTAAAATTCGTTTTTATTATTCAACATAGTTCCCTTCAAGAGCGATACAACGATTATAACGACCTTCCAATTTTTTTATACCATTTTGGTAGTACTCCTTCGGTGTTGCCTCAATATAGGCCTCAGTTTCGGCGACCACCTCTTCATTGCAGCCAAATTTTTTCCCTGCGAGCATCCTTTTGAGGTCTGAGAACAAGAAAAAGTCGCTGGGGGCCAGATCTGGAGTATACGGTGGGTGGGGAAGCAATTCGAAGCCCAATTCATGAATTTTTGCCATCGTTCTCAATGAATTGTGGCACGGTGCGTTGTCTTGGTGGAACAACACTTTTTTCTTCTTCATATGGGGCCGTTTTGCCGCGATTTCGACCTTCAAACGCTCCAATAACGCCATATAATAGTCACTTTTGTTGTTTTTTCCCTTCTCAAGATAATCGATAAAAATTATTCCATGCGCATCCCAAAAAACAGAGGCCATTACTTTGCCAGCGGACTTTTGAGTCTTTCCACGCTTCGGAGCCGGTTCACCGGTCGCTGTCCACTGAGCCGCCTGTCGATTGGACTAAGGAGTGTAGTGATGGAGCCATGTTTCATCCATTGTCACATATCGACGCAAAAACTCGAGTGTATTATGAGTTAACAGCTGCAAACACCGCTCAGAATCATCAACACGTTGGTGTTTTTGGTCAAATGTGAGCTCGCGCGGCACCCATTTTGCACAGAGCTTCCGCATATCCAAATATTGATGAATGATATGACCAACACGTTCCTTTGATATCTTTCTGATATCTCTGCTATCTCGATCAACTTCATTTTACGGTCATTCAAAATCATTTTGTGGATTTTTTTTTATGTTTTCGTCGGTAACCAACTCTTTCGGGCGTCCACTGCGTTCACCGTCCTCCGTGCTCATTTCACCACGCTTGAATTTTGCATACCAATTAATTATTGTTGATTTCCCTGGGGCAGAGTCCGGAAACTCATTATCAAGCCAAGTTTTTGCTTCCACTGTATTTTTTCCCTTCAGAAAACAGTATTTTATCAAAACACGAAATTCCTTTTTTCCATTTTTTTCACAATAACAAAAGTTGCTTGACAATAGACGCTCTGTCTCACAAACTAATTGACATACAGACGTCAAATTTTGACACGAATCATTTGAAGGTTGGTGCTATATAAAAATAATATGCATTTAATACTAGCGGCGCCATCTATGTGTCAGACCGGGGACTTATCAGCCAACCTGTTATGCTAGCTGCATGACAACCTTTCTGAGGCACGGGCAAGTTGTTGGAACAGGGTTGATGTTCGGCGGGTTTTCCGCGTACAAAATTTGCTTGCCACCGACTCGCAGATAGTCCTGTTCTGCGACATACCTGCTGGTCAGCAGCGCCTGGGTGTTGATGGCCGGAATATGCAGTTTTAGCCCTCCACGGTTGCGGGGTAAGGCTAAATGTAAGAGAGGTACACGAATGCCTCCAGATCCTTGCCAAAGGAATGACCCAATCGTCAGTGAGACCTTTGCTATGTCAATGGCTCTGGTGCCACATACAGATGCCACGTACCATAGCTTAGGCAGAAGAAACCCATTTAATAGGGCATCTTCTGCATAAGGTTCAAGTCTCTCATACGGTAAAGCCAGACCAAACGCCGGAATTGGTTGATCACGATTTCCCAGTTGTGTCCCACCGCTTCACGAACGTTGTTGGTGAAGAGGATGCCGAGAATTCGCAACCTTTCCACAGTCGTCAGCCAAGGAATAGTGATGGTGTTGTTAACCGTGACATGTCCAACATCGAGTGCTTCGGTATTTCTGACGTTGAGTGTGGCACCGGAACATAAACCGAAAGCGTCAATGGCCGCTCTGATCCGCTCGATTTTTTCGGGAGAGGTAGTCACCACGGAGATATCGTCAGCATATGCATTAACCAAGTCGTCTTGACCGCAACATATACCTTCTAATCTCGTGATGAGGGGTTGTATGTATAGGATAAATAGGTGCATGGAAAGCGGATCACCTTGACGTACAGAGCGTCGTATGGGCAAGGGAGAGGAGAGGGTTCCATTGATAAGGATGCAGGACGTTGACTCACCAATCTTCCGCAGAAGTCCCACTAACTTAGGATTGAACCCCAACGAAAGCATGTTGTTGAAGAGAAAATTTCTATCGACGCGATCAAATGCATGCGAAAGATCGAATGAGATAAGCTTACCACACTTGCGTTTCCTCTGCAAATCAACCACCCGCTCCTTAACAGAGAGAACAGCTTGAAAAATGTTGCGTGGTTTATTGCAACATTTTTGCACTGCCGAGATTATCTCCCACTTCCCGACAATTAAGTCGAGACGATGTTTGACAATTCTAGACAGGAGCTTATAATCTGCATTAAGGAGGGATATAGGTCGAAATGCAGACATGGTTAGCCCACCTCCTCGCTTTCTTACGAGCACTATGACCCCGTCAACGAAACTTGTAGGAATCTCTCCATCAAGCGCCTCATTCAGAATTAACCCAAATTCGCGACTTATAATGTCAAATGCGCGAAGATAAAACTCTGTGGGTATTCCATCCGGGCCAGGGAACCTCAGTGAAGCCGAACGTTTGATTGCATCAAGGATCTCACCGGAGGTAATCTCCTTCATGCAATCATTGTTGGTCTCACTTTCCTAGGAAATGACGCGTGTACATGTAAATGTGTGGTCTGCATTTGTTGTGTGTGCATCGTCTGTTGTGTACAATGATTTAAAGAACCCCTCAACATGAACATTTATTGTGTCCGGATCAGTCAAGAACGATCCATCAGCAAGCTCCACCTTATCGATCACTGTTCGTCTCCTTCTTTCCTCCTCCAGCTGAAAGGTTGACATGCTTTCGCCAAATATGCGTGTCTCATTTATGCGTGTGAAGTCCTCCGAGAAGCGTTTCTGAAGGAAAAGCATCTTCCCTTTTATACGATTACTATTCACCTGCTCAGTAGAGTCGGTGAGATATCGCTCGTATGAGGACTTCAATCCTCTATAAAGAAGTTCGTGATGCATGCGGAAACTTCGGTAACGTTCATTCGTTTTCCAACGGAAAAATGATTTGATTTTAGGCTTCGCGAACTCCACCCACCATTGAATCCACGAGCCGTAGTTTCTACGTTGCCTGGTCCAAAAATTCCACTTTACTCCGAACTCTTCTAAATTTTGGCTGTTCAAAATGTGATGCCTGAGTTGCCAATAACCTTTACTGCGCATGCCACTGGGTGGAGTCGGCAGGCAGAGCCGGACTGTGAGAGCCTTGTGATCCGAAAAGGACAAGACATGCAAGCTGGTCGTCCTCAACTGTGTTTTCAGTGACGAAGAAACATAACAACGATCGATGCGTGATCCAGTACCACTTGTGACATAGTAAAACTCAACCAAGTTCCCTCGTAGAACCTCCCAGCTGTCACACATACCCATGTTATTTACTACGTTTCGGAGAGAATGACTAAAGTTTCTCGCTCCCGTCACGTCCTTTGACTCCAACACGCTGTTGAAGTCGCTGCGAGAATGACATGTTGACATGCATTTCGCAGGTAGAACGATATCGTTCGCTCGAAAAACACCTCCCTCTCCCCTCTACGCTGACTCCCAGAAGGAGCGTAAACATTGCACAAGGTGGCAGTGTTCTCAAGCCGAAGGCAAATTAGACGCGAATCTAAACTGCGTTCGACGTGAGAGAATTTTAAATGATCTCGCAGAGCGATCGCTGTACCCCTCCCCGCGACGTCAACATTAGTAATGACACTAAATCCGGGGATCGTCAGATCCGGAATACATACTTCTTGCAAAAATACGATATCCAGATCCACCGTCCTGATAAAAGTTCTGAGGGCCTCAAGCTTTGTCGTGTTAGAAATTGCATTAATGTTAATAGTAGCAAAATTGTACCTACTACTAACATTATCACTTACCGATTTGGAATCCAACACGACAAGACATCTATTGTGGTGTGTAAGTGGGCCTTTTTGGAGGGCGACCAGGCTTACGCCTTGTCTCCCTCGCTTGGCTGTGTGTGGAAGAACACGAGGCATCACTCTCGTTCTCTGTCTCCGCATTTTGCTTGCGTTTTACACCAAGCACTTCATCGTTGGAGTTTGAGGAATTGGGGCGGGAGAGGAAATCGAGCGGAGCTTTGAAAACAGCTTCCTTCTCTGTTGGTTGGGGGATGGGCTGACATGGCCATCCGGTAATCGCCGCAGGAGCAAAGGCAGGAACGATTGCAGGAACGATAGCAGCGGTTAGCACGGCATTAGCTTCTACCTTCGATGCTACTTTCTCTTTTGTGTTCTGCTGTGTGTCTGTTTCGGGCGTCACTCGGCTTATCGGCACGATAATCCTTTGACCGATTTTCGATGTGGATGCTGCAACACGCTTTGTATCCACATCTTTCGCGTCGGACGTCACAAGAATAGAGTATTTTGGTTTACTCTTCGTCTTCTTGTTGCTGACGACAGTAGACGGTGCCTGAACAACAGCAGGTGTTGTAGGTGCTGTGCGTAAGGCATTCGCATATGATGCCTTTTGCGCCGGTGCCTTATCTTGGGACAGGGTTTCCCTGAAGCGGCATTGCCGACTTTGCACACAATTAAGCCCGTGATGTACGGGTTCTTGGCAGCTTCGGCAAGTTTGTCGCAGCCCCGGATAGGATACGCTGGTCACTTCATCGCCCAGCGTGATGTACGATTTTATCGGGTTGGTAATCTTCATTCGAACGTTTCGAACTCCAGAAGAAACCCCTGCAAATCGTGTTGACGGTGCCCATACTTCTCTGGTGATCGACAATACCTCTCCATACACAGACAATGCTGCCTTCACATCACTGTCTGGTACTCCAGGGGGCAAATCACGGATTTTCACGATCGTCGTGTTGCCTTTCATGGCAATAGTTACAGGGAACTTTTTCCCTTCGTGCGTCAGGAAGTGCTTCCCAGCGTGTTCACTCACTAGAGCTTGCGCTTCCTCAAGTGTGTGCATCGTGACATAAACCTTGCCCTTCACACTGTTCAGCTGCATCAAGGATACTTTTTCCACTCCAATCTTCAAAGTATCCACCATGAAATCAATGGTTTCATTCTGGGTAGGCTTTACCGGAATGTTCGAATAATCGACACGGAAGTTTTTCTTGTCGTATCGTGAATAATTTTCGTCACTCATCGCGAGGCTTTCAGAACAATAACAATATCCGTGTTGACACTTTGGGGTCTGCAAGCGAACTATGAAATAGATAGTTACCGTCCGATTTCGCTCCTTAACTGTATGGTTAAGGTGCTCGAAAGGATGGCAAATCGTAGACTTACACAGGAATTAGAAGACCGTAAGCTCCCTAACAATAAACAATAACCTGCATGCATTTCGGTGTGGTAGGGGCCTCCTCTGCGAAAGCGGCCTCCTCCCTATGGAACACGTCATCACCAACCGACTAGTGGAAGCTGCAGCTCGGATCCTTGAAAAAGGATTCGACGTAACTGCACTCATCACCAGAGCAAAAGCAGAACTACAGAAACTCACCAACCATCAACTACCATCGATCATCCAATCCACCCGCCGGGGAATCTGTCCCTGGTATCTTCCTTACACCTGCCTTAGACTGGGAACTTAAAAACTCTCTCCGGGGAACCGGAAAAAACAGCCACATCGCCAATAGTACCTTTACTCACTTAATTCAGACTAAATACAAACATTTTCATCATATCTTTACAGACGGCTCCGTTCATCTGGACTCAGTCGGCTGTGGGATCCACTCCACCACGGACAACTGCGCCATCAAACTTCCTAATCACACCTCCATATTTTCCGCCGAAGCGATAGCAATTCAACTAGCCGCCGACGAAGGACTACAGACTGACCGACCGAACGTCATCTTCAGCGACAGAGCCAGTGTTCTGGCTGCCCTGGAAGACGGCAACTCCAAAGACCCCCACATCCAGCTCCTAGACTCCATACCTGCATCCCCAACAATCGTTTTCTGTTGGATTCAGGGTCATTCTGGAATCAACGGAAACGAGAAAGCCGACCAACATGCCAACAATGGTCGGCTCCGTCCTGACGAACCATACAACCCTTTCACGCAGTGATGCCATCCGCTTCACCAACACTATCATCTCCCAACACTGGAACGCCACCTGGCACAACGTAGACCTCAGCAACAAACTCCGTCCTATCAAGCACAACACCTCTTCATGGGAAGATACTGAATCCAGCCACATCCAACGAGTCCTCTCCCGCCTTCGTATAGTTCATACACGCCTTACACACTCCTAGCTCCTAGAAAAAAAACCAGTCCTCCACTCTGCAGCTTCTGTGGTGTTAACATCACCGTCCGCCACATCCTCACCGATTGCCATAGATACACGACACACTGAGTCACCTGCCAACTAGACACCAATTACACAAAAATTCTATCACCCGACAAACTTCATCAGAACCGCCTTATTCGATTTTTACGGATCAGTCATTTATATAGAGAAATTCAAGTAATAGTTTTAACATATCCATTTACATATGCTATAATCGCAATAGTGTTCCATAATATTTAAGTTGCACCTGCAATAGTTTAGTTTTAGATTAAACCACTTATTTATTCAGTAGCGAGTGAATGTATTCTTTAAGACTCAAAGCCTCTATAAATAAACGAAAAAAAATGATATTCGTCTAAAATGGACTCCCGAACACGCCCGATTTCGCTATCGATTCCGTTTTGTGTGGATTATTCTCCTAAATGCTAAAAGGAGTAAGCAGATACGCCTTCGCCTTTATACTACCAGTGCTCGATGCAAGGGGGTGAAAGATATGTATGATAGTGTGCGTAGACTTCGGTTCGACTTCGGGATACTGAGTGGGATTTTGACTAACCCCGTGTATCCAGAAATTTTCAGGTTATTCTGAAGGGCCTTCGATTCGGCAATGCGATGCTTGTAGAAAGCATGATGAAGGAGCAAGGTTTTCAGACCTTGCAAGTGCGTGAGCTACATGCTAGCGCTGCTTTAACACGTTGACTGCCAAGCAATTTTGAGTGAAATTCTTCGTGAGGCCACACAAACCGCGCACGGCTCACGCGTATGTGTTGGTGCTCAGCGCATCGGAAATTTCCAGCAATATGATTCTAAGGAAGAGAAATGTATTGTGTTCAGGAGAGAACAGGCTAGCCGTTTTGTCGTTATCCTTCTTATAAGTTTTGTTGGACGATGAAAAAAACAAGTTTTATTGGTATTTGAGAAAAATTAAATTTTTTTATTCATAATTTAGTTCATTATATTATTTGCGGTGTTGGATTTTGAAGCAATCCTCACACATTTGTGGCTGGTCCGGACAACGGGGACAATATGTTACGGTTTTTTTTACATTACCATGTTCAGACAAAATAGAGTTACGTGTGACTTCGACAAGATCAAAACGAAACTGAAAATGGTTATCAAGGTGCAAGTAATTGGCGACTACCGTATTTTCTAAGAATTTAGATAAACGGCAAGGCCGTTCTGAAGCTAATCAACAACAAAAATTCTCAGAATCGGTTGGTTTTGGACCGTCCCCACGATCAAATTCGTCATGCTTTCGCGCTTTGACAGGTGTGATTGTTATAAAGATAGAGCGAGGCAGCATGGCGATTTTGCTCATAGGGGTCTTTCGCAAGCACGGCATGGTATTAGTGTCTTTTGTACACGGTACGTTGAGCGCTTCTATCATCACCCAAAAATTGGGTGATGCGGCCCCTTAGGAAGTGTTACTATCACCCACGAAATGGGTGATGTGGCAGTCAACGTGTTAAAGACACCGTCCAAACTGTTCATGTCTGTAATCAAAAAGGGAATTGTGAACCTCGAGGAGGTACAATCCATAAAATACCTTAACTACAATAGCGTAAGGTGGGAACGCTTGTTTATCATTCGGGCTCGGATCGAATAACTGCGCCATGCTCACTCGTTGTGCTAAATGCGGTGGCAAGCATCGCACAAATGAATGCTTAGCTAAGCTGGAAGATTAGCGCATTTGTGCCAACTGCTCAGGTAACCATAGCCCTCGCAACCCGAACTGCCCCAAAAAGATCGCCTGGTCGAAGGACGGTAAGTCTACGATTTACCATCCTTTCGAGCACCTTAACCATACAGTTAAAGAGCGAGATTGAACTCTAACTATCTATTTCATTAGTGGATTTTTGGGTTTGGGAAAAAAAGAACAATAAATGCCGTCTTTTGTTTTCGTGTTTTGCGCCCGCGAGGTTGACAGCATCGATAGTGAGAAATACAACTCACCCGTGAGAGTGAGAATAAAGTTGGAAACATAGAGTGACTAATGCGCATGCTTCGTCGGATGGCAATGAATGATGCACATTAACCTCACTTTCGGGTATTTTGGCTACCTGAGCAGAGACTCGCTTTGGTATTGGTGTAAATGTACTCAAGGAAACCGTACCTCGAAACGTCAAATGGGTATTTAAAAATGGCCGGCTGAAAAGAGCTAGCCCATCTGTAAATTACACCCACTTTGGTCAGTAACAATATAATTTATTAAATTAATTTTAATATTAAGTTGGACAACACGTCGTATTGTCTATCATCTCATTTATAATCATATAAACAAAATTGTACTCACCATAGCAGCAACTTGCTCTCGAACAGCCTGAACGAAATCGTCATGGCCAGCAATTTGTGACGTTACAACTGAAAACTGATGCCATTTATAACGTTCTAATATACTCAGCATGGCAGCACTCTATAATAAAAAAATAATAGTTTTTATTAAAATTGTTTACACAACGGAAAACAGCACATTCCAACTTCTCTATTTACTT
Organism: Anopheles maculipalpis; assembly: GCF_943734695.1. Taxonomy (NCBI): domain Eukaryota; kingdom Metazoa; phylum Arthropoda; class Insecta; order Diptera; family Culicidae; genus Anopheles; species Anopheles maculipalpis. The sequence continues at coordinate 20,292,898 of NC_064870.1, read as the reverse complement.
GATGTTCTATACTAGGTGCAAGCTGCAATTGTAGGGCTGATTGTGAAGCACGACGTTCCAGACCAGAGTTATCTGCATTCCATGATATCACTGGAATTCCAAGATATCCAGCAAGTTGTAAGAAATATTGTGCAGAAGCTGTACTCCGACCGTACGACTCGTAATTCATCATGTAAAGGATAGCTGTAACGTTAGCGTGCAGAAACTCCTTGCATAAAGTGTTTAGAATAGCTAAAAAATAAAAAATAAACGAGAGAAAATAATTAGAAAAATCCAGCTTCAAGAATAAATCAAGACATTTTTAAATAATTGTTTACAAAATGCGGCTGGTTTACTTTTTTTTACTAACATTCAAACTTTTGCTTGAAATCTAAGGTTACACGTGGTGTACGTAGGTGTACGTAAAAAATAGTACAAATCGCGATTTTAAAACATCATGTAGAGTTAAAAATAGAAAATGGAAAATGTTAGAGGAACGGTATGTTAGTAGGAACGGACAAGTAAACGTTCACGAAGAACTCACGATGCGTTGAACGAAGCATAGAAAAACGTTATTTAAAAAAAAATCACACACACACCCACACCGAACGGTGTTACAGTGTCCTCTTTCGTCAGGAAAATTTCCATCAATTTGGAAGAAGCAGAAATTGGTGTTGATACCGAGGCTGGATAAACCAGCAGGCGATCCGTCAGCACTTAGGCCCTTGGGACTCGTTGACTCTCTGGCTAAGGCACAGGAGATACCAGTCCTGGATCGCATCGCTGTCTACACGGAAGGCCGGCACGGCCATTCAGAGAGGCAGTACAGCTTTCGGAAAGGGAGGTCAACGGTCGACGCTATATTAGCCGTGCTAGAAAAAGGCAAGGTCGCATTCAAGTGAAAAAGAGGTGGAGCTTTTTATTGTGCTGTCATCACAATTGATGATTCACATTTGAGCAATTGCGAAGGGGCTGGGTCGCATGAAGGTTTCCCCATACCTGTACAGGCTGATAAGTAGTTACCTCGACGACCGAGTTCTGCTGTACGATACGGAAGAAGGGCTGAAGCCAAAATCACCGCTGGTGTTCCTCAGAGATCAGTTCTCGGTCCCACTTTATGGAACGTCATGTACGCAGTGCTTACCCTCACATTCCCACCCGGAGTCGAACTCATTGGCTTTGCTGACGACATCGCTCTGAAAGTCACCGGGGAGTCGGTAGAAGAGGTTGAGGTGGTGGCTACGGACGCGGTCAGCAGGATCGATGCATGTATGCGGAAGACTCACCACCAGATAGTTCACTCGAAGACTGAGTTTATTCTCATAACCTATAAGGAGGTGCCGAGGGCCACGATACGAGTTGACTCGAGCAACATCAAATCTGTAAAGCACCTGAGGTACCTTGGAGTTACTATCGATGATGGTTTGAACTTCAAGAAGTACCTTGAGGAAACCTGCACGAAAGCGATGAAAACATCCAATACGCTGACGTCCTTCATGCCCAGCATTCGAGGAGCGGGCAGCAGAATAAGACGGCTTCACACCATCGTAGCCATTTTAGTGACGAGGTATGGTGCACCAGTTTGGGCGCGCATCTTACAGCAGAAGCAACACCAAAACACTGTGAACAAAGTACATAGGTGACTGATCTCTCCAATTCCTTGGCTTCGAGGATGACATCGACATCATCGGATGAACATCTGCGGTGGTGTGCGAGGCGTACAGCAGACTCCGGTACGTCTAGTCACGTCACGTACGTCAGACTCCGGTACGTAGTCTCCTCTATCAGCTTAGTCCAGGACTCATACCCTTAGACGTCCGGTAGTTCTCTTAGGGTATGAGTCCTGGACTAAGCTGATAGAGGACGCCAATGCACTCGCCATTCACGAACGGCTAGGACGATATTGGCGATGTGTGTGAACAGAGCAAGTGGCGAAGGAGAATGAATCACGAGCTAGATGATTTGTTTGGCCTTGTTGACTGATTTCATGACGGTAGTCAAAACTAATAGGATACGTTGGCTGGGGCACGTGATGAGGATGTTGGACTCATCTCCCACCCAGAAGGTACTCGTCAGCGACCCGCTCGGCACGAGGCGTAGGGGAGGACATCGAGGTCGTTGGTTGGATCAAGTGGAGTCAAACCTGTCGGATATCGGATGCAGACGTGGATGGAGGACTGCAGCCCTGGACCGAGTTTCGTGAAAACGGATTGGCGACCTGGCCATGCATACGCGACGTGCTAAAGCTTTAGCAGGCCAAGAAGAAGAAGAAGAAGAAGACATGGTGTTGACAATACGGCGATGAGCCGTCGTAAAAATTAACAAATTTAACTAGGTTCCCTGTTATTGGCCTTATGCCGGGCATGCTCGCTTGTCAAGCGTATACTTGTTGACAGAATTTTTTATCAAATGATGAGCTTACGCTCAAATTTACGCTCCGTGTACTGGGGGTTACTTAACACTAATCATAACTTTTACTAATCATAAAAAAACGCTATAAACTGGGAACAACAGTAATCTTCACATACTTGGTTTGCTCTTGCACTTGTGGAATATACTAACTGTGGAATATAATAACGCTTAAATGTTGGTAGTAAGGAATTACCTGTTGGACTAGGAGTCAACGACATCATATCGAAGTGAATGTTGGAAGTTTGAAATTCATGGTCCTTGAGAAAAGTGAGCTTTGAACCACGCCCTTTCTGCAGTCCTTGAACAGCAGAATTGATTGATCGTAGATATTCCCTTCGCCCAAAATTTGTATGAGGAACCAGTAGACCAATATTGAGTTGATGTTCGGCAGAATTACGTATTCCAGGGCCATTCCCTGACAATCGACTTGATATACCACCACTTGCACCACCAGATGCACCACTATTTGCAATACCAACTCTGGTATTAGTACCACTTCCACCAAGGCCTGCGGAATTTACACTAGCACTTCTAACTGATCCACTGTTTGAGTTTATTGCATTGTTTTGTGAATTTCCAACACTAATACCACTTCCACTTCGTCCACTATTTGCCTTGTAGCTTTTCAGTTCGACCGAACACATAATACACATAAGGAATATTATGACGATATACCGAACAGTCCAAAGGAACATTTTTGCGAGATCTGTATGAATATACAAAACATATAGAAATACAAATATATACAGTAGACAATATACATATACAATATACAAATATATATATATATATATATGTATATATATATATATATATATATATATATATATATATATATATATATATATATATATATATATATATATATATATATATATATATATATATATATATATATATATATATATATATATATATATATATATATATATATATATATATATATATATATATATAGCATTTATACTAGAAGAAACAAAAATTAAGCCAAAAGAAAACTACAAATGGTGAATGATAATGATAATTTTCCGCTTTGCTTAAAGCACGCTCTATAATTATCAAGTTCATCACCGCTAACCCGAGGTCGCTACAACTTAACGCTCGATGGGAGGGGGAGGGAGTACGTTCTAGCGTTACGATTTGCTACACAAGGGGACGGAGGGGCAAAATTTCGAGCCACCTTTATTTCTTTCAGTCGATTGCTCCAAAATTGAAATATTACGTGGAAAGCTTCCTTATCGACAAAATTTTTGAAAATTCGCCATCTAAGACTTTATTAAGACAAATTTGTATTAAAAAAAATTAGTAGTTGAGGCAATTTTGGCAATACCCAAGTGACCGTGAGAAAGTTAATGTGCATGTCTCGAAGTAACATTGGTCAGATTTGTATGTGCATGAAAGGGAAAGCAATATTCATTATATCGTTGACTCTGTCATTCGGTTTCCTTCACCATGCTGAGAAAAGCTAATGTTCATCTCACATACCGATGAATTTGGTCGATTTTGGTGTTATTGTGCATCATTCTTCGGCATTCGACGAAGGATGCACATCTCGCAGTTGTTGTCCACAAGTGTTGTGCTTCAAGTCTAAAGCGGGTTGTGAATCAACTCTTTCCGGCGATAAGGGGATGGAATACACCACAGCAGTGCAAAGAGTGATAAAGTGCATTGGATGAATAAACATGTCGGGGGAAAAAAATACAATAAATGTCGTCTTTTATTTTCGTGTTTTGCGCCCGCGAGGTTGACAGCATCGATAGTGAGAAATAAAACTCACCCGTGAGAGTGAGAATAAAGTTGGAACCATAGATTGGCTAATGCGCATGCTTCGTCGGATGGCAATGAATGATGCACATTAACCTCACTTTCGGGTATTTAGGCTACCTGGGGTTTGTCAGCTGTGGACATATTACGGTATTTCAAGGAAGTATTGGTAAAGGATGCAAACAATCTCACTGCGGACATTGAGTTTTCTTCGGCTGATTACCTCGATGCAGGCGAGATTCTTATATCTCGTTATGAAAACAAAAAGCTAGTAGTCAAGCGACACATTGATACTTTGCTTTTGGTTCTATCAATGAAAAAGGATTCGTACGAGTCGCTCATTCTCGTTTTAGTTAGTTTCAAAATAAATGTAAACAGCTGGGACTTGCAACCGATGGTTGGAGTGTGTTGCTCACTCGTCTACTTCATATGCGACTTGAATCGGTCACTCTAATGTATTGGGAAGCTCATTATCGCAGTACTGACGTTCCGGAGTATGCTGAATCACATTAGTATGGTGAATGCATTAGTTCTGCAAGCATTGGCAATCTGCAACCAGAAACATCATAGCATGTTACACCGACCAGTTCAAACCAGTAGTCATGCGGAAGAGGTTACCCATAGTCGTCAAGAGTTGCCTCACTTGAATCAACCAGAAGCATTGATCAACTATTGTGGTAATGCTTTGCTGACAGAATCGATAGAAACACCGTTTACTATTCTATTACCAACAGAATTGGTCAAACTAAAGTTTCCAAACGGATCGCTGCACTGGGCACGCACTCTACTTGTAGAAAACACAGTAAAACAAAGTTTTTAATTAGTTAGGAACGCTATTTAGTGGAGCGAACCAAAAAATTAGTTTGATTTATTTTCTGGTTTTCTAGCGGTACTAATCCCGCTCACGCGTTGTTCAGCCCTTTTATCAACCTATTTCTCGTCCTGGTCCTTCACTCACCGCGGAACTCAGTTATCCCGACCGCGAAGCTTTCTTCCGACAACTTCGTAAATACGAATTACATTCCGACAATGACAGCAGCGGTCGGTGTAAACACCGCTTGTTTACAACACTACTAGATGGAGAATCGCAGATTAACATCGTTGCCGAACGGCTGTGTTAACGATTGCAAATTGCTGAAAAGAAAGAAAATCATCCGATCGATGGTGTGGGTCAAACAATTCAAATTGTTCCAATTTCCATACCAATTGGAAGTCCCAAGTTAAGCGTCACATCAAATGCGATCTACCTGCTGGTGGAGTAAATATGTCGTTATTTTATCCCAACTACATGCATTCTTGCACATCCAATGCGTTATGAACCATCGTAATCGACGTACTAATAGGTCGAGAGAGTTATGACGAACACATGCTAGAGGGATTAGTCGAATTGGTTCCTGGAACTGGAAATTTGCTATCGAGTGCTGGATTCAATTTGAGAAAATTGACATCAGCTACCGATGAGTTCGGATTTTGCGTACCAGCTTGGACAGAAGAAGAAAGCATAACGAAGAGAATTGCATTATCCGAAGCCTTGCGTTTATATGATCCATTGGAACTGATAGGTCAACAATAATGATTGCCAAATGTTTCACGCAATTTTTTTGGACTCAACAAAGGCATGGGATGAACCATTAGAAGATCTGAAACAACTCTTCAGCGCTGCTCTTTGCTGTGAACATTAACGCCCCGGCAAGATCGTTCCGTGCTAGATCAGTTCTTGTCGTAAGGGAACGTCGTACTCGTTTTGGCGCATCCGTTCCTCGTCGTGTGCCGCGAATTCAACGCCGTGTATGATCGTTTTGAACCAGACCTGTCGCGCTCTGAATTCCATAATTGTATACGCACAGTGCGGCCCAAAACTTGTTGAATGTAAATATGTAAGTGTTAACTGTAAATGTAAAATCTCATAAAAGTCGCTTCAGTGGCCACATATGGTCCGTTGAATTCAATAAAATTAAATAACAGAAACATAACACTCAACCATCATCAATGGAACAGCCGCACCAAAACTATCGGATCACCAAATACATATACCAACAACAACTTAAATAGACCAGGACCAGGCCGGAATAAGGCAAAAAAGAGGAAGGAAATGCTCCGTTAATCTAGTTTACACACATAGTCATCACATGCGGTGTTGAAATATTAAAAATAAAATATTAATAAAATAAAATAACGTTTCGGCGAGAACTTTGTATCATGAAAGACATACGCATGCCACGTCAAGTTGTAGGAAACTTTAATCGCATCGAATTCCATGGCTAAAGCGGTGCATCGCTGAAGGCTTATAGAGCCTGTTTGTACATAACGAACCATCGCAGAGGATGGAACTGTATCGGTTAACCTTTTGTGCGCTAAGTCAAAGGTCGACCCGCTTACAAACGTTGTTATGTTACCTTTGGTAGAAGTTTAAACAAAGTGTCAGGCACAAGCATCCTTTCGGGTGGATTCGACCATCATTATACGCTGGATCAGTAATAACCCCTCTCGCTGGAAGAAATTTGTTGCAAATCGGGTGTCTCAAATCGAGCATTTAACTGCTGGCGATCAAAATCCACCTGTGAACCGAACCAATTGGCGTCAAGTTTACCAAACAACTGTTGAACTACAAGTAGCTGCTGAGACTCTAGTACGCATGGTACAGAATGAAACATTTGAAGAAAAGATTCGTTCGCTGAATAGAAAAGAAGAAGTATCGTCGTCTTCATCTCTGAAATCGTTAGCGCCGCAGCTTGTAGGCGGCATTCTACGCATCGAATTGCACCTTCGGAATGCATATGTACCTAAAGATTAAAAACAGCCGATGATTTAGTTTTACAAGCATCCTTAGACTCGTATGATAATGGAATCGTATCACCTTAAATATTTGCATGCTGGGCCTCAGCTGTTGATTGCCACGATTCGCAAAAAATACAGGCCTCTTCATGTTCGAAGTCTCGCTCGCAAAGTGGTGCACTAGTGCATTCGTTGTTTCCGATATAAGCCTTCGACGCTAAACCAGATAATGGGAGATTTACCAGCGAAGTACGTAACACCGACTTTCTGTTTCTTGAACACTGGTGTCGATGTACCTTTGATATACCAAACAACATCCAGGAAGTCAAATCCTACGAAATGCTACGTGGCAAATTGCGCCTTTTGTGACTCACATTCAAGGCTGTTCATCTGGAATTGGTTGTTGATCTATCAACGGACGCTTTCATCGCAACCCTGAAGCGGTTCGTCTCTCGTCGAGGAAGGACGACGACAAGAACTTTTGTGGAGCTAAACAGAAGCTTCGAGTCTTTCATCATCAGCCTCAGCAGCAACAATTCCACCATACTCTATCGTCGTATTGTGGGACTGAAGTTATGACGTTTAAGTTTATACCGCCTATTATGGGGAGATCTCAGCACAGATCGGGAAGATTTGGAGATGCATGACATTTCCTGATCCTTTGTTGGATGACCGCTATGCGTGATATGAAGCATTGGATAGGTTTCCATCCGTTTGTTTCGGTACCAACAAGCACAATAATACGTGAGACGTATTTGGAAAGGCTGGAGCACCGAATACCTTTCTGGATTGCAGCACCGCACTAAATGGATGAAACAACGTGACAACATCCAAATTGGGACTCTTGTGCTTTTGAAGGAAGACAACTTGCCTCCGCTAAAATGATGTTACGGACGAGTAACCCAGGTTTACCCTGGAGACGATGGCAACATTAAAGTAGTCTCCGTGGGGACGGAAGACGACGAATACAAGCGAGTTAATACGAAGATCTGCGTGTTACCATTCAAATCGAACCCTTGATTAGTAGGCGGAAATTTCTATTCCTACGGGGGCCGACAATGTTAATAATAGTTTGACAGCGTTATTTTACGCCCCACCTTGAGTGTCGAAGTCTAGTGCAGATGTAAAAATGACAGTTACGAAGGAGAGGAAAAATATCACAAATAAAATTACACTACCAGTCCGAGTGCTTTGTTCATGTTCGCTTTTACGACATGTAAAAGTTGTTTTCCGCTTGCAACGTCAACAATTATATTAAGCAATATATAGATCTATTATGACCTAAGCCAGTTTTTTATGTATATTTTGACTGATCTATATGCATTAGTTATCAATGTAGTTTTCTCGTCTACCCAACAATATCGTGGATCAAGGACCTTTATTCCTTAGGGAGTGGGACTTGATGTCCCACAAAAAATAATGTTTCGCCTGACTTCTTCTTCTAGGCTGGCTAATTCTTCTAAGCTCACTAGACTTGCTGGAACCAAATCAGATGATACAATTAACCTTACAAATGAGTAAAATCGCTACGGGTGCTAGATTCTTTAAGTGAAGTACGGCCAAACACGAGTTATAGTGCACGACAAGAAAATGTAAAAGCTACATTTAATATGATTTTTTTTTAGATACCAGATCCAATAAACTGAATAACAGTAAAATATTTTTGTAACTGCTGTCAATAACAAAATAGAAGGTTAAACCAGGGATATAATTTGTTTTGCTGGTAATCCTAAAGAACTTACTCACTACAAAATTATTATTTGGAAAAAAAGACAGACTACTTGTCCGTTCACAGATACTATAACTCGATAAAAGAGACAATTTTGAGTACAGAATATTAAAACGCAAGCAAAGCAAAAACAAAAGTAAATCAATATCAATCAATTTATACAGACAACATTTTTATCTGTAAGATTTTGCAATCGAATAAACCTGACAGATGAGCAATGTTTCGTCTTTATTTTAAATTTTTAATTTTAATTTTAAATTCAATTCGGCGAGATATCCTTGAACATATGTGACAAAAGCTAGTTTCAATTGTCATTCTTCGTCATATAACAAGGGTAGTAGGGATTTTATTATTTTTTTCAGTTCCCCTTTTACTAAACCCCTTGCACCCAGCAGCGAGGCCCTAGGCGACCGCCTTTCAGTTGTGACAGATTTTAATTAAACCCAAACTAAACCATTCACAGCATTTTCAAACTTCAGAAACACTTCTTGTCCTGTTGTTGTTCCATGCAGACTTTTGAGGTATAACTTTTCCTCACTAACCGCCAAGTTACACCTCCGATAAATGAAAGCAACTGAGTAGTGTCTACGAGATCAGTCGACTCATCTACAACTAGTGAAAACCAATCAAATCTTTCTACTTTACACTTCAATTGAGCGATGATGTTATTACTGATAGCTTCCACTCCTCTAACAAGCGTGATTGCTTAAAAAAAATCCTTTTTTTTCTTTACACAATTCTTGTGTAGCCATAATGAAACAAGATTGAATAAGTTTCGCATCAGCAAGAATTTACCATTTTTACTATGAAATGATTGTTAGCATAGTTTTGTAACTGCTTCATTTTCATTTTTAATGTTTGCGAAAATGTTGCTTTAAAGACTCTGGTTAGTTTCATTTTCAAACAATTTTGAATATTGAGCAACATCTTTAGTTTCCTAGTGGCATCTAATGTTGCACTACGTAACCAGAGCTATAGTTTCGTTGCAAAGTAAACAAGTTATTTTGGCATTACATTCGATCACAACATAGTGTACACTCCATTCCGGCTTAAACGAACGATGTTCCTAGTCAATCTTTCTTTTCTTTAGACGATGATGATGATGATGATTTCAAAATCAGGCACATCTATTCGCTGTTCGAATTGATTGCTTATCGTTATTAGAGCGAGTTTACGTTTGATGCATAATACAAAGTTTCGCACTCTGATCCCTACCAAAATGTGAAATTAATCCATGAAATGCACAATATTGTTGTGATCGCTAAATGTGATTATTAAACCAAAAATTTACTCCCTCTTTGCCACATGGTACAGGCGCGCCCTTGTCACACCAATGCTCGCATGAACATTTTCCACAGATTGTTAGATTTTCTATTTACAACGGTTAAGCCGTTGTGGAAACGATGGAAATATTTTGTCTACTTCAATAACTGATTACGATCGATGACTCCAAAATACTTAATATTGAAGTTGATACGTGATTAATTGATTGATAAAAGCTGCTTGACAGATGACGAACATCATTACGATATTTGTTTTCTTTTCAATACCCTTCCGCCATACTCAAAAAATAAAAAATACCCTTTTATATTATACTATCCTTAGCAGGGAGAACATTTCGGTACTTCCCCACGAAATAGAACTGTAAACACTTCTCGAACTCGTTTTCTGCACTCAATTCACTAGTTCAGTACAGTTTTGCCTGAAGTTGTCTTCTAGTAAATTGACTATTAACATGATTTCACACGAATAACGATACGTTAACGCATGTATTCACCTAGCTAAATCACATAACTATAGTAAACATTATTTAATTATGTATTATTCAGATTGAACACACGCGTTTCAGTAACAGCATCAAATCGGTATAACTTAACTATTTATCGAGTTTCCAATCACGAGTCGACATATTCAAAACATTACACACTTTGACTCACGATATCTCAGTTTAGAGTTCCAGTTTCCTAGATGCCACAAACCAACTTTCGTGAAAATGTACTGTGCTTGACACAAATATATAAGTTTTCTGGTGGCTTTGTGTGTGAAATACAGCCACTGCCTAAATCATCGTAGTATTGGTGTGCGCACGCATTATTTCCTGATGTTAAATGTTTTCTTTACTTTTGCCTTATCTGCTTTATATTTCTGAGAAAAGAGAGGCTGTACTCATAGACATCCTGCTAGGAGCAGAGGTGAGAGAGAAACCGAGTGAAAACACGACAAGGACCGAAAAAAATATAGAGAAATTTATTAACAGGAGAAGCAAACTCACATGAAGAATGTTTGTAGATTGCATCGATTATAATTTGTCTACACGTGGGTGTCAAACAAACTGATTTCTTTTTATTGTTAATTGTTTATTGGTCCATTAAGAAATCGATCTGCTATGGCTTTATGACTTAATTTTTTAAAATTTATATTAGGTATTGACCGCATATAAAAATAGTCATCACAAGTTAAATGAATAATTAAAATTAGCTCGTAATAAATGTAACAGACTATAAAACGTTATTAACAAAAAAAAAAATAAGAGGATTGGAAGAAAACACTCATTCCATGACCAGACAAACGTTCTATCGTTCCAGTCCTAATTAATTTTCCACCACTGCTTTAATGTTACTAGTTGTATTGTCTATGTCTTCAGCGTTCTTTTATTATTGTTTTTTTATCTATCTACACTCGCATTATCTACACTCGCGTACAAGGGAGGCAGGCTTTCTTCACAGTACCATGTCCTAGAGTTAAGTCCAGTTTTGACGCGACGAGTTCAATCTCGAGAGAAGCGAAGTCGCTCTTGCTGCTGCATGAGAGAAATTGTCGATTATTCTTGAATCCGATGTTAACCTGGTTGAGCTTGGAATGTCACTCCTGGACTGCACTGAAACACACTGTACAACACATTGTACACAGACAAGTTCTTGTTTGTGCTGTTCGCAAAATGATTGTGGTTTTATTGCAGTTTAGACCCAAATCTAAAGCTCGACAATAGAAAAACGACAAGATCGGAAACAACCACACACACAATCGATGCAATAGCCACAATCGGACGGATAATCGGGCCAACAAAATACACCTATCTCATACATCTACATCATCATCATCAGCAACCACGCATTCAGCACTCATCCATAACCGAGCATGCCCAGAATAAAGCAAACAACAAGAAAAAATGCTTGGTTAATAGTTTGTATGTTACGTATAGTCATCACATCGGTGGCAAATCGGCGGTAAGCCGTAATACTAAAATAAAAGTAAATAATTTTGTTTTGTTTGAATATTACCGGTCGGTGGCGTATTCTCAGCTCTCATCTCAGCTTATCCCGGGCATGCTCTGTTGCAGGTACAGTCGTTGTAGCTGAGCGGACTCTAACAGGCCCCGTGAAGGAATGGCCTCCTAGCACGAGAGTATCGCTGGAAGCAGCTAAATATAAATTGTACAGGAATCTGCCCGAACAAGGTCTTGCACCAAGTTGATCTCCAAGGCGGGTTCCAACCTTCCCGCTAGTTGTTCCAAATACCAAATAATTCTGGAACTTATGCCGCAGAAGGGGGAGATCTGATGACGAGACAGTTCGGATGTGGGCAGAAACCCGGACGTGAGAAACAACCGTGCTGTGTGCGCGAGGAAATCGAAAAGCGTATCGAAATGAAAGATAACCTCCTCGTGTGAGCTATTGATTGAATCTACTTTATTTTTTACAAATATGGTCCTTATATAGTAAGGTTTTTATACCTAGTTGTCTCCTTCCTTTTCTTACTATTGTTTCCCGTACGCACATAGAATTCTAGAGGTGTATCAATGTACCTAGATTTGTTAATGGTAATTGCATCCTGCATCTTACCAAAACATTCATTACCATCGAAGCGTTAATGTTGGATATTTCCAACCGTTATGACGATACTTTCGGTTATTACATTTTTCATTCATGCCCGCTTTCCAAAGAATGCTACTTCCTACGCTTACATGAATGAATCCTTTTGTTACCAGTTTAATTGCCGTCTTAGTTTTGGGATAAACCCAAACCCGCTTGGTTCGGTGTTATTTTGCTATGTTGTATGCGTTCAACCCTTATTTTACGACTGACGCGCTTGTATTCAGTCTCGTGTATCGCGCCTTTTTATCCTCATGTTTATTTGGGCAAACGATAACGATCCTTCCACAAGTTACAGATAATGATGCGAATATTTTCAAACCGACCCGTTGCGCGCGAGTCAACAATCAGCATTTTCCAGTGTTGTTAACCGACACCAGCACCAGTAAACAGCGTCGATCAGCAAAAAGTATGGATCGAATGACCTAGCCACCGATTGCAAAACAGCCAATAGCCGAATCAGCATTAGCGGGACAATCAACAATCAGCAATAACCGAATACCTTTCCTTTCCCAGTCCAATTCCTATCAAACGAAAGTTAATGAATAATGAATAAAACGTCACTCCGATTTTGACCGCAGCAAGAACAAGACTCGTTATTTCGTCAGTGTTCGAACCCTTTACTTTTTTAACTCGCGCAACAGTTGTAAAAACGATTATTCTTCCTCTTGGCTTAACGACCTTCGAGGTCACGCTAACCATTGAATAGCTTAGTAGACTTGCTGATAACACGTAGTTGAATAGTCATTCCTCACTACGCACAGTAGTCCAACTTAGACCAATGAGCAGACTTTGCCTGTTTCGTAAAAGAGCTGTGAAGGAATTCACTTTTATATATAATAAAAGATCATACAGAACAGTTTAAGGAAAATAATGATGAGAATAATGTTAATCGCGTATATTAAGTAATTTTAGACACTATAATTATTTTCTTAGTTATGCGGCTTGATCGTTCTTAATGGTTATAAAAATTAGCTTATATAGAAATACTACAAAATCTAATAACACGTTTCTTATTTGTACGACAGTTGAACGAATCATTTATGTTGTCTAAGGTACAACATAAACACATTCTAGAGAATTCTTCATATCATCTCCGTCTTCTTCAGTAGTAGTAGTAGCAGTGGCGGATCAATCCACATGGAGGCCCCAAGCGGGAAGAAATATGAGGCCCTTCTATTTTCGTTTAATATATGCTTATAAAATAGTTACTTGTGCCTAATAATATAATAACAAATAACAAAACAAATAACATAACAAATAATTTAAAAAATAGTAATATTACATTATATTCATCTATATATTCACAATTTTTTTTCATAAAATTTTAAAATATTTTTAAAAAATAATTTTCTTATGCAGATGTGTTTAAGGTTTATTTGTTTATTTGTTAAAAAAATGTGTTTTAGGATTGCGCATATATACGTTACAAAAAATACGTTATAGGTATTCGGTGTATTTAATAGAACATTCTCAAATTTTTCAAATTTCTCAATCTTGATTAAAGCTCCTCCACTAACGAACAGATATATTTTCATATCAACACTTGCTGGAAGTTTTTATAAGGTTTTCTGTCTGCAGTGAGAACATCGGACTTATTATTAGGATGCGTTGGACTAATAGCCAAATTGGTCTTCTTCTTCTTCATTTGCCTTAGCAACCGCCGATGGCCAAGGCTCTCCATGTATTGGTTTCAATGACTTGTGATTTCCACGTAGTCGGATAACCATTCTTTGCGTATGCGAGACGGCTTAGTCGGGAATCGAAACCGTGCTGCTCGGGTCGTGTTTGCGTCTCACGCTAACCGCTATCAGGCCGCCCAATTAGTTTTCCGAATGTATTCTGGTCCAGAGATGTGCTCTGATCACATTAACCAGAAATCGTGACTATTACACGTTGAACATGATTGTGCCATGACGTTGACATGATTGTGCCTTACGCTAAACGCCTGGCAATGCGACCGTCATGTGATAATTTTTTACGTCTCCAAGACATTAAACCTTTAATAAAATCTCTGAAAAATGTTGCAAGAATTAACTAATATAAATTTTTAGGAAGCTTAAATCAAGTGTGATAAAAGATAACGTTCATAAAAGAAATTAAACAAATAAACCATTAATTATTTTAATACAAATTAAATTAATCTCTCCAAAATGCTATTTATTACATTGTCGAGCAATTTATAAAATAATTTTTTTTCGGCTTTTATCTTTGACAAATTCTTCAATTATTTTTTTTGTATCCATTTGGTCTAGTAAATCCTGTTCAATGTATAAAATAGCCAAACTGTTCCATTTTACCTCCGATAAAGAATTCCGCAAATAATTTTTTACCCTTTTTAAAACAGAAAAGGATCTTTCCTCAGAAGCGTTCTATACAGGAATTGTTAAAAAAAATTTGATGAGAGTTTCCTCATCAGGAAACGTGCACGACATATCTCTCGTTATTCTATAAATATTTCGCATATTGATACATGTATTGTTCCTTGTGATACTATCATTTTCTATCAATGATTCCAGAATTGAAAAATTTTCTTTTATAAAACATAAAAAGTGCTCCAATTCATTTTCAAAAGTTTCGTCATCTATGTCATTCTTGTAAATTTATTTCAATTTTTGAATAGCACCTTTTTTCCTTTCTTTAGACATGTTCCAATCATAAAATACTTTGAACGGATCCAAAACTAACTCATATTTTTCAGTTCTTTGTAATAGTTGTGTTTTTATGTTATCACATATAGTGTAAAAAGTATTGATTTTAAAATCTTCTTTGAATGAAAATTCGTGCTCATTTTCTTTGTTTTCATCAAAAAAAAATCGTCGTTTTCTAAGTCGCTTGTCTTCGGCACCAAATGTAGTCCCAGATAACTCGTTAGCTGCCGATTCAACATTGTCAAAATCTTCACGAAAATTTTCAAGGAATTTGATCAATGAACGCATCAAAGAAGATCCTTTCAAAAGTGCACATTCTACAGTTTGAAGCGACTTGTTAGTAGCATTTATTCTTTGAAGGATTGTATTCCAATTTTTTTCTGCTATATGGACACTGTTTACCCTGTTAGTAAGGAATGAACGTATTAATTTGATGATAGTAATTAGATAGCAGAGGGAAATAAGTTTAAATAAAAGGCCTCTATGCCAGATGGAATCGAAGGCTTTTTGGCTATCGGTACTTCTAGATTCCAGTTGATTTTTTAGTTAACCTATTGTTCTTTATGGAGAAGGTCAGCCGTTTTAGTTGATGCGTTGTTGAGAGAAATGGTTGAAAGCCAAAATGAGAAATGGGTATTATGTTATGGGTCTCGTTGCGAAGGTAAATTCTTTTCGCAATCAATTTTTCAATTTTTTTTCCGATGCAACTGTGCAGCCTGATTGGTCAGTAACAGTTAGGTAAGGATCTAATTTTACCTGGTTTTGGAATTGCTATTATGTTGGACTGTTTTGGACTGTTTGTTGGGAAAATAACCGAGTTTGAAGCATCTATTGAATATGAAATTTAAGTAAATGATTGCTTTAATTGGTAGCCTTTTCAGACATTTGTTATTGATGTTATCGGGGTCTGTGGGTTTTTTGTTTTTAAGTTTCTTTAATATAAGTTTTATCTCTGATGGGGAACTCAGCAAGTTAGTGTCTAAATAGTTATCGCGATTTCTTTTAAAGAATATAGTGACTGTAGAAATAACCTTACCTTCAACTGGGCTGATTGACTCGAATGTGGCTTTGTGGGCTGACTCAAACTGATTTTTCATTTTTGTTTTATTTTGTTTTGTCGATCACAACACATATAAATAAACCACAGACTAAAAGTTATGGTGTAACAAATAATTGAACTTATATTCCGTGAACCCGACGCGACCCCCTGCCTCGAGGACCGTGTAACCAATGAATGGCGTTTGCTGCCAGGAGTTACCGTTCATTGCCCCTGGCGATCGCACGTGGCCCGATCCTACCGAACCGCTCTCACGTACACATCGACGCGCTGGCAGGGCTGTCAGCGGTGAGTGACTGCAATAATGAAATAAATCGGCAGGTCGGGTCACAACTATTATGCCTTTGGCAATTACGCCTGGTAACATTTCTTTTTTTGATTAAGTCTCTAATGAATTGCGGGAACAACTACCATGCCTTTGCCAATTACGCCTGGTAACATTTTTTTTGTTTTATTAAATCTTTAATGAATTGCGGGATTAGAACATTGTAGTTGCTTGGGGCTCACACATCGATAGTATGATATCGAATCTTTCTGACATAATTTCAAATGCGCATAATATCGCTGTACCCACTGTCACCCCAAGCAACTTCTTCTTCTTCTTCTTGGCTTAATGTCTTACTAGACTACCGATACCACGTAGTTGGTTAGTCAGTCCTCACTACCGGGGGTGGGGGAGACGGTCCGGGTGGGATTTGAACCCCGGTCCTGCCGTTTGAAGACCGGCGCCGCTGTCGCCTATACCACCGAGCCGCTCCAAATCAAATCAGCTTTTGATAGATGCAGGAAAATCCTTCAGGTGTCAGATTCTGGTCAGAACTGGTAAGGACTGACGAACCTCACTACGTGGTATTCATAAGTCGAGCAATACGGTCAGGCCGTTCTCACAAAGAAAAAAGCTTATTTGTATCCTTTTGAAAGCACAATAGATTATTCTTTTCTTAGAAGATTCTTGTCTTAACTGTGCTATCGAAGGCTTCGTGATTCTAGCAAAATCTTTTATGAACTTCTGGCAGTAACAAATTACCCCTAAAAATGCCATTTATTTTGTATCTTTTTGTTGAATTGGCCAGTCCTGTATCACTTATTTTTTCCAGAGTTTGATTTTCGATCACAATATGTTCGAGAAAGGCTACCTTACAAAAAATATACTTTTCAAAAGATGAACTTTCAGTGAATACTTCATGAAAGTTTTGAATATTTCAGTAAGATTTTGCACATGTTCTTGTAGACTAGTGGAAAAAACAATTATGTCATCCATGTATACAAGACATTGTTTCCCAGTATGGGCTAGCAATACATTATTTGTATGCTTGAGCTTAGATTTTTGCCGATAATGTATGCAATGAAAAATATGACCAAAAAACTTGATTGAGATTGCTCATAGTTCTAATTGTTATTCTTGCTCTCAAATGTTCTATCCGCTTTTACCTGGCTTTCGCTCTCGCTGCTCTGCAACGTACCGATTCACCAGCAACGCTGTTATGGTAATGGCGGGAATGTGAAGATTGAGTCCACCTCGGTTGCGTGGAAGGGCCAAATGGGTTAATGGGATTCGAAAACCCCCAGATCCGTCCCACAGGTAAGACCGCACATGTAAGGCGTCTTGGAGGCCAAATCGATGTCTATCGATCGTGCGCCACACACCAACAAACCAAAGCTTGAGCAGAAGAAAAGTGTTCAATAGCACCACCTGTTCCGCCAAATTGAGGTCTCTAACACGGTGCAATATGACCAAATGGCGGAACTGTTGGATTACGTTTTCCCAGTTATGCCCGATCGCCTCCCATACATTGTTAGTGAACAATATACCAAGCAGGCGCAATCTTTCTACTTCCCGCAGCCACGGAACATGCATGCCTTTGTTTTTTACACGTTCAACTTCGCTCCAGCGGTTCTGCCAGACGCTTCTATTGTTGTTTTAACCTCCTCGTGTTTGGGAAGGGAGGTTGTCACCACCGAGATGTCGTCAGCATATGCGTTAATCAGGTCATCCTGATCGCAACAAATACTTTGTAATCTGGAGATGAGCGGATTAAGGTAAAGGGCAAACAGGTGCATGGATAAAGGATCGCCCTGTCTGACAGAGCAGCGTATGGGAAACGACAGGGAAAGGTTTCCATTTACAAGGATAGGAGGAGGATCGTTCACAAACTGTTCGCAAAAATCGCACATGTCCTGGATTGAAGCCCATAGAAGACATAGTTTGCCACAAAAAAACTTCTTTTAACTCTGTCAAAGGCCAGTGATAGATCAAAGGAAACAAGCTTACCACGCTTTCGTTGATTCTTGAGATCAACCACCCTCTCCTTGACAGAGAGCACCGGTTGAAAAATGTTGCAAGGTTTGTTGTTACATTTTTGCGCTGTCGATAATATCCCCCACTTCCCGATTATAGAATCAAGACGTAGTTTAATAATTCTCGACAGTAGCTTGTAGTCTGTGTTAAGCAGGGATATGAGCAGGGATATTGTACGAAGAGCACGACATCGCCCTGGAAGAAACGCTCAAGCACATACGAGAAAAAGCTAATTTAATAAGCCACACATCCGCTACTTAGGCCGTGTTACAGATAGCCAAGGTCTCCTACCTGACCCATCCAAGATTGAAGTCATTAAAAAGTTGCCTCCACCGATAGACTTCTCAGGAGTACGTTCGTTCATCGATGCTGTGAACTACTATTCAAAGTTCATCCCAAGCATAAGAGATCTGCGTTACCTATTGGATAAAATGCAGCAAAATGGGAACACATTCCACTGGACACCGGAATGCTAAAAAGTGTTCGAGCAATTCAAATCCGTTCTTTCATCAGACCTCTTGCTCACACATTATGACCCGAAACTAGACATTATGGTTTCGGCTGATGCATCAGCTATCGGGCTCGGTGCAACACTCAGCCACAAATTTCCTGATGGATCCCTCAAGGTTGTGTAGCATGCATCCAGAGCGCTGAGCAAGGCTGAAGAAGATAACAGCCAAATAGATCGAGAAGGACTTGCTCGCTGTGACTAAATTTCATCGGATGCTGTATTGACACTTCACGCTGCAAACCGACCACAGGCCATTAGTGCGAATCCTTGGAAGCAAAAAGGGGATTCCAACGTACATAGCTAACCGATTGCAGCGGTTCGAACTAACACTTCAACTGTACGATATGGCCATTGAATATATCCCCACCAGTCCTTTTGGCAACGCTGACGTTCTTTCTCGCCTCATCCAAAACCATGCAAAGCCAGAATACGTCATAGTAAGCATCGAATTGGCGCAAGATCAGGTCAGGTCAGTTGCCGTAAATGCCTTACTAACGTTCCCTATTCGTTTCCAAAACATTGTGCTCTACACCCAGCAAGACCCGTCGCTCCATAAGGTTTATAAGTACGTGCGGGATGGTTGGCGCCGCGACGTAGCTTATGGGACGGAACTTCCACGACTCTACGATAGGAGGGAATCAGTGGCAAACGTGGACGGCTGCATTCTCTTCGGTTAGAGAGTGGTCATCCCTGAGAAGTTGCACACCCGCTGTTTAAACCAACTACACCGAGGACATCCCGGCATGCAGAGGATGAAAGCGATTGCGCATAGCTACGTATATTGGCCGAAGCTGGATGACGGCATAACGAGCTACGTGGCATCTTGCGGAGCATGTGCAGCTGCGGTAAACCCACCTTCAAAGGCATCACCGATGGCGTGGCCAAAACCATCGACAGTACAAAATGTCCCGAAGGATATTCCTGTGACGACATCCAGAAGGTAGAACCACCCAGCGCCTGATAGATTTGCCTTGTTTCGATACGTTCTCGACTCCGCGGGCCACGGGAGATTTCAAACTGTAGAAATCGATGCGAAACTGTCAACGAATCTCAAAGTTGTGTTTTGCTTTTTCTCCATTGCTTCACGTAAGTAGTTTATGTGCCAGATTCTCAAAAAGCAATTTCAAAGCCACAAAAATTCACAAACATGTGAATTTTTGTGAGATCCTGAAATTCTCAATTTGAAATCTGACGTGGCCCTCGGCTTTGGCGTTAATGAAACGCGAGGAACACCAACGAAAGAGTGAACGAGTTAACAACGCCATCTCAGTGTGAAAAATACCAGCGTAACAGAGAGCCAGCCAGGACGATTAACAAACCGATGGACACGAAAAGGGCTTTAAAAAAGAATTCGACTGTTGTCGCCGTTATATTTGTTTTGTGTGTTTAATGTTGCGCGTTTTCTTCTTCTTCTGGGATTAACGATCGTAAGGTCCTGCCTGCCGTCGAATGGCTCACTGGACTTGCCGATACCACGTAGAATCGTGCGCTCATAGTTTATTGTACGTTGTAAGTGTTAATAATTTAATACGTGTACTGTACAAGTGTACTGTAGATATCGAAAAAAATAAGTAAAACATATAAGTCTCAAGTGTGTGAAAATTATGACAAAAAATGAAAACAAAATAAAAAAAATGATCTAGTGTACAGAAGGTTTTGCGGCTCAAGAGTAATACAGGCCCTCAAGTTGTACTGGATTCATCTCATGCAAGCTTGTGTGAAAAATCACGGTAGATTGTGACCATTATGCGTAGGACATAAAAATATTATTTAAATAAATTATTATTCAAATGAGGAAAGTTAATTGAAATTATTGTTAAGTGTCGCAAAAGCTAGCTTATGTATAAGACTAATTTATAAAAACATTTCACTGACTTATTTCTTCATTTAAACGAGACAGTTCATACTGTAATTGAAATAATTCTACAGTGAGTCATTTTTTTTTTATTTAAATGGCTCAATATACGGAATAAATTAATATTTAAACATGATTTGAGTAGAAAGTTGATTGAATTACTAAAATTTTATTCAAACTAGTTAAAATAAGATTTTGGATTTTATAAACCAATAGTTTTAATATTTTCAACATGTCCTACTCAGCCATGTTCACAAATGACTGTGGAGCTTGCATGTGAGTTTGCTGCGTGCAACTTGAGGGCCTATATTACTCTTTAGCCGGTTTTGCCCCTAACTGCTTGTTTTTGGGGACAGAGAGTTGAGAAATTGTGTTGGACTCTTTTTTCTTATAGCTATAGTGGGGTATGCATGAGCTGAACGAGTTCCAGGAAAGGCAGACGATACTAAATTTGGTTAAAGAAAAATGGGCTAAAGAGTAATATAGGCCCTCAAGTTGCACGCAACAAACTCACATGCAAGCTCCACAGTCATTTGTTAACATGGCTGAGTAGGACATATTGAAAATATTAAAACTATTGGTTTATAAAATCCAAAATCTTATTTTAACTAGTTCTGATAAAATTTTAGTAATTCAATCAACTTTCTACTCAAATCATGTTTAAATATTAATTTATTCCGTATATTGAGCCATTTAAATTAAAAAAAAAAAAAGACTCACTGTAGAATTATTTCAATTACAGTATGAACTGTCTCGTTTAAATGAAGAAATAAGTCAGTGAAATGTTTTTATAAATTAGTCTTATACATAAGCTAGCTTTTGCGACACTTAACAATAATTTCAAATAACTTTCCTCATTTGAATAATAATTTATTTAAATAACATTTTTCAGTCCTACGCATAATGGTCACAATCTACCGTGATTTTTCACACAAGCTTGCATGAGATGAATCCAGTACAACTTGAGGGCCTGTATTACTCTTTAGCCAATTTTTCTGCCGTAGACTACAATGGATAGGAGATTAATCAGTACATTTCTCGTTTTTCTTTTTCAGGCTGCCGGCTCAGGGGTTATCGCTGGGTTCAGGCTGCGTTTAAAGGACGCAACCCGCGAAAAATTTCAAAACCAAAAGCTTTTTTTCAGTTTTTCATGAGTGATTGTGAAATTTCCATGATTTGAAGTCCCTTTTTGAAATCACAATTTTGAAAAAAAATTGAAATCACAATTTTTATATTTTTTGACAGTTCCGGATCGATTTCAAAAGTTTGAAATTTCCCGTGGCCCGCGGTCTTAAGGATTTGAAACCTCCCATTTTATGTTTGAACTAGGCTGGTAAGCCCTGCAATTCCAAAATTGGTAAATGGACTAGGTAGCCTGTTAGCTTTCTCGGTCTTATTGAATAAAAGTATGGAAGGAGTGGGTTCAACACAACATCGATAAATCACAGAGCCCCTTCCACTCATCGGGCTCTTGGGGTGTCGTTTTTTTCGTTTATTTATAGAGGCTTTGAGTCTCTGAGACTACATTCGCCCCTGCTCTTGGGTGTCGAACTCTGTTTGTTTTCCGCATCTGATGGAAAACTCGAACATCAAACATGGCAATCCATCGAACTTTATGTTGTAAAATGTAAGCAAATAACTAGTGTGTTGCAAAACGTAACCAATGAAGAGAAAAAACAGAGTTCGACATCCGGAAAGTTCAGTACTCACTATGTGAGTTCAATAAATTATTTATATTTTTCTTAATACTATGATTGAAACGTTTCAAATCCAAAATACTAATTCTATTTTTATTATTATTTTGGTTTAGTAATAATGAGGTGGTAATGGAATTTATATATAATTGTGTCGAAACGCTTTTACTTGTTTTTCTTTTTATGATGAGTGTATACCATAGAGTAACAATACGGCGACGTGCTGTCATACTTTCTAATAAATAAATATGCCATAGTCATGCAAAACTTCAACGCTCTGCTAGATATATCAGTACAGTAAATATAGCCTGATTTTGATATTATAAACACATGATATTTTTTATTTATGATTTGGAATTTAACGCAAATGTAACAAACTGAAATCAGAGACAATTTCAGTTTTGGCAATTTCCAGCATTAATTTATCAAAACAATTGCAGTAATGATAGCATGGTAAAGAAGAACAATTTGAATCGAAATCGTAGGATTGCCTGATGAAAGAAATTGCCAAATCTTAAGATAATCTATATTACTAACAGTTCTGCTCTTCCGCTGTAAAAATAGCCGTCGTTATAATTCCATATCTTGCGCCTCATCTTCGCTGAAATCCGACATGCTACTTTCACTATCAGAACTTTCCGCTGGATCTTGTTCCCGTAGTGCTTCTTCTGTGGCGTATCGACGAACATAATCAGCCACTTTCTTGCGGTACTCTTCCGGTTTGTGTAGATACATGGCAGCTGCATCACCGTTGAGAGGATCCACTGGATTTGGATACGTAAGCAGCTGGGGCAAGAAAGACTCGAATATGTTGGACAGATCATACAAAGCCGTCCATGCCTGATTTATCACATCGAGACAAACTGTGCCTGATACTTCATCAATATTAGGGTGATAGATTTTGTTGATAAATCCGATACTAGGTGATTTAAATGGATAATGCTCCGGCAGATGAACACGCACTTTCCACACGCCACCTTCGTAAGGTGTTCCTTGTGGACCAAAAAATTTTACACAAAATTCATTTAATCCGCCAAGAATTGTGACTTCGTGTTTACTTTCAATCAGTTTTATGACATCTGTGTCCATACGGCGCTTGCCTGCGCTTGGAGAAGACATTCTGTGTGTGTAATGATTATATGAAATAATCTCTGAGCTCGAAAAATGGTGTCCTTAATGGATGTGTCCTGCTATACCTGTAAATGAAACAATGAAATTATTTTTTTTTACCTACATATAACTATATTTAAGAACTATAAACTAAAAACTACAAAAACTAAAAAAAAATTGTTAGTCAAGACAAAACTGCTTGCCTGTGCTGTAGAAATTGCGTGATTTAACTGATCTTGCTTGTACTTCAATGTTAATGTAATAAATATACCACTAGACGCAATGGTTGGGCGCAATAAAAAAAATGTATGCTTAAACCATTTTCGAAAGGCTTTGAGTTTTGAAATTACTCTGCTTTATATTCTTGAAATAAACTCTACCGTTTTTAACTTTTATTTGACAGAAAAAAATGGTTTTAAGTCTAGTTCGAGCAGGAAACTGTTCAAGCCCTTATCACATAATGGAAAACGCTGTCATCGGTTTCGTTTTGAGTGGCAAATATCAGTCAAATGGAAAAAAAGAATTGTTGTTTTGTCCCGGATTGATGTCGAATAACAAAAGAAAACATGTAATTAGTCTTTCGTGATTTTTATGAGTGCGTATATCAAGGAAAAACTATATTCCTGTTCAAATTTTGAAAACAGAATGAATAATCTGACACACTTGTTACCACACGAGCGGACGGCATTTTTCTATCAAAGACCCTTAATGCCAGAAAAAATCCTAAAACAGCCGACATAATTATTTCCCGTGTAAAAACCCCTATAGCGTGAGTTTACAAAAATGCAACAAAGTAAAACTTTATACATTTTGTATACAAAATTTTTTTTAAATGTAATTGCATGAAAACAAAGAATGTCGGAAATAACATCAAATTTTACAATCAATTCAGATTTGTTCGAAATGGCCACTTTTGGCACGAATTATGGCCTTTAGACGGCCGATGAAGCAATCGCATGCTGCCCGAAAGTGATTCTGCGGTATTTTAGCCCATTTTCGGCGAAGCGCTTGAGCTGATCGACACTTTGGTATTTTTTAGTTCCAACCTTACTGCCTAAAATACCCCAGGCACAATAATACAACGATTTTGCTTTTGGTGGCCAATGAGCGGTGGAAATGAAGCGAGGAATATCATTTCGTAACCATTATTGAGTGGCGCGTGCTGAATAGTGATGGGTTAAATGACAGCACAGTAAAGTGTGCGAGCAAACAACACACAAAATATAATCGTGGTACCACACTAAAAAGTCACTTCGCTGAGATGCTGCACAAACCACAGTTATTGTGGCACTTCACAATTTTTGTGGTACTGCATAGTTTTCACTACTTAACACTATCATAAACATAAATCATTCAAATCACATTGATTATATTTCTCGAAAATGAGTACATCGTATAATATTTGCGCAACACTGAAAACGTGCACAGTACACAACACTGAAAACGTGCACAGTACACAACATATGTGTGCAGCACGAACAAATGTGCGGTGCCAACAAATGTGCGGTAAAAATTGTACAGCACCAAAAAAAATTGTGTGGTATCACAAAAATTGTGCCCTACCACAAAAATTTTGCTGTACAACTAATATTATGATACCACAAAAATAGTGCTCTCCAACAACATCGAGGAGAGGGAAAAATTAATAAAATACGTCGGCTTATAGTCTGTAGTTTGATTTTTGCTTTGTGATAGACAGATGGAGTTAAATAAATGCTATCTAAAGGAAGAGGCGAATGACAAAAAAGAGCAATAACAACAAAAATTGTGAGGTATCACAAAAATGTGCGCGACACGCAGTGAATGTGCCGCGGTACCACAGTTGCATTGCTCCTCAAAATGTGCGTGGTACGAGAGCACCACACATTAAAAATTGCTACTTGACCCATCACTATTGCTGAGTGCGATGGTGCTGAGTCCTGTTGGAATCTATCAGGTTTGCGGCCAAAGTGTTTGCATGCCCTCATGCACGGCTTCAGAGCTCCCTCCAAAATATTTTAGCGATGGATTTATTTTCACCCCACCATCCATCGTGGACACCCCACCAATTATGGCGGCCCAAACTACCACCATGGCTGACTTTACAGTGTCGCTGGGCAAGCAATGTTGCAAATTTTCTGCTGACCTCGCAGGCAAGCAAAAACAATCGTTTTGTTTAATCACAAACTGCTGGGTTACGAATAGTTTTTCATCGGAGAAAACCAAATTCGACAGTCCACTACTTTCGGCTAAACGTAGTAATTCTTTGGTTCCTGTGAATCTTACTTTTTTTATGCATCGGTCAGACCTTGCACTTTTTGGAACTTTTAAAGCTTTAGTCTAAGCTTTAGTCTAAGGCATTTTTCAATAAGCCGAAAGACATATTACGATATGTCCAACTCACTAAACCATCTCTATCTTCTTTTTATTATACATCATCCATGTCGTCGACCAAGCCGTCGCTAATAAATAAAAAAGATCTTTGCCTGCCATTTCTTGCTTCCTTACCTTGATGATTGTATCCGTAACTACCGTTAAAAGGTCGCCTATTTCATCAATTCATCCCTGCCTTTGACTATTCAATTCTTTAGATAGAATTTACGCTTCAAATTGTTCTAGAAAATTGCGATCCGACGTACAGTGGGTCACAATTAGGTTGGCTATTTGAGAACCCAGAACCACCAAACACTCCTTTTATCCATGTTTGTAGTAATTTTAACGGATACAGCGATTTGGAGACAGCGACGCCGGTCTTGAAACGGCAAGACCGGGGTTCAAATCCCATTCGGACCTTCCGCCCGTAGTAAGAACTGACTATCCAACTACCTGGTATCGCCAGTCTAGTTAGATATTCGATGGTCGGCGTGACCTAGGAGGTCGTTAAACCAAGAAGAAGAAGAACACTGTTAGAAGCCATTACTGGAGAAAATAAAACGGGATGTTACGTTCTTTTCATTGATTGTGTACCCCGCAGCTTCTGGTGAATGAATCGGCGGATTAAATAATACGCATGGCCTGATCCAAGCTCGCACTCTATAAAATCTATCCCTTCTCCAAAAGAGTCAGAACCTGATAGATATTTGCCCGATCGTTTCCGGGCGATAGGAAATGGGACACAACAGCCGACTTTTTCTCGGGCCCGGATTGAGCAGACGGTACGAACAAACTTTTGCGCAAATAAGCATTTGTTCTACACTCGTCGCAAACCATCAAGGAAATCGTAAATAGAACCATTTGTATGTGCAACCATTTTTGGTTGCGACATTATTGCATTTATGTGTTATATATTATTGTTGAGTTCAAGACGAAGTGAACAATGGATAGGTAGAACTAGTCATATTTGAAATTGTTTGTGGAACGGTTGCAATCATTTCAAGGGTAAGGTTTGGCAAATTTTAAAAATTAAAAATAACTTGTGAAATATAATGTGTTTTTTTTTTCTAATTTCCAAATCGAAATAATTCCCAAACGTACGTATATTTTCACACCAAATATAATTTCGATCAGAATCCGTGGCTTTCTTAAAAATGTGAAGCAGTAATTTATCATTTATCATGTAATTCATGCGTAGGGAACTCGAATTTCTTGGGTATGTAATATCCCAAGAGGTATAAAACCAAATCCAGAAAAAAATATATTTGATTGAAAACTTTCCGGAAGTTTCCAGAAGACCAGACCAGAAACAAATAAAACAGTTCTTACGATTCTCTGTTTAATCCAGAAGGTTTATAAAGAACTACTCCAAAATCGTCAAACACATCTCCAAATTCCTAAATAAATATGAAGTATTGAACATTAACGACGAATCATACCAACTAGCGTTTTCCGAACTAAAACAAATTTTGTCGTCAGATCAAGTTCTAACCTACCAAGGTTTTGAAAGTCTTTATTTCAAAATAGGGTAGTAATTGCGCCATCAGCGGCGTTCTTTCCCAGATTAAAGACAAGGTCTAGAGACCAATAGCATTTGCAAGTAGATTACTCACAAAATGCGAAACATAAAGCAGTACAATATAGAGAGAGGCACTGAGAATTATGTGGGGCATAGATAAATCAAACCATATCTCTAGGGTTACAGTTTTGCATTGCGCACCGACCATAAGCCTCTTTAATGCATAAAAAATGCAATAAAATAAAAACTCCCAAATTGGTGTACGGTACTTGAAAACTATGACTACACAATAATTTACATAGACTGGAAAGCCAATGTCGTTGCAGACGCATTGAGCCGGAAAAGTGAAGAAAATTTCGAGATCATCTTGACTAACACGAATTCGTCCATAGATAGCAATTCAAACACACAAAGAAATAGTTCTAATGAAAAAGCCGGACCATCAACCACAGAACACCGAGTGGAAGAGGAACAAAGAAGTTCAACCGGAAAATTGATCAGATGACGAAACAATCCATTCAGCGGAATCCTCTGACGATCTCTACATGCACAGCGTGGCGAGACCGATGAATTACTCTGTAGTAATACCAAATAATTTTTCGCATCGCTCTATCGAGTACAGATATATCCGAATCTCCTTTTCAGAATTTCAGATGACAATTTGCAGAGCCAAATTTGATGAAGATTATCACAGACATCGACAAACCGCCATCATAGCACCGGAAAATATCCCCATAAGTCAAAGAAGGTTTAAAAAATATTTCAATAAAACGACATTTTCAAACGAATAAACACTGACCACAACCGAGCCTACCGAGGAATGATGACAGATGAAAAGCAGATACGACGCAGCTATTTCTTCCCTAAGATGAACTCGAAAATAAAAATAATAACCCAGACATGTAAAACGTGCAACATGCACAAATACGATCGCAAACCTGATGCAAATGTTATACATCAAGCTTTCATCAAGACCAAATACGGAGAAACCCTTCGACAGAGTACACACATGCACATATTCCAAATCAACCGACATAACTTTCTATCCCTTGTCGACTCCTTTTCAAACCCCGCTCAAATGTTCATGGATACAAAGAATCTAGTTGATGTCAAAGATGCACTAGCACAATACTTCGCGATTTACGGTACACCTAGAAAAATAGTCACGAATCATGATACAATATTCATTGAAACAAAAGCTTTGGTCAATTTGGCCTTATCCTTATACAATTCTTCGATTCACTCCGCTGCAAAATTTTCTCCTCAAGAGATAATTTTAAAACATAACAATCTAACGGACATAAATCTGATTCACGAAGAAATAAAAACTAAGATGAACCGTCCTACTTGAACCTTAGGATCCTCGAGCTATATCCTCGAGCGAAACCAATACACGCGAATGACATAAACGACAAAACCCTTAGAAATAACAAACAAATCAAGAAACACAAAAGGAAAGAGATCAAGAGATTAAAGAAAGCATGATCGATAAACACAATTTTACTTCATACCTTCTTTGTTATTCCAGATGCACTCACTAACGTTCATAGTCCTACTGATAACACTGACAATGACAAAATAGGAACGATTACAAATAAAAAATTTAATGGATGATCCTGTTTTAATGTTAAAATTCAGAGAATGCAGACTAAAGATGGGAGTAATCCAAATTATTTATCTAATTACCATAACAAATTTGGAAAGAAACGTTTATACGTTTTAATGATAGCTATGCAGATAGATAGGAATCTCCCAGTCTTTTCCCATATCTTTTCTTTTAGAAAATCAGACACCTCATCAACAACCTGTATCAGCTGAAACCGATGAAACAACGAAGAACCAAGAGATGGGATACACTGGAAACTGCATGGAAGGGGATCGCCAGATCTCCAGACGCCAAAGACCTAATAATAATTCAGACGTCGTTAAACGACTTAGTATCGCAGAACAACCAGCAGATAAAAATCAACAACATCCTCAACTACTAAATCGATGAAACGATGGAAACGGTTAACAAGCTACATAGAATAGCATTCTGCTGAAGGAAATGGATACGATTACTCTTCTGTTATACATGGACACGACGAATAAATTCCTAGAGAACCTAGAAGAGACGATACTAAGTAACCGAATCGAGCTCACAATAAATTACTCTCGCTTAAAGAAATACTCACTCTATTTCTCTATTAAAGTTCTCTATTAAACATTCATCTCGGATGAAACCACTAGCAGCGTTAAGGAAATATTCCCAAACCTTTCAATAGACCAGAGTAGACCGTTTAGAACAGAATAAAGCATGAGCACGTCAAGATGAAACAGGCTCAACACAACCATTGTCCTCAACAATGGTAACCACCATCATTCTAACAGTCATCTACCTTCTTCGAACGCGTGTTGTCATAAAATTCGGGAACTAAGAATATTAAAAGTCAGAGGACATTCATTGAATTACCCCGGGAGGAGTTATGCACCCAAGATCCAAGTTATTGACCTGGTTGTCTCAGCATTCCACGATGCCTGGTCGACGTCCATTGTAATTACGCCACAAACTCCAGCTGAGTGAGTAGTGCTCGGTACCTATCACGCCACCTTCCCGACACAGCTGAGTAAGCAGATAAATAACCAATTAATACGACAGTGCAAGATAGGAAGCAGAGTTTTTGGTTTAGACCATAAACTATACAAACATGTTACAAAATACTGTGACAGTTTTTAGAATCATTTTTGCAAAATTACGAACTGTCACAGGGTTAGTAAAAATAATGCAAGGTAAGTAAGATGTAATGCGAACGTTCAAATAATAACGACGACTTAGTTTTCTACAGGAAGCAAAACCATTTCATTCTACTTTTTGAGAACATAATACTAATTAAGGTCGTTCGTTCTGAGAAAAAAATCGTCCTGAAGAACATGCAAAATTGATTTGTTTAAGTGTTCTTGATATCAAGAAGTGAAAAAAATGCTGCAGTTACAATAAATAAGTTGACAATACGACACTGGACCGCCATAATCAATTGTAAATACAATGAATTAGTCGTTACATCAATAAGGTAAGGTGTTTTGGTAAGGGTGTTTTTAAGTAATATAAATTACGATAAGACGGGCTGATGAACCAAGCAGGCTGAATAAAGTCCATACTATGTATTTGATATCAACATATTCAACATCATCTGCCGTTAATCTATTTATTTATAATTGATTATGACGGTCCAGTGCCGTATTGTCTTCTGCCGTTAACCTAGTTTATAAAAAAATACAGTCAACACCGCATATGTTAGCGTATATATAGCGCAAGCCGTCATACTTAGAATTGAAAAAAATAATTTCTTTTACAGGTACCAAATTAAGTTTTAATTATTGAAAATTCGAACAACCTTAAATGCTTCAAAGATTTGTAAACCTCAAACTACAATATAGCTTTTAGTTTGTTTCCTTTACACGTTCAAAACATGCACCCCGCTCCAAAGACCAGAACTGAGAGATGCTTATTTTTTGTTTGTCTTTTTCCCGTCACACTAGGAACAAGTTAATTCTTAACCATTCTTTTGGTATAGTTATTATTCTAAGTCGTTAATTGTGTTTCCTGTTCTGTTGTGCTTGTGTTGAAATAGATGTTGATCTGTCTGGAAAAATCAAAGTACCCATACCCATTTCACCATTTTCTATGTTGTCCCATGTAGCTGGTGTATGCACCAGCTCTCAAAAAGCATTCATAAAGCGATAATATTTCATTAACTCTCATGAGCATCTAAAATTTCGATTTAGAAATGGCCCTCTCATCTCATGGCCCAGGGCTTACACCGCAGGAGACTATTCAGTTTGCATTGACTTTATAGTTATCTCTACGTACTTGTCAATTATACACTTGGTACCCCTGTAATGATGGAGTGAGATGTGAAAGTGAAAAGTGAAGCTGTTTGTATTTCATGTTTTTTTTAAACAATTATTAGACGCATATGGCGAACATAGTGCAATTTTATGCGCGAAATAAGATACAGATCTGCAGCACCCAAACCGTTAAAAGCAGAGATGGAAAACAATATTTCAATTATATTAAACTATGACTACAACAGTACAAAAACAAACAGATAAATTAATTTCGCTCGACATTTTATCCAACTAGATTAACTAAATAGAGCAAAATAGCAAACATCATGATTATGTACAGAGTTACAATGATAGATTCGATTCGATTCCATTCACTTTTAAAACAGTAATCTTATAAACCATCTAAAACCTTTGCAATCTTTGAACAATCATTACTTGTGTTCCATTCTTCAACATAAATAGAGATTTCAAGTAATAGATAAATTTTATAAAATCTTGATGCGTTTAGATTCCTGAATTATTCGTGCTTACAATAGCCAACAGTTACGTTATACAATAAGATATTGGCGAATCCTAACACTTGGCACGAACTCAGTTTATTTACTGTTCATTTTGAAGCGTACACAAGTGACTTTTTGTGTTCATTGCGAATATATTTTTTGTATCTTTAGCGTAAAGCGTTGTTTTTCACTTTCGGCACACTCATCATGTATTTTTAATGATTGGGCATCAAGCAAAATAAGGAAAAGTTCTTAACAAATATTTTTCAATGTATTATCTCTACTGATCTTTTTTTACCTTGTACGATTTAGCTACCACAGCTATGGGTACACATTAAACCCAGCTTTGTTTGGATCCAGAAACGAATTATGAGAGGTAACTGATAGTCGAACGCTCTGCAACACTAAAAGAACAGTAATTACAAAAATATTACCCATGAGCCATTGAGTACTATGTGAAAATATAATAAAAAAATAATCACCACAAATTAGTGCTTTTAGGACATACACAATGAAACCTACCGATCTATAAGCTGAGAAGAAGATGAATATAGAATTCAGTTATCCGTGCCCGAACAATCGCACCGGCACGGATCATGCACTTCCAGCAAAACACAATGCCTCTGAAGGGGTTATAGGATGTACGTTATATTTTTCATCATTAGCCACGGCTATTTTGAGAACCAGGTAAACACATAGGTTGTTCCCTATTGAATAAATCTTTGTAAATCCGCCAACTAAGGCTCTAATAGGGCAAATTTGTATTGAAAAAATCCGTAGTAGTGATTATTAACGCAATATTGTCAATAGGGCCTTTTATTACACATATATATATACCTTGGTTACAACTGTAGGACTCGTTTGAACTTTCTTTTACAAACATTAAAACTGATAATGCGCCTAAAAAGCATAGCACATAAAGACATCAACACGACGAAAAATTAAACTAAATTTGACAGTTTTGTCTGGAGCCTGCAGGCCACTGATAATATCAAAATTAAAATTTCAGCATTTCGTGAGTGGTTGTGAAATTTTCTTATTTTGAAATGCTGCAAAGTGGAGGAATGCGTCTTCAGAATCAAGAGAGTTCTCTCAGAATGAGACAGCCACAGTGAACTATCGGCATGGCGATGTATTTAAAAAAATTCAAATATACTTTTATTAACTTTAATAATTATTTTCCAGAACATCGGGTGCTATTAAAATGATTTAAATCCAATGATCAGTTTAATAACGCGCCCGGTGGTGTAGGTGACAGCGGCGCCGGTCTCCGTACCGTCCTCCCGTAGTGAGGTCTGACTAACCAACTACGTGGTATCGGTAGTCTAGAAAGTCATTTCGATGGCCGGCATGACCTTAGAGGTCGTTAAGTCAAGAAGAAGAAGAAATCAAATGTCAGGTATCAGCAAAACTAAACTGTATTTGAATGATTATTTCTAAATAAATGAAACGAAATAATAAATATTTGTTCGTTTATAATAACTATAAGTATTCTTTTGATAATCATTATTCTTTTCATTCTTTGATTATCGTTATTCTCTTCAACTATCAATATTTCCCAGTAAA
This sequence comes from Anopheles maculipalpis, assembly GCF_943734695.1. Taxonomy (NCBI): domain Eukaryota; kingdom Metazoa; phylum Arthropoda; class Insecta; order Diptera; family Culicidae; genus Anopheles; species Anopheles maculipalpis. The sequence continues at coordinate 20,259,425 of NC_064870.1, read as the reverse complement.
GCCCTTAGCGCACGATAGATAAGACTTCATCAGTTTCGACATCTATTTATTAAAATAGATTTGACAGATTGATGCCGGTCGGAATGTCAAAATTCAGCATGCACAATTCGGATTTGGTTTGAGATGGTAAATAGCTGTCAAATGGAATAAGAAGTGTTGTTTATGTCCCAGATTGATGGCAAATAGCTTGTTATTTGTCTTTTGTAATGTTTTGTACGAGCAAACCCACGAAAAATTATTTTCATGTTTTTTGAATTCGGAATGCAACATTTGAAATCGGAATACGCAATCTGACAAATGTGCTATCACACGAGTGGACTGCATTTTTCTTCCAAAAACTCATATTGACAGATAAAATTAAAAATTTGCCGACATGATTATTTTCCGAGGGCGGCCCAATGGTGTAGGCGACAGTGGCGCCGGTCTTCAAACGGCAGGATCGGGGTTCAAAGTTCATCCGGACTGCCCCCTCCTTGGCCTGACTATCCAACTACGAGGTATCGGCAGTCTAGTAAGCCATTCGATGGCCGGTGTGATCTTTGAACTCGTTAAGCCAAGAAGAATAAGAAGAATTATTGAATTATTGAAGAATAAGTGAGAATAAAATTGGAACCATAGAGTGGCTATTGTGTATACTATTTTGGATGCACATTAACCTTACTTGCTGGTATTTTGGATATCTGGGAACCCCTTAACGGTGAAATCGACGGTTTTGTTCGCTTCAGGTGCACCCTTCTTCTTCTTCTTCCTTGGTGTACAAGGTTGTATCCTCCTATGGATCTGGGTTGGACCATACTTAGAGGCATACTGTCAAACGTCTTGGTCTTATGTCGTTTTGTCCACTGTCTTGGACAGGTTCGGTTTAGGTAGGAGTGTACCTTTTTATTTTTTTTTCTTATTATTATTTTCTTTATGTATCTTTTTTTAAGGGAATTTTTTTTGGGTCTTTTTTCCCTTTTTTTCTATGTATCTAATGGACTATGAATATTTGTGTTTTGTTTCTATGGTATTCTGATGCGTTTTTCACTTGTTCGATTCTCTAGATATGTTTGTTTGCAATTCAAATAAACTATAAGATTTTCTTTGAGAAGATCCCGACCTCTTCCTATGATATTTCCTTTTTATCATTGTGTTAGTGTTTACCTATCACCTTGATAATTTTGTTCCATTTATTTATTTTTAGGACGTCGCTTTTTTTTCTTGAGTTCCTTTACTCTTCTTTGTGTTGTGGGAGAGTAAGGACTACTGTGAGTCAATTTGGTTTTTTCGTTTTGGGTTGTGTGAAGATTTTTTTTTAGAATATCAGTTTTGAGGGAGTCTTCTTGATTGTTTTTGTAAATTTGTTTGATGCGTATGAATAAATAAAAAAATAAATAAATAAATAAATAAATAAATAAATAAATAAATAAATAAATAAATAAATAAATAAATAAATAAATAAATAAATAAATAAATTTATAAATAAATTAATAAATAATTTAAGATGAATGAATAAAAGCTTAAATATTTATCAAATAATTTGAAGAATAGCTGTTTTTGTTAGAAGTAGCGATTTTGTGTTTGTGGCGTATTGTATGTTTGGTTAATTTATTTACAATTCTATGTTGTTTTTCTTGTGTTCTAATATTCTTTTAAATGTTTTTCCTGATGCCAATTGGCAATCTTTTTTGAGATTTTCTGCTGTGATGTTTTTCTCTCTGTTGTATCTTGGACATACAAAGATTTTATGTAAGCCGGTGTTTGGTTCGTTGCAGATTTCACAGGTACCATTTTGTATTATACCCATTTTTTGTAGCCAATATTCAGATAGGTTATGTCCCGCTAGGATTTTATTTGCTACTTTGACTTCATGTGCTTATAGAAGTGTGTGCTTGGACCATATTTGGAATTTAAAATCACTTTGTAATTCTGCATTTTTTTTCCTTTCTCTCTTGTGGATGTTGTTTGTTCCTTCATTTCATTTTGAAATGTTTTTATCAGATCTGTATACCTGTATTTGTTGTTTATCTTATTTTGTGATATGGTTCCTTTTTTGTCTAGGCCATCTGCAATGTCGTTGCCTCTTTTTCCAATGTGAGATGGTATCCAGATTATACTTGCTTTTAGTTTTGATCGTTTTTTTTTTGGATATTGTAAATTATTTCTTCTATTTGTGTGTTTTTGTTGTTCGTTTTTAGTATATTACATGTGGTGAGGCTGCCTGTGTATATTATTGAGTGATCTAGTTTCATTTTTCTTCCCGTTTCAGCGTTCATCTATTGCTATTATTTCTGTGGTTGTTATAGATGAATAGTTTTTCATGTTGTAGTCGTAGTAGTAGTGATTGTTTTTTGCTGTAATGTATTCCTATACCAGCTTTACCATATTTTATGCTACCGTCTGTGTATGTACTGTGTTTGTTGCTGTTGTTGTTTTTGATTTTATCAAGAGTTATTTGTTTCATTGTTTCTTTGCTACTATGTGACTTTTTTTCTATTTGTTTGGCATTTGGATAGTGTTATTTACGTTATTGTTAATGGCTATATATGGATTGGAGTATTTTTCATAGTGTTTTTCAAAGACTTTTTCTTGAGATGTTTTTTTTTTCTTTTTTTGTAGTCGATTCTGTGGTATTTTCCTAGTTGGCTTCTAATTGGTTTGGAGAATATTATACTTTTGGTCAGTTCTTTCTTTGTTATGAATTTATTTATGATTTATGATGTTTTTGTGCATCCTGTAGCTTTTCTAAGAACTTGGTTTATGTTTGAGTTTAGTGTGTTGCGAGTTTTTTTTTATTGCTGTTGTTTATACACGAGGTTCCAGCTTCTAAGATGCTTCTCTAATGTTTGCTCTGTAGATGGTTAGGGCTTTATGAGGGTATGTGTTATTTTTTCTGGCGCATCGTATTTTGAGTACGTTTAGTCTTTTGCTTGCATTGATTTTAATGTGTTCTATGTGCTTTTTAAATGTTAATTTATTGTCTATTACTGTACCTAAATGCTTATATGTGTTCACCTCTTCAATTGGGTTATTTTGTACCTTTAATATGATCCTGTTTTCTATTTCGTTAAATATCATGAATTTTGTTTTTTCTCTGTTTATGGTTAGGTTTAATTTGTTTGTTTCTAGAATAAATTTGTTTATTGCTCTATGTAGATTATTTTCTAATTCTCTTATAGTTATTCCGTGACCTACTATGGCAAAATCGTCCGCATATTGTATTAAAGTTGTGTTGTGGTTGTTAATTTGGTAGTGTATGTCTTTGGTATATATATTAAACAGGGCTGGGGACATGACGTAACCTTGTGGTAGTCCGTCTGTAATTAGTTTTTTGAGAATTGTGTTCTTGCATTCTAATGTTGTGGTTCTGTTTTTTAGGAAAGCTGTTGTCCAATTTGTAATTTCTGATGGACATTTGATTCTATCAGTTTTCCGATCAGGGTTTTTGTTTTGACATTGTTGTATTTCTATTTGTATTTCTGTATTTCTTTTTCTAGATCAATGAACACAATCCCTGTTTTCATGTTTGTTATGTTGTTATGGAATATGAGGTTTGTTATATAATTTATGCATTGGTTAATGGTTGTTTTTTTTTTTCTGTAGCCAAAAGATAATTGTGGCAATATTTCATTGTTTTCTATGTATTTGTTTAATTTAATTAGAGCGGCAGCATTGAAGATTTTGGTAATGGTGGGTATTAGGGATATTGATCTGTAATTTTCTACTTATCGGCTAGCTTTATTAGGTTTGCATATGGCAATTATCTTTATAATTTTAAGGTTTTTCCTGATATTTCCTTTCTTTCACATCATGTTTCCTTCTTTTAATATTGTTTGTATTGTTCCATGGTTGATATTTTTTAGTATATCGTAAGTTATTTTATCCGGTTCTGGTGCTGTGTTTTTTTGCCTGCAATTATCTCATTCCATACTTTTATATTTATGAGTTCTGTTCTTTGTTCTTCTTCAACATTGATTTTAATATTAAATTTTGAAATTGTGAAATAAGTTTTTAGAAATTCTTGCGCATTTATTTTGTCGTTGTGTATTATATTGCTTTCTTTATTGATGTTGTAATTGATGGTTTCAATATTGTTGATCTTCCCCACAAGGTTCCATAGTTCCTTTAGGTTCGTCTTTTCATTTATTTGGTCCATGGAGGTTTTCCAGTTGTTTTCCTTTTGTTTTTTTTTAATTTTTAATTTGAGTATGGCTGAATTTTTCCTGTATTCAATCGCATTTCCTATGGTTCTATTGTTGTTAAAACTTGATCTGGCCGTGTTTCTGTTTAGTAGTGCTTCTTTTGTTTCGTTGTTCCACCAAAATTTCAATATATGTGTGGTTTTGTGTTTATTGTTTTTTTTTTATTATTTGTTGGGCTTTGTGAGAGAATTGTTTAATGGTGTTAATTTGTTTCGTGTCTATGAGATTTATATCTTTTATGATTTTTTGTTTATTGAGTACGGTATGATAGCCTGTTCTGTTGTTTTTTCTATTGTTATTTCTATTAATTTGTGATTGCTACGCGCTATGTGTTTGTCTTTAATTTTTCTTTGGATTAGGTTGTACATGTCATTTGATGTTATGGTTAGATCTATTGAGGTTTTTATTTTAATGGTGTCTGTGGGTATGTGCGTGTATGTGTTGTTTGGTATTATAATTAGGTTAGAGTTTTGTATTTCGTCCATTTTCGTCTCTCCTTTGCTATCTATTTTGTCGTCACCCCAGTAGTTGTAGTGCGCATGAAAATCTCCTGTAATGATTATTTTGTTGTTATTTGATATGCTGTGTATGATTCTGTTCATTGTGTTTTTTACTTCTATTGTACTTGATTGTGGGGTTACATATGTTGATATTATGTGTATGTTTTCTGAGATGAGTTTTATGTGTGCTGTTTGTATGTTTTCTGTCAGATCTTGGAAATCATGAATTTCATATTTTATCCTTTTTTTCATTAAAATGCAGCTTCCTCCGTATCCATCAGCTCTGTCTTTTCTTATTATGTTATATCCTGGTATATTTATTTTTTTTTATCTGGTTTTAGCCATGTTTCTTGTAGATATGCAATGTGGTAGGCTTCGCTTCTGAATATTTGATTTATTTCTTCTTTGTTGCAGTTTATGCTTTGTATATTCGATTGGAGGATTTATAGTTTGCTCATTTTGAATTATGAGATGTGTGGTCTTGTTTATATGTGTATGTATGTATGTATGTGCTGAGTGTTGTTTGGGCTTCTTATGGCTAGTTATTTTTTCCCTTTTTTATTTTTTGGTTTATTTTTATGTTTGTGATTCTTCTTCTTCTTGTTTTTTTAGGATGACGATATTTCCAGATTTCCTCCTATGTCCTCTGGGCTCAAATAAATTTCCGTTTCGCCTAGGATGATTTCTGATGCCTCTGTGTCACTGAAAATTATTTTTTCGGGTTACATTGGGGTTTGCATCGTATTTCGTTCGTTCGGGATTTTTGTTTCCGTGTTTTGTTTTTTTTTCAGTTCTGTATTGTTTCTGCTTTCTGTGTCTGTTATATTTTTTATTTGATTAATTTATGTTTGACTGTTCTGATTTCTGTTGTTATTTTTTGTAGTTTTGATGTTGCTACTTGGGCTTGGGATTTTTTCTGTATATTTGACGTTCATTGTGATTTTTGGGTCTTCTTTTAAGATGGTGGTCTGTTAAAAAGAGTGGCATATGGTCTGTTTGTGTACACTCTTGGTATTGTTGGAACCGTTCCTCTTCTGATTCGTCGCGCTTCCTTCATAGTGACTCTGTTAATCGTTTGTATTTATCTACGAATACAGGGTACTCTTTGTCTAGTGCTGAATGGGGTTTGCCACATTCAGTGCATTTGATTGGCTTAGTACAGACCTCGTGGTAGTTTTCACAGCACTTGGCACACACCTTTTCCCGGTTACATCGTTTATTTGTATGTCCAAATCTCATACAATTCATGCACCTCATTGGCATCGGTATATATTGTTCTACACGTTCTTTATAAAATCCAATTTCTAGCGATCTTGGGAGTCTTGTGGTTTTAAATGTTAGTATAGCAGTTCTGGTGTTTGTGTAAATTCCTTGGAAATTGTTCCTCTTCATTACTACTACCTTAGTGACCTTTTTGGTTTTCAAACCCTCCAGGATCTCTTCTTCTGTAAGATAGCGAAATGCATCGCATCTCACTACTCCTTTCGATGAGTTCAGTGCCTCATGCTCATATACTTTGATATTAATTTTGTTTTCGCCATGGTTGAGATTTATTTTGTCTTATATTCTTGCCTCCGGGTTGTTTCTGACTTTAATCAGAATTCTTCCATCGCATAGTAGCGTGGTTTGCTGCGGTTTGTTTCCAATCGCCATTTCCGTCGCTTTTGCGAAGAGAAATGGGTTATATGTTGCTAGTGTCTTTCCATTGGTTGTAATCTCTATTATCATGTAAATTTCCTCATTCTCTGGCGATTCTCCTAAGTATAAACTCGTTTTTTTTTTTTTTTTTGGTTTTTTATTGTGTGTTCTTTCTTCCTCTAGGATGCTCCCTCCTCCGGGGTCATTGACCCCCATGATTTGGGTATTCTTCTATGGCTTTTTTGTGTTTTTTTTCTTCCCTAACTACACTCCTTACCTTAAACCTCTGGTCGTTCGTGGTTCGTCCGTCTGGTCGTTTTTTTTGTCTGTGATTTTATTTTCACTAATAAATTTTTTTTCCGTTGAGATTGGGTTTTAGCGTCCTTTTTCTTTTGGAATATGGCTGGTTTTGCAGGTGCACCCTATCGAACTTGTTTTGTTGGATGGTTGACAGGCACTTCTGACAATAGGGACACCTATAGTATATGCACTTTGGTTTTGTGGTTTGGTAACGTCCGCTGTCATTTCAATGTCATGCCTAGTTTGACATTACCTGAACTCCACTTTGTTTTCTACAAGTTCCGATTAAAACGCTGTGTTTTCGTATAGAACTGAGTTTCGCCAGAACAAGAAATATTTTGATCAGTGTAAATAATATTTGCCAACCAAAATGGCCCACACGTTTGCAGAAGATCAATATGGAAAGAAGGTTGATCATTGTTTAACAGACACTTTTCTCAAATTTGGTAAGTCTAACATATCTGCGGAATGTATAAAGCCGCATCTTAAAATTATGTAATTACTTTCCGGCTGCACGTACCCTTCCCTGTGGGAGTCTATACCTTTCGAAACGGAATTAATTTTTTTTATTTACTTATTTTTTTAGGTGGCGGATTGATTGTTGGTACAGTCTTTTCGGTAGTATTGTTTAAACGTCGCTCTTGGCCGATCATTATAGGATCTGGGTTCGGCATCGGTGTAGCATATAACAATTGTGAACGTGCTTTGAATTCAAGCAAATAACTTTAGGCTTGTGGAATTACACGACGTTATGTCTTAACGGAGACCAATTATAAGGCTTGTTCAGTATTATTCCATGATGATTCATTCATTTATCCGAAAGGAAGAAAAGTAGGATGTTTTCGAAGTTTTAACACATTCTACCAATGTATAATGAGTAAAACCAAACGGATGCATGCATGCATCTGCACAAGAATGTCGCAGTATATTTTTTAATTCTTAGTTACGAACTTAGAAAGTTAGTTATACTATTTAAGTTACTTTTGTGCAAAAAAATGTTGATGCTGACCCCCCGGGAAAAGCACCTTTCAGGGCACCGCTATTATTGCAAGGATTTTTTAATTGTTATAGACGCTCGGGGGTTACGCTAATATCGGTCCGAAAATATAAATATTTGCATTGATTAGGATGGTAATCGCTGGTTTCCACGACGAGCAACGTCTAAAATAAAGTGATATTTCGATTGAAATAAGAGATATCCGAACCAGAAAACCCACATCATATTTGCTTGATGTTTCATTTAACAAATAAATTTAACATATTCCTGCTCGTATATAAAACAGTAATGATGCGGTTGTAAGTAAAATTCATTCAGTTTTTATTACTTTGTGTGTTTCTAATCAGTTCGCAAATTACTAAAGTCTTGTAATCATAGGAAATCGAAAAAAATATGTCAATGGGTTTTCGTTTTCAGACCTTTGTAGGTTATTTTATAGAGACTGAATTGATTTTAAAGTAATGGAAATAATAATGTATTTGATTTATTAAAATTCAATGGATTGCGTTAGGCCTTGATACGGATCAGCAAATCAAGTGTAGCAGCTCTCTGATACACGATATCGATTGCTACGCTATAAAAGCAAAAATATTTGGCTTAATGTTTGGTATTAATATTACATCTAAATTGATAATTCGGCGAAAGCCTCATTTCAATCTAGCAAATTGTGGAAGTTACTTAGAATTATTCGTAAAAACAATCATTAAATGTCATTTTTTGAAACATTAAAGTACAGCGAATGCGTGTCTATCAAATATGGCGTATATCGAAGAGCTGCAGCTCAAGCCGCGTAAATTTAACATTAGAACGAGTTTTGAATTTTTAAAGGGCAAAAACTTATTTTTATATTTCTTTTTTCTTAAGCACGGTCTGGCCGTATTGCTTTTGACTTGAATACCACTTAGAGGGTTAGTCTGTCAAGGGACGGTCCGGATGGGATTTGAACCCCGGTCCTGCCTTTTGAAGACCGGCGCCGATGTCGCCATGTTATAGGCGACCGTCCTGCCCCAAGTGCAACAATTTTCCTTAGTAAAATTATAAGAAAATTGATTGGATATGATAATTATATATCCATTAAAATGTGTATTTTCATTCTTTTAAATGTTGCTTTGCGTTCTTGGTACTGGAAATAACTCAGGTTTGTTCTGCTTACCAAAAACATGATTGGTCATATTTGGGGGTGGATATTTCGACTTCTATCCAACTGATTTTTTTTTTCAACATTACTTATGCACTTAGTTTCCAATATAAAATAGTTGTACTCATCATTGTACGGCAAGGAATATCTGCAGTAAAAATATTCATTAAATATTCTATAGATTGATAGAAAAGTGCTTGTTTTTTTACCAAAATATTATCGACGCTGCATAATCATAATGATGATTTTTTACTGGTAAATTGTTTAGTATAAGGCTCATCTATTTATTGTTCTTATTTAGCTCTAAAAACCGATTAGGTTTTGTCATGCCTCTCTGACTTATCCGCACCTGGGTAGTTCTGCGTATGAACAGTCTTCTCTTGTAACAAACTGGCTTCGCTATCGAAGAGGTAACAGCGGAGCCGATCTTCATACAGCAGGACCGCGAATTAAATCTCATCCGGACCATTCCCCCGTATCGGTGACTGACTATTCAAACACGTGATAAAAATAAGTCATTCGATGCTCGGCATAATTTATAGCAGGTCGTTAAGCCTAGAAGAAGTTAGTAAAGAAAAACATAAAAAACAACATTCTTCGATCATAAATAAAGAATTGAATACTTTATTTTCGTTCTGGGAGCCACCTATCTGAGATTTATATCACGCTGTAGTTATCATGTTTTCAAGTTGTTTTATTTCGTTAGTTTTATCGCTTTCAGAAACTGAGGTCAATTCATTAAAATTAATTCATTAAAAATAAATATAGGGGTTTGACGATACAGCCATTTGTCTATTGTATCGTCATAATTAATTATAAATAAATAAATATAGCATTTTGTTGTGTTTGTCTTAAAGATAATCATTAATATTAAAGTCTAATGATATTTATTGTATGATAGCAAGTTCTTTTAAATGTGTGAATACACTTTTTGCATCCCGTGCCTGAAAATGCCAAAATAATCTACGTTTTTGCAAACAAAAACGCAAAATGCATTTTTACAAACCTTTACAATCATTAATTGCATAATATCAAAAATGCAGCAAAAATAATTTGAAGTTAATAAAAAGATTTGAGTGCTTTTAAATAAAACCAATTTTATTTATCATCGTTTGAATCGTCTGAATTTGGTACAATATAAAATTTTATAATTGTATTGCGGATTGTGGATTTGGATGTTAAAATAAAGACTAGAATTGGTTTGGTTTAGAATTGGAAATTCAGCGAAAAATCTCATTGGTTTTACTGTGTTGAGGATCTTGTTGTTTCACGTTCATTGAATTCGATTTAAATTAGAATTATAGCATGATTCATTATATTGATATCGACCACTACCACTGACGATTAATAGTTATTGAATTGCGCGAGGGACTTGTTCACATACTAGCATGATATATGATATAGCACATGATATATAAAGTAATAGGATGGTATTCGTTAAAATCCTTTACACTGTGCAAGTCCATGATCAATTTGATCTGAAGATGGTTCCAGATATCTCGGATGGTTACAAATAAGATTCTGAAAAATTTTATGATCTGAAAATTAAGTATGTTGCATATTCTTTATTGTTTAATGTTATATTGTTACGGCTGAAACAAATGTAACCTGGTCTTCTTTAAGAGATTTAGCAATGAACACAACAATGACGTCGTATAGATATTATTTAAATATCTTCTTGAACTAGGCATTGACTTATTCGCTTTTAGACAGTATTGGTTTATAACAATGAAATTAAAAATAAGAACGTAAAAGAACATTTCTTTCAATGTCATTACAAAGTAAACTTGCCTCCTAACTAATACGGATCTATTGTTCATAATTTTCCGGGTTTTCTCCGGTAAGGGCGTTCTTTTTGAAAAACAAAAAAAACAAATTAACTCTATAATATTTATCAAAGGCAGGTGTTAGAGTTTACATAGGATATATGTTGTTAGAGAATTGGATAGTATATTAAACATGCTCTTTGCTGTTTGCATCTATTGAACAAAAAATATGGAACGAAATATTGACTATTACCAGTAATATACTTCTTCAATTTGTATAGGATTTTCCAATGATGAGGTAAAACGTTGCCCAAAGTATGAATTATCTGAAGCTTACTCTTACTCCTGACACACACACGTATATGTGATGTACGCGATACACTTCTATGCTTAGTCAAGTACCATTCTTATGGTATAGTGTTTTTTCTGCTTGATAAATCCATGCCTTACAATACTTAGAACGCAAAATTAATGATGATATTGTTTTTCCTTATCCTGCTGGGTTGCAGTTATTGCCCCTAGTATTTCATTGCATTAAGAATGATATAAATAAATAATAAAAACCTAGAAGCAAAGTAAAACTCTTGTCTTTGGTATTTTTTAATAGTTTTCTTGTCAGTGATAAATACGGACTGTTATAATACCCACGATTGTACAATAGATTTTAGAATAGAAAATGTTATTAGGAAAAAACAAACGAGGCAATCGGAGAAAACAAACAACTAGGAAAATAAATAGCGTATAAATTCAAACTGTAAGATGTTCAAAGCTGCTCTCATTTTGAAGTAAAATCTGGCCAATAGTTGATGTAATATCGATGCGTAGTCCCCTCAAACAAGCGATCAAGCCAGTTTGGTAAACCGTCAAGAAGATTTTCTTCGAGGAGAATCTTTGGTTCGTACGTGTCTGACATAGATGTTTCTGAATCAGAGCTGTCCATACCAAGGAATGCTCCTGCTTCAGGATCAGTTGGCATGGAACTAAGATGACGTGTTATTTTTATCATGCGCTGAAAAATGGAAAAAATATTACATTAAAACATTAAAAATATTTATCTCAAGTTCTAATAAAAAAAATCAGGAATACTTCTGCGAAATCTTTAAAGCAAAACTAAATGCACGCAGTCGCAAAATATACAACTATAAAGTTTCAACCGAGTATGCCCGGGATAAGGCAAAATCCAAGGAAGAAATGCCCTTGTGCCAAAGTATGCCAAGGATCCAAAATGCCTTGTGAAATTTGTCATTAGTCAACACATGCGGATTAGTCAACACAGCCATGTCATATTGGAATTAAAGTTTAATAAATATAAAATTTGTTATTTACTTCAAATGAAATGTTGACCATGTGATAACGTAAAATGAAAAAAGTAACATCTTGCACCCGACATTAAATAAACGTAAATAATAAAACAATACTGCCAGGCCATCCTTAAAAAAAGTAACAAAACAAAATTTTTTTTTTACCTTGGCTCCACGGTTCGATTCTGGATGCTTAGCATGATACATACAAAAATATTTTCGATGCCCATTTAAAGCTATGACTGTGCCGATGCAGTTTCGAGGGTTGATCTTCATTTCACGCGATTCGGACAATGATAACCGTAATAACTCTGCATACCATCCAATACCTTTTTCAATTAACATGTGGGCAAACATCAATGTTTTGTTCCTGCAGAAGATGTGAAAGAAAATTAGCACACCCGAAAAAATACAAATTTTATATAAACATACTTCCGATACGGCCACACTGCTTTATGAAATGAAGGAATTAATTTCGATCTTGATTGTAAATCAGTAAGTAATACTATCGTACGGCATCCGGGTTTAAGAAGACGAACCAACCCGTTATATTTTTCAGCACGTAGTTCATGTAATCTCAGCTCCGGCACGTAGCCCAAAGATTTTCCTAAAACCAGCGTAAAATATGTTACGAATAAATCCAGTATGAACAAGATTGGGATATTTTGTGCAAATAAAAAAGAATGCATAAAAATTAAACAAACTGAATAAATAAAAACAAAATAATCACAATCATTAGGGGCGATGCATCTGCCTTGTAGGCCTTCAGGGACAATTCTAAGTTTGAGGAAGAAATCCTATTTGGACTGTTCCTCCTGATTGAGGACTGACCATCCAACTACGTGATATTAGTAAGTCTAGTAAGCCACTAGATGGCCGGCATGACTTACCAAGTCATTTAGTGGCAAAAACGAAGAAGAATATTTAATTAATTTAAGAAAGTTAAGATCAAAATCATTGCTTTACTGAAGATGCTATGTGGCATACAACGCTTAGTTTTTCAATTCATTTTGATAAATAATGAATTAAGCAATTTTATAAATAATGGTATGGGAATTATTTCAGCTATTTCGTCATCTTCGTTTTGACTTTTCAACATCAAAAGGTTTATCCTGTAACATGTCAAAGTTTATTCTATTTCTTAAGTTTCACAAATTCGAGAAATATTGAATTGCAGACTTCATTGACTTGATTATATCCATAACTGGATAATTAGTCCTGCGTACAGGGAAACTATTGGAGGGAAATCGATAATCGATTCTATTGAACATATTCCAATCAATTCAAGTGTAAAGCTAATGCTAAGAGTCGAACAATAGATTAAGATTTCCTTTCGAACATTTTGATTTTATCTTCAGCTAAAGGCCATGCCGTTCCTGAAGAAATAAAAAAAAAACATACGATTAATTTTGAAGCTAATTTTCAAAGAATTTATTTAGTTTTTTTTGTAAAATTCATTTGAATATTTTGAGTACTCTTTCCAATTATCCGATAACACTACACACTATTATACGTTGACTAGAGTGAGCTTGGAATGTCATGGCTGGACTGCACTGAAGAACACTGTATGCAGACAAATAAATGTTCGTGCTGTCTTAACAATGTTTATTTGTTTGTTACAGTCGAGACCAAACATCAAATGTCAACAATAGAACAGCCACATCACCACTATAGCCGGAATTCGGATGAAACCAACCACCATCATCACAATAGTCACATCAAAATTCACAACATCCACCACTACATCATCATCATCATCATCATCATCATCATCATCATCATCATCATCACCATCACCACAAACATCCACAACCGAGTATGCCCGGGATAAGGCAAAGAATAAGGAGGAAATGCCTTATCAATATAATTGTATTTTTTTTTCAACACAAGCGGTGTGAACAATACGGCACTGGACCGTCATAATTAATTATAAATAAATAAATAAAATACACACTATTATTTACAATTAATTATGACGGTACAATGTCGTATTGTCAACACCGTTTGTGATGACTAAATTATATGAAAATAATGATAAGGCATTTGTTCCTTATTCTTTGCAATATCCCAAGCATACTCGGTTATGGATGGGTTAAAACCACAATTAATCAATATTAAAATTAAAACATAATATTCTTCATAGTTCAACTCAATTTCACTTTCTTATACGATAGAATTGGTTAGCTCTGATAATAAAAAAACTGAGGTCGTCAAGGTAAATTTTTTTTCTTTTATCATGTTTTTTATTCTTACCCAATCATTTCTGAACTAATGGACAAAAAAATTGGCCCAGATAGTTTGGATGCGGATGAAAATTTTTTACAAGTTTGAGTAATCTTATACCAAGTAAAAATATCAAAAGCAGCAGTTTGACAATCGGATTTAAAGTGGTCTTAATCTATTGTACGTCGTTGTAATTGTTACAAATAATTCGATTTAAGAATTTTAAATAAACATTTTGAGTGAACTAACAGTGATAAGCCGTAATATTGAAAATAACCGAGATAAAAAATAAAGTAAACTTTCACATTTTTGTTTAATACATACCATTAGAATTCTCCGCGTTTTTACTTTTCTTTAGTTGAATATCTTCCTCTTCCAAATGAAGTAGATAGGACATTAAATAGCCAATAATCAGTATAAAAGCTATTGTTCCTATAACGGATATCGCTGGTAGAATATGCTCCTGTCCTAAATTGTCAGCCGTATATTCTATTGCCAAGAATATACGATTTAAAATTCGCATTACTGCATTTTCAGCATGCTCATCTAAGAGGGCCTGTAAGAAACACATAAAATTAACAATACTGAAATACTTATTGATATCCATTTTTTTGTTGGTTACCTTCACTTCCGTTTCATAGCTAAGTGATTCCGAGGAGCGTAGCAATCGATGGATTACAGTATCCATTTTTTGTTTGGTGTAATTGAAATATTGATCCTGTGTATTATTTTCTAGAGCTTTATCAACTTCCAGAATAACTTCATGAACCCACTCATAACGAATTTGCTTTGTATCTCGACGCCAGAAGATGACAATTTGCAGGAGAGTGTCTTTAGATTGATTGTGCTTTGATAGCGCGCAAATAAAATCATTTTGTTTTTCTTGGTATATATAAGCAAAACGAACTCTTTCTCGATTGAAAAGGCTTTCAAGCGCAATTTTACGCATTACTGTACGAGCCCCATCATGCAAGCTAGTATTTTCAGTGACCAATACGACGCATAATCTCTTCCTAGGTCGGTTCCATTCAGCAGGACAAACACTATCCAGCATGTCTTGTGATGACAAACGTGGAAGAATGAGAAACTTGTTGTGCGCTATAATATTATTCAAAGTAGTTGTAGGTATATCCGACATGGTAACTGTAGCGATCGGTTGAGGTGGAAATTCATTGAATATCAGCAAGGTATCAAGGTTGGAATGAGCTTTAAATCTTGCTTGAATGTTCATAGTATCCTTGGAGTTTAGTTCAACGAAACCAAATGCAACACGTTCACGAAAATAGTAAGCAATTATTAGATAACGCAATCGTGGTTGAGCTCTTGGTTCTAGAATGAGTGCACGAACACGATTATCAGCCCATCCTCCCAAAAACGTATCAAGTGTATTGTCTGTTATTGGCGTCAGAAGTTTATATGGCAGTTTTTGTCGTATAAAATCTACAACGTGCTGTGCATTAAAAACACTGTCTTTGTACACGTAATTATGACCATCTAATACCATAATCACACAAGGTAATGAGTGTACTCCTACTTTTCGCACAAGTTGTTCTTCATGACCAGCATTAACAGTGGCAAAAACTACGCCATACGGCTCAAGGGTATCAATCAATTTTTTGAAAGAATTGGCTGCTTTCATGCATGCAAAGCACCAGTCAGCGTAAAACATTAATATTTGTGGAGTTAAGCGACTTTTCGGTATAATATTCGTTTCATAATATTTTGTTGTGATGGAAAGACGGTGATACAAGCCTATATCTTGATCATGGAAGTTAAAATTATGTGCACCGTAAAAATGTTCGAATGGATCTTGAAAACGACCATAATTGCTATAATCAGGACGATTTCGATCCAGTACTGCATCTTCATTTGTTATTCCGTACTGATCGTAAGCTCGTCTGCGGTCGGTATCAGATAATAATTCGTAGGCTTGCTTGATTTCTACAAATTTGGTTTCTGCTTCGGGATGTTTAGATTTATCAGGGTGCCTGTAGGAAAACAATAGTTTTAACAAATTTGATACCAATATATTAGTAAGCTGACACAGTTCTAGGAAAGAATCGATTTTTCAATGACGTTACTCACCATTCCTTGGCCAATTGTTTATAAGCACGGCGAATATCCTGCATTGATGCTCGTTTATGTACACCTAGGATTGTGTAAGGATCGTTGGAGGCGCATAAACTTAGGCCAATTGTAGCAAAAAATAATGCAAAGCCAATCCAATAAACTACGGCTTTTTGTCGACGGCGCATCATTGCTTTGTTCCTAGTAATCATATTACAGAGTTGGAGATTGTGAATATTATTTTTCCCGATATTTGATGGATCAAACTATGCACAACACTGTCATTTACAATAAGTTAATGAATTGAATTGCACTTCGATAGAAAGAAACACAGCGCAAATTTAGGTGAGTTCAAGACAAAATGAGAATGCATACCAATGTATGTATGCATGCATACCGATTTGACAGAAGCTTATAAAGAAAGTTCACTTCACAATTTAAAGCTTCTCTATCCCAACTAACCTAACGACTATGGCCGTCCAAGGTGAATGAAAGACTACAGGTAGGGCCATTTAAAGCGATTTGACAGCCAAAAATGAAAGGATCCCGCCACCCAAATTCGTTAACAGATGTCTGTTAGGCTGCCAGATAGGTAAAGATGACAGATGCCTGCTAGACACCTATCAGGAAATCCAATTGGAGTAATTAACAAGCAGGTTGCTATTGCCTAATTAAAAAAGGTGTGTCTTTTGCCGCTGGGGCCACTGCCTCATTTTTTATAATTTTCCTTCCTCGTGTTTCGGCATTCATCAAGTCGTCATCGCTGTCTAACCGTAGGAGCTAGAACAAGAGGAAAATCTTTTTATTAGTTTGTATCCTTGCTTACCCATTGCATTCCTAGCATCGATCACTGTACAGCGGTGTAGAGGCTCACGAAATGGATAGAAGTCCAAACATACTCCATACAGGATAACCCGCTGCAGTTTAATAAAGAGAAAAGCGAGTGGATAACTGATCTAGCGATACATTCTCTACATTATTTTATCCAGAGGATGAAAATTTAAGTTATTCTGATGTTCGACCAATTCAGAAAATAAAATCATATGTAGCATATTTTTTCCTCCCAGTGATGTGTAAATGTGTGTATGGAGTAGGTGATAACCTTGAGCCTTGAACAGCCCAAATAGCCAAATTATCTTAAGCAGCCAAATGTAGCATGCTAATGATCGTGGCTCTAATACGCCTTTTGCTGTAAATAAGCAGCCGAAGTTCCCCGTACTTTCAACCGGCTCCTAAGCCGCTTCCGTGCGTCAAGCTCTAAAAGAAACTTATATTCCCATTTTTCTTTCAAGCACGATAGAAAACCCCGGGAGTATTCCCGGGAAAAGGCAAAGCAAAAGGAGGAAATGTCTTATGATTATGCTCATATAATTCAGTCATCACAAGCGGTGTTGACAATACGGCATTGTACGGCATTGGCATTGTTGTAGCGTCATAATTAATTATAAATAAATAAAATTTAAATAATTATTATGTTATATTATGTTTAACAATGTTTTATTATGTATTCCTGATTCATTGAGAATCAAACAGCAGTTTTCCCGTACAACAGAATATTACTTTTTTGATGTTGCAAATTTGGCTGATGTTAGACATCGCAACAAGCACATAACATTAGCTCTAGATCCAAGCGGAAAGCAAATTATGTGAAAATTTTAGGACAAAATATTATAAATATACGAAATGATCAGTCATGTTGAGGAAATAGGAGCATGCAATCAACGTTCTAGCTTAGTACGGACAGAAAAAATTGTGCTAAAATAATTGATCTACTGTTTGCATCATTTGTTTGAGTTACATTTATTGTATATTTTGTTTTCTATGCTAGGCTGTTAGATCGTGAGCGTAGGAACTACTATCAGCAAAATTTGTGCCAATGACGGTTCTATGCTCACTTTTCTCGTAAACCTTTCACTGATAGTCAGGTTGATTAGTCGATGGCCTAAAAAATAAATGAAAAATTGATAAAAATTTCAATTTTTTATTTATTTATTTTTTGTTGTTGAATATGACGGCACGTCGCCGTATTGTCGCCGTGTAAAAATTATACATTATTATTATATAAAAAACCATTAGTATGTAATATTTTGTTAAAAGCTGTTCCCTTGGATAAATTTCACTATAATTTGTGTAGTGCTGAATGATCTGTTCTTCTAAATTCTTTCATTATATTCTTCTTCACAAAGAAGAAGGTACCGGCGTTTGACAGTTAGCAATGTTATGTTTTTTTTCGGTATGATATTGTAAAAAATAAATTTACAACTTCGTTTCTCTTCCTTAACCAACCACAAAGTTCCATCAAGCACCATGTGCTTCCTAAGAAGCCTTTAAGTTCCACTGAGGATCACGTATCGTTTATAAACACGCCTCATAGTTCCATCGAGTTCCGATGGCATATAAAACACCTCCACAGCTCTATAAACTTCTAAGCTCTTTGTAAGAAGCGTCAAAGATCAAACTTTGTTCGATTTTTTAAAGCATTAAAGAAAAACAACAAAAACACAAAAGACATATTACATGCTTTTTATTGCGATATACCATCAATCCGGGACAAAAACAAAACAGCCAAAAATGGCAACCCTAAACCTCTTGAGGTTGTTGTGCCCATAGAGAGAAAATATTAAATATTTGTTACGGTGTTTTCACACTAAGAAACAGTTTTAATTTATTATTCACTCGGTTCAAATCAGAAAAAAATACTACGAGCATAATATAATTACTTTCAATCTTCAAAACGTAGTATGGATAAAAATTATACTAAAAATAAAAGTAAATAATTTTAGAAATTGAATATCATCACAACGGCTGAAAGTTGAAGCCAAAACTGATTTTGAAACATGAATAATTTATCTAATTTTTGTTCTAATATTGCATCAGAAAAGAAAGTGATAAGGCAAAAGAATGAGAAGGAAATTCCTTATCAATATGATTATAAAATTGATTCAACACAAGCGGTGTTGACAATGCGGCACTGGACCGTCATAATCAATTATTAATAAATAAAAATAAATTTCATCAGAATCGGACAAATCATTAAAAAGTTATTCGATTTTAAGTTATGGGGTACCCGGATAGCCCGGTTGCTGGGAATAGGGTGTTTTTTAGGTTGCCGGTGACAGGGTTCAACTTGAAAAAATACCTGGGTATCAGGTTGCCTACATGAAGGTTAAATTTGGCTGGTAGGGGAGAAAGAAGACCGTCAAGCTCAAAACAAACCTTATTGTGAACATGGTATTCTGGCTAATAATACAAGATAATCGTTTGATATCACTACTTTTTCTGTATCAGAGCGTTCCACCAATGAAATAGATTACCCGAAAATGAATCGATGCAGTAAGATGCAGTTTGCAAACAAGCAAAATTGGCAAGATCAAACTGAGCCATATAGAAGCTCCTCAAAAATCCTACAAATATTGCATTCCATCAGCTTTTCCATCTATTCCTCCACTATCCCATACCTAAAAAGCCCATGGAACATTTGTATCATGTCGAGAAATGTTCTGGATAACTTTACCCTATTGACAAAATTGCCTTAATAACCACTACTAAGGGATTTTTCAATACAAATTTGCCTTAGTTGGCAGATTTTGTCAATAAGGCTCGCTATCTTGGTTACGACAGTATTCGGCTGGTGGGGGAATGGCTTTAAGTTTGACATATTAAATGTTACTTGGTACATAAACCACGTGGAAAGACCATTGCGAATAAAGTTTTATCAATCCATTATTTGCTTTACTTTAATTGCATTTTAAGGATCGAAAATGGATTTAATGTTGAGTAATCTCATCTTCGACTGCCCCGAACAGGTAATGTTTAATCATTTGGTTATTAATAAGGATTGGCTTATTCGATGCTTGATTTTAGGTTATAAAGCGTCATACTGAGCAGCCCACAAAATGTCATAGCAAGAATGAAGAAATTCCTATGCAATTTAGTCAAGTGCAACAGACTAAAGCCGTTGTAGCTCGAAAACGTGGTAATATTGCAAAAGAAATCAAGAGCTTAGCCGCTACAGTGGCTGACAAAACGCCTTCCAGACACATCCATCAACCCACAAATCAATCCTCAAGTGTCGAAGTCCACAAAGATGTAGGTGTTGGGGAAAACATAGAAGATATACGTTACAACAAAGCTAGCATCGGAACTGCAGTTGTTAAACCAATTGAGCTTCTAAAGAAAACACCTTCTAAAATTGTACTCCCGCTAATTCGACCAATTGAAGAAAAGTTGTTCAGTAATCAGTCGATTGAATCGCTTGAAATTCATCCACACTCTAAGAAAAACATTGCTGATTTGTTGCACTTTACACTGCTTACAATGGTGCAAAACAAAGCAATACCTGTGTTGCTCAAAGGATGTGATGCACTAATTCGTGCTCAAACTGGTTCCGGAAAGACCCTCGCCTATGCTTTGCCTCTAATAGAAAGTTTACATGTGATTAGACCTCAAATTAGCCGTTCCGAAGGTATTAAGGCAGTAGTGATTGTTCCAACGCGTGAGCTTGCTATTCAAACGTACGAGTTGATGCAAAAATTACTTAAGCCATTTAATTGGATTGTCGCTGGATACTTAACTGGTGGTGAAAAACGTAAAACTGAGAAAGCAAGGCTTCGTGCAGGTTTGAATATTCTCATCGCAACGCCTGGACGTTTCTGTGACCATATTCGTAATACCCAATCACTTAAACTCGCTAATATTCAGTGGCTGGTATTAGACGAAGCAGACCGTTTGCTTGAATTGGGGTACGAGAAAAATGTAAAGGAAATAATTGACGCAATTCATGATGGACAGAAAGACAAACATGTAAATCCACACAATAAGTTACAAACTGTACTGCTATCTGCTACCTTAACCTCATCGGTAAAGGAGCTAGCCGGATTGACATTGAACGATCCCGTATTTATTGAAACCAGTGAGGTCTCGTTATCTGAAACTTCTTCTACCAATGATAAGACACGATGCGAAGATCAGCTGCTTAACGTTACAGAATATGTGTCTATGCCTGGTACAGTGCAGCAAAGATATCTAATTGTTCCTCCTAAATTGCGTCTTGTAGCATTAAGCGCAATTATTGTGAACGAACAACGAATGAAGCCTTCAAAATTACTTGTGTTCATGGCAACACAGGATCTGGTCGATTTCCATTATGATGTTATGATCGAAGTACTCACATTGCAAAAATTTGGAACAAACAATACAAATAATTACGGTGATATTGAGAAGGGTCTATGCATTGAAGCTGATAGTAAACAAGATTCGGACAACAACGCCTTGCTGCCTGGATTAAAGTTCTACAAGCTTCACGGTCGTATGACACAGGTTGAACGAAGCTCAGTTTTTCAAGCATTCCGGAAGGCAACTGCAGCGGTTCTAATTTGTACTGATGTGGCTGCACGTGGCATCGACATTCCTTTCGTTGATCTAGTTGTACAGTATCATGCTCCCCAAATACTAGCTGATTATGTACACCGCGTAGGACGAACAGCGCGTGCAGGTGAACCCGGCAAAGCGGTACTTTTTATTGAACCATCTGAAATTGATTTCATAAAGTATCTCGCAAACAAGCATATCAGGTAAAAAGATTCATGTTTTCGATCATGGTAGTTTTCTTACGTTTCAATGACTGCAATGTTGTGTATTCCAGAATAAAAGAACAACCAGCTACAGGTGTTATTCGCAATTTTGGGAGCATGCTGGATAGAAATATAAAATACATCTCCAAATTGAAAGAGCTTTGGGCAGTTGAGCTCCAACATCGTTACGAGCAAATTATAAATGAAGAAAACGAATTGTTCACTGGTGCTAAAAAAGGTACGTACGCACTATGTTTATATTTTATCTGTCTGAGAAGAACTTTGCAGTGGGAAATTTATTCTTCTACTTATAACTCTTAATCGGCCTCCGAAGTGGAATTTGCGAAGGTAGCTGACTGCTCGTAGTCATCGTTCAACGGACAAATATGAATGACTCGCAGTAAACACCTCGACTACTTATGAGAGAGACCTCACAAGTAGCGTCGTTGCGCCGAACGGCATTGCTCTTTAGTTAATTGCCCCAAAATAGCGCTAGCCTATGCAGCTGTGAAACGAATCCTGAATCCTGAATCCTGCACGGCAAACCAAGACGAGCGGGATGTGCTCCTAGGGTTGGTTAACCACCGTTCGTTGTCACAAGTGTTCATTATCCTTGACACCGAGAACCTAGTGGTGAACGTCGTAATTCGCCTTCGCTACCTTGACCTACCGAATCGCTCTCACTAACACATCAACACGCTGGCAAGACTGTCAGCGGTGAGTAACTGTAAAAATATAGAGATCGGCAGGGCGGGTCACAAAAATTAGCATAGAGCAAATGACCCTTGGGAGGGAGGGAACACGCAAAGTCAAACAACAGAAATGAGAGTGAGCTGATGACACTCCCCTGAGGAACACCGAAGAAGGAGCCTACAAGGAGTCGGAGAAACAGGACGAGACTATAACTCTATACGATTTTCCAATGAGATATGATTCGAACCTAGTCAGAAGCTGCTGACCCTCGATATCAAGATTGTTAAGAGTATTACGTCGTGTATTATTACAGGAAGAATGGAGGAGTGAACTGTAGATTCTAGGACTTTGAAAAGATAAGAAAACTGTGGCACGCAAGTTGGAATCTAAGGAGCGAACTTCCTGTTTGTGTATAGGATCAGCTAGGCACATTTCCAGATAGTCGGAAAATTGCCGTCTTTAATGGATCAGATAAATATACGGGGCATGGATGGGAGCGTACTTTTTAAAGGTAGACGATGGGATACCAAAAAGGCCAGGGGAGTAAGATATTTTGAGCTTTGAAAGGGAAGACATCACAATTGAATTATTAGTGGGTACATGATTTAGGGAGAAGACGCCACGAGGAGTGTCAGATAGACCGTCAGCCAGAGGCAATGCTTTGGTCAACAAAAACACTGGAGAAGTTTCGTCATTCAAGGATATCGTTGAAGGGATGCCATTTTTGCTTGTGACGCGAATTCACAAAACACCGAAAAGGCTTGGGATTGGCATAAAAAAGGACTTAAAATCGTCCTGCATATGATATGATAAACTACATCATATATATGTAGTATATGTAGTACATATACTATATATGCTGCGATGTTCTATGTGCGATGTTATATATATATAATAAACTTGTAAGTAGTATACTCCTTTCATCTTTGCTGGGAGACATTTCCTTCTCCGAGCCGTGAAAGGGCACCGGGTGTGCTCGGTTGTTCCGTTGCGTATATTCCGTCATCTAAATCCAAAGTCGTGTTCATAGCGAGGGTCTTATCGTGCAGATATTTTGGAGTCGAACTGTCCAATACGCTCGAGATGCGCGCCCAAAGCGAAATGATTAGACCTAAGCCTAGACATCATTCGAATGAACGCACGATCACCTGAGATGCCGTGGAACCAAGGCTTCAAGGACACTTGGGGAGTGATCGAATATAGAAACCTCCCGGGCTCATCGGTGTCCCACAAACTCTGCCACCGAGCCATGCAGAGAGACTGTGGGGCACGCATGTACTCGTGAGGTAGGATAAGCCTGTCGAAAAAGGACCCTTCCGAAGCACCCTTTTTGGCCAATTGATCTGCCTTTTCATTGCCGAAGATACCGCAATGCGTAGGCAGCCAAATAAGAGATATCCGGAATGATTTCTCAAACAATGAGCTTAAGACCTTTAATATTTCTTTTACGAAGTAGTCCGGGCTCTTAACAGCCTTCACAGATTGTAATGCTTCGACAATAACTTTATATTTGAACTGGGCAGATAAACCCTGTAACACCGATGGATTATGCAGATAGTTGTGCTCAACTAGTCGCTTCTCCCCTTGAATGTCGAATATTTTGGAGCAGGAATAAAAAATGAAGGAAGGAAATGCGTTAAAATATGTGAACAAAACGGCAGAGCTTCCATTTCTGTCTATGGAGGTTGGACAAAAATGCCATTATCATTCAAACAAAGTGCCCCGTTTCAAAATGAACCAAGCCTTATACAGGTGGGCTCATAGCTTTCTAATATAAGCGCACCATCTTTCTCTAGGTACTTTTTCCATATGCACCTTTTCCATACGTACAGCCAAATCTTGTGTACATATTTCTAGATTGTGGTTGTAAAAACTTTCGGGATAAGTCCACCGGGTATAATATACGGTTTGGTTCCATGTCAAAAGTGTGTCAGTTGCTATACGATTGTGGAATTCAAACGAACGTCTTTCTTCTTCTTGTTCTTCTTTGTCTTCGTGTGCTTCTTCTCTTTTCCTCTTCTTGATAATTTTTAATGTTTTTTCCCTTCGTTTTAGCCTTCGTTTCATGGATAAAGTATTACTCTAACTTTCCGAAAGAGTTAAGGAATATATTTCATTTAAAATCTATCAATATGGGTCATTACGCAAAAAGTCTGGGTCTACGTGACGCCCCAAAACATTTCATGCAAAATTATACCGAGCAGAAACTAGAAGGCAAAGTTTTTAAACGAGAGGAGCAAATTCGACGTAACGCAAAGCAGCTTAGCTTTTCAAAAGATAAAAAAGCTATGTTATCTGCCAGGTAAGCTCAAGTGACATTCAATAATTTAAAAAAAAAACATATTTGTGGTATTATTCAGTATGACGGTACGTTGCTGTATTGTCACAAACTAACATATCGCTTGTCTATTTTTAGAAACAAGGACAATTTAAAATCCCTGAAACATGGTCATGGCATCAGTATCAAACGGACAACAGCGATCAGCTCCAACAAAATTTTAGATTATACCAAACGATCACGCATATTTAATACTTCAGAGTTCGAAAGTGGAATTGGTCCTGCGCGCAAAAAAGTCAAAAGTAGTTTAAACTAAGTCGAATAATACATATGTAAGTGATTAGTGGATTCAGGAATGTTGATTAAATTTTGTTTTTGTTGAAAGAGACTTTGTGTCTTTCGGAAGTATTCGCCTCTTAAATGTTGATTAATAAGCTCATTTCAAAATTTCATTGATTTACTTATTTATTTATAATTAATTGTGACGGTACAATGCCGTATTGTCAACACCGCTTGTGATGACTTAATTGCATAAACAAATTTCTGCGTACGCTTCCTCTTTGGTACTGGTTTGGAAGAAAAATGTCGAAGCGCGTATGTGCGTTGATTGCCGCCCTTTAAACAAAGCGACTATGAGGGACAGCTTTCCTTTGCCTCTAATTTAGACATGTCTAGAGCTTCTGAATAGTAAATGTCTGTTTACTTTATTAGGCTTGAAAAGTGGATGTCTTCAAGTAAACATGGGTCCGAGTTTTGTTAAGTACACATCGTTTGCTACGCTTGACGGGCAATATGAATATTTAAAGGTGCTGTTTGAACTTAAAAATGCCCCTGCAGAGTTTCAAAGATATATAAGCTTTATTTTATGCGAATTTATTTAGGCTGATAAATTAGTCGTCTCTTTATATGATATTATGCTTCTACTGACTTCAATTCCCGCGAGGGGGCCTTGACTGCTGTTCTTAAAGAAATAAAACAAAATGGTTTACAACTTCCCATCGATAAATGCAAAATTGGTCACACGCAATTAGAATATCTCCGTTACGATGCAAGCGCCTCTGACATACAATCTTGCATCAATAGTTAATTATCCTATCAACAGTTATTTATCCGTGTTGAGGCATTTCATACTCTTCGCCAAATGCTGGTTTAGTATCCGGATTTGGCTATATTTAATCCAAAATTTGAGACAGAATTGGATTGCGATGCAAGTTCATACGGTTTTGGAGCAGTACTTACACTTATAATGGTAAATTACATCCAATCGCTTATTTTTCAAATGAAGAGTTAATGCTTCGTAGCTATGAACTGGAGACGCTCTATGTTATTTATGCGCTGAAACGTTTCCTTACATATTCCCATCGCTTACCGTTGAAAATAATAACAGATACTCAAAAATCCCAACGCATCTGCCAAAATTGCGAGGTAGTCTTTTTTTCTTGAGAACTACGATTACAATATCCAACATCGCTCAGGCTCTTCCAATTACAAATAGCTCAAACAAATAGCGGGACCCTGTCGGTATACAGGCGCTGTATATTTACCCCCAAATGTGCGGAATGATGAACGTGTCGTCAATTTACATATCAGATCACTACAAATGATTTGTGAAAACTCCCAATACTTTCCCAATTCTTTCACTTGGCGATTTCAATTTACCTACACTGTCGTGGACAAAAACGGATGATAGAGATTTTTATCTCGACCACTCACATTCATCCATTAGGTCTGTAAACAAGTTTTCACGTTTTTTTACTGTTTTCCAAGCCTCATAGGCCTGAATGGGCATCGATTTTGTTGAGAAAAGTTATTTCCGTCGCTTTTTACAACCTGTTCCCTTCTTTTAGGCAGAATGTGAATTTCTTCATAAAAAAAGAAATCCGATTTGGACGCAATCCATGTTTCGATTTAATTTCGTAGTTCGGCGTAATTCTGGAAGTGCTGCACGGTCAAGCCATGCTCCTTCGGCCGGAACAGATGATAGTCGGAGGGCGCAATATCTGGGCTATATGGCGGGTGGGGTAAAACATCCCATTTTAGTGTCTGCAGGTAAGTGCGGGCATGTGCCGCCACATGAGTGTTGTCGTGCAGCAGAATGATTTTTTCATGCCTGGTCGTGTTTGGTTCCTTTTTTCCTTCCATGCGCGATTCAAACGCATACATTGTCGTCGGTAAACGTCGCCCGTGATGGTTTCGTTTGGTTCCAGCACTTCGTGCTACACCACACCCAGTTGATCTCACCAAATGCACAGCATTACCTTGGCGCTATAATGTTCTGTATATAAAAGTTATGACAACGAGACATGTCGCTTCGATGTATAACGATCGACTCCGATATTTTATTAGATTTTAACATTTTAGGTTAGATTTTAGACATTAGGGGTGGCCCGGTGGTGTAGGCGACAGCGACGTTGGTCTTCAAACGGCAGGAACGAAGGTCAAATCCCATTCGGATCGTCCCCTCGTAGTGAGGACTGACTATCCAATGGCGTGGTTTCGGTAAGTCTAGTAAGCCATTACATACGTATTTTAACGTTACGCTAGTCCTAGCGTTACTTCTTCCTCCTTAAAGTCAAGCGTCCTCGCTGGACGTCGTTAAATTTCATCTTGAATATGTAAACTGTAACTAATTTATTTCTTAAGCCTAGATTTATGGATTTTTATGTAATAGTTATCCACTAAAGTAGGTCTTTTTTTGCTTAATTTCGACGACTTTTACGGTTCCTTATCCTTAGTAATTCTTTGACTAACCTTAACGTAAACGTCTTGTCCTTCAGTTGAGTTAAATTTAAATTTTCACATTAAATTTTCTTGCTATGCTTATTTAAGTTGACTTCAACATTTGCTTGTAGTTCCATGAATCGTAGATGCATGTCTTCTGTGTTCGTAATACCTTCTATTGCGTATAAATACGGTCGAAAATATTTCACGGTCCAGACTATAGCTAACAGTTCTTTTTCAGTTGTGCAGTAATTTTCTTCCGTTTTATTTAATGTCCTGGATGCATACGCAACAAGTCGATCTTTCCCTATAGTTCCTTGGGACAATACGGCACCAACGGCAAAATCGCTAGCGTCTGTTGTCAAAATGAAAGGTTCTGAAAATCGGGGTAAACTAAAATCGGGTCCATGGCCAACAGTGACTTGCATTTTTCAAAACATTTTACGATGATATAGAAAAAAGAGTTTTTTCTATATCATCCTCCTCTAACTGAATTTGGTGAAAAACTGCTACGAGATCTGTTGTAGAGAAATAGGAAGCTCTACCTAATCTGTCCAAGATCTCAGTAATGTCCAGTAAAGGGTATTTATCTGAAATGGTTATTTCTTCAGTTTCCGGTAATCAATGACTAAACGATACTTTTTCAGTCCTGTTGAATCTTGTTTTTTTTCGGTACGATCCAAACCGGAGAAGTGTATGGAGATATGGATTCACGGATTATACCATCACGAAGCATTTTTTTTACTTGATCTTGTACCTCAGTTTCAAATATCCTTGGACATTTGTAGGACTTTGTATGAATTGGAATGTTATCGACTGTTTTGATTTTATGTTTGATCTAATGTGTGAATGATAACTTGTCTTTGTCGAAATACAAAACTTCTGGTATTTCTCTCAATTTCTCTTTCTTGAGTTCGAAGCTCTTGGAATGTTCTATTTTAGGTCCTTCATTTTCGAGGAATTTATTATTAACGATTTCAATTTCGTTCAAGTTTACCTCAATATGTTTGTCAATATGGTTTTTCAGAGTTATAATTGCTTTCTTTCCTTTGCTGGTATAAATGTCGGGTAACATGGAAAATTTACCCATTCCGTCCTATTTTCAGCGTATCGTTGCGAATGTGCAGAAATGCGTTGAGATCTTTCAATGTTTCGTAACAATAAGCCCGTCGAAAAAATCATGAAACGAATAAACATAGAATTTGATTGATCTACATATTTATAGCAAAAATATCGAAAGACGAATTTAATGTCGTTTCGCTCTCGTATTTTTTCCTTCCTCGCTCATCAGTGTTAGTATGCTCTATTTTTTTGCTATATGACGCGTTCGTGTATTCTATGGATACCGAATAAACTTCGTCTAAATCGTTCCATCGATTTATAATAAACTATAAATGGTCTTTTAGACGAATAAACTTCGTCTAAAAGACCATCGATAAAGCGTGTGAGTGTTATGACACCGATCAAATGGGGTACTACCGTTACGGAATTTTTATATTCCTCCGCAGCTGCGGTTATTGATCTGATCTTTGTTTCATTTTTTTTTTTCAAATTATTATAATATTCTGCTATACCGAGTCTTCTTTCCTTGTCGTTCGTAAAACAGTTGTTGTATGTATGATGTCAAATCTCTTTTGTCACCAAACGCGTTCGTTAACACTTCTTTTATCTGTGGCCACGTGTTCACATTTCCTGCAGTTATTAACGCTTCCCTAGCTTGGCCTGTAATTTTATACTTCGCTGCTCTTACTAATTTATCGTACATAGAAGATCCTTCGTAACTTTTAAACAACTCCAAAGCAGTTTCGGTGTCCTCGATCCATACTTGCGTTTCACTTTTGTTTCCGTCAAAGTTTGGTGCTTGGGGCGTTAACTGGAACAGTTGCTTCTCTCTGGAAATCAAATGATATTCGCTCAGTGATGGTTCGTACCGGGAGGAGATGACCTACACTTATTACCAGCATTTCGACTTTCGACTGCGCCAGTTATGACAACAAGAGATGTTGACGCTTCGAGGTGTAACGATCGACTCCGATATTTTATTGGATTTTTACATTTTAGGAATTCATTACTACTTAAAACTAAGCATACACTAATACACTAAATATGATATTCTAATCTAATGTGTAGAGTAGTATAATCACTTCTTAAACTAATACTAACAAACGTATCATAACGGTAAACTAGTCGTACCGTTACGTATGTTTTTGGCAATGATCTTAATTTTCTACTTTTTTTATTCGGCGTGATTTTTTATGATGGCGTGAAGAACAGATGTAAAAATGCATATTGATTGTGTTTGTTCAGAGGAAACAGAGTTAGTCGTCATTATATTTTGCTTTCGATTAATTTTTTGGATTTTTTAAATGTATTGTTTAATTCTACTCATGAAATTGTAATTCATGAAATAAAACATATACAGCACATATAATAGAACAATAGAACAGATGAACAACATCAGAAATGCTTTGAAGATTACAGGACATTGTTGTGACCGTCCCGTTTGACAGCGTTCGTGAACAGACGCGCCTGATTATACTGTAATGTAAACATCGCTTTAAACCCCAAACCCGGACACCAATCTTGACAGATCCGAATCTAGGATCTGGATTTTTGTTTTGGATCCCAATCCCTGAAGGATCCTGAGGTATGTGTAATGATCCCAACTTCACACCGCCAGCCGTACCTACGAACGGTACGATTTGACAGCCAAAGCTGCTCAATAGGGCTATTTAGCAAATCGCTGTATCACTGGGAAGCGCGAACCAGAAAGAACCAAAACCAGGCTTCGACGATAGCCATTTCACTGCACAGGTTTGAAGTTAAGATCGCGATCAATGTACAATCTGAAGCAAAATCTCACTTAAACAATAAGCCTTTGATGAACAAAATCAACACAGCTATTTTCCAGCAGGCAGCTATGTGTCAAATGACAAGCAGTATTTCGTTAAATAAAAAAGGAAACTGAACGAAATTTGAAAAAAAAATCATCAACTCTGACGAAAAGTTTCCCAAAACATTTTTTTATTAAAATCCTTTATCGACATGATATAAAAAAGCACGGTTCAGAACCGATTTTTCACGAAGTCGGATTGTGGAACAATCTAAATTTTAACGACTCCTATAAGACTTTGTGGTCGTGGTGAGGTTATCCGAGTATCACTATTGCTGGTTTGACAAGTAAAAACTGCTTAATTGAGCTTGTTAAGGATTTCCAAATTGCCCTTAAATCACTTTTAATTTACCCGGTTAAGTACGGTAATTTAAGGGTTATTTAAGCATATTTTTCTCACTGGGTATTAGAGCAAATTTTTCTAAATGGGCGGTTAACGAATTTCACTTTAGGGTAAGTGTAACCGTGGACTTATTTTATAGCTGTTTACGACAAACGTCAAAACATGTACAAGATCTGCTTGAACTGCAATAATTACACATCAACACTCTTTTGGCCACACAACTCTATTCGTAATTTTCATTTATTTTCTTTAGTCCGAGCTACGGAGACATTAGCGGTGATTTCTTGATTCCGTATTTTGATTTCATTTCAATCTTTTGGTTTGTACACAAAATAAAAAGTTATCCATGTAATGCACTCCTGATCTTGGGCTTGGTTCTCATTATTATTGCCTCGTGCTGGTAAGTTGCACCTGTTCCTCAAACATAAAATTTTCTAGATTTGTTCATACTGCTATTGTTATACGTTAAGGTTTATTATTTTCTTTTTCTTCTAAAATAGCCACAGCACTACCGTATGCTGATAAAATTCAACAAGAAAGCGACTTTACAGAAGGATCTGTCAGCACCAAACTCATTGGTATCGCTTCGTGCTCTATAATCAAAAAAAGTAATAGATAATCATCCGACATTTGTCTGTTCCTAACTGATCTCTAACTCTAGTTTTGTTTTTTTGTTAAAGGAATATTTGTAGTTTAACAACCATCAACTATGAACATACCCAATCAATATCTAGAAAAAACAGAAGAAGTCGCTGATCAGGTATGTTGCAAAATGATGCTATATTAAAGTAAAAAATGTCAATCATTACATATTTTGACAACGTCATCATTGTGGTGTAGTTAAATGTAAAACAATAGAAAAAATGGATGTCCCTACTGACAAATTATTAGTGAATCCGCCAGCTAAAGCACTTCTTCTTGGCTTAACGTTCTCTAGGTCACGCCGGCCATGTAATGGCTTACTGGACTTGCCAGATACCACGTAGTTAGGTACTTTGTATTGAAAAACTTGGTAGTGGAGGGTAAGGTAATGTTGTCAATAAGGTAGTTGTTTTCAAATGCCGATATAGGCAGCGTTCGAGGCATTGGATTGTGTATATTATATATATATATATATATATATATATATATATATATATATATATATATATATATATATATATATATATATATATATATATATATATATATATATATGTATATATATATAAATATATATATATATATATATATATATATATATATATATATATATATATATATATATATATATATATATATATATATATATATATATATATATATATATATATATATATATATATATATATATATATATATATATATATATATATATATATATAATAGTAATGATTGAAAACCTTGGGCGGCCCAGTGCTGACCGATAGGCGACCGATCTTCAAACGACAGGTCTTCAAATCCCATACGGCCCGTCCCTCCGTAGAGAGGACTGAATATCCAACCACGTAGAATCGGCAAGTCTAGTAAGTCATTTGATTGCCGGCATGGCCTTAGAAAGTTTTGACAAAATTAAACCTTTTTAAACGCGAAAAAGGACAAAACACTTTTTAGTATTACAGCGAACCAATCCAAGATTGGAAAAAAGTAAATAAGGTTTGCCCGATAGTATGAAAATATTTTTGTTTGTATTTTTAAATCGATGAATGGCCTTTTGTGCTTTAGTCGTATATTCTTCAGAATAGAAAAAAAAAAAACAATGAGAACCGATTTGATTATTGGGCCAACGATAGAAACGTGTGTCCTTTTCCAAGTTATCCCAATTACTTGGTTTTACTAAAATAATAAATAAGTCCTTACGTTGAAAATTGACTTCACTACCTTAATTTTCACGTTATGTACAATAGCAGGTGGTCTTAATCTATTTTACGACACTGTATATGCACACAAGATGATGTATTTTTCATCGTATCATAGAAAACTCTTTAAAGCAGAATTGATTTTATTAGAATTTCCTGGCTACTTCTTTCAGTTTACAAACAATCTACTCCACTATTACTGCTAGTTTTTGTTCGAACACTGTTACTATTCAAGTAACGTTTTGTTACTGTTTCTTTTATTGTACTGTTCTAGTTAATGATATGTCTTTTTCTGATACTAGTTGAAATATACAATTTCCAATAGTATTCGAACTTTCCAAAATTCAACCTAATTGATGGACACATCAACTTAAATATATTACCATGTTTGTTTCTATGCTACTAGCTACTTGTACAATGAAACAGAAACATATAAATAAATGTTTACTATATTTTTTTCTTCTTTTCATCTTTTAGGTAATAAGAAAGGGCAAACATGTCCTGCCACACGTCGCACGATTATGTCTGATTGCAACATTTCTTGAGGATGGTATCCGAATGTGGGTACAATGGAATGAGCAACGTGAATATATGGATATGAACTGGGGATGTGGCAAATTTTTGGCCACGACTTTCGTTCTTATCAATTTAATAGGACAGATAGGAGGTTGTGTCATGGTGCTGGGACGACTGAAAGTGAGCATCGCTTGTTGGATACTGTTTGGCATTGTCGTTCTGCAAACAGTAGCTTATTCGGTCCTGTGGGATATACAGTTCCTATTACGGAATCTCGCCCTCATTGGCGCTCTACTATTAGTTCTTGCGGAATCCCGGGGAGAAGCGCGATCACTGTTTGCAGGCGTTCCATCTCTTGGGGAGAACAAACCGAAGAATTTCATGCAGTTGGCTGGGCGTATTCTACTTGCATTCATGTTCATCACACTAATACGCTTTGAATTAAGTTTCTTACAAATCTTACAAGATATCGTTGGATCCATATTAATGGTATTAGTTACGGTCGGTTATAAAACTAAGCTCTCATCTCTTATTTTAGTTGCGCTTCTAACAATTCTAAATCTTTACCATAATGCCTGGTGGACCATACCAGCGTACAAACCTCTGCGTGATTTTCTGAAGTATGATTTCTTTCAGACGCTCTCTGTCATTGGTGGCCTATTAATGATTGTCTCCCTCGGGCCGGGTGGAGTTTCGATGGATGAACATAAAAAAAAATGGTAAAAAGTCACATTAACGGTTTGATAGGAAAGCAATAGCATCAATTATAATTACACTTATGCAGCTCTAAAGACATTATTTCGGCATTGACGATCAGAAACGAAAGAAACTACAATACATCTTATTTTGTTGGGTTATAACCATTCCTTTTACTCTACAAAGTAGGTCCCATTATAACAACAAGAGCAACTTAAAAAATACATTCATTGTACAACTGAAAAAAAGTTTTATGTTATGCGTTACTCCAAGCGTCAGTTTACGTATAGTTTCAGAGAGTACATAAAAATGCTTTATTTCTTATTGGTTTTTTTTTACCGATTACCTTGCTTGTACTTCCAATCGCCATTGAAACATATACGTTCGCGGCTAATGAAATGCATCAACAGGAGTTCTTAGCCGATCATGCGAGGGGTATTTTTATAAGCAAAAGAAGTTAATAAGCAACAGAGCAAAAGAAAATCAATCAAACATTTTTTTATTAACGTATATTTTCTTGGCACAACCGAAATTTGTTAAATGTATCCGTGTGTAGTAAGCAACCTAACGATGTGATTGTTTACTTGATTTAATAAACAAATTCTTACGAAATACAAATGTAGTACTTCAGTATATTTTAGTTACTGCTCTCATGATAAGTTTAATAAGCTTTTAATGTATATTAAGCTAATATTAACACATTGAGTTTGGATACCTTTATCTCCAGCATCCAACATACTGTTTCATATAACATAATTTAAATAACATGCAACAATAAACAATCCTCCTTTATCCTCATAAATTAGCTATACAATCGTTCTACCACAATTTAAAAAATGCTCATAAAGTACAATTGAGATGCGGTATGCATCCAAACTGCATAACGTTGATTTTCCAGTCAACTCACGAATAAAACACGCTATTGTCGAATTGTATTAATTTTTTTATATAACACGCGTAAAATGTTCTATAACATGAATTAACATTGAAACATGCCATTATATTGAGATTTCAGAACAAGATTACACATTTTTTTGACAATACGGCGAGCCGTCATACTTAAAATAAATAAAATACACGTCTTTTGATCTACTCATTTACAGCTTTATTTGTTTGCTATATTTTACGCATTCGTCTCAATAACATCGATTAGGAGATAATTTGAATATAAAGCCACCATTTAGTTACCTTTAAAAATTACAAAGCTAATGTAACTAAGGCTTTTGTTTATGAAGTGTTATCGGCTATACTATTTTTTATACACAATGAGATAAAACTGCCAGGAATGAAGATAAACAGGGGGAAATAAAACAAAAATCTTTATGATTAAGTATGACGTCACGTTTCCGTTTTGTCAAAAATAAAAAATAGAAGAATAAAAATAATATCAATCTACTATTTTAACAACTGTTTCCAGGTGATGATATGAGAGAAGGGGGATGGTTCATAGAAGCAATTAGATCACGCTGTCGTTGAAGCAGATCATCGATCTGTATTTTATACATTTCTTTCACATCTGCTAGATCGAGCTGTAACTCTTCAGTTTTTTCAACTGATTCGCCGTACATTTGTAGCAATGCATCATATCGATTTTGCAAATCTTTATGTTCCACCTCCAAACGGATGCTCCGTTCAAAACGTTCCCGAACCTGTGTACAATGAAAAAAAAAAAAGAAATTAACTATACATTTATATAATATGTTTCTATTATATTTACATTGTCTAGTTCCATTGTAAGATTTGAAATTTCGGAACTAAGTACATTGCGTTCTTGTTGAAATCGAGAAACTTCCCATTGCAATTGGTACACTTCGCCATCCCGTTGCTTTAGTGTCGATTGCAAAGTTTCAATGAGCGATGTATTGTTGAGCATTATAGATACATTATATCCGACATTGCTCAAACTATTATCAGGTGCCTCATTTTTTTCAATGGAGTTTACTCCGAGATTTTCCTCGGTTCCATTCCATGGAATACTATTCAATGAATCTGGCAGAGACAGGTTTCCGATGCTATGAG
Organism: Anopheles maculipalpis; assembly: GCF_943734695.1. NCBI lineage: Eukaryota > Metazoa > Arthropoda > Insecta > Diptera > Culicidae > Anopheles > Anopheles maculipalpis. The sequence continues at coordinate 20,223,744 of NC_064870.1, read as the reverse complement.
TAGGAGAGGTCCCTGAAAGTCTCATGTCAAATTCAGTCAGTAACGTGCTATTACTATCTGCCTGCATTTTAATTTCATTAGGGTTCTCTAATAATCTATTTTCGGAAGCTGGAGATTTATATATACATTCGCTGTTCGACGATGATGTTCGTGGACATTCAGTAGAAGTATCGCTCCTTTGCAAACATTCAGTTTCTGCCACACATATTAGGTCTTTCCTTTCAAGAATTGTTGTATCATGTGTTTTCTGTTTTATGTTATTCAATGTTTCCTCCGTTTGTAAAATAGTAGCAGTTAATTGTTCTTCAAGAGTATTTATACGATCCTGCAATGTAGTAATTATATACCTTTGGGCTACTTCTTTTTCGGTGATCATCTTAACACGTTCTATAGCTTCTGACAACTGCTGGGTAAAAGAAGCATCTCTTTGTTCCCAAAGTCTTTCTTTTTGCCTTAAGACGCACTGCAAAGATTCTAGTTGCTTGATCAATGGTACCGTTAGAAGAGCAGATGCATTTTTTTCTTCTTCAGCTCGAGTTTCTGATGCTTCTAAACGTCGCAGCAGTTCGACGTGTTCATTCTTGGCACGAATCAATCGCTGCCCGTTATCGTGCTCGGAACGGCGCAATTGTTCACGCAGATCTTCCATCTGATCCATGAGAATTTTATTTGTTCTTTGAAACGACAGAAAGTCGGATTCACAATTGTGTAGCTTAGTCAAGCGATTCTGTAAAACTTTACATAATTCTGCCTTTTCATTTAGGTCTTTACGAGCAAATTCTAATGACTTGCGGAGACTTTCATATTTTTGAGTTTGATCATCTAAATTGCCAGTAAGACTAGCACATTCACGTTCTAGTTTACGCTTTTCAGATGTTAATTTGTGCACGGCAACTATTTGTGCCCGCTCAACTTCATCCTTTGCTGACAACGATCGCTTCAGCCGTTCCGTTTCTTGGGTCAATTCGACGATTTCATCGCACTGTCTGCGTATCAAAACATCATTTTCCTTTTCCTTTACACGTAGTTTTTTAATAATATTTGAATGTTGCAATACTTGTTTAGATAGACTTTCACCTTCCTTTTGCAGTTCATTTATCATAAAATCACGGTCGATTAGTGCTTTCTCCATATCACTTTTGGGAATCTTTTCTTGAGCTTCCGTTTTAAGTGCTTCAAGTTTACATTTCAGACTCTCTTTCTCGCGAATTGATTGCTGAAATTTACGCTCTAATGCAGATAGCCGTTGCATATATCCATCTAGATCAGATGCTCCTTCACGCTTTGCTTTGCTTTCAAGCTGGGCCGTCAACTGAGCATTTTGTTCATTTAGTTCTGCGTTTTGTCTTCCAAGTTCCACCAATCGATATTCTCTCTGTTCAAGCGTTTCTGATACCTCTACTAACCTCCGCATCAGGCGTTCCGTTTCAGATAAATGTCCAGAATCGTCACTATTACCACTATTAATTGAAATTTCCGATGGTTCCCGCGTATGTCCACGACGTTTTTTGATAAGAAGCATATCAAAATTATCACTTTTTCCATCGATAATTTTCATTGGACTTGTACGATATGCACCACTATGGTTGCTGCTCGAGTCACCTCCATTCGGACTAGAGATAATTTCTATGTCGGACGAAGTAGTTGTGTCGATTTCATCATCACCTAAACTCTGAAATAAGCTTTGATTTCCTCCTACACCAACCGGGGATTCAAAAACTGTATCAGAAAATTGATCTGTATTATTTATTCTTTCTAGGGAAATGATTGTAGGTAAATGGCCTAATGTATCATTACTTCCGGATCTTATTTCCTCAAAACTGTGAGCCATATCAGACATTTGGGTTTGTATGCTTTCATAACTCTGATCCAATGTCTGATCTGATTTCGTTGTTTGCTTCAAATGCAAGTCATCAATCGAATATTTATAACGATACTCTTCCATGACAGGCTCAACAACAGAATAATCGGCAGTTTGTTCCGCAATAGTATGTGTTTTGTTAGATGACGTTGTCGAAGGAACAGAAAGTTCTTTACATTCTTCTACCGATTTTTCAAGTGCATCCTTTGCGATGCTTACGGGAGGAGCATTGGAAACCGAGTACTTATGCTTACTACGGCTTGGTGCTACCGTAATTGGCAATAAGCAAACATCTGTTTCCAGAATAGTGATTGGTTGTTCCGACAACGTATTGGAAATGGAATCATCCTCAACACTTGTCTCATCTTCGTCTTTTTCACAATGCTTTGGAAAGTCATTGTCTACTGGTGTAGAAACCGGCGATGTTCTGATGGTACCGACAACTTCAACGGATTCTGATTCTCCATCGTCTTGTAGTATGATTATGGAAGACGATCGTCGACTGGTCGACGTGAGATCTGAACCGGAATTGGTTATGGGTGTAAGCACCTCAATTGATTCTGAACTGTCTACCTCTGTATTCGGTGAGCCTACAATATTTCCATTTTTCGAATTTTCAAAACTTCTACACTTCAAGCTGGATGGTGGTTTGGTAACGGTACTAGAATTGTTTATCGGTTGATCAAAAAACGAACCTGTAAAAGAAACCAAAAGGCAATAGGCTCTGATGTTGGTTCTTAATTTATTTATATTTATTTCATCGCTTACCATCACATGCCTCAAAAGATGTATTTAACGTGTTGGAGCTTGTGGAGTTATTTCCTGCAACGGAGGGATGACCAGAAACTTCGGATAGGGTTAGACTGTTTGTTGCCAGTTCATCATTTTTTTTTTCTGCAGGTTCCATTGTATCATTAATGCTTGCCGTTTCGTCGTCATCTTTGATATCGAGTGCTTTATCAATCTGTTTTTGAGCTTCTTTTAGCGCATTTTTTGCCAAATTGGCTATACCCTTAGTATCAAACCAGCTCATTTTTTCTCAGTTTAATACAAATTGTTGTTATGCTGTTGAATTCTGGGGCATGTTATTCTATTTAATCTCACAACCCAATTTTCTGTTGAGTAACTACAATTACGACACGTCAAAGGCTAGTTGTCGAAATAGCTTATATTTAGTCTACATGTTCGACCACACAGACCCAAGGTATATAAATAACAACCCTATTGACAATAGGGTACACGCGGCCCGGTGCTGTAGGCGACAGCGGCGCCGGTCTTCAAACGGCAGGACCGGGGTTCAAATCCCATCCGGACCGTCCCCCCGTAGTGAGGACTGACTAACCAACTACGTGGTATCGGCAGTCTAGAAAGCCGATTTCGATGGCCGGCATGACCTTAGTCAGAGGTCGTTAAGCCAAGAAGGACCCTATTGACAAAATCGCCCCAATAAACACTAATAAGGTTCTTTTCATTACAAAATTGCCTGAGTAGTGCCTAAGCTGGCGGATTAAATCGATTTTGTCAATAAGGCCCCCTATTGATAAAGTAGTATACGAACAAACAATGACAATGACTAGCCTGAGTTTTGCACTTTAATTCGTTAATATATTGTGATAGGGAAGTCATTGATACGTAACATTTATAGAATGCCTAGACTAATTTGTTTTTCATCATTTTGTACAATAAGAAAATTTTTAAATTGATTTTAAATATTTTGTTTTCGAAACGTTTTAAATGAGATTCAGCAATCTTGCGGGTTGTAAAGCTTATATCTTTTGATCTGCCATTCGAAGTAATTTAAAATTTTCAACAATGGTGAGGTTTTTTGTTGTCTAACGTATAACTTTTTCTTCGCTTCACGACCTTCTAGCTCACGCCGGCCATCGAATGGCTTAGTAAACTTGCTGATACCATGTAGTAAGGATAGCCAGTCTGCACGATGAGGGTTCTGGATGGGAAATGAACTAATAGCTTTCAGTTGATAATTTAAAGAAACGCTGTTCGCTGATTTTGGTGCAAAATAATTAAATATTATTCGGTTTTGTTGGACATTATTAACCTAATTTCTGTACTTTATGGTCAATTTTTTTAAGGTTTTATTGATTTGATTAACCCCTCAAGAATAGTCAAACTAAGCGAGACAGTAAAAGAACCCTTTTTACAAAAATGACTTAATAACCACTTCTATGGGTCTTTTCAAGACAAATTTACCTTAGTAGCGCCTTAGTTGGCAGATTTACATCGGTTTTGTCAATAGGAACGGAACATTTTGATGTTTTGTTTGGTCTGTTTCTCTTGTATGTGGCCCCGGCCTAATGCTATAGATATCCTTGACATATAAGGATTACACGTAGTTTTTTCATGTGCTTCAGCTAGCTGTCAATATTTTGGCCAGCTCATCGAACAAACTAATTTTGTGACGTCTTTCGGAACGAGAAGAAGAAGACATCATGCGGCAAGAATAGTCTTATTTGTTTAGGTGTTGAAAACGTTGCTGCTTTCTACTTTAATAGATTTGTCTACTTTTAATAGATTATTCGTGTATTTAGGCATTAGAATACAGCCCGCAACAGGCCAGGTTTATGCTTGCAATAGAATAGTTAGATCGTTTTCGAAATGTTGTTGTTAGGGATTCTTACCTTACTGGTAGGGGCATCATTTCCACGCACAAACGCTATTATGTTCCGGTTAGCACCAAATGCTCAAAAATGTTTGAGAGATGAAATGCAAGGGAATCAGATTGTAGCTGGTGAATATGAAATAACAAACGCCCCAGGACAAAAAATTGACTACGTGGTATGTATAACGAATGATACATAAATTCCGAGACTAACAGTGAATAATACAGGTTCGAGACACAAAAGGACACATCTTGGCACAAAAAGAAGACATCTCTAAAGGAAAATTTTCATTTACTTCGGAAGTTTACGACACATTTGAGATATGTTTTATTTCACAAGTACTACCAAGTAAGTAAATTACCTAGTATATACAAGTAACTGTAAGATTCGCATGAAGTAATAGAAGCATAAACTATGTTTTCTTCTACTTGTTGTGTACACACGAATACATGTTTAATGCCACGCCGGCTGTACAAGATGCAAAGGAAGTAAACTTGGGGCTCGGCCAGTGATCTTAGCCGATGCATTAGAATAGCATTAAGGCGATGGGGCTTCGAAGAATCGTTATTTATTTTCTGTCTTTTCACGATGAGCTTTATTGACCGTAATTCGTGGTGGCTAATTTATTTATCATTTTACGGCTTGCTATCGATACATACGCTATGATGGCGTATCGAGATCTTGGCATGGGTCTTCGACACGGCTTAGAATCTATTGGAGTAATCTCAGATCGTTAATACATTCGTTGAGCAATACGGCCTGGCCGTCCTTGGTGAATAAAAACAAAACCTTCGTTGTATGTTAGTGTGAACTTTGCCAAAAGTTTAATGAAAGTATAAGTGGCAGTTATTGAATTCCGGTAGCTAGTTTTCCCGCAATTCACGCGGCAGGATCGGAATCTAATTCCATCTCAACCATTCCTCCTTGGCTGATTATACAACTACGTGTAGTATTATCAAGCAGTATTATCAATTTATTTTCTAGTTGGCCATTTAGTGTTGCCTAATTCAAGATTGGAAAAGCTGACTAATTAACTCACGATGATTGATTGGATCCTAATTGATGGATTTGTTTTTTTTTTCATTTATTTATAGAGGCTTAAAAAAAACTAGAGGCGTTTTTAAATATACATTTGCCTCTCGTGTCGGATTCGTTTCGGATTCGACTGGATTAGCACTAATAGCATTATGTGACCAGCATGACCTAGTTTGAAACTATTAATGGACTGGAATGGAATTTTATACCCAGAATTTTATACATCACTACGTCTATGTCATTGGATCAGTGCACGCACCAGTGCTAGGTTTGTGTTTTGTTGCGGTGCAGCGTTGATTTTTGTTATGGTATACGTAGTATACATAACAACTATTCTTCAGTCTGTACACATTTTCATATACAGTATACAGCAGCTCCTCGATTTACGCAATACTCGATTTACGCGATTTCGCTGTATGCTAACGTTTCAAAAATTGTCAGTTAATACTTGCGTTTACGAAAAATCCTTTTTATTGAACTATCTATCGACCTACTTATTTATTCATAATTTATTTTAAAATTTTATTATTTAATCATATAATTGCAACCATCTATGTCTGGGATAAGGCAAAGAATAAAGAGAAAATGCCTTAATCATAAAATCATATGCCTTATTTTCATAAAATTTATTCAACACAAGCGGTGTTGACAATACGGCACTGTACCGTCATAATTAGTTGTAAATAAATAAGTAAAAAAATATAGAATTCATTATATTCATTTTATTTATTACTAAGCCGCTTATTATTGTTAACACTACAAGCGGCTGAGAAAATGAACATGCATAGTAAGGCATTTCCTTTTTATTATTTGCCTTATCCCGGGCCTGCTCGATTGTAAATAATTAATTGATCATTTATTTATTCATGCCGATTTAATTCGCTTAGAACTAATTTTAGACGCAATAAAATACATTATAAACTGTTATAACTAGGCAAAATCGACAAATTTTTTTAAAGTGATTAGAAATTTGATTTTCAATAAATTTTTCAAGTCCCATCCGGACCGTCTTCCTGTAGTGAGGACTGACTAACTTCATTACGTAGTATATATTACGTGGTATGCAGTCCGGATGGGATTTGAACCCCGGTCCTGCCTTATGATGACCAGCGCCGCTGTCGCCTATACCACCGGGCTGAGTTGTTTAGTCATCAAAACATTCAAAAATAAAAAAATACAATTCTTCACTCATCAACAACCCGAAGATCGTACAACGAAATTTGTTCTTTTCGTCCTATCAGAAATCCCAGTTGACGAAGTAGCGACCGCACTTGCGGAATGCAACATAAAGCCCAGCGCTGTCAAAAAGCTCAATAATGAAAATTAAGTACGATGATCAGGCAATTTCATTTCATTTCATTTCATGTACTTCATATGTTTGCCCTTGGCTATACAAGTAGTCTAATACCTAATCTTAAACTAATCTAAACCTAAAAGGTACGCAGAAAAAGTTACAGCATTGGAAAAAAGAAAACAGAAAATAGGGAAGTGAAGGAAAGATTAGGAAGTGGATAACAACCGGGAATCTGTTACAATTCGTCAAAGCATCAATTTCGCTTGCGGGGCTAAAACAAGTACCAGTGGTTAACCACCAGAGAGTGTACTTCGAATATTACTCTCACAAACGTGGTCCTATTTAGTGTCGTAATTGCCAGAAATATGGTCACGGAGAAGCGAAATGCTTTCGCGCTCCTGTGTGCGTAAAGCTAACTGTGGTGAATACCTACTACGGTTTCCCAGCGGTAAGGAAACCTCCGATAAAACAGGATACAACAACTCCAGCTACCAACACAACTTATCAAGTAAACCAACGCAGCTTTACGCCACTAGCAAAGGTTAGTCACACCATTGGGAATAATACTAATACCACCAAAAATGTGTCCTATGCCGATGATTTCAAATTTAACACCAATAATATATTGGTGTTAAATTTTAATATTCAAATTAATAGCTTTAAGCACACAGGAGCGCGAAAGCATTTCGCTTCTCCGTGACTATATTTCTGGCAATTATGGCACTAAATAGGAACGCGTTTGTGAGAGTAATATTCGAAGTACACTCTCTGGTGGTTAACCACTGGTACTTGTTTTAGCTCCGCAAGCGATATTGATGCTTTGACGGATTGTAACATGTACGTTGCTTGATGATCGTACTTAATTTTCTTTATATTGAGCTTTTTGACAGCGCTGGGCTTTATGTTGCATTCCGCAAGTGCGGTCGCTACTTCGTCAACTGGGATTTCTGATAGGCCGAAAAGAACAACTTTCTTTGTACGATCTTCGGGTTGTTGATGAGTGAAGAATGGTATTTTTTTATTTTTGAATGTTTCGATGACAGTTTTGAAGTCGTCAGCAGTCGATACATTCACCGTGCACAACACCAACAGTTGTAACCGAAACCATTATCGGTGGGATGTGGAGATCTTTCTTCTTTGTTGCTAAGGCATTCGATGCGGCAGACCCTTCCTCATCGTCACTGAGCAGATCAAACGAATTGCTCATTGGTACAGCACCCGTTAGTGGCAATTTGTTCGGTTGGTTCATTTGATGGTATTTCGCCAGGGACTATGTAGTGGTCCTTCGTCGAGGCATACTTCTCTTACTTCGGCCTATCTGTGGGCCGATCACCGATTCTCTTGCGGACCGATCTTCTTTGGGCCGATCGCCGATTCTCTTGCGAGTGCTAACGGCACTTATTTTGTTTTTTTCACTTGTACATCCACGCGTAGAGGGATCGATCGCACGATAAGCGATGCGTGGTGAAAAGATTTCAAAATTATTAACAGCTATATTAAGCATTGAATTTTTTGGAGCGATTTTACTTGTCAGCACATCAATGGTGAGTTGTTATTTAGTGAAAAATAAATACCAGGTTCTATTAGAGTGACTTTATTTAGTGGTTGAAAAGTGGGCACGAACCAATCTCCATTGCTGTAAGTACTTTTTGTTTTTAGGAACAGGCTGACCGTATAGCTGTTTCTGTTATAGTGTGATGAAAATATTTGTTAGGATAAAATTTATAGAATTCGGTTTCTATACCTTGTGTAGCGAAAATAGCTCAGGTAAAATGTAGCTCTACACCGTTTCGGTACTAATTTGCAACTGATTTGTTTTCTTCCTTACACTAATACAATTATATGCTTACATGCAAGCTCCTATTTTAATCTACATCCTGTAGTCCAATATTCAACATACCGCCCACCGTGAAAGGTAACTTTTAACCAGTAGTTCAAAATTAAATTCCAATAAGGACTATCTATGTCTAAGTTTGTAACGGCTGTATACAAATTTTGGAAATCGCTGGTCTATACACTCCATCCTTTGTGCGAACCGCAACAGCGCGAACGTGTCTGTCTTTGCTTTGATATATTTAAATTACTCTCCCTATAGTCCATTTCAACGACGGCAAGTTGTCTTCCTTTACACTATTGTATCCACTTTGAGATTTTCTCGTCAGCTTGTCCACTTCGTTCGCGGTTTTAGTCCCGATAGGTAATTTGTTTTCCACCGTTTCTAGATACGAATTCCTGATTTTTCTGGAAGCGATCGAGCCGATTCACATTCAAGCTTTCATAAGAAGTTTCTGGAATTGGTTCACCAAGCTTAGATGGACGAGGAAATGTTCAGGTGTCAAGGTTTCCATGTCCTCCGGATCCGCAGATAGTTGAGTCAGTGGTCGCGAGTTTAAGATAGCTTCGATTTGAATAAGCAACGTTTCGAGGTCTTCCTTTAAGAGCACTTCTGCGCCAATAGTGGATTTGAGGCGTTTCTTTAAGCTCTTAATTGCTGCTTCTCATAAACCACTAAAAACAGAAGAACGAACGAGAACGTAGCGGGAAAAGTTAAACTTCCTTCAGGATGGCAATAGGACGATATGGCATGTTCGGCTTGTTGGGTTTGAAAAAGCTCATACAACTCCTTTAGTGGGTTTGCAGCTCCTTTGAAGTGTTACGCGTTGTCGCACTCAATTCGAGTCACTCATTAGCTGCTCTACACACTTGGGCTTCTGTCAAAAACATTTAACGCATTCGTGTACAACTCTTCTAGTCAAATTTCGTGCTCGTAATGCCCAAAATCTTTCCCGAATCATAGAGATGAGCAACTGGGGTCCGGCATGCATAAATTGATGATGATAAGATTGCATGATTAGGATGGTAAAAGGGTGCTTTGAATCGAGTATTGCTGGGTGTTTCCGATTTTCTGACACCGGTGCATTTCGTAATCTGCCACCTATGCGCATGGAAGCACTCCTCTGGATATTACATCTGCGGGATTTTCTTCTCCCGGGACGTGATACCATTGATCTTTATCCGTAAGATACTGTATTTCCGAAACCCGATTTGCCTCGAAGGCTTTCCAACGGGCAGGATGACTATTAATCCAATGTAGGGCAAGGCGAGGCGAGTTTACCCAAAATGTTGTTTTTAACTCGCTTTTGATGCTAGTCTTCACCTTTTGTCATAAAGGACATAGAAGTAACGCGGCTGACAGTTCTAATCTAGGTAGTGTTACTCTTTTCTGTTTCTTGCTGTTATCAATAGGTAGCTACTTTACAGCTACAATACAGGCACCATATGCCTTTTGCGAAGCGTCACTAAATCCGTGTAAATCTACGAGGTCTGCCCTTTCACCAACCACTCGACGTGGAATTGCTACTTCAGAAACATATGCCATCTCCTGTTTCAGGTTTAGCCATCGTTGACTCATCTCGGTGTCCAAGGGTTCATTCCAATCTACCTTTTTTTCCACAATTCTTGTAAAAAGCATTTGGCCACAATAATTACTGGTCCAATCAGGCCCAAAGGTTCGAATAAGCGAGCAGCAATTCTTTTACATATCCTTTCCTCTACAGTCCACTAAGGTACGTCAAATCCTTGTTGATCTTGATCGGGAGTCCATTTTAGCGCCCAACCAAGCGCCTTAATGGATTTTTTTGGGTCCAGCAACAATTCCTCTCCCATATCGCTTAGTTCGGTTGGAAGCGTATCTAATAACTGCTCAGAATTCGAGGCCCATTTGCGTAATTTGCCAAAATCCCAAAACAATACCCAATTAACAAATACTTAGGCGCCGGTCGATCATTTGTTGCGTACAATTTGTTGGATGACAAGAAAAAAAAATGGGCGTAAACAGTTTCTTTTGGTAACGTAACGATAAAAGTACCATCCGGCCCTCTAATAGTAGTTCTCTCAAAATTATCTTCGCATTTGGTTTCATCTGGTGATAATATGCTGGAGGTCTGACATTGTTCAATTTCCCAAAATCTTCTTAACTGTTCATCTAATCTCGGTTCGTTAAAAGCTAAGTTCACTATCTTCTTCATCTTCTTGGCTTAACGACCTCTAAGGTCATGCCGGCCATCGAAATGGCTTACTAGACTGCCGCGATACCACGTAGTTGGTTAATCAGTCCTGACTACGGGGGGACGGTCCGACACAATCCAACCCAATTACCCTTTCCGACACAATCCAACCCAATTGTGTGTTTTGAAGTAGCATGTCTTCTCTATCTACCTTCAATCTTATCATTTCGTCTCATAGTATTTTCATTGTATACTTCTCTGCCGAGCAGCATATCGATATTTTCATCCTCAGCCCAAGTCGGGACAGTCAGGTAGATGTCGTTTGGTTGAACGACGTGACAAACTTCAGCCTGGGGAAGATTCCACATGATTTCGGAAAGGATGTGCAATGAAAATCAGCATTAGTACTTTTGGCGTTCACGACTAAGCTTACGGAAAACGATGACATTTGGCACCCCTTGCCAACTCCTCTGATGGGTAGTTGTTCTCTCCAGCAGCTCCTCCATCAAACACCGCTCGGGCTAACGTCTGGATGCCGTTTGATGATCTGATGGTCACCAACACGGTTGGCAGCAATATGGACGTGGCTGGTACACCCAAGCATTGAACTTCGTTTGGGGTCAGCATTACTGCGTTGGGTGGTTAATCGGGTCCCTTTTCCGATTTTTGTAGATTATCGACGATTACGAGGTGGAACCAACACTAACTGAAGGTCCAGGAGTTTTTATACTAACGGCTGGATACCGATCATTAGTTGGCCGGTGAAGCATTTTATGGTGCTTCAATCGTCAACCTACGACAAAAACTTGATGAACAATCACGCAGTTGGTGAGCCGGAGCCAAACAATTTAACCACATATTTTTGTCTTCGATATGTCCATCTCATATCGCTGGATAACAGATAGATTCCGAAACACGTTACACTTAAAGGCCGAGTGACTGTCCTTATTGCAGAATACGCAGTTCTTTTCTCCGACACTATCACCTGCGCTGATGGTCGCACAAGCCTGATTCTATTTTTGTAGAGTATGACAGTATGGGTATCCATAGTATTTGCCTTTGTGCGTGACGAAGCTTGTAAAACTGCGGCATGTTCTCTAAGAAATGCACTAATTTGAAAGATTCCGCCACTTCACCACTTCGATGGAACATTTCTCATTATTTTAAGGTACATCCGTCTAATATAACACACATCATATGCTAATATCAGCTAACAGCACGCTCCTTTTTTTCGTCGGGACGCTCACCTTTCCCACCATTTTGATGGTTCGCTCAAATCCATCTAAAAAAGTGGTGTACTCTGTGTTAGTTCCGCGCTTTAAGTATGGAATAGCGAAAAGTTCTTCCACATAATGCCGCAATAACACCTTGTTGTCATGATTCCAACGTACTGTACCATAAAATTTTGGTAATGGAATTTCAGATAAACGCATATTCCGATTCAGGTTCGACACATTTGGTGCGTGCGTTGCGCTTAACATTGTAAGTTTCAGTGTAAGAGAGAGTATGAAACGACATCGTTAGGTCTAGATTACATGATGTTAGTGCCGTGCCCAGGATCCAAAACGAATGAACCCTGTTTTTGACTCGAAGTCTACGCACACTACCAAAAAACTCTTTCACCCCCTTGCATCGAGCTCCGGTAGTATGAAGGAGAAGGCCTATTTGCTTTCTCCTTTTGGTTTGTAGGACAATAATCCACTCAAAAAGGAATCGAACGCGAGATCGGGCGTGTTCGGGAGTGTATTTTAGAAAAGTCCAGATGTAAACAAAGTCCCCTAGCTGCTATTGCTTACCTGTGATCATTCCAATTGTTAATGATGAGTCGATGAGTTATGTTGTACCATAATAGAACACTTTTATTGACATTCTGTTGGCATATTTTTCACAGAGTATGGACTATATCCTGTTCGATAAAAGGACTTTATCCTTGTCGAGTAAAATATATTTAACTTCAAGCTCATTCTTCTGAATTGTAGTTTTGATTGAAAAAAAAAAAACTAGCTTTGGGATACCAGGCATTAATAGTTCAAACATCGAGCCAAACATGTTTTCAATAAAAGTTAACAACAGGAATGATCAAAGATAGACAATGGCAGTTAGGGGATTTTCTTTACATCTGGGATTTTGGATTGATATTCGGCTTTTCTAAAATGGACTCCAGAACACGCCCGATTTCGCTTTCGGTTCCGTTTTGAGTGGATTATTCTCCTACAGGCCAAAAAGAGAAAGCAGTTAGGCCTTCTCCTTCATACAACCGGTGCTCGATGCAAGGGGATGAATGAGATTTATGGTAGTGTATGTAGGTTTCGGCACAACGGGTTGCTACTTGGGTTTTGGACTAACCTCATGTATCCAGTATATACCTAATACAATTATATGCTTAAATGTAAGCTCCTATTCTACATCCTATTGTTTAGAACTCAACACCTTGAGTAGTTTAAGGAAATTTATTATGGTATTAGTTTCGACTGAGGGGACCGGTGGTGTAGGCGACAGCGGCGAGGGTCTTCACACGACAGGACCGGGGTTGTGTAATTCCATCTGAATCGTCCTCCCGAAGTGAAGACTGACTATCTAACTACGTGGTATCAGCAAGTCTAGTCAGCATTCTCTGAAATAAATCTGCATTGGACAGGATTAATGTTTCGCGGTCTAATGGGAATGATTGCAAAGATGTCATATTATCCAAACGGTTCAATAGCTAAATGCAACAGATGTTTCAATAAACAAATATTACATTATATTAACGGGTTCGATCTCGTTTTCCCTCGTTATTGGTTAGTTATTTTTGACCTTGTCGATATTGAACGTTAAATTTACCGATCGGGGGTTTGAATATGTTTCGTGGGGAAAAAATTTGTTCGCAAAAAACCTACATGAATAAACAAATTATTTATTTATTTATTTATAATTAATTATGACGGTCCAGTGCCGTATTGTTCACACCGCTTGTGTTGAACAAATTCTATAATCATATTGATAAGGCATTTCCTCCTTATTCCTTGCCTCATCCCGGGCATACTCGGCTAACTCAAGAGCTACAAAAGGCGAGGGCAGAGTCTCGTAGTAGATATGGGTTGCTGCATCTATCTTGCCGAAGTGGCCCATGAGACCGTGAACGAGGGTGGTGTCCAAGTTCACCCCCAACCGTAGTGTCCACGGGACACCCGCGAAGTCCGAAACATCGCCAATTCCTGATAGATAATCAGCGATATCCTCTGGTACAGCCCTGAGGTTAGCAGACATCATCACAAGCACAGACAAGCATCATCAAAACAAGACGCCAAGTTCGGAAAGTCAGTTTCTGAGGGCCACTACATGTACTGAGCTTAGGTCCCTGAGGTCGTCACCGTGTGAACAGCAAACGGTAACCAGACGCCTCAGGAGTACCACGCAGAAGTACATGTAGTGGCCCTCAGAAACTGACTTTCCGAACTTGGCGTCTTGTTTTGATGATGCTTCGTATAACGAAAGCACCAATTGGACGAATCCACTGAAATCGTTAGTGAATCTTCCGAGGCGCTTGCACAGCGTACCGGAAGAAGCCCCCTCTATTAAGATAGAGGATATCAGTAACGGGTCGTTTTTCTCCGAGCTTGACTCGGTTGAAACGCTCGTTGGTTTGAAGGCTACAGCCTGAGCTGCATGATCCTCGCGATCGATCGGCCTCCCGACTAATTTCGCAATTCCGACAGATTTTCTTGAATTTGATGAAGTTGGAACATCGTCGAGCGAAGCAACGGGTTGAGATGCCCGACAAAACAGAAACAAATTATAACTATATAAATCTATGCTTAATCTAGTTTATACCCTAGTTTTTACGTATTTTTCCTATCTTATTCTATTTTTATTCTAGTTTTTTATCCTTTTGAAGTCGGTAGAATTGTATTGGCTTATGAAAACTCAGGTTTTTTTAACGGTGTGGGTTTCGGGGAAGGTAAGGTGTGGGAAATGTGGGAGTAAAATGAGGATGAGGACTTCAACAAATTATTATGTTGAAGTTCATGGGGTTTCATTGCATTATATATTATGATATATATATATATATATATATATATATATATATATATATATATATATATATATATATATATATATATATATATATATATATATATATATATATATATATATATATATATATATATATATATGTATATTATACTATATTAAGTTGTTAACTTCATGATGTACTGTTCGATGGTATTTATGTAGAACAGGAATATATTGGTGTGGACAGGAATTTTTTTTCTATGATGTCGATACTTTGACGCTTGGGTCGGTACTGCCTTTCTTCTGGCTGCTATCGCGCTTTTTGAATACCTTAGTCAGGGGTGCTGAACCTCTTTCCCACATTTATGTCCCACCTTCTGTGTACTGTGTATGTATGTCCTGTACCATAGAGGAACATTTAATATAGTTTTTAGATATTTGTTCTGACAGATTTGAAGCTTATTTTTGTGTGTTTTAGCGCACATTACCCAAATAGCGGAGGCTTATGTTATGATTGGTCTGATTTTTTAAAATAAAACATTGCTTATTTAAAACAACTTAAAAAACTAGTTAACAAAAAAAAAACTAGTGGGGTACATGTAGGGACGACGTACAGGTTTCACAAAGAACATTTAAGGATATTTTCATCAATCACAGCTTTGTTGTTTCCAACACTGTGGATGATGTAGTTTGCAAACAAACGTAGGATAGGAAATCTCTTACTTATGCTAATGTGACTTAAAATATGTAGGAGGAGGGAAGGGAAGTTGAGGTTGTGGTTTGGAACAATGGCTTCCATAGCCTGCATCAGTATGTTCCAATCACTAGACACCCTAGAGCACAGGGCAAACTTGTGCTCCAGAGTCTCTGGCTGGGAGCAGAATGAGCAGGCTGAAGGAGACCGATTCATCCTGTCGAGCAGCAGTCCGTGTGGCACCTTGTTGTGCACCAGCAGATACAGTATCGAGCGTTAGTTGGATAAAAGTCTGTGGCTGGTGACGTTTTTCCAAATTCATTGCCAGTCCGTGGAAGGAGACTCCATGGCTACTTTGGTGTCTGGAGGTCTGTCGACCATTTGCCGCAAACTTTTGGTTGAGACAGTAGGTACCGGATGGTATGCGAGCTGCTTATTTAAAACACTGTCGCCTGCAACACGTGTTTCGTTGATGCGTGTGTACTCTTCAGAGAAGCGTCTCTGAAGAGATAATATTTTACCCTTGACTCGGTTTATATTACTAAGCTCTTCAGGGTTTGTCAGGTAGTTATTGTAAGAGTGTTTTAGAACTCTATGCAGGATGTCCATACGCAAGCTAAACGCGGAGTATTTTTGATTCGTCTTCCAGCGGAAAAACGATTTGATTTTTGGTTTGGCGAATTGAATCCACCAATCCATCCAGGAACTGAAGTTCCTTCTTTGTCTTGTCCATACGTTCCACTTGCATCTGAACTCCTGCATATTTTCCTGTGTATCCATTGCTACGCGATCTTAGGCAAATGTTAATCACCCAAAAGCATGGATACGGTAAAGGCATGGATTATCACCCAAAGGCATGGATACGTTGTGGCAATGGAGCCTATATTTGGGGGATTCCCAGCACAATCTATGTACTGAGCCCCGATTTTCAGGCAACCTTGCTCCGCAACGTACCGATTCACCAGCAACGCTGTTGTGATAATGGCGGGAATGTGAAGATTGAGTCCACCTCAATTGCGTGGAATTGGGTTAATGGGATTCGAAAACCCCCAGATCCATCCCACAGGTAAGACTGCACCGTCTTGGATGCCAAATCGATGTCCATCGATCGTGCGCCACACACCGATGCAACAAACCAAAGCTTGGGCAGAAGGAAAGTGTTTAAAAGCACCACCTTTTCCGCCAAATTGAGGTCTCTAACACGGTGCAATATGACCAAATGGCGGAACTGTTGGATTACGTTTTCCCAGTTATGCCCGATCGCCTCCCATATATTGTTAGTGAACAATATGCCAAGCAGGCGCAATCTTTCTACTTCCCGCAGCCACGGAACATGCATGCCGTTGTTTTTTACACGTTCAACTTCGCTCCAGCGGTTCTGCCAGACGCTTCTATTGTTGTTTTAACCTCTTCGTGTTTGGGAAGGGAGGTTGTCACCACCGAGATGTCGTCAGCATATCCGTTGATCAGGTCATCCTGATCGCAACAAATACTTTGTAATCTGGAGATGAGCGGATTCAGGTAAAGGACAAACAGGTCAGGTGCATTGATAAAGGATCACCCTGTCTGACAGAGCAGCGTATGGGAAACGACAGGGAAAGGTTTCCATTTACAAGGATACGGGAGGAGGATCGTTCATCAACTGTTCGCAAAAATCGCACAAGTCGTGGTTGAAGCCCAGAGAAGACATATTTTGCCACAAAAAACTTTTATTAACTCTGTCACAGGCCTGTGATAGATCAAAGGAAACGAGCTTACCACGCTTTCGTTGATTCTTGAGATCAACCACCCTCTCCTTAACAGAGAGCACCGCTTGAAAAATGTTGCAAGGTGCGTTGCTACAGTTTTGCGCTGTGGATAATATCCCCCACTTCCTGATTATAGAATCAAGACGTAGTTTAATAATTCTCGACAGTAGCTTGTAATCTGTGTTAAGCAGAGATATGGTCTGAAAACAAGAAACGGCCCGTACCTCCTTTCTTTTTCACTCGAACTATGACACCGTCAACAAAGTCTCGCGGAAACTTTCCTTCAAGAGCCTCATTCAAAATGAGATGTAGTTCCCTTTGGATTATCTCGTATGCACTTTCGCGATGCAGATTTTTAATTGCATCGAGGATTTCATCAGGTGTGATCTCAACCATGCAATTATTATTGGTATCACAATCCTCTGGAATGCTTTGGATACAGGTAAACGTATCGTCCGTAGGCAAGACTTCGTCAGAGTACAGTTGTGTGTAGTATGTATGAATGTGTTGTCTGTATTCTCCTTCTTGATCAATCACTCTGCCATCTTCAGACAAAAGTTTGTCAATTACGGTTCGAATTCGCCTGCGTTCCTCAAGTTGAAACGTGGAAACACTGTCGCCTGCAACACGTGTTTCGTTGATGCGTGTGTAATCTTCAGAGAAGCGTCTCTGAAGAGATTTTACCCTTGACTCGGTTTATTTACTTTACTATTTATTACTAAGTCCGTCAGGGTTTCTCAGGTAGTTATTGTAAGAGTGTTTTAGAACTCTATGCAGGATGCCCATACGCAAGCTAAACGCGGAGTATTTTTGAATCGTCTTCCAGCGGAAAAACGATTTGATTTTTGGTTTGGCGAATTGAATCCACCAATCCATCCAGGAACTGAAGTTCCTTCTTTGTCTTGTCCATACGTTCCACTTGCATCTGAACTCCTGCATATTTTCCTGTGTTTTGGGTAAATGTTAACTGGCAGGCAAACTCGAACCGTTAGAGCTTTATGATCAGAAAAGGCCAGTACGTGTAAGCGAGTCGTCCGTAAGTGTGTCTTGAGTGTAGATGATACGTAACATCGATCGATACGTTAACCCGAACTATGTGTGATATGGGTAAACTCCACAAAGTCGCCATTGAGGGCCTCCCAGCTATCACACATCCTCATAACGTTGACAACATTCGTCAGAGCAGGGCTAATATTTCTCTCGCCTGTTGCGTCCTTTTGATTCAACACGCAGTTGAAATCCCCTGCGAGAATGACATGCTGAGATGCATTTCGCAGGTAGTACGCTATGGTGCAATTGAAAAAATCCTCCCGCTCTGACCAACGTTGGCTTCCAGAAGGAGCATAAACGTTACAGAGTGTGGTAGAATTCTCAAGACGAAGACAGATTATACGTGGGTCTATACTGCGTTGGACGTGAGAATATTTTTGGTGTTCCCGTGAAACGATCGCTGTTCCACTGTATCAACATTCACATTCGAGAGCACTTTGTACCCAGGAAGCGCAATGTTGCATCGGCTCCGCTTGTTGCATCGTTTCCGTCTTAACTTAAACGATTGCCGTCGACGTGCGCATTTGGATCCTCGTGACGACCTCTCTGGCTTCAAGCGTATCGACAATAAAGTACTCTGAACGGGAAGGGCGTCTCGGAATCCCTTCGTACACTATTTTAAAAGTGTTTGCCCTAATGGGCCTTGGTTTATTTGTTTCCATGACGATTTGAACGCTTGTTACGTGATGTAACGTACTCTTGCTGCTAGAAAAAAAAACACGTCTGCTCGCTGCAGCAATCAAGAGCCAACTGATTAAAGCAGTATATAGCAATAATTTGTTTGTGAAACTAAGCTGTGATCTTCTGTTTAGAAAAGAGAACAGTGCACGAAAGATTTGTTCACATTTTATAATTGTGTTTTCTGTATGATGTCTAAACGTTAATCTTTTGTCTAATATGTAGACTACTTATTTTTCTGTTACGGAAGACGGAAGATTCGGAAGATGGTATCGAGTCGGCTTTCCAATCGACAACGGCGTATTATTCTTGACGTTTCGTTCATCTAACTGTTGATGTGGTAACCAAGGTTTACGTATGTGAGGTGTGTACAAAATACAAATTTCAACTGTCTACAAATAGCAAGGCAAGATACTTGACATTTTCCTTCCACGGTAAAGGTGTGTTTTCTGTATGAGTGTTGCAAAGCAACAGATTCTTTCACTACCCGTAAATATTTATTTTTAACGTTTTGTAGCTAGATCTAAATCTTTATTGGTGATTGTCTCCGCTAAAAAAAACAAGTCTCCGGGTTTTTGTCGAAGGAATGCCAAGTCATCTTCCCGGCATCCCGGGCGATGTCGTTGCCTCCAAGCATCTTCGTGTTCTCACCGTCGCTGATCGGCTTTCGCCCGCCGATCAATTTCGCCGCATCCGCAGCGCCCTCTAATGGCGAATCCTCCGCTTTGGGTAGTCGCGCGAATTGACCGTTGATGAGTCAACAATGAGGTTGCGTGGTTGGAATTTCATTTGCACTCGTGAAACGTGTAAAAAATAATGCTTCCAATTTCTCTCTTTTTATTTTAATCTTCCATTTGAGACAGTACTTCGAATAACTGTTAAGTGCATTATTCAGAGTTTTAATCATAGTCTTAGCTTTTTTGCTATTTAAGTGCCAATCCTTCATTTTCGGTTTTATGTTTTTATTGGAAATAATGCCCTTTTTCAGTCGCTCTAATTGGTGTGTTGTAGATAGTCCTGGGTGAAAGCCAAATTGACATTTTGAAATAGTATTGTAACAGGTGGGCTGATAAGTCCCCGGTCTGACACATAGATGGCGCCACTAGTATTAAATGCATATTATTTTTATATACCACCAACCTTCAAATGATTCGTGTCAAAATTTGACGTCTGTATGTCAATTAGTTTGTGAGACAGAGCGTCTTTTGTCAAGCAACTTTTGGTTGCTTAACGAACGAAAAAATAACGAAGAAGAAAAAAGTGTTGTTCCACCAAGACAACGCACCGTGCCACAAGTCATTGAGAACGACGGCAAAAATTCATGAATTGGGCTTCGAATTGCTTCCCCACCCACCGACCCCAGCGACTTTTTCTTGTTCTTAGACCTCAAAAGGATGCTCGCAGGGAAAAAATTTGGCTGCAATGAAGAGGTGGTCGCCGGAACTGAGGCCTATTTTGAGGCAAAACCGAAGGAGTACTACCAAAATGGTATAAAAAAATTGGAAGGTCGTTATAATCGTTGTATCGCTCTTGAAGGGAACTATGTTGAATAATAAAAACGAATTTTGACAAAAAATGTGTTTTTCTTTGTTAGACCGGGGACTTATCAGCCAACCTGTTAAGCACAATGCGTCTTTTGCACGCCCCTGTATTTTGTTGCTAATAGCATCCTCATA
This sequence comes from Anopheles maculipalpis, assembly GCF_943734695.1. Classification (NCBI taxonomy): domain Eukaryota; kingdom Metazoa; phylum Arthropoda; class Insecta; order Diptera; family Culicidae; genus Anopheles; species Anopheles maculipalpis. The sequence continues at coordinate 20,203,084 of NC_064870.1, read as the reverse complement.
CATTTGGTAAACGGCAGGATGCACGTTTCCTTTAAAAATGTTCAGAGCGTTCTCTGCTGTTTTAAGCCATGCAAAAAGCTGTTTTTTGTTTCCGTCGTACACTGCGACTGCCTTTATCGGGTCTGGAATTTTATAAAAGGCATCCACATTAACACTAAGGTTAGCGCCCTGCGCTACGCTACTCGCTACTCTACTACTAGCCTGCTGATTATTACTCTCAAGTGTGAGTATTTTTTGAGACTGTTGCTCGTGAGAAACAGCGAGAGTCTGCACAAGATGTGAAGCACTCAAACAAACTCTGTCACTCAAACAAACTCTGTCACTCAAACAAACAAAAGAAATAAAAAACAAAAAGTTTGCTTACCTGTGTGTTAGTGTTGAAGAACACGTGAGGATCCTAACCTCAATCCGACGTTGGGTGAGGGAAGAGGGAAGAGGATAGTTCTGTTGCTGAACAGAAAACGGCGTCGCCACAAATCATCCACACTTTTAAAATTGCACGGAGATGAATACGTAGCTCTATCTTGTAGTAACTACAAATCCGGACAAACTACGTAAGCTTATTACGGCTCACTAGCACTTTTTTTTCCTAATCAAGGACTACCGGCTGCGCCAATTACAAGTCGTGGGTGAAGTGTTTTTTTGTCTTTTCTCTTTTACGATCGGAATAGTAATGTTCTTTATTGAGGAGCCTGCGTTTATCATCCAACTGACAGTGCAACATGTCAGTTGAATAAGATGTTTTAAATTATGGTGAGGTGTGATTGAATGTTTTATAATGTATACATGTAATAATAAACACGCTATCTATTACTCTATATTCTTATTTATTTTTAGTATATCCTTTTTAACTATAATATTATTGAAGATTTTCAGGTTTATTTTTATTCATATTTATGATCTGATTCTGATCTGATTCTTAAAAAATATCTTTACATTGCAGACTACCGAGGAATAGAGCAAGAGGTTGCTCTTGATGTCAAAAAAGGAATCGAAACAAAAAGCTATGAAGGGGTGAGTAAAGTTGACAATTATCCTATTCGAATTATATGTTATACATGGCTTAACGACCTTCTAAGGTCACGCCGGCCATCGAATTGCATTGGATAGTAAGTCCTCACTATGGGTGGACGGTCCGGATGGGATTTGAATCCCGGTCCTGTCGTTTGAAGAAGCTGTTGTCTACACCACCGGGCCGCCCCTATTGCTTATGTTATGTAACATTTATTGTATTGGATAAACTAAACTACTGGAGAGTAAAAAAGAGATTGCTGCTTGTCGCTTGCTCGTAAAGGATAGAAATTTGAATCATGAAACACCACCTGTGTTCCGTAAATTTTCCAAGAGCCAAGGTTTCCAGCCAACTAACTTCTAACTTCTCACTATAGTGAGAAGTACATGTTGACTGTAGTAAGAAGTGAGATTTTTTTGCCTGGATTGGTTTCGGATACGGGTGGTTTTGCATAAATAAAAATGAGTATCGTGCATAAATTAAAATGAGGTTATTCAATCTCCTACTGTAGCAAATTGTAACGCTGCAAGAACCCCTTCTCGTCCCATTTTTTTTATTTATAAGGAATGGCCAGGCCTCATAATTAAAATGCTATCTGAAATTGTGTTAAGGTTGGATTTTTTTTAACTTTAGATTAGCATGTGTGTAGATAATATGGCGCAAGCCGTCATACTTAACATTAGTAAATTATCATGTGTGTAACTACGTTATAGAGGATTGATAATACGATGTGCATGTATTTTTAGATTGGCGAGGCAGCAAAATTAAAACCTTTGGAGGTAGACTTGAAACGACTTGAAGATCTATCGGATGCTATTGTGCAGGATTTTGCGTTGATGCGAAAAAGGGAGGAAGAAATGCGCGACACAAATGGTGAGTAGTGAACATATACTATCTTTGGGGTCTTTGATGATTTCATCTAGAAAATCCGTAGATACTTAGCCTTCCCGGCATCAAAATGTAACTTCTCACTACTTGTAATTCTCGCTATAGTGAAAAGTGAGATTTTGTTTGCTAGGCAATTTCTGTCAAAAAGACAAGTTCAAATTATCCCGAAGCGTTTGACGACAGGTTAGTGTTGGGAACGTTCCTTTTTAATCAAATGGGACTAGTTTTATTTCCGAAACGGAACAATGCTTCAAGGTTGTTTGAACGTATATTAAGGGAAAATGAAAAAAAAAACAATGTTACAGTTTCTATCTTGCAATTGTCGTCAGGCTAGTCTTCTCGTGTACACAACAATATCGTGGATGAAAGACAGTCGTTACTCTAAAGAGTACTGCAAATTCTCAAAATAATATATTTATCATGTATTTTGCAAACCAAAAAACCCAACATAAAACATACGTTAACATTTGATTTGCTGCTTACAGCGTTAATTTCGTCCTCATATAATTTAACTTTATGTATTAAAAAATTCAAGTGAGTAAGTTTTAACATTCCAATGGAAAGCAAAATGTTGGTGCAAACAAATCTACCTAATGATTTTATTTGAATATGGGTTCGATCGTTCCACTGAAGGAACGGAACGAATCTAATAGGTTCGGAAGAAAATTCTCATCACTACAAAATATATTGTGGCAGCTTCTCCGCTAGTGACATTACAAACATGCTTGATTTAATAAAGTGTGTATAAAGGAGGTGCATTCATGTAAACCATCCCTATCGACAAACATCACTTCTCATTATACCTCACTATAGCGAAAAAATCTCTCTTCTCACTCAAGTCGTTGTTATGAGAAGTATGATTTTGCTCACTGGGTATAGTGATACTATATCAATAGGGGGTTTTTTATGAAATAATAAATATTTACATTTGAGTTTATATAGCTTTCGGTGAAGCAAGTGCAATAATTCGAATAGCGAAGAACGTTCAAACTTTTATTATCATTACCCACCCTCCCGCTTATACAGGGCGGGGGAAAACATTTCTAAGTAAATCAGCGCTTCCTAGATGTGTGCTCATCAATCATTCGTATCAATTCCAAACAAAAAACCGTCTCTTTGTGTTTCCATACACTTTTGATGCGGCGTTGAAGTTTTCACACACCTAACCTAACACCGCCTGCAATTTTGAGACAGAATGTTGAATCGGCAATGTGTCAAATGCTATATATGTCTACATACATATATATGTATTATTAGTATTAGTCAATAATGCCCACTTAATTTATTCTGAACCTTAATTTTCGTTTTGGTTCGACGACATCCCCTGGTGCCCAATTTCATGATTTACGAGGCATGATTTTTTTTTATACCACGTGGTTAGATAGTCCGCAAGTAACAAAATCTCAACACTCACTATAGAAGTTTTAGATTTTCGCGCTAAAAATCGAATCTTCCCAGGCAACAAAGTTTCACTTCTTACTATAGTGAGCAGGCACTTCTCACCTTAGTAAGGCGTGAGATTTTGCACTCTTGGCTATAAGCGCTGGCGCTACAAACTAATTTTATTGTTAGTTTGTATGTTCTAGGAGCATTTTAGCCGTAAAACTGCCAAATGTAAAAAAACTGGCTTAGGCATCATAGACCCCTTTTATTATTCATTTTAAATGTCTTGTGTCGTAATGTATATTTTCTTGTTACAGAATCAACAAATAGTCGGGTGCTTTTCTTCAGCATTTTTAGTATGAGTTGTTTATTAGGTCTCGCTACTTGGCAAGTCTTATATTTGAGACGGTACTTCATTGCAAAAAAACTAATTTAATCAATTACGCAACTGTTACTATTTTTGCTTTCTTCCGTTGCAATAAAAATTCATAAATAGGCAAACTTAAATAAATAACCTCATGGGAATAAAAAGGACTTTGGTGTTTTGTTTCAATAAATTATCCTTTTTTTATTAAGTTTTAATTATAGCGGCTCAGTGCCAAATTTTCCTAAAAAATATTCTTTTGTTCTAACCACATTCTCTTCGAAACTGGCGTCGTAGAACTGTTTCTGTGTCTCCTTTTTGCCTCTTTGTCGAGCTGTTCACGCGACAAGACAGTCGCGTTCTGAAAGTGATTGGATAAGGACGTGTGATGGTTGATGTTGATGCCTTTTTATGTGATCTCCGAGAAATATTGTTAACAATAATATCAATACTAATATTACAAATAATAATATCAATGTTTTTCATCGAGAAAATATGTGCTCGTGCCGAAATTTGATGATTTCGAGCGCCAAGCAGACGAGGAAGAAAGAAAGAAGCGATGCTCAATCCGCTTCTCTTACATGCATGCATGTGCATGCACCCGTACGTATCGCAGCTCGTTGCGGCTTATTCGTGAGTGAGCAAGCAGTTCATCGCTGCTTTCTTTCTTCCTCTGGCTGGCGCTCGATGAAAAACGGCGATCTTGTTGACAATATCACAGTTAACTCGTTAAAAATATCACGAATTCATGTATTTAGTCACGTATTTAGTCCATGCGTCCCAACCACCATGGGGTTCGTTTATGAATGCTCTCAAATACTTATTTTAGCATCTTTAGTTACGCTCTAATGCTCCAATGGATTAGTGATGGTAGGATTTTACAAATGTTTGGTTAATACCCAAGCCAACCAAAGGGGTTATTTATTTTAACTTCTCGTTGTTACATTCCATGTCCTGATCAGATTTCATTTCGAGAAACTTTGCAAATATCAATATGAAATTTTCTACAATAGCCCGCCAAATTGGACTGCGTTGAAGTAATTACAAACTTTGCTTTCGTGTGTGTTGTGTCTTACAAGACACATTCTTCTTCTTTTTCTTGGCTTAACGAACTTTAAGATCATGCCGGCCATCGAAATGGCTTACTAGACACTGCCGATACCACGTAGTTGGTTAGTCAGGCCTCACTACGGGGGGACGGTCCGGATGGGATATGAACCCCGGTCCTGCCATTTGAAGACCGGCGCCGCTGTCGCCTGCTCCTGTATGTGGTCGCACCCACAAGATACATTACAAATTTTATTATTTTGCGTCATACCATTCTAGTCATCGTGCTGATCCGCAATCAATATCCTGCATGGTAAAGGAGACACAATGGAGTTCATCGTAAATGTTTATCCGTTACGACTTGCGACGAGCATCATCGTCGACGGCCAATGTGCGCAGCATGTTCGCATACCAACAGCAACAATAAAAATGAATCAATTCGCAGCAGCATATTAAGCATCCGGTGTCTAGTATGCTGAATCATGCGCCATCGGACTCTACGCGCATTTAATGTTTAGATCTGCAAGTAAGAATAGGAAGCAAGTAGGAAAGCAACAACAATTCACAATGCGCCATACAGGGTAATGCAAATGATACCGTGCGGAGGGCCAACTTTAGAGAATAGCGCAAGCGCTTGTAAAATACTCGACCACTGATATAGAAACGCCCAATACCTTAGCGAATCTGCAAAAATAGATACAGAATCATCGAAAATAGTTACGGAAGCCGGTGCGATTGATATGGAAAATGTATACTAGCCGGTTGGAGAGTTGAAAAATGTAAACAAGCTTTGATCAATGTCCATAGAACAACGGTACAAACTAGCTGCAATAGATTCCTCCGACTCATCCTGGACGCTCCTCGCTGGACACGGCTTGAGGAGCTTTACGATGCAGCCAGCACAGCATAATTTAACGACATAACAGACAACATCATCAACCGGCTACAAGCATCAGCAGCAGCCTCAGCTCACCAATTGGTGCACAACCTAGTGTTAAGATGATAAATTATTTTGTTAAGTACTTTGATTAGTTTTTAATCTGTTGATGAGTTTGTAAGTTTGTACTAACCACTAGCCATAGCGTATAACATATACGTTGAGCACGATTAATTTGAGAGTTCCTGTGGGAATTACAAAACAATGCTTTTGTTTTAACAAAGCAAATAAGAAGAAATGATTTTCTACGAAGTTTAGCTTACCATGTTGGCTGCACAAATTAATCAAAGTAACCACCCTCAGCATCGATAACCGCCTGTATCCGCTTCCGGAACCTGGAGCAAGTCCGGACTACCATAGCCCTGTTAATGTTAAAATGAGACACGAAAGACGCAGTTGCTACTTCTTTAAGTTCATACGCTAATTCGCCAGTTGTCCAATTGCTACTGGCAGTCAGAATTAACATTACGCATCGGTTTATATATGCAGAGTTACGGAAGTGTCAAACCCAACAAATGCATTAAGGTACATATTTTTCCAAGTTAACCCAACGTTGTTTAAACGTTGCTCACTTCCAACACTCCTCCCCAATGTTTACACACTCTACCAAAGATTTAAATCCTTACAAAATATAGAGTTTTTTACCGCACCTTAAGGTTTTGTACAATACCGTAACTACGTACCTTTCTATCAAATCCTTTATATAGTTTTGTTTTGTTTCTATATGTTTTGATCTTATAGCAGTCTTTCCTGATTCCACGAAACTAATACATGATTGGTTATATTCATATATTATTGTTGGCTCACTAGTACTTTCTGGCATATCTTCCAATAAATGCCTTTGTCATACTATTTCTTGACATGCCTCCGTAAGTGCTCAATATGTTGTGTAAGCCTCCATGGATGATAGGCTTACACAACACTGACGTCTACTAGTCCATGAAATAACTCCTCCTGCATACATAATCATAATTCCAGTGGTGGATTTTCTACTAGTAACATCTCCTGCCCAATTAGCATCCGAAAATGTCTCAAGTCTTTGGTGTATTTTGTCTCTGAGATGTAAAAGCCAATTCTTTGTTCCTTTCAAATACCTAGCCATTCGTTTCGCCGCAACATTTTTTCGGTTGGTTCTGCCTAATATCCCAACACATGCCGCAATATCAGGTCTAGCGGAATTCGCAATGTACATTAGACTGCCTACGATGCTCATACTGCGTACCGTATTTTAAGACCGCACGAGGTGTTTCAACTGGCATCGTTTCGTAAACATTTCGTCATAACTGTCAGCACACAAACAAGCCACTGATAATAGATTAGTATTTAAATTGGGGACATATAAAATGTCTTTCACCGCAATTTAACTGACTAATCCATTGTCATTTTCCCATCCCCCAAAGTAATGGAAATTGCATCATTCGAACCGTACTTCACAACACCTTTTATGAGCTTCGGGTCACCACACATATACCTACTAGCACCACTATCAATGACCCATCGATATTCGCACTTCTCTGAAGATTTTTTTTATTTTTTTGAGATCGTTTCCACAGTAGTAGTAGTAGTAGTAGTAGTAGTAGTAGTAGTAATAGTAGTAGTAGTAGTAGTAGTAGTAGTAGTAGTAGTAATAGTAGTAGTAGTAGTAGTAAAAAGAGTAATAGTTGTAGTGTTTGTATATTTCATGGCACATTTTTTTCAATCGTTATTGGTGATAAACTCATCTTGTTTACAGCGGGTTCTACAACTTTTTTTTCCTCGCTATATACTAAAAACTTTTTGCTGTGTCAGTTGGAATGCAAAAATTTTGACAAATAATAGTATTTAAATGCAAGAGTAGGAAAAATTAGCAAAAAAAAAAACAACTACTTCATAATAAGATAAAAAAGTGTGTTTTTGTCTCCTATTCCTAATTATTATCTAATGTTACAGACTAATTCTTAGATCTAAATTATATTGCCTACATTTGTAACTTTTTGCTTTAACATTTTCAATAACTTGTAGGATGTTAGGTTTTAGGAACATAAGGATTGTTAGGGATCCAGGAAATTTGTAATAATCAGAGGAAAGGAATGTTTTTTGTTTTTTTTTAAATTAGTTGCAGGTTTATATTATTATTTCTGCATCTTATGTTGTAGCTATGGTTTAGTTTTCTTATGAATTCTTCAATGGTAGGAATACGGCAAACTCTGTAAAAAGTTCTAGTTCTGAACCAAGGTGTTACATTTAAGATAGTTTTCAAAAATTTGTTTTGAATTCTTTGCAATCTAAGTTTATGAGTGTGCTAAAACGATTCCCAAACTGGAGAGGCATAGGTAATGTTGGGCCATATTACAGCAGCATATAACAAGAGCTTATTGTCTAAATTTAACTTGGATTTTCTGTTGAGTAGGCTGTACAGACTACGAAAAACTTTTGTACATCTCATGATTGTGTTTTCAATATGCGGCTTGAACGTCATTCTCTTGTCAAAAGTCATTCCCAGATACTTTACGGTTTGTTTCCAGGGAATGTTTGCATTTGATACCTTAATTTGTCAGTCGGGTATTTTTTTTTTGTACAAGTGAATCGGGTGAAAAAAATCTCTTCGGATTTATTGTTGTTAATTTTAAATGTCCATTTCTGTCAATAATTTGAATATGAATTAAGAGCTGAATTTAGGTTATTTATAATTTTATTTGCTCTTTTACCGGATGCCGTTATGGCGAAATCCTCAGCATAGAGATATTGCTTACAATATCTCATTTTTGGGATATCGGAAATGTATATGTTAAATAATAGCGGAGAAATAACGCTTCCTTGTGGTACCGCGGCACAAGGAGTGTATGATTCCGAAGTGGCTGAGTTAATGATTATTTTGTTGTTTGTATTAGTAATGAAACTTCTTATTATATGAATTGAATAGTTGGGGAAACGTAGTTTGATAAGTTTGGCAATTAGACCATTAAACCTTACAGTATTGAACGCTTTTTCTGTATCGAGCATTACAAGACCTGTGGATTTTTTAAAGCTTCTTGTTGCGGCACCGCCGCAACTACGAAGACTAATTGGTCGGTAATTTGAAGCAATACTCAGGTCTTTTCCAATTTTTGGAATGGGGACCACTTATGCACTTATTTTCCAACTACTTGGAAAGTAACCTAGCTTAAGTGCACTATTCATTATGAAATTTAATAAGACAATTATATTTTTAGGAAGATGTTTTATCATTTTATTGTTTATTTGGTCCATGCCGGTGGATTTTTTGCTTTTAATATTTCTGATTGTTTTGATTGAGGTCAACAGAAGAGCTGTAGCTTCCTTTAGCTGAATTGTAGTAGGTACATTTTTCAATGTGTTAACTAAATTTCACATTCTATTTTTTTTTTATTATTATTCTTGTGTGTGTTATTGATCGATTCCAGATTGCTTGACCAAGCGGCGTTCTGAACTAAGTTCAATTTGGTTTGAATAGTAGCCTTAAGTCAGAGATAAGTTGATTTGAATGTTGTGTTATGCCTATGTCTCTGCCACTTTCCTGAATTTATTGCGAATTTTGATAAGTGCCAACACATTAACAGGTAGTATTAAATTATATTTACCCAGTGTACAGCAATATTATGGGCCGTATGGATGGTATCCGTAACTATAGTTATTAATTCGTCAATTTGTGATGTTTGAACAATGCTCAAATCCAAATCAGTTGTGTTGAATCTATTTTTGATAAGCTTTTGAATAACTGCCAGTTAGCTTTGGAATAGTTAAATACTTGTCTGTCAGGTTTGTTAATAGGGGTTGTGTTTGTGATTCGAAAAGAGACTGGTAGATGATCGGAAGATAGTTCTGTGAGAGTAACCGGGTTGGAAATATCGAAATTGTTATTTGTTAAAACAACATCAATTGTCGACGGTGAGCATTTCGAATTTGACGGAATATCCGAAAAGTATATTAAAAATTGCCCTTTTCGAATTTCCTCATATAGGGATTTTCCTGCTTGATTAGCAGATACGCAGTTCCAAAATCTATGACGTGCGTTAAGGTCTCCAAACATATAATAATTACAAGTTGTATTTGTTAATTTTTTAAAATTTTTCTTGAAGCTAGCTATATTGGCATTTCCAACCGGGTGATATGCGGAAATTAATGTTACAGGAGTTTTCAGGATAAAGATTTTTACTCTAATGGCTTCAATTACGTCCAAGTTAAATCCACGCAACAACTCGTGCTTTCTACAGCTTCTTACAAGCAATAATGTTCTTCTTTTTGGCCCCTGAAGACGCCCCCCAACCTATTAACTTGGCATTTTGGTATGCTAAAACGTTGACCAGGTTTTAAAAATGATTGTGGAATTGCCATCACATTTATTGAGTGAGTGATTAGACAATTAAAAACGTCTAGTTTTTTGTTTGTAATGCTAATTGATATTTGCTGTATTATCCATTTTAAGCGAAACAGAATTTTTGAGCTATCTTAAATACGACAATGATTTGGTCTTCTTTGGTGATGGTTTGGTTGATTTACGAAGGTTAGCAAAAGTTCCAGTTATTATTACCGCGAGTTCGTCTGGTCCAAAGAGTTCTTTCGAGCCGGCATTTGTGACATCTGCGTACGATGCCGATTGGGGAATATGGATGTGAGGAATGCGAGTGTCATCCGTTCTCTGGTTCAGGGATTGGGAAGAATTAGGGTTCATGAGGAGAGGAAAGTTACTGTTTGAGAACGTTACCTGTCTAATTTGCGTTTTCGAGGTTCGTTGACTTCCCTTTGCTGCTTTTAACTTCGATTCGATTTTCGATTCGGACAGCCTGTGTAATTGGCTATGTGGTTACCTCAACAGTTCGCACACTTTAACTTGTGCGTTGGTATTACCGCATCCGTACAAGCTTTAGCTAATGGGCATGCTGTAGGAGTGTGATTATCCCCGCATTTGATGCATTTTGGCTGCCTAAAACAATTATCACCGCCGTGTCCGAAACTCTGGCAATTTTTGCACTGCATTACACCGCTCCTATTGGAGTAATATTTCCAATTCACTTTCTGATGATCAAGTGCAGTTATCGTGCGTAGTACTTTAAGCTCGACCGCTCCTTTGTCGAAATGTAGCAAGTACACAGCTTGTCCCTCGTGTCGCTTGTGTTTCATCGCTAGCTTTTTAATTGCCACTGGAGTCAGATTCTCCTCCTTTAAAATTTGTTGTATATTATTGATTGACATGTCCATAAGTCAGAGCAGGATGATTTTCGTTGTCTTATCTTCCTGTAGTTGATAAAAGTGGTAACTGAGGTAATGATAATGATGATGATAAGTCCCACCGCTTACCCCAACACAGGTTTGAGAAGGACGGAATTATCTTTACGATGTTTTTACTCTAATTGTATAATAAAAAATTAATAAACCGTAAGTGGGGGCGTCGAAGAGCATTTCGGGGATTCCAACAAGTCATCAACATATCTGATAAGACCAACACAATTCCACCGAGGAAGAAATGAGACTTCCTTCACGACAATGGTATTTCATGGTATCCTTTACGTAGCGTACCAGCGACCGAGGAATGGGACTGGTCCACCACGTTTAAGAACACCGCTGCGACATGCATATGGCCAGTTCCTCTAACACCTACGGGTGGGTTAGGGCACTACCTTCCGAAGCAGGGAAATCCATATCTGCGAACTCGGCCACATACAACCATCAATGTATGAATTCCGTTGTGAACTTCCAGACCGTGAACACTTTATTTTTATTTCTTTTTTTTTAATTAAAAGTACACAAAATTACAAAAATTACACAATCATCATCATCATCTAGATCATTATGACAAGTGCAGTTACACAACACAGAGTGACATGGACATCTAGACATATTTAACATTACACAGTTTGTTTGACATACACAGCACACCTACGCTTGAACTCCTGTAAGCTGCTCGCGTTTTTTAATTCCCTGGGCATTCTGTTGTACCGTTGAGTCCCTTTGAAATACAACGAGTTCCTAGCACAATGAGATAGTAAGTTTGGGACTCTGGCCTCATCAGCTCTGCGTGTACAGTACCTGTGAACGTCAGATCCCCGCACTATTCTCTCTCCCAGATACTCTGGGAATAGGTTGTTCAATAGTCGATATACAAATGTCATGGTCTGATACAAAATCCTTTGCTCTACAGACATCCATTGCAGGATATCCAGCATAACAGCGGACGATGTACGTCGACCACAACCCAAAATTAGCCTCATAATACGATTTTGCAACCGTTGAAGCCGAATAATTTCCCCCTTATTGCCGAACAACAAAATGGAAGAGCAGAAATCAAAGTGTGGGGATATTAGTGATTTGTAGAGGTAGACGTTCCCGAAAAAATCGAGATCGTTTGCCAGCCTACTAATCACTCCACACTTCTTTGCCACTTTGGTGATGACCCAGTCTATGTGAGCGTGGAATTTCAACTTGTCGTCTAATATTACCCCCAAGTATTTCACCTGACGAGTTCTTTCGATTGTTTCCATATTTATAACGATAGATGGAGGATTGGTCCAACCACTGGTAGTCATTATCATGGAACTTGTCTTTTTTATGTTTAATGCCAGCTTTTTGTACTTCAACCAAACATCTAGACCGTTCAAATCGAGATTAATGAGAGACTCCGCTTGTTTGATGTCTTTGTGCGAGATAAACATAACAGTATCGTCAGCAAAAAGATTGATCTCACAAGATTTCAAAATCTGTTTCATGTCGTTGCCTATATCCCGACTGCTCGCGAATCAATAGCTCGTGTCCATTCTGAAACTGCACCAAATGCTCCTTCATTACAATCTCAAGAATTTTTTCCAGTACATGGAGCATGTTGATGGGACGAAAGTCTTCTGCATTGACAGCACCGTTCACTTTAGGAATAGGTATTACCAATGACTCCTTCCATGTTTTTGGAATACAACCACTCTCTAGCGATGCATTAATCACCATAAGAAGGCTTTCTCCTATCACATAGAAGCAGTCCTGAATTGTCTTTGAATTCACATTCCCTAGGCCTGCCGTTTTTGTCAGGTTGAAACAAATCGTTTTAAGTTCCTCTAGTGTGACCTTCTGAAATTTGAATCGGTGTTCTGGTGTTTCATTTCTTAACAAAAATTCAGGTTCACTAACAGAATCAATGTTTTGATTTATCTGCAAAACACTGTTTACAAAAAAAGAGTTAAATTTGTTACAAATGATGGAATTATCAATCGGATTCAACCACATCATCAAATCTAACTACAGAAACGCGTGATTTATTTGACTTTAGTTTAAGTACTTTAGACATAGTTTTAAGTACTTTCCAAAGCTCTTTACTGTTACCTTTATGCTTTGATATCTCATTGCAAAAGTAATTTTTACGTGTTGTTTTGAGGTTCTTGCTGTAAAGATTTCTTAGTCTCGTATATGCAGACCAATCATATGCCGAGTTTGATCTAATAAATGTTTTGTATGCCTTGTCTCTCTTCCGTTTATCACGTAAAAGTTCCAAAGTATACCATTTACTAGTTTCTCTTGTTACGATTGTCCTTTCTGTAACCAAAGTGCTCATTGCACTTTCTAATGTATGCCATAACAAGTCTGCAGCTTCATCCAAATTGGACGTTTCATGCTGAAGAGTTTGTGACACATTGAGGCATTTCATTCCACCTCGAGCTACCGCCCAGTACGGACGTGCCTTGCATTGAATTAGGACAGGCTTAAGGAAGAATTAACAAGTATTAGTGCGCAATTATATTTTGTACGTATTGGAGACGACCAGAAAGCGAGCACCATCTCGGTCCACTGACATGGACCGAGGTAAAAAAACAACGAGGTAGGCCTCGTAAAGCCTCCCTCGAATCTTTAAACGTGAACAATAGTTCTGCAACGGTGGCTACTAGCAACGAATACGAGCTCCTTAGTGACACCGAAGAAATTCCTCACAACACGATCTCAATCAAGCCAGGAGTTTAAATTCAGGTTTCATGAAATATTTCACTGACGAACGAAAATGGCTTGCACTAGATAAGTTAGTTACATGAAATCATCTAGAGCAAAATGAACTTTAGAATTAGGAATGAACTTCCAAATTGTAATGAACTCAATTGACAGAGGAATACACACTCTCAAACGGAACGGCGCGAAGTGATCACGGTTTTTTTCTCTCGGCAAAGGAAACTTTACAGCCAGTAATTTAAGTAAGATTTTCTCACATTTTTGGTCCTTCGAACCGGATTGTCAAGTTTTCGGATTTTTATTCATCGCTCTGCATCAAGGGCTCGGGATAACGCTCTGCATCAAGGGCTCGGAATAACGCTCTGCATCAAGGGCAACGGCCAACGATTCGGTCATCGCCATCGTTTGAAATTTCGCGCCAAGCGGTAACGTGTTCTTTCGTGTGACTCTTTACTTACCGTGAGTGTTTTATTCGTGAAATGGATAAAAAACTAAAGCCAATTCAGTTACGGAAGCGGATTGCGTTGGAGAATATAAGTGCGCTCGAACGGTTCAAGGAACAGTTTTCTGGGGATGATGCAAAGCAAATCCCATAAGTGTTAGAAGACCTGGAAAGGTACAAGTAAGGGTTCTTCGCTGCAGTAGCAAAGCTGGAGGAGCTCGACGACAGCAACGAAGCGATCGAAGCATGCATCATCGAGCGAATCAACGTTGAGGAGCGGTGCAGGAAGCTGAAGGCTTTTCTGCGGGAAAGGCTTCCAAGGGACGAAAGTTCTTTGAACGATACGTCAGGCATGGCTCTTCCACGCTCGCGTTTGGTAGGCCCAACGCGCCACATCTGCACCTTCCAAAAATCGAACTACCATCTATCGATGGGGATCAAACGAAATGGCTGTCGTTTCATGACCGCTTCATCGTGATGATCGATGCCTCACCGGTGCTTCCATCGATTGCAAAGTTGGGATATCTGCTGTCGTCGTTAAAGGGGGAAGCGGCGCTTCCCTTTGAACATACGCAGTTAACGGCAGATAACTACTCAGTGACTTGGTCCGCGCTTCTGAAACGATATGACAATCCGCGGTTGCTCATACGGGAATATTATCGTAAGCTACACCATCTTTCCGGAGTGCAATCGGAGTGTGTGATAAAACTTACCAGCTTAGTGGACGAATTTTCGCGATACGTGAACGGTTTTGTGAAACTGAACGAGTCGGTAGATTCGTGGGACACACCGTTATCCAACATGCTGTTGATGAAGTTGGATCGTGCTACCCTATTAGCGTGGGAGAAATACTCAGTGCATTTCACGAAAGATCGTTATAGAGACGTGATCGAGTTTGTACAGGACCGAATACAAATCTTGAAATCGACTAATAACTTCGCGAGTGTTTCGACCGATAGTGAGAGTAAGGTGGCCGGCAAACTACGTTCTGCCGCTCCACGTAGATCTATAACACACGCAATTTCCTCGCGGTCATCTCCCCCCGGTACTGCAAACAATAAGTGTCCGTTGCAATGTGTCGACAGTCACTTTTTAAGGAGCTGTCCGGTATTCAACGGAAAAGACGTGGAGCAACGTAGTGAAATTGTGTCGTCGAAGCATTTGTGTTGGAACTGTTTGAGTGATTCACACCAGGTTAAACAGTGTAACTCGGATTATTTGTGCCGTACGTGTCGTCAGTGTCATCATACGCTTCTACATATTCCGGCGGTGGATTCAAAAGTTTCTATGGCAGTGCAAAACAATAACGGTATGGTGTTTTTGGAACATCGTGGACGATTATGGTGTGAGACATGAGGCACGGGCGCTCCTCGACGCCGGCTCCATGTCGAATTTCATCTCCGAGCCGCTAGCTCGGAAGCTGCTTGGGACACCTCGAAACAAGGTGAACGTGTCGGTCTCGAGCATCGCGAACAAAGTGCAACAGGTGAAGGGTTCAATCGTTGCAACCGTGGCATCTAGGAACCACACGCATGCTTGTCAACTCGAGTTGCTCGTTGTTGACCCTCCATTCTTCCAAATTCCAACGGCACCTATCGATGCGTCGGCGTGGAAAATCCCTGACTTGCCACTCGCGGATCCTTTGTTCCATGTGCCTGGCAAGATCGATGTCATAATTGGTGGAGACTCGTATTGGGAGCTCTATTCTGGTAAGAAACGTTTCCTCGGGAAAGGGAAACCTTGGCTTGTAGAGACGCCATTTGGTTGGGTCGTTGCTGGCAATGCATCATCAGGCATTTCGCATGATTCGCGTTTGTGCCACCTGGCTAGCAGCAGTACATCTTCGCTGGATTCGATTATGGAACGATTCTGGAAAATCGAGACGATTAGCGGTGATCCAGCATTGTCAGCGGAAGAAGATGCTTACGAGAAGCATTTCGTGGCCAATACAACAAGAGATACATCGGGCAGGTATGTTGTACGTTTACCGCAGACTTCTAATCCAAGTATCGTTTTAGGAGCGTCCAAGGCGATTGCGGATCGTCGGCTCCTAGCAGTAGAACGTCGATTGATGTGCAACCCTACAATGAAGGAAAAGTATACCAAATTCATGAAGGAGTACGAACAGCTCGGCCACATGAAACGTCTTACCGATCCAGTCGATGATTCCGGCGAGCACTACTATCTTCCTCATCACGCGGTGGTAAAGGAAACGAGCACAACCACAAAGGTACGAGTAGTATTCGATGCATCATGCAAATCGGCTTCTGGATACTCGTTGAACGACAAACTGTTGGTTGGGCCTGTGATTCAGGACGATCTCTTCACAATAATCGTTCGATTTCGATCACATGCGATAGCACTATCAGCAGATGTCGAAAAAATGTACCGCCAAATTCGCCATGATGACGACGACCAAAGATACCTTCGTATTCGGTACAGATACAATCCCACAGAGCCTATTCAAACCTTCTAATTACAAACGGTAACCTATGGTACCGCATCCGCATCATTTCTGGCAACCCGAACCTTAAAACAAATTGCATACGATCATCAAATACAATTTCCAAAGGCAGTGACTGCAGTTCTTCATGATTTCTACGTAGATGACTTGCTAACGAGAACAGAAGACGTAGCCGATGCAATCGAGATACGAAGCCAGATCACGGGAATTCTTAACTCGGTAGGCTTCTCATTAAAAAAGTGGGCATCCAACGCACCGGAAGTACTGAAGGGTGTCCCATCAGAAGATTTGGCAGTTCTTCCAACACACGAATGGCAAGATCCACAATCTGTATCAACACTGGGACTCGTGTGGGAGCCAGCAGTTGACATGGAAGAGTCATCGAAGCATCCGATACTATTTGTTTAAAACATCAACTGGCGGTCTTACTGGCAACAGCATACCATGAGAAATATTTGCATGCCGGTCCGGAACTATTACTATCCATGCATCGTCAACGGTTTTGGATCATTGGTGGACGCAATTTAACGAAGGCTGTGTTCCACCGCTGTCACAAATGTTTCAAGGTTAAGCCTATACTGGTGAAACAATCCGTCGCGGACCTGCCTGCTTCAAGGGTTTCACCGACAAGGCCCTTTTTGGTGAGTGGCATCGATTACTGTGGGCCAGTATTCTTGAAGTCGACCGTACGCAACCGAAATGCCACAAAGGCGTACATTGCAATCTTTGTGTGTTTCGCAACCAGGGCTGTCCACATTGAACTAGTGAGCGATCTCACTACCGATGCCTTCTTGGCAGCACTACGACGCTTCATGGCTCGCAGGGGCAAGATCGCGGAACTTCATTCGGATAACGCCACCACATTCAAGGGAGCTGCACACGAGCTTCATCGCACTTATGAGATGCTTAAATGCAGTGATCGCGAACGCAATGAGATTTTCAACTGGTGTGCCAACGATGGTATACAGTGGAAATTCATTCCACCACGGGCACCACACTTTGGAGGGCTGTGGGAGGCTTCGGTACGATCGGCGAAACAACACATCATCCGCACGTTAGGAGGCACGAGCCTCAGGAGGGCATGATTACACTGCTGGCACAGGTCGAACAGTGCTTGAATTCTCGACCGCTGATTCCGTTATCAAGTGAGCCTTCAGACATGGAACCGCTCACGCCCGGTCATTTTTTGGTAGGGTCGAATATGTTGTCTGTGCCACAGGTTGATAGAAGACAGGTTGCGTCGAACAGGTTAAAGGAGTTTCAGCTAATTCAAAAGCATCTTCAATGCATATGGTCGCGTTGGTATCCGGAATACCTGCAGCAGCTTCAAGCTCGCGCGAAGCAATATTCAGTGCAACCGGTAGAACTAAAAGAAGGGCAACTGGCGATCATTAAAGAAGATAATGTTCCACCTACCTTGTGGCCAATGGGAAGAATCACAGCGTTACATCCAGGGAAGGACGGTATAGTTAGAGTTGTAACGCTACGCACAGCCGCAGGAAAGGAAGTTGTACGAGCAACGGCCAGAATCGCATTGTTACCAAATACTGAAACTTTGTATGACACATGTTAGGCAATCACACTTCCGTTAGCAATGTAAACAAACACCCAGGTATAGAGAATAATCGATCAACGATCGATAGCACAACGGTCACACTCTGCTATAAATCGATGCTAAGCATCGGTAGCGAGTTTTCTATAAGTTTCATGAATTAAAAGAAGTTCCTTCTTTGGTGGCCGGGAATGTTTAAATTCAGGTTTCATGAAATATTTCACTGACGAACGAAAAGGGATAAGTTAGTTACATGAAATCATCTAGAGCAAAATGAACTTTAGAATTAGGAATGAACTTGCAAATTGTAATGAACTCAATTGACAGAGGAATACACACTCTCAAACGGAACGGCGCGAAGTGGTCACGGTTTTTTTTCTCTCGGATAAGAAAACTTTACAGCCAGTAATAAAAGTGAGATTTTCTCACACCACGTAAAGCAGAACGTGTCCCACCGATCATCGTATGTGGTACATCAGTAGGAGATGTACATCGAAAAATAACGTCTGTAGGTGTTGGGCATTACACCACAAATACTACTACAAAAGGTATAATAGTAAGTACAACAAACACCACGGATTTCCGTAAAGTGGTAGAGGAGCTCAAATGTACTAGCACGCTATTTTACACGCATCTGTCCTGTCCTGTTTGGCTTACCCGACTACACAATTGACGAAGTTCAATCCTCCTTAGAACACCTAAATGTAAAACCGCAGGCAATTAAAAAGCTCCATATCAAAAAGAAGAAGTTTGACGATCAAATGCTATACTTGCTGCATTTTGTCAAAGGGTCCATAACTCTTAGTGAACTCAAAAACATTCGTGCTGTGAACCATCATCGCGTTTACTTCGAGTATTACGCTTCATCCAACGGACCGATTCAGTGTAGAAATTGCCAGCAATTTGGACATGGCAACGCAAATTGTCATCTTAAACCCGTGTGCGTGAAATGTGCTGATACGCACATTTCAAAATCCTGTCCGTTGAGCCTCACGACTACAAGCCCGGACGGTAAGATCGCACCTTCTAAGCTACGCTGTGCGAACTGCGGCGACCACCACACTGCCAATTTCCAGGGGTGTTCAACACGTGTAACTGTTAGTAAATCTAAAAATATAAGACCTAAAGAAACACAATTTACTTTTGAGCAAGCTGAATTTCCGTGCTTGGAAAAAGTTCAAAAGCCTACGCCGCATGCTATGAATTACAGCAATGCCCTGAAGACCCGAACTGATAATCGTCAGTTTGATCTCAACATCGACCTAAGCGAAATAGGGCAGATATTATAAGACATGTACATCGATCTAAGGAGCTCAAAAAAAGACATAATATCTGTAATTGTACAGATAACAGTCAAGTATTGTTTCCCAAATGGCAAATAAGGACAAGCTTAAAGTCTTATATTGGAATGCCAACGGTATTCGCAACAAAAGTGTAGAACTATTTAATTTTCTAACCTTAAAAAAATTGACATTGCTGCAATTAGTGAAACCTTCTTAAAACCAACTATACATTTTTCACACTCAGATTTTAAAATTCTTAGGTTAGATAGATACCCTGGCGAAAAAGGTGGGGTTGCAATAATAATTACTAAGAAACTAAACTATGCTGCACTTAAACTACCTAAACTAAAAATAATTGAAGCAATAGGAATATCCGTACCAACACAACTAGGCTTAATTAATATTGTGTCAATTTACAACCCAGGTGGAAACACTGACACTTACAGCTTTAGACATGACATCAGAGCTCTGAACAATATCCGTGATAGTTTTGTAATTTTCGGCGACTTTAATGCCCGACATCAGCTTTGGAATTGCGTTAGATCCAACAGGATGGGTAAAACCCTCGTTGATGAAATTCAAAGAGGTAATTTTACCATCCTCCATCCTGTGGACCTCACATACATCCCAAATGATCCAAATCATTCTCCTTCTATCTATTCACCTTCCAGTATATTTCGATATAACGACCAATAACATAAATACCAGATCATCACAACGCGAACCAAATTACGCAATGGCAAATTGGACCGGTTATCAAGCTTTCATTAATAGCAGACTACATTTAACAGAACTAAATTTAAATAATATTAAACACGAATCCCAAGTCGACATTATGATGAATTACCTGACCAGTACAATACACATTGCCCATACTAAATATGTTCCATTAAGCATTCCCGACAAATACAGGATAATCCTTCCAACTAGCATATTATCCAAAATCAAAAAAAGGAACATAGTGAGGCGTCGATGGCAAAGAGATAGGCGCAACTTAACATTGAAGACACATTACAATAGAATGACTGAAGAAATTAACTCTGAGATAAAACAAATTCGAAACACAGCATGGGCTGAAAACCTTAAGAAAATGAATGTCGGACCTCAAAATAATAGGTTTTGGAAGTTTCTCAATATTATGGAAGGTAATCTGCACACTATACCTCCTCTAAAACATAACAATGACTTACTAGCAACAGATAATGAAAAACTCGAAATCCTTAAAAACCAATCAAAACCCTTAAAAATCAAGTTGTAAAAGCAAATTATTCTACATATAATGATGCCAGCTCCTTAAACAACAAAGTTGTAAATGGAGTAAACAACTTTCTAAGTTATCACGAAACACTTATTAGCCATGATGCAAGAATCACATGCAAACCTCAACAAGTTAAAAAGATAATATTAAACCTTAAAACAAGAAAAAATCACAGGGACTTGATCTGGTAAATAATCGTTCACTAAAAAAGCTGCCTTAAAAGGGTCTTATCTATCTAACAGTTATACTTAATTATTTCCCAACTGTTAGGAAAAAAGCGAAACTGATCCCAATTCCGAAGACTAACAAAGATCCTAGTAAACCCGAAAGTTACAAACCCATCAGCTTATTAAGCTGTCTTGGGAAAATCCTAGAAAAAATAATAGAAAAGCAAATTACAAAGCATGTAAATAGCAATAACATAATACCCCACTACCAGTTCGGTTTTCAACGAGGACTTTCAACCATCAACCAATTACAAAGACTTACTTGTGAGTGTCAAATCGCAACATAAAAAAATCAACAGGATTAGTATTATTAGACCTGGAAAAAGCATTTGACAAAGTTTGGCACCCTGGTCTAATATACAAACTCATTAGCTTAAATTTCCCGCCCAAAACAATTTTAATGATTCATGTTCATGTTCAGTCCATTTAAACTCAAACTTTTCGGAACCATTTACTCCGTTAGCTGGAGTACCACAAGGTAGTGTATTATCCCCCATATTATTTAACATCTACACAGCTGACATTCCCAAAGTGACTTCGTGTAAGAGATATGCCTTTGTTGATGACTTTGCCATTAGTTCTACTGCCAGACGCCCTACTCCAGTCATTAACAATTTAAATAGAGGAATAATGAAATATGCATCATACTGCAAAAAATGGAAGCTTAAAATAAACGATAGCAAAACTGAGGCCATATACTTTACCAGTTGCACAAGCGCTAATAATATTCCAAATCGCACACTGAAAATTAACAACACGAATATTGCATGGAGAAATGATTTCAAATACGTAGGTGTGACGTTAGACAAACGTTTAACTTTCAAAAGACACATCGAAAACAAATTGAATTTCGGTGAAAAAGTACTAAGATCCATTTATTGCTTCATAAACAAGGAAATCCAAGTTAAGTTTAAGAAATCAAATCTTATTATATAAAACTGTCGTAAGACCAGTTGTTCTTTATGCGTCCCTCATCTGGGCCAATTGTGCAGCGACACATATGAAAAAACTCCAAGTGCAACAAAACAAATGCTTAAAGCGTATATTGAATTTACCTTTTTGGCACAGTACAATGAATATACAC
The DNA here is from genome assembly GCF_943734695.1 of Anopheles maculipalpis. Classification (NCBI taxonomy): domain Eukaryota; kingdom Metazoa; phylum Arthropoda; class Insecta; order Diptera; family Culicidae; genus Anopheles; species Anopheles maculipalpis. The sequence continues at coordinate 20,181,223 of NC_064870.1, read as the reverse complement.
ACAAGAACAAATGTACCATATATCACCGATTATGTCCTTAACACTCTCACTATATACAAAGAAAAATGCACTACTAGTTCTTTAAGAATAGTAAATAGACTTAATCGATAATACAATAATAGTTAAGTTACATGAATATAATAATATTTTAAGGTATGAAGATTGAATGAAGAGTTAATTTTTAAGAGTTAATTCCTGGGTCCTGGATTTCTTGTCAATTTTTCCCTACGGTAAATCCCATAACGTTAAATCTATAGCTTAAAAATTTCAATGAAATAACAGATCAATAATTATTGTGTTAAGGTTAATGAAGTAACCGGTATCAAATGGAATTCTACAATGTTAATTAGCATAAGCAACTTAATAAATATCTATGCTACTACTACTACATTGAGGCAAAGAGCATGCTTCGTGTACCTATTCCAGCATTTCACTTTACGTTGATCTGTCTCACATCGTTCATCGCTTATGTTCAAAACAAGTGTTTCATGGTCTGTTATTTTTAATAACGAATCAGTAGTGACTTTGATATAATCTGTGCTTCTATAAACGTGATCAATCAATGTTCTGCTCTTTCTAGTAATACGTGTGACCTCATTTACCTTCTGTCTCATATCTTCTGAATCCATTAAGCTTTTCAGCTTAGCAGATTCATTCTGACATTCAACTAGTCGATATTGAAGTCACCGACGATTACATTTGTTTTCCTGAAATCTAGAAACCTTTCCAACCAATCTTCCAAAATATCGACAAACCTAGAGTCGCTTGCACTAGGAGAGTGGTTTAAAATACCATAATTTCCTACTGTCATACCCAGAGAAACTGCTACACCAAGAAACCAATTGCCAAGAATAAACCAAGATGGTACCACATCTTCGTATATTTATATGAACAACTAAAAAAATTCTCAGAAATTCTATATAGTGCATGAAGATTTTCCGATACCAACTGATGGAGTACTAGGCCGAGATATCCTTACGGCCCACAAATGTAACATAGATTACGATACCTGGTTGTTAAACATAAAGCTTAATAATAATTTAGTTAGCATTCCTATAGTAAGTAAAAGTTTTATTAAAAATAGCATAATACCGGCAAGATGCGAAATACTTACAAAAATGAATAACAAAAACATAAATGAAGACTGCTTAGTAGCGATGGGCGCACCGGGCCGGAATCACGATTCCGATCCGATCCTACCCAAGACTAGTTCCGATCCGATCCGAAAGAATGATTCCGGATGGTTCCGGAATCAAAAACGATTCCGGACCGGTTTTACGTTGCCCGCTCCACGTAGCTATGAAATGTTTGTACCGATTGTGTTATTTCCGATCATTCGTCACATATTGAAATACACCTAATATAATGCAAAAAACCGCATTAAAATCGGTCGACAAATGAGGTAGTTAGCGAAAATAAAGTGCGTGCGCCAAATTCATACACCACCCAAAACCCGTCCATCCCACACGAATAAACAATCTGCTCGTCACTATTGAGCGTAGAAGCAAAGAAAGGCGAGGCGAAGAAAGGAGAAGAAAGCAAGAGTTTGTGCAACCAAACAACTTAGTAAGAAATCTGCAAGTTGATTGGAGCATCATGCGTGGGAGAGACATGAAGCGAGAGGGAAAAATAACAGAGGATGAGCAAGAAGCAGCTCACACATGACCGAGACATTATAAACAAGAAGGAAGAAAAAAAGAATGACGGTATCGATACGATGGCAATGCTGACCACCAGCGATCAATACATGCAATGCTACACTTCCAGGAAAATCTGGATTCAAAAGTTCCGGATCAGAGGCCACTCCGGATCAGAGGCCAGTCCGGATCAGAGGCCACTCAGGATCAGAGGCCACTCCGGATCAGAGGTCACTCCGGATCAGAGGGCACTCCGGATCAGAGGGCACTCCGGATCAGAGACCACTCCGGATTCTCCTGGAAGTATACCATGTATTGTTCGGTTTGCGTCATTGTTTTGAAAATTTTGCCTTCGTGAAATTTCACCACGACAACGCGCGCCCGCACACAGCCAACGTTACCCTTGACCTGCTCAAGAAATTTGGCTGGGACATCATCGATCACCCTCCCTATAGTCCCGACGTAGCCCCAAGTGACTACCACATGTTCCCCGCCCTGAAAAAACATCTCGGAGGGAAGAAGTTTGAAAGTGACGCGGAGGTTCAGAAAGAGGTCAACACCTGGCTGCGCGAGGCGGTCGGAGAGTGGTATTCTGCCGGCATAGACAAGTTCATCGTGCGGATGCGCAAGGTGCTGGAAAAAATGGCGATTATGTAGAAAAGTAGCCAAGGCCTTGGCCTTTCCAACGGTGTATCGCTTGTTGTAAATAAATGTCATTTTCTATGAAAAAAAAATTAGAGACCTTACTTTATTGTCAGCCCCCGTAGAACAAAAATGCTTTGACAACGAATACGTTGCCTTGGAATTCATTGCAACAACTAAGTTAAACCATGCGTACTTCAGTCAGCTAGTGCGTTCTTGTCCCACTTTCAGTTTGTTGTCATATTGAGCTATATGGAAAAAGAAGGAATTGTCAAAAATAGATAAACTTTTCACGTTTTGAATGGAAAAGCATGAGACATGTTTCAAAATCTTCCAAAAAATTGCTACGGCAGTTGCATCGTTGAGCCATGAGTTGTGATACTGTATTATGAAGAGTTTTACCTTCCAAGCAAAAACCAACTCGCGCAACGATCAGATTCCTTTCTGTTATTAAAATGAAACTGTAGTTCTCAGGAAGGGCAGCACGATTTAATGCCTGTGGAGCGCTAGCATGCACTTGTAGGGCAACAAAATCTTCGTAGATCTTTAAGATTTTGCTCTTAGAACCTGTCTCTAGAAGCGCTTCAAAATTTTCTATTATCAAGGGATTTGATACTGAAGAACGGACTAGAAGGCGAAGCGACAGCATTTCAAAACGTAGTTTGAGCGGCATCACTCCGGTCATCACTTCTAGGGACATGTTGTGTGTGGATTTCATGCTCCCTAGTGCGAGTCTAAGACAGCGGTACTGTAGCCTTTCAAGCTTGAGTATCAACGTATTGGATGCCCAATGGAAGCATATGCTTCCATATTCCAATACGGATAGTACCGTTGTCTTATACAGTCTCAGGACGTCTGATGGATGTGCGCCCCACCAGAATCCTGTGACTGTCCTTAGAAAGTTGATTCTTTTACTGCATTTTTGCACCAGACGGGTGAAGTGAGTACTCCAGTTTAGCCTTGAATTAAACCATACACCAAGGTATCGAAAATTGTCGGTAGTTGATATCTTTTCACCATACAGAAAGACATCAATTTTCGGGTCATATAGTCTTTTCTCCCTGTTTTTTTCCGTGTCGCTAAAAGGAGAAAAGACTACCATATCAGTTTTCGTAGCAGAGAACTTGATACCAAGGTTTTCAGACCACTCGGAAAGATTATCCAAAGTGGTTTGTAAAGTCAGTTGTATTTTGTTGGCGTCTCTGCTTGCAAAAGATATGACGCCGTCGTCTGCCAATTGTCTAAGACTGCAGTTTGGCGCTAAATAAGAGTCTATATCCTTAACATAACAGTTATACAACAGGGGTCTCAAGCAGGACCCTTGTGCTAGTCCATGGAAGCTGGTTTGTTTTAGCTGCACGTGACCATTGTTGAAATTCATAGCTTTTTCCGACAAAAGGTTGAATAAGAAGTTATTCAAGTCCCAGGTCCGCATTTTCTAACTTTTGACTCAGTTTGTATGGAGAAACTGAGTCAAAAGCCCCCTGTATGTCAAGGAAGATAGACCCCATGTTCTGCTTGCGTGCACGGGCAAGCTCTATTTCAGTCACCAAAAGCGCTAAACAGTCATTAGTACCCCTGGCTTTACGAAAACCAAACTGAGTACTTGAGAGAAGGTTGTTGGTTTCCAACCATTCTTCTAACCTAATAGAATCATTCTTTCAGCAATACGGCCAGGCCGTCCTTTATGGATAAAAAAAAAGAATCATTCTTTCAAGGAGTTTCCTCAGTTACGAAAGTCACACGAGATATCGGCTGTTTGCGGTTTGCCAGGCTTCAAAATAGTGACAACTTTCACTTCTCTCCATTCTTGCGGGACGCTGTTGAACTCCAACATATCGTTGAAGATTCTCAATTATAGAAGGGGAATTCGGGAAGATTTTGCAGCAGGTTGCTGTTGACCTGATCCAGGCCTGGGGAAGAATTTTTGCTTGAAAGGAGAGCAAGCGATAGCTCAACCATAGTGAACGGTGAGTCCATGACAGGGTCACTGCCAGGCGCGTTTTGTGCAAAGTTTTGCGCAGAAACGAAATCGGGGCAGAGCTTGTGGGCAAATTCACTTAGCCACTCGCCAGAAAAGCTTTCGCTTTCGTTGATGTTGTTGCTGTTTCGCATTCTTCTAGCCATTCTCCAAAGCGAATTAAGTGAAGCGGAAGGGTCTAGGTTATTGACATATCAACTCCAATAACCCTTTTTCTTCGCCTTCAACAGGTTTTTGCACGATCTCTCCAGTCCTTTATATTTTTCATATAAAGACCTTGAGCCTGTGTCTCGGAATGCTTTAAATGCCTCCCGCTTCTTATTAAAAGCTGCTTGGGATCCTTGTCCTACTAAGGAGTGGGAGGTATTTTGAATGTCCTTGCTTGGTGGAAGCGCTTTGGTTGGGCCTCAAGAGCGCACTTGTTTATAATTTAAACAAGTTTTTCGTACTCCTGAACTGGAGACAAATCTTCCAAGTCAAGAGAAAGCGAAGCGGCTACTAATTCACCGTATCTCGTCCAGTCGATGTTCCTCGTTAAGTCACATTTAACGGGGATTCCACCTTCTGGACATCCTCCCTTGATGTAGGAAATTTCTATCGGCAAGTGGTCACTGCCGATAGGGTCCTGGATCATCTTCCAACTAAAATCCAGGGCCATCGCTGATGGACATAGAGCCAGGTCCAGTGCACTCGCCCTACTCTTCGGTGTCTGCATCCTAGTTGCCTCTCCTGAGTTGAGAAATGAAAACCCAAATCTGTCGCAGATGTCTCGGATAATAGGAGCACGAATGTCACCCTTATCCCAGTCGACTCCGTGAGAGTTACAATCTCCCAGGATCAAAAGCGGTCCAGGCAAGACCGCTGTTAAATTTCCAAGACCCTCTTTGAACTTTTCATTTTTTTCCTTTTCATTCTATCGGAGGGATATAAATTGAAGTAATTGTCACGTGAAGATCGCCAATTTTTGCCTTGACTGCGACAGTTTCGATAATTTCTTGCCTAGGGGTAGGTATTCTGCTGAAAGCGTGACTCTTCCGAACACCAATTAGTACTCACCCACCCCTTGTAATGCGATCTTAACGGATTATATTATATCCCGGGAAGGTAAGATTGATGTCTTCCGATAGCCAAGTTTCACAGAGGGTGAACACATTGCAATTGTGCTCGCCCACTAATGCTTTGAATGAGTATAGCTTACCAAGCAAACTCCTACAGTTCCACTGTATGATGGTAGCCCTTGGAGGCATCAATCGTCCAATCGGACCATCATGCTTAAGCATGGCCATTCGGCCAGCCACTGTTCGATCATCCCCTTCAGGAAAGGAAGGGCCCAAGTAGCGATAATGTGCAGGTGCTGCGGGAGGTTGAGGGTCATGAAGAGGTACTCTAGGATCTTGGAAAGGGACGGGGTAAGGGTTTTCGGAGAACCCCCGGTTGGAAAAGTCAAGCTTTCCAGGGGGGTTTCGGTCCGTGAAGATCGCTTTTTCTTGGACTCCTTCCTGGCAATTTGAGGAGCGGGAATGGGATTTTCAGCATCTCGTTTCTGGACTGGGGTGGAAGCTTTAGCTTTGGCGAGACACTGTTGTGCCAAGGATTTAGTTTTTGTCCTTAGGACTTTCCTTTGTACTTTAGAGCATCGCTGTACGATCCGCGTGCCCTCTCGGATACTGTTTTCGTATGCTCCTTTTGATGTTTTCGGTACACGGGGCACAAGGCTACCTCGTGCCACTCGTCCCGGCAATGCGAACATTTTTGGGAGGGGGCTTTGCACTCCTCGGTGCCATGTGCCCCTTTGCATTTACCACAGCATGTTTTACGGGTGCAAAACGGTTCAGCGTGTCCAATCTGACTGCACTTAGAACAGGTTGCCACCCTTGGTACGTACGGCCGGTTAATGGGTATCCGGAGGCCTTCTAGAATGAGGGCCTGCGGGAATACCGTACCCTCAAACGTAACCCGGATTGAGGATGTCGGGATATATTTTTTTTCTGGCTTGCTTGAAGCATCAAGCTTAAAGAGCTTTTTTGCTTCAAACACTTTAATCTTGGGCGAGTTTGGGGTTTGAAAATCCCCAAAGCCCAATTGCACCACTTCCTCCTCAGGGTAATCGAAATCCTCGATTACGCTGGAAATTATTATAAGTTATATAGTTATGCGCAGAATGTTTCACACGCTGAGTTGCATCCGACACCTTGGTCCCGTGTTGTACAACGTGACTTCCGAGCATCAGCATGTCATCTGATACTCCAGGAATATCAGCATGCAACATGGTACCGTGGGACAAGCGGCCAACGGGAGAACCATCTAGCGCAGTCTAGCAGTCTTCGCCCATCGTGCAGCCGAGGTGTATCAGCTCTCAATAAAATATTAAAAGTTTGTTTTCTGTAATTAAACCTGTTTTTCTATTACAAAAAGAAAGATAACCATAACTATATACTTTTGATTCGAACGACAACGTGAGAGATAGTTTCTAATATGGTTTGCATAACAGATTTGTGCGGTAGTGGGAACCGCGTTATGTCCTGTAGAGTTATTTAGATTGAGTTCCAATAATTTTTGTATAGCATCATCTATGCTTGCGTAGGATCCGTCTTTAAGTATAATCATAGTTTCTTTATCGCGTGTACATCAAAGGGAATCTACTCCATTTTTCGTCGCCATCTTTTGGGCGATCAGGCTTCGGTGTACTTTTGGTGAGGCTGTTCTATCCTTAACCAGCAGTGCATGTGATGCGAGACGGTCGTTCATGGCAAGGTTTTTTGTTCCACTTGCAGGCGGGGAGCTTTCCAGCAAGAACAAGAACAGCAACAACATCAACTGGAGAAATTTTGCAGTGGCTTGCGTATGTTGGATTGTGTTTCTGTTTGTCTAACTTTGCTAAATGTTGTGTTTTTTCCTATTTATTTTACTCTCCGATACAGCGTTCTCCTACACACACAATAAAAAGGGGACACTTCCGAAAGGCGCGTAATCAAACGTCAAAACGTTTTTGACATATCACGTCACATACATATCACGTCATGACATCTCCTCCCTTCTTAGAGAGGCACTAAGGGGAGTATTTGTTTGGCGGGCGGCGTAGACCATCACTGTGGCGCAATACAGGAGATCTAGTTCTTTGTGGGCTACTAAAAGGCGTCGCGTATCGGGAGTCGAATGACTCGGTCCCATCTGAAGATACTTCGCTGTGTTGGAATTGTGACGGTTGATGGTCGTAGTAGCTTCAGCGACGATTTTCTCCGTTTAACCCGGTGGTCTCAGGTTCTTTTGCTGCATTCGTTGGTTCATTGTTGCCCTGGAACAACATTGTCTGATAGATATGGCGTTTCAGATGCCTTCCTTGGAAGAGGACGTCATAGTGTAGATCACCAAGCCGGAAGTGTACCGTTGCAGGAATCCACTAGTCCATCCTAGAGTTGCCAGACAAACAGTAGACTTGCTGTCCGGGCTGGAAAGAACGATATGTCGATTCGAACTGTGTCTGCTGTTTCTCCGAGAGTCTAGCGTGTGGATTTCGTGGTCGAACTAGATCAATCCGTTTTCTGATGTTTCGGCCTAGAAACATATTCGCTGGCGATACCCCAGTTTCAGTATGCAGTACTTTACGATACTGCGGCAGAAACCAATTGATGCTCATCTGTTGGGAGCTTCGTGTTGTCTCCATCGCTTTCAGGGCTGGTTTGATGGTTTGGACGTAGCGTTCGGGCTGTCCGTTTGTTGCTGGATGATACGGAGCGGATAACTTGTGGAATTTTACACCACTTTGCTGCAGGAACGTCTTAAACTCGGTGGATGTAAATTGTGTTCCGTTATCTGACACAACGGTTACTGCATACTGCGGCAAACAATCCGTCCAACAGATCGATGGTTGCAGCAGTTGTTGTTGATTGGGTTACTTTTACCTCAATCCACTTGCTGTAAGCGTCCACGACGAGTAGTGAAATCGCTCCTGATACGGGTCCGGCATAGTCGATGTGGATTCTCTCCCATGGGGTTTTCGGATATTCCCAGTGGTGACGGTTGAACTTCGGAGGTGATGTTGCTTGTCGTGCACATTCGCTGCATGATTTGGCTGTTTGTTCAATGTCCAAGTTTATGCCCGGTCAGTAGACGTAAGAACGTGCCAATGCCTCTTGACCATGCCGATGTGCGCAGTGTGGAGATCGTTCAGGATTGCGGTTCGAAGGGTGCAATCCCGAACGTATGAAAACGCGTTGGTTATGACAACGTGATGCTCGAACAGCAGGCATTTAGCTACTATGGTGTACATGACTTCCGGGGCTTTATACCCTGCGTGTTCAAGGTTGCGTCCTAATTCGAAGGCCTGAATTATTTTCCCGAGGCGAGGGTTTTTGCGTGTCTCCTGCGCGATATGTTCCGCTCGTATTGGCAGCTGCTGTATCTGGTGTAGTACAAAGTCTTTGAACTCATCGTCGAAGTCTCCTCCCTTGCGCAGAGAAAGGCTGTAAACATCGGACTGATGCATAAAGTTGGCAGTGATTTTTCCGGATGAAAAATTTGTGTCAGCTTCTCATGGACGGTTATCAGACCGAATTTGCGGGCCTATAAGTAGTGGAAGAATCGTTTGATGGTCCACACGATTGCGAGAGCTTTCTTGTCTATGATAGGATATCATTGCTCTGTAGACGACATGCTGGCAGCTGGCGTAGGAAATTGGTCGGTCTGTTCTTTTACTTAAACGATGCGAAAGCACCGCGCCTAAACCCGTTTTGCTAGCGTCAGTAGCTAGAATAAGTGGAAGGGTTGGATCATACTGCATGAGTACCTCAGGCGAAATCAATATCTGCTTGACATCGCGGTAGGCTTTATCTGCTTCCGGTGACCATATGAAATCGCTTGCTTGTAACATGTTTCGCAGCACTTTGGTCCGTGAAGAAAGATTCGGAATTATTGCAGTGTAGTATGTAGCTTTGCCTAAGAAAAGTTAAAGCTCTTCCGGTGTCGATGGTCGTGGAGCATCTCGTAAAGCTTCAATGTGTTTAGTGAACTTGTGCAAATCTTCGTGATCGATACGATATCTTAAACATTCGAGTGATCAAACAGCAAAGGTGCACTTTGAGCGATTGAGCTTGAGTCAACTCTGTTGCAGTCTGCTTAATTTGAAAGTTAGGGCTTGAAGAAGTTCATCGAAATCCGTAGCAAAAACGATAATATCATCATGGAAACTTACCACACTGTTTGAACTTGCAATGCTGTCTCCATGCGTTAATGACAAATTGCGGGGATTTTTGCTCCTCCATATACTGCTCGGGTCGGTCGAATGTGTCCGTGTGTCGTCGTATCTAGAGTGAGTACTTAACGGAACTCTTCGTTGATTGGCAGGTGCGTATAGACGTCTGTTATATCCATCTGGCAGAAAAGAGCGGCTTCCTTTATGCGGTTGAAAATGATCTCAACTTTGGGGATAGGGTGTTCATCGATGATCATTCCAGAGTTTACTCGGAAAATTCCTCCTTCTCGTAGAATCCTTATTTCAACTTCTTCTAAATTTCAGTGGAATCCCTGTCACGTAAAGCCAATGGAACGTCGCGAGCTTCGCGAATATCTGCGTTGCATGCGCTTTTAGATGCACAGAAGCAGGCGGCCCGATTAGTTTACCAATTACATCACTAAATGCCCCGGTGAAACTGTCTAGTAAAACGGTAAGCTGAATTTCACGATCGGGTGTGAGCTTGAAGCTAGAGATGGCATTGATGGAAGTGTCCGGAACTATCATATTGACCAGATCGATCTGATACACGAAGTGAGCGATCCATTCACGGCCGAAAAGAGAATCGCTTTTACCAGATACCACGTACAAGTACAAGTTTAACCTACGTGTTACGGAGCCAACGGACACGTTTACTGGCAAGCGGCGTGTAACTGGTGAATTGTCTGTCTGTTTGTAGAAGAGCTCATTTTCCTTTTATTGCTTGCAACGTCGTTTCACCGATAATACCGCACCCGTGTCTATTTGCATCTGAGTGGGTTTGCGTCGATCTTTATGTTGAGCATTATTTTCGCTGCGGGTGAAATTTGCACTGTGCATTGTGTTGATGTAGTGAACAGAGTCGATACCATCAGCTGGAACCTGATCGACCTTAGAACGGTGGCGCGTTGCTTTTCGTGAGCGACAGACCTGCCAAAGATGCCAAAGACCCTTTTTGTTGCACATGCGACAAATAGCGTCGCGGAAACGACAAGAACTTCTTGTGTGTGGCCCATCACAACCTATGCAGGACGCTGTAGCCGAATTTTAGTTCATTTATGTTTTTGCACTTGTGTTTGGATGTGACTGGTGATCGGATGTGAATTGGGAATGCGTAGCGGATGGTTTGTAACTGGAAGGCGCTGCTCGACGGAACTGTTGCTGTCTGTTTGTGCAAGGTTTATCATAACCTAACTTATTTGTGACTTCTGTTGGCGTTGTCTGTGTTGCTTTAGAAATATCACGAAGCGTGCTCCACGTTGCCTCAAGCGCTAGAGCAATATCCAAAGCTTCGTATTTCGGATTAAATGTATTCGGATTCTTAGCGATGACTTCGTCACAAATATCGCGTGCTTCTATACCGTGCAGCATTTGTTCAATCAACATCCTGTCGAGGAAATCATACTCACAGTAGACGGCACCTTGTTTGAGTCGAAGAACGAATTGTGCGATTGATTCGACTTTTTGCTGCAAAATACTCCGGAACTTTACGCTTTCGACAAACTTGTTTTTCTTTTGATTGAAATGGTTTTGGGGCATTGCGCGTAGTTCTTTGTAGGACATTTCCTCCGGCTGTCTAGGGGTGACGAGAAACTTGAACGCGTTGTTCAACTCAGTTCCCATGTGTACGCGAGCGTAATATGTCATATGTCATAACAGGTTGGCTGATAAGTCCCCGGTCTGAAATATAGAATGCGCCGATAGTAATAAATGCTTATTATTTTTATATAGCACCAACCTTCAAATGATTCGTGTCAAAATTTGACGTCTGTATGTCAATTAGTTTGTGAGACAGAGCGTCTTTTGTCAAGCAACTTTTGGTTGCTTGACGAACGAAAAAAGAACGAAGAAGAAAAAAGTGTTGTTCCACCAAGACAACGCACCGTGCCACAAGTCATTGAGAACGATGGCAAAAATTCATGAATTGGGCTTCGAATTGCTTCCCCACCCACCGTATTCTCCAGATCTGGCCCCCAACAACTTTTTCTTGTTCTCAGACCTCAAAAGGATGCTCGCAGGGAAAAAATTTGGCTGCAATGAAGAGGTGGTCGCCGAAACTGAGGCCTATTTTGAGGCAAAACCGAAGGAGTACTACCAAAATGGTATAAAAAAATTGGAAGGTCGTTATAATCGTTGTATCGCTCTTGAAGGGAACTATGTTGAACAATAAAAACGAATTTTGACAAAAAAATGTGTTTTTCTTTGTTAGACCGGGGACTTATCAGCCAACCTGTTACCTTGCGGTACACCAGCTTTGGGTGCAAATGTTTCTGATTTAATGTTTCCGATGTGGACACTGTTTTGTCTATTTTCAAGGAATGATTTAATTATTTTGACCAAATATGGAGGATATTTATAACATATCAGTTTATATATCATGCCTTGGTGCCATATCGTATCGAAAGCCTTTTCTCCATCCAAAAGTACCAAGCCGGTTGATTTTCTAAATATTCGGTTATGTAATATGTTATTTTTAAATCTGTGTATTTGATGGGTAGTGTATAATGCAGGTTGAAAGCCAAATTGACAGTTCGGTATCACATTGTTATCATCCGTGAATGAACGGAGACGGGCACAGATTATTTTTTCAAATATCTTTCCCTCACAGCTCAATAAGCTTATGGGTCTATAGTTTTCCGGTTTACTCATATCCTAACCAGCTTTTGGTATTGCAACTATTTTTGCTTTCTTCCATACATCTGGAAAATATCCAAGTTTCAAACAACTATTGAAAATTATATTAAGGTAAACAATAGCTTTGTTTGGCAATCTTTTAAGAGTATTATTATTTATATTATCCCAACCCTTTGCCCTTTTGGTTTTCAGGTTATGAATTATGCGTTTGATTTGTTTGGTATTACAAAGTTCCAATTATTAGTCTCCACCGTTTTATGGGATTTCAGAAAAGTGTTTTCTACGAACAGAACTCGTAGAAAACACTTTTTGTTCTACTGGACTTATGAAAGCACGAGTTATTTTGTGAGCGTTTTCAAATTGGTTTTTGAGAGCCTCGCATTTTTCTGAGGCGTCAATTATTACGAGGGCTGACAATAAAGTAAGGTCTCCAACGCTGCAACTGCGCCGGATCACGCGCTAGGCGAAATCTGGCAACACCGCCGTGTTCCTTGGTTCCCCCACTACCACTTTGCTGTTGGGTGAGGCTTCCCCGACCGCTCAGTCTTGGCTGAGCAGCTGTCAACGATGAAGGTACCCTTCGCGTCAGCGTCCAAGTGCGAATTGCGTTCTGTAATACGTATTTCTTCTTCGATACATATTTCGGATTTTTATTAATTTGAGTATTTCCTCCGGTATAACTATGTTATATTGCCCAAGAATAATAGTAGGAACGGCTAAGTTATGGGCATCATATATAATTTTGTTAAGTTCTGCGACCATAGAATCAATTTGTGTTTGATCATTTACAGAGTTGTGATGTGTATGATTACAATTAAGATTGGTATTAATGTATTTTTTGAATACATTCCAATCGGGAGAGACGGGCGTTTCGGGAAACAATGAAAGCCTGCCGTGTGGTTACCATCACAGTTGGCACATTTTAATTTGTGTTCGGGGATTTTACCATCACCTGAAGATGGTCCTGCTGTAAGGGGGCATTGTTTGGACTGGTGATTACCAGCACACTTGTTGCATTTTTCTTCATGGTTGCAGTTATTTCCACCATGACCGTACACTTGGCATCTTTTGCACTGCATTGGTCCCGCTTTTTTTGAAAAGTAGTTCCATGACACTACGCAATGGGCTAGTCCTCTGATTTGCTTCAGGAATTGAAGGTTGATTGAACCCACACGAAAGTGTAACAAATACACCGCATGGTCATCGTATCTCTTTTTTTTATATTCAGTTGTTTTACACTCGTTGGGAACAGGTTTCCAGTATTGAGGATATCTAACACTTCCTCAGTCGACAGATCTATTAGTCCGTGTAACACGATTTTCGTTGATTTGTCTTCTTCCAACTGGTATGTGTGGAAGGAGATGCTGGATGTTTTTAAGTGTTTTACCACACTGTGAAAGTCCTTAGTATTAGTTACTTGCACAACTGTGCCTGAGTGTGTCTGTTTCGTAGTGTAACGCACTACTCCAGCTGCGATAACGATTTTGTGCACATGCGATATTGATGAACTCTTCACCACAATAGGCGAAACTTTGTTAACTTTTGCACTCTTGCTGTCCGTGGTAACTGTTACGCGTTGGTCGTTAGGATTATTAGTTTTTTATTTTGTCCATTTCACTCTCACAGTCGCTAAAGAGCGAGAAGCTGTTGTTTGAGGGATCCATGCGACTCGAATCTCGTGCCGCTCTAGGTGTGTCCACTGAGCCGGGCCTCCGCCGTTTGCTCCTGGGTCTTCCCCTTCCCCCATTTTGCGAGATGAGGTCAACGCACAATCCAAATTGAAGTCCTTTGTACTTAGAACTCGAGAGCGAATCAAAAACACGTCGTATCTCAACCGATGCTGATTTGAGACTGAGTAATATGCATATTTGTTGAGCTTATGTAGACTAGAATGAGTTTCAGCGGAGAGCAGCGAGTTGAGTCGAATCAGTGATTTCTTTCCAGATCTCCTTCCCGCTCGTGATATGTGTGAAAGTGTTAATAAAGTTGCGTTAAACTCAAAGGGGCAAAAGCCTACTTCGAAGTTCCTTTCTCCCCGGGTCTTGCAAGATAGTCTGATAACGTCATTAGTCGTCAGCAGGCGTGGTATGAGTCCGGTGATATGAAGAGTTGAAACCATAACAGGTTGGCTGATAAGTCCCCGGTCTAACAAAGAAAAACACATTTTTTTGTCAAAATTCGTTTTTATTATCCAACATAGTTCCCTTCAAGAGCGATACAACGATTTTAACGACCTTCCAATTTTTTTGTACCATTTTGGTAGTACTCCTTCGGTTTTGCCTCAAAATAGGCCTCAGTTTCGGCGACCACCTCTTCATTGCAGCCAATTTTTTTCCCTGCGAGCATCCTTTTGAGGTCTGAGAACAAGAAAAAGTTGCTGGGGGCCAGATCTGGAGAATACGGTCGGTGGGGAAGCAATTCGAAGCCCAATTCATGAATTTTTGACATCTTTCTCAATGACTTGTGGCACGGTGCGTTGTCTTGGTGGAACAACACTTTTTTCTTCTTCACGCGGCACCCATTTTGCACAGAGCTTCCGCATATCCAAATATTGATGAATGATATGACCAACACGTTCCTTTGATATCTTTAAGGCCTCTGCTATTTCGATCAACTTCATTTTACGGTCATTCAAAATCATTTTGTGGATTTTTTTTATGTTTTCGTCGGTAACCACCTCTTTCGGGCGTCCACTGCGTTCACCGTCCTCCGTGCTCATTTCACCACGCTTGAATTTTGCATACCAATCAATTATTGTTGATTTCCCTGGGGCAGAGTCCGGAAACTCATTATCAAGCCAAGTTTTTGCTTCCACTGTATTTTTTCCCTTCAGAAAACAGTATTTTATCAAAACACGAAATTCCTTTTTTTCCATTTTTTTTACAATAACAAAAGTTGCTTGACAATAGACGCTCTGTCTCACAAACTAATTGACATACAGACGTCAAATTTTGACACGAATCATTTGAAGGTTGGTGCTATATAAAAATAATATGCATTTAATACTAGCGGCACCATCTATGTGTCAGACCGGGGACTTATCAGCCAACCTGTTATATCCTATATATTTTCTCACCTGTCGGGCACAAATTCGGAAAAGCTTATGCGCTTGATATATTTTGGCTAAGTAGCTGGTGGTCCGTACCGTCCAAACCAACTTATACTTGTCCTGCTCATCTTTCCTAGGCGGAAGGAAGCTGCCCGCTGGATCCAATTTTCCTTCGGTTTATAGACCAGTAGATTCTTTCAACTATGAAACGTTGGAGTATATGTGGTTAGTTATTAAATCCAGTTTATTTTCAAGACTGACATGTTTTTTGGCTTATCCGCTGCTAGTGCCCACTTTACTTTCCAGGTCCAAGGTATCACAAACGTGAAACGTTTACCAATAACACCTACAACGATTATGTGATGAATGTTGCGTCTGCTGGTTCCGGGTTGGATTTCCGCTTCTCGTTCTCGGCCAATTTGTTCTTCATCGGTTCTCCCAGCTTGGTCAGCATTCCTCACGCACTCTGCACTTTCAATATTGCACGCATTTATCACATGAAACTATTACATTTCGATAAAAGACAGAAAACAGTTTGGTTTTGTTTTGAAATCCGACTGAAGGCCGATCAGCTGTTTTCATTCTCTCTCGTTCTCTCCAGATGCTATCTCTTTCACCCTACAGGTCAACCGCGCGGTTTATCACACCATTGCCCTTCTCCAAGATGTGGGCCGCTACTGCAAGAATTAGTCGTTCGACTTCCATCCTTCCATCCAGTCTGGCTGCAGTGAGTGCTGCATTGTTTGGCCTCATCAAAGACTACGCTGTAGGAATTCGTGAAGTGGATCAGACCATGAAACAAGTAGCACTCCTGGTTACACCTCCCTCTTCCAATAAAAGATGATCGTAAATACGTCAACGCACATGTTGAAGACAATATGAGTCCGAAACTAGATAAGCGTTGCGCGTGCGAACGAGAATGTGGACATCCGACTGACTGTACAGCATACGAGGGAATGAGCATGGCGGAGCGGTGGAATTTGATGAAGTAGCAATCCTGATGTGGAGGTTGCCCTGCAGAGCCTCTCCCATTCTACAACAGCGGTAAGCGCCGTACTCCTCAGATACGTGCCAGTTGTGCTAAATGCCGGCAACAAGCAAGTACAGACGATAGTAATGCTGGACGAAGGGGCCTTAGTCTTTTTGATTGAACTCTCACTGATGAACGAGCTTGCCGTTTCAGAAGACACGAAGCCGCTTTGCCTCAAATGGACCGGAGGTCAGTATCGCTACGAAAACGAGTCAATGAACGTGAGTAATGGGATCTCTGGCATCAACTGTACGGATCATGTGTACGCAATCGAGGTGCGAACTGAGGGTCGTTTAGGGCTACCAGCACAATGTATCAGCTCCGAAAAAATGCGGAATATTTGGAAACATTTGACGTCGATTCCGCTGTCATCGTACGACGAAGTACAACGCAGGCTTTCTTATAGCTATGAATAACTACCATGCAACTGTTTCGTTGAAAACCGTCGAAGGAATGTCTAACGAACCCATAGCCACAAAAACACGACTGGGATGGGTAGTGTCAGGATGTATCTCTCCACAGATTGACGCCGATACCGCAAAGGTAGTAGGTGCTCATTACGTCAAACTTTGCGATTGCCAAAATATCGATGCGAAGATTGACGCCGCGCTTAAGGGGGGTTTCGCAATGGATGATCCGTACAACAGGCAACACGTGAGTACCCACTCTAAAAATGAAGAAAGAGCTATGAATATACTTAGAAACAAGACGGTAATACGGTATTGTGCTGGACAATAAACTGACATTTCACCGTCATGCCGAAGAAATCATCAGTCGCTGCAATCAACTTCTTGGATTTGTGCTACGCATGTCTAGAGACCTCAAGGACCCCATGTGTCTTAAAGCCATTTACTGCATCACAGTTCGGTCAGTTCTCGAGTATGCTAGTGTGGTTTGGAACCCATCGACACAACGCCTATGTGACCGCATTGAATCAATTCAACGTAAGCTCTCCCGGTACGCAATCCACCTACTTCCATGGAATACAGGTAGCCAACATCCCTCTTACGAAAATCGTCTGATGCTCCTTGGCCTGCACCAGCTGAAAGAGAGACGTCGTATTGCCCAGCAACTCTTCATCGCCAACCTGCTTACAGGGAACATTGACTCCCCTGCACTCCTCCAACAACTTAACATATATGCTCCCACAACATCGCTACGTACACGCCCACTACTCGCGAGTACACGGCGGCGAACGAACTTTGGGTCAGGCGATCCTCTGACATCAATGTGTAGAGCATTCAATGAATGCTCTAATAATAATAATAGAATAATGAAAGTCGAATAGTGTACTCACTATTCGACTTCCAGAACTCCATAAAATATTTCAAGGGCCAACTGTTCTCAAGGCGAACGAATTGAATAGTGTTAAAAAAATTAAGTATTTATGTACACGCTAGGCTAAGATACGATCTTCCGGACTATTATTGCCCAATGAATAAAGTGTAATAATAATAATAATAAAATAGTAAATACATTACAGCATTGCTATGTCGATACGAGGACGCCAAACTACCAACCAACCGCTCGATGTGTAGAACGGCGCTTGGCAAAAGATGTGTAAATCCATTTGAAGATGGATGAGATACTAACCGATCATTTAGAGAAGGGCTATAAAAGAAAGCTCAAGCTCTCCAGGAAGTGTGGCGCGCCGGAACCGGATGGGACGAAGAAATTCCGATCATATTGGACTGGTGATTGTTGACTAGTGCAGTTCTGTAACTGTTTAGCTCTGTTTTGTGTTTAGTAAAAAATAGTGCAAAATAGGGATAAGTGCTCAGATTTTAATGGCTACTTACTCTTGAATGTTGGTAGAATCTTTCGGTGTCACTGTTTTGAATGTGTGGACTCAATTAAGTGTGTAAAACGACAGGATTTGTTCTGTCGCTAGCAGCGTCGCTGCTATGAAAGCAGCTTCCGATCCTTTCGGTTGTTTAGTTCTTTTGTGAATGAATGTGTACATGTGTGAGTGGCATCGCAAGAGAAGCAGTGTAAATAATTAGTAGAGTAGTGTTTGTGTAACATACTACGGACGCTTGGGTTTGATATTCTGGTAAGCGGTTTTATTTTTTAAAATCATAATTCGCCCGGATTTGTTTTCACGGTATGGAGTGTTTAAAATGCTCCACCGTTGTTTTAATTGGTGATGACCCAATTGTTTGTGCTGGGAGTTGTGGTGGTAGTTTTCACCGCCGCTGCATTACTCCCACACTCACCAAGCCAATAGCTAGGCTAATTAGTGAGAACAAGAAATTTCTATACATGTGTGATGCTTGTTTAGAAAAGCCGGGCTTGGTAGATGTACAGGTGTCGTGAGTAAGTCGTGCGATTTGCTCTCATCCTCTCTTAAGGATTTGGAGTCTAATGTGAGTGTGTGGATTTGTAGCGCGTTAGAGAAGGGAATTGAGACTCTCAAAACTGAGCTGAGCGCACAGGTCGAACACAAGCTGGAGACAGCATTGCGAGAGACTTTAAGTGCAATTGAAGCCGCCCATACTGCAAAGGCAGCTTTGCGTGCAGCCTCTGAATCTCCGAAAACCAGCGTTACAGTGGAGAACGAAACTTGGCCTACGGTAGCAAAAAAGAGAAAAAGGACAAATAGTGGGGGCAGTAAGGTTCAAACTATTATTAGCAAATTTGATTTGAGGGTATTGTTAAATCAACACCCAAAAATAAGAGAACGGATTTTGTTATAGCACCCAAGGTTTTAAAAAACCATTAAAGAAAGTAAAACTCTGGTTATTGTCCCTAAGGTGACTCAATCTTTTGAGAAAACAAGATCTGATCTACGCGCTAAATTGGATCGGAAAAAGCAGCATGTGTCTGAATTCCGCAATGGCAAGGACGGTCAGGTGTGTGTGCTGAGTGTGCTGCTCAGGTTAATTCTGATGACATTAGGAAAGATGTAAAACATATTTTGGGAGACGGATATTCCACGTCTTTGCCAATAGCTTGTGTTAAAATAATTGGAATGAGTGAGAAATACGCAAAGTTGGAAGATCTTTTGAAATCCTAAAATGAGGGAATTCCCTGGAAACAGGTTAAGGTTCTTGGGTTTTTCGAAAATAAGATCTATAAGTACCAAAAATATAATGCGGTTTTGGAAATCGATAATGACAGCGGCAGCTAAAAAATTGGAAAAGATCAATGTTGGATTTGATCGATGTAGAATATCCCGAACCGTTCATGTTTTACGTTGCTTCCGATGTGGTTAATTCAACCATAAGAGCACCGATTGTACAAACAAGGAAGCATGTTCGAAGTGCTGTGGTGAGCACAGAACGTCGGAGCAAATCGTCTGCCCAAAAATGTGTGAATAGTGTACTGGCCAATGCTACTAGGAACCTTCAACTGGACGTAGAACACGCGGCCAATAGTTATAATTGTCCCCTGTTTCAAAAACAAGTTGAAAGAAGGATGCAACTAACTCTATAGCAGGGAGGGATGGAGTTAGGACGGTACAGAGAAATTTTGTATTTCAATGTGGCCGGACTTCCATCCAACTATGCTATGTTTCGTGAGACAGTATAGAAAGTCCAACCAATGTTGGTCTTGATCTCTGAAACTCACGTTACCGAGGAAGAAGCATTCCAGCAATTCTGTGTTGATGGTTATAGGGTAGTGTCGTGTTTGTCACATTCACGTCACACATGAGAAGTAGCTGTTTATGCTAAGAGCGATATTGTTCACAGGGTGATTTTCAATTAATCACTGGAGGGCAATTGGTTTCTTGGTGAGGCAGTTTCTAGGGGTATGGCAGTAGGAAATTATGGTATTTTAAACCACTCTCCTAGTGCAAGTGACTCTAGGTTTGTCGATATTTTGGAAGATTGGTTGGAAAGGTTTCTAGATTTCAGGAAAACAAATGTAATCGTCGGTGACTTCAATATCGACTAGTTGAATGTCAGAATGAATCTGCTAAGCTGAAAAGCTTAATGGATTCAGAAGATATGAGACAGAAGGTAAATGAGGTCACACGTATTACTAGAAAGAGCAGAACATTGATTGATCACGTTTATAGAAGCACAGATTTTATCAAAGTCACTACTGATTCGTTATTAAAAATAACAGACCATGAAACACTTGTTTTGAACATAAGCGATGAACGATGTGAGACAGATCAACGTAAAGTGAAATGCTGGAATAGGTACACGAAGCATGCTCTTTGCCTCAATGTAGTAGTAGTAGCATAGATATTTATTAAGTTGCTTATGCTAATTAACATTGTAGAATTCCATTTGATACCGGTTACTTCATTAACCTTAACACAATATTTATTGATCTGTTATTTCATTGAAATTTTTAAGCTATAGATTTAACGTTATGGGATTTACCGTAGGGAAAAATTGACAAGAAATCCAGGACCCAGGAATTAACTCTTAAAAATTAACTCTTCATTCAATCTTCATACCTTAAAATATTATTATATTCATGTAACTTAACTATTATTGTATTATCGATTAAGTCTATTTACTATTCTTAAAGAACTAGTAGTGCATTTTTCTTTGTATATAGTGAGAGTGTTAAGGACATAATCGGTGATATATGGTACATTTGTTCTTGTGTGTATATTCATTGTACTGTGCCAAAAAGGTAAATTCAATATACGCTTTAAGCATTTGTTTTGTTGCACTTGGAGTTTTTTCATATGTGTCGCTGCACAATTGGCCCAGATGAGGGACGCATAAAGAACAACTGGTCTTACGACAGTTTTATATAATAAGATTTGATTTCTTAAACTTAACTTGGATTTCCTTGTTTATGAAGCAATAAATGGATCTTAGTACTTTTTCACCGAAATTCAATTTGTTTTCGATGTGTCTTTTGAAAGTTAAACGTTTGTCTAACGTCACACCTACGTATTTGAAATCATTTCTCCATGCAATATTCGTGTTGTTAATTTTCAGTGTGCGATTTGGAATATTATTAGCGCTTGTGCAACTGGTAAAGTATATGGCCTCAGTTTTGCTATCGTTTATTTTAAGCTTCCATTTTTTGCAGTATGATGCATATTTCATTATTCCTCTATTTAAATTGTTAATGACTGGAGTAGGGCGTCTGGCAGTAGAACTAATGGCAAAGTCATCAACAAAGGCATATCTCTTACACGAAGTCACTTTGGGAATGTCAGCTGTGTAGATGTTAAATAATATGGGGGATAATACACTACCTTGTGGTACTCCAGCTAACGGAGTAAATGGTTCCGAAAAGTTTGAGTTTAAATGGACTGAACATGAACATGAATCATTAAAATTGTTTTGGGCGGGAAATTTAAGCTAATGAGTTTGTATATTAGACCAGGGTGCCAAACTTTGTCAAATGCTTTTTCCAGGTCTAATAATACTAATCCTGTTGATTTTTTTATGTTGCGATTTGACACTCACAAGTAAGTCTTTGTAATTGGTTGATGGTTGAAAGTCCTCGTTGAAAACCGAACTGGTAGTGGGGTATTATGTTATTGCTATTTACATGCTTTGTAATTTGCTTTTCTATTATTTTTTCTAGGATTTTCCCAAGACAGCTTAATAAGCTGATGGGTTTGTAACTTTCGGGTTTACTAGGATCTTTGTTAGTCTTCGGAATTGGGATCAGTTTCGCTTTTTTCCTAACAGTTGGGAAATAATTAAGTATAACTGTTAGATAGATAAGACCCTTTTAAGGCAGCTTTTTTAGTGAACGATTATTTACCAGATCAAGTCCCTGTGATTTTTTCTTGTTTTAAGGTTTAATATTATCTTTTTAACTTGTTGAGGTTTGCATGTGATTCTTGCATCATGGCTAATAAGTGTTTCGTGATAACTTAGAAAGTTGTTTACTCCATTTACAACTTTGTTGTTTAAGGAGCTGGCATCATTATATGTAGAATAATTTGCTTTTACAACTTGATTTTTAAGGGTTTTGATTGGTTTTTAAGGATTTCGAGTTTTTCATTATCTGTTGCTAGTAAGTCATTGTTATGTTTTAGAGGAGGTATAGTGTGCAGATTACCTTCCATAATATTGAGAAACTTCCAAAACCTATTATTTTGAGGTCCGACATTCATTTTCTTAAGGTTTTCAGCCCATGCTGTGTTTCGAATTTGTTTTATCTCAGAGTTAATTTCTTCAGTCATTCTATTGTAATGTGTCTTCAATGTTAAGTTGCGCCTATCTCTTTGCCATCGACGCCTCACTATGTTCCTTTTTTTGATTTTGGATAATATGCTAGTTGGAAGGATTATCCTGTATTTGTCGGGAATGCTTAATGGAACATATTTAGTATGGGCAATGTGTATTGTACTGGTCAGGTAATTCATCATAATGTCGACTTGGGATTCGTGTTTAATATTATTTAAATTTAGTTCTGTTAAATGTAGTCTGCTATTAATGAAAGCTTGATAACCGGTCCAATTTGCCATTGCGTAATTTGGTTCGCGTTGTGATGATCTGGTATTTATGTTATTGGTCGTTATATCGAAATATACTGGAAGGTGAATAGATAGAAGGAGAATGATTTGGATCATTTGGGATGTATGTGAGGTCCACAGGATGGAGGATGGTAAAATTACCTCTTTGAATTTCATCAACGAGGGTTTTACCCATCCTGTTGGATCTAACGCAATTCCAAAGCTGATGTCGGGCATTAAAGTCGCCGAAAATTACAAAACTATCACGGATATTGTTCAGAGCTCTGATGTCATGTCTAAAGCTGTAAGTGTCAGTGTTTCCACCTGGGTTGTAAATTGACACAATATTAATTAAGCCTAGTTGTGTTGGTACGGATATTCCTATTGCTTCAATTATTTTTAGTTTAGGTAGTTTAAGTGCAGCATAGTTTAGTTTCTTAGTAATTATTATTGCAACCCCACCTTTTTCGCCAGGGTATCTATCTAACCTAAGAATTTTAAAATCTGAGTGTGAAAAATGTATAGTTGGTTTTAAGAAGGTTTCACTAATTGCAGCAATGTCAATTTTTTTAAGGTTAGAAAATTAAATAGTTCTACACTTTTGTTGCGAATACCGTTGGCATTCCAATATAAGACTTTAAGCTTGTCCTTATTTGCCATTTGGGAAACAATACTTGACTGTTATCTGTACAATTACAGATATTATGTCTTTTTTTGAGCTCCTTAGATCGATGTACATGTCTTATAATATCTGCCCTATTTCGCTTAGGTCGATGTTGAGATCAAACTGACGATTATCAGTTCGGGTCTTCAGGGCATTGCTGTGATTCATAGCATGCGGCGTAGGCTTTTGAACTTTTTCCAAGCACGGAAATTCAGCTTGCTCAAAAGTAAATTGTGTTTCTTTAGGTCTTATATTTTTAGATTTACTAACAGTTACACGTGTTGAACACCCCTGGAAATTGGCAGTGTGGTGGTCGCCGCAGTTCGCACAGCGTAGCTTAGAAGGTGCGATCTTACCGTCCGGGCTTGTAGTCGTGAGGCTCAACGGACAGGATTTTGAAATGTGCGTATCAGCACATTTCACGCACACGGGTTTAAGATGACAATTTGCGTTGCCATGTCCAAATTGCTGGCAATTTCTACACTGAATCGGTCCGTTGGATGAAGCGTAATACTCGAAGTAAACGCGATGATGGTTCACAGCACGAATGTTTTTGAGTTCACTAAGAGTTATGGACCCTTTGACAAAATGCAGCAAGTATAGCATTTGATCGTCAAACTTCTTCTTTTTGATATGGAGCTTTTTAATTGCCTGCGGTTTTACATTTAGGTGTTCTAAGGAGGATTGAACTTCGTCAATTGTGTAGTCGGGTAAGCCAAACAGGACAGGACAGATGCGTGTAAAATAGCGTGCTAGTACATTTGAGCTCCTCTACCACTTTACGGAAATCCGTGGTGTTTGTTGTACTTACTATTATACCTTTTGTAGTAGTATTTGTGGTGTAATGCCCAACACCTACAGACGTTATTTTTCGATGTACATCTCCTACTGATGTACCACATACGATGATCGGTGGGACACGTTCTGCTTTACGTGGTGTGAGAAAATCTCACTTTTATTACTGGCTGTAAAGTTTTCTTATCCGAGAGAAAAAAAACCGTGACCACTTCGCGCCGTTCCGTTTGAGAGTGTGTATTCCTCTGTCAATTGAGTTCATTACAATTTGCAAGTTCATTCCTAATTCTAAAGTTCATTTTGCTCTAGATGATTTCATGTAACTAACTTATCCCTTTTCGTTCGTCAGTGAAATATTTCATGAAACCTGAATTTAAACATTCCCGGCCACCAAAGAAGGAACTTCTTTTAATTCATGAAACTTATAGAAAACTCGCTACCGATGCTTAGCATCGATTTATAGCAGAGTGTGACCGTTGTGCTATCGATCGTTGATCGATTATTCTCTATACCTGGGTGTTTGTTTACATTGCTAACGGAAGTGTGATTGCCTAACATGTGTCATACAAAGTTTCAGTATTTGGTAACAATGCGATTCTGGCCGTTGCTCGTACAACTTCCTTTCCTGCGGCTGTGCGTAGCGTTACAACTCTAACTATACCGTCCTTCCCTGGATGTAACGCTGTTATTCTTCCCATTGGCCACAAGGTAGGTGGAACATTATCTTCTTTAATGATCGCCAGTTGCCCTTCTTTTAGTTCTACCGGTTGCACTGAATATTGCTTCGCGCGAGCTTGAAGCTGCTGCAGGTATTCCGGATACCAACGCGACCATATGCATTGAAGATGCTTTTGAATTAGCTGAAACTCCTTTAACCTGTTCGACGCAACCTGTCTTCTATCAACCTGTGGCACAGACAACATATTCGACCCTACCAAAAAATGACCGGGCGTGAGCGGTTCCATGTCTGAAGGCTCACTTGATAACGGAATCAGCGGTCGAGAATTCAAGCACTGTTCGACCTGTGCCAGCAGTGTAATCATGCTCTCTTGAGGCTCGTGCCTCCTAACGTGCGGATGATGTGTTGTTTCGCCGATCGTACCGAAGCCTCCCACAGCCCTCCAAAGTGTGGTGCCCGTGGTGGAATGAATTTCCACTGTATACCATCGTTGGCACACCAGTTGAAAATCTCATTGCGTTCGCGATCACTGCATTTAAGCATCTCATAAATGCGATGAAGCTCGTGTGCAGCTCCCTTGAATGTGGTGGCGTTATCCGAATGAAGTTCCGCGATCTTGCCCCTGCGAGCCATGAAGCGTCGTAGTGCTGCCAAGAAGGCATCGGTAGTGAGATCGCTCACTAGTTCAATGTGGACAGCCCTGGTTGCGAAACACACAAAGATTGCAATGTACGCCTTTGTGGCATTTCGGTTGCGTACGGTCGACTTCAAGAATACTGGCCCACAGTAATCGATGCCACTCACCAAAAAGGGCCTTGTCGGTGAAACCCTTGAAGCAGGCAGGTCCGCGACGGATTGTTTCACCAGTATAGGCTTAACCTTGAAACATTTGTGACAGCGGTGGAACACAGCCTTCGTTAAATTGCGTCCACCAATGATCCAAAACCGTTGACGATGCATGGATAGTAATAGTTCCGGACCGGCATGCAAATATTTCTCATGGTATGCTGTTGCCAGTAAGACCGCCAGTTGATGTTTTAAACAAATAGTATCGGATGCTTCGATGACTCTTCCATGTCAACTGCTGGCTCCCACACGAGTCCCAGTGTTGATACAGATTGTGGATCTTGCCATTCGTGTGTTGGAAGAACTGCCAAATCTTCTGATGGGACACCCTTCAGTGCTTCCGGTGCGTTGGATGCCCACTTTTTTAATGAGAAGCCTACCGAGTTAAGAATTCCCGTGATCTGGCTTCGTATCTCGATTGCATCGGCTACGTCTTCTGTTCTCGTTAGCAAGTCATCTACGTAGAAATCATGAAGAACTGCAGTCACTGCCTTTGGAAATTGTATTTGATGATCGTATGCAATTTGTTTTAAGGTTCGGGTTGCCAGAAATGATGCGGATGCGGTACCATAGGCTACCGTTTGTAATTAGAAGGTTTGAATAGGCTCTGTGGGATTGTATCTGTACCGAATACGAAGGTATCTTTGGTCGTCGTCATCATGGCGAATTTGGCGGTACATTTTTTCGACATCTGCTGATAGTGCTATCGCATGTGATCGAAATCGAACGATTATTGTGAAGAGATCGTCCTGAATCACAGGCCCAACCAACAGTTTGTCGTTCAACGAGTATCCAGAAGCCGATTTGCATGATGCATCGAATACTACTCGTACCTTTGTGGTTGTGCTCGTTTCCTTTACCACCGCGTGATGAGGAAGATAGTAGTGCTCGCCGGAATCATCGACTGGATCGGTAAGACGTTTCATGTGGCCGAGCTGTTCGTACTCCTTCATGAATTTGGTATACTTTTCCTTCATTGTAGGGTTGCACATCAATCGACGTTCTACTGCTAGGAGCCGACGATCCGCAATCGCCTTGGACGCTCCTAAAACGATACTTGGATTAGAAGTCTGCGGTAAACGTACAACATACCTGCCCGATGTATCTCTTGTTGTATTGGCCACGAAATGCTTCTCGTAAGCATCTTCTTCCGCTGACAATGCTGGATCACCGCTAATCGTCTCGATTTTCCAGAATCGTTCCATAATCGAATCCAGCGAAGATGTACTGCTGCTAGCCAGGTGGCACAAACGCGAATCATGCGAAATGCCTGATGATGCATTGCCAGCAACGACCCAACCAAATGGCGTCTCTACAAGCCAAGGTTTCCCTTTCCCGAGGAAACGTTTCTTACCAGAATAGAGCTCCCAATACGAGTCTCCACCAATTATGACATCGATCTTGCCAGGCACATGGAACAAAGGATCCGCGAGTGGCAAGTCAGGGATTTTCCACGCCGACGCATCGATAGGTGCCGTTGGAATTTGGAAGAATGGAGGGTCAACAACGAGCAACTCGAGTTGACCACTTCGCGCCGTTCCGTTTGAGAGTGTGTATTCCTCTGTCAATTGAGTTCATTACAATTTGGAATTTCATTCCTAATTCTAAATTTCATTTTGCTCTAGATGATTTCATGTAACTAACTTATCTAGTGCAAGCCCTTTTCGTTCGTCAGTGAACTACATTTCCATACTTCGCCTGGATCTTTAGGCGGCAGTATTAGGAATACGAATTGCAAAGACGATTTTTCTGATCATACTCAAAGGATGTGCTTTGCTGGCTCGGTTCGGCGCTACAGCATCTATGTGGCTCAGAGAGTAGGTGAAATTTTCGATAACTCTAACATAGACAAATGGCACTGGGTACTTACTATTTTCAATGTCGTTGACCAGGGTACAAAGTGGTGTAACCTAAATGCAGAAACCACCTTCACCAACTGGATCAATGATCCCAGCTTTCTACAAAATCCAGAATACAAGTGGGACCTCCCGAAGTTGCAAACCAGGACAATAGAAGAAGAAAGGCGCCAAATTGTTACTCTCTCATCATCTCTCGCAACCGATAATCGAGTTAAACCGATTGTCGCGCTGGAGAAGAGAACAGTTGCGTATATTTGGCGTTTTGTAACTAATTCACGCCGGACCAAGGACTCTCGCCACCTGGGGCATCTTACGCACTCGCACCTAGCAGAACGGACAATTCTAAAATTAGTGCAAGAGCAGGAATACCCGGATGAGTACAAAATCCTCCAGGAGACACAGGCGGACACAACAAGTAAACGAGTAATTATTAGGAATAAAAAGTGCTCTTTTTAGGTGCAGTCCTTACCTGGATACCTACGGAATCATACGGCTGCACGGAAGAATCAACGCTTGTCAACATATCAGTGACGACATGAAGCAACCCATCATCCTGCCGAAAGCCAGTCACTTCTACGACCCCTTCGTGGTTGGCTACCTTCGGCGATATCCTCAGGCAAATCATCAGACAGTAATGAACGAGATTCAGCAGAATAATTACATCCCAGAATTAAGACGCGCATGTCATCGAGTGCAAAACAATTACTCAATATGCAAGATTAGCAACGCCATCAAAACCGCACCACTAATGAGTGAGCTCCCAGTAGCCGTAGAGCTCACAGGAATTGGCTGCTTTGGACCGTTCCTGGTTGCTGTGGACCGAAGGCAAGTGAAGAGGTGGGGTATTTTGTTCACCTACTTCACAGTCCGAGCAATACACATTGATGTAGTGCCGAGATTGTCGACTAGCTCCTGCATCATCGCTTTAAGGAACTTTATCGCCCGGCGTGGCATGCCTTTGGAAATATATTCGGATAGGGGCACCAACTTTATAGGAGCCAACCGAAAACTGAAGAAAGCCATAGGTCATATAAACAACCACGAGATGATTGATGAATTGCACCTGCCCGACACGAAGAAGAACTTCAATCCGCCAGTTGCACCACATTTTGGAGGTGCATGGGAAAGGCTAGTGCAAACAGTGAAACGCACACTCAACAACATGCGATTCACACGCCTCCCAACCGACCGGTGTTCGTTAATTGGTTGATGGTAGAGTTTATTGTAAACTCCAGACCGCTTACGGAGGTTCCAGCGGAAAGCGAAATAGAAGGTCATCTTACTCCTAAACACTTTCTTTTAGGGTCTTCAGCCGAAACGAAGCTCTTAACGGTGTTAGACGATTCAGCGACGGGTCTACGCAATAGCTGGCGGGCATCGCAGGCCTATGCAAACATCTTCTGGCGTAAGTGGATCGCCTCATCCTTCCTACTCTGACGCGGCGGGACAAATATTTCTAAACCCAGCTGGCTAAAGGATCCAAATTTAGCCGGCATCCAAGAAGAATGCTGGCTAAAAGGACATGTAGTGCGCACTGTACCCTCGAAGGATGGAGAGATCCGTCGTGTGTTTGTTTTGGCAAGTGGAAAAATACTAAAGCATCCAGTAGTGAAAGCCGCCGCGATCGAGTTTGAGAGGGTGTGTTTTGACAAACGCGTAAGCAAAACATTGGGGTTCAGTGTTGCGAGCAACGGCTCAATTAAACCATCGCTAGGCGCCTTATGCGAAAACATTTCACCTCAAAAAACCTGTCGCGACGGTCGAAGCTGAGACTGCATCATACCTTTATAGTGCCAGAACTCACATACGCCTCTGAGACATGGATCCTGTCCAAAACAGACGAAGCACTCTTAGCCGCGTTCGAGAGAAAGATGCTCAGGAGGATCGTTGGCCCCGTATGCGTGGAAGGACAATGGAGGAGCCGCTACAACGACGAGCTGTACAAAATGGATGACGACCTCACCGGCATGCAGAGAATTAGGCTCGTCAGGCTCCAATGGGCTGGCCATGTCCGGTGCCACGCATGGCACCGGACGACCCTGCTCAGAAAGTTCTTCTAGGCCGTTCACACGGGCAGAGGAGACGTGGTAGGCCCAGATTGAAGTGGGAGGATGGCGTGGAATCATCCGCCATCAAGGCCGGGTTAACGGATTGGCGCACGACGGCGCGGGACCGTGAGCAGTTCCGGATTCTGCTGCGGCAGGCCATAACCGCAAAGCGGTTGTAGTGATAAGTAAGTAAGTGAATCGCCTTATGCGCATTGCCGTAAGAGGGCGTTGAAATCTATTACGATTTCTTTTGGCTTAGGGCACGAAGATAGGAATCGGCGTGAGTGCCTAGGATAAAAACCATTAGGAGATTGTGCAAAGCTCCTCTTTTTGCGAACAACTGCGAGTTAAGACAGAAGATGTTTTAACCGTAGTTACGCACCTTTGCATGCAACATACTCCAAACCACAACGATTCAATCTGCGTAAACGCCACAGGACAAAAGGGTCAATCAAAGTCAAACGGTTTATGTGGAATAAATGTTTCAAGTGAAAAAATGTTACAAGACCTGTTTTGTGTTCTCCAGAGAAAAGAGCAAGCTGCAGGACGCAGCTCTTGTTGCAGGACGCTTCGAAAGTCAGGCAGGACGAAAGAGTCAGTGAGAGTAAAATATTGTGAGTCATTCTTTTAAAAGAATCGAAAATCACATCGCTACTGCACACTATAGTATATTAAAACAGTAAATAAATATTTTCGCATTGCAAAGTCTTTTGCAACCCATTTATTGGCGGTTATAATTTGCACTAATTCTGCTTTTGTATTGCAGGATGTTCGGTTGATGTCCATTTTAACCATGCCCCACACGAAATAGTCCATCGGGTTGAGGTCCGGGGAGCTGGGAGGCTAAACATTAGGGGTGGTAAAGTCGTAAAAATTGTCTTTTAGCGATTTTTGCGATTTGGCAACCGTATGACAAGGTACTTGTAATACGAATCTTGTTGCCACGCATACGGCCTACCATTGGCCGCTTTGGTTATCCAGGGCTTGACGACCATGTCCTGCAGTTTCACATAGCCGCCCGCGTTCAGCCTCAAGCTCTGCTCGAAGAAATGTTGAAGAACTCGTCATTGGAGAGAACCGTTAACCTAGTGAGAACCTTTCCTAGGACAGCTTGTAACCACTAATTCCTCGACCGATGCAGTATGTGTGACCAAGTTTTTCATTACTAAATCAAAAGTGGGTAAAGAGACTAGGTGGGCTCATAGTTTTGGAGCCTAGACCATATTGAATGAGTGTTTGACAGAAGTGGGTTCGATAGTGCTATGCACAATTTCGCTCAACACAACTGCACACCACATATTATTGCACACACATACACTAACAAACGATCGACCCCATCCTGCGATCGATCCTGTCAAATTGCGTTTCATTTTTCTACAGCGCAGTTGTCAAATCGTTCGGGAAGAGCCCACCTAGTCTCTTTACCCCATTTTGATTAGAACTATTATTTGATCAAGTTCTTCTAACTTAATATCTACGTTGCTATTCTTTTTGTCTATTATGCTTTGTAATTCACTATTCTCTTTTTTTATTATACCTATTCTACTTAATATATAGGTAACCCATTCATTATTATCATGATTATTATTATTGTCTGTCTGACAGCTGTTGTGGGATTTTTTACTTAGAACTAAGAACTGCGAACGCTGGGGTGAGTTTTGTACTAGCTGAAATATAAAATGATTGCATTCATTGATACATTAATACAAAAAAGATTAAGGAAAGTAATTTTTGCCTGACGTGATAGCAGAGACTAATGGCAGATTTAAATTTTGCAGCTGCTGGTCGGTTTAAATTATAATTCTGAAACCAAGGACTGGGGTGGGAACATTCTCCGTGTCTGACTAGAAGTAAAAAAAAAAAGAATATAGAGTTGAAGAGATAGTTCTGTCGTCAGTGAAAGTAGCAATACCGCACTGATGCGGGGATGGATACGACTCCTCTTGATGACTCCGACCATATACTCCACTCCGATTCAATTCGTCCCAACCCAACCCCTTGGGAAGATGGGTTTTTCTTCTTCTTGGCCTGCTCATGCTTGAGCAGGTCGCGTAGATATGGCTAGGTCGCCAATCCGTTTTCAGGAAACTCGGTCCAGGGCTGCTGTCCTCCATCCAAGGCTGTAACGATCTCCGACATGTAGACTCCACTTGATCCAGCCAACAAGCCAACGAATGATCGCTGTGCTCCACTACGCCTCGTGCCAAACTGGGGGTCGCTGACGAATACCTTCTTGGCGGAGCATGAGTCCGGCATCCTCATCACGTGCCCCAGCCAACGTATCCTTCCGGCTTTGACTACCGTCAGGACATCAGCACCGCCAAACAGCTCAGCTGGCTCGTGGTTCATTCTCCTTCGCCACACGCCCTGCGCGCACATACCGCCAAAGTTAGTCCTTAGCACCCGTCCTTAGTCCTTAGCCGCTTTAAAATGGCGAGTGGATTGGCGTCAACATAGTCCAAGACTCATACCAGTAGAGGACTACCGGACATATCAAGGTGCGGATGTCGAAGCCAGCGCTTTGCATGACACCCTCCAGAGCGATGTTTAACAACAAACAGAAGAGTCCGTCTCCTTGCATCAGACCCCGGTGATATTCGAACGATTCTGACTGTATGCTCGAAACTCGCACGTTGCACTTCACTCGGTCCATAGTGGCCCTGAACAGCCGTACCAGCTTCCCACGTAATCTGTACAGCTGCATAGTGCTCCATAGTTCGGTTCGATCTATGGTATCGTTGGTCACCTTGAAGTCAATGAACAGGTGGTGCGTAAGGATCTGGTTTTCTCGGCATTTCTAGCAAGGCGTCAAAGGTAGGTTATCAATGCCGGTAGGATACGTTTGCTGGGACACGTCATGAGTAAGTCGGACTCATGCCCCAACAAGTAAGTTTGTAAGTTATCCGTGAGATAATTACTAAATCATTATCCAACTACCTAAAAAATTATGCAACAGTAGACATTGTTCTGAAAGCGTTTAACTAACTTTTAAACATATCATTACTTACGATCAAGTATTGGCATATCCTTAACATATCGATTACATGCATGTGACAAAGAGGTCTATTAGTTATTACAGAAATCGTTTGATTTTCAAAATATTCATAAAAACATTCGTAAGTATCAACGTAAACCTTATAACATAAAGATAGTTCCGCGACCAATAACCAGCAAGCATTAACAATGCAAGTGTTTTATCTTTATTAGACTCCTTTACAAAACATCTTCAAATGTTACATACCAATAATGAGAATATCATTCAAGTGCAAAGAAAATTTTCAAAATATGCGCAATACGGTGTACATAAGAAGATTATAACAGACCTCGAAAAAATTATTCAATCGACTCAATTGAGAAACTATATAGGCACTATATAGAGTGTAACCAAAATATGCGTCATCGATCGATGGAAAAAAGACAATCATTCACCGAAATTTACAATACCAACAAAAGCAAATATCAATCAATCAAAAGCTGTTTGCTATCTACACTTAACAAATATATATATATATATATATATTTATATTTATATATATATATATATATATATATATATATATATATATATATATATATATATATATATATATATATATATATATATAAAAGTAACTTTATTTATGCATATGTATAACTTCACGGTCCGGCTGGGAATCCGAACTGATCAGCGGCGCGCCGCGGGCTATACATATATATGTGCATATGGCATATTTAGCTGATATCAACACGATGACAGGTAAAACAGGTTAGTGACACGGTCCTTAGGAGTCATTTTTGTTAATTAGTTTTGGTTTATTTTCCTCATTCAATCAGAGCTATTACAAATCGCGGCTGATACCTCCAACGTACCCGCTTTAAAATTACAAATGGAAGAAATAAAAAAACTAATATATATGTATAGTTTTCGCTTCTCCCTTTATTTTTTACAGCATATAATAGTCATTGATGTAAATAAATAAATGTATATATGTATAGATATATATGTATATATATATATATATATATATATATATATATATACTGTCGTTGGTCGTTGGCTTAACGACCTCTGGATCCGGCCATCGAAATGGCTTTCTGGACTGCCGATATCACGTAGTTGCTTAGTCAGTCACTACGGGGGGGCGGTCCGGATGGGATTTTAAGCCCGGTCCTGCCGTTTGAAGACCGGCGCCGCTGTCGCCTACACCACCAAGCCGCCCCCGGTGCGTAGGTGAAAAAAAAAAATAAATAAAAAAAAATAAAAATATATATATATATATATATATATATATATATATATATATATATATATATATGCATATATATATATATATATATATATATATATATATATATATATATATATATATATATACATTTAACATACACCTCCTACCTTCTACCTTTCACGCCATTCGTAGGCTCGTTGATACCACGAAGTTGGATAATCAGTCCTCACTATGCGGAGGACGGTCTGGATGCGATTTGAATTCCGGTCCTGTCATATGAAGCCCGGCGCCGTTGTCGCCCCACTGCCGGGCCTTACCGGAAACATATTAAGATCGCTGAACATATTTCAGAGACCGAAACAAGATCTACGCTTCAGCCTGGACCAATTGACGCTACCTAAAGCACAAGGAGGTTCAAACTTACTAAGCCCTAGGCTTAAAACAAATACGTTGCTTGTTAACAGGCACTGGACATTAAGGAACCAAATATGAAGTGGTCTGCTATTTTCGCAACATAAACAATGATAGCTTGTCCTCAAGTGAGAGAATTAAATATTGCGCTCTTGTGATCCATACAGGGTTTACCAGCCCATAGAACAAGCATCAGAACAGCTTTAATGATGCCGGCTACAAAATGCATAACATTTTCCGACTTGAACACACATTACATCAGTTTAGCAACGCGGTTTCAATCAATAAGACAATTTGCAATTGGTTTAGAAAGCCGTCAGATTCGGTACCTTTCACCATACCTTGATCATGGTCATCGGCTTAGAATCAGAACGGTTCGGGTGTTGTGTTTAGAATTTGCGATTAATTTCTCAAGACGCTTAAATTGTTAAATTGTCAAGTTATAAAAAGTGCCGAATCTGACGATGTTCTAAATGTTAGAACATATGAAGAAAGGTAGTAGAATACACGTGCTGCTGGTGATTGTAACAGAATATAAGTGAAATTAGTTTATGCAATAAACTATTAGCTCCAGCTCATTTTTATATCCATAGCCTGCGTTCTTGATATGTGTGATTACATATCCCAACATTAATAATCGGAAATTGTGTTGAAAAAAAAAATAATCGGAATCAATTGAAACAGCGTAGCTACAATGTTGTAATGTAAGTTAAAGTCGAAAAAGCCTGTTCTATGGGCTGTTAAACCTTGTAAGTTCGGTTATACACAAATAAAATAAATATGAATGTAAAACAGTGAACCATGCTGGATTGCGAAGAAAATTATTTACATAACGAAACTTCAATGCCCTCCCTTTGATGAGTTGTTCAGACCAGGATGAAAATTCATAAATCCCTCAAAACGGATTCAAGTAGCGAACATATTTATGAGGTACGTATAACTCATAACATCTAAGAGCGACTCATTACAGATGAGTCTCGATACCCTTAAATACCTTTAAACTAGGTGTAATAGTTTAAGCTTCTGTTGAAGTGTTAAATGTATGATAATAGTTAATCGGTATAGTATAATAAAAAAACAACAACATAGGAAGTTTGATTTGTTTGAGATAGATGGATTGTTTTCAACTCTTGCTATTTTATATTTAAGATATTCATAGATGCCGGAAATTAAACATCCAATCATGACAAAATAATTATTATTCAGCTTTTTCTTCAAATGTTTTAGGAACATAGGACTGTGAAATTATCACTTTCACGGTAGGATATAATTGACAAAAGACAAAACCCAGAATCGTTTTGTTATTATCATTTAAGCCAAACACTACTTGGTCTTCATACCTTAAAAATAGTTTTATTTCCATATAGTTTAAATGCTTAAATAGTGTAGCAATACGGCCAGGCCCATGCGAATAAAAGAAAAATACTCTTGTGTTAAATACTGAACCTATTTACTGTTCTTAAAGGGAAAGTATTGCAATGTATACGGTGATATATCGTAAATTTGTTCTTATGTGTATGTCCAATGTACTATGTGTACCGAGGAGGAAAATTCGCACGCTTTAAACATTTGTTTTGGCCCAGATGGGTGACACATAAAGAACAACTGATCTTATGATAATTTAATGTAACAAGATTTGTTTTCTCAAACTTAACTTGTGATTTCTATTTATAAAACAGTAAGTGGATCCTAATACTGTTTCGCTCTTTTCTGTTTATTTTCAGTGTGTCTCTTGAAAGTCTACGTTTGCCTTACGAGACACTTA
Source organism: Anopheles maculipalpis (assembly GCF_943734695.1). Taxonomy (NCBI): domain Eukaryota; kingdom Metazoa; phylum Arthropoda; class Insecta; order Diptera; family Culicidae; genus Anopheles; species Anopheles maculipalpis. The sequence goes on along the minus strand of NC_064870.1, from coordinate 20,145,381 downwards.
GGTATTTGACATAATTTCTCAAAGCAATACTGCACATTCTATATTTTTTTGGTTTTGATACAAATGATTTCAATCTATTGTCTATGGCTGTATATCGATGGTTCTGATTCAGAGTAAATATTCGAATATTGCTTCATTCAAATTAGATGGTAATGGCAATACAATTTAATTTGAATATAAATCAACAGTTTTTGAACAATTATGCAAGCTAAACAAATATTGCGTGACGTCTAAATTAAATGTAATCTGTGCATGTATATAAAACAATCATAGCTAATGATAGAACACACGTGAGATTTATCAGTTGGAATAGTATACCTTCATTACACACATGATCATAATTGTTTTCTGTATTGATTCAAATATTAACCTTTTTTTATTTCATTCAGCAATGCAACAAGAAAACGAAAATTGCTATGACAAAATCCTTACTAAAAACTAAATAGAAAAAACTCCCTATTAATCGTACTGTGTATGTTAATGATCTATAAAACACTTATATGAATAACTAGTCAACATGAATATTTGGTATGGATGTGTGCGGGGCGGCCTGTGATAGAGGTGACAGCGGCACCCTCACATCCCAACCAACGTCATAGAGGTGTCTGTTCACTAAAGTAAGAAGTGATATTTTATTGGCTGGATGGCAGGACCAGGGTTCAAATCCCATCCGGACCTTTCCTCCCTAATAAGGACTCGCTATCCAACTATATGGTATATCGGGAGTCTAGTAAGCCATTCGATGACCGGCGTAACCTAGAAGATTATTTATCCAAGAAGAAGATGATAAAGAAGAAGTAGAAGTGTGTAAGTTGGTACAACCTTCTTAATGATGTGTTTATAAATTGCTAAACCTGACATGTGTTTTACGAACAGCAATTATTGTTTCATGTATGTGTGAAGTTGAAGTTTAGTTTATTGTGTACCTCCAATTCTGCAATGTGTTTACAATGGAAACGCATGTTATATGGCCGGGTGAACGCTTTGAATATCATTATGATGATACTATATTTTGAAGAGCACAAATGCTCGACATAGTGAATGGGGCATTTCACGAGATTATATCGTGGGATTCCATAATCAATTGTTTTGATGTTTTTTTTTTTTGTTTCATTTGGTTTTGTAACACGTTTTGTAAATCGAAATAATCGATTCTGCAGTGCACAGCTGATTAAGGATGGAAGAGGTCTTGCAGAGATTTCATGTTTGTTTCATTTATATTCATGCTTATAATCAGCTAATGGAGATGTTGAATAGAGAGTAGAACAAGCTTGAGTAATAAAAAGTATAGGAAAAAAAAACAAACAAATAAATGCGCTTGATTTACTCAGACAAGGAAAACATTATTTTAGCTTACATATTTCTTCAACACGATAATTCGCTGTTTGCTTTGACTCCGCCTATTTTATTCGTTGCTTATCATACTCTTCAGAGGTAACTTGCAAAGCGCAGGGTCGATCCACGGTGTTAGTTCATAAAAGTCATTTAAAGAGAAATAGTAGGCGTGGTTACCTCTAAAAATTGCTGGCAGTTTAGCTTTAACAAAATAAAAGCGACCTGCGCAATTCTGTGGAGCACACAGTTAAATGAGTTGCCAATTCTCTCGTTTACTCCACAGCTAGGAGCTGGCGGCGATTCGGTACTCAATGTGCTCTCTCATTTTTTAATTCTCTGAGATAGCATTATTTTTTTTTATGTGTGTAGCTTTCATATCCTCTCGCTTACGCTTATGAAAGTTCAACGTTATTCTTCAAAGGGGCTTCAACGTTAGCTGAAGAGCTTTACTGGCCTCAGTATATATCAGACGTTTCGTGTTTAAGCATGTGTAGATGAGTGAGCTAGGCGCGATCTTTTCCATTGAAACGTGTTGCGTCCGCAAAAAAGCGAAAGGTGCTGCTGGTACGACTCATTCGTTGCGAGTTCAATAGTTCAGTGCTCTGTGCCAACTTTACAAACCAATAGATAATCCTAAAGTAGTGTGTGTGTGTGTGTGTGTGTGTGTGTGTGTGCGCGCGCACCTGTTTAAGTGTTTGTGTGTGATTGTGTGGGTATGTTTCAGTGAAAATTCTTTGAGTATGTGTGTACGAAAGAGAAGTAATGTGCCTAATAGTATGATGTTGGTTTAATTATTTGCACATTAATGAGGGTGCGTGAATTGGAGTGCAGAAATGCGTGCGCGATTCTGAGCGTGAACACATTTTATGATTTAAAAAATTATGTTCCAATTATATAATGGAAAATGTATTTACATTGCTGCGAATTTACATACTTTTTAGAAAGAGGGCATTGTATCAAATCTAACAAAATTATACACTTATGGAAAATCAAACAGCTAAGATGTTCACATTTGCATTAAAAGAGTTTTGTGCTATTATAACAAAAACGTGCTTCAGTAGTTGAAACAACTGTGATTTAAAATTATGATTTACGATAAACTGATTAAGGAATCAACTATCGCAATAAGTGACACATCGGAGAGGTGAATGAAATAAAATCAATCAATCAACATATCAACTCTTCTACCAAAATAGTATTCAAAATCAATCAATCGTAACAAAAACTACAATTAAAACCACTCAATTGAAAGAACAAATTGGGCAAAAGTAATATTCCATAAAATGTGAATGTGTGGTTCAAGTTTTAAGACTGTTGGTGTTTGAGCCAATTAAATTAACGAAAATAATCACAGCAAGTGTTAAGTGATTCGAATAATATATGATATTGACAAGTAGCGCAGTTGGGCTGAATTTTTATTGGATCCAAACCTGGATGACCTTTTGTTTTGTTTGGTGAAAAATATTTATGTAGTTATACAGCTGTGCTAAGCGTTTAATTTAATGAAGAAAGCTTTCAAAAAAATAAGAAAGCAGTTTTTTGTGATGCAAATCAGATACGTAACCGTTTATCAAAATTCGTTTTTTTTTTTAATTTCTGTGGTTTCTAGTGAAGTGATAAATTTCCAGTTGTTTAAAATTGGAGAAAAGTGTGCAAAAAAGTTCTCGTGTGTTACAGATACAGAGCCTAGTGCGCGGAAGATATTACTTTATTTACAAACGTTTTTGAAAACAGCCGTCAAAATCGTGCTCCAGTGGCATATTCCGGGCGAAAGCCCTTTTGAGCACACCAATATTACTGGTCTTGCCGATATCGGAGGACCAGGAAGAGCAGGAGACGAAACAGGTGGAGGAACAGAATCCGGAATGACAGTGCCAGTTCAACGAAACTCATTGGCGGTTTTACAGCCGCCTAGATCAAGATTCATGATTACTGATATCCTGGCCGGAAGTGGTCCTTCCCCTCCATCTAATACCGGCCCTCCAGAAGTTGGAGATGATATAGATACGCTTACAAACAGCTCCAGTGCTCATTCATCTATCAACCAAGGGAATGTGGAGACCCTAACGAGCAGTATCAGTATTGCTGCGGCAGGTGTATCTCCTATCGTTGGAATCATTAACGGCAGTACAAACGGTAGCGAAGAACGCACGCCAAGTCCGCCAAATGCACCAAGAGATTTCAGTCTCCCGCTTCCTGGACATGGACCATCGGCAATTTTGCACACTGGAGCTGGCCCGCTCGCATTGCACGCAGCAGCTGCTGCTGCCGCCGTTGCCGCCGCTGCGGTGAACGTTGGTCATAGTGCCGAAGCTCAACACAATCAACATAAAAATCCTCACCATCATCACCACCACCACCACCATCATCATGGGCTTGCCGCTCATGCGAGACATGGGCTAATGGATGACCACGACCAGGAAAGTGACAGCGATGATAGTTGCCCAATGGATAACTCGAGTGTATGCAGTAATGGTGAGAACAACTTAATTTTTTAATTGGAGTGTCTAATTGTGAGATAGATATATATGTATGTATATATGTAGATATATGCATATATATGTATATATATATATATATATATATATATATATATATGTATATATATATATATATATATATATATATATATATATATATATATATATATATATATATATATATATATATATATATATATATATATATATATATATATATATATATATATATATGTTTAAACATATATATATATATCCCTGGAAAAGCAAACTATTTTTTTTCGTGTATTTTCGATGTGTATAGATATGCTTTAAGGTTTCAGTTTACAATAATTCCTCCAAAATAATTTCAAATTTAACGGGAATGTGGCATCAAGTTTAACCATTTGACATCAACTGTCAAATGGTTCAGGATGTGTTTACTTCTTTCGATTTAACTGCTTATGACTGCTCAACTGTTTGACAAAAGCAGATACAATTTTCAAATTTTCAGGCTAAAGGCACAATAGATCCCGTTAATTAGGATTTAGGCTTGTAGGATACTTATGATTCTAATATTTCTTAACCATCGATACGTCATTCTTCAAATTACGAACACAAAAGAAAACTGAGGACGTCTTGCTAATGATGTTCCAAAGTACACGAGATATGTTCGAGTTCTGTACATCCTTATTGTTCGCCTGTTCTAAATTTGATGCTTTGAGGCGATAATTTGATAATCATGGCTACGCCTGTGAGATTCTGTACATTTTATTGCCCTTCACACTTCGTTTATTGTCCGTCTTTTGTATAGGCTACATCTACACTTCAGCTAAATCTCCTACCTTTTTCAAAATTAATGATTAATAGAGTCTTAAGAATCGATCATTAGAAGGATACAAAGCATTGTTTTCTTTTGATTCTGATAGAACGGCCTGGCCGTATTGTACAATTCATTGTTTAGGTCAAACTTTTATCACGAAATACTGATAGAGAAATTCTAGAAGCGAATTTTATGTTAAATTTTTCTAATTTCAAAGCGATTTTGTCTTGTATGGTCTATGGGTTAGAGCTCTAAGAAGGTTTTATTTTAAAAAATGAACGCAGCATGGGGACTGCCAATTTTATTTGTGTATTTCGGCATTTTTTGGCGATCCGGCGCAAGAGGCTGTAGCTACGCCGATCGTCACACGGTAGGACGAGGCATAGAATACTGTATGTACCACCTGCCTGCTTATCCAGCTTGACTTAAAACGAAGTCAAGGATATCCGATAATGACAGACCAAAACCGCTAGATAGTTTAGAGCCAGAGAGGAAACAGTTGTGCCTGACATTTGGTGAGAGCATTCTTCTCCGTACTGCTGCTAGTGTCTTTAGTAAACATAAGATTTTAAAAACTCTTACCAAAATCTAAGCTTATATATCTGATTCTTCATTTTTGGCACTACATTATGGACTATCATTTCTGACTTTTGCTAATTTAATATTAATCCGGATAGTTTGTTCAACGTACGGGGAAACAATTAGTATTTGATCCTGTCGTATAAGGACCGACTGATTTATGATTTCAAAGCTTTAATTCACATATTTAAAGCCAATTCGCCAACATCAAAACTTCTACATAAACTGTCATTGTTCTGATAATACTTTTGATCAAATTAGTTTGTTTTTTACTTACTGTTATGGTGAATTCTTCTACAGACTTTTTTTATCTTTCACCTCGAAGTTGAGAGTTTATTTTTATTTTAAAAAAATATAACGAATTTTGCCCTTCATTTTTGTTAGCATTATTATTCTACAGCAACAAAACCTAAGACGATTTGTTGAAAATCACCACTTCAGTTTGATGCAACTGCAAATCAGATGGTCTTTCATTCATTTTTCTTTTCTCTTCCCCCCCCTCTCCCTCTCTCTCTCTCTCTCTCTCTCTCTCTCTCCCTCTCTGTTGCTTTCTTCATGGTTTATACTTCGAAATGACTTTTTTCGCCTTACACCAATTACTTTAAGGGTGTTGCATACATTATGCTATACATAATGATTGGTGTTCTCTTCTTCTTGACTTAACGGCCTTCTAGGTCACACCGACCATGGAATGGCTTACTAGACTTGCCCGATACCACGTAGTTGTAAAGTCAGCCCTCACTACGGGGGGACGGTCCGCATGGAATTAAAATCCCAGTCGTGCCGTTTGAAGACTCAGATATATATATATATATATATATATATATATATATATATATATATATATATATATATATATATATATATATATATATATATATATATATATATATATATGTATATACATAACAATATTCACACATATTGAAGGACGAATTTTTATCGTGTACCTCAATGAATTGTTCCTGCTGTTTAACAAACGACGCGTCTGCGGTCAGTGCTACCGTGCTTAAATGAATAGCATGAGACAGTATCTTTATTTATTATTAAAGCGTTTCTAGCATCGGGCTGAATTACAAATGACTGCGTAATGCATTTTGCCGGTTACACTCAGACAGCGATTGAATAGTTTAGCGCATACCATTAGGAAATATACAACACTAAACTATAGACACATTGTTATTTAACACTGTTATCAGCCATTTCTCTGTTGCTGCTCGTTGGTGTGCATAGGAAAATGGGCTTATTTTCATTTTATTCCTTTTTGTTAAGTTTATTGTACACACCGATGTTTATTTCCGGGCCGATGGTATGGCGCCGGTCGTCAAACGGCAGGACCCGGGGTTCAAATCCCATCCGGACCATCCTCCCGTATTGAGGATTGACTCTCCCAACTACGTGGTATCGAGCAAGTCTAGTAAACCATCCGTTTGCTGGTATGACCTTGCAGGTTGAGAAACCAAGAAGAAGGAGTAGTTATAAAGAAAAAAGTTAGTTAGAGTTTTATTTATTTTAGAGAAAGCGTGTGCTAAATTTGTATTAAAAGTATGATTTCAGTTTTATTAAACTTGTTACATGATCTATCGATTCATATCAGAAGCTTTCCATGCATTTTAATACAAACAAAACATGAGCACTAATATTATAAAATTCAGAAGCCAGAACTACTGCCACGAAACCTGACTCATAGTAGAAGTTGCTGTTCATTGACCAAATCGAGCCTACAGCTTTCCGTTTTACCTACCCAGACCATAGGAGCGTGTTAGTGTGTTTTGTTTTATTGACATTAACGATACCACCTTTTGTTCCCGCACTATTTTCACCACTTTTTACCCTAGCTTTCCGGCTGCTTTACGGAAATTGTGGTTTGTGTTTTTGCCGTGGGCATGTATTATTAAAATACTTTTTCACGGTTCGTTAAATGATTATTCTTTCGACGAATTTTTCATTACATTCACCATCCCCTTCGCTCGCCTAGCATTTTCACTATTAATTGTGTAACCTGTACAGAAAAGGGGAGAGACATTAAAAATATAAATAAAGCGGTCACTTATAATAGGTGTAAACTCTCCATGTCGTATTGCAAAGAACCCTTGAAATTGTGGGGTTTACTGATTCTGGTCACTTCATGGTCAGTCATGTATCACACACTGCACAACTTGTGAACGGATATGTTAATGTAAACCAGTTCCTTAGTCATACGTGCAGGAAAGAAAGTTTACCTCTGAACATGTCATGCATGTGTGAATGCGTACGAATATACATGTGTGTAGTGTATGCAATGATAGATAAATGAAAACAAACTGTGTGAAATATAAATTGTTATAAGTAACAAGAGCGACAGAGAAGTATTGAAGGAGAAAGATATCAAGATCAAGAAAATGAAAAGAGGAACTGAAGAAAAATTACAAAGTGAAGGGGTACTTGCACTCGCAATAGCCGCTTGTCAGCAGCTGTGAGAAAAGATCGTCGCTGGCCTTTGCGTTACAATACAAGCTACCTTTTCACTTCTTTTTATTGTTCAACACACCACAGGGGAAACATCTTTCGGTACTTTAATCATTGCTTCCTTTGGCCTTGTTTCAAAGCTTGGAAACATTTACATTTTATAATCGTTTTTTCTCATTTCTTTTTTTTTATCATGGAATATAGTAATAGGTGGTCAAACATTATCTCCACACGCAAGCGTACATTGCTGTTCTCTATCAAATGATCCCTTTATTCGTTTCATTAACGGTTTAAAACTTATGTTTTCTGAATTGCTTCCTGCTCACATTTGGTGTAGTTTATTTCGTTAGGAAAAACACATAAAAAAGTCCTTGATTTGTGTTAACTGATCCCTTAGGCAATTAGTGTACTCTTCTCCTTATTTTGTTACCCGAAAAAAAAATCGAAAAAGAATTAACTGACTATTTGAAAACATAAGTTACTACGGATACAAGATGTGGTTCATTAGTAATTTATTTTGGTAACTTTTTACGTAATGTTTAAACCGTGAAACTTGTCTTTTCACTAATAATTCATACTTCAATAACAGTACGGCTTCGATCATCGATGACTACAATGGAAACGTAAAATTATTAATTATTAGTTATTTCTCTGATATATCTTTAGTTGTCGAATAAGATACCAGTGATTGACTTTTCATTGTGTAAGACAATAATTTAATTTTTTTTAAGTTTTTGTATTATTTTTTCGTATTTTTATTAAGGAAAGGTATATAAAGTGCGCCAACATCATCAATCAGCTCGTTATTGCAATTGTCATTTTGACAGTTTGTGGCTCGATTTGTTTGCAATTGTTCACTAGAGTGCCTCATCGAAAATGCACCAAATCTTCTTGACGGATCGAACATTGTTCATAACACATAATGTATTAGAGCAAATCCCAAAAAATAAACAATAATAAAAAGTATAGAGAAAGATGATTCCAAATGTATGTTGAAAACAACATGATTCATTGAGGAAGCATTCATACCGATGAAAACTTAACTTTAGTTACTGGGACCAACTGATAATGTGACAATCATTCTCAAATTAGCTTGCAATGATATTTGTTATTTAAAACAACAAAAAGAAAGAAAAAGCAAAAATACAAACCACACTTTCAAGAGTGACTCCAACGATAATTTTGTTTTTTTTTTTTTGCAATGTCAGTATATGATTGTTGGTAGTGTACGATTTCAATGCATGGTTGCCTGAAAGGGCTTATTTTCCACCATGCAAACACCGAACCGTAACTAAATACTTCAACTTATTTGAAGCACATTTTGCTGGTTCGTAACGTTCTGCTTGACCATCTAACAGCCACCAATGGCGATGATGACGATGCCTAGGGTGTGCAATGAAAAGTGATCGCTTTAGAGTGAAAAATAAAACCATAAATAAAAAAAAACTGTTTTTCAAAGAACAACAGCAGGCAGACAAAAGGTTGAAAACAATTTAAAAGCACAAAAAGAATCGGTCTGAATATCTTTCATGAGTAAACGAACAGCAAAGGCTGGTCAATTTACTGCTCATAATGATGGTAAATGGTTAACCGCAAGCCTAGCAAACCCTCAAGCTCACAACCCCCCTCTATGATGGTTTCTATATTAGCAGTTCGTACCGGAAGAGACCGGAAACGACGATTCTGCCGAGACGCCAACGTCTTCACTATCCAGCAAGCGAATGGATTAATGAGCCATTCAGTGGCATTATCGGCCTTTCAGCACCTTCCACTTCTGCTGCGAAGGCGATTGGCAGCATTGCACTTCTCCACTGTCCCTGGCTGCTTGTCGGATCAAAGCGCGTAGCACTTCTTTCCTCTGTATCAACTGAACGCTGCCGGTGTTTTGTGAGAGCAAATTATCCAACGCGTTGCTTCCGTTAGCGCTTCCACGAGTGAGTGAGCTTTTAATTGTATTTTAATGATCTTTTTAAACCCCTCGGTAGAAGATTAAGTTTCATGCTACATCAGTATCTTCTATTATAAGCATTGTTAATCAATAAGCGACCAACATCACTTGGAAGAGTAGAAGTTTGAACTGTTTATGTTGTTGTTGTTGTTCAACCCTGTCTATGAAAAAATTTACATTTTGCAGCATTTTGAATGAATGTTGAGCTGGTCCTGCAACTTTGTTATGAACCCTTTTGTACCAATACTTAAATGATGTTAGTTTTGTTACTATATTATCACCTTCTACTTACTAAATTATGATATTCTTTTGTAGTATAGCATTTTTTTTACAGAAAATCGGATCATTTTCAATATCCCTATTTTTTGGTACTTTTGAATACATATGAAGAGGATTTGAAAGTAATTTAAGCAATAGAACTGTTGAAGGAATCTCATTTTTTTCTGTTCCGATAGAACTGCCTGGCCGTATTGGTTAGGGGAACCTCAATTATATCTCATTAAATGTTTATGAGAGATTTTATAAACTGTTCGTTTCAATGAAACAAAGACATTCGCACCAAAAAAAAAAAAAAAAAAAAATACACCGGAAAATTAATGTACTATTCCTGGATCGTTGAGCAGTCTGTGTTTCATACATTTGACGTTCTCGCCATCACATTAGCAACCTTTTCGCGGAAACTCCAAAGAAGCATCATAGGCGTTAGATTAGTCTAATTATGACTATTGGTGGTAGCCAAATTGCAACAGCAAAGCCACTCTATCCTCCAGTGCAAATGTTACAGTAAAATTAAAATTCTTGCTTTTTGATTTTGCTTTCCTCTCTACACCATCGTTGAAGTCTTTTGTTCATGGAGGAATAAAAACAAATTTCTGGCTTCTGGATATTTATTAGGTGTTGCGGTTCTTATTGGTTTTTTTTTTCATCTGGACCTATTTTTCATTTTTGGTAATATGATCCATTACACGAGCTTCTGTGCTTATTATCTACATGAAAAGTATTTGAATATTCATTGTGTGCTTTGCTGCTCCTTATGATTGAGCATTCTTCATCCTGGCTTAACGTCCTATTAGGTCATCCCGGTCATCGAAATGACTTACTTACCGATAGCAAGTAGTTGGGAGAGACAGTCCTCACTACGGGGGGACGGTCCGGATGGGATTTGAACCCCGGTCCTGTTGTTTGAAGACCGGTGCCGTTTTCGCCTACACCACCGATCCCGAGCTCCCCCCAATTCGACTATAATATGGTATAGTCAATGCACTCCTTGAATTGATATTTTGATTAAAAATTATCATGGAAGGCATTCCATGAGTCAATTGAAACACCTGAATCCATTAGATAAACTATCAAATAAAGTCAATACTTGTGAAAACCTTTTATAATGCGATTAAAAAAAAAAAAACGATCACCAAACATTTCAACGCAAGATGTTGTTTACAAATAACGAGGAAATCCTTAGCCCAGAGTCATGCCTAATTGGTTTTTGAGAGACAAAAACGTGAATGAAAAAAAAAACCGGAATAGTGATATCTTTGCCCCCATAATCCTGTAGAGGGGCGAGAAAAAACAAAATAAGGTGAAAAGCACGATAAGACAAATCAATTGTGGAACACTAATCACATAATCTTGAAACTTGCTTGAACTTGTTTGATAATTCTTTTATTGGAGATCTGAGCGTTGTCTTCCATTTCGTGAATATTTGTTGGTCGTTGAAATCCAGCTCCAGCTAGCAATACAAACTTGCAGCTCTTAATTGTTACCAGTGATATGGATAATTAGGGTTTTTGGTGAAGTTGACTTGTTTGTCGTTAATTTCTTCTATCGTTATTATTCTGAAAAATATCGTTACAAATTCTGAAAGCAGTTTAATAAATAAATTCTTGCTGATAAAAAAAAGATATATATATATATATAAATATATATATATATAAATATATATATACTTATATACATATATATATATATATATCTTCCCAGCGGCAAATATTAATTTTACCAACATTTGATGAACATTTCAATCGTTTTTAAAACAATTTGAAAAATGCCATCGCAAATTATGGCATGACCAAATCTCACAGTTGTTGCTATAGCATCTGTCATGAACAGCAAACAACTGCGCTAAGTTGTAACACTGTCTGAACAGTCAAAATAAGTCTTATTTTTATAAACATGTATATCAAAGAAAAACGTCAAGTAATCGGACAAGTTTCATAACCCTGGGACAGCAATACGGCCAGGCGGTCCTTATCGAAAAAATATGTACTGGGATATTAAGGACATCGTTAGTTCATTTCTTTTTTCGATGGAAACGCCTGGTCGTTATATCGTTATATCATTAATTGATTAACATTTACCAAATTGTATTGTAGTTTGTCGTGTTCATACCAGCTTAAGGCCGTTGTGTTATGTGGGGCAAGACATTGTAAAAGTCCTGAGGTTGGTTATTGATTAGACCAAAGTTGGTGATTAGTTACAGCTTTGTAACTATTTTGTCATTTCGTATTATATGCGATTAACTACAACGCCACAAGGATAGAATAAGATGTGAACTCTAAATGTTATTAAATGCAATGTATTTAAGGGATAATTTTTCAGAAAACATATTACAGCGTACACGAGGACTATTAACACTTTCACGTGGTTTATTGACGATAGTCCGAAATTTGGTGACTCCATTCGGATGGTGTTTTAATGCCTTCCCGTTTATTTTTGACAACGTCCCGAGCTATTTTGATGGATTTCCAAACATGTTTGTTTGCGTACCGTAGTTTTTTGGATTCCTAAGTATTTTTGACTATATAGTATGCGTCAAAGCGTCAAAAATCGCCAAGATACCCTGTACTAGTATTATTTGTTTTTACTAGCATTCCTAAAATTTATTTGACTTTTAATTGTCAAGAACACCAGAACATCGTCATTAAAAAGCAATAATGTTGTTGTTTTCGTTTTATTTCTTTACGAGGTTTTTTTTTTTAATTCGCCTCTTCCTTCAAAAAACAATAATATGTCACATGAGACAAGAGACAGAGGCGCCGGTCTTCAAATGGCATGACCGAGGTTCAAATCAGATCCGGACCATTCCCCCGTAGTGATGTTTGACTGACGAACTACGTCTTACCCAACCTAGCATGACGTTAAGCCAGGAAGAAGAAGTATTGCATTGTCAACATTAGAATCGAACGAATATACAGGTAAATAAAGTAAAATATTTCAAATCGCCAAAATCAGGAAATACAAGTCACAGTTGTGATTTTCTTTTTGCACATTCTACGAGGAATAACATAAAAAAAACCGGAATTTGTTGATGATGTCTATGTGTGATCACATGAAATTGACCTCGAACACGCAACCACTGCGAAACAGAAAAGAAATTGTAACAAAAGTCGTCTGCAGGGGTGAATAACGCTCCCGTTATAGACAGGTGGTAGTTTTCATGCGGTTGGCTCGATACCTCCAACTAAAGAAGGGGGCTTATACCGTTGTGTTTGTTGTGTATCGTAGTTGTATCTAGTTTGGAGAAACACGTGAAAGCAAAAAGGAATGATTGAAGTAGTTAAAGGAAGCAGTAATACCGGAACAAAAAAATGCTCGCCTAAACACCCGATATTTGGTAGAGCGCTTCCGGTCAGAGGTTTCCGTTACTTACACTTTACGCATTGTTAAGAGTCGTGAAAAATATATCATGTATCATTGGGTGTTATGTATAAAACAGTATCGATGCCCACATCCATGTAATGTACTATATTGTGGAGATAGTATTCAAGCTAGTTGCGATGAAATTTAGTTCAATGCGTTTAAAATACAATAATAGTAACTTTTGTAGACATCAGACATGAAATCAAAGGAACCTTATTTATATACATAAGAAGGTAATGCCTCATCATTATTGATCATTAGCTAGCCATCCCAAGCGGTGAATATGTCAGAAAGACGGTTCTACGCCGTATTGTCAAACCGTTCTGATTAGTTATAAATAATGTTGAAATCAAAATTGTGTGAGCCGTAATAACGGACTTAATTTTCGCCATTGCGTCCGGTATGGTGTTGCAGAACAATCTATTAGTGTCACATTCAACTACACTCCAAACATAACAATCGAGAGGATGGAGATCCGGCGAGTTAGGAGGCCACTGATTCGGCGCGATGAAGGCGTAAAAATTGTCAGCCAACCATTTGATGGTTTTCGTAGCCGTATAGCAAGGTGCGAAATCATACTGGACCACATACGGCCTACCATTGGCCAACCCTAGTTATTCAAGGCTTCACCGTTCCTGGTAGATCTTGTTAAAAGATGAACGGTGGCATCACGCCCCTTCTGGCCATCCCGAACACCATCACCGTTTGGGGAAGTTTGGTCTGGGACACTCTCGGAACGTCTGAAGAGAAATAGGCCAGTACCACCGGTTGTTCTGGACGTTTAATTTTTGGTCCTGGTAAAAATTCTTTTTAATCCGTAAAGAACCAAAACCAGTCCCAGTATCTGCCGGATGCTTCAGCATGTTTCGGTGAGCAGATGACCTCTTCGGTGCTTGTACGACAAGTACGGAAGAACGTCGTTCAACGCCGTTCTTTACCGTTGACGGTGCCACACCCATACCGCGTACCAACAGTCGATTTCCGACACCCGTATTTTGCAACAGGCGCGCTTCGGCCAAAAAAGCGTCAGTTGCAAACGCAATCTTGTCACCGAGAATGTGTTCTTCTTCTTGCTACTCTCTCGCAATCGCCTTTGCTTGCTTCCATCTCACTAAGGATGGTTTTCACATTATTCGTAGAACACTGCGCACACTCCAAGATGTCCCGTTCCTGCTTTCCGGCGCGGAACATCATGATGCTCGTGAATCGTTTCCACAATTTGGGCGGGTACATTTTTGCATGCACTTGAAAATGTTAAACCTGTTCTTATTCAATGTTAGCTATCGATTGACGTACCGCTTGTGCTGATATGTCAAGGCAATCACGAATTATAAATAGAGCCTTAACTGTCAAATTTAATACCACTTAAGGAGAAAAATGTTCAACATTTATGAAAAACATCTATTCGATGGGCAGTCCTTCGAACCGCTGCCTCACAGTGACGACTGACTCTGTGTTATTTTACCATCGTGTTATTTTACAACGACCAACATAAACTAAGACTGATGGAAAACAATAACATTATTATTAGCGAGAAAAAAAAACGATAACACAACTGACATTGGCACATGATTTGATTTTCAACTGCTCTATGAACGTGTTTATGACAGTCATTTAAGATTCGACTTCTTCTGCAAATTCGGCGTTTTGCGGATGGAAAAAAAAAACTTTGTCAAATAAATAGTGTTAGGACCTGTGGCAAAGCAAGTGTTTAACCGCATATCGAAAAAAGTGTTGCAAAACATCGTCATGAACATCATTTAACCCTTGTGCATTACTTAATCATTGCTAAATTTCTTCAAATTTCCAAATATCTTGATCAAATATTGTTACCCTGCAATAAAAAGAAAAAGCTAAAAAGAAAAAGAATTGAATGCAATCTTACAGCTACAAAAAAAAGTTAATTCCTGCACACCCTTTTATAAATAATTCATTCGCGACGTGCACATTATGGGTATTTCCGAACATTAACAAACGTTTTAATTGAATTATATGCAATGTTTTGCGCAAAATCGCAGCTCATTTCGTGAAATAATGAACATTATTAGTTTTGTTAACCCCTGTCTTATACTAGCGGGCAATTGAGAGGCTAAAATTTTATAAATGCGAGTAACTAATAAGAGAGTACATAAAGCTCGTTGGCTGGTTCAAGTGGAATCAAATCTGTCAGAGATCGTGGATGGAGGACTGTAGTCCTAGAACGAGTTTACTGGAATTCAATTGAAGGCCTGACCATGTCGTTCAGACGTACTCAACCCTGAGCACGAAAAAAGAAGAAGAATTTAAGTAATTGCCCGTTACTCAATTTGTTTATTCCGATTTAACAGCCTGGCCGTATCGCTAAACTATACTTTACATATTAGAAGCCACAGCCCACTGGCATTACAAATGATTATTAATATCGGTTTCTTAACCGGCCACGGCTATTTCTGATAAAGTTCATAGACGATTATGTATAATAACTTCAAATCCAAAAATATAAAACTATTCTGATGTTATCCAAATTGCCAAAACAACAAATAATAAATAGAGTTGATGCATTGGAAGAATTTTTTTTCCCTAAAACCTAGAACGTAAATGTTGTACTAGGGGAGTGTTGAAAACGTATTTAGCATTGGGCAAGACAACGTGACTTTAATATGTTAGATAAAATCAGGCTTTGCAACAGTCATTCGAAACGAAATTTAAAAAAAGGAGGTGCTACTCAAATTCCCCCCGGGAACTAAGCACAGTCGACAAAATCAAAGGCACCTAATCAAGAGAAAAGCATTTGAAAAAGTGAGATGTTGTAATCCTGACACTATCTTAAAGATGCTAATAGGGTGAACACTCTCGATGAAACACAACGATGAAAAGTATTTTACCTTCTCTGTCACACGTCAACGTTCAACGTATTCTGTGATTGGCTGATGTGTGTCCTTTCGCGCTTCAAGAATCTCTTATGCATGATTGGATATTTCTACTCTGTGTTTTTGCATTTGACTGTATTGGTAGATTGGTAGATTTTTCTAGCTCCGCTCCGCTTTTTGTTCGCATTCTTTGATTTCCTTTCAGGTTAGATTCGTTGTACTGATGAACTGATGTAGATGTATATATATATATATATATATATATATATATATATATATATATATATATATATATATATATATATATATTTATATATTATATTTACATTTTATTATTACTGTCCAGTACCGTATTGTCAACACCGTTGTGTTGAGTAGATTTTCACATATTGATAAGGCATTTCCTCCTTATTCTTTGCCTTTTCCCGGGCATACTCGGTTGTTTATATATATATGTATATATATATATATATATATATATATATATATATATATATATATATATATATATATATATATATATATATATATATATATATATATATATATATATATATATATATATATATATATATATATATACATATATATATATATATAGAGAATAATACAGAGAGAGAGAGAGAGAGACAAAACGTTTATGTTTATGATAATGATCAGAAGATGATATTTGATTGCTGTTTGTTATAGTTTTAGCTCTTTCAATGCCTTTTCATAATCTGCCTCGTCATATGTTACTATGGCGACTTGCATTAAACATTAAACATTTTGAAAGTGGTCTTTTTAATCTAGCATATTCTTTCTAAAACTTCCAGTAGCAGCTATTGCGCCCTTGGAATTGTTAGATTACCTTTTCATTCCAGTTAGATTATTTCCAGTCGAGAATTTTTGGAATTTCATCGAGATTAGGCTCTCTATCCATTTTGAGTTATTAAATGTTCTACGAAATATGTCTCGCATTTGCTTACTTAAATTATCAAATTATAAGCTGGTAAATTATTACCAAATATAATAATATCGTCTAAGTAGACAAATCAAAACGAACCAATCGCTCCTGTTAGTACATGGTTTATTGGACGTTGAAATGTCGCTTTGACATTTATTGGCATTGGCCGAACGTCATTATCGTAAACTCAAAGTTTCGTTGAACTATTGAAAAGGCCGTTTTTTCACGATGTGTGGTGTCTATTTCTATCGGAGGGAAACCAGAATTAAGATCTAACGTCGAGAACAATGTCTCTTATACTGTTTAAAATTTCCTCTATTTAGGGAATAGGGTATTTATCAATAATAGTTTTTTTTTCAGTTTAGCTCATTTTACGAAAATCTATTATGACTCTGAGTTATCTTATTTGCGAAGCATCTTTTTTTTTTTTATTTGGAACTCCCAAAATAGGCGACAAATGCGGCTTATTGGAGGGAATTTTATTCACTCCATCTTGGAGCATTTCTAAAATTTGTTCCTCATTGCCTTTTTGAATATGATTTGGAAATCTAGAAGTTTTTCTGTACGTTAGCCTATAGTTGTTAGTTATAGTTTTATGTTTAAATGCGGCACACTTAAGGAGTACTTGTTGGTTATCATCAAGATCAATCAAGAAGATTATTTTTTTCATAAGGTGTAAAATGGTCCAACCTTATCAACATTTCTATTGATGGCTCATCATCTTTGAAGGGAATGGGGTTAAATCTTTCAAACTGATTTACATTTAGGTGAAAACTTTTGCCGCCCCGGTGTTGTTGTTGATTCTACAGTTTCTCAAATTTGTTACCCAAATTACTTCCTCTGCATTTCCAAACGATCCGGGGCAGTTTGAAATAAATGTTTCGGTTGTATTATATAACAAATTGATTCATAGTTAGTTCGTTCTCTTGTTCACTTGTCATTTTATATGCCATAATTGGCACATGTGCGTTTCATGTGCACATGTGCCAATAAATAGATCATTTCCTATTTATTGTTAAGAATTATGATGCATCGCCGAGTCCGGCGCCGTTGTCGCCTACACTACCGGGCCGTCCCGTCTTAATTAGGTGACGTGCCGTCATACTAAGTAATAAATAAAATATTTGGAATTTTGAAAATAAGTAACATTCTTATCACAATGCATCATTTACATGTGTAAGCTGCTTAAGTTGCGCCTGTAATTGTTCTGTAAAAGATAAGTGCTCGAGAGGAATAACAACGTTGGAGGGCACGTCCGGCAGAGAGACTGCCGGAAAATGGAAAAAAAACAGAAGTTATACATATATATAT
Organism: Anopheles maculipalpis; assembly: GCF_943734695.1. Classification (NCBI taxonomy): domain Eukaryota; kingdom Metazoa; phylum Arthropoda; class Insecta; order Diptera; family Culicidae; genus Anopheles; species Anopheles maculipalpis. Next base: position 20,127,044 of record NC_064870.1, on the reverse strand, counting down.
ATATATATATATATATATATATATATATATATATATATATATATATATATATATATATATATATATATTTATACGTGCTATACCCCTTTGCTATATATATACGTGTGCTTGTCGCTTTGACTCTATATCGTCTACTCGTCTACGTTCCTCCAACGCATAAGCAAATGTTATGAGCAAATAGAGAGATAAAGATAAGTCCTAAGAAGCGGCAAATCTGAAAGGGGAGAATAGAAAAGAGAATACACACTTCACCACTTCTCTACCCGTTTGAATTAGAGTTTCAAACGGCATGTTTAGGCTGTGTGGTTCTCTTCTCGCAGTTCGAAACAAATGAATACACACAGCTCTTTCCCTCACCGGTTATTTGAAACTCCTGCTTTCGCCTTTTCTCTACCTCTGTTTCTCTAAACCAACAGAATTTCGTTTCCTCTCACAGTTAAAAAACGATCGATTGTGATAATGAAGGGTGCATGCGTGATGCGGAAGTATTTTATTACTGTTGTTCATAATTCTTGCTTAAAGACGCAATTAGCCACGGGCGTTCGGCAGCTATGCTAGTCATCGTCAGACAGCTAACGTGCTTGTGATGAGTCTTGTTGGCTTTGGAAGGTGTATATGTATATTTTTGTTGTGGACCGATGCTTTTTATATATATATATATATATATATATATATATATATATATATATATATATATATATATATATATATATATATATATATATATATATATATATATATATATATATATATATATATATATATATATATATATATATATATATATATATATATATATACATGTATGTATGTATGTACATATCGAAAGAAATTGTACAGTCTGACTCAAAAGAAAAAAATAACCTTGTATTGCAGAAAGAATTTTTTACGTTCCATAGCTACATAACCTGGCCACAGTTACTGATATCTTCCAAACTCTTTTTATTTTCCAACATCGTGATATACGCACAAAAGTGTTCTGTGTAAAACGCGGGCTCGTTTAATTTTTGGTTTTTCGTTTTATAGAGGTTTTGAGTCTCTGAGACTACATTCACCTCTCTCGCGAACTCGTTTTTATGTTGCCAGAGTCGAGACGACAATAGTCCTTTTCCGGAACCAGCGTTACTGTTCTACTGTGCATGCTTCTATAGCCTCTTAAGTTTGGTTTGTGTTTTTACCATGATTTGAGAAGGGAACAAGATTTGGCTTCTCATACGAAACTGTAGTTTTGCTGATGTAATGCAGTCTAATAGATTTTAAAATGTCCCAATTCAACTATAACAATAGTTGCTTTTTCGAGGTTCTTGTGATCGAGAACAATAGCGAAAAAACGTTAAAAATAGCAGCACCAATGATGAACAGCAGTGCCTTAAACATCGTAAACGCTACCGCATGCTCCCTGACGCATTTTGTTGGTTGATTGTTATTATTGTTATAAATATTTAAAAGCATAATTAAGAGCACCCCACAATAGTTTCGACTTTGAATTACGGACGATAATGAAACAGAAGTAGGGATCATATGCCATGAAATGGATTACGTACTTTCGTATGAGAGAAAAAAAAATAGAGGAACAAATTGCAACGTCATTACAACTTCGAATAACATTGATATGCCATTGCATACGTAGGATATTTACTGTTTGTGGTGCTGCCTGGACTGATTCGTGTGCAGCTTTATTAACTATTATTCCATTTACGTGTACCTTTGTATTATGAACGATCTTATAAAAAACCATATTCTAATTACATAAATATACGTTCCATATTGATCAGTTTTATTTTTTTAAATTTTGAGGCTTGCGAATGACGGCTTGCGCCGTATTGTCAACACCGATGTGTTGACTGTTCTTCTTCTTCTTCTTCTTGGATTAACGACGTTTTCATTTACCAAACTCTTCCGGGCTGATTCGATTCTTCGTTTACATTTTGCCCTGGAAACAGTCAAAAGCTCGACGGCTTGTCACGTTCGATTACTCAGTATTCCTTGGTCATGTTTCCACTTATCGAGCTTCCATAGTGGGTGCCTAACTTACCGATAAATGAACTCGGTTTATTTTCTCTTGGTTACGTTTTACAATATTCAATTGAGTTATTTACATTTTCGAACAAGGCAAATTTTTATTTAATTTTTTTTTTTAGAAGTATTTATTGAGGAAATTTTGTCAATAGGATAAGCCTTTTTTTAATGTGTTTTGAACTGTCGGGCTAACATGTGTCTTGCTTTCCATACAAACTGACGGTCTAAACTAGCCTGTGCCAAAAGGATTAAGCCGCCCGGACACAAAGCATACTTGTAGCCGGGAACGTTTTACGATCATCGATCTTCCTTTGTTCGTGTATGCTATCGACCGCTGACAAGACAAGGGTACAAGTATGCCCCGAGTAGGTAGGTTTAAGTTTAGTTGGTAAAATTTAGTTGCTTAAATTATTGCAAACATGGCTAGTAGAAAGATAAAACTATTGCTTAAATTTATCTGTATAAATTGCTGATTGGCAAGATTCTAAGAAGGCGGTTCTGATGCAGTTTGTCGGGTGATAGGATTATCGCAGTGTCTAGTTGTTGTCCATGGCAATCGGTGAGCATGTGACGAACAGTGATGTCAACGCCACAGAAGATGCAGAATGGAGGACTGGATTTGTTGAGGATGTAGGGAAGGGTCAAGTGTGTATGTCATATTCAAAGCTGGGAAAAGACCCGTTGATGGTGGCTGGATTCGATATCTTCCCATGAAACTGCCATTTCCAAATGATGTAAACAAAGTTAAGTGGTCGAAGTTAGACAGCTTCATTGCACCTATTTCATTGTGGATTTGGATTTTTTTATCTTCTTTTTGCAGTAATATGCATTTATACCATTGCGAATCTAAGCATTTCATCCTAAGAAACAAAGATAACGATATTCCTGAAGAATCCAAGATCTGAAAAAGGAGCACACGCTGGAGTTATCTTTAAAATAAACAGTAGCTGAAACGGTTGCTGTTACCGCAGAAACCGGGAGGCTTCATGGCTCTTTCATGTTGCATAAACCTACCACATCAAATTTACTGATCGGCAGTATCTTTGTTATTTCGAAACCTTGTGAGCCCCTTCATGGTCGCTTAGTCCAGGCGTCGTTAAACCCGCTCTAGCACATACATTAGCTGTTCTCGAGGTGGAATTTTCGGAAGTGTGGTGATGCAGCAATCCTCCCTGATACTACTAGTGCGTGCTTGGTGCATCAATGAAGGAACGCCCTTTCTGTAGGAGATTAACCGGGGGTTTATTGCCGCTGCTGGTGTGCAATGCGCAAGTGATTAAGATATTTCTGATCGTTGTAGGCGCTCAGCCATCAAAATCAACATTACAAATTGATCTCGGAAATTTTTTTTTTTTTTTTTTACTGGCGTGTATTATGTTTTATAAAGAACCTGATTTTGATTGTCCGAAGTGTTGACATAAACTATCAGTTTCCTCAGATGCGTAATAAGACTTGCGTGCGAGAGAGCGTTTCAAGCATTATTGAATGCCCGGTACTGCCGAGTAAAAAACTGATGCTACTGCTGTTACACTTTTTAAGAGCGTATTTCATCTAAATAAATAGCAAACATTCATTAGTCTTATGTTCCAACGCTATTTCATAAAAGTGTACGCAAACCATTCACTCATGAAACGGTCTAGCGGCATCATATGTATCACCTAGAGAAGTGTTCCACAAGCTCAGGTAGCTATGAGTATCAAATCTAATTAACCTATCCATCATTAATTTTCACATAGGAAAAATGTTTATCCTCAAGGTCAAACGCAAACAGCATACAACAAAAACGAAAAGCGCTTATGAAAAAAGGTAATGACTACGAATGGAAGAGATATACATATATCTAGAGTTATACAGACAATTGCCGAGAGTGGAGGGGGGACGAGAGTGCTTTTTTGGCACTCTCGATTCTCAATTCAAGTTTCGACTCAAACACAAGAGAGTTGTCAATAATTTCGGCCGCCGAAACTGAGTCGAAATTTGAGTCAAGATTTTGACATTTCGATTTTTTATTTTTTGCAATTGGTGTAATTAGTCACAATTATACATCAAATGTCAAACGGTTCAGGATGTGTCTAATAAGACTGGTGACACAGCTCCATCTTTTCGATTTTTTCACATGGCCCTGTCAGAATTTATATGCGATTTGACGCACATTAAATTTGATGGTGAAAAAGTTCTTTGTCGAAATGTGAAAATGCGGTTCACAAGTAGAAATAACCTGTAAAACGCTGTAAGGTCCTAAAAATGTTGGTTCAACTTGCTAACCGTTTCATTTTTTTACAAGCATTGGCTTCCTACTTTAAGTTCCTTAGGTTCCTTACAAGTTTTATTATATTTTGATTCTGTAGCGTGCTTGTTACTTTTAAACCTATCTTTAACATCTTCTTCTTTTTGGTGTTACGACCTTCTCCGTAATGCCAGCCAACGAAATGGCTTACTGGACTTGCCGATACCACGTAGTTGGTTAGTCAGTCCTCATTACGGGGGGACGATCCGGATGGGATTTGAGCCCCGGTCCTGCCGTTTGAAGAGCCGCACCGCTTTCGCTCAATGATTTATTTAAATAATATGTTTATGTCCTACGCATAATGGTCACAATCTACCGTGATTTTTCACACAAGTTTGCATGATATAAATCCCTTACAACTTGTTGGTCTTTATTACTATTTAGCCCCCTTTGTCCAATGTCTCATCGCTTTTTGTATCATATCTCTTTGTTTTGGTGGGACAGGGAGGAGGGGGTAAAAAAATCCGGTATTAGCGTTACGTAATTTGTGGACCACGCTTAAAGCTAAAAATATCGTTGAACAACAAACATATTTTGTATTTTTCGTCCTTCGCCAGGTGTGACAAATTTAATCCTCGAATAAGTTGTTTGACACGTGCAATATTATTTTGACATTGCTCCAATTCCTTTTTTTTATTCATAAAGGACGGCCAGGCCGTATTGCTATTGCTTCAATTCTATTATAAAATAATTCTCAGCGGATTCCATTGTTGGTTTATGTTTCTTAATAAAGTAAGGTTCATTAGCAATAAGACCTGGCCGTCCTTTATGAATAAAAAAAAACAAGTAACGTTCATTTGCTGAACTCATTGTTCTAACAAGAATCATTCCAATAGCGGGTTTTGGTAAACTATTGGCAAGCACAACGTTTTCTCATGATAATATGGCATTGTACGGTCATAATTAATTAAAAATACATAAATAAAAACATTTTATGATTATTATCCGCTCATTACTACACATTTAAGCAGCTTCTGAATCTACGTATGCACTAATCCGGTCCGCGAAGGTATATAAAAACTATTAGGTGGACATGGCTTTAAATTATTTTAAAAAACTAGTTTCAATAAATCCATTAACATTCGGTGATAAATAATTAATTACATGAAACCGAATGGAATAACAATTGTTATCAAAAGTCGATGTAGTATCGATACTATAGTCTGCGTATTTCCGCTGAGGTCCCTGACTGTTAATTCAATACGAGGATTAATACGTAAATTATAACGATCGTCGCATCGTCTTTTTTCACACATGTTTTTGACGCTCCGTACCTCCTATCTAAAGGCTGCGGTCAACGAGAGCTTTCAAACACAAAATTTCAGGTTCTCATCACTGTTAGTGAGATTGTCTCGTTTTGAAATCGCTTTTTGAGAACCTGGGGCATTCACAACCTACTTACACGAGGCAATGGATAAAAAAATGAAATCAAAATTATACTATTTTTTTTACAGTTTCGCATCGATTTCATCGAACAGTTTGAAATTTCCCGTGGTCCAGGCCTTCAGATAAATGTAACTGCTTCAAAAATCAATGTCAAAGTTCACGTTTTTTAACGACAGATTGATTTTACATCCTTTTGTACTAACGATTCTCTATCTTTTGCACTAAATAAAAGAACTGTAAATAAAGCATCGTAAAAAAACATTTTAATTGGAAAATCAACCGGTTAAATAAATATTTAAAGTACAATGGTAATCAATTCAGTGCTCGGTTTTCTAATTTGGGGGTCTACGATGACTTAAGCCTGTTTTTTATATGTGTATTTGACGTTTTGAGGCTCAAATGCTGATTGCTCTCCATATAATCTGACAATTAAAACTAGCCTGCGCCAAAAGCGTTAGTTTTTTCGTCGAGCAACTAAACTAAAACTTAGATTGGAACAGATATCAGAAAAATCGTTTTTTTTATTATGAGCTTCTTTGGCAAGGTCAACTAGTCGACGAAGTCAACGATGTGCTCGATGTAAACAAAAGATTTGTTTTAGAAAATATGACTATAAAAAGCTAGAACTTGCAGATGTGCATTTACAATAAGGCCATTATTTTTGTTTGTTTTGAGAGTAATTGGAAAAGTTAAAGACACAGGTAAAAGTGATATATAATTAAAATATGACTTCGAAGAATCACTTGGACATTGAACTAACAATATTTTGTATAGTTTTATAACCGATTTGCTCCCCGCATTTCGTTTTGCATGGTTTGAGGTACTTTACATTGCTGAATTGAACTAAATTCGTCCTTATTTTTGGGCTGTCAATTTTGAATTACCTTTAATGCGTGCGTATACCCTGTACACTTTTGGATTTTTAAAAAATATCATTAAGCACTGCCTTCTCTGATCTGTATTTTTCGTTTGTATGTTTTGTATGTATGATTTTGACAGTTCTGCCACGTTTAAAATCACAACATCAACCAGGCTAGGAGTGACAATTTGTTTTCGGAGCTGCACCAAGTGTTTTTGTCCATATTGACCATGTCCATGTTTGTCGAGTAGCGTGCATGTATCAAATTTTGTTCGCGCGACGGAATAGACGCTGCGGAAACATTGCGGATGTTACAAAAAAGCCTTCGGGGAAGAGTCTATGTCTATGTAAAATGTGTACAAATGGTACAGTGATTTCAAGGATGGCCGGTGAGAAGGTCGAAGACGAGGACCGTCCGGGGAGACCATCCATCTCGTCCGACGACGGCCCTGTCGTCCAAATCAAGAATTTGGTGGTCAATAATCGTCGGTTGACGATACGAGACCTTTCGGAACCTCCATCCGGTGAAAGTGGCCGGATTTGTGGAAAAACAACAGCTGGTTTTTTCACCACAATAATGCGCCCTTCCATACGGCCATCAATTTGAGGGAGTTTTTTGCAACCGGCCGTATACGCCAGATTTGGTACCAGCCGACTTCTGGCTGTTCAGCATGCTAAAACGGTCGCTTCGGGGACACCGTTTTGACATTATCGAGGAGATAGAAGCCGCAGCGACGGCGGAACTTAAGGACATCCCAGCATCCGCGTTTTCCACGTGCTACGAGGTGTGGGAGAAAAGATGCAAGAGGTGCATTGCATTGGGAGGGGATTACTTCGAAGGTGATGACCTTCATTTGGCTTAGTAAAAGAAACCATTTAAGAAAAAAAACGCAAGTCACTTTATTTTTTCGGGCACAATAGCATATCAAAAGTCACACTGACTGACAAAGAGCCGGCTTCTACTTCAAAGCAGATATGGCATGAATTTTCGGAAAGATAGCAGGATTTCTTGCAAAATACAGATAAATATCCACTATGATAGTAAAACTATGATAAAATGCCAATTATTACCATCCGGCAAACGCAGAAGCTATCAAAAATTGTTTATAAAGAAAAAATATATTTCTTCAGTGCGGCTAAACGAATCCTGCATAAAATTATAATATACGATTCGACACCCCTGAGCTTGCATGATAGCAATATCACCATGAATACATTTTGCATGAACATATAACCTAACAGAATATTGTAAGCAAGAAATAATTTTAGCTTAGACAAAACCATGAACTAGAAAAGGTAACGTATAGTCAGGGGAAATTCAGAATGAATACAGTTTCTTCATAGAATACTTAATTCAAACAAACACTATGTAAAGCATTCTGATTTTTATTGAAGATTTCATAAATTAGACTTAATATCATAATTAAATATTGTACTTCGATAGGTATAAGTAATGTTCACATAAATCACATAATATCGAAATAGTAGCTATATTGATGCTATCACAATTCTCCAATGGTTCATGAAATCGCGCATTAGTCCAGAAGGACGTAGGAGACTATATTTATAAAATGCGTATTGCTACGTAAATTTACAGGCAAAGTATTACAGTCTGATAAGTCTTCTGCACATTTACTGCATAGTTTAAAATAAGTAGCCTTAGAATTAGGTAAGAAATGATAAAGAATTCATGCAATTGCACAGTAGCTCAAATAGGACAGTCAATAGCCACGTACGCAATTCGAATGCGATACAGCAGGATAGCGAATTAAATATCATTACCATTTAACGATAATTAATTTGTAGGACGTGATTAGTATAAAAAGGGCATCCGGTGATCGCAATAATGGGTCGCGTTCAAGTAAGAACACCGTTTAAGATGAAGAAGGCTAAAGTACCTAAGTGCTGTAAAAAGGAGTTTTCTAAATAAACGACTGGGTGTAAAGAAAAACAAAACAAGTTGTAACGTAGTGTAAGATGCGTAGCGTAGAAGTAATGATCGAAAGAAAACTACAAAACATTGCTATTGAAATTATATAAATATATCCATTGTACAGTTCCCGAAACATGTGCAGACGCTAAAAAAAATGTAGTGAGAAATGGATCTTTTTGCAATATGGATAAACGATAGACGAAACGAGGATAAACATTTTTAAAGAAAAATTCAAATCCCATCCAGATCGTCCTCCCGTAGTGAGGGCTGACTTTACAACTACGTGGTATCGGGCAAGTCTAGTAAGCCATTTCGATGGTCGGCGTGACCTAGAAGGTCGTTAAGCCAAGAAGAAGAGAAATATTATAGAATTATAAACATATTTTTTTAAAGATTTTTCCTATGCGCCCGTTCACTGTAAACAAAATTGCTAGATTATGTTTGGTTACGCTTGTAATGTTCCGTTGCACAGCAAAGGGTGATGTGGGGAATGGCGGAGTGTGCGATGATATGTTGATCTATGTCCTGAGCATATTACGGGTTTTTAATTTTGTAAATTACCTTTTTTTAAAGCGATTTGTTAAAACTTGTGATGTAGGCTGTAAAGATAATCTAACAATTATCAATGGAATTTGATTGGCACATTTCAGTACAATTTTGTTATGCAATGCGATGGTAACCGTAATAATATGATATAAATAAAAAATGCTATACGATTTTTGATTGAACTTTTTGTGATTTTTAATTATAACAGTTATCTTCAGTATCATTAAAAGAAACCTCTTGTTTCTGATTATCATTATACCCTCACTACCAGTAGTATAGTTGTTATAGGAATAATTTTTTCTTCTTTTTGCTCTTAATTATTTTAAGGTGGAAAAGACGAGGATGGCAATAGTATTAAAAACGGTCTGGGGCTCAATACTTCCTCTGGTTTGAGTAAAAAGCAACGAAAAGCACGCACCGCCTTTACTGATCATCAGCTTCAAACTCTTGAAAAAAGTTTTGAAAGACAAAAGTATCTGAGCGTACAAGACCGTATGGAATTAGCAAATAAGCTCGGGCTGAGCGACACGCAGGTGAAAACGTGGTATCAAAACCGAAGGTAAGTTTTTAGGATACGCTTTTAATAGTATGGTCAAATACTGCCGTAATAAAGGTTATCTGTGTATGTACCGTACTGGTCAAAATAAATCATACACGCGCATCAAAAATGGTTTTTGGGTCCCAATTTAATTGTTTTTTTTTTTAACACATGCAATGTTTTATTACAAAAAGTTAAAGCATTACTAATGCTTTTAGCAATGAAAATATAGCGAAAATGATAAACAATTCATAACATTCGTTCATGAAAAAAAGAATGCAACCGCGATTACTTAAAGAATGGAAAAAATGAATCATGCAATTCGAATTTAATATTTTTACCGTTCCAACGAGACGCCCTCCAACAATCTATCTTATTTGTGACAGTCTATTGTTGGGAGGCGTATGACTTTTTCGTTATGCGAAATCAGGTGATTGGCGATCGCAAAAAGGGAATAAATGTCCGGAAAATTTCTAAAAAAATACTCGATTTCGATTCGTACATTACAACTCATATGGCAAAAAAAAAAAAAAAAATGAAACACATAGAATGCTCCGCATGTTATCTAGACAAGGACAGAATTCTGTGACAAGCTATCACGGGAGCATGAGAATCATTAGGATAGCTAAGCAAAATCCAAAGGTGACACTTTATTTTTTAATTTATAATCAATTATAACCGAGTATGCCCGGGATAAGGCAAATAATAAGGAGGAAATGCCTTACTAATAATATTGTAAAATTTATTCAACACAAGCGGTGTTGACAATATGGCACTGGACCATCATAATCAATTGTAAATAAATAAAAATAAATTATAATCAATTATGACGGCACGTTGTCGTATTGTCAAAAGTTGAAGCTGTACTTTACGAAAAATTAAGAAATTCCTTCCTTCTTCTTGGCTTAAGGACCATCTAGGTCATGGTCGGCCATCGAATGGCTTACTAGACTTGCCGAACTCACACAATTGGATAGTCAGTTCTCACTACGCGGGGACGGTCCGGATGGGATTTGAACGTCGGTCCTGCCGTTTGAAGACCGGCGCTGCTGTCGCCTATACCACCGAGGCGCCTCCAACGACATACAAAAAGAAATTATTCAATCTAAATGTCAAGCGCCGTACCATACGCCAGAGTCAACCAGAATGGAGAATGGAAAACTGCGTAGGAGAACTTCGATCCTGGATATGAACAGAAGCGAGCTTAAAGTGTGAGCACGTTGGTTTTTCAGGTGTGTGAAGTTATGGTTGATCCGGTGCTATTGTTGTGGCTATTGTGGATGATGGTTGATTGATTCTGGTTATAGACAAACAAAGTGATGTTTTGGCTATAATCGACTTTTTATCGTTTCGAGACTGTAAAAAAAAAACGAAATATTGTTAGGACAGCACACACATCAGTCCTTCGCTGCTCTCGAGACTGAGACTGACTGATTTGGAGAAAACTATATTGTGGAAATCGTCTGCCTCCATTTTACAGCAGTGTTGAAATTGGCATCGAGTGTTGTTGCCCCATCATCGGATCACCCATGGCGCTACAAAACACGCTTAATATATCTTCTTCTTAGCTTAATGACCTTCTAGGTCATGCCGGTCATCGAATGCCTTACTAAACTTGCCGATACCAGGAAGTTGGATAGTCAGTCCAAGGGTCTGGAATGGAATTTGAACCCCGGTCCTGTCGCGTGAAGATCAGCGCCGCTGTCGCATATACCACCGGGCCGGGCCCAACTTGAGATATAGACAACACAACATATAACAAAAAATGAATGGTGGAAAACGAATAAGGATTCGAAGGATACAGCCTTTCTCAAATCACAGGACAAGTGTCTTCATGTTTAAAATCCATGGTCGATTTCGACAGAATGAACAATCCGAACAATACGTCTTACTGTTCAATTTAAAATCGCAAACTGTTCCAAACACGGAACCACCTGCTCTATGACCTGCAAACGAATCATAGGACAAGATCGTTGTGTCTGACGAATTGGTAGATGAACCTCATGTACGTGAGGTCTCCAGTAGCCAACACTTGTCTAAATTATGTACCCGGTCGTCTGCCAATATGCTCGACTGCGCTCAACAAGGAGGGTCTTGCGGTTTCAAATTCCACGCAGGACCACAGAAGGTGATCCACATCGTGGAATCCGTCATCGCAGCCACACACTTTTGTCTGAGCTAGAGTTATACGTTTTAGATGAGTATTCAACGCAAAATTCAACGCAGCTTGTACCTTGTTCAAGAGGTACCTAGCACCCCTGCCGTTACGAAACTCAAACTGGGTATCTGAAAGGAAGTTGTTAGCTTCCAACCATTCCAACAGTAATAGAATCATTCTTTCAAGGAGCTTCCTCAGAGACGAAAGGTATGATATCGGCCGCTATCAATCGTGTCGTGATGTCGGTTTTCCAGAATTCAAAATTCGTTGTTTAAGTCTAAACTCTAGTCTTCGCTGTTAAAGTTCAACAGCGAGACGCTATGTTGGAATATTGTTGAAGATTCGTAACACACGTTTCTTACCCATGTCGGGAAGATTTTGTAGAAATTTGCTGCTAATCTGATCCAATCCTGAGGAAGAATGTTTGCTTTATAGGAGAGCAAGCGATAACTCAACCATAGTGAACGGTGAGTCCATGTTAGGGTCACTGTCAGACGCATTTTGTGTGAAGTTTTGCGCAGGAACGAAATCGGGGCAAAACTTATGGGCAAAATCATTCAGCCACTCGCCAGAAAAGCTTTTGTTCTCATTGATGTTGTTGCTGTTTCGCATCCTTCTAGCCATTCTCCAAAGCGAATTTAGTGAAGTGGAAGAGTCTAGGTTATTGACATATCAACTCCAATAACCCTTTTATTCGTCTTCTACAGGGTTTTCTACCACCACTCCAATCCTTTATATTTTTCATATGAAGAACGCGAGCCGACGTCCCGGAATACCTCTTGCTTCTTGTTAAAAGCCGCTTGGCAATTCTTGTCCCATCAAGGAGTGGAAGGTTTTTTGAATGTTTTTGGTTGTTGGGAACAAGATCGAACAAGATTTGTTTGGGCCTCAAGATCGCTTTATTATAAGATTATAGCTGAAACAATTTTTTCGTACTCCTGCACTGAAGACAAATCTTCCAAGTCAAGAGAAAGCGAAGCGGCCACTAATTCACCGTAACTCGTCCTGTCGATGTTTCTCGTTAAGTCACATTTAACGGCGATTCTAACTACATCCTCGCTTGATGTAGGAAATTTCTATCGGAGAGTGGTCACTGCCGGCAGGGTCCTGGATCTCCTTCCAACTGAAATCCAGGGCCATCGCCGATGGACATAGGGACAGGTCCTGTGCACACGCCCTACTCTTTGGTGTCTGCATCCTAGTTGCCTTTCTTGAGTTGAGCATAGAAAACCCAAATCTGTCGTAGATGTCCCGGATAATGAGAGCGCAAATGTCATCCTTATCACAGGCACAATCGGCTCCGTGGGAGTTAAAATCTCCCAGGATCAAAAGCGGTCCAGTCAAGATCGCTGCTAAATTTCCAAGATCCTCTTAGAACTTTTCATTTTTTTTTTCCTTTGCTTTGTTGGCTTTCAGGAGGATATCAATTTATGCATCCGTCACGTGAAGCGTTTGCTTTGATTGCGACATTTTCAATCATGTCTTGTCCGCGGATAGGTATTCTGGTGAAAGTGTGATGCTTTCGAGCACCAATCAGTAAAAGCACCAAAGCCTTTTCGCCACGAGCACTTTAACCTTTGGCGCACCTGAAGAGTACCTGAAGAGGATATTTAACAATATCCTCTTCAGGATATTCGAAGTCCTCGATAGCGCCGGTGCTCCGTAAATTCTGGATCCGCCGCAAATTACGTTGGCTTGATCCCGGCCCTTTGCGGTGACCTTGATCTTGTTTGGGCGCATCCGAAACACATCGCAACGCCTGGGTACTTTTTGAACAACGGTTGATAAGCACGTGTTCGGTGTTCCAACAAAAGCTCGTTAGCTGTTGTCTGCAGGGCATTATTTGTCAGCGGAGCACTCTTTGACAAAGTGACACTACTACACGTGGCCTTCGATTTCGAAGGCCTTTCGTCTAGTGCAACTTTTTTCGCACCGGTATAATTTTTTGCAACGGTCTTAGGACGCCCAGGCTTTCGTTTTGCCTCCCTAAAATAATCATTCTTCCGATCCGAGTCGAAAGCATCTTACTCTACCGCCATGGTAGGGCCGTGGACAACGGTGCGGATAGGGAAGGATAACACTTACTTTGGCACACGATGCACAAATAGACACGCTCATTCACACAGACAAACACTAAGCCTGCTACAAGGGTTGATCGATGCGATAACGCTGCGTCGATACGCTTGCTTATCGCAACGATCAGCAGGTACACACACTCACAACACAGAAACACACGCCACTCGATCGATAGGGATAACGGAACAATCTCCGCACGAATACCGAAGAAAGATGGTAATCGCGTTGACTACGCAATCGCACTCGGGAACAATAATCACTTTCTACCGTATGCAAAAATTCCGTAAAAATAACTCCGTGCGAAGCATATCCTCTCGCTACGGAAGCTGGAGGCATACTGGAAGAATGTTTTGTCGTAAGTATTTTGTTAATTGAGATATTGAACATTATACACACATGTGGAAAGGAAATGATGTATGTTTAGTACTGCAGATACTAGATGGATAGACTATTCAAATGTAAACCTTATAGTGATTTTTTATGATAAACGATCAACGTGATTATTATGATTATTATACGTAAATATTATGTTTTCCTTATTCCACACACAAAACGTACGCAGTAAACACTGCATTGACCACAGTTTAAATAAAATGCGACACTTAATACTTTATAACCATTCTCGGACACCAGTATGTCCGAGATTAATGTTAATTATTTTAGCCACACATGGCCTTGACGTTCCGTCATGCTCAATAATTAATAAAATAAAAACAATGTTTTTATGTATTTGTTTTTTTATTTCTTTTAATATTTTTGAGTATGATGGCTTACGCCGTATTGTCATATTATTTATTTAGCTTAAAATGCTCCTACTAATAAAATACTATTTGTTTTGACAATATGTTAGACAGCCGTCATACTCAAATACACGGTGTGCATAATAAATTTGACAGTTGCTGTGGCTATTCAAAATTTTGTTTTTGCTTTAACGAAGCAAATAAGAAAAAAAAGTTTTTTTACGAAGTTTAGCTTATCATGTTGGCTGCACAAATTACTCAAAGTAACCACCCTCGGCATCGATGACCGCTTGTATCCGCTTCCGGAACCTGGAGCAAGCCCGGGCTACCATTGCCCTGGGTAGGGCCGTAAAAAAGATCTTAATTTTTAGCACTAATTCTGCTTATGTGGATGTATGATTGGTGTCCCATGCTCCATACGAAATAGTCCATCGGGTTGTGGTCCGGAGAGCTAGGATGCCAAACATTGGGGGTGGTAAAGTCGTAAAAAAAGTCTTTAAGTCCTTTTTGCGATTTAGCGGCCGTATGACATTTGTTGCCGAATCTTGTTGCCACAGATACGGCCTACTGTTGGCTTGCGAATATCCTTCGCCGTGTTTAATGCACACTGCACCACCGGCTTGATGTCCCGGTTTGTGTATCCGGCGCGGATCATCAAGTTACACGTAATTCGCTTCTATAGTTCAGGCGGGTTCCATTTATTAAGTTCTCTCGAAATATTTTTCACTGTTTCCTTGTGGCTTTCGAATGACGTATCGTTTGTTTTGATACGATAACTCAATCACGAACTATTAACGAAATAGCCAAGTGTAAAATTTATTTTGCATATGGTGTATATTTATTTATTTAAAATTAATTAATTATGACGGTCCAGTGCCGCATTGTAAACACCGCTTGTGTTGAGTAAAACATGGTGTATATATAAAATACTTTTTATCTTCTTACAACACAAGCGATCTAACCGCCGTTATTCTGTAGTAAGGACTGAGTATCCAACTATGTTGTGTGTTGAGCTAGAATCATAAGGCCAGCATGATCTAGCTGGTCGTTAAGACACAAAAGGAAAGAAAAATACATTAAATCTGATTGAACTGACTCGCGAGCTGGTCAGCAATTTGCTAGCGCAATTGGTTCATCCAAGAAATTTATTTATTTAACAACTTCAATTCAAGTTCGCGGAAGTTTCTATGCTTAGATAATTTTCTCTGTTCTACACATAGCTAGAGACCGTTGTTGAGCGAACTGTTTTTTTGCGAGAAAGGGCTCAAAGATTAAATTGTTCATCCAAAGAAACTAAAAGAGGACTAAATCCAAGGAGAAAATGCCTTGGTAAGTTTCAGCACACGCGGTGTTGACTTAATGGCAGTTGGCCAGAATATGGCAGATAATTAAAAAATGGATTTTTGGTGATTTAGGAACTGAAATGGAAGCAATACGGCCAGGACGTGGCTTTCGAAATAAAAAAGGAACTGAAATGGTTGTAGTGAAGATGTTTTGGTTGATGCCATTTTTAAGAAATGTTTATAAATACATCTTAAATTATACATGTACTCTAAATTGTCAAGTACATCTAGAGGATTTGACGAGAAAATTTGTCTTTCTGTTAATAGTTCGCATAATCTTAAACAGAATGTTAGAAGGCTCTCATATCTTTCTGTTTCCAAAGCCAAGAGATTAAAAAGAAATTCTTTACACATATATGAAAAAAAAACATGGAAGAACTTTGACAAATATTATGAATTAGGATGAGATGCCTAGTCATTGTTGTGGTTTTTTTACTTAGACATCACAAGCGGTATTGACACAACTGCGATGATACCTACCTGTTGTTTTGAGATTTACGTAGCATGTCGAAAACCTACTTGGAACTAACCAAATCTAAAGATGGAAGAGATAAAAAAGGGATTCCTAAAACAATATAAACCACCGGGGTGCGGCCCGGTATTCATTAAGTCGTGGTAAAACTGTCAGCTTGTTTTTTAATTTTTAGTCATATTATTTATTAGTTTTAGATGTTGTGTTTACTAATGTTTGGGCCTGGAAATTCGTTGTCCAATCTTTGCGCTGGGTAAAAAACTGAAGAGAACTAGCCTACTGTGGTGTCAGAAATCGAGTGTTTATTCAATTATCGATTGGAATTGCTTCGGAATTTGTCTGATCCACAACTCATCAGTAGGTTAGCCCATCGTTGCGGTCTGCTATTGTTGTCAAGGTCAGGCTATGGTGATGGTCAGTGCTCTTACTATTGGTTGTGCTGTTGCTAGCGGTTGGCAACACTAAAAATGATTTGTTGGCAGTTTGGCTGAGTCGCGTTCTTAGACATTAACGGTGCAAATCCGGTGGTGTATGAGGATACATGTTCAACGTTTTTAAATATGTCAATTTTGTGTAACTAAAGGCTTTCAATAGATAAGTGTTTAAGAGTAATTGTAAGTGTATGTGTATGTGTACATGTAAGTGTAAGTGTAAGTATAAGTTTAAGTGTAATTGTAAGTGTTTTTTTTTATTTCGTAAAGACGACCAGGCCGTGTTTCTTAATCTAAACTTATATCTATGCTCACAATACTTTTAACTTATATGCTATACGGAGGGCAGACATTTCCTTTTCCCTCAGTTTAAGTGCACCTTTCCTCGAGCGAAGTTGATTGTGGATGTTTTTGCTGCCAGGTATCATTCTGATATTGTTGTCCTCTCTGGTTCCAGGGGATTAGCGTCTGTTCGAAGCATCGTACCGTGGAGACTTGGCACTGGCTGGTCACGTGGTCAATTTCGTGGTATCCGTTGCTAAAGCTTCAACCCGTCAATCGGCGCTTCCTATACGTTGAAGGTGTACATTCATCGCATTGTGGTTCGACATAGTTCTAAGCACCATGCGAATGAACGTATGATCGACCGGGAGCCCGTGAAAGCAGGGACGTAGGGAAACCTGTGACGAAGGCGAAAGGCTTTCGTAGGATTTTCTTTAAGCAGATTTTTTCATTTTCGATCCAAAATTTAATACTGTTTGAATGAAGCTAGGGATCCATACGGTCTACATTGGCCATATGCATTCCTCTTTTCTTACAAATGCAGTTTGCAGACTCTGTCCCATCAATGTGTAGGAGGTTTATTAAAATTCCCTCGTTGGTGGGAATCTGTAAGTCTGTATAAAAGATCTGTAAGTGAGAGCGATTCCAGAAGGGCCTAACGACAGGCACCTCGCCTTTTAAGCTCTACTTTGGTCTTCTTATACACTGGGCATGATTTAAGTTCATGCCAGAGCATTTTGCACTGATCACATATGGATCGCACCGTGGTGCAATCAAGATAAAAGTGCTGGTCCTGGCACTTTGTGCACGTGAGCCTGATGCAGCAAAATTCTTTCGTGTGTCCGATCTGACTACATTTCTTACAGGTGGGAGCCTTGGAGATAAAAGACCCTCATAAACAAGAAATCCTGGCAGTGTGGTTCCCTCAAAAGTTAACCCGTTTTGAAGAAGAATAAAGAGGTCCTGCTGTTCGTCAGCAACTCTGCGGCAGTGGAAGAGCACGTGTTCGTATGTTTTTTTTTGGGTCATGCAAGATGGGTACCTAGAGGAGCTCGTGTGATGATATTTACATAGGTAGCTCCTAAAACATCCATGGCCGGTAAGGAATTGAGTGATTAAGACGTTCACTTCTCAATGCTTCCTACCAATCCATGCCGCTATATTTGGAATTAAGGCATGTGTCCAACAACCTTTTTTTAGAGAGTTCCCATTCAGCCCCACTTCCCCATGGATAGACTCGCTCCGACGTTTGATTCTCCTTGACCGCCACAATATGCGCCCAGTTTTCAGTATTATATCGCAAGGGTGACATATATACATCGGTGAAAAGACGTCTGCTGTTACTCTTGGGGCCACCAGTGTTAAGCATAATCAACACCAGTGTATCAGCAGCCTTAGTAGCATTGCTGTAGGTGTACTCCAGGTGCTTCCGGAAGTTAAGGCGGTCATTGATGACCACACCCAGGTACCTGCCACCTTCCAACTAAAATCCAGGGCCATCGCCGATGGACATAGGGACAGGTCCTGTGCACACGCCCTACTCTTTGGTGTCTGCATCCTAGTTGCCTTTCTTGAGTTGAGCATAGAAAACCCAAATCTGTCGTAGATGTCCCGGATAATGAGAGCGCAAATGTCATCCTTATCACAGCCACAATCGGCTCCGTGGGAGTTAAAATCTCCCAGGATCAAAAGCGGTCCAGTCAAGATCGCTGCTAAATTTCAAAGATCCCCTTAGAACTTTTCAATTTTTTCCTTTTTATTGTTGGCTATCGGGGGGTAGTCGGTGCAATCTGACTGCACTTTGAACCAGTCGTCACCCTTGGCATGTATGACCGGTCAATCGGTATCCGGACGCCTTCTAGAATGAGGGCCTATCCTCAAACGTGACACGGATTGAGGAGGTCGGAACATTTTTTTTCCTCTTTTGCTGAGGTGTCTTGATTGAAAAGCTGTTTTGCCTCAAGCACTTTTGTATTAGGTATACCTGGGGCCTGAAAAGCGCCCATGCCATATTTTACAATATCCTCTTAAGGATATTCGAAGTCCATGATAACGCCGGTGCTCCGTAAATTCTGAATTAGCCGCAAATGACGTTGGCTTGAGCCAGGTCCTTTGCAGCAACTTTGATCTTATTCTGGCCCATCCGAAACACATTGACAACGCACGGGTACCTTTTGAGTAACGGCGCCGTGATCGTCCTTACATCGAGCTGCTTGATTCGTGACATGAATAAAACCTGGGGCTTATCCTCCCACGGCCGGTGGATAAGCACATGCTCAGTGTCCTGATGACGGCTCGTTAGCTGTTGTCTGTGGGGCATTGTGTGCAGGGCTATGCCTGCCAGCGGGGCGCTATCAGGGGCTTTCGAAAAGGAAGGCCACTTCCAAGTGGCTCTAAGGCTTTTTTGTGGCTGGCAGCCCTAGGGCGTCCCGCCTAACGTTTGACGCAAGGCTCATTCTCCCTTCCGGAGTCAGATGGGTCTGGTCCCATATAAATACTGGAAATAACGGTATAGGGGGAACAAGTTAATTTTAAAGGACAAAAATAGGGTTTATTTAAAAATAATTACATTTGACATGTTTTACTACAGTTCGAACAGGTATTCAGGTTTCCTTCTCATAAGAGTTTAAGCTGTAGTTTCCTTCTGTCTCTTTTGGAATGAAAAGAAGTTTACCAAAATTTTAATTTTTTTTCCTGGACCAGGTATGGTAATGGAATGTCAGCTGAGGGCCTTCATTAAAGGAATAATCGCATACATTATTCTATAATGTAAATGCTATTCAAACTATCTAACCTATCTAGCCTATGTTGCCAATCTAATCTTTATTTTCCTATTAGCAACTAGACAATATTTACAATATGTACATAATTCTCATAATTCCCTCTCCTACCTATTCATCTATGAATAGAGTTCGAATTAACCTAAACTCTGATGCTAGACTGAGAGATTTAAAGTTTTCAAGATTTTTCGTAATCTGATGCCTTATAGCAGGGTCCAGAATTCTTTGCGAAGCTGTGCATTGCGGTACCTTGGTGGGTGTTTAAGGATCATTTTAAGGAATCCTCTTTACAACAAGCACACTTCTGCTGTAGCAAGACCCATCAAATGTTGGATCCATATAGGATTGCAGGGAGTATAACCTGTTTGTACAGGGTCAGTTCTTCTTCTTCTTGGCCTGCTCAGGATTGAGCAGGTCTCATAGATATGGCTAGGTCTCCAAACCGTTTCCAGGAAACTCGGTCTAGGGCTGCAGTCCTCCATCCAAGGCTGCATCGGATCTCCGACAGGTTTGACTCCACTTGATTCAGCCAACGAGCTCGCTGTGCTCCCTGACTCCTCGTGCCGATCGGGTCGCTGACGAGCACCTTCTTGGTGGGGCATGAGTCCGACATCGTCATCACGTGCCCCAGCCAACGTATCCTTCCGGCTTTGACTACCGTCAGGATATCAGCACCGCCAAACAGCTCAGCTAGCTCGTGGTTCATTCTCTTTCGCCACACGCCCTGCTCGCACACACCCCCAAAGATAGTCCTTAATACCCGCCGTTCGAAAATGGCGAGTGCATTGGCGTCTTCCGTCAGCATAGTCCAAGACTCGTACCCTTAGAGGACTACCGGACGTATCAAGGTGCGGTAAATCGTACATTTCGTGTGTTGTTGGAGTCTTCTGGATCACAGGAATTTGTGGAGTCCGTAGTAGGCACGATTTCCCTGAACAATGCGCCTTCGGATTTCGCTGCTTACGTTGTTGTCCGAAGTTACGATCGTACCAATGTAGCAGAACTCCTCTACCACCTCGAGATCGTCGCCGTCAACTGAAACTCTGCTTCCGAGTCGGGCTCAATCACGGTCAGAGCACCGGCAAGCATATATTTTGTCTTCGTCGCATTGATGCTCAATCCAATGTACAGGGTTGTAATTCCAATCAAATTCCAATCCAATCCAATTGTACAGGGTTAGTTTACTAGTTTAGTTATAGAAACATTAGAAAGATAGAAGCAAATCGTGTAATTCGTGAGATAATAAAGTAATTTCTGTATTATACGTAACCATACAACGCAACAAGAATAATGAGGTGCATGGATACGCATGGATATGCTAAATAGTTCATTATATTCCATAAAAAAACTTTCTATCGGCCGAATGTTTTTGTCCGAATGATCGAATGGACAGTGAAATGCAGGTGCGGAAAACCTACTTTGTGATTCTATTTGAACCTACGTTCGACCGTTCCATTGAAGGAACGGATCGAACCTAATAGAAACAGAACGAATTTCTTATCACTAGCACAATCCTAATGTTTACAACTAAGGCATTAAAAAGGCTTCATGGACAGGTTACTTTTAACTTGGCTAACATGTACAGCCTTCTAGTCTTTTCAATTTGATCCGCAAAAGAAATGGAGAACATCGGTTGTCATGAGAACAAATGTAATTTGTTCCTTAATTTCGTTTCTAATTGCAGCTGGAAAGTCAGTCTTCCGTACGGGGAAGCGGTCCAGAGGGTATTTGACATCTGGCCCTGCCGTGTGAAGACCGGTTCTGCTACCGCCTCGGCTAAATAACCGCTTAAAAATACAATTGAGTTCGATGTGGTTTAATACATCAACCGATTAGGTTACGCTGACCATGGCATGGTCGAAGGTAAAAAGTAGTTTGTTAGTCAAAGTCCTTACTACCGGCAACGGTCCCGGATGGGATTTGAACCCCAATACTGCCACGTGAAAACAGGCGCCGTTGTCACCTCTATCACTTGCCCGTCCTTTAAATTAACAAATATTCAATGTTTTGTTCATATAATATACGGTTGAAGTGCTTATTCTCATTTGCTTCCTCGGCTGGTGTAAAGTGGTTGTTTATGTAGAGGAGTTGCTGATTATGTTTATGGATGTTTAAGAAATTAAAGTACTGCTACACATACATTCCATTTGTTTTATTAACTAAAAAGACTTGTTGACTTGACTTTGCTTTTCACGGTATAAAAAACGCACTAGTTCGCTCCAGTTAATGATTGTAATGATTGAAATTTTGCCGCTTTCTCAGATAATCCGTAACGAAATATCGGGTTTATCAAGGAGGCATATTTTTGTAACCGAGATTTTTGGGTTGAAAACGACTAACCGAGATCATAACCAAGCGCTTGGTTGTGTGGATATCGGCTATTTCAAGGCTGGGTTACAAAACTTTATAGTGTGTTATTAATTATTGTGCAGCACACTTGTAACATTATATTTGTTGGTAGAACTCAAAATCTTTCGCTAAACACATTTTGAAAAACTGAAAAGCAAAACGACAGCAAAAACAATAAAACTTTCAAAGTAATTAAAAGTTAGCGATTACTCAAATTACCACACAAAAATAAGCCGTTCTAATTGAATGACAAACAAAAAAAGAAAAGTGTACATTGGTTTCAAATTAGATCAATCTGAACTTGCATAGCTAGGAAGTGTGGAAGCTTGTGTAAGTAACACTCTGCGAGAGGTAAGAAAGAAGTGGCTCTGAAAAAACAAAAAATAATTAAATGATTCAGCTATTTTTAATAGGAACTAGCCGCCCAATGTGTCAGTTGAAAAGATCAAACACGCTATGATAACCAGCTTAAAGAAAATATGCCGACTAATCATGTTTCCGGGTCTGGTTAAAGACTTCAAAGGACCGATGTATGCGTTGCTGGCATTGATCTGAAAACAGTGAGGTTTAGCTTTTCTGTTTTGAATACCTTTCGTCACTAGCAGCAACTAGGTGTATAAAAATTGAATGATTATGAGATAGTGTAGAATGAAGGTTGAAAAAAGGAGAAATGATGAAACATAAATAAGAGTATTATGATATTCGTAGTTTCCATTCTGCTATCCTTTTAATGTGCTGAAGAAATAAAAATAATGCAATAATCTGATCTTAATACTCGCTTCAAAGTAAAAGTTCCAATAAAATGTGATAAATAAGCATGTTTTGTGTATCGAAACGAACGAAAAATGATTGTTTGATACCGATTACCAAAAATTTGATTTGCTGTGATGGAAGATTATGAAATTGAGATAAATGTTTTAAAAAGAAAAAGAAACAAGAGAATCAGAGCTAGCTTTAATGGACACAATTGCCCTGTCTCTGCCGCCAGAAAGGCCCAAGAGTTTGGAATGGTCGGCACGTATAATTAGAGAATGATTCAGTAAAAAGCAATCAGCAGTTCCGTTGTATGACGTAGAAAGAACTTGAGTGGCGATGTTTACCGATTGCGAACACTGCCGACTAGCAGCACGGGATTATGCCGAGTCAGTTTCCGGCGCCGTCGTAGCCACAAAGAAGGAAGTACACCCCCTGGAGGAAAAGAATCTACAGAAGCTGAAAGGTCTTGTCTGTGCTAAGTGGCGCCAGAATCTGACTGACCGAGCCGGCTACCTAGACTTACAAAACGATGTCGGAAGGTAGAGTGAGGCCTTGAAATTTTTGTGATTGGTGCCAAATCGTTGTTAATTACAGCCAAGATGCGGCAGCTTTCTCGAAGAATACGACATCGAGTAAATTATCCCGGGCTGAGGCTGATGAGTGGTATTTATTTTTTTTCGCATATCGATAATCATGTTTCGGCATTCTTAAGACTCTTCCGGTCATACTAGTAGGGTTCTAAAAGTAATTTTCGCTTTCTTATCAATGATCTTCATATTAAATGTATATATATATATATATATATATATATATATATATATATATATATATATATGTGTGTGTATATATATATATATATATATATATATATATATGTGTATATATATATATATATATATATATATATATATATATATATATATATATATATATATATATATATATATATATATATATATATATATATATATATATATATATTAGCTTAAGCATATCTGACATATCTGAAACACTGTGCGGCACATTTCTATGCACCCCCTTTGTTCAATTAATGCCTAATTCATGAGAATAGTTTGTTGTGAGCAACACTTTGTTGGATTTACCTACGACTTCGTTCGGCACGTGGCTTAACCACACTTGGTATACCGCAGTGCCATCAGCTTCGTGGCAATGGTTCATTGACTGTATCTATACAAGTGGTTAACGTGTCCGTATCAACGTATAATCAATTACGGCAGGGTTTTTTCAATTAACTTGATAGATTATATATATATATATATATATATATATATATATATATATATATATATATATATATATATATATATATATATATATATATATATATATATATATATATATATATATGTACCCATAAACAGGCAACGCATACAGTTATGACAGTGGATCTTATCTAAAGACTACTAACTCTCAGCAGAATGTTTTTTTTTTATTCATAAGGGACGGCCTGGCCGTATTGCTGTCTCAGCAGAATGTTAACTAGGTTAAACTAATGTAATGAATATTTTCACGTAATGCCATCATTAATTTACCTATATCACACATTTTCTTTTCAGTTTTTCCTTATAATATTTTCATTCACTATCATCAATAAAATTCACGCCAATGGCTTTCAACACTTTAACTGCTTTGCAGCGCCCTTGGTGCTTTAGGTTGTTGCTTTCGGTAAATTCAATGTTTCACCTGCTGAAAAGTCTCTCTGGTTCTTCTTTATTTTTCATTCAATCTTTCCATTTTCCATTATTTTCATCGTGCATTTTGATATGCTACTCCGCGAACATTTTCGCTTTCATGTCTATCCGTTCATCTAGATCCGTTTGTATTGGTTGATCATTTCTTATTCCTCGAAACAATTCATTAGGTGTTAAGTTTGTTTCGGAATGAATCGAATCGATGCATATAGCGACTGCTAGATAAATTTTTGTTGATTCAGCCAGATTCATAGTAATTGATTTTTGTGATAGAATGTTATGGATTTCACTAATCTTTCTATGGACAATTTCTAGTGTAACATTAAATGTTGATTGCGCTTCAGAGGCATAATGATAATTAATCAAATTGTCATTTAAAAACGGTTCAATGGTAATTGATTTCAAGCTGTATTCTTGTATACTATCATGAATTTCGTACCCGGAAAGAAATATTTTATTCTATGAAGTTTTGTGCTTCCGGTTGTTCCTCTATCATCGGCATCGTGATGTATTGTCCTGTTCCTGATCCTGTTCCAATTCGTCTGGTACATCTATGAGCATATTTTGAGCTCGAAAACTTCATTTAGAAGTTTTAGAATTAAGAAGAACGTACGTGTAGCAAAAAATCGCATTGAAACAGTTCAGCAAAACAACACTTTTAATAATGTTGAATAAATTGTCTTTTGTGAAATTTGGAGTTTTGATAATAATTCTGGTAAATTTCGGGAACTGTGTCAAAACTTCTATGCTGTCTTCGTTCGATAGTACAAAAATAATTTGATTTTTGAATTCGTGAAGTGATCTTTCTGTACATGGGACTTTTTTTCGCCTCCAAATTTTGTATCTTGCACTTAAACGAACAAGTGGAATCAAAATCGTTAGAATTAGTTGCTTGAACTTTGACGAAATATTCCTGGTCAAGCCCTTTTGTAAAAGCGGCTAAACATGCCATTTCGTTTATGTCACCAAAAGATGCGTTTATGCGACTATTTCGAAAACTTCACTAAGCAACGTAGGATTACCGTTAACACTCAAAGTGTCTCGAGCTCTACCATCCACTTTGTTAATTATCACTTGTTCATATATAGCGTACAATGCTGAAGAAACGACCGGTCGACACACTTCTAACGTTTTCTGCACGGTGGCAATCCATGATTCTAGATAAGCTAATAAATCACAATGGTACGGCGCAATGAAATCTTCTAAGTCGTCAAAATGATGTTACAATATTTACCTGGATATCACCGCAACGCCCAAGGGTCGGGAGATGGTAATTACCGGATGATGCCACAAGGTAAACCGCAGGTCACTGCACTTAACACATACGAAAACACGCTTAGGAAAGGCCCGAACGAATGCGCCAGTTAGGATACGGAAGCAGCAGCAGGTTTTTTATGATCGAATTTTCGTACCCGTAGGCTGATCTGACGAAAAGGTGACGATGAGATTATTATCGGTCGGTCTGATAGATCGGCTTGATCTCACTCGACGATTACTCATATATGTCTATGAAGGTATAAAGTTATATATATACACACACATATATATATATACATATATACATATATATACATACATATATATACATACATATATATATATATATATATATATATATATATATATATATATATATATATATATATATATATATATATATATATATATATATATATATATATATATATACATAATATATACATAATATACAAGAGGAACAGCCACAGTAACGTCCTCAATCTATGTCATCCACAATAATGCCGTTATTGATATGAAGGTGTTTTTTTTTGTGTTATCGATTGTACCCTTTTCATATATTATTCGAATTTAACTTAGCAAACAAGTTGAACAACAGAAGGTGGTCTTATTTTGTGCAACTCATATTTTTAAATTTACGCATCGAGCGAAAGATTTTCCTACTTATTAATTCCTTAATTCATTCACCCTCTCTTTTCATTACATTTTTTTTTTACCATCGAACGGGAGAATTTGAATCAGTTCATGAAGAGAAATACTTAATTGCACATAATTCGTTGATCTGTGCGTGAACGTGTTTTTGTCTTCGCTTTAATCTTGTTCATTCACTATCGTTGTTTTCTGCTTTCATTATTCGTACGTCTTGTTGCGCTACTACGTTTTTTTTTTCTCAGCTTTTACTCACACTCCCCGTTGAATGAGAATGATAATAGGGCACAGCATGTTTGCGAATATAAGCTTGAACAATTCTCAATGTTTTTATTTTGCAACATGCATAATTATGCATTACTCCCCTTCCTTCTATATTCCTTTTGCATATATTTATTGTTACTCATTTGTGTTGATGTTATGTATGCTATGCGATGTTTGTCGAAGGGTTATGAAATGAACTAGCATTGGGATCATGATTTTTAGATCAAGCATAGTTTATTCCTTTAAGATATCAGTGCAATTCGAGTGATTTGAATGTGCATATTTTAAAATAGATATTGCAGTATAGACAGTCTAGTCATAAAATCACTGCTCTAAATATCTATCTATACTAAATATCACATTAAAAATAGTGAGTTCACGCACACTTTGCAACATCTATTCATTGACCTAGCTTGTTGGAGTAATCTTCCTAATGATTTCATGTTTTTCTTATCTATCGCGTTGATATTATGCTTCATAAAGTGCAGTAGAACTCAGGTAATTAAATCGTTATTCTCCATCACTTCATTACATCAACATCTGGTTTTCTCACAGTCATGCAACTGTTTTTTCCTTCCGCGTTCAATTATGATTGTAATGATGAGATTTTTCTGAGCTGAGAAAACAGGTTGAACATAAAAAAATGCGGTTTTGCTTCCGTTTGTATCTGTTCGTTCTTTCAGAAGCTAATTTTAAATTATTGGTATTGTATGAATTCAGTTTGATAAATGAAACAAAGTTTATCAACTATTTTCTCAACAATATGACAAAATTTTTAAATTTATTTTTAAAGTACTAGAAGCCTGGTCTTATTGCTAGCGATTATTTTGTTCACAAAACGAAAAATGTTCTCGCGAAATAAACAAGGGTCGATACTCGGTCTAATTGTCCAAAGACCGGCTCTGCTACTGTCTCGGCCACTGGACTGCGAAACGGATAGTATTGTTGTTATTTATTGAATTTACTATGACGGCTCTACGTGTATTGTCGACACCGCTTGTTTTGAATGCGTTATAAACAAATATGATTTTATAGTATTGTTGTTAATTGTGCTAATATTAAGATTGCGTCTAGATAGAAGTTCAAGAAACGCATAGTCATTACATAAATTGTAGACAATTCCATTTGGTTGTGATTTTTTTTTACCATTGAAATGTTTGATGTTTACGCATGTATACATATATGTGCACATGACAATACAGCGTTAAGGCGTAATACTATGATTAGAATTGATTGATGAAGGGTATGTAATACTATAAAATGTAATAAATATTTATTTATTTATAATTGATTATGACGGTACAATGTCGTGTGTCAACATCGCTTATGATGACTAAATTGTATATACAGAATGAAAAGGCATTTCCTCTTTATTCTTTGCCTTGTCCCGGGCATACTCGATTATGTAAAATATATGTATTAGCAGATATTTTAACTTGTAACTGTAAAAACAAACTCTTACATTATTTTGCGATATTAACAAAACTAGTTCGAATGGCAGAACATGAACAAGGCAAGATATAGCCATTTTTTATTCCTGTAGAACGATCAGGATATTGCTAAGATATAGGACGAATCAATTATTAAACAATAAACAATAAAGCTATTATATGGGGCGGCCCGGTGGTATAGACGACAGCGGCGTCAGTCTTCAAACGGCACGACCGGGATTCAAATCCCATCCGGACCGTTCCCCCGTAGTGAGGACTGACTAACAAACTACGTGGTATCGGCAGTCTAGTAAGCCATTTCGATGGCCGGCAAGATCTTAGAGGTCGTTATGCCAAAAAGAAGGAGAATAAGAAGCTATTAAATAATTCTTGAATAGTCGCTAACAAGTTCCGAAGCAGTAAGCATTCATGTATGTTAATGTAAGTAACAAAATTAAATGAAGTATGGCTGTATTTCTCGATTTTTTATTTTACTTTAACAATCAATCAACAATCCAAACCAATTTTCATTTTTTTCACAGCCCAAGACGAAAATCTAGAAGAAAAACATGAACTTAAGCGTATTTTGTTCTAATCATCGCAGCTTTACATTGGTTGTTTATAGCTGTCAGCTGGTCTATTTGCGACAATCCCGTCGCGACAATCTTTCGCAAAAATATACACAGTGCGAAGCTGATTTTTTTGTATGGATTTTCTGATTTGACATCGGGAAAATCGCGCACAAAAGAGTCGATACAGGAAAATAGCTAACAATCTAAAAGCACTATTAGAGAGCAGCCTATGAAAACTACCATACTATATATGCTGCGATGCTGTACTTCATATACATGCCAACAGTTATGCACATGCACGTATATGGTCTATTGCCAACCCCTGTTTAACTGTAACCGTTTTCGTTGCGTTATGTGCTGTAACGCATTTTACACATGTGTGCAGCCATGAACTTACTATGGATGGATATATTATAGTGATGTATAGATATAATGGATGTATTATGGATGAAGAAAGCGGTGTAAAGCAACTATATGTTTTATTTTTTTATTTATTTTACGTTTGTCGGGTTGCGCCGTGTTGTCAACACCGCATGTGTTGATTGTTTTATAAACTTGCTTGCTTTTTCTTTTGCCTTGTCTTGGGCATAGTCGGTTTGTGTAAATCAATTATTAGATGAAGTACTTTAGGAATATCGCGCGAAATTTGTATGGTAAATATTTTTTACACTAAATATAAAATAAACGACTACAGTGAGTTGAACCATAGGCGAACAATTATGAAGATGGTTTTTGGTAAATATATATACTGAATATACTTTTGCTGTTGGGACCTATGCCACCGGTCCGGTGGTATAGGAGGACTGACTAACCAACTACGTGGTATCGGGCAAGTCTAGTAAACCATTTTGATGGCCGCCGTGATCTTATAGGTCGTTATGCCTAGAGGAAGAAGATAATTTCGGTGTTGATTATTTGGTCGTTGTGGTAATTGTTGCATTGCGAATACCTGGATTATTGGGTTAGATATATTTCATATTTTTATATGTCTAATTGTCTGTTTCAATTTAACTGGATTTGACAAATTATTTCATTAAAAAGATAAGCAATTTCTTTCATGGTTGGAGGATTGTTTCAAAGTAGTTTTTTATGTTTATTCAAAAGCCTTTTGGAAAAATATTGTAAATGAGCTAGGTTCTTCAACGATGGGCTGCATAAACTCCTGCAACTTTAAAAGGTTGAAGATTTTCCTACAACATTACATATTTACATAAAACATACATATTTTTATGCACCACTACATGTACCATAAGGAAGCTTGATGAGATCCTATCAAGGTAGAGCAATAAAAAGACAGAAATTTTTTTTTATTTGGCGATAGAATAGGCAATTATAGAGAGAAGGGAAATTGAATGGTTTGAAAGGATCTTTAAAATATATTACAAACTAAGCATCAAAAACATTTGTGCCAGCATCTTCGCAATAAACAAGTTTATCTTATATGGAATAACCCAAGTGTTCGCGCCTTACGGTTAGGCTATCCGCACGCGTACAATCGATTGGGAGGAAGATCGGGTGAATACGCCAAAATGTATTATTAGGATTAGGAAACATGAAAAAATTGAACACTCACGAAAGAACCTTTACACATCTTCCGATCAAAACACATTGGGAAAGTAACATTAGATTCTTCCGCGTCTCAACATTTGGTCCTATGGTCCTGACCTATGGATATACAGTCCCCAGTTCGTCGCCCAACCGTCCGGCTATTCCATCCAATTGCATATGTTTGCAGCTGCAGCAAAGGTGCACCATAAGCATTATTAAACGGTAAAACGTCAAATTTGAAGCATTATCAGTCCCGGTAGTCGTTGGTTCGGTAGTGGTGGCGAAAGCGACACTGTATTTCACACGGCTGGACAGGGGTTCAAATCCCGTCCAAGAATTCACCGTTTTGTACCGTTTGTTTTGTGGTGGTTGCTTTAACGTTACGTAATATCGAAGAGAAGTCTCTTCCAGCATAACATTTTGCTACGAAAGGGGGGGGGGGGGGAAATGAGGGGGGGGGGGGCAGTATGGGAGAACGGTTCGGATGGTATCCGGTTCGTCGGGTCTTTCCGTGTGAAGACTTGCGCCGTTGTTACTTCTACCAGTTGACCGCCAATGCTTTTATTTTCTATTTCCACATTACAACATATGTTTATCTAAATCTGTTAAATAAAATCAAAATTTCAAATAAAATATTGCTGCATCAGAACTAAAATTGCTTTAAACATTATTACTCGAGCTTGTCTTTCAGTTGTACCTGTTAGCCTTGGTTGACAAAATTACTTAATCGGTTCTCACATATCAGGATGTTCATCAACCAGATCAGTTTTCAATTACTGTACATTATCAGATTACTTGTTGTTTATCGATGGTATTTTGTTACCAAACAACAAGTAATATGTATGGATATCATGCACATGCCATTTTTAAGGCTTCATACGATCAGAAGATGCCAATTGCTTTTTTTTTAGTTCGAGAAGTAAATAGTTTATTTCATTTTACAACTTCAACATGAAAACTCTTATTATTCCCACAGTGTTTAAGATATTTGATCCACATGAGAATATTGTGTTAATCGTTATAAGAGACCTAATCCAGATAGATTTTGCGATAGCAGTAGATTATTAACACTGTTTACTCAGTTGCCAGCCAACAAAATCTCATTTCTCATTATGGCGAACGGGCACTTCTCTCTACAGTGAAAAGTGAGATTTTGTTAGCAGGGTATTTTGTTGTATTTAAAACACTTGAGTTTAAAAGCTCATAAGTTTTACGTCTCACTCCTATTTCAACACAGCCACAATTGCTTCCTAAAACAGGGATTAAATAATATTGCTTTTTTGGCTTAAAAAAACTGACGCCAAGTAAACAATCAAACAATGGTTTATCAGCCCATCGAACAAGCTTTGGATTAGCTTCAACAATGCTAAATTCGAGACGCACAAAATTTTTTGACTTAACCACGCATTACATCATTTTCCAATTGATATCATAACTTGCGATTGTTTTAGCATGCCGTCATAATCATATTTTTTCCGAATAGATCCACTTCTTCTAAACTAATGTGCTTTACGTTCTTTATATCCAACACCGGAATACATCCGTCCTTTCATTTCTAAGCCTCGTTCCTACCTGTCCCATCGTCGTTACTGTGTCAAAATTAATTGTTCCTTCTCAATTAATTGTAATAACTGTGTTAATCTCCAAAATATTCTAATTTTTTTTTCTCTAGGTGTAATATCAATCGTTCTATATCCTGGAAAGTGTATTATTATTTCGTTTACGCGTCAATCAATCTTGTTTGTGTGGTAAAGGATTTGGGTGTTTGGCTGGGCACGGGTCTCACCTTTATCCAACATATGTGCCATTCAGTGTTCAGGGCTCGTAGAACCCTTCGAGTTATGAAGCGTGTGGTCCGTGATTTTAACGACCCCAACGGCCATCGAAATGGCTTACTAGACAGCCGCGATACCACGTAGTAAGACATTTAATCTTCACTATGGTAGGACGATCCGGATGGGATTTGAACGTCGGTTCTGCTGTGTGAAGAACGGTGTTGCTGTCGCCTACATCACTAATATGTCTAAAAAAACCTATTTTGCGCCTTGATCAGGTCACTGTTGGAATACGGATCAGTAATCTGGTCTCCAACCGCCAGGTTGATCGTATCGACCGAATTCCAGAATTACAATACGCAAATGCTCAGGTGATTGGTCCACCGATCTGCCTTGCTACGAGGATAGATGCAAGTTACTTGGTCTGCAGTCCCTAAAAACCCACTGTGCCCTGGCTCAGTCCTCCTTTATCGCAGCGGTTCTTTTGAATGTCATAGATACTACCTTGGATGCATTTTTAGGTACAGTTTTCCTGTTTAACTCAACACTATAAGGTTAGACAATTCGATTTTACTAGCGATGGGTGCTCTGGGCCGGAATCACGATTCCAAGCCGATCCCACTCTAAAATAGTTCCGATCCGTTCCGAAAGAATGATTCCGAAAGAACGACTCTGAACTCGGTGTTGAGTCCGGACTCCGGATTTTGGAAGTATAGCATGTATTGTTAGATTTGGGTCATAGTTATCATCGTATGGACACGGTAGTTCCTTTTTCTCTTCCTTCTCCTTGCCAAAGGGCTGTATGGCACGGCACAACTTAAGCATAGCATTTTCGGGATGAGCGATGGCTTCTACATATTTTTTTTTCGTATGATGTCTCCTCTTCATTATCGAGTTGCTCCTTGCATGGCGAATGATTGTGCTCGTTTCTTCTGTCGTAAACTTGCGAGAGAGTGAGAGAGTTTTCATCTCCTTTCTTCGCCTCGCCTTTCTTTGCTTCTACGCTCAATGTGCGTGAGTTAACAAACACGGGGGTTGGGGTTGGATTCTGATTCCTCGGACAGAGTAACGTTGTTGTTTAAGAGCTGAACTGAGAGTGAATGTATTTCTAAATTTCGTCCTTAAATATAATAAACTATTTCTATTTCACAATATGAGGAAGCAGGATGGAAGGGTTAAGGATTCGTTGTTTCGCTGGTTGCTTGATGGTGGCTTGGAATACCTGATGTACGACGGTTTATCAGGGAATTCCAATACGGGTCTAGGGCTGCAAATGTCTGAACAGCCAGGGTACAAATGATCAGGTTAAGGTGCATGGCGATAGTTGGTGAATTGTTTTACAACAGTATGCTGGCTGGATGTGAAGGACATTTTAGGATGTTGATGTCTGGATGATGTTAATGTCTTGCAGCTGAACGGATGCTTATGTATCAGTAACCTCTTCTTCCGGTAGATATCATAGCAGAGGGTACATCCGGTGGAAGGGTTGTGGCGACGAGCGTTAACTCGTGCATTCAATGTATCGCGCAGATTGTTTATTCGTGTGGGAAGGGTGGGTTTTGGGTGGTGTATGCATTTCGCGCACTCACTTTATTTTCGCTAGCTACCTCATTTCTTAACCGATTTTGATGCGGTTTTTTGCATTAAATTAATCAAAGTAAATACCATCTGACTGTTTGGCTTGCGAAAACATATTTCTAGCATAGACTATTCAGAATAAATGAATTGATAAAAAGAGAAACAAACATAATTTTTAAATATTGATATTATTCATGTCAGAAACATTCTTTATTATTCACATATCACCTAACAGCCCTAACTAACACCTCACCCCACCGCAAAAAGCTCGCAAATGCCAAGTAACGTTTTTTTTTTGGAAATGTGCGACACCGTGCGTTATCTTAAAGGGGGCCACCTTGCCGAAAAAAAAACTATTCTTAATAAACTGTATCTTTTCATTGAGAGAGCGCCAGCAATGTCTGAGCCAATTTTACTCACCAAATAAGTGTAATGTGCATTTTTCTCTGGCATTTTTATTGTCACGACACTTACGATGAAATGTGCACACCGTAGCTACGAAAATGAAGTGGACTTGGATATACTATTATTATTTTGTGTTCACCAGCTAAAACATGCCGTGGACGAGATTCGAATTATATAGTCACTCGCCCTATTCGGGTATTTGTAATTGGCTACTCACGTTGTTGGTTTCACATACTTCACTTTAGTTTATTAAGTTGTTTATTTTAGTTGTTTTATTTCATTTATTAGTCCGCCCATGGCTTACAGGAAGAGCAAGTTGAAGAGTGGAAAATGTAAACAAGCTTTTTTATGTTAATTATAACTGCATGCACCACAAATTAACACAAATTGCTATTTTGATAATATTTGCAATACATAAAATTCACAAGAATATAATATATATAAATATACATTTTATAAGTTTGGTAAAACTGTACGCACTGCGTTTTCTTTTTTTTGTACCTAAACGGTTCTGTCAAACCGCGGAACGACTAAACAATTTTTGAACGCATTTCAGCCGCACGCTATCATTTGAATTTCCCTGTTAAAAATAATACTTAATTGCTAAGATTTTGGCCAGATTTTTTACGAAGATAGGAAATGTGGATAATGTACCTAGCAGTGGAGAATGGAGTAACGAAGGCGATGACGAAAGACCGATAGAGGTATAAAGAAATCGAACAAATGTGCATTCTCGTTAAAGATATGTTAGTAACGTTGGAAAGAATCATTACATCCAGCAGCCGTGCAACGCGACTCTATTGCCAAGGAATATCGGGATCCAAGTGCTCGATTTGGGGCGTTTAACCCGACAGCAGAGAGAAGGAACATCGCTATTGTGGGTTAGGATGAATGATGTTTGGGCGGTAATTCGACGGGATTCAACCGACTACAGGCTCAGCAGCTCAGCGGATGCTATTCTGCGTATCATTCTTAAAGATTTGTAGGCTTTGGTCACGGTAGCAGGATGTTGTTCGTCAAAGTTCAATTGATAGTGACACCAAACGCCAAGATCTTTTATACAGTGTGTACGGCTCAAAGAAGTCCCATGTTTTAAATAAGTGAATAAGAGAGGAGATCTGGAACGGCCTGGCCATACGGCGACATGCCGTCATAAGTAATAATAAAATATGATCTGGAACGGCTATAAGTTAAAACAAAGCATTTCTCATTGCAAAGCGATAGGTCATTCGGTGAACTCTACATACAAAAATTGTCAAGATAAGTCGGTAGATAGTTACAATTGTTAATAGAAAAGGACGAATAAATATCTTGAAATCGTTAGCATAACACAGAAACATGTTGGATGCCAGGACATTGCAAATAATATGAAAAGCTGTAGACTGAAAAACCAACAAGAAGAAGAAGAAGAAGAAGAAATAAACGATGTAGATTTGCTGACCAAGGTCAGGTGCTTTGGCTGCAATAGATGAAAAGCTCAATTAATTGGTCGTAGTGGGTAGGATATAGCACATGATTTTTTAATAAAGTTCAGATAGCTGTATACAAATGAAAACAATTATTAAAACTACATTACACCGCTCCATTTGACAGTGGTTCAATATGACTTGAAAAAATTATCTTGATTGATGTGAAATATTCATGCATTGTTGAAAAAGTAATTTTAGTAAGCTCAGTGAGCTGCGGATCTTTTACAGATAATGAAAATAACATTTTCGGTGGTAGTCAGTGCGTTGTCAATTCCATGTACTGACGAATACATTCACAAACCTAGACTGGACGTCAGCACAAATAGTCATCAGTGCATAGAACTGTCGCCGCCATGAACCGCGTGCGGAAGAATCGTCATTCCTAATTTTAATATGCCGGACCCGTTCATTCATCAGAAAGATAAGAACGAATCGATCGAATCGAAAGAGGTATGCAGGTGAACTCGTACCGTAATTGACAAACTTTTGTCTGAAGATGACAGAGACATTAAACAAGAAGGAGACATTAGACAACACATCCAACCATACTACACACAACTGTACTCGGACGATGACTTGCCAACAGAGGACACGTTAACCTGCAGCCGAATAATTCCAAAGGAATGTGATACCAATGATAATTATATAATGATAATCTCAATCATGTTAAGATTACACCTGATGAAATCCTCGATGTAATTAAAAAATCTGCGCCGCGAAAGTCTCCTGCTCCTAATGGTTTCCCTTAGGAGTTTTATTTGCGTGAGTAAAAACACGATGGGTGGTTCGGTCGGTCGAATGGATGATTCGTTTTATTCTGCCTTGCAATCATCTCGCTGCATGTTCCGAGGCTGCACCGTAGGAAACAGAAAGATTGCTCCTGCTTGCCAGGAGGAGAATATACAGGAGTCCATGGAGTTAAACTTGGAAAACGTTATCGCACAGTTCCATCACTTAATCACGATGCACCGAATCAAAGACCTCAAATTGGCGCAGAAGGTGATACTTTTGAACACCTTCTTTTTGTCCAAGCTTTGATTTGTTGCATCGGTTTGTGGCGTACGATCGATGGACATAGATTTGGCCTCCAACACTGTGCGATCTTACCTGTGGGAAGGATCTGGAGGGTTTTCGAATCCCATTGACTCTATTGACTCTCCAACGCAGTGGAGGTGGACTCAATCTTCACATTCCCGTCATTACCACAACAGCGTTGCTGGTGAATCGGTACGTTGCGGAGTAAGGTTGCCTGAAAATCGGGGCTCAGCACATAGATTGTGCAGGGAATCCCCCAAATATAGGCTCCATTGCCACAACGTATCCATGCCTTTGGGTGATAATCCAGCAGCTCGCATACCATCCGGTACCTACTGTCTCAACCAAAAGTTAGCGGCAAATGGTCGACAGACCTCCAGACACCAAAGTAGCTATGGAGTCACCCACCACGGACTGGCAATGGATTTTGAAAAACGTCACCAGCTACAGACTTTCATCCGACTAAAGCTCGATACTGTATCTGCTGGTGCACAACAAGGTGCCACACGGACTGCTGCTCGACAGGATGAATCGGTCTCCTTCAGCCTGCTCATTCTGCTACCAGCCATAGACTCTCGAGCACAAGTTTGCCCTGTGCTCTAGGGTGTCTAGTGCTTGGAGCATACTGTTGCAGGCTATGGAAGCCATTGTTCCAAACCACAACCTCAGCTTCCCTTCCCTCCTCTTACCTATTTTAAGTCACATCAGCATAAGTAAGAGGATTCCTATCCTACGTTTGTTTGCAAACCTCATCATCCACATTGTTGGAAATAACAATGTGTTTTTTTTTTTTTTTTTTTTTTTTATTCATAAGGGACGGCCTGGCCGTATTGCTGAAATAACAATGTGATTGATGAAAATATCCTTAAATGTTCTTTGTAAAACCTATAGACTTATAGGCGCAAGATAGACCCCACTCAAACAATAATAAACAATTTTTATGAAAAAAGTAGCTAAATGATTTTAAGGATACTCTGAGGGTTTCAATACTTCAATTGCAAAATTAATAGTGAAAATCAGGTACAGGATTGAAGGTCTCGCTGCTTTCTTCAATAGTGAATAACACAATTTAAAAAAAAATAGGTCTATCATAGCTTCAGTCTGAAAGTTAAGAAAATTTTAACCGGTTTCTGCCAAACAGTCGAGCAGTAATTCAACTTTTTTTTCCTTGGTGCACCGCCTATATATTCTTAAGCTAGCGAAATTAGAGTTCGAGCTTCCATTTGTCAACCCAAGAGCTGTGTCAAACTCTGTTTATTTTCCTCAACTGATCGGAAACTGAGCTTACGAACTTGACATTTCATCGAGTAAAATGTAGCAAAATGAATTAAAAATTGCAACCATAAAAAGGGGGAAAAAACAGAGTTTAATACCCGGCATATAGCTATATTTAATAGCATATGATATTTAATAATATCATATGCTTTTGTTGCAGTAAAAAATTGCAACTTCCTATCGTGTAAAGACCGGTGCCGCTGTCGCTTCCACCACTTGACCAATCATTTTCGTAGCATTAGCTATTGACAAAACCAGGTCAGGTTGTTTTAAACAACCTGACATTTTATCCAAAAAGTTGTAATTCAGTGAAATTATGGGAAGGGAGGTTGCATTAGCGTTACGTAAGAGGCGTATATAGCCGTATGTCTCAATGCCTTCTTTAAAAAAAAATCTTCCTTTTTTACGTTAATCGTTATCGCTTGTTAATGGTTTGCGCGGTTCTGTAGTGCCTGGTTCTCGTCGGCAGGATAGCGTCCACCGTGCTCCTTATGTACATTCCCAAATATCGGTATGAATTTCCCGTATTTGGGGATGAACTTTTCGATCTAGGACATTACTACATCTTCAGGAACCTACACTACGTGTAGTGTAGGTTCCGTCGGGGAGTAGCTACTAAAGCTTTTGGCAGCTTCCTAGTAGAAATTTCGTCGACCCCGTCCATTAGTGTTGACTCTTTGCAATACAATTTTTTTTAAATAATCGCCCTTGATATTTCCGTTATTAAACAACATGTAGGATAAGGAGGATGTATGTAGGATCAAGCATGTTAAAAATCTAAACTTTAACTTTAAAAAAAGAATAACCTTTATTGTTTTTTTTTTTTTAATTTCAGAACTAAATGGAAGAGACAAACTGCTGTGGGGTTAGAATTACTAGCAGAAGCAGGCAACTACGCAGCTTTTCAACGGTTATATGGTGGACCTCCTTACATTGGTGGATGGCCTTATCCCACCCCTTCTGGGCCTCCTGGAACTCCACAAAGTGCGGTTGATGCATACTATAGACATGCAGCAGCAGCAGCAGCGCTGCAAAAACCACTTCCCTATCGTATTTATCCTGGCGTTCCCGCTATTGGAACGCTTAACTCCATCCCGGGTCCTAGTGGTCCATTTCCTCATTTATCTGCCTCCAATTCACTCTCAACTCTAAGCAGCTACTATCAAGCTGGTAACGGGCAACAGACCGGACCATCAGTGCTTCAACAACATCACCAAGCCCCAAGCGGTGGATTAAACCAAGGGCGAGAAGGAAGTAGTCAACTTGATATTAGTAATGTCAATTCTCTTACGAGCAGTAGTAACCACAGTCTGAGTAGCCAAACTAGACAGAGTCCTAGCCCAATGCTTAATCCAGGAAGTCCACCAGGACAATCGGAGAGTAACCCACCCGATAGCGAAGACGAGGACGAAAATATTCAAGTATGAAGTGCTCATGGTCTAAAACAAGTTTAAAGTCACTTTTGCCTTCCCAACTCAAACCATCAACACTGTGGTTAACTTAGTCCGTTAGGGTGAATAAGCGATACGGTGCATAAGCGAGGTCTCTGAGAAAACTGAACATATTAGAAAGCACCCTTAACAGTTCCGCATCGCTTTTGTTCAAAAAATCGACATTTTTTAATGAATCCCCAATTACTTTTTAAATGTAGTGACGTGGTAAAATTTTAATTTGATTTTCAAATTGCATTGAAGACACCACATCTAAATTTGGACCTCAATCTGGGGCTACCCACTTTTTATCACTCATTGTCTATGCTGGTTTAGGCCACACCAGCCATCGATTGGCATAATAGACTTGCTGATATTGAGGCTAAAAGGGGCAATGGTAGAGCCGACAGCAGCGCCGGTTTTCACACCGCTGGACCAGGGTTCAAATCCCATTCGGACCGTTCTCCCGTAGTGAGGACTAACTATCCAACTACGTGGTATATCGGGAGTGGTATATAGTAAGTCATTCGATGTCCGGCGTGATCTTAGAAGGTCGTCAAGTAAAGAAGGAAAAGACTTCCGTCCGAATGGGACTTAAACCTCGATCTTGCCGTGTGAAGATGCGATTTAAACCCGCATATTTTAAATTACTTCTTTCAATTCACCTGATCCAACAATATACTCCCATCCTAAAACAGTGCCCGTTTAGGAGGTTGTTTTGGATTTGTGCCGGTTTAGTTTAAATTACATTAAAACACGTTCGTCGAAAAATTCCACAGCAACAAATATTCTGACTGATAGTTTAAAAAACAAAATTCAAATGTATTGCTTACTTAAGCAATGGAATCTTTTATTGTGTGTTCTTCTTCTTCTTATTTTTGTCCTAACGATCTTCTCGGTCACGGCAGCCTGAATTAGGGTGCGTCCATACATTACATCACGCTCGATGGGGGAGGGGGGAGGGTCCACTTTGTGTTACGTAACAGAATGTTATATGGAACAACATTTCGGTACACTTATGTTTGTTTTACTTATGGTGAATACTCCAAAATTGTTATATTATTTCATAATAATCAATTTTATTTATCCTATGTCCAATGTCCCATCGTTTTTTGTATCATATCTCCTTGTAAGAGTCAAAAATTTACAACTTACAGCAGAGAGTCGGAAAATCCCGATTTTACATGAGCGTTACATAATTTGTGGACCGCCCCTTACTAGACTTCCTGATACCACGTAGTTGCATAGTGAGCGAACGATGGGGGAACATCCCGGGTGGGATTTGACGACCCGGCCCTGCCGTGCGAAGGCCGGCGATGCTGTTGTTTCAGCACCAGTGTGAATCGTTAAACATAGCAAAATGATGAAGAACGTTGTAGTGTTCGAATGAGTATGACTAATTTTTGTACAGTCAGTATTTTTTAGTGCAGAAAGGTTTTCTCTTTGTTATGGATTGACATGCTTAAAACACTTGGGATAGCGCCAAAGTTGTTTAAAATGTTTGAATTTCCGAACTTCGAAACACTGTACGTTTATTCAATACATCGTTCACGCTATTAGAATTACCACACATTTTTCGTTCTCAAAACAATTTCAAAAATCGTCAAAACAAAATACTCATCGGAACGAAAATTACACAATATGCTTTAATTTTGAATTAGTTTCAAGTACTTAAAAGATAAAAATGGTGTGTTTTACATTTTGTTTAGGAATAGATACAGAGACGGGCAATAGATTAAGACCTCTTGCATATCTGATTTTAAAACTACTGCTTTCGATACTTTTACTAAATAAAACTTAACCAAAATTTGGTAGAGTGTTCATCAATTTGTGAACTATCTTAGCCAAATTTGCTTCGTCCATAAGTTCATAAATTATTGCGTTAGAATTAAAAACCTGAAAATAGTTTGAAATTTCCTACACCTTAAAAAGCTAAGTTTTTATTATCAGAAGTGACCAATTCTAGCGTAAAATGTTACATGATTATGCATAAAAAATTCTTTCGATTTTAAAATTGATGAACGAATGAATGGTAGCTTTTTATAGTAAGAATGGTATTATTTCTCCATCAGAATAGAAAAAGAGACCGAAATCGATTTAATGATTTATTCAATGAGAGGGACGTTTTCTCCAAAAGGTTAACTTAACTTTACTCACAAAACTAGCTCGATTTGTTGAACAATTTCTTAACAATCTCATTTTTACGGTACGTAAAATAGCATCTAAAAGGGTGTCTTAAACTGTTGTGCGTCACTGTATTACAAACAATCTTATGTATTCGGAGGCGAAAATGAATGATCAAATAGAAATTCATTTTCTTAATTTGTCTGTAAAATTATTCAACTTAAGTAGTTTTTTGTTATCATAGCATTTTTAACAGCCTCAATTTATTGTTTTTTTACAAGTGTGATTTTTGTTTTTTATTCTTGAGGAATGGCCTGACCGTATTGCTAGTGAGATTTTTTAAGAAATGCTACAAAATGGTACTACATATAGCGTACATAATACAGCGGTTTACAGGCTATTTTAATATGTGAACTTCAATTTTAGTTTGCGTAATGGCATTTTTCACCATCATAGGAATACAGTGGTACAGTGAAGAATGTGATTTGACAGATTGCAAAACCTTCCGATGTCGGAAGACACCTTAAGATCGGTTGATGGTTTATATCCGGACGCGAGCCGTTCTAGCAAAGGCACTCAGTCCTTATTCGCTCACGCATATTCCTCTGCGTTCTTGATCATCGGTGTCGGTTTCAGATATCGATCCGAACTGTGCGAATCATTAAAAGATGTTAAGGTGCCCAGCGACGATTACAACTTGAACCATTTCGTAGCAACTGTATAATCGAGCGGGTTTCTCAGTGTTTCTCGCGCCATACGGATGCAATACATCATACAAGTGAAAACAGTTTCTAATCAGACGATGGAAAAATATTTGGATAAAATTTTCTCAAACCATTTACATATAAATTATTAATGCAGTTATGACTATTTTCATTTTTTATACAACAATTTCTGCTTGACTAAAAAATATTTATAATTAATAATGACGGTCCAGTGCCGTATTGTCATGACTAAAAAATAATTAAGGTTATTTTTTCGTGTGGTTTGAGAAATGCTAGAGTTGAATGCAAATCACTCCCTCCATTTGACAGTGGTTAAAATCACTAGATAACAGCGAAAATTATCTCAACGGAAACGAAATGATGGTGAAAAATGCCTTCGCAAAGATGTTATATGCAATTCACAAATAAAATCAGCATGTGGTTGAACCCCCCCCCCCCTCCCCCACCCTTCTTCCCCTGTATAACAAGAATCACTTATCAGAGAACCATTTTTTTTTGTAACAAATAGAATGGAGTAAAAATAAGAAAGCTATATTTATATTTGTATTCAAATTTTCTTTTATATCGAAATGGAATGAAACGTAAATACCGATTGTTTGGAAAAATGAGAATAAAATACAAAAAAGCTGTTTAATTTTTGTCACAAAATTTTAGTTCATAACAATTTGATGTTACTACCACGTGTAATTTCAACTTAAGAGAGCAATCTAATCATAAATTTTATCATTCGTATGGGAAGAGGAATATTGTACAAATCTAAGCTAGTATTGAACATAATGTTCATAGGTAATCTAATATTATTGGAAGCAATGTGAATATCATTTGATTGCTCATCTAACATAGCAGCTGCCTAAGTTGCTATATTTTAAAACGATAATTATGCGAGAGATGTAAATAAAACGATGTGTAAGCTAAAGTTAAACCCAATTTCACTGTAAACATCGTATTGAGATGAGTAGTTACAAAAACTAGCTATTACTACAATGTGATCAATTAAGTAATTGGATAGTATGAATGTTGTACGTTCTCTGGGAAATTGCATCAGTATTATAACAAAGCTATAGTTTTACGAGTGGAAAGAAACCATTTTTATAACAACACTTATTATTCCCTAAATATGGACTGAAACTTACAATAGAGACATACCATTAATATAAACAAAAATCTTGGAAAAACCGACAGATGTTTGGTTTTTCCTTAGAAATGATTGTGTATTGTATGCAAAAGCGTGTTATGTTCATAATAAATCAATATTTTGTCTCAAATTTTCAGTCGACATTGATATAAGACAAAGAATGACCCTCACTTAGCTTATAATAAAGAAAAGAAGTAAACAAGGGCACAAGAAGGATTTCGTTATGGTGAATCTTTAAACAGAAGTGTTGATTCTTGATTGATAATTTTCGCCTATATAGTTCAAAAAGTGAAAGGAAATTCAAAAACAATTAAAATGTATAGAAGATTTACACTCCCTATACTTACTTTAAATTTGTTTTAATAATTTGTAAAATCAGAAACTCATGTGAGTAAAGCAACTCATATAGAACATACTGCAACGAAGAAAACAAGAAATAAATCGATTATGCTTCTGTAATTGGTTGGTTCATAGGAAAATAACATTCATTCATTTTAATACTATCGTAGCTAAAAAAGGATTAGAATGGAATGAAAACGCTAATCAGCTCAACATTTGATATCAAAGGTAAGGACAGAAAATGCTTTTTATGACCGGAAGGATATCCAATTCTTTTTATCGCTGGAGTATATAATCATACATTTATTTTATTGTTCTAACTTACCACTACATTACAGCTAAATAAACCTTAACTTTAATACCCTAACTGAACTTAAACATATGAGCTGTTTGAAGTACTGCGTACTACACGAGAGCTGGCAAAGGAAGACATCGAGCTCGTCCTTTCTACCGAGCTCGAAG
The DNA here is from genome assembly GCF_943734695.1 of Anopheles maculipalpis. Classification (NCBI taxonomy): domain Eukaryota; kingdom Metazoa; phylum Arthropoda; class Insecta; order Diptera; family Culicidae; genus Anopheles; species Anopheles maculipalpis. Next base: position 20,082,906 of record NC_064870.1, on the reverse strand, counting down.
CCCCTGTTGTTAACTTCTATTCCTGCTCATAATTATATGATGATACAAAGCGCATTTTATTTCCATCTTGCTATGCTATTCCTGACGCGTTTTTGTCCCGACACCGGAAACGTCTAACGTCAAACGTACTCTCTTTCTGACATCTGTTATCCGTCCTTCTGATAAGATTATACCAACCAGTAAGCTATGACATTTCTCTCCTTTTTAAAAATAGCTTCTGTTGTAAGGAGCGAAAAATATTAAAAATTCAATCTAATGAGAGTTTTACTAACACGGTTGATGCGTCGCAGACTTGGTACACCTTTCGAAACGGTTGGTCGATTTGACGTATCGATCGAGACGTCGCATCAGTAACAGGCATCGTTGTCGTCATCGCAGAAGTATCATGGCAGCTCCACCAAACTCGTATCAGTAGTTTTCTTGTTTGGGTTCGCAGTTGTAGCAGGAGTAACTCTTTGAAGAGTTTTTGGCTCGAATTGGGCGTTGAACTTCTCATCGCAGGGTGCTTTAATAGATTTTTTTTTTTATTTCGTAATGACGGCCAGACCGTATTCAGCACTATAATAGATGCTTCTCCTAAATTAGCACACACGCTGACGATATGTTCGATATGACGCTCCCAGACTCGTGCATAATCGAAGATCGCCTGCTTTTCTTAACGATTTCAAACTTCCTTCTTATGTTGTACAATATGTTGTCTCTTATGTACGACAATATCCACTTTGCTATGTGTCATTCGTGTCATTCTTAGGTAGTAGCAAAACGAGTCTCGATCCAATTTGTCTTCCGAATACGAGCATTGATGGCGATTTACTGGTAGATTAGTGGATCATTTTCCAGTATGTAAGAATAATGTTTCACAATTCAGCTGAGAATTCAAAGCACACTTCCAAGCTTTCAGTTGATGTTCCAAGCTTTAAGGTTTGAACGTATCGCTCAGCTTGTGGCCGCTTGTAGCAGGATGGTACGGCGCTTTCATTTTGTGCAATGGCATGGCATTCATTCGGAAAAATCGAGTGAACACCGCTGCTGTGATTTGTAACCCATGACCGCTCACTAGCACAGATGGTATACTAAACATGCTAAATATTTCGTCACACATATTCACGTTTTCCGCAATCGTCAAGTCGAGTGAGAATCGTAGTCGATTTAAAAGTACCTCATCGTTTTCCACTGTTATCTTAATATGGTTTTAGAAAACACTTACCCTCTGCATTCCTTTAAGTAAAGCTTCAATTTAACTTTGCCAAAGAGCAGCAGCTGATGTCACGCCGTACATCAGTCCGTTCGGACGATTAAATCCACGATGAGTCGACAATGTGAGAGTCTCACTCTTCCAGTTTTGGAAATGCCTGGATGAGATATGATATCGCTAAATATCTGTTCTGCAGCAAGTGAAGCTAACATCTCATTCTCCGTAGGTAAGGGATGCTTGTCCATCACCAGGCTTGGATTCACAGTCTGTTTGTAGAATACGTAAATCTTATCCCCGCGCGATTTCATTCAGAGCAGGTGTGCATGCACATTGGAACAATCGAACAAATTCGGGAAGCTTTTCAATATAGCCTATAAGACAGCATCACGACACGGGGAAGCGGCAGCAATAGCACGCGGGGAAGTGGCAGCAACATCACACAGAGGAGCAGCAGTAACAGCACATGCATAACAAACCATCCGAACATTCTACGTCTTATTATTGCTCAATCTAAAACGCATAAACGCATCACTGATAATACTGACCGCTGAACTAGTAGACACTGTACATGCTGAACCAGTAGACATCTCGAAGTAGACACTTTTTCCATTCACCAAAGCGTCCAGCACAAATTTCTATAAACGCGATAACATTCCAACCGAACAAACATTTCGGATTTTTCATTCGAATGATGTCTAGGCTCAGTTCTAATCATTACGCGTATAGGACAGGTCGAATCCAAAATATGTGGCTGCGACCTCGGATACCACGACATAGATCATCTTCTATGGTCTTGTGTGGAATACGAGGCTGCTCGATCCGCCTTGTTAGACGCAGTCCAGGGCATTGGAAAGTTGCCAAACATTCCGATTCGGGACCTGCTGGGAGACTGCGACGAGGTCTACCTGAGAACAATCTTCTTCTTTGTCGTGCTAACGGATTATTAGTGTGATCCCACTCCCTCCTCTACTCCCACTGTTTGTCTGTCTTATATGTGTTGTACCGCGCTTGTTTGAATGATGATGGATGAATGGATGAATGAATGAATGAATGTATGACTGAGTACGATGCGTGAAGGGTCGGGTACCATATTGAAGAAGTTTCACCGACCGATGGATGGTATAGTATAGTATAGTATAGTATTTTATTGAAGGATTTCATTTCGCATTATATGTTTGCCATTGGTTCTGGCATCCTCGTATCTCACAACTATGTACCTTAACTCAATACATTTGAAAACTGTGTTGGGCGAAGCCATTTGATGCGGTATACAGTTGTACATTTTTGAGATTTTCACCTTTGGGAAATATCGAAAAAATACCCAGTTACTGATATTTTTTAAGTATAACCTAGACTTTACCTATCTTAGAAAAACGTATTTATAACTAACAAATCACAATTAAAACTATTTTATGCTACGGAAATCTTACCTTACACTAAAGAAATAGAAAAAAAAAAGTTTGCTTAGAGCAAAAAGGAAGATAATAGATGAAATAATAATTTACGCTTGTGCAGTCCTTTGCCTTAGCATAAGGTTAATCCTTCTTAAATTATATTTACACTTGCAGTTTCTGATAAAATCAGCAACGCTTGGCAAATTTGAAATTCTATGAATATCAACTGTTGTTGGAATTAGGTTGCATGAAAGGTTTCATAAAATTCATGTTTGAATTTTGAATTACAAAACGATACTGGACAACGCTAGGAGCTAATAGTATAAATTTGACGCACGATGTAAGCCGTAGGGAAATAGGAAAATGAACTGAATGAACTATGTAACCGGACAGAAAAAAGTAGTTGCAAACTGAATATCAAACGTGCAACACGAAAGGTCTTTGAAGATATCGCAAACCGTCCTCTCGCTTAGTGATAAATACTGTGTTATGCTACGGGGGTAGGTTGAGAATTTGTTTTATACATTTATTTTGCAGTACTTGCAATTTCTTTTTGTGTGACAGAGCACAGCTTTCCCATACGGGTGACGCGTATAGAACGATGGGTCAGATTATTGCTTTGTTAAGTAATAACTGATTCTTTGAGTTTAACTTTAAGTTTTTGTTTATAAAACAGTAAAGTGATTTCATAACCTTTTCCCCGTTAATGAGTTTTTGCTCAATGTGATTGTTAAGTATCAATATTTTGTCTAAATAAACTCCTAGATATTTTAAACTGTTACTCCATGCAATCTCCGAGTTGTTTATTTTGAGATTTTTGTTAGGTGTTTTCCTTCGACTAGCGTTCTATCGATTCTGTTTTGTTTTCGTTGATTTTAAGCTTCCACGCGCTGCAATAGGCAACATATTTCTTAATTCCAAGGTTTAAGTTATAATAGTTGCGGGTTTGCGAGCGGAGGAGCTAATAACAAAATCATCCGCATCCGTAGTTGACAAGCCTTTTTGGAATCCAAATTGATATTTCGGAATTAAATTATAGGTGTGTACATGAGTGTTTGAGCGTTTTTCGATAAGCTTCTCAAAAATCATTGCCATGCAGCTCAGCAGACTTATTTGTCTATAATTCGTTGGATTACTGCAATACTTATTGAGTTTTGCATTTGAAATTATTTATGCTCTTTTCCAAGTTTGCCGGAAAATAACTTATTTCATGGCAACTGTTAAATATAAACGCTAAATAAATTAAAGCTTTCATAGAAAGATGTTTTAACAAACGATTGTTGATCTGATCAAAACCGGTTGATTTTTTGGCTCTAAGTTTCGAAATCAGGGTTCGAATTTCCTTGGGTTTACAGAAAAGTGTTTATTCGGTGTTGTTTGCAAAGTTTTGACATAATTTAAAGTTTTCAATAGTGTAAAAAACCTCAGAATCTGTTGAACCCTTTTGATTATTCGTAATATTGTGAGCCTTTTCAAAACTTGTTTTTAATGCTTGACATTTTTCTTTATCAGTCGAATAGGTTTTATTATAGAGTTAGGTATAGAGTTTGATTCAGATTTCATGATTTTAACAAATTTCCAAATTCTGTTCTTGTCTTTATTTTTCTTCATATCCTTCCAGTTTTTCCCCCAAGATCTGTTTCGAAAAGATTTCATTTGATTTGATCTCGTTTTTTATTTCGTTATATAATTTATTATAGAGCAATTTGAGCAGATGGTTTCTTCTGTCTGTTTGTCATTTTCTTCTAACTATGTTTCTTATTATAATTTTTGCTAACATACAGTCTGGAAGAATAACCTTATAATGGCCAGGTGTCTTTAGTGGGACAAATAGACTATGCGCTTTGTTCATCAAACTAGTGAAATACTTAAACATAGCGTCGATTTGAGAAGCATAGTTTATATCGCTTAAGTTAAGCGTAGTTACGTTAATCTTTTCATCTATGAATTTTTTTAAACCATACCAATTTGCAAGAGAATAATCGGGAATTAATTGCCGATTTCGAACATTAGCTTTAGAAGTTTTTATTTAAAAAACAACCGGTAGATGATTGGGCAAAGTTGGTGACTGTGTGCAGTGAGGTTAAATCGTGGAAATTATTTGTTAGTACAAGATCAAGTATATATGGGGATCGTTTTGCATCGTGTGGATAATATGTTGTACTTTGAGAATGAAAAATTTCCTCTTTGAACTTTCTCAAAAGATTATTTTCCATCCTGTACGTTCTTGCGCAGTTCCATAAATTATGCCTGGCATTGAAAGTTCCACAATTAATAAAACTACTTCGGAGGTTGCATAGAGTTTTAATGTCATATCTGAAACTATCGCAATCGGTATTTGAACCGGGGTTATAAATAGAAATTATGTTTAATTTACCAAGCCATGACGTTATTGAGATACCTATCGCTTCAAGTTTTTTCAGTATAGGAAGGCTGAATACTTCGTGGCATATTTCTTTTGATATGATTATAGCTACCCCACCTTTTTCGCCTGCAGTTCTACCTGCTCTATGAACTACAAATTCGCATGAGAAAAACGGATGTGTGGGTTTAGGAAGGTTTCACATAATGCTGATATTTTAAGGTTTTCCTTTAGCAAGTAGTTATAATATTCTATTTGGTTGTTAGTGATGCCGTTAGCATTCCAATGCGAAATATTTTTCATGGTGGAAGCAGTATTTTGCGGTGATTTTTACTATCACTGAGATAAGGCCTTTTTTGACCTACACGTAGAAAGGTGGGCGAAGACATCTTCTACTATCATACCAATTTCGGATAGGTCAATATCTTTGAAATTTACTCCTTTGTGCTGGTCGTTTTTAAGCTTGCCAGCGAGGCTAACATTGCATATGTTGGTTTTACGCATGTGACTAACCTGTGCTAGTGAAGGAAATGCTCGCCGGCTAGCTGAAAGGTCGGTCGTTGTGTCGTTCTAGGTATTGGCTTGGTCACTTTACGAGCAGGACACCCGCTGAAGTTGGCAGTGTGGTGATCGCGACAGTTTGCGCATTGTAGTTTTGCCTGAGCTATTTTGCCATCCGGATTTGTACTGGTTTTACTGAGCGGACACTCGTTCGACGCATGTGGCTCGGAACATTTCACACACACAGGTGTGCGGAAACAATTGGTTTCACCATGCCCATATTGCTAGCAATTTCTGCACTGGATTGGGTCGCTCTTGTCTGAGTAGTACTCGAAGTACACTCGGTGGTGGTTAGCATAGCGGACTTGCTTTAGTGCCAAGTGTGAAGCAAGTACATTACCTAGTCATCATCGCTCGCTCGCTTTTTGTGAATTTGCATCTTCTTCACGGCGGTGGGGAATATTTTGTACTCGGCTAGTGCCGGAATTATTTCGTCCACAGACATTTGCGGAAGTCCAAAAAGAATAATTTTAGTTGTCCGATCTTCGGGCAACTGGTGGGTGAAGAAATTGATTTGGCTTTGCTTCAGAGTCTCAAGCACAGTTTTAAAATCACTTGAGTTGGTCACGTGAACAATGATGCCTTCTAATGATGAGTTCATAGATCCGCCGTAGCCATCGTTCCTGTATGAGATATAATGTGATGTTGTGGTATTTTTGCGCCAGCCGAGTTCTCCTGAGGTAGCCACGTTTCTTGCAGACAAGCTACATCTACATTTTCCTTTAACATTATTTCTCGGATTTCTTCTTTGTTATTTTTAAATTCTTGAATGTTAGCTTGTAAAATATTGAAAAGGAAGGTAGTGGAATAGTAGATGCTGAGAGATACACTACTCTCTTTTACAGAGGGTCGAGTTGTACATTTGGTTATCTACTGATGGTTTATTTGTGACACACACACATGTCATTTGTGGTCTTGTTGTTCGATATGGTATGGTGTGACTCGGTTATTTCCTCTATGTATATCAAATCCTCTGACCTAAAGGATTCGTCTGATATGGTATCTATGTCATAATTTCTGTATACTTTCTGTGTGTTACAGGTACTTGGTGAGGTTGTTGTCTTGGTTGGAATAATTATTTTTGGTATTTCGGATTGGATTTCTGTGGGTTGCGCTGTTATTTCTGGTGGTGGTAGTATTGTTCTTTGCTGAGAGTTAGTTATCTGATCTGCAGCTAGGTGGTTGGTTGTGGTGATATTATTTTTTGCTTTGTGTGCGTATGTGATTTATGTTGTGTATACATCCAAATGTATACACAACAGCACATGCTGTTGGGCATTGTCTTCTTCTTAACCTTCTGGCTTCTCCATAAGTAATTTTCCTTCGGTTTTTATCTTGCTGATCTCCATCTCGTTCAAAAGGACCGGACAGTTCTTGTTAGGAGTTTTATGTGCGTCACCACATGATACAAATTTTACCTCTTTACGTTTTTTTATCGCACCAACATTTTTGGACTGCCTTTTGTTAGCAACTTTTATTGCGCTACCAATGACCTTTGTCATCAAGAATGGGTTAACATTACTAAGGTTTCTATTTGGGGTGGTCGATTCCATGATTGGGAAAATTTCTTCCTCAAATATCTCCCTCCCATTAGACATCGTTTTCATTTTTTCTCCTATTTTTCGCTTAGGTTCTATAAACTCCAGTTGCTTGTAAAAGTTATCGAGGTGAATGCCCCCTCCTGGGTTCAAGATCCCCATGCCTTTCACTTCTTCCTCTTACTCGTACACCTCTTTTTCTCTCTATTCACTAATATTTTTTAGTAAGTAAATCTTTGATTTTTAGTTCCGAACCACTTAACTTCACTTCACTTTACTGCACTGATGAGATTAGTTTTGTCTTCCCTTTTCCTGAAAACGATGGATTCACTATAACGTTCACTTCAAAAAAAGGCAACGAGGTTCTTCTTCAGCGTTCAACCTTGGAAAAGGCTGTTGATGTCGATGCTGCCGATACGCTGCTCGGTTTCATCGGTGCCACCGTCGAAGCCTTAGGTGTTATGGTCAGAGCCTTCGGTGTCACACTCGGAGCCTTCAGTGATTCAGTGGGAGCCTTCGGTGTCGCTGTCGGAGCCCTCGGTGCTACGGCATTGCTGACGTGGGGAGCAGCCGCAACTTTTAGCGTTTTTGATGGAGCCTTCGGTGGTGTGGTGTTGTTGAGTGCTGTTGCTGTTGCTTCTGTCTCTCCGGCATACGTTGTGCCTTACTTAGCCGAGCTGTGCTTGCTCTGCATGCATCTCATACCAGTATTCGAGCATTAGACAGTACCGGCAGTACGGATTTAGCCCATTGCAGGTTATAGTGGTGCACTTGTCCCCGATGGTAATATTTGGTCCGATTTGGAGTGTCGGTGATCTAAGGATGATCTTTACCGCGATGAGGACCGTACTTCGTTCGGACCGTGATCGAAATGATTTTACCGATACAAGACACCGTAGCTGCTATTTCTGCTTCCGTGACATACGGTGGAAGCTCGTGCAGCCGCATTTCCATTGCACCGTCCTCCAGCAGAATTGGCAGCGGATATGATGTTCCTGTTAAAGTACAAACAGAACACCCTGCAAATTGTGAACTGAAGAACCCTGTTTGTCAAGACTGTCAAAGCTTGTACTGTAAGAATAAACGGATAATTTTCGTCACCATTTTGTATCCAAACTAACAGCACGCTTTCTCTTCCTTTGCTTTGCAATACAGATATCACATTCTCCTCGCTCTTCTTTTAGTTCCGTCGTCGGTCAAGAGATGCTTCCCTGGTGCTATGCCCCGATCAGCTCCTAATGTTGCATCGTTTCCGTCTCAACTTAAACGATTGGCGTCGGCGTGCACATTTGAATTCTCGTGACGACCACTCCGGTTTTAAGCGTATCGACAATAAAGTCGATCACCTCTGAACGGAAAGGGCGTCTCGGAATCCCTTCGAACACTAGTTTAAAAGTGTCAAAACTCTTTTAAACTCAAAGCTGCTCAGCATATAACACTAATCGCGTTGGAGAACATTAAATTGCTGGAAAGGTTTAAGCAGTCCTTCAGCAACGACGCCGTAAGCCGAATTCCAGAGGCTTTCGTGGGGCTGGAGCTGCTCAGGCAGGACTTTTGCGCCGCATTCATCGATCGACAGGATCGATATGGAAGAGCGGTGTCGAAGGTTGATCTTTTTCTTCAGGAAGTATCAAAATAGGGAAGCCAACCCGCTTAACGTATCGTTATTTTTGGCAAATTCAACGTTCGCGTTTGGACGGCCAAACGCACCCTATCGTCGGTTAACAGAAATCAAACTTCCAACGTTCGTTGGGGATTCGACAAAGTGGTTGTCGTACCGCGATCGTTTTGTAGCAATGATCGACACTTCGCCAGAGCTATCAGTCATTTCAAAGCAGTATCTTTTTTCTTCATTGAAGGCCGAAACGGCTGTACCCTTCGAGCAAGTGGCGTTAACAACCTAAAATTAGGCAGTAACTTGGGCTTTACTGCTTAAGCGATACGACAACACACGGATGCTAATTCGCGACTACTGGCGGAGGTTACATTTTCTTTCGGTAGTAAAAGCAAAAAAGTAACTACAAGAACCGGTCAACACTTGGGATACGCCTCTATCGGAGTGTTCGGAACATCATGTGTTAACATCGGAACATCACAAGAGCGTTTATGCTGGAAATGCCTAAGCAGCTCCCATCAAGTGGGATAAACGATGATAAATGATAAATAAATGATCAGATTGCTTTTGTCGGTCTTGCCATAAACGTCTTCACAGTTTACTTCATCAAATATCGCAAGCAAAAGTCACGCTGGCAGCTCAAGCAGGCGATGCATTGGTGTTCCTAGAGACTGTACTAGTTTACCTCGTTGATGATTGTGGAATGAAGCACGAAACAAGAACGCTTCTTGATACGGGTTCGATGACATACTTCATTTCGAATTTCCTGGGTCGTAAACCATGGAAATCTCGTACTAAAGTGAACGTTTCTATCGCCGACATCTGGAAAGCAGTACAACAAATGAAGGGTTCAATCATCGCGAATGCTCGATCCAAGGACCTACAATTCGATATACCGATGGAGATTCTTATGTTAGATATACCATCTGCGTACATTCCTACTTCACCGATCAATGTCTCTTCGTGAAATGTGTCGAATCTGATGCTTGCGGATCATGTCGTAATCGATGGTGAAGCATTTTGGAAGCTTCATACGTTTTTATCACTGGGCGCATGTCGGCCGTGGCTAGTGGAATCCCAATTTGGATGGGTTATAGCAGAAAATGCAGTGCAGTCTTCTCAACCCTATCGTATGTGTCATATTGCAAGAAGCGATCCATTGGAGACAATTATGGCACGTTTCCAGGAGACTGAAACCATTTTCGACGATCCCCATTTATTTGTCGAAGAAGACATATGGGAAAATTATTTCACGACCACTACTATTGGAAATAATTCTGGAAGGTATGTCGTAAGCTTGCCACACAAATCTAATCCTAATTTAATTTTAGGAGCTTTAAAACAGATAGCAGATCGTCGTCTTCTGGCTATGGAAAGGTGACTGAAGAGTAATCCTGCAATGAGAGAAGCGTATTCATCATTCATGCTAGAGTCCGAAAGGTTAAGCCATATAATACGACTCACGGAGTCAATCAATGAGACATGACCACATTACTACTTACCGCATCATGCTGTTGTAAAGACATCGAGCACATCCACAAAGGTTCGTGTGGTCTTTGATGCGTAGTGCAAGACTAAGTCGGGCTATTCGTTGAACGACTCATTGCTGGTTGGTCCTGTAGTTCAGCAAGAACTGTATTGGCAACACGAACGTTACAACAAATTGCGTACGATCATCAGGAGCAGTTTCCTTGCGCGGCGAAACCTTAACGATTTCTATGTAGATGACCTGTTGACAGGAGCAGACGAACTATTAGAATTAGTGCATTCTAATTAGGGGGTTAGGTTTGCTGTTCGTTGCTTAACAGTAACTGGCTACACGGAAGTGGTCCCCTCTTATACCCATCGTTATCAACTACGAGGGCTGACAATAAACTAAGGTCTGTATCGCTGGTGGTGGTGTATCTCTTTTTGTAAATAAATGTAATTTTCTATGAAAAAAAAATTGGAGACCTTACTTTATTGTCAGCCCTCGTACTTGGGCTTGAACCGATAAGAACGCGATACTCTCACTCCCGCTCCTATTCCATCGCTGCTCTCCTCTCCAATGACCTCGATGCTCCTGCGCATTTATCCTTGATTCCATAATATGCTCCCTCCCGTTGTCTTCGAGACAGACCACCTCTCCTTATCCCGTCTCGTAGTACACGCCATGGCCAAAATGGCCCTTGCATACGAGCGCTTACGGCCTTTAATGATTCTTATCATTTATTTGATTTTTCCATCCCTGTATCCCTATTCCGCTTTCGTCTGCGTGTTTCCTCTCCGATTCTTAGCCTAACTATTAAATTTGTTAAACCCATGCAGCACGAACAAAAAGCAAAAAGATAAATAGATGAATTAGAAGCAATCGATACACAGAAGCAAATTACAGCGATTTTGAAATCAGCTAGGTTCTTGCTGAAGAAAAAGGGATCATACATTCATAAGACGCTCGACGGAATACCTCAGGAAGATCTGGCGTTGCAAACATCACATGAATGGAACAAAGCGCCATTTGTTTCAACCTTGGTCCTGATTTAGGAACTACCCGAAGATACGATTTAATTTCGTGTTGAACTACCGCCTGTTGCATCGTCATTAACAAAGCGAATGATATTATCGTATATCGCTAGGATCTTTGATATGCGCGGATTGCCGAGTCCGACAATAGTTTTTGCTAAAATATTTGTGCAGAAGCTGTGGTCCATCAAGGAGAACGTTATCGCATTGGATTGGGACAGTGAGCACCTATCGGACCTTCAAGAAGAGTGGACTAAATTGTATTCCACAGTACTATCTCTTTGTAAGATACGCATTCCGCGATTCATTTAGCTTCGACATGCCTCACGCATGCAGTTGCATTTGGTCGCGGATGCCTCTCAAGCAGTATACAGAGCATACTGCTACTTCCGGGCCAAACCAATTGACTGCAAATGTTGTCTCTCTGGTGAATACGCCAGACTCAAACTCTGCGCCGCACGGATTTCAAAAAATCAGCCTGACATTAATTGCTCCTATCTGTTGGACTAACTCGATGACGGTATTGCATTGGCTGAACTCACCTGCTCGTCGCTGGAAGGCGTTTGTTGCCAACAGGGTGGCACTAATCCAGCAGGAAACAAGGGTCAAAGTTCGTTTTTCCTAGCTGCTCTGTATTGTTCCTTCCTTAATCCTGTGGCTACTTCGTACAGATTTTTAGGTTCTGTCTCCTCCTCAATAACATTCCCGGTTGCGCTCGCTTCCCTGGCTACACGGGCCGGAAAGCTTCCTTAACTGCCATTTTGCAGCAATCCCACGATTTCGCTAGCAGCTCTGCCGCACTTCTCCGTATCAGTCCGCAGCGAATGTTCCGAAACTTGTTTCAGATAGTAAAGACGCTCTTCCCGATCTCCTACTAACACAGTTTTTTTCCGTTTTTAAGCACCTTGCAGCCAGATTTGTCAAACAGTACCTCGAAGCCCATGTCAGTCATGTTACTGACCGATAGTAGATTCCTGGTGAGTGACGGAACGTGGCAAACATTGGATAACGAAACATTCTTCCTGATTCCATCTCCATCCAGCATAGCTGCATGCAATGCTGTTAATTTTGTATTGAAATACTTCGAAATTCCTCTAAGCCAGAAAATACATAGCTAACAGGAAAACACGCCTGGTAAACGCATGTTCTAAATCTCAAACAACGACGGCATTTCTTCAAATCATTCCATCCAGCTTGGTGTTGGAAAAAAGTTAATGCTATTGTAAGACACCAGCAATGAATTATACTCATGTGTGGATTTTACTGTTGGCGGTTGAGAAAGGCATGTAAGGTATTTCATATTTACATAACCTATACGGCTTCCAAAATTTGCAGATTTTGCAAAATTACACCAGTCATTACTTTCAGACAAAGACGATTATGTTAGATTTCCTGAAATCCAAGAAACATATATTGGTTGGTTATGATCTTCCCTATTGACAAAATTGCCTTAACAACCACTACTGCGGGATTTGTCATTACAAATTAGCCTTCTTCTTTTTCTTGGCTTAACAACCTCTAAGGTCACTCCGGTCATCGAAATGACTTACCAGATTTGCCGATATCACGTAGTTGGATAGCCAATCCTCACTACGAGGGGACGATCCGAATGGGATTTGAACTTCGTTCCTGCCGTTTGAACACCGACGTCGCTACCGTCTACACCACCGCGTCGCACCGAGTAATGCCTTAGTTGGCGGATTTACAATGATTTGGCCAATAGGGTGGTATGAGTGCCATAATTTCCTACTGCCATGCAGACGATTCTACCTCCCTATTGACAAAATCTTTGTAAATCCGTCAACTACGGCACGACTAAGGCAAATTTGTGTCGAAAAAAACCCTTAGTAGTGATTATTAAGGCAATTTCGTCAATAGGGCTGCTATTATGTGTATAGCATGGCAGAAAACCTAATATTGAGCCGTTTGCAGTCTGCTAAACAGGCTGGTTTAAAATTACGTATAGACTAAGAGCTTGAACCGTTTTAACCCTGTTCAGGAGTCGTTTTAGGCATTTGTGTCGCTTGGGAACAATACAATTATTGTTCCTTGCGTAAAAACCAGTACAACCGTCGAACTGCTTGGTATAAAAGTATTCGCTTAATTGCGAAAAACAATTAGAAGGCCGCAATTAGAAAATGTGTGCAACTCATCTGGATAAACAAATACAGATTACTTAATTTGATCTAAAAAGAGATAGCCTGTAATCCAACCATCTTAAGCCAAATAAATTATTTAGCATCATTATTTCCGCAGAAAAAACAACAAATGAAACCAATAACTCGAATGATTACATTACAGAGTAACGAATGCGACAAAGCTGTCCTTATTGAATAAAAATAACAATACATTTAGTTTTCAGTATTCGTAACTCAAACATTTGGTGCGTTTTTATTAACACCGCTAAACCCATCTGTGCAAATTGGACGAAATTCACCTATATTTACCAATGTCCCTCTCAAAACTGTAATGAAGCCTGCTAATATTTTTTACTAACATCCCATTATCAATTATAAGATATACAATCGCTTTTATGCACTTAGCTGGCTCTTTTATTCGTGATTGTAACAATAGCCATTAGAAAAGCAATTAGGGTCGAACAAATCATTTGAAGGTTTGTCTTCAATCTATCTCATTTGATTTTCATCACCCCTAAGGGTTTTCATAGCCTCACCCTTTTCGACGCATTTTTCATTGTACTCTAAACAGTTTCCCCCTTATTTTATATATCTATCATACACTTCACATGGCGTTGTTGTGTGGTAAGTACAATTGCTGGCTGTAATCCAGGGTAATCGTGTTAAATCATGATTTTATCGCATCCTGCCAGCTATCGTGTGATTAGAATACAAAAAAGGGAACTAACTTGTTGTTCTTTTTTGAGATATTCGCCAGAATCATTGCGTTTTTTTATGTTTTTAAGCGTGAAAACAACGCTTACCGTAACTCGTCAATGATATGTTGTTTTTTATAATTTTCCTCATTTAACTGGAACTGAAACGAAATGTAATGTATTGTAAATCAACATTGATATCTATAATTAACCTTAACAACCTTGATTTTTTGAAAAATTGGTTAGTAATATACACATTTTTTTCCTTTTTTTTTTTGCATAAATCGTAAAAAAAAAAAATTTCATTTTATTATAGTTTATGGTTTTCCTTCTTGGCTAAACGACCTTTAAGGTCACGCCGGCCATCGAAATGGGGGAGGGGGGGTGACAGACTGCAAACGGCTCAATATTAAGTTTTCTGCCATGCTATACACATAATAGCAGCCCTATTGACGAAATTGCTCTCATAATCACTACTAACAGACCAGCGCCGATGTCGCCTATACCACCGCCCCAGGTTGTGAATTTTAAAAGAGCAAACATTTTCTTAAGTAAAATAATAACAACATTGCCTGGATCTGATAATCATTTATCTAACAGAATTTTAATTTTCATTCGCTTAATTTTTTGCGTTTTTCATATTGGAAATGACTTAGGTTTGTACCTTTTTGACCGGACCAGTCAAAACGACTGGGTATTTTTGAGGACGGCAGTCTCAATCTAGACCTGCTCGAAAACATACGTAATTCCTAATCTCTCCTAAAAACAAAATCCACGCATACACCGTGTGCAAGTCTCTATCATTCGGACAACGCTCATCTCACACACTCCAGATCGGCGTCTTATCCCGGTGTCGTCACTCACACCTTGGGACGCTTGATTCGCACCGCACCGCGCCGTCTACCTGCCATACCTGCTACACCGTCAGTTCTTTCGATGCCAAGAACCCCGATAAAAACCATGGCGACAACCAACGACGAAGATCAGCCCGCGCAAACCATCCCGGTACTCGATGGTTATGATGAGGCAACCATCACCACGCCGCCGATGATGCCACTACCAAGAGAGAGAAGTTCCGTCGGCCAGCCACAGAATAGCCGCGATGTAATCAGCTCCGTCAAACTGCCGCCATTTCGGACCAGCTCGCCAAATTCCTGGTTCATACAGGCGGAGGCTCAGTTTGAGAACGCCGGAACGAAATCAGAGTGCACCAAATACGCTCATCTTCTGACTGCGATGTCACCTGAAATACTCGAAAAAGTGATCGACATCGTCCAAAATCCTCCAATCAATAATCGCTACACCTTCTTGAAGGACGCTTTGCTGCAACGCCTGTCGATCAGCGAAGAACAACGGATCTCCAAGCTGCTGTACAACGCCGAGATGGGAGATAGCAGCCCTTCAGATTTTCATCGACGACTGATGCAGCTGGCCGGATCTACCGAATTCTTAGATAAGTTGGTTTTTCGTTTATGGTTAGGCCATTTACCGAAATCAATTGAAATTGCTATTATTTCCATGGATAAAACTAACATTGCGTAAATATAACTCATTGCTGATAAAATTTGGGAAGCGTCGAAGGGAGCATCAGTTAGTGCGTGTGCCTTAAAGCCTGGTCTGAATGAAATCTCGGAGCTTAGAAGTGAACTGTCGGAATTAAAAAATCTTGTTCAGCAAATGCATGTTTCACGCGGTCGCGATCGATCAGTTCCACGTAAAGAATTCCGTAAGCGCAGTCTCTCGCGAGGAAGAATGCAAATGAAAGGGAAAATTTTTTTTTGTTGGTATCATAACAAATATGGTAGTGCGGCAACGAAATGTGTTAAGCCTTGCAGTTTTGTAGCCAATATGGCTGACAAGAAACGAATAAATTCCACGGATACCGAATCTGTTGGAGAATTCCCATATTCATGCCGACTTTTTCTTCATGATGAAGTTTCTAAAATCACTTTTCTCATAGACAGTGGTGCCGATGTATCAGTGATTCCCAATTCCGTTTTCGGAGTACTAACAAAGTCTAGTGATATTTTGGTTGCAGCAAACGGAACTCCTATTTCAACGTTTGGAGTAAAGTTTCTAAATGTTTCACTTGGATTGCGACGATCTTTTCCTCATTCTTTTGTGCTTGCTGCAGTAAACCATCCAATAATTGCAGCAGATTTTCTTAAGCGATATGGTTTATTTGTCTAATTGGTTATCTACGCAACAAACGATTGGTGGATCCACTTACCAATCTCTCCACAAAAGCAAGTATAGCAAAGGTTGTAACACCATCGCCTAAATTATTTGCTTTTAACGATGTGTATACAGGTTTGCTGAAGGAGTTTCCATCGCTATTGGACTCCCCGGATTTCAACAAACCGATTAACCATCAAGTGGTACATCACATTCATACCAAGGGAACACTTCCTATCTCAAAACCCAGGAGGCTCGACCCAGTTAGGCATAAGGCTGCCCACGCTGAATTCCAGCATATGCTGGAACTGGGCATCTGTCGTCCTTCTTCATCGCCAGTGCCATCACCTTTACATATGGTTGCTAAAACCAATAGTGATTGGAGACCATGTGGGGACTATCGTCAGTTGAACGCGGTTACTATCCCTGACCGATACCCAATCCCACATATCCAAAATTTTGCGATGAATCTGCATAATTGTTCACACTTTACCAAACTAGACATTATAAAGGCATATCATTTGATTCCTGTTGCCCCGGAAGATGTGTATAAAACCGCGAAAACCACACATTTTGGTCTTTTTGAATTCCTAAGAATGCCTTTTGGTCTTAGGAATGCTGGACCCACTTTTCAACGTTTCGTTATCTCAATTTTTCAAGATTTGGACTATGTTTTCGTTTACATCGACGACATTTTAATAGGAAGCACTTGTCAAGAGGAACACATTACACATGTAAGAGAAGTCCTGAAAAGGTTGGCGAAGAACGACCCTTGATGGCAAGGGTATTACCCCAACCAAGGGTAAAGTTGAAGCAATCAATACTTTTCCTCAACCAAAATCATTAAAGCAGCTGCAACGTTTTGTGGGAATGGTGAATTACTACCATCGGTTTATTCCACGAATCGCCGGAATAATGAAAACGTTGCACAAACACATTGCCATCCACACCAAGTTTAAGTCAATCGCTTGGGATTGGTCTCCGGAATGCGAAATAGCTTTTCAAGAATTGAAATCTAGTATTGCTCAGGCCACTCTTCTCAAACATCCAAATAATAAGGCTAACTACAACATAACTACGGATGCTTCAAACATAGCAGTCGAAGCTGAGTTGCAACAAGACAATAATGGTACTTGGGAACCGCTAGAATTCTTTTCTAAACAACTGTCGGAGGCTGAACAGAAATACTCCACTTTTGATAGAGAGTTATTAGTGATTTACTTAGCCATCAAACACTTTCGATACTTCATCGAAGGCAGAGATTTATTTATCCTAACAGATCATAAGCCTCTCACTACATGTCCGATATAACAGCTGAGACAGTAGCTAAAACGTTAGTACAACATTACATATCCCGATTTGGATGTCCCGTAAACATTACTACAGACAGAGGTAGGCAGCTTCAGTCCAAACTATTCGCGGAATTAGCTAAGTTGCTGGGTAGTCATCATATATCTACTACGGCATATCATCCACAGGCAAATGGATTAGTAGAACGTTTTCACAGACAATTAAAAGGTTCATTGATGGCAAATGACACCTCTGAACGCTGGACTGAGAAGTTACCCTTAGTACTATTAGGAATATGAATATCGTACAAAGAAGATCTTAAATTTACTCCTGCCGAGTTAGTTTACGGACATAATTTACGGCTACCAGCAGATTTATTAGCTCCATCGTTTCAGGCATAGCCTGAAAGCCATGATTATGTAACGCATTTGAAAAATGTTTTTATCAAATATCTCTCACATCACCACGGCAATCGAACACTAAAGTAAACATAGATAAGAATATGGAGACCTGTAAAAAATTATATCTTAGAGTTGATAGGGTTAGAGCTGGCCTCGAACCACCTTACGAAGGGCCGTATGAGGTAATTAGAAAATTAAGGAAATATTTTGTAATAGAGAAAAACGGAAGGCATGAGTCCATCTCCGTCGATAAGTTGAAGCCCGCGCATCACATACATAACATATCAAAAAGGGTTCATTTTACGCTCCGCTAATTAGAGGGGGTATTCGCAGCGGCGCGAACAGGGGGTCTTTCGGAATTCTTCGGAACTTGCGAATACTTTTAAATCTGAAGACAGGCGATACTTTTTTGAGCGGTGCTAAAAACCGTACCGTTTTGTGCTTTTTATCCTTTTGTATTAACCGCACGCAACGATACGTTCTTTTTATTCTCTCATTACACTCTCTCTTTCATTGCGTAAAGTGCGTACTATCTAGTTCCCCGAGCGCGTATTTGACGTTTTGTCGGACATGTAGACAATAGCGTCGTTATTGTTGACACTCCGTCCCGTGCGACGGTTCCATTGCCGTCGTACTTTTTACATGCCCGACGTCTAACACTACTACCTTAACTACTGGTCGTTCTAATCGTGTTCCCATTGCGGTCTGAATGGTTACCCGCCTTACTGTTCCATCTCGCGATTGCGCTACTTCCACCACTCTACTCCGAGGCCAGCAATTTCTAGGATGATTTTCGTCCACCACGAGCACGAGGTCTCCGATTACGATTGGACGAGACGGCTCGAACCATTTCGTTCTCTTCGTGAGTGTTGGCAGGTAGCTCTTCAACCATTTCTTCCACAGCATGTTCGTGTACACTTGTGATGTTCGCCAGGTGTTTAGAAGTGTCGCCGAGGAGTCGTCGAATGGAAGCAACGGTTTTACACCGGATGACGTTCCTAGAAGAAAATGGTTAGGGGTTAATGGGGCATCTTCATCTCGATCTACGGGAACATGCGTTAAGGGACGTGAGTTGATTATGTTCTCTGTTTCGATCAGCATAGATTTCAACACCGCATCGGTTGGGAGCCGACGGAATGGCATCCTTTCCAGAGTTCTCTTTACCGTACGTATCATCCTCTCCCAGGATCCTCCGAAGTGCGGTGTGGAGGGAGGATTGAAGGTCCAGGTCGTGTTGGGGCAATCGATCTCTTCTACGAGTCTTTGCGAATCGATATTCTTGGCGGCTTCGATCAGCTCTCTGCTGGCACCTACGAAGTTCGTGCCCTGGTCTCTTAGGATTTCATTAGGGGTTCCTCTCCTGGCAATAAAGTTCCTTAGTGCGAGAACACATGCATCGGTCGATAAGGAGGACGCTACTTCGATATGAACCGCGCGAATAGTCATGCAGGTGAAGAGCACACCCCATCGTTTCTACGATCTTCCGCGACCCATAGAAACAGAGATTGGGCCGAAGTAGTCGATGCCGGTGAAAGAGAATGGCTTTAGGTATGCTGCTAAACGTGCAGGAGGAAGCTGGCTCATGACTGGAGTACTAGGTATCGCCTCTCTGATCCGACAGAAGGTACATGCCTTTCGTACACGTCGACAAACACTGCGTAATGCTGGAATATCGTATTTCGTTCGTTCTTCATTGATGACAGTATCGTGGTTCGCGTGTCGAAATCGTCGATGAAAATCGTCCACTATTAGATCCGTGGGAAGAATAATCGGCCTTTTAGCGGTTGGATCGACTAAGGCACAGGCGTCGATTCTTCCTGCAACTCTCAGGATTCCATCTTGATCCATAAGGGGAGAACGTTTGTACAACTTGCTGCTACGCCTAATCCGACTTATGGGCTGCATCTCGTTCTCTAACTGCTTGTCAAGGGTGCAATATTCTTGGGGGTAGGCTTGTCGTTGAACTTCCCGTAGAATCGATCGCTCGGCTTGTTGAAGTTCTTTGGCCGTGAGCGCGCCTCCGCATCGCGTTGCAAGGTTCTTTGCGTTGTTTATGAATCGCCATACGTATCCGATAGCGCGTAGAAGCCTTCTCCATTTGGAAAAACGCTCGAAGGAAAAAATCGGCTCTAAAGCTTGGTGTAGTGTAACCGTTTTCCGCACTTCTTCTTCGGTTTCCTTAGCGAGGCACTCTACGGGTGGCCAATCGGTGATAGATTCTTTAGGAATGCTGGTCCGGTGAACCAGCGGCTCGAATTCACATGCTGTTGCAAATTGCTCCATTTTGTACTTTCGCCCGCTACGTTTAACTTAGTTGGTACCCAACGCCCCTCGCTGACAGTCGTATTCTCCAATATCTCACCCACGCGATGTCCAACGAAGATACTATACTTTCTGTGGTCAGAGTTTAGCCAACACATAACATCGCGCGAGTCAGTCCATAGAAATCGTTGGTCAATTCGTTGATCATGCGACTGTTGGATTGTCTGGGCGAGCCTGGATCCTATAACTGCCGCTTGAAGTTCCATTCGTGGAATCGACATGTATTTCAGAGGTGACATCTTTGCTTTACCGCCTACCAAGGACACTTCGATGTTCTCTCCACACTGAAAACGAAGATAGGCTACTGCTGCGTATCCGTCTCAACCGGCGTCTACAAACACGTGTAGCTGAGTTTCGACACCTTGTAGTTTAATGTGTTGTCGGTAGTAGCGAGGAATGGAGATTTTTTGAACGAGGGTTAGGCCGTCTAGCCATTGTCTCCATTTCAGGAATAGCTCGCGTGGTATTTCCTCGTCCCAACCGATATTTGCGCGCCAAACTTCTTCCAGAATAACCTTTAGGTATAACAGAAATCCAGCTAGCAGTCCGAGAGGATCGTAGATACTCATGAGCACGCGAAGTATTTGTCGTTTGGTCGGTATACGATGTCCTTCTAAAATATCGTGATCCTGTTTAGGAATCAGCTTGAAGCTAAACGTGTCAGACTGTATGTTCCACCACATCCCTAAAATCTTTTGAGCGCATACCGTATCCGAGTTGAACTCACGCTGCTCTGCCACGTTACCCGAGAGGTTATTCGCTATCTGGTTCGAGTTTGACAACCAATTATGAAGTTGAAAACCGCCTTGTGCATGGATGTCTCGTACCTCGTTAGCTAGTCTTACGGCATCTTCTTCACATTCGGTGCTAGCCAATAAATCATCGACGTAGTGTTGTTCCTTTATGCAGCGTACTGCTCGTGGAAGCTTTGCGATGAAGCGATCAGCGTTGAGATTTTTCACGTATTGGGCGCTGCTAGGCGAACACGTGGCACCGAAGGTCATTCTCGTCATTACAAATTCTTCTGGCTCGCGATTATTATCACCCCATCTCCAAAGAAAGTGTTGACTGTGCTGGTCTTCTGTACGTATTACCTGGTGATACATTTCACGAATGTCGGCTGCGAATACATATCGATACACGCGAAATCGATAGAGTGCTGATGACAAGGGTGTTAATAGATCTGGGCCTGTCAGGAGGTTTGTGTTCAGGGAAACGCCTCGTACCGCAGCGGCAGCATCCCAAATCAGTACTTTCCCGGGTTTGTTGGGGTTCCATACGAGGAATAACGGCAAATACCATTTCCTACGGTTGTTACGAGTAGCGATTAGTTCTTCATCTGAGATTTTTCGTACATACCCTTTTATTTGATACTCCTTCAATTTGTTGTTGATGACCTCTGTCAAACCATCATCTCGTCGCAGACGTTTTTCTAGGCATTCCAATCTATTCAGAGCCATTTGTCGATTGTCTGGCAGAGTCACCTCATCTTCGCGCCATAGCAGTCCGGTTTCAAAGCGGTCCCCTACGAGTCTTGTGGTCGATTCTAGCAGTCTGAAGGATCGTTCGTCTTCCTTAGAAGGAATCTTTGCGTGGTCGCCGTAGATGTTGTTATTATCGGCCGCGAAATACTTGCGAAGAGTTTCGTCCAGCTTCATGTCGACTTCACTACACGTACACAGGTGCATACCTTTTGATTTTACCGTTGGTATCACACTTGGCTCGTGTGGACCGCAGATGACCCCACCTTAGCGTGCCTTAGTGACGAATGGTTCTCCTACGGCTCCTTCGATGGTCTTTAGAGGACGTGTAAGGTGGAAGTTATTGATCCCAATCAAAACCTTGGGAGCGACGTGATGGTAGCTCCTAGTTTTCGTTTCCCTTAGGTGACCATATTTTGCGGCGAGGTGCGGTACTGATAGCGTTTGAGCGAGCAGTGCTAATTCGGCGACAGTATGTACCTTGGGCATAACATATGTTTTACTCGTGGCCTCGATCCCTGAAATACTGATCGCGACTGACTGCGACTGATGCTCATCTCTCTTCTGATCACCGGTCCAGCTAAGGCAAATTGGTTCAGGTGTTCCTTTCAGCTGCAACTCTTTCAAGAGGGCGTGATCCATTAAGGTTCATGACGAACCTTCATCCAGAAGCGCGACGGTTCGTACCACTTTGCCATTTCCGTCAAGCGCTACGGGCACGTATCGAAGCAGAGTTCCCTGGAATTCAGAAGAGTGAGAGAGAACAGTAGTCGCATTCGGATTGCTCGGACGTTCACCATGGAGTGCACTATGATGATAGGCGGAACACCCGTTTACACCACACGGCGACGAGACATTACAGCGGCCGGAGTGTCTCAGCACGCACGTTCTGCACAAGCGATGTTTACGTACGTAACCCCAACGTTCGTTGACAGTGGAAGAAATAAATTTGTTGCAGTCCGCACCAGTAGGACAATCGGTTTTCTGGCACATGACACATGACGATTCCTTCTTCTTAGTCTCCGTATGCGTGTGCACTCTAGCGCTAGTATTCGTTACTTCCTGCGACGTTGGCGGTGTTACTAATATGGCAGCGTTGGTGATGGTACGCATCCAAGCGCCGAAATTTTCTAGGGTTACCTTTTGCAGGGATGTTTCTCGATGGATGCCCCACATTAATCTCACGTACGGCGGAAGCCGTTCAACGAGCTCTGCTAGCAACGATGTATTATAATTCTGCTTGTGCATTCCCTGCGATGTTATGGTGGCACAAAGTTCCTCGATGGCGACTCTGAAGTCTATCATCGACTGCATTTTTTCTTCTTTCGGTAAAGCGGCTTAACGAATCTGTTGGAGGATGCCTTCGACTAGTACTTCTGGCCGCCCGTACATCTTTTCGAGGTCGGCCATCACTTGCTGCACGTTGTCTACTTGATTCAAGCGACGCTGAACCATTTTTAATGCACGCCCCGATAAGCACTCTTGCAGCCGCAACACATTTTCATCATCAGTGAAACCGCACATACGGGTAGTAGTATCGAAACGGCTTTTGAAATTACTCCATTCGTCGGGATTACCGGAGAACGTCGGAAGTTTCCCGGAGACCACTTTACGCGCGGCTACCTGGCTACGGCTCAACTCGTGCATGTTTTAAAACGTGGAAAGGCGCCTCGTAGAATGAGCACCGACGTTCTTAACCTCAAAGGCGTTTTGATCTTGCGATCGTGAATAGTTTTGCTGTCCACATGATAGCCGGCTGATTTCCGCCTCCATCGCTGCTCGCTCTTCTCGATACTGCTTTCTTTGGTTAGCCAGCTCTAACCTTTGGGCGTTGATTTCTTGAGTGATCACACTCATGTCCTCGTTACCTGGCGGTGCTTGTTGCGGTGGAGGGTGGCAGGCGCAACACTGCCTGCCTGTCTTCGGCGATGTGAGCTGTCTTCGGCGACGCTCACATCGACACATTCAAAATGGAACCACTGCTTGCACGAATCGCATTGCGCCATTTCGTCGTACGGCGCACCGTTGCACTCTCCGCATCTATTCTCTTCAGAGGACGGGATAACGCTCGACGGCTCCATAGAGGCGATTAGCAATTAGTAGTTCTTAGTAGGGTACACTGGTTCTGTTGATACTTAAGCGTCAACGGATAACGTAACCGTGAATTTGTTCCGACTCCACAATCGTTCCGGCGCGGTGCCAATGTACTTTGGTTCAGCAGCGAACACGAGGTTTTTTTAACACGCGGCTTTCGCGATGGCGGATATGCGTCCCGATTCTTGATCCTAAAATTTCGATTTTAGGCCATCTACGACGCGATCTCAATCACTATCGTACGGTTTTTAGAATATTCGCAGCGGCGCGAACAGGGGGTAAATTCTTCGGAACTTGCAAATACTTTTAAATCTGAAGACAGGCGATACTTTTTTGAGCGGTGCTAAAAACCGTACCGTTTTGTGCTTCTTATCCTTTTGTATTAACCGCACGCAACGATACACTCTTTTTATTCTCTCATTACACTCTCTCTCTCATTGCGTAAAGTGCGTATTATCTAGTTCCCCGAGCGCGTATTTGACGTTTTGTCGGACATGTAGACAATAGCGTCGTTATTGTTGACAGGGGGAGTAGTGTAGCATCCACGCGGCAATCCAGGAGAAGAAACAGCCGACAACAGCCAGAGTTGAAACAACTCTGGGGCTAGGAAACAGGTATAAATAGCGGAAAATAGTGAGGCGGCAGGCAGAAGGTTTTGGCAAGCCACAGGATCAACAACGCCAATAATAAAAGAAGTCCGACTCCTCTTCAAAGACATATCCAAATTCAAGGACAATACAACCAAAAAAAAAAACGACAATCGCAATAGTAGCAGTACCCAGACTACTAACAAAGTGCCGCCGATAATGGTCGTAAGTTCATCTGTGCATTTCGTGCATTTCGTGCATAAGTGTGTAGTAGCAGCAGGTGTTCTGCGTAACACTACAAAACAAACCAGGAACGGTACTAATGTTCAAGTGACCAACACTAACAACTTCCACAAAGGAGTGAAACACCTACAAACAAAAAAACATCGCCTATCACACCTGTCAACTCGAGGAAGATAAATCAACAAAGGTGGTATTGTACGGCTTGCATGAAATGGCAACTGATGAAGTCATGCAAATTTTACGCGATGAATACCTCGAACCAATAGATGTAAATAAAATGTCAATCAAGCAAAAGCGATACGAGGACCAAGCTGTGTATCTAATACACTTAAGAGCGAGATCAACATCCATGCAACTACTGAAAACAATCCCAACGTGAGCTCACGTTGTGATTGTTGTCCAACGAGTGAGTTTGAGTTATTACTCTAAAAGAGCGGGGCCGATGCAATGTAAGCGTTGCCAACTTTACGGACATGGTGCAAACAATTGTAATCGCGTATTTAGATGCAACAAGTGTGCTGATAAGCACAAATCTACCAAATGTCCCATTACCGTTGTACCTTCAACCGAGCAGGGGAAAGTGCCCGATCACAAATTAAAATGTACTAACTGTGGCGGCAATCAATCCGCTGGTTTTAGCGGATGCTCTAAACGCCCGATACCAAAGCCGGGCAAAAAAGCTACCAGAGCATTAGCGAGCTTCAGCATCGACCGTAGTAGTTTCCCACCGCTGCCTTCAGCAACACCAATTCTGGGTTGGAAACAAGATAGTTCCGCTACAAACACACAAACACCAAGGTTAGAGTCCTTTAAAAATCAGGAAAAAATGTCAGGAGACCAAGGCCTATTTAATGCGGAGGAAATAATCCCCATTGTAGGAGTAATTTTTCTAAAACTAAAAACATGCAAGACGAAACAGGATCAAATCACAGTGATCCTAGAGGTAATTGCGAAGTTTTGTTTCCCGTGATGGCAAACTGCGGTAACAATCTAAAAATTTCCTACTGGAATACCTATGGCATTGCCAATAAAAAGAATGAATTAAACTATTATTTAAAGCAGTACAACATCAACGCTATGGCTATAGTTGAAGCGTTCCTTAAACCAGTGCATACATTCTCAATTCCAAATTATAAAGTTTATAGAGTTGATAGAGTAACTGGGCCAAAGGGAGGCGTTCTCATATTAGTAAAACAAAATCTTAAACATCAACTATCTAAACACATTCAATTATCGTGCATAGAAGCCATAGGTGTAAACATATTCTCTGAACAAGGAACATTCAACCTGATAGCGGCTTATAATCCCGGAAAAAATACAGGCTTAGTCAAATTTAAACAGACTATTCATAGAATCACTTCAAGTAAGGACTGCTATTTCATCTGTGGGGATTTTAACGCTCATCAGAAGTCTTGGAATTGTCTCTCAACAAATTCTGCAGGAAAACTTCTTTTTGAAGAACCACAGAAAAGACAATTTTTAATTCATTATCCTGATAAACCAACATATATTCCAACGGACCCCGCTAGGAACTAGTTTTTCCTTGATCTAACTCTCTCAAAGAATTTGCGAACATTCTCTCAACTAAAAACACTCACTGCTCTCACGTCCGATCACTACCTGAATTGTTCAGTTTAACAAACACAACCACAAATATCGTCCCTGATAAAAGCGTACCGGATTGTAGTAAAGCAGACTGGAACATATTTAAAATAATTTTAAACGACGCCATTGATTTAACCACCACACACTTACATCACATATAAATATCACCACAAATTGACGATATGCTGCATAAAGTTACCAAAATTATAAAAATAGCTAAAGATAGAGCCATTCCCAAAGTAATTCCTGGCAAATACAACATCGTAATCCCCAACGATATAATGTCGCTTATAAAACTTAGGAACAAATATAGGAAGAAATGGCAAAGACATAGACTAAACTCACGTTATAAAGATACCTACTACTATCTCAAGCATGAAAAAGAAGTAATATCGTACGTGCGTAAAGCTGCTTGGTCCGACACGCTAGCTAGTATCAACACGCAACTTAATAAGAACAATAGACTTTACAACTTTATAAACATTATTAAAAACAAACAGAATAATATCACAACCTTTCACACCGCAAACCACAAATTACTTACTGCCACAGAGAAAAGTAACGCACTAAAAGAACAATTTCAAAAAGCTGCTACTCTAAACATACCATAAGGTAAGTCTCCTAGAAAGGAAATTTTTGGCTACCAACATGAAATATTTTACATCAAATCCACCACTTTCACATAGTCCAGCACACCTCATTAAACCCAAAGCTTTGATACAAATCATAAAAAACCTTAAGAACAAAAAATCATCAATTAAGAACAATCAATCATCGACGAAATTAAACAACAAAATAATTAAACAGCTTCCTATGAAAACAATCATCTATCTCAATATGATTTTTAACGGTTGCCTCAAAATTGGATATTTCCCTACTCAATGGAAATCTGCTAAAATTGTTCCCATTCCTAAACCCGGTAAGGATCAATGCAAATTACAGACCTATATCTCTCTTGAGTTGCTTAGGGAAGCTATTCGAAAAGATTATTGTAATACAGCTACGTGATCATATACAGGAGAGCCAAATAGTACCTGATTCACAATTCGGGTTCCAACCCGCCAAATCAACGACGTACCAGATACAAAGACTGAAAAATCGAAATCGAAATCGAAAACAAATATATGAAAAAATCCACCGACCTAGTATTGTTAGACAACGAAAAGGAGTTTGATTCGATTTGATACAATGGATTATTGTTCAAACTAATCAAATTAAATTTTCCTACATTCCTAATCAAACTAATTCCTTTATCCTAAGCAATAGAAGAAAAAACACGGTCTACATAGGACTTACTCCATCTGAGACATATAAACCCATAGCAGGAGTTTGACAGGGTAGTACACTATCACCTATTCTTTTTAACATTTTTGTATCGGACATCCCCACGGTTCATAAATGCACTAATTTTCTCTATGCAGACGATTTTGCGATTACAGCTGCTGCTAAACATCCTAGAAATATTATCAGCTCGCTTAACAAGGCACTAAAAGCATATGAGAAGTTTTGTTATGCTTGGAAACATAAAACTAACTGCACAAAATCGGAAGCAGTATACTTCTCCCAGTTTTCGCAGATTACCGCAAAATGAGCTAAGATTCCAAAAAGGGAATATTCCATGGAAGGATAAAACAAAATGTTTAAGAGTTTTATCATGAAAAGATAAAGAGTTTATTTTGAAAAACGAATGAAATTCAGCAATCATATAGAATATGTATTAGCAAAAACAGAGAAATTGTTAAAAATTCTTTATCCATTCATAAACAGGAAGTCCAAACTGAACCAAAAAAACAAATTTCTAATCTATAAAGTATATTTTCGGTCAATACTAACATACGCATCTCCAGCAGGGAGTTGGTGCCCACTGATTGATATGAAAGAAAAATACAAATTAGGCACAACAAAATTTTTGAAATGATCCTAGATGTCCCACCTTGGTTTAACACAATCCAATTACACAGATCAACAGATATGCAAAAAATAGACAAATTGGTGAAAACCCCATATAGTCCCCCGTATAGGGTCAGCAGCAACCCTGTATTAAAAACTGGATTGTGCACGGTGTTCGGGTCATGCGGATTTGACAATTAAATCGTATTTATGGTTTGTTTATGTTTTGATTTGAACAACAGCAGCGGTTGCTGGAGCAGTGGAAAAAAAATCGTAGCCGAATATAGAAAGCAGAACATTGGTATGCACTATTTCTTTGTGTGGGCTCGTGTTTTAGAAAGAACAGGTGATTAATAAAAAAACCATTGGTGAATGTTTATTAGCAACTCGTTTCCGTAATTAACAACGAGATTCCTTCGCTGTGGCTATTCTTCACTGGACCAGTACGTTGTGTGCGGTAAGAATCACTTTGACAATCGAAATATGGGATTGTTTTAACGCTGTTTTTCGTCCCGAACCGAATTTAAGATGCATCGAAAGTTGTTGTTCCGGAAGCATTGCGTGAAAACGTGGAAAAAAGGAAAAAAAGGTCAAGCTTTGTTTGGTGTACCGTACGAAGAGCAAAAAGTAAGTGCTGGTGCTCAAATCAAAACATAAACAAACCATAAATACGATTTAATTGTCAAATCCGCATGACCCGAACACCGTGCACAATCCAGTTTTTAATACAGGGTTGCTGCCGACCCTATAGGGGGTGACTATTTATTTATTTATTTATTTATTTCAAACGAAATATCTGCCGCTAGGGCTACATATAAGTGACTTAATTGCTAAATGATTTAAAAATTAAACTAAACTAAATACACAGTGGCTAAAACGAACGACAATCGATAGGCTTCAGTCAAACTAGGCATTGCAGAAACAACAAACAGAAAGGAAAAAAAACTACAACACGGATGGAAAGAACGAATCAAAGAATTGAAGGAGGAGGCGTTGGAAAGACTGATGGGAAAGATGAAAATCAAATAGGTGAGAAGCATTGTTAAACGCCTGAAAACATTGAAGTAGAGGATCACTGGAACCATACATCGTCCGTCTCGAAGGGATAAACAAAAAATTCCGCTGCCGCTGCACACGAGATGGAGCGTACATATGAATTCTAGATAATAGAGCAGGCGAGTCAATAACGTTTCTTAGCAAATCACTTATAAAAGATGCTTGAGAGAAAGCACGGCGATCGTGTAGCGACATTAAGCAAAGTAACCTGCAACGTGCAGGGTACGAAGGAAGGATACTTGACGATCTGCCTAAAAAGCGTTTCACTGCTAACCGTGTAAAATTACGCTGGACGCTGGAAGTGGTTCCCGAACATCCTTAGACATCGTACAGATCATTTCTAAAACCTTGTTAGCTCGGCTGACAGTGTAATCGATGTGATCACTGAATGTTAACTTATCGTCTAGGAGAACCCCAAGGTCACGAACAACATTCACACGATTTAGAACCGCAGAATCCAACATATAATTGAACATAATACAATTTGTAGAGCGAGAAAAAGATATACAGGAACATTTATCAATACTTAAGGAAAGAAAATTAACGGAACACCAGGAGGAGAAACTGTCTAGGGAGGGGTTTTTACCCAATCCGAGAGAGAAAATATATGAAATCCGCTCGGCGTGTTCTCATCTTGCTATGGTCTTGTTGGTACAAATCCGTTCACTCGAGAACAAGAATACATGAACCGCTGGTTCACTCAAAACCAGCCGAAATGAATCGCTGGTCTGAAGTACAAGACGAAATGAGCCGCTGAAGTACAAGACGGAATGAACCCCTAGTCCGAAGTACAAGACGAAATGAACTGCTGAATTATAAGCCAAGCCAGCCAGGGATAAGTGTTTCGCTCTATCTCACAGCCAGCAGAGTTTGCGACAAATCAATTTTTGTATGAAAGCAACATAGTAAAAACGGCAGTAAAAATGCCACCCATAGCAGAAAATTTACTGCCGCGATGTGACGTGTTGCCGTGACATGTCACGTCTCATGTATTTTTATATCTCATCATTTTTACTTGTATCACCTCCCTTTTTCGGATAGAGCGAAATAAACAACACAAACTTCACTGTTCACACTTACTCTTTGTAGCCGCGGAAACTGATAAAGTGTTTTGTAGAAGGTTTTGATTCTGCCGTTACCGGGACCGTTTATTTGCCGTAACAATTTAAACTGCCCAACACAAAATTTCAAACAAATCCAAATCAAAACTCAACTTCAAAATCGATGCACCTTTTTACCGTCCTTGTTTCCGTGCTTCTGCCTGCCACCGATTCTTCTTCCTTTTCTCCTATTCCTATCAAAGAGTACAGGTAGGTACTCTTTGATACACCTCCTCCAAATACAGTCCAGAATATGTTGGGCAAACTTACAATTGTTCCTAAGTCCAGATCGATAATCTGTAGGTAAGACGGGTCCCTGTTTCACTCCTGTCGAACTCCCCAACAAAAAATGATTAGGCGTAACAGGTTGGCTGATAAGTCCCCGCTCTGACACATAGAATGCAACGCTAGTATTAAATGCATATTATTTCTATATAGCACCAACCATCAAATGATTCGTGTCAAAATTTGACGTCTGTATGTCAATTGTCAATGTCTGTATGACAATTTGTGAGACAGAGCGTCTTTTGTCAAGCAACTTTTGGTTGCTTGGCGAACGAAAAAAGAACGAAGAAGAAAAAAGTGTTGTTCCACCAAGACAACGCACCGTGCCACAAGTCATTGAGAACGATGGCAAAAATTCATGAATTGGACTTCGAATTGCTTCCCCACCCACCGTATTCTCCAGATCTGGCCCCCAGCGACTTTTTCTTGTTCTCAGACCTCAAAAGGATGCTCGCAGGGAAAAAATTTGGCTGCAATGAAAAGGTGGTCGTCGAAACTGAGGCCTATTTTGAGGCAAAACCGAAGGAGTACTACCAAAATGGTATCAAAAAATTGGAAGGTCGTTATAATCGTTGTATCGCTCTTGAATGTTGAATAATAAAAACGAATTTTGACAAAAAAAATGTGTTTTTCTTTGTTAGACCGGGGACTTATCAGCCAACCTGTTAAGTGCCTCCTGATTTTCCGGATCTACAGGTATAGGTCTACAGGTTAAGGGACGCGAATTCACCATAGCCTCAGCTTCTTGGAAAACCGTCATGGAGGTCTCATCGTCGATGGTACGCTGCACTTCCATAAAGGTGTTGATTGCCGCCTTAACCGATTGCACCATCCGCTCCCACACCGCCCATGTGTGGTGCTCCCGAGGGATTAAAGTTCCATCGCGTATGCGCATTGGCGAACGTAGCAGCCAGGGTCTCTTTGCGCGCCTCTATTTCCTTGCGCAGTTGATTACTGGCACCCAAGAAATTGGTAAATACCATATCCGCCGGGGATCCGCCTCTACCAATTCAGCCTCCGTAGCCTTGTGCACGTAGCCTTTCTCAATAAGCTTCTGTATTTTCCGACACACATTCTCTCTCAATTCACCATCTCGGGCCATCCTTCTCACAAGGCACTCCATTCTACGACGAGCCATGGTCAAACATGGCCATGGTGGGAGGTAAAACTGAATCATCGTCCTTCCACAATAACCCCGATTCGAAACGATTACCGCGTCTAGAATTTTTTAATTGCTTCTTGCAGAGTTTCCGCTTCGTTGCAACTGCTTATGTGGTACAGTCCTTCACCAACTGAAGCTGACGGTTTACCGTATACGCACCAACCATGTCGGGTTTTCGCTGCAACGGGATCTTCAGGCAGTCCTTCCCGGATTTTGATGGGAACTGCAAGACGCAAATTATCCAAACCAATCAGGAGTCTCGGTTGAGAATCCTTGTATTCAACTATCGGCAATCCATGAAGGTGTTTCCAACTACCACATCGCTTGAAAGACTGTCGAGGGAGGTTGAGCTTCGGTACGGTCCTGATGGAGTTTAAGGTGTATCGCTTAGCCGAATCAACTGGACCCACCTCGAGAGCCACCCGCCGTGAACTCTCTTCCAGCCTTGTGGTGTCTCCAGTCCAGCGTATACGAGGGCTGACAATAAAGTAAGGTCTCCAATTTTTTTTTTCATAGAAAATGACATTTATTTACAAAAAGCGATACACCGTTGGAATGGCCAAGATGATAGTAAGATAGTTGTGATAGTAAGACGGTGCACGGCTGACGGGATGTTTTTGTGCTCCCAGTCTACCTAATTCAAATTGCCTGCAAATTGCCTTTTTCCGAAAGGAACTGCTGCGGTGTGGCAGGAGTATTGAACAAAGTGTTGGAATCACAACGAGTGCGAGTACCTCGAGTGTTCTGTTGGCAAAACGGAACCGTTTCTTCTTTCATTGCCTATGACAGAGCCCGAGCCTTAGGAGAGTTGTTGACGATACAGAGACACCTGTTGTGCGCCAAACAACTGATCTACCGTCAGTTGTGCGGGGAGTTTGTTGTTTGTTGAGTGCCCGAGTGCGACTTTCTGTGTGGCTGTGCGACGTTAGTGACTGGAGTGTGCGCTATGTTTTTGTTAGTTTTCAGTCAATGGATTAGCGTCAGTTGCGTCCATATCTAAGCAAGCACACAATTGAGCATACTGCACAGGTGGTGTAAGTGAAAACCG
The DNA here is from genome assembly GCF_943734695.1 of Anopheles maculipalpis. NCBI lineage: Eukaryota > Metazoa > Arthropoda > Insecta > Diptera > Culicidae > Anopheles > Anopheles maculipalpis. The sequence goes on along the minus strand of NC_064870.1, from coordinate 20,050,167 downwards.
CTTCTAAAGCAAGATCCATCACGCACACTAGCGGTAGCCTGAGCTGTGGCTAAGTGAGGTGGGTCAAGACTCAGCAGCGCTGCTGGGAGTTCAACCATGTCCAGCGGGATTGCAAGGGCCCTGACAGAAGGGACAACTGTCTTCGCTGCGGAGATAAGGGACATCAGGCCCGCACTTGCGTAAAACCAGCCTTATGCCTGGTGTGTGCTCATGACAACAACGCACACCAAGTCGGAGGCATGTACTGCATGGCTGCAAGAAAAGCATGGAAATAGTACAAGCAAATCTGAACCACTGCGAGGCTGCGCAGGATCTACTGTGGCAGACGATGCGCGAGGAGAAAGGAGATGTTGCCATCTTGTCGGAGCCATATCGGAAACCAAATGGTAATAACTATTGGGTATCAGACAAGACGGGGATGGCCGTAATCTGCGCGGCGGGAAAATATCCCATACAGAAAGTGGTCTCTTCGACCTACGAGGGTTTTGTGATCGCAGAAATCAACAGCATTTGTTTCTGCAGCTGCTACGCTCCCCCAAGCTGGGATGAGCAGAGGTTTGAAATAATGCTAGACAACCTCACTTCGGAACTCTGTGGACGAAATACGGTGGTGATTGCGGGAGATTTTAACGCCTGGGCGGTTGAGTGGGGCAGCAGGTGCCCAAGCAGCAGGGGCGATGCTGTTTTGGAGAGCTTCGCCCGCTTGAATCTCGTGCTGGGTAATGTTGACTCCGTACCTACGTTCACCAGAATCGATAAAGGACGAGTCTCTTGCAGCCTAGTACTGTCGCGTGACCTGAACTGGAGAGTGGGTGATACCTACACGCTCAGCGACCACCGTGTGATTCGGTACACTGTCGGAAGAAAAAGGCCGCCGACTCAATGGCGCTCTGTAAGCACTGGTGGTTGGAGATTACAATTCTTTGACGAGGAACTGTTTGTGGAGGCTCTAAGCTTTGGCGGCTTCGGAGAGGTGCAGAACGCTCAAGAGTTGGTATCCGCCCTGGCAGGGTCCTGTGATGTAACGATGCCGAGGAGAAATTTTGCTGGCTGTAGGCGGGCTACCGTGTATTGGTGGAACGACAGCATCAAAATTCAGCGTGCCGAGTGCATCGCATCCCGGAGAAAGCTACAACGTGAGACATGCCCTGCGATCAGAGAGCGGTTGCGAGTCGACTACGTTACGACCAGATCAAATCTGAAACGCGAAATAAAGGCGAGTAAACGACGCTGCTTCCTCGAGCTCTGTTCAGAGATCGCCCATAAACCCTGGGGTTTTGCATACAAAACGATTATGCACAAGGTGAAAAGCAGTCGCGAGCCGGTCGAGCGCAGCCCTTCATGCCCAATATTGGAGGAGCAAGCAGCAGAATAAGGCGACTTCATTGCAACGTAGCCACTTCAGTGTTGAGATATGGTGCGCCAGTTTGGGCGCACATTTTGCAGCAGAAGCAGCACCAAGACGCAGTGAACAAAATACATAGGCGGCTGACTATGCGAGTCGCTAGTGCCTATCGTACGATCTCGCACGAAGCAGTTTGCGTGATTGCTGGGTTGACGCCTGTGTGCATAACGCTCGAGGAGGACTCAGAGTGCTTCCAAATTGCACGACGGGGGAACCCAACGCGGGAGCTGCTAGAAAGGCTGCGAGGGCGAACTCCATCAGGATGTGGCAGAACAGCTGGTCCAACGCTGTGAACGTTAGGTGGACACACACGCTGATCTCTGATGTAGCAGCATGGTTCGACAGGAAGCACGGTGACGTGGACTTCTTTGTCACCCAGATACTTTCTGGCCATGGCTGTTTTAGGAACTACCTGTACAGGTGTCGGCACACGTCTTCACCTCAATGCCCAGCGTGTCCGGATGCAGACGAGACGGCAGAACATGTCATGTTCCGCTGCCCAAGATTCAGCGCAGAACGTCAGCAGCTGAATGGCATATGCGGTACAGAGGTGAACCAGTCGAACCTGGTGCAGCTGATGTTGCAGAGCTGTGAGTTATGGGAAGCAGCGTCAACAACGATGCGGCTGATAACGTCCAAACTGCAGCAGTTGTGGAAAGACGACCAGCTACATGGTCGTGCCTAAGCGTTAAGCGTTCAGTGTTAAATGGTGTGCTGTTTGTATAGCGAATGTCCGTAAATGTCTGTGAACGTTTGTGTAGTGAACGAGGGAATTATAGTTGCTAGCGCGTATTAGTCAGACTAAGTGCACAGCACTGCCCCTCCCATGAAGTAATACCGCGAGGTGATCCCGTGGGAGGGTGCATAGGGTCCAAGGAGAGTTTTTTGCTGGGTAAAAATCCCATGTCACCTCATTGGGTGTCTTTATGTTTAAGATTTTAAACTCTTTGTATAAAAAAAAAACACACAGACACACATATATATATATATATATATATATATATATATATATATATATATATATATATATATATATATATATATATATATATATATATACATATATAGTTATAGGTGGTATAATTACACTACAACATTATGCAGTGTAATCTCATACCTACACCGATTAAACCTTGGCCAACTGACAGTTAAGCGAATGTCAGTTGGATGAGCCACGCTAGGCTCGATAAAAAGCACTTCGGTCCTGCATTTCAAGCAATAAAGACTCACGAGTAATAAAAGGGAACCCCACGACTTATTATTGGCGCAGCCGGTAGTCGTTGAATAGAAAAAAAAAAACAGTGCTAGTAAGTGATAACAAGCTTACGCAGATTGCCCGAATTTGCAGCTACTACCAGATAGGGCTACAAATTCATCTCCTTACGATTATAAAAGTGCGGAGGATTTGTGGCAACGCCGTTTCCAGTTCAGCGACAGGACCATCCTCTTCCCTTTCTCTTTATCCAGCAACGGATTGATGTTAGGTACCTCACGTGTTCCACACACGTACGCACAGGTAAGCAAATTTTGTTTTTTTAATCTTTTGTGTGTCACAGAGTGACAAAGAAGAAGAAACGTTTGCTACTGTGCAACGAATAAATATTTTTTTATTCGTATTTGTAAATTAAGTGACTTAAATAGTGCTTAATATTGACGGGAATACACACGCGTTCCTAGAGAAACGTGGTTATCCCTATATTTTTTTTATGTGGAGAAATACTAAAGCAGAAGAGTCTGCATCAGATTCAGATTCGTTATCTCGTGAATCTGATAGTCTTTCTCACATACCAATAAACGTTGATATTCCAATTGGCAGTTTACATATTGAAAATAATAGTGCTATGGAACACATACAATCACAGCTCGAACAGCTCACGCACCTTGTTCAGAGTCTTGCTGTTACGCAGCAGCAGCAAACACAACATATTTTATCTTTATCATCTGTTAACAAAGATGGTACAAGCATTGATACCGCCGCAGGCGTTGACCCCAGCTTGTCGATAAACGCTTTTTACAAAATACCGGATACAATAAAAGCAGTACCGGTATTTCAAGGGAATAAAAAACATTTATTTTCATGGATAAAAACAGCTGAAAATGCTCTTATTATTTTTAAAGATAACGTTCATCCCGCAATCTTTAGAATGTATGAAGAAGCTGTTATAAACAAAGTGCAGGGTCGTGCAAGGGACAATATTTGTCTCGAGGGCACCCCACATGAGTTCAATGAGGTGAAAGAAATTTTGATAAATGGGTTGAGTGACAAATTCGATTTGTCTACTCACATGAGCCACCTGTGGCAAAATAAAATGAGTAATACTTCTAGTATTAGAAGTTATTACCTGCAAACAAAAGAGCTAATCCAAAAGATAAAAATGTTAGCCAAACGAAATGAGAAATATAAAAACAGTTGGTCAGCAATCAATTGTTTCATAGATGAGACAAGTTTAGCCGCTTTCATTGCTGGACTTTCTCATCCATATTTTGGATATGTGCAGACAGCACGTGTTGAAGATTTAGAAGAAGCATATTCGTTTTTGTGTAAATTCAAATCTAATGAATCTACAGCACTTAATATGGAATCGAGGAAAATATCTGAAACAAACACCAAATTTTCGAAAACGTATCAAGAACGTTTGCCATCCAATTCAAATACATTCCGCAAAGATATAAATCAGTCTTCAAAAACGGGTTATATCAAACAAAACACAAATAACATGCAACCTTCAACTAGTAATCATCCTATTCCTATGGAAACCGAAACCAGTAGGACTAAGCTTACGCTGGACAGGAAAGGTTTCAATTCGAATGAAACATTCGATCCAAATGGATTACGAACGTCCGAGCATGACGACGATGATATTTTGGTAAATTTTTGGGAGGCTGTAAGAACAAAAGCACCAATTTAAACTTTCTTCCATACATAATAGGTACATATCCTAATACCGCAAATCAGTTTAAATTGCTTATAGACACAGGTGCGAACAAAAATATTCTTAGAAAAGGGATTCTTTCTTCGTTACAACCCACTAATACTGTAATAAAAAATATTATTGGAAACCATAATGTAACACAGAAAGGAACTATTAATTTACTTGGAAAAAATCTTCCTGATCAACTCTATTATGAAATGGATTTCCATGATTTCTTTGATGGAATCATTGAATCTGAATATTTAGCTAAATGTAGAGTATTGATTGATTACGAAAAGGAAATTATTTACTTTGAAGACATAGTTATTCCATTCATTAAATATTTTCCTGATCCAAAATATTTCCACCATCTAGTTTCTATTAACACATTACAAAATGGTGATTGGTTTGTTCCGTCCCATGCAAAGCTTTGTGATAATATCATAATAGAACCAGGGCTTTATAAATCAAATGGGAATAAGTCTACAATCAACATTTTAAGCCAATCCCGAACCAGTCCAAAATTATTACAGAGTTTTCATTTGAGAGTTAATAATTTTGAAACAATTAGCCCTATTCCTTTGAGAAATGATGATAAACTCGATAAAAAATCCATAAACGCGCTTATACGTACACAACATTTGACACCATTTGAGAAGGATAATCTTTTGGATGTCATATTAGAAAACCAGCAAGTACTCCTCAAGTGCAATGAAAAACTTTCGTCAACTTCCATAGTAAAACACAGAATATTAACTAAAGACGAAGAGCCAACGTATACAAAAACATATCGCTTTCCCAACCATTTCAAAAAAGATGTTGAAGAACAAATCAAAGAACTACTCGAAAATGGTATCATTGTACCCTCTAATAGCCCATACTCATCACCTATTTGGGTTGTTCCCAAAAAATCCGATGCATCTCAAGCGCGAAAAGTTCGTGTCGTAATAGATTTCCGAAAATTGAACGAGAAAACTATAAACGACAAGTTTCCTATCACCCAAATAGAGGAAATTTTGGACAGTTTGGGAAAATCTGAATACTTTACGACACTGGATTTAAAATCTGGTTTCCATCAAATAGAGATGGATCCCACACATCGCGAAAAAACGGCTTTCTCAACAGCACAAGGTCACTTTGAGTTCTTGAGAATGCCGTTTGGGTTGAAAAATGCCCCAGCGACGTTTCAACGTGTTATGAATCACGTGTTAGCAGGTTACATTGGTTCAATTTGTTTTGTTTACTTGGATGATATCATTATAATCGGTCCTAGCTTAACATCGCATTTGGAAAATTTAGATAAAGTTTTAAAAAGATTAGCATCTTTCAATTTAAAAATCCAAGTAGACAAATGCGAATTCCTCAAACGGGAAACTGAATTCCTAGGGCATCTAATAACTCAGCAAGGGATTAAGCCCAATCCCGATAAGATAAAAAAAATTCTTGATTGGAAACTGCCATCAAATCAGAAAGAAATTAAACAGTTTCTAGGCCTTACTGGCTACTATCGTAGATTCGTTAAAAATTACGCTAAAATAACAAGGCCACTTTCAAAATATTTAAAACAAGGAGCATCGTTATCACACGCAGATAATGATTACGAGAAGGCTTTCACTCAACTAAAACAGATAATTGCTTCAGATCAAGTTCTTGCCTATCCAAACTTTGATTTACCATTTATATTGACTACCGACGCTAGTAATTTTGCATTGGGAGCGGTTTTGTCCCAAATTCAAGCCAACTGTGAAAGACCTATATCATTTGCCAGCAGAACCTTAAATAGTACTGAGTCAAATTATCCAGCAACTGAGAAAGAGGCATTAGCTATAATCTGGGCAGTGAAAAAATTCAAGCCTTATCTATACGGACAAAAATTTACTTTGCTAACGGATCACAAACCACTTACTTTTATAAAAACCTCCTTCAAGAACTCAAAAATATTAAACTGGCGTTTAGAATTAGAAAATTTTGACTACGAAGTTAAATATAAAGAGGGCAAAACTAACGTGGTAGCTGATGCATTAAGTAGAAGGCCTCATGATGAAACTTGTATTCAAGAAATTAATACTTCCTCTATTTCAGACTCACAAAGAAGCACGGAATTCGGAAATAACAATAATACAAGCGAAGGATCAACAATTCATTCTGCTATAAAATCAAACGACTACTATATTCATTACACGGCAAGGCCTATAAATTTCTACAACAATCAGCTAGTACTGAAAATAGGGAATTCGAAATCAATTATAGAAGAAAAACCATTTCCAAATTTTGTTAGAACAGTAATCACTCAAGATAAATTTGATTCGAATAATATCAGTCATTACGTAACCACTTATCATAATGGAAAGCAAACAGCGATTTTCGCCCCCGAAAATACAATGCAAATATTACAAGAAACTCTAAGTAACCACCATTTCACAAAAGGACATTTTGTGATCACAACAAATATCGTAGAAGATGTTATAAGTCCCGACAAACAAAACTTGCTTGTAACATCAGAGCATGATAGGGCACACAGAGGGATATGTGAAGTAGAAAATCAATTGAGGCGATCGTAGTTTTTTCCATGTATGCTTAAAAGGATTCGTGATTATATCAACAGTTGTGAAATTTGTAATTGTAATAAGTACGAAAGGAAGCCTTACAATATCAAGATTTCGCCTAGACCGATTACAGAGAAGCCTTTAGATCGCGTTCATATGGACATTTACATTATTAACAAGTGCAGTTTCTTATCCATCATAGATTCGTTCACAAAACATTTACAAATGCTTTACTTGAAAAACAAAAACATAGTTCAGGTTCAAAGAAAGTTGGCTACGTATTTTTCAACCTTTGGATTGCCTAAGGAAATCATAACAGATCACGAGACCACTTTTATGTCCGTACAACTCAAAAGCTATCTATCATCTTTAGGAGTTTTGTTGAAGTATGCGTCATGTTCTGAATCTAATGGGCAAATAGAAAAAACACACTGCACAATAACTGAGATCATAAATACAAATAAGTATAAATATGAGAGGGCGGATACCAAAACCATAACGAGAATCGCTGTTACTCTGTACAATAACAGTGTACACTCAGCAACGAAATTTACACCAAACGAGTTGTTGTTCAACAATATGCTCTGTTGTCAGCGAGGATCGGAACCCTATAAACGACAACTGTTGTAGTGTTCTTCAAATTCAAATTCTAAATTCGTTTTATGCGACAGTTGCAAATTGGGTTCCAACAACAAGTAAAAGCGGATAGAACATTTGAGAGCAAGAATAACTTTTAAAACTATGAGCAATATCAAAGAATTAATGCATAGTCTATATAACATCTGTTTAACAACATAATACGAGGGCTGACAATAAAGTAAGGTCTCCAATTTTTTTTTTTCATAGAAAATGACATTTATTTACAAAAAGCGATACACCGTTGGAAAGGCCAAGGTCTTGGCTACTTTTCTACATAATCGCCATTTTTTTCCAACACCTTGCGCATCCGCACGATGAACTTGTCTATGCCAGCAGAATACCACTCTCCAGCAGAATACCTCTTTCTGAACCTCCGCGTCACTTTCAAACTTCTTCCCTCCGAGATGTTTTTTCAGGGCGGGGAACATGTGGTAGTCACTTGGGGCCACGTCTGGACTATAGGGAGGGTGATCGAATTCGCACTTGGACGCTGACGCGAAGGGTACCTCCATCGTTGACGGCTGCTCAGCCAAGACTGAGCGGTCGGGGAAGCCTCACCCAGCAGCAAAGTGGTAGTGGGGGAACCAGATTTCGCCTAGCGCGTGATCCGGCGAAGTTGCAGCGTTGGAGACCTTACTTTATTGCCAGCCCTCGTAAGTATGAAAACTTATCCCATTAGAATATTCAACACAGGCTACGTGCACAAGGCTACGGAGGCTGAATTGGTAGAGGCGGATCCCCGGCGGATATGGTATTTACCAATTTCTTGGGTGCCAGTAATCAACTGCGCAAGGAAATAGAGGCGCGCAAAGAGACCCTGGCTGCTACGTTCGCCAATGCGCATACGCGATGGAACTTTAATCCCTCGGGAGCACCACACATGGGCGGTGTGGGAGCGGATGGTGCAATCGGTTAAGGCGGCAATCAACACCTTTATGGAAGTGCAGCGTACCATCGACTTTCATGACGGTTTTCCAAAAAGCTGAGGCTATGGTGAATTCACGTCCCTTAACCTATATACCTGTAGATCCGGAAAATCAGGAGGCACTTAACAGGTTGGCTGATAAGTCCCCGGTCTAACAAAGAAAAACACATTTTTTTGTCAAAATTCGTTTTTATTATTCAACATAGTTCCCTTCAAGAGCGATACAACGATTATAACGACCTTCCAATTTTTTGATACCATTTTGGTAGTACTCCTTCGGTTTTGCCTCAAAATAGGCCTCAGTTTCGGCGACCACCTCTTCATTGCAGCCAAATTTTTTCCATGCGAGCAGAACAAGAAAAAGTCGCTGGGGGCCAGATCTGGAGAATACGGTGGGTGGGGAAGCAATTCGAAGTCTAATTCATGAATTTTTGCCATCGTTCTCAATGACTTGTGGCACGGTCTGTTGTCTTGGTGGAACAACACTTTTTTCTTCTTCATTCTTTTTTCGTTCGCCAAGCAACCAAAAGTTGCTTGACAAAAGACGCTCTGTCTCACAAACTAATTGACATACAGACGTCAAATTTTGACACGAATCATTTGAAGGTTGGTGCTATATAAAAATAATATGCATTTAATACTAGCGGCGCATTCTATGTGTCAGACCGGGGACTTATCAGCCAACCTGTTACTTGCTCCGAGAAGTCTCATACCATTAATACAATTTTTTTTAAGAATCTGCTCTGGTGGTTTTTTTTTAGCTGCTCTGGTTACATGGTTATGACACACTCAAAAGTCAAAGATGTGACGTCAATTGAAGAACAAAACCGGCTAATCACGAATGAACATGAAAGGGCTCACCGAGGCATACACGAAGTCGAATGCCAGCTGAAAAGATCGTTCTTCTTTCCCAAAATGCATGACCGAATCAAAGCTGCAGTCAACGCTTGCACCGTATGCAACATGCACAAATACGAACGGAAGCCGTACAACATCAAAATATCACCGAGACCGACAACCGAAAAACCTATGGAACGCGTTCATATGAACATTTTTTCCATCAACACGAAAAGCTTCCTTTCGCTAGTAAATTCGTTTTCTAAGTTTGCGCAAATGGTACCGATAGCAACAAAGAACTTAGTAGATGTCAGAAGTGCACTGGCAAAGTATTTCAGTAGGTATGGTACCCCACAACAAATAATTACCGACCACAAAACGACGTTCAGATCCATACAGTTAAAACAGTTCTTGAGCAATTTAGGCGTTTCACTCGCATACACATCATCCTCAGAGAGCAACGGACAAGTCGAAAAAACGCACTCGACAATAATCGAAATCTACAATAGGAACAAGCACAAGTTTTTAGAGTTGAATACAACAGATATTATCGCCATATCAGTTTCCTTGTACAAGGCTACAATACATCCAGCAACAGGCTACTCCCCAAGCGAAATATTGTTCAACCAATTAAACGAGACGAACCCCATTGTGATACGCGAACAAGCGAAAAAAATATTTACCAATGTAAAAACCAACATACAACTATCAAGGCAAAAACAGATGAATCGAAACAATTACAAAGAAGAACCACCTGTTATTCGAGAGGGTCAGCAAGTTTACGTAAAACCGAATATCAGAAAAAAATTGGACCCAAGAGCCAGAAAAGCTACAGCCCATAATGTACAGGATAGAACCTTCGGAAATGCAAAGCACGTAAAGAGACACAAAAATAAGATCAATAGAATGAGAGCCACTTATATACGCCCGAGGACGTCCGTCTTACTCCCCCCGGAGGAATTATGTGGTATAATATTCTTGTAGCTGCACTATAACTTCACTACTGGTATAAACACGCAAGACTCGAAGTGTCATAGTGGCAGCTGCCTTATCAGCGGAAGGAGCAACGGACTCCCTCTCTTCTCGATCGATACGCCGACACGTAAAGACGCACAGCTTAGTTTCTTTTTGGTATTAAAGTTAGGTTAGATATAATTAGTTAGGGTATTTTAGGTTTAAATAAAATAATGTTATAATTAATAACATAATTATATATATATAATATAACCGGATGATAACAAAGCAGGAGCATCGGTATGACCGAAAAGGAGAGCGACAATAAAGGTTGATGGGGCCTGGGAACGGCGAATTTCGAATCCAGCCTCAGCAGCTGACACCTGGACTCGTACTGAGGCAGGGGGAAGGAAAGCTCACCAAGTGATTTGCGTACTGCAAACCTGGTGAACGAACGCTGCACCCGCTCAATATGAGTTTCCGATAGGGGAGACCAGGCTACTGAGCAGTACTCCAGAATCGATCTGACCAGCGAGCAGTACACAGCTTGCAGGCATAAGGGGTCCGAGAAGTCGCGAGCAATACGCTTGAACAAGCCAACCGTCTTCCAACCACGGAATCTCTCCCAACCACGGAATCAATATGGAGGTTGAAGGAGTGATCTTTGTCCAACCAGATTCCCAATTTTTTGATAGCCGTGACCCTACACTTGTCGGGACAGAGAAAATGACCCTACACTTGTCGGGACAGAGGGCAAGGGAATTACGAGCGCACCAATTAGAGAAACAGTCAAGGATGCCTTGCAGCGACTCTTCAATCTTCATCAGAGTAAATCGGGAGAAAGATTTTTAAGTCATCTGCATAGCATAGGAAACAATCATTTGGATACACGGTACTGACATTATTAATGAAAATAACAAACAACAAAGGCCTAAGGACACTACCTTGTGGGACGCCCGTAGAGGAGAAAAAAGGGTAAGAGAATTCGTTATTATACTTAACATAGTACGAACGATCACACAGAAAAGAACGCAACCACGAGACAAAGAAGTGGCGTATGCCTAATTGGGATAGTTTATGAAGAAGTAAGGAGTGAGGGACGCAGTCGAAAGCCGATCTCAAATCAGTATATACGGCATGAACTTGATGTGCGGATTCTAAGTTAGAGGAGATGAAGGAAGTGAATGACATAAGATTAGTAGAGGTAGATCTGTTGAGAAGAAATCCATGCTGTCGAGGGAGAATCCAAGAAATCCATGATAAACGGATGAGGGAGTACTTTAAAAGGTTTGGGGAATGCCTCCCGTGGGGTATTAATTAGTTCAAAGGTGCGTATTGCGATTAGTAAGCGAAAGAGTGTAACAAGGTATTGCGTGCGCGTGAGTTGATGGTTGAAAACCGACTGGCTTTTTATTCTTCCTGTAACTTGTGTTATGTTTATACATAAGGATCGGGAGTTGAATTCTTTGCGCTTCGTTTATACTAATAGTTCAGAAACTAACTGCATATTTTAATTGTACGCTACACTACTCCCCTCTTAGTTTTCGAAACGTGCTGGTTTTATTATTCCCCAAGTAAGCAAACAGCTGTTTTTTGGAGGAACTTTTGGAGGAATTTCGGTCGACAAAAAATCCCCGCTTTTTCCAAGCAAAGTCAGACTTTTTTGGAGGATACTAACACACATGCAAGTAAAAACATGGGGAGCACAAACCCTATGATACAGTGCCGCTTGAATGCATACGAGACAACACATAAACGAGGGTTATATATAATGCGTGTGTATGTGTGATCCCCGAAACGATCCTCCAAAATATCAGGTAGATCCCCCAAAAAAACAGCTGTTCGCATTAGGCTAGAGGGATAGTGCGATCCCCTTTTTTCTGTTTTGCCTTGCACCTTCTCCTTACTCGGCACTCGCATTTCTTTGTCATTTCCTAGTATTTCATCGGTCGTATGTACTTTTACTCGGTGTTTGATGTGTGCTATGTAATTCGCTTTCTTGCATCTCATTCGGATAGATTGATTATCGGTAGATTATCGTGTTCTTTACTCTTCTAACATACGGGCCGGTCTATGATATATGTCGCCTGTCTACATTCTTTAGCTTGAACCCATCGTGTTTTTATGTGTTTAGTGTGTGCACCGTGTGATAACGTACGAATCCAGATTAATTTTTATATTCGCTGCAAAGGTAAGTAGAAAGTAGATTATAAGTTACGTATGTAGTGAAAAGTTATTTAAGTTACCATGTTTTGCGTCTACGCCTCTAACGATTGAGCTATCATGGTTCTCTTCTGTCGGGTGTTAAAATTGGGTTTTGTTAGCAATTTGATTGCTATATAAATATGCGGCGGCTGGCGTTACTCCGTCTGAGACACTTGTTGGGGGGAAGAAGGCGAAGGCGAAGAGCGCGCGCGTGTCCCGCGTCACCAGCGCGCTGATAATTTTTTTTTGTTTCAATGCATTGGCATCAATACATTTTCATCGAATGCGAGCATAGCATCAATGTATGAAACGTAATGGGTGGCAATTCGATACATGCGTGCGGGTGCAAAGAATTCATGTAATTTCTGTTTTAAAAAATATTTTACTTTCAGCATAATGTCTAACCAGCCAACATGGACATGGTGGAGGAATTAGTCATTGCAAGCCGGCCAAGGGAAGGTCTTCTCCCTCCCTATAAACGGAGAACAGCAGCTTATAGATTTTAATAATCAACTTAAGGATAGCGATTTTAGCAAAAAAGTAATTAGATATATGCAGCTTCAAATATCGCGCGCCGATGTCGATAACCGTTTGCAATTCTTTGCTAAATTAAATTGGACGGGAGTTAGTAGGAATAAGGAAGAAAATAAAATAGCTTTAAGTAATTTTACGGAAGTTATAGGATTATTTAGAACAATAGGTAGCAATAATAATTTAGACGTTGAGCAATTCTTAATGAAAAAAATGTACCACGCTAAAAGTAGGATAAATATTAGCAATTTAAAAAAAACCTCCTGCCATAGACCTACTTTATGAGTAAGTTAAAGTGAAGGTTGATGTACATAGTAAGTTAGGTTGGTAGTTAAGTAGTTTGTTGGTAAGGTAGGTAGTTTGGTAGATAGGTAGGTAGTTTGGTAGATAGGTAGGTAGTTTGGTAGATAGGTAGGTACGTAGGTAGCTAGCTAATCAATTAGTTAGTTAGTTAGTTAGTTACGTAGTTACTTAGTTAGTTAATTAGTTAGTTAGTTAGTTAGTTAGTCAGTTAGTTAGTTAGTTAGTTAGTTAGTTAGTCAGTTAGTTAGTTAGTTAGTTAGTTAGTTAGTTAGTTAGTTAGTTTGTTAGTAAATAAATGATTATAAGTTCCACCTATTACCCAACATAGGTTCAGTTTACAGTTGTTTATTCCTACGTCCTAGGGTTCATTTGAACATAACTCATTTACTGTTTCATACTTGTGTGAAGTATGTGAGTTCATGATTCTTAACTAATTATAAATTGTCCAGTTTTGCTATTTTAATTATGTTCTCGTGTAATGGCAGGATAAATTCCTAAATATTTTCCTTACGCTTTATGTATATTTCCAACAATATGAATATCCATGATTCATTGTGTTGTTTGGAAGAAGATGTTTCAATAAAGAAAACAACCAACAAGATTTTGATGTGCAAAGAATTTTTTTTTAATGTTTTATTGTACTATCGTGTGCAGTAAGGGAATAAATATTATTTCGTCTTTGTTACCAGTTGGTATAGCAACTAGCTTACAAAATATTTGATTGTAACGGATTTCCACGCTCGCTCCTCCTAAAGTGTTAGCGCATCCTTTGTAAATGTACATTTCGCTAGACTCGTACGGTTCGTCAAACACTAAACCTTTTAGATTAATCATTCGGCCTCGGATGCACAGGCTGTCGATTCTATCACTCAATTCTATCGTCGCTGTACTGAACTGCACGATTTCCTGATCTTTAAGTAGAAACCAGCAGTCTCTCTCTGTATTTTGCTACATGAAGTTTTGACGAAGGTAGAGAGTCACTGTTTTTCCGTGTTGCTTAATTGTTGGATAATTCATAAATTGCGATCGAGGCATTCGGAATTCACTCAACTCGGAAAGTCGGTTAACGGCCTGTTCCAAATTTCTCCATCCACTTCGCAGCAGACGCTTCAAGTGCTGAAGTTCGTTTTCGAAAGGATACGTGGAAATGGAGGGTAAGGGCCCTAAACGTGCCACTTCTTCATAGACATGCTGCAGGTTATGAACGTTGCTGCTCATGAACTGTCCGCCGTACACAGTGGCAAAATCCTGAACAAATTTTTCCAGCATCTGCCCTGCTAGCTGCCACTTCTGCTTGTACACGGTGGATGACAGCAACGTTACGGCACAAAACAGCAACATGAAGTGTTTGTACATGTCGTCTGGAAGGTGTTCCTTTAGTATCACTATAGCGGCATAGTGGAGAAAAGAAGCGTATTCAGATTCTTTCCAGAAATGTGCACTATCGATGGAGCGCACTTTTCGATGGATCTCGGAAGGTAAAAGCAACTTTTCCAGAGCTTTTGAAATTTTCATGCGTTGTTGGGCTGACCATCGTTTCTTGCCCAAGGTCCCGTTTAAATACTCGCAGAATCAAGTTGATCGAAGTATGAGTAGCATTAGTCGATAATGCCCAGAAACGGATGCCGTCTACGATGGAAAGTTTCTCGACGGTTAGGACGGTTAGGGTAGTTTCATCTTCCACATCGCTGTCGTCGGAAAAATCGTCGTCGATATCGATGTAGTTTATGCTCGCCGTATCTTCTCCTTCAAGTTGTTCAAAATCCACATCCTCTTGCAGGTGCTCTAGCTCTACAGGTGAATCTTTAACTTCGGACTCTTGCGACAATCCTTGTCCACTCGGTCCTGCTTCTGCAGCATCCTCATCCGCAGAGTTTGGTCGCAATAACTTATCTACACGGCGATAGAAACCACCAGTTTGACGAGCACGTTTAAGGTTCGACATATTACGTATGTTCACAAATTACAATATCACTCGAAAAATGAACTTGACTTGCAGAAACACGAATCGAATTTGAAATCTGTTGACAAAATGCATCAGTATTTAAAGCAGTGTTTATTGCCTAAAATTATGCTCGGGAAAAACCAAAACATATGTTAGCTGGCGCTGCAGGTGCATCAGGCGCAGCAAGCTCAATACACGCTGCATAATGAGTGTAAGCAGTGCGCACGATACGCGGTTTCGGATCCCGGTAGTAAGAACAAGAAAAAAAGTCGCCAGGAAAAAATACATGGTCATCGATGGAAGCACAAGGGGAGGTGCGGTACGGTTATGGTTATATACCTAGCTGCTTTAAGGTATGACAGGAATGAAACGTGCGAAACGGGTGATCAATTTCGGCATGTGCACCAACACAACGATACCTGTACACCCTAACGCGGGCGTGCGAGGGAGCGCGATATACATTTTTTAACGAAGTAGCTAAGGCGATCCTCCAAAATGTTTGCTTGGGTCTGCGGCCTGATCATGTACTGTATTCTGTGGAAGTCTGTTGTGTGTTGCTAGGAAGATCTGCTGTAGAATTGCTCGGATGCACTGATGGTGTACTATTAAGATGATCAGTTGGTGGTTGTAGCGTATCGGTATAAACAGCTTTCAATCGATTAATTGAGATTTCTGAATGTTTTCCATGTTTTGCTTCGACTATATACGTTTTATCTTTTCTTGTGATAACTTTGTAAGGTCCTTCATACGACGGAGTCAAAGATGGTTTCACTGCATCTACTCGTACAAATACGTGGCTGCATGTTGCTAAATCTTTCTGGATGTAAAAGTTTTTGTTGGTGTTGTGGTTGCTTTGTTGCGTCGGTCGCAGTTCGGACATGATTTTCTTGAGGTAGGTCACGTAATCTGGAATTGGTCTCGTCTCTTTGCAGGGAGTGAAAAATTCGCCGGGCAGTCTTAGGGTTGTGCCATATGTGAGTTCTGCGCATGTGGCTTGTAGGTCTTCCTTTAAAGTTGATCGTATACCAAGAAGAATGATAGGTAGAGATTCTGTCCAAGTTTTGCTCGAATTGCACATAATGGCTGCTTTCAGTTGACGATGTAGTCTTTCTATTTGTCCATTAGCCTGTGGATGATATGGCGTGGTCCGGATGTGATCAATACCGAGCTGTTGTGATAGTTTTGAGAATAGTTTAGATTCAAATTGTCTACCAAGATCTGTAGTAACTTTGGCTGGAACACCGAATCTTGATATCCATCCTGCCACGAAAGCACGAGCAACTGTGTCTGCTGTTATGTTTTGTAGAGGTATTACTTCTGGCCAACGAGTGAACCTATCGATCATTGATAAACAGTACGAATTTCCTTCTGAAGGTGGTAATGGACCAATCAAGTCGATATGAATGTGGTTGAAACGATGGTCTGGTGTATGAATCCGAGACACTGGCGTCTGATTGTGTCGGATGATATTTAACCTTTGACATTTTATACATGCTGATACGTGTATCCGACAATCCTTACGGATGGATGGCCACACGAATCTTTGGAGTACTAGCTGAGTCGTCGCACGAACGCCAGGATGTAATGGGTTATGCATTTTTAAAATGATTTGCCTTCGTAGTGGTACTGGTACTATTGGTCGAGCTGTAGTAGTAGAAACGTCGCAGAACAATGTTTTAGTTATTGAAGGCAAGCTTATTTCTTTTACTATAATTGTGGTGTTCTTCGGTGGATTGTTGATAAAATGTTGTGTTTCTCCGTCGGTTCGCTGTGCCTCAGCCATTTTTTCGAAGTCGATGTTGTCATTTGTGATGGCATCGATTCGGCTCAACATATCAGCTACGTTATTGTTTTCCCCAGGAATATGACGAATGTCAGTTTTATATTCGCTTATGTAGCTTAATCTTCTCTGTTGCGTTGGGTTAGCTTTATCGGGATGTTGATGAAATGCTGTAACAAGGGGCTTGTGATCGGTTAAAATGCAGAATTGACGTGCCTCTAACATATATCTGAAATGCTTCACTGCTTCATACATGGCATAGAGCTCACGGTCGTATGTGCTAGCTTTTTGCACCGATGTATTCAATTTCTTTGAGAAGAATCCAAGTGGTTCTGGACCTTTCTTTCCGACTTGGTGTAATGCTGCGCCGATTGCTGTGCTCGATGCATCAACAGCCAAAACAAGGGTAGAGTTTGGTGAGGGATGTGCCAAAAGGGTTGCATTGGCCAAGTCTTCTTTGCATTTTAGAAATGCATTGTTGGTATTTTCATCCCATGACAACGGTGATTTGTCGTTTTTTATATTACCCTGGATCATGTTCTGCAGCTTGCATTGACTTTGAGCAGCGTTGGGTATAAATCGTCGGTAGAAATTTATTGCTCCAAGGAATCTTTTCATTTCCCTAGCTGTGGCTGGTCTGGGGAAATCAATAATGGCTTTAACCTTATCTGTTTTTGGTGTGATTCCATCGGGTGTGATACAATGTCCCAAAAAATGAACTGTAGATTTACCGATCTGACATTTGTCAGCATTGATGGCTAGACCATGTTTGCGAAGACGTTTAAAAACTATTTTGAGATGTTGAATATGCTCCTCTGTATTAGAAGATGCTATACACAGGTCATCAACACACGGGAAAACATAAGGTAAATCACCAAAGATTGCATGAAGGTGTCGTTGCAAAGTCTGTCCAGCGTTTCGCAAACCAAAGGTCATCACACGAAACTCGAATAAATCGAATGGTGTTGTGATCGCTGTTTTCGCTATATCTTCTTTGGCGACTGGTATTTGATGGTAAGCACGTTGCAAGTCGATGCAGGAAAAGATGCTCTTTCCGTGAAGGATATTACTAAAATCTTGGATATGTGGTACAGGATACCTATCTGGGACTGTAACTGCATAAAGATTGTGATAGTCACCGCATGTGCGCCACTTACCATTGGATTTTCTTACCACATGGAGAGGACTGGCCCAACTGCTTTTTGATGGCTGGCATATTCCTTGCTCCATCATATAACGAAATTCAGCCTTTGCTTTGTTCAGCAAATGCAACGGAAGTCTACGTGGCCGGCAGAAGTTTGGAGGGCTGGTAGTGATGATTTGGTGTTCGACAGAATGCGTTGGTTTCCGTTGCACGTTTAACGTGGTGATGTCTTTAAAATCCGAAATGATCTTATCAAAAGGATAGTCTACTCGGAAGGTACATATTGTTGGTTGACCGTTTGTTGAATTTATGTTGCTGACTTGCAGTCTTGTAACGTTGTCAATAAGCTTCTTTCGTTTCACATCGACGAGAAGATCGTAGTGTTCAAGAAATTACGAAATTCCATGTAAAATTTCTACGCAGACCAAGATTGACGGAAAGTCTTTTAGTTCCATATGTATGTATGATGCTTCCGTTTGCGGCGTAAAGTGTGCGAGGTGAAATATGTTGTCGTTCACGTGAATTTGGATGTAACACCGATATATCTGCCCCAGTGTCGATCAAATAACGGTTCCAATTGGTGTTGTCTACAACCTGAATTCTTTGTACTGCAATTTTGTCCTTATGCTGTATGTTAGTATTTGTAGGATAACTTACTTGAACTGTGGTGGGGCTTACATTTTCTACAAAAGAAACCTTACGCCGTGTTTGTGGTGGAGAAGTTTCTACGTTGTGTCCGCAGGTATGGATGAGCGCTGATCGAAAAAACAGCACTTCGTGGAATGGTCGTCCTGCTTCTGCTTTTCACACTTCTGCGCCTTTGCGCCGTAACGAAGATGATACCAATACATCCAACGACCTGTACCATACGGATTCCGAGAAGCGCTGCGTCGATATGATGAGTTGCGGGATGACGAACGGTTGCGGTAATTCGAGGAATGAGCTGCATTGTATCGTCCACGATCGCTGGAAAGCACCTTTCCCAATTGGCGGGAGAGAGCTTCGATCTTCTCTTCAAGCACGGCTATTGTTCCTGCCTGAGTTGGTAGCAATTCATTTTGGGCCACTGCACTGACGCCACACATATCGTTGCGGGGAACTTCCATAATTTCATCGGCCACCTTTGCCTGATCGTCAAGGGTCGCGGATGGCATTGATGCGATGATGGATCGGACGGCCATGGGCAAAGCGCGGAGCCATATGTTAGCTAGAACCGTATCGGTGCAACTTTCTCCTCCAAGGCGACGCATCTCGGTTGATTTGCACGAGTTCCTAATGATGGCGTTGTATTTAAAGTTGTCTAATCGGATCCCGTTCACGCAAAATGCCGCTTCGAGACATACAAACCACGTGTCGATGTCATCAGCGTCAAATTCCGGGAAGTTCACTTTCGCCACTATCGTCTTTTCGCTTTAGTTGCTCTTCTCTTCGGTTGTCATGATGGAAACACTTGTAAGCGATACTTTTTTTGCACAGTATTGGTTGCTGACAATCACGTCGGGGTCACCAGTTTGGGGAATGCCTCCCGTGGGGTATTAATTAGTTCAAAGGTGCGTATTGCGATTAGTAAGCGAAAGAGTGTAACAAGGTATTGCGTGCGCGTGAGTTGATGGTTGAAAACCGACTGACTTTTTATTCTTCCTGTAACTTGTGGTATGTTTATACATAAGGATCGGGAGTTGAATTCTTTGAGCTTCGTTTATACTAATAGTTCAGAAACTAACTGCATATTTGAATTGTACGCTACAAAGGAATGAATGAAGCAAGTATTCAAGTAGTATTCAAGAAGCAAGTAGTAACACCTTTGATATCGCACGTTGAAGTGAGATGCCGCGGTAATTTGAGACCAAGGACGGGTTACCTTTTTTTTGGATAGGTACAAGCCAAGTGTTGCGGCGCCGCCGCAAAAACGATTCCGGACTCGTTTATGGTCAGGACTCTTTTTGAATCTGGGCTTTTTTTTAGTCCGGACTCTTTTTATTTAGATCGGATTCTCAGGGAAGTATAGCTTGTATTGTTCGGTTTGGGTTTTTTTTTCTTCGTTTATTTATAGAGGCTTTGAGTATAAGAGACTACATTCGCCTCTCTGTTCTGTTTGGGTCATTGTTCCTTGCTTATTCTTGTTTCTTATTCTTTCTCGGTTCTTCCGCGACGAATTATAGTGCTGTTTTTTTTTTTAATATTCGGAAAAACGCTGTCGTAACCTTGCGTGAGAGTGAGCGAAAGCGCATGGGAATACGAGAGTTCATGAATCGGTATCTGTTTGACGTAAAATGGTCAGCTTTTGATGTTTTCGCTTGGAGGTTTCGGTTGCACTTTGGCTTTAAAGGTTTGTTTTGAAAAAAATCACCGGTTGCTGTGTTGGCTGTTTTCGTTTTTTAAACTTCTTCTTCTGTGCTTTTTCCACATTTACCAAAGCGTCGCATATCTTTTCGGATTCACAATTCACTACTTTTAATTTTGCTTGAAAATAAACTCACAATTGTTATTAGGGAAAGCACAGGATAGAAATGGGTTTTTATTTGTGATTTTTTATTATCAGGGTTGTATCAAAAATTTGCATCAATGCGCATGTTGTGACACACTTCGCTGCATCTTGTAAGAAGTTATTAAGAGTTATGCCTCGGCTTCAACAGCTTCTGCTGCTTCTTCTTTCACCTTACTGTCTCCCTTCTTAGACCAGTCCGGTTTCTTCTGCTCATTATAAATATGATTTTGATGGCCAGATGAACATTGTTTTTTTCCGGACAATGGTTTGGCACACGAGGAAGCGATTCGACGATAAATATAGAGAAAGGTTGAAAAAAGAAAATAAAAGACATAATAAATTAGTACCAATTTGTTCAAAAGATTAAACGTTTTGTCAACAAATGACCATTTCACTGTAGCACTGCTACTGTTTTCTGTTATTCACTTCTTACAACTGTTCAATTCTGTTTGGTTGTAATAAGTTTAAACACAACGATTCTATCAGACAATTTTAATCTGTGAACAATGATTTAAAGCAAATCAAAGTCACACGTCTCTAAAACATGCAATTACTTTATAACGCGTTAGAAGTTTTTATTACCTGAAGAAAAATGTCTACTACTCTTTTTGCCGGTAATTGTAGTGTACTAAAATAATAAATACTCGTATAACCATTTCGAGGGTGGATGAACTGCAGTTTGGAAGTAGTTTTCCAAATTTAGACAACTCAACGGATCCTTTTATACTTGGATTGAGTAAAATAATTTAACAAATGACAAATAGTTGAGTAATGACCTTACACCTAAGCCAATGAAATCCTCAGAACATTGGATTACATTTGTTTTAAGTGTTTTGAATTTCAATATCAATGAGATTCATACAGTTTGAGATTTCAGACGATTTGAATGATTGATTACGGAAAAAATTTCAAATATACTCGTAAAGAAGGCTTTGAACGCGGTAGTACTTCATTTTCTATTTGGTAGCTCTTTGGGTTGTAATTTCCATGCTAGGTGTTTTCTAGAAAATACGATATGTGTTGGCGAAAAGTTCTCTTTATGTGAAGTAAGGATGGTTGATATGACTGAATATATCTTTATGGTGTTCGCGCGTCACATTTTATTTAGTGTCGAAATAATATCAGAGAACGGATGGCTTCAATCTATGTAGTTGGTTGATCATGATGTCAGCTACATCTACTTCTTCTGCCAGTCGGCTTTCTCCGATTTCTTTGCCTGTTAACGGTAGGTAGGAATCGGATCATCAATTTTTCATTTGGTGTTTGCATTCATTTTTCAACCAAAAACCAAAATCAATGGTTGAGAAGGACCTATTGCATTCAAAAAGGATTTCAAAGATTCAAAAACCATTGTATTGCGACGATAAACAAATAATTCTGTGTTCCTAAACATGACTGAAGATTGTTTTCGTTGAAATATGTTAACATTGATGGAATATATACAGCGTATATGGTATTCTCTATTTTACTTTTATGTTAAATGACGTCTAGGGAAAAAAGGGGAATCAAAGTTAGTTTTTTTATGATTTAAGATAAACATTTCGTGTTTTTCGATCTTTTTTCTTGTTGTTATGGGTTTGTTCCAGGTTTTTAGAACTTCTCCTTTACTTTTAAAAATAAATTTTGATGAACTTTTCGTTTCGAGTTATGTTGGAAGGTGTTACTAGATATTAAATCTAAGATCGATGTTAGATCATGTGGCAGAAAAATGGTATACTACATTTCACTTTACAGAAAAGCAACTAATATGTAAAAAATCGTAAAATGTAGCGTATATTGGATAAACAAGCAACAAACAACGTTTGAAATATCCAAAATAATAAAAAAAGTATCTTCAGTCTGATGAAAACAAAAAACAACTTTTTGTCCATTGTCCACTTGCACTAGACAACTCTTTCATAAAATGCGAAATTTTTTTAAAAAAATTTGAAAGCAAAAAATCTTAATAATAAAACAAAGGTCCTTAAACGATTTTCGCACATTTTTACACAAAAACTTAAACCACAGTTGTCGCAATCATGAAAAAATATAGAACAAAAATAGTAAAATATCGGTCCTTCAAATCTACTTAGTTATTAATCATTGATCGTACCTCTTTGTCCTCCTCTTCCAAGGTGAATTCCTTCTTCTTGACAACCTTAAGCTGGTTACGGAAGTTGAATTCGGCAGCCTTCTTCTGAAGCTTGGCAAATTTGTTCTCGTATTTGGAGACCTTCTTCAGAGTGGGTTTAACACTGTTGGGTAAAAAATAACAAATTGTACAGATTCAGTAATAAATACCAATCGATACACTCAATTCGACTATACTTACAACTTGCCGCGCAGATCGTTAACCTGGGCATTTAGATCGGAGATCTAAATGGTTGTTTCCGTGAGATGCAAAAAAAAAAGAAAAAATTCAGTCATTAGTATTGGTTCAGTAGCACCTGTTTCAGTTAAGCATCTGATTTTAAGCAGGAAAAGAAAGCATATGTGATTTAAAAGATGATAAAGCATTGAGATATGCGTACACCCACAACTTTGTGATTAGTTCGTAAGGCATGTTGTTAGTTAATTAACATATTTACAAAAGCGATGAGAACTCTTTAGTCAACGAACTGAAATAAAAATTATGTTGAAGCAGTAAATGTGTTTATCCTTCTGTTACGCTAAAATAGAGCTCAATTATCGATTTTACTGCAAGGCATTGGTAAGCGAAACGTTATCTGTAGCGCTAGTAACCATAATTTTCGATTAATTTTAACAACCATGTAAAACAGTGTTGGGAGATAGGCCGATGCAGTATGATAATTATCGTAAATTTATTTTATTTCTGCCAAGTCCATATTAAAAATCTAACCAATGGAAAGCGTTAAACGTTTTCAGTTTTTTTTTCCAACACGTTTCGATAAAGTTTGTAGGTAATTTTTTTTTTGTTCAATATATTCATCGAAAAAGTGACGATCTCGAAAAAATAACATGAGTTTTTGGGCTACTAAGTAGTTGTGCAAATTCATAACGTTTGATAGGGTTTCTGTAGCAAAAAAAATCATATCTTTTTGCCTAAAATGGTTAATGATGCTTGGATAAATAAGTAGTAAAGCTCATGAGGTAAATAAATAGGTTAAGTAATGAAAATGTCATTCGAATTGTTGTATGAAACGAAAACGGCATGATAAAGTAAACCAAATTGGTTTTTAATGTATAAATACAAAACAGCATAACTTCATGTGCTCGGCATATTCCATAGCAGCAACAAACTATAGAGTTACATTTAAAACGTGTACAATGTAGCTGAAATTTAATGTGATATTATGTATGAGTTCTATGACTCGTGATTGTAAACTGCGCCTGATGACCAACTCGAGTACAATGTAACCAATGCCAAGAAAAAAATACAAAAAATACAATAACCCGATCCTATCCATGATATTTTGATATGTTTGGAGGCATCATGTTTAAAATTGATGTTTTTACTTTCAATTTGCCTCTTTCTGCATTTTTCTAAGAGATGTTTCAATTGTTTGTAATGAACAGTTTTTGTTCTAATCAACTCATAATTTTAAAAGCTGATTGCTTGCTTAATTGTTTTAGCAACTTTGATAATGTAAAGAGATGTTGAGATTACTCATGTTATTACATTACAAAACGGTTGAATTTTTGTATTAACTATATGGTTGTTAGTAAATAAGTTAATCTATTTTTCTAAACATTCTAACTTTACATAATATGTTATCATATTTTTATATTCGGAATTTAATGCCTTTACGAAACATTTCACATTAGTATAAAAACGTTTTCCTCAGAAAGGTTTAAAATTTTGTTTGAAAACAGAAATCTAACGATTTTGTATATCGTTTAATTTACGATATTTCAAACGATACGATTTCAAAAGTACGCTCCACTTTTTAGTAACATATTCTAATGGCAACAGTTCTGGGCCCTGCAATTAGTGTGTGACTTTTTTATATTTATCTTAGTTTTGTTCAAATGATACAATGCCTTTTCTTTGTTGTAAATTCATGTATCACATGTTTGGGAGATTTCTCACTTAATTTTATACGTTTTGGATTATGACGGTATTCGTATTCTTCAGCATATGAGTTCAGTTTAATTTATTCATATTAAACAAAATGCCTGTGAAATGTTGCATGTCATGAAAATTAACCAAACAATAGGATCTATGATGAGTTCAACCTGAAAATTAAAATTTTTTTAGCCGGCTTCTGTGAAACATTCGAGCAGTCATGAGCATTTAAACCGAAACAGGTCAACACATCTCGAAGCGTTTGATATTTGTTGTGCTTCTATGACGGATTGTTTGCTAAACGAAAAGAAAACCTTGAAACTTGTTTGGAAGATTAAATGTGCTATAAAAAGTAGTGCATTTCTTAACAACCGTCTATAATTGTTAAGAATGTCTATCAAGCAAATTTTAACTTTGTATAGTCATATTTTCCACAAAAAAAAACTTTTGTTTATGTTGTTTGATTTTGGCGCAGGCTACTATTGATTGTCAGTTTGTATGGAGAGCATGCCGCAGTTTAGTCTGGAGTCGAATAAACACATTTTTAAAAAATCTTCGGTTGAGATAAAACCCCAACAACAGTTTCAATTTGTCCATGGACAAATATGCAAAATGGACATGGACAAATTAAGCAATGAAATATCATGTTAGTGGATTATCTTTTACTCAACAATGAATATTGCATTGTTCTTTTATCTTCATTGTTATAATGTGATAATAAAATTGTATAAAACTAGTACAATCCTTAAATTCATATTGCAATAAGATCATGTTGTCGTTACGGAGATAAAAAAATGCATAATTTCTTATATATATTTTATTCCTTTCAATTGCATGAACAACTTTTTTTAAATTTTCAAACATAATATGTAAAGTTCAAATATTAACAATCATAGTCAATCAATCATGATCATAGTTTGTAGCCCGATTTCATGTTCATCATAACGATGCGATTGGAATGAAATAAAAATTCAAAAAAATTTAAACATGAAACTTGTCAGTGACTATTTGAAGCAAACTTTGCACTGGCATCATTACTATTTTATAAGCCTTTCAGCTTGTGTGAACAAAAACATAAGATCAAATATAACATATTGACGTAAAAATAAAACTGCAATCGAAACGTAAGATCGAACATAAAATATGCAATTCCGTGATATACTCGTAGATCATTGAGTGAAAATATCATCTTCAAATATGATACTGCTATCCATTGATAGTTCAATATTGCATGAGCCATTTATTCTGCACATCAACACTCGTATCGTATGAATTTCTATTGTTGTATTCCGAAAAACCCGATCCAATATTTTTTCTTA